>NC_134088.1:70472074-71829574 GCF_000715075.1 Nicotiana tabacum | reverse complement strand
ACCTAAAAAGTTCCTCTTTCTCACTGCAATCATCCAAATAAAGTATTCAAATAATGAAATCATTATCAAGAAAATACAATAAAGGCATTAATAAGGTCGATAAAAAGTAACAATAGTAAAATTATGTCAAAATAAAAAGTATTCTAACAGTAACTTAGTAATTAATATTGAAGATATGAGATAATGTCTAGTGGGTCGGGGATTAGATTTATTACTATTGGCACATGGATAATGAACTAAATATAAGTATAAAAATTTTGAATTTTCGAATATCCACAAATCTGAAATATCAAATCCAATATCCAATCCGAAATCAAAAAAGTTTAAAAACTAAATCCGAAATCCAATCCGTAATCCTAAAATCCAAACCAAAAATCTAAAAAATTAGTATTTTGGTTTGGATATCGAGTCTGCCCAAACTATATCCGCTCCTACTTTCTCCTGCGACCCAAGCAAAAGGATTTCTATTTAGTTTATTAATTTTACGGGAAATGGAAGTACTCAAGCTAAATCAAATGCACCTAGAGAATGGCTACTGACCAGTGATCTTGCAAGACCCTAGACTGATCACTCTGAGTCCCTCCGTCTAATGCCCTGACTCTCAGTCTCAATCAAGCAAGAAAAAAATCCTTTTAGCTCATAAGTATAGACCTCCTCCCTCTGCTCCTTACCCAATAGATCACTTAGATTAGACCGAATCAAAACCGTTAAGCATTGTGTAATCATCCCAGACACCACGTCATGGCCCTTTTATCAAGTTCGCACTGTGCAAGATTTCGACAGCCATTGAGCAAGATTTATTCACTGTTTAACTTCGGCCAGCTTTGTTTCAAGTGTATTTTTATCCCAACTAACTTAGTGTTATTTCCTAATGGGTGTAGGACCTTAAGATCACTGTAAATAGTCTTTTTTGGTTATTAAGGAAAGATTTTGTAGATGAATATGTGTATCGGTAGCTTTGAGACTTGTGGGCACCTTTGAGGTTTTCTTTGGGGATCGAACTTGCCCTTTTTGTTCTACTTTGAACTAAAGCTTAACTTTTTTAAATGATGAAATTCCTTGTTTGAGTTTCCTCCTTCCGATTCTTTTTCTTTTACTTTGAGTTTATTCGGTTCCTTATTTTAGTTCGCCATCATTTGCGACAGTGAGCATCCTGGACCACCAACAACTTGATGCTGTAGAAGCATTGGAAATAACAATAAATTAAAGCTGCTCCTTTTTCGACTACCATCACCGCTAAGTATTGTTTACCCGAAATATGGTACAATTGAATTTGTTCGTTGTTTCTAGACAAATGAATCAAGTTGATCCCAAAAGATAATGAATTTATCGATTTAAATATAAGATACTTAGTGTATATTATTAAAATAGAGTTTGCCCTTTGTCTGATTAATCGAGACTCGAACATAATTGGACAAGGTTCGGACTCGTGTAATATCGAACCATGATGCGAAGTTAGATTGCCAAGCTCGAGACCCAGAGACCGATCAAGATCGAAATCGGCCAAGATCGAGACCAAGCTAAAAAGAGACCGATCAAGATCGAGATCGGCCAAGATCAAGACCAAACAAAATAGAGATCGAGCGAGATCGAGGAAGGTTTATCGAGCCAAAAGACAGAAAATCGGAATATCCGTAATGAGGCAAGAATCACGGCGGAAATCCCGGCGCATATCAAGGAAAGGCTAATTAATTAATCTATCATGGGATTTCTTACTATATATAAAATTATATTAAGAGTAGGACTTCCCTACTATATAAAGGGGATCTGATCATTTGTATACACCACGTTCACATAATACAAAGCAACACACTGCCTTCTTTCACCCTTCAATATTTTGTTACTTTGATCATACATTAGTAGAATATTCGCTTGGTTCGAGGGTGACCTAACGCGAAGGCCAAGGTCAATTGATCCGTTTGGTTTGCATTTATCTCTTTTATAGTTAATTTCAATATTAATTTATATATTTTTTCAATTTGTACCAATTTATACTACGTATTCTTAGAGACGCATATAAATTTGATTGTTATCCGTTTTTCGGGTAAATAGTTTAGCGTCCACCGTGGAGCTAAAAATAATAGTGGTTATTTGATACAAATCTCTCTAAAACACACTATTTTATACTTGCTCTTCAAAGTATCTTTGATTTCAGGCTAAAGATGACGAACTCCCAATTACTACCCCTGCATATCGATAACAGATCTGGCCATCAAGGTGAGAATAACAACGTGACGCCCGGGGACGAAAAGCCACCCGTTGACCCCGTTGGGACTCCGGCAGTGGATCCAATTGGCCTTAATTCGCATGTGGCCATCGACGCGAACCAGCATACTGGTCTCGAAATACCCAAAATATCCTAAATACCCAAAATATCTGATCTGCAGTCCGAAATACCCAAAATATCGGAGAAGATGGGATCAGACTATGTATGATTTTCGAAATGCTGCAAGCAACAGGTGGCGATAGCTCAGTTGCAAAGACAAACCCAGGCACTAAGCAGGGCTGACCCTGGTCCACCCCAGGAAGTCACCCACAGAACTAGGCCAACCGTAGTGAAGTCAAATGAGCAAGAATCGGGGACTAACCCCAAAATTATAAAAATGCTCGAAGAGCTGACAAGGGTGATATAGTAAAGGGAAAAGAAGATCGAAGCAAACGATAAAAAGGTTGAAACCTATAATTCCTGGGGTAGACCAAATCCCTGGGGCACCCCCGATACTGAAGGGAAACGATTCAAAGAAGTTCGTGCAAAACCCTTTTCCTCCGAGTGCGGCCCCAAAATCGATCCCTAAAAAGTTTCGTATGCCCGAAACACCAAAGTACAATGTAACGACAGATCTAAACGAGCACGTAACCTCTTATACATGCGCTATCAAAGGGAATGATTTGGAAAACGACGAGATTGAGTCTGTTTTACTGAAAAATAATTAGGAAGACCCTGTCAAAGGGAGCGATGATATGGTACCATAATTTACCACCTAATTCTATCGATTCTTTTGCCATACTTACAGATTCTTTTGCAAAAGCACATGCCGGAGCCATAAAGGTCGAGACTAGGAAGCCGACCCTTTTCAAGGCAAGGCAGAAAGATAACGAGATTCTCAAAGAGTTTGTATCTCGTTTCCAAATGGAACGAATGGATCTACCACCAGTCACCAGTGATTGGGCCGTTCAAGGTTTCACTCAAGAACTAAATGAACGAAGCTCGGTGGCTTCCCAATAGTTAAAGTAGAACTTGATTGAGTACCCGACTCTTACCTGGACCGATATACATAATCGATATCAATCGAAGATTAAAGTTAAAGACGACCAACTGGGGGCTCCTTCCGGGTCCGTTACCAAAAGGGATGTTGATCGAGAACCAAGGTTGAACAAGGATCGATACTAGCCGTATAATAGAGATCGTAGGGGCATCGGACCTGGGCACAACTCTGAACGAGATGAAAAGAGATATGATCGAGGCTAGAGCTCTTGAGGGCTCATGAGCGAGAATGGTTTCGACAGGCATACCGGACCTAAGGAAGCACCGCGATTGTCGGAATATAACTTCAATATTGATGCATCCGCCATCGTATCGGCTATCAGACACATCAAGGATACTAAATAGCCTCGACCTCTGCAGGCCGATCCAACCCAGAGAAATCCCAATCAAGTATGGAAGTATTATGGCACCCATGGTCATAGAACGGAAGATTGCAGGCAGTTGAGAGAAGAAGTAGCCCGATTATTCAATGAAGGTCACTTTCGGGAGTTTCTAAGTGATATAGCCAAAAATCATTTCAAAAACAGAGAGTCCAATAGACAAAATGATCAAGAAGAACCGCAACACATTATTCATATTATCGTCAGAGGGTTCGATGTTCCCCAAGGACTGTTGTTAAAATGCACCAAGGTGTCGATCACAAGGGAGAAACGAACTCGGGATTATGTACCTGAAGGAACCTTGTCCTTCACGAACGAGGACGCATAAGGGATCATGCAGCCCCATAATGATGCACTGGTAATATCTGTACTCATGGATAAGACTCAATTTAAACGTGTGTTAATTGATCCAGGTAGCTCGGCCAATATCATTCGGTCGAGGGTCATAGAACAACTCGGCCTACATGACCAGGTTGTGCCCGCGACCCTAGTGCTAAACGGATTCAACATGGCATGTGAAACTACTAAGGGCGAGATAACTTTGCTAGTAAACATAGCCGGGACCATCCAAGAGATGAAGTTCCATGTGATCGAGGGTGACATGAAGTATAACGCCCTATTCGGGAGACCATAGATCCACAACATGAGAGCAGTGCCCTCGACACCAAGTTCTAAAATTCCCAACACCAGAGGGAATCAAAATAGTCTACGGGGAGCAACTCGCCGCAAAGAAAATGTTTGTCGTTGACGAAGTAATTCCAATATCGACATTCTCATCGACGAAGGGGTCAAATTCGAAGGGAAAACAGGAGGCCAAATAGCAATAACAAACGTAGGCCTTGACCCAACTAGAGAAGCATGGGGCTGACAAAGATGATGATTACGGGGTCCCTCGATATTTCATAGTCCCCGATGACTCTGACGCTACCAAATCAATGGTTGAAGAGATGGAGCAAATCATACTAATCGAACATCTTCCTGAACGAAAGGTATACATGGGCACGAGGTTAAATCCCGAGCTCAAGAAAAAACTTATTCAATTTCTTATAGCTAATATGGATTGTTTCGCTTGGTCCCATCTCGACATGACAGGGATCCCTCTGGAAATCACCACCCATAAACTAAGCTTGAACCCGAAGTTCCATCCGGTGAAGAAAAAAGAAGACCCCAGTCTGAGGTCAAACATGCTTTCATCAAAGACGAGGTAACCAAGCTTCTAAAAATAGGGTCCATCCGTGAAGTAAAATACCCCAAATGGTTAGCAAACGTAGTAGTAGTCTCTAAGAAAGGAAAAGAATTTAGAATGTGTGTAGATTACAAAGATCTAAATAAAGCATTTCCCAAGGATTCTTTTCCTTTGCCTAATATCGATCACATGATCAATGCCACGACCGGCCACGAGATCCTCAGTTTTCTCGATGCCTACTCCGGATACAACCAAATACAGATGAACCCGGATGATCAAGAAAAGACCTCGTTCATTACTAAATACGGTACCTACTGCTATAATGTAATGCCATTTGGATTAAAAAAAGCTGGAGCCACTTATCAATGCCTAGTAAATCGGATGTTCGAAGAACAAATAGGAAAATCTATGGAAGTTTACATTGATGACATGTTAGTTAAGTCCCTACGAGCAGAGGACCATTTGAAGCATTTGCAAAAAACTCTCAGTATATTGAAGAAATACAACATGAAGCTGAACCCGAAAAAATGCTCATTCCGCATTGGGTCAGGCAAATTTCTCGGATTCATGGTAGCCAACCGAGGAATCGAGATTAATCCCGACAAGATCGAAGCTATCGATGGCATCATGGTAGCAAACAACGTAAAGACCGTGCAGAGGTTAACCGGGCGCATGGCCGCCCTAGGGCGATTTATCTCGAGGTACTCCGATAAGGGCCACCGATTTTTCTCGTTGCTAAAAAAGAAAAATAATTTCACATGGACCCCGGAATGCCAGTAGGCCTTGGAAGAACTTAAACGATACTTATCGAACCCGCCGCTGCTTCACACGCCGAGGGCAGGTGAACAAATTTACTTGTATTTGGCAGTATCATAGGTAGCGGTAAGTGGAGTCCTAGTCCGAGAAGAATCAGGTACGCAATTTCCTATTTATTATGTCAGTCGGACCTTAGGTAAGGCCAAACTTGATATCCCCACCTAGAAATATTAGTGCTCGCTTTGATAAGCGCCTTCATGAAACTAAAACCATAGTTTCAATATCACCCTATATGTGTTGTAACAACTTATCCACTTTGAAATATTTTGCATAACCCCGAGCTTTCGGGACGGTTGACCAAATGGGTCATAGAAATCAGCGGGTATGATATTGAATATCGACCCCGAATAGCAATTAAGTCTCAATTTTGGCAGACTTCCTAGCTAACTTCACGCCCCCTAGTACCCGAGGTCGAAAAAGAACTGTTGATAAACTCGGGTACGTCCTCAGGAATCTGGACCCTCTTCACGGACGGTGCTTCGAACGCAAAATGGTCCGGACTCAGCATCATACTAAAACCACCCACAGGCAACGTGGTTAGACAATCTACTAGAACTAGGAAATTGACTAACAATGAGGCCGAATATGAGGTCATGATTGCAGGTCTCGAACTAGCCAAAAGCTTGGGAGCGGAGGTGATCGAAGCCAAATGTGACTCCCTCCTCGTAGTGAACCAGGTTAACGGAACCTTCGAAGTTAGGGAAGAACGAATGCAAAGATACTTCGATAAGTTACAAGTAACTTTACACCGATTTAAGGAGTGGACCTTGCAACATGTGCCTCGAGATCAGAATAGTGAGGCTGATGCCCTCGAAAACTTAGGGTCAATGGTCAAGGAAAACGAGCTCAATTTGGGGGCCATCGTGCAACTCATGAGTTCAGTAGTCGAAGAAGGCCACACCGAGATAAATTCCACAAGCTTGACTTGGGATTGGAGAAATAAATACATAGAGTATTTGAAAACTGAAAAGATTCCCTTAGATCCAAAAGAATCAAGGGCCTTGCGCACAAAGGCAACACGATTCACCTTGTTAGAGGATGGAACCTTGTTTAGAAGAATGTTCGATGGTCCATTAGCGATATGTATGGGATTGGGAGACATCGAGTATGTTCTGAGGGAAGTTTATGAGGGAACTTGCGGGAATCACTCCGGCGTCGAATCATTGGTTCAAAAGGTAATCAAAGCCGGCTATTACTGGATCGATATGGAAAAAGATGCGAAAGCATTTGTTCAAAAATGTGAGAAATGCCAAAGGCATGTACCAATGATTCACCAACCCGGGAACCGCTCCATTCGGTCTTGTCACCATGGCCATTCATGAAGTGGGGAATGGACATCGTTGGCCCTCTTCCACGGGCACCAACTAAAGCTCAATTTATTTTATTTATGACTGACTATTTATCTAAATGGGTTGAAGCACAGGCCTTTAAGAAATTTAGGGAGAAGGAAGTCATCGACTTTATTTGCGATCACATCATATGTCGATTCGGGATGCCATCTGAAATTGTGTGTGATAACAAGAAACAGTTTATTGGCATCAAAGTGACTAAATTCCTCGAAGATCATAAGATTAAAAGAATCCTATCAACACCTTATCATCCTAGCGGGAACGGACAAGACAAATCGACCAACAAAACCATCATCCAAAATCTTAAGAAGAGGCTAACCGACGCCAAAGGAAAGTGGAAGGAAATCCTGCCCGAAGTTCTTTGGGCATACAGCACAACCTCGAAGTCTAGTACTAGGTCTACCCCATTCTCATTAGTTTATGGAGCCTAAGCTTTAATACCTGTCGAAGTCGGAGAATCGAGTATCCGATTCCGATATGCAACAAAGGAATCAAATAACGAGGCCATGAATACGAGCTTAGAACTATTGGATGAAATGCGTGAAGCCATCCTCGTTTTATTGGCCGCCCAAAAGAAATGGATCGAGAGATACTACAATCGAAGAGCCAATCTTTGATATTTTAACATCGGGGGCTTAGTGTTGAGAAAAGTCACCCTCAACACCCGAAATCCCAATGAAGGAAAATTGAGTCCGAATTGGGAAGGACCGTACCAAATTCTCGAGGTCACCGGAAAAGGGTCATACAAGCTCAAAATGATGAATGGGGAACAACTGCCGAGCAATGGAATATATCTCACCTAAAACGGTACTACTGTTAAGGTACGCCCCTTTTCTATTCCTTTTCCATTTCAGATTAACACTTGCAGGTGGTCGACACGAAATGACGATGGATTTTTCAGCCTTAGGAACGAAGTGTTTAGGTCTGAAAGCACGTGTTGCACTCTTTTTCCCTCAGACCAATTTTGTCCCAAATGAATTTTTTCGGCGAGGTTTTTAACGAGGCAACAATGAAACGTGTTAACTTAGAATCAAGCTCGATTACGAATCGGCACCGAAGATCGATTCAACAATATCCGAGGTTCCTTTGTAATCAACCTCGAATACTGGGGGGAGACACTCGGATATACACTATCTTCAAACATTAACTCTAGCTAGAAAACTACTTCATAAAGGGAGGGTATTGATAAATAAGATTTATTGTAAGGGCCAAACGGTCAAAGCGAGCCATGCCCACGTAGATCGTTCGAACCCTAACATAAAATATGTACGCATGTATGATTGTCTCGATCAAGAATAAAGAGAAGTACTTTTCTTTCAATCATCTTATGTTTTAAAAAATAAATCTCTTTACACCTCAAAGAGCCTCGCACTTCTGAAAATAACAAGCCCAAGGGCAATACATAACTGGAATGCAAATGACCACCCCCTCACGCGGGGATTGCTGTCCGACTCAAAAAGCCCAAGTCATTGGGCCTCGGGAGCAAAAGACCTAATAGGCAACTCCCCGATTTCTAAAGGTCACGGCCACCCCACTCGGGGACTATTATCTTGGACAAGCCCGGATAAAATGGGAAAACAAGCCTAATAGGTAGATCCCTAAATAAAAGGCTACGACCAATTTAACATGGCTCAGAGACGTCCGAAATCCATAACAAAAATAGGCCTTTGAAAAAGATAAAAAAATTAAAACATTCTCACAACCGGCTCTAAAGGCTACCCTCAGCAAAGTCTCAAACTTAAGATGATTTTGGGGAAAAACTTTGGTAACATCGAACCACAATAATGCCTTAACCCAGAAAGGCAATAAAGGCAAGGTTTGTGTGAACCCTCGAACACAACCTTATTGTTTCATGCTAAGGCATTTCAACCTTTGTGAATACAAATAACGAAGCAAAGAAAAAATATGAGAGCCGGAAGGGAAAGAAAAGCATTATATTTATAGTTTTTACAAAGGCCAAATTAGCCTAATACAAAAGTTACAACGGACAAAAAAGGCTTCAGACAAAATGCAAAACAAAAACAAAAAGTCCTAAGTAGCTTGGTCTTCATCGGAGGTTGTATCTCCATCCTCGGGATTTTCTCCATCTTTGGATTCACTTAAGCTATCGGAGTCTTCCTCGGGGAAGGCCAGCCTCCGGGCCATGGCTTCTTCTGCTTTGGCATTTTCGATCTCAGCCATAATATCGAAGCCCTCAGCATGAACTCCCTCGAGGGCTTCCCTTCGATCTTGCCATTTCGCATGATCCACCATGCCCTTGGACTTGGCCTGGTTGAGCTTGACGTCGACCTTAAATTGGGCCACTTAAGCATCAGCTTTTGTGTTGGCCACAACCACCTCAGATCTGGCTATGGCCGCCTCAGACCTGGCCACTTCGAGTTCATTGGCTAAGCTTACCTTATCAGAAATGACCAAATCCAACCTAGACTGAAGCTCCTTAATCTTCTCGACCTGCACCGAGGCCTTCTCTTTTGCAGCTGGGAGCTGGGTCTCGGCCGACTCCAATTGTGCTTGGACAATTTCCTTTTTCGAGGCTAGGATGTCCATGTTCTTCTTGAATTCTTCCGCCTCGGCCTGTATCGCATCCACCTACATTTTGAGTCGTCCGATTTGTTCGAGCCTCTACCGGACCTGCAGAATTGGATCCTTAGTAGTTATCTCTAATTCATCCTCACTATCATGAAGCACTCAAAATACTTTCTCGGCCATCTCGGCATACTCATCCCGAGCTGTTACCAAATCTGCCCGAAGCTTCTCACAGAGAAGCTTGTAGATGTCACTTCTCTCAGTTAGGTCCCGAACCTCAACCTCATGCTCCTCCAGGATTCAGAGGTAAGCCTCGTGATGCAACACCGACGCCTGCAAACAAGGAAGAAGATGTTAGAATTATCTACAACTCCAAATATAAAAGAAATAATAGAGGGATCCTCGAAGTTACCCAATTCAGAGCGTGTTGGGACTCATTAAAAAGGCAAGCGGCTCCCACCGCGTTCATCACGGCTTGTTCTTCTTCGGTCACCAAATACCTAAGGTAACTAGCAATCCCCACCGCGGGAGAGAAAACTCGGGAATCCTCCGGGACAGAAAGCACTATCTTCCGCCTACGGTCGGGGTTAACACTCAGGGTCGGGAATTGGTCCACCAATTTTAGGCTCGATGAAGACCCAATAGTTCCCGATGATAGCACTTTCTTCGGTACCAATAAACCACCGAACCCGGTAAAATCCTCCGAGGCAGCGGACTCGAGCCCATCCAAAAAGCCCTGGATATTATTCGCCCCCTAAATACCCCCGTAAGAGTGACTTTCCAACATATTGGCCTCACGGATCATAGCATCCAAAATCTGAGGGTATCCGGAAATATCAACCATCCCGAGCTCGTCCCTCGAGACATCTTCCACTGCCCGAGAAGCCTCGCCCTCGGTTTCTCTCTCGACCATCTCAGTTTGGGGTGGAGTGGCCTCAACGCTTCCTGGTCCAGGAACTTCGGCCAACGCTCCCTCATCAACCTACTCCAGTTCAGAGCACTTTTGTATCGAAACATTAGCCCGCACACGGGCCACAAGCGTAGAACTATTTTCCTCTTCTTCTTCTTCGGACTCATCCCTTAATCGGCGGATTAAGTCCGAAGGCATAGCATCAGTGTCCCCCTTAGGCTTGTGAGGCTTCCTTGCCATTTTTGTTTTTTCGAGCGGGGGGAACTCGGAGCCCTTTTTCTCTTTTTCTCCTTGGTTTGCTTTGGAGCAGGTGGTCATGGAAGTTCTTCTTCGTTACCAGATGGGGGCCTCATTGCAACATCCTTCCCGACACCTACAAAGGAAAAAAGATGAGTAAGTTTGAGAAAGAAATGGAGACGATAATCGATCTAAAAGAGAAACTTACTGTGGTTGTGGGCCTCTCATCGACCCTTTGATAACTCCATCCAAGCACGCTTGGAGTATGGTTTTTGCGAAACCAGGCCCTCGACCCATTGCTTGAGTTCTGACATCTGGGCCACAACTGCAACATTGAAAACATAAATGAGGGACGAAGAAAGGAAGTAAAATAACAAATAAAAACATTCAAGGAAGTACTACTTACGATTCATGTTCCATTTCTCAGAAAACGACATGTCTTCGGCATGGATCAGGCCCAAAGTCCTTATTCGGACAAATCGGCCCATCCAACCTCGATCACGAGCATCGTGTAAAATCGAGAACATGGCTTTATTGGCTCGGCGAGCAAGCTTTATCAGCCCCTCTTGATAGAGTCGTGGACTGTAAAGACGCATAAGGTGATCGAAGGTGAAAAGACACCCCTCGATTTTGCTTGTGAAGAATCGGAGGAGAATCACTATCCTCCAAAAGGAAGGATGGATCTGGTCGAGGGTCACATCGTATCTCTTGCAGAAGGTGACGGTGACAGGTTCTAAGGGACCCAATGTGAAGGGGTAAGTGTAAACACTTAGGAACCCCTCCACGTGGGGTAGTAATCGATTCCTCAGGTGATGGGACTACCAAATTCTTTTTGTCCCAGTTGCATTCCTCTTTAACGTTTTTGAATATTTTCTTGGTGATCGAGCATATGTACCTCGATACCGGCTCACATCGGCCATGTACCGAGGAGGCCTTTTCGACCTTAAAATCAGTGACGGTTGGGCAGCCTACCGGAATGAATTCCTCGGGGTGGGGCTCTGCTGCAGCCTCACCACCGGTAGGTCGTGATGAAGAAACGACCTCTTTTTGCGACACGGTTTTGGAGGTTTTCGCCATTTACAAGGAAAAGAGAATTAGGATGGTATATGGTTGGGTTAAAGCTCTAAGAAATTTTGGGTGTAAAAATTATGGAGAAAAGAGATTTTTTGAAGAAGAAGCAAGAGTAAAGAGTTCTTTGAGTGTCAAAGATTAAATGGAAAAGCTAGGGTTCTTATAGGTTGCTGGCGACGGTTCGGGACCGGTAGTGGCCGACCAACAACTGATGGGCATTAAATGCCTTGGTAACTAAATTGATAGGACATTTCTTCGTATACGTCATAATTGGGCTCATCGCTGACGTCATTACCCATCGAGTCGGAGTTTCAAAAATTCATATCGTTTCTCGCCATCTTCCTTCCGAGAAATGAGGGGACTATCTGTATACGGTTAAAATAGAGTTTGCCCTTTGTATGAATAATCGAGACTGGAACATAAATGTACAAGGTTCAAACTCGTGTAATATCGAACCACGATGCAAAGTTAGATTGCAAAGCTCGAGACCCAGAGACCGATCAAGATCGAGATCGGCTAAGATCGAGACCAAGTTAAAAAGAAACCGATCGAGATCGATATGGACCAAGATTGAGACCAAACAAAATAGAGATCGAGCGAGACCGAGGAAGGTTTATCGAGCCAAAATACAGAAAGCCGGAATATCCGTAATGGGGCGAGAATCACGACGGTGTGAGCACCTAATTTTGACTATATTTGAAATTTTATCTTCTACTATCTAAATATTTTTAGAAATTTAATATATTTATTTTAGCTTTGTTAAATTTCTTTTATAGGATAAAATTTAAAAATAATTTAAAAGGTCAAATTATTACTATTAGTATTATATTTATTTTTTATCTTTATTTTAAAATAAAATTAAATTTAAAAAAAATGAATTTTTTTATTTTCGGATGGGAATAAATTAATAAGAAAATTAAAAGAATGGAATAAAAAAGTAAAAGTAAAAGTAGGTGGAAATTGATTTTTAAAAAAAAGTAAAAGAAAGTGGAAAATTAAAAAAATAAAAGTAAAAGAATATGGAAATTTTAAAAATAAAAAGTAAAAGACAGATGGAATTAAAAAATAAAAGTAAAGTTAGCTGAATTTTTTTTTTTAAAGTAAAAGTAAGTGGAAATTAAAAAAAGAAAAGTAAAATAAGTGGAAATTAAAAAAAAAAGTCAAATAAGTGAAAAATAAAAGAAATAAAAGTACAAAAAGTGGGAAATTAAAAAATTAAAAGTAAAGGAAAGTGGGGTATTATTTTTGCTTTAAAAAAAGAAGAAAAATGGGAAGTGGGAATTTATTTTAATTAAAAAATAATAAAATAATTAAAACAAAATCTGAAAAAATATCAAAATTTTTTATAAATAGAAGAGAAATGTGAGGAGAAAAGAGGGGGAGAGAAAGAGAAGAAAAAGAGAGAGGAGAGAATTGAGAGAATTTTATTTTCGTCTTCTATACTAAGAGAATTTCTACTCGTGTCATTCTTTGTTCGTCTCTTCTTTTCGAAAAATCTAGCTATTCGAGAATTTCTACTCGTGTCATTCTTTGTTCGTCTTCTTCGCTTATGCTTGTTCGACGTTCGTCTAAGTTACTGTACCTATTCTTGAAAACTCATTTAATTGGAAATTTTGCATTAAAGGTTTAATCTTTCTTCTATTCTTTTAATCTTATTTCATGTGATTTTATTTATTTGCCTTTAAACTTTATAAATAATAATGTAAATTAGTCCTTAAATGCTATATACTTAATCATGTTTCTGGAAATATGGTATTCAAACTTGCTTTAAAGTTAGGAAGATTTGGACCCTAATAAGTTTGGACTTCAATTGTTGGATTGTAGGGTATTGGTATATGATGATTTATTTATTCAAATATCTAAAATCATACACTTCTTCCACAAGTAATTCCATAATTCATGACCGTACAATAATCTAAAAAATATAGGAAGAATAATGAACACCGATAGAGTTCTTTAGGCATGCATTTAATTAGTTTATCATAATTATGTATACGTTCGTGTGGCATAATTGTGATTTCCAAAAATAAAATTGAAGTATGTGTTAACTTTGGCCTAACAATCTTAATAATAAAATATTATTAATTGTGTACACGTACGCGTGACAAGATTTCGGCATAATAAACAAAACGGATTCACACACGTGATTCGTTTCAAAGATAATTCCATATTTTAATAATTAAAAGCGGATAGATAGAACATGAAAACCAATAAATCATAATTTATCTAAAATTAATTCTAGCCAAGTTGTAGTCAATAAAGCGACCATGCTGGAACCACGTGACTTGGGAAATGCCTTACACCTTCTCCCCGGTCAACAGAATTTCTTACCTGAACTTTATTTTCGCAGACCAATAATAAAAGAGTCAAATCTTCCTTTGAATAGGGATTCAAATAAAAGGTGACTTGGAACACCAAATATTCAATTCCAAGTGGCGGCTCCGTAAATAAAATAATTTCTACTCAAATTTGTCACTTTAATTAGAAAAACTCTTTAACCCACAACAATCCATACACATATCTTTTGTGGGGGGGGGGGGGCACAGCTCTGGCGACTCTTCTGGTTCAGGGTTCAGAATTCGAGCTTTTAATGTGATCTATACTTGGCTTTCTTGATTGTTGATATTACTGTGTTTGTGGTCCTAATGTGCTATTGTCGATCATTTACCGCTTTGATATTATTTGAACTATATAAACTTCCTTCTTACGCCTCCCTTCTGAGTCTTCTGAATTTATGGTGCACACGTACGCGTGGCCCACTTTTCTGTTAGAGGTCATACCAAATAGATCGAGGCTGGATCAGTAACTAGGCCGAGTAGACTTTCGTACTCCCGGTACGTTGCCCTCACCTTGGCTCGAGCTGTTTGTTTGGGTAAGTCATGTATAAAACACTCCCCCCAAGATTTTAAACCTAGAATAACATAACCTCATGCCGGATCCCTAGTAGGAACGTTTGTTTGCATCACGTGCATTTGACTTTGGGGATTCAAAACAGGGGCTGGGTCCGTCTAGGACAGGTGTACCCCGATAATTACAAGACCATCCTAATGCATCTTATGTGCTAGATGTACTTTATGTTTGATTCGGTTTGTGCATGTTGACCAATTTCTAAAACATAAAAATAAGAATTGAGAGAAAACCAGAACGAAGAAAATAGGAGAGAGAAAATTTACCTAGTTTTTAAAAAATCTCGATATTTGAAAATCCAAAAACACTGTCAAAATTTTAACCCAAAACGATTATTAAAAAATAAGATTGAATTTTTCCCAAAAATAAATGTGTCATCCCATTCCTGAAATATTGACCGAACTACACGGGTCTGATTCTCACTGGATGTGAGATACGTAGGCAAACCTCATCGGTTCCGGCCCCAATTTTCCAAAAATTCAAAAAATATTTTCCCTTTCCTTAGTTCCCTCTTTAAAATTTTTTCCTTAGAAAATCCAAAAAAAAAAAACTAAATCCAAAAATATTTTTCTTCTTTTCCAAAGTTTTTCATTCGAAAAATAAAAAGAAAAAAAAATTTTCAAATCAAAAATCCAAAATATTTTCTTTCTTCTTTAGAATTATATATTTTTGTTTAAAATTCAAAATTCCATAAAAAGAAAAAATTCAAATAAAATAATATTTAAAAGTCTTTATTAAAAAGAATTAGGTCAGTCTATTCCTGATCTCTCCTAAACTACGTAATGATCTGATTCACGTGGCGTCATGATACGTAGGCAATCCCCATCGGATTCGATCATAGCCATAAATAAATTGAATAAAAAAATAAACCGAAAAAAAGAAGAAAAAAATTGAGTGAAAAAGAAAGAAAAGTGTGACAAAAAAAATAACAAAGAGCGAAAAACAACAAAAAGAGAAAGAAAAAAGAAATCAAGGTATGAAAAAAAATTCAAAAAGAAAAGAAAATAGAAAAAAAAAAGAGGAGAGCCTCCCGAGAATGAATCAGTTCATCCCTGTTAGTGAATCATACTCGAGCTTGTTCCAAAATGTAGTTAGGTTAGGTCTACTGCAGCCAGTAGTCCCGAACCAGCGCATCGAACTAATGCTAGATGTGAATACCACTCTGGAGCAGTGGGATATGATACAGAAGACTGTTGGATTCTTAAGAGAGCAGTGGAAGACCTCATCGAGGTCAAGGCAATAGTTCTTAAGGATGAAGAGGCCCCTAATATGATGAACAATCCTCTGCCTACTCACACCAATGGGCCAGTAGTCGGAATGGTATGTGAATATTAGGAATTTGATCCAGCACTGAAAGCCACAATAGCCATTTCCGCGACAGAAGAGAAACCTAAAAACGGGCGCCAAACATGAAAAGTTCTCTATCAGATGGGAGTCTCAGTAGCCGGTCTTGCTATATTTTCTGCGTCTGGATTATTTCAGGGTGTAATGCGGACGTTTTACTTTTATTGGCTTACTTTGTGATGTAAACCCTTCTATCTTTTTTTTTTTAAAAAACAAAAAATCAAATCAAATGAAATTAATATTTCATTGAATGTCTCTTTTCTTAATCTTGTCACCTTTCTTATTCCCTTTTCAGTTCTGTTAATGTAGATTTTAATGGAATGACATGCTTGCGGACTTCATGCCTAAATCCTAAAATGTTGTCAGACCTTGAAATAATGAATCAAGAAGCAGAATGTGTTGAAGATAAGGCTTGTGAGAAAATAAACAAAGAATTGGAACTGTAGGCCTAGGAAAAGTCCGAATAAAATCAGAAGAAGTTGAAATTCCCTCTCTTCGGATCATTGTTGAAGTCGAGATTGAGGATAAACATTGGGTCAAGAATCGATTGGAACAATTGACACTGATTGATGAAAAGCTATTGGCCGTAGTTTGTCATGAGCAGTTGTACCAACAAAGAATGGCTAGTGCCTACAACAAGAAAGTGCGGCCCAGGAAATTTGAAGTGGGGCAACTCGTTCTGAGATGTATCCTCCCGCATCATGAAAAAGCTAAAGAAAATTGGCTCCAAATTGATGCAATCAAAAAGGTACTATGTTTGACCCTTCACGCACCTTTAATGCTCTTTGATTGACATGATGAAGGCTTTTATTCTCGCTACCCAAATACCATTAACCCTTTTTGCCAACCCTTTGAGCCGGTTACCTTTTTTTGATTACCCTCTTTGGAACCTGAAGGAGTTATTGAAAAGAAAAACAAAACAAGAAGAAAAAAAGAAGAAAAAAAGGAAAAGGAAAGAGAAAGAAAACAAAACAGACAGAAAGACAAAAGAAAAACAATAGTTCATGTTACCTTGAACTACGTTCGACTTGATTCCGAAAGGATACGTAGGCAACCTCTTTCTGGGGTTCAGTCACACCAAAATAAAAAACATTCCAAAAAAAAAGAAAAGAAATTGAAACTGGGGCAGATGTTACAATGGTTCAGCGATGGTTTCGCCTGAAAGGTTCCAAAGTTGTAATTCAATCCAAATCCTTTTTACCCAAATCCTTTTCAAGTCCTTCCGATCAATCAACGAAAATGTTCAAGAATTGGAGGATACAGTTACTTGGATCTGATACAACCAAATAGAGAAATAAAATAAGAGAGTCTTATTGGTGAAAAACCTCACGGGTACCGTAGGGCGATGGCGAGCATAGAAAATAAAAATGAGAGAGTCTTGGTAGTGAAAACCCACAAAGGGCACTATAAGGCGATGGTGAGAAGAGAAATGAGGGAGGTCAGCTGGTGAAAACTCGCAAAGAGCACTACTGATCGAAAAGAGGATCTTCACAGCCATTTGCATGGACACAGTCCAGTGCAAGGTTTCTCGGCTTCAAGGCAAAGGTTGTGATGAATTGCTGAGAGTCGGACGGTTTACACAGATCAGGCATCCAGTCCAAAAAGCATGCCATGTCCATTAAAGTCTGCATATACTCCCAGATAACTCCTTCTTTAATTTCTGTTCCCCGAAAGTGACACCTCTTGTTTAAACTCATTATCCATTCCATTATTGTTTTTCTTTGAATCCCTTTCAGTATAACTTAGTGTCAAAATAAAGGCAAAGAAATGATGGTAAGACTGATTACAGGGCTCTCGTTTGAAGCGAACAGATACTTTGAAAAAGGCACCCAACCTCGGTAAGGGTATCAAGGCCACAAACTGACCACCACTTTGAACATTCATGATTTTTCATTGTTTGCAATAGGAACAAAGCAGTGTAGAATGGCGATTCCTAAAGGACTAATGTCACCAAAGGTAAGTTTTCTCAAAATCTCCACTTTCCTTTATTTTTAGCATGCATCACTACTGCTCATACTTCTCATTTTTGTAGCTTAACTTAGGTAGAACCTTTTCGCCTAGGGGGATCCAGCTTATAGTTTCGAGTAGAAGTATTTTTTGCCCAGGCTATTTTTCGTAGCTTAACCTAGTTAGAACCTTTTTGCCTAGGGGGATCCAGCTCATAGTTCTAGGTAGAAGAACTCTTCACTCAGGTTTTTTTTCGTAGCTTAACTCAGGTAGAACCTTTTCGCCTAAGGGGATCCAGCTCATAGTTCCGGGTAGAAGTACTCTTCGCTCAGGTTATTTTTTGTAGCTTAACCCAGGTAGAACCATTTCTCCTAGGAGGATCCAGCTCATAGTTCCGGGTAGAAGTACTCTTCGCCCAGGATGTTTTACGTAGCTTAATTAGGTAGAACCTTTTCGCCTAGGGGTATCCAGCTTATAGTTTGGGGTAGAAGTACTCTTCGCTCAGGATGTTTTACATAGCCTAACCCAGGTAGAACATTTTCGCCTAGGGGGATCCAGCTCATAGTTCAGGGTAGAAGTACTCTTCGCTCAGGTTGTTTTACGTAGCTTAACCCAGGTAGAACCTTTTCGCCTAGGCAGATCCAGATCATAGTTCCGGGTAGAATTACTCTTCGCCCAGGTTGTTTTACGTAGCTTAACCCAGGTAGAACCTTTTTGCCTAGGGGGATCCAGCTCATAGTTTGTTCCGGGTAGAAGTATTCTTCGCTCAGGTTGTTTTACGTAGCTTAACCCAGGTAGAACCTTTTCGTCTAGGGGGATCCAGCTCATAGTTCCAGGTAAAAGTACTCTTCACCCAGGATGTTTTACGTAGCTTAACCCAGGTAGGACCTTTTCTCCTAGGGGGTTCCAGCTCATAATTCTGGGTAGAAGTACTCTTCGCCCATGATGTTTTACGTAGCTTAACCCAGGTAGAACCTTTTCGCTTAGGGGGATCCAGCTCATAGTTCCGGGTAGAAGTACTCTTCGCTCAGGTTGTTTTACATAGCTTAACTCAGGTAGAACCTTTTCACCTAGGGGGATCCAGCTCATAGTTCTGGGTAGAAGTACTCTTCGCTCAGGTTGTTTTTCGTAGCTTAACCCAGGTAGAACCTTTTCGCCTAGGGGATCCAGCTCATAGTTCCGGGTAGAAGTACTCTTCGCTCATGTTGTTTTTCGTAGCTTAACCCAGGTAGAACCTTTTCGCCTAGGGGGATCCAGCTCATAGTTCCGGGTAGAAGTACTCTTCACTCAGGTTGGTTTACGTAGCTTAACCCAGGTAGAACCTTTTCGCCTAGGGGGATCTAGCTCATAGTTCCGGGTAGAAATACTCTTCGCTCAAGTTGTTTTACGTAGCTTAACCCGGGTAGAAACTTTTCGCCTAGGGGGATCCAACTCATATTCCGGGTAGAAGTACTCTTCGCTAGGCTCGCTTTTCGCAGTTTATCCTAGGTAGAACCTTTTCACCCAGGGGATTCATTTTCATTTCAGTAATACAGGGAACCAACCCCTGGTTACATTTTTTTGTTTTCCTAATACAGGGTGCCATCTCCTGGTTACCTTTCCTTAATAGTATCAGGGTACACCAATCCCTAGTCGCTTTTCCAATATAGGGTCTCCACTCCCTAGTTTCTTTCATTTTAGACATATGGTCTCCATTCCCTAGTCTCTGATTTTTTTTTTCAGGGTATATCATTCCCGACCTTTTATTGCTTTCAATAAAGAACTAGTTTTGAATTTTGTTACAATAACTCACGAAATTTTCCTAGTGCAAACTGGGGCAGAAAATTTTTGCTCGTTTGTGTGTTTTGGTATCTGAGTAGGTTTTACCTCGAGGCACTGGGTTCGAGATGGAAAAAAGAAGAAGTCTCAATTCAGAATAAACAAAAAGAAAAAATAGGTGAATCCAAAATGCAAAAGTAGTTGAAAAGATGTGGAATGCTCAAGACGTGACTGAAGCCACAAGCATTGAAGTCCCATTTTGATTAGAAGAAGCTATAGAACAATGAACTAACACCTACAGCTAGCGAGCATCAAGGTTTAGATGAGAGTCTGCATGAAGAACCAGTCAAGACTCAAGATAAAGTTTCAGAAGACTCATAGATAGGAAACTTGTAACTCATAGCTGATAGGCTTGTTGAGTTTCTTTTTTATTTTGATATAATAGCAGGATCGTGGACTGAAGCCTCGACGGAACCTTACTCAACTCCTCAACTCATCATTCCACCATTCTCCTTGAACTACACGCTACCTGATTCCCCTATAACCCGGGATATGTATGTTGTCCAAAATCAGGACTCGATTGCACCCTATCTTTTATTTCTTTTCCTTTTGAATAACAGTTTGGTCAAAAATTAATCACATGGCTCACCTAGTCTTTGCCTGAAAGCTCTTCAAGTTTCCAAACAAAGAGGGGCAGCTACGAGCACCTAATTTTTACTATATTTGAAATTTTATCATCTTCTACTATGTAAATATTATTAGAAATTTAATATATTTTTTTAGCTTTGTTAAATTATTTTTATAGGATAAAAAGTAAAAATATTTTAGAAGGTAAAATTATTACTATTAGTATTATTTTTATTTTTTATCTTTATTTTAAAATAAAATAAATTAAAAAACAAACCGAAAAAAATAATTTTTTTTTATTTTCGGATGGGAATAAAATAATAGGAAAATTAAAAGTATGGAATAAAAAAGTAAAAGTAAAAGTAGGTGGAAATTATTTTTAAAAAAAACGTAAAAGAAAGTGAAAAATTTTAAAAATAAAAGTAAAAGAATGTGGAAATTTTAAGGAAATTTTAAAAATAAAAAGTAAAAGAAAGTTGAAATTAAAAAATAAAAGTAAAGTTAGCTGAATTTGTTTTAAAAAAAAAAGTAAAAGTAAGTTCAAATTAAAAAAGAAAAGTAAAATAAGTGAAAATTACAAAAAGAAAAGTAAAATAAATGGAAAATAAAAGAAATAAAAGTAAAAAAAGTGGCAAATTTAAAAACTAAAAGTAAAGGAAAGTGGGGTATTATTTGTTTTTTAAAAAAAAGAAGAAAAATGGGAAGTGGAAATTTGTTTTAATTAAAAAATAATAAAATAATTAAAACAAAATCTGAAAAAATATCAAAATTTTTTATAAATAGAAGAGAAATGTGAGGAGAAAAGAGGGGGTGAGAAATAGAAGAAAAAGAGAGAGGAGAGAATTGAGAGAATTTTATTTTCGTCTTCTATGCTAAGAGAATTTCTACTCGTGTCATTCTTTGTTCGTCTCTTCTTTTTGAAAAATCTAGCTATTCATCAACCAAAACCTAACAAAAATACTTCATAACATTCCTTTTTACACGCCAAAAGTTGAAGTCAATAGTCGAGGTCGAGGATTCTGTTGGAGCTCCGTTCACTAGCTTTTATGTTCTTCTTCGCTTATGCTTATTCGACGTTCGTCTGAGTTACTGTACCTGTTCTTGGAAACTCATTTAATTGAAAATTTTGCATTAAAGGTTTATTCTTTCATCTATTCGTTTAATCTTATTTCATGTGATTTTATTTATTTGCCTTTAAACTTTATAAATAATAATGTAAATTAGTCCCTAAATGTTATATACTTAATCATATTTCTGAAAATATGGTATTCAAACTTGCTTTAAAGTTAGGAAGATTTGGACCCTAATAAGTTTGGGATTCAATTGTTGGATTGTAGGGTATTGGTATATGATGGTTTATTTATTCAAATATCTAAAATCATACACTTCTTCCACAAGTAATTCCATATTTCATGACCTTACAATAATCTAAAAAATATAGGAAGAATACTGAACACCGATAGAGTGCTTTAGGCACGCCTTTAATTAGTTTATCACGATTATGTATACGTTCACGTGGCATAATTGTGATTTCCAAAAATAAAACCGAAGTATGTGTTAACTTTGGCCAAAACAATCTTAATAATAAAATGCCATTAATTGTGTACACGTACGCGTGACAAGATTTCGGCATAATAAACAAAACGGATTCACACACATGATTCGTTTCAAAGATAATTCTATATTTTAATAATTAAAAGCGGATAGATAAAATATGGAAATCAATAAATCACAGCTTATCTAAAATTAATTCAAGCCAAGTTGTAGTCAATAAAACGACCGTGCTGGAACCACGAAATTTGGGGAATGCCTTACACATTCTCCCCGGTCAACAGAATTCCTTACCCGAACTTTATTTTCGCAGACCAATAATAAAAGAGTTAAATCTTCCTTTGAATAGGGATTCAAATAAAATGTGACTTGGAACACCAAAAATTCAATTCCAAGTGGCGGCTTTGTAAATAAAATAATCCCTACTCAAATTTGTCACTTTAATTGAAAAAACTCTTTAACTCACAATAATCCATACACATATCTTTTGTGGGGAAAAAAGGAGGTGTGACAGGTGGAAATCCCGGCGTATATCAAGGAAAGACCAATTAATTAATGTATCATGTGATTCCTTACTATATTTAGAATTATATTAAGAGTAGGACTTTCCTACTATATAAAGGGGGTATGATCATTTGTATGCATCACGTTAACATAATACAAAGCAACACACTGCCTTCTTTCACCCTTCAATATTTTGTTACTCCGATTATACATTAGCAGAATCTTCGCTTGGTTCGAGAGTGACCTAACTCGAGGGCTAAGGTCAATTGATCCGTTTGATTTGTATTTATCTCTTTTATAATTAATTTCAATATTAATTTATATATTTTCTCAATTTGTGTCAATTTATACCATGTATTCTTAAAGCCGCATATATATTCGATTGTTATCTTGGCCGAAAATGAGAATACCTCCACAAAGTAAACTTGTGCAGAGAAAAACGAGCTGGAATAGGAAGTCGAAGCTTTAGAATTATCAAATAACTTTACTTAATTGAGCTACATAAGTTGAACAAGACATAGAATGATTTCAACTATCAATGATATCTTAATGATATCTTCGAAAACTCAAATATAACCAACTGCTTAGCATAAAATATTTAGGAATGGCAATTGGGGCGTGCAGGGCAGAGCGGGGCGGGGCAGGGGAAGATCTTAATAGGGCGGGGCAAAATATTATTTTTGAAAAAAGTTGATGGGTTAGGGCATGGCAGGGGAAGGTATGGAGCTGCTGAAATTGTTTAACAGTATACAACTTGTTTTAGAAATTTGAAGCTTCAAGCTCGGGTTGTTATACAAGAGGCAGCTTTAATTTAATTTTGATTTACCAAACTCTTCTCTCTTTTATTTTATTTTTCATATTTTTTATCTAAATAGACAGAACGATAAACGCACACATTAATTTTTTGAGACAAAGTCAAAATTCATCCGTCCCATAGATGTTATTCTGTCACGACCAAATTTTCCTCCGTAGGATGTCGTGATGGCACATAATCTCTAAAACTATGTAAGCCTAATATACATGCAAAATATACAGAAATGACGAATAAACTCTTAGATACTCAACAACTATTATAAAGAAAACTCCGCAACTCAACATATACAAACTTCCCAAAATCTGATGATAACAAGTCACAAGCTCTACGAATAAGTACTGGCCATCCCTATACAATAGTGTCTAAAAAGGAAAAGAAAATGAAGTAGACTAGATAGAGGGTGACTCCCAGTCCTGCGGACGCCGGCATGTATACCTTGAAGTCTCCAAAGCTGAGCTCGTATTACTAGTGTCTGGACAGGTAGGAGGTACTTGGATCTGCACAAAAAGATGTGCAGAATCGTAGTATGAGTACACCACAATAGTACCCAGTAAGTGCCAAGCCTAACCTTGATAGAGTACTGACGAGGTCAGGTCAAGGCCCTACTGGAATAAATAAGAAACTGAACGAGTAATTAATAGTATTATAATAATAACAATGGAAATGAAACAAGTAAGAAATATACCAAGATTGACTATACTGAACTAAGGCAAATAATGCATCATGGAAGAAAACAAGGAATGTTATGCCAAGGAAACAAAGCAACCAAAACACAAGTGAAGCAATAGAAAAGTATCAATAAGAGTCACTACCGAGGTGCCGCCTTGTAGTCTCAAATCACAAAACAATTTGTAATATTTTCTTATATCATCGCGAAAGCCTTGCATTTAGTTTTGAAAATTATTTTTTCTGAAATAGCTTCCCACGTTTTAGCCCAGCTTATCACACCGCGTGGCTTCATGTAAATTTCCTACTAGCAACATGTGTATCAAGCCCACCTTATCTCACCGCATGCCTTTCAACTCCAAATCCTTATACCACCACATGCATAATAATATCACATCGTAACACAAACCGAACCTCAAGTGCCCAATATCACAACTTGCCAAAGAAGTCAACAATAAGGGTCTTTTCACAATAATTAGTCCATGGCTCAACCACAATATTCACAAGAGTACAACAATAACAACCGAAATTGAATAACTCAACAAGAATAGCATTTCACAACTTTATAACTTTGTCTCAATGTGAATCATGATCTTTATAACTCAATACCAATTTTAACAATAAGATATTCTAGGAATAACAACTTCAAGTAAAGAACTCAACGGTTAAATAATGAATAAGGAATAGAGGAAGCACTGCTTCAACTAAATACGTGAAGACAATTAACAAGTAAGAGATAAAACAAGTAAAGCATGTGAGGATAGACTAATGATGATAAATATAACATGTTAAGGTAACTCAATTAAGGCATAAAAAGAATCTACATGGCTAAAATCGGTCAACTTCCACATTTAGCCCATGTACACACTCGTCACCTTGTGTACACGGCTTTCACATATCACAATTAACACAAACCAACATCAATCCTAAGGGATAATTCCCCACATAAAGTTAGGCAAGACACTTACCTCAAAACACGCTAACTCAATCCACTTGTAAGCTTTTCCCTAGATTATCCAACTCCGAACGACACGAATCTAGCCAAAAATACTTTATTCGAAAAATATAAACTATAGGAAACTATTCCGAACAATAAAGTTACGATATTTAAAAAAAAACAAAACGTCAACACGGAACCGCGTCTCGAAACCCGACCAAAATTACAACATTTGAACACACATTCGATAATGAGTCTAACCATACAAGAATTACTCAAATCCGACCTTAAATCGCCCTTCGAATCCCCAAAATTTAGCCTAAGAAGTTTTCACAATTTTTCCCCATATTTTCAACTCAAATCACTAATTGAATTATAAAAATAATAATGAATTCGTGTAATATAGTCAAAACCGAGTTAGAATCTCTTATCCCAGTGATTTCTTTGAAGAACCCTAGAACAATCGCCACAAACTGAGCTATCTAGGTCCAAAAATATAAATGAGATTTAACCCTCGAAGACCCCCAATTTCTGCTTAGCGATTTCGGTTTTGCGAACCAACAGTCGCTTCTACGGATCCGCACCTGCGGAGCATTTCCGCAGGTGCAACCATGACTTAAGTCTTGAGAATGCCCTTCTACGGACACCCTAACATACCTGCGCTTACGCTTCTGCGAGCCCGTATCTGTGGAGCTTCGATCGCACATGGGGTCCTTCCCCAGCTAACTCGAATCTGCTCCTACGATACCCCCTCTGCATCTGCGCGCTTGTTTTTACGAAACGCTAACCGCATCGGCGGTCCCAGCTGATCAAGGCCAACTTCGCTTCTGCGGCTCGAAAGACGCTTCTGCGGTGCCGCACCTACGGCCCAAAGTGTGCAGGTGCGATTGCACCAGACACAGCCAAGCTTCAGCAATCACATAAGTCCAAATTTGTTTCGAATTAAATACGAATCACACCCGGGGCCCCTGGAACGCCGTCCGAATATACCAACAACTTCCAAAACACATAACGAACCTACTCGAGGTCGAAAATCACATCGTAACGGACCTACGAATCGTAAACCAATTCAAGCCTATTGAAACTTATGAACTTCCAAATTCCAAAACTAATGTCGATTCATACCAACAACTCTGACTAACTTCAAATCACAAGTCATAAATGACATGACATATCTATTCCAACATCCGAAATCGAAATCCGACCCCGATATGAATAAAGTTAACTCCCAGTCAAACTTTTCAATCTTCCAAACCTTCAACTTTCTAACTTTCGCCAATAAAAGCTGAAATGACCTACGGACCTCCAAATCAATATCCGGACACGCTCCTAAGTCCAAAATACCATACAGAGCTATTGAGACCGTCAAAACTCCATTTCGGAGTCGTCTACACAAAAGTCAAACTACTGTCAACTCTTTCAACTTAAGCCTCTAACTTAGAAACTAGGTATCCCATTTCACTCTGAAACTCACCTGAAACCAAATTCAAACAACCCGGCAAGTCACATAACGATAATATAACATACAAATGGCAATAAATAAGGGACCGGGGCTAAAATACTCAAAACGACCAGCTGGGCCGTTCCATCCTCCCCCTTTTAAAATAATCGTTCATCCTCGAACGAGTATAGAGACATACTTGAAGTGGTGAAAAGATGAGGATAACGGCTACGCATATCATGCTCGGTCTCCCAAGTCGCCTCCTCTACTGATTGTCCCCTCTACTGAACCTTCACTGAAGCAATGCTCTACAATCTCAACTTTCGGACCTGCCTATGCAAAATGGCCACCATCTCCTAAACATAAGACAAATCCTTGTCCAACTAGACTGAGCTGAAATCCAACAAATGAGACGGATCACTGTGATACTTGCGAAGCATAGAAACATGGAATACTAGATGTACTGTAGCTACACTAAGTGGCAATTCAAGCTTGTAGGCCACCTCTCCCATCCTCTCAAGAATCTCAAAACGTCCGAGAGACCTAGGGGTCAACATGCCCTTCTTCCCGAACCTCATAACCCCATTCATGGGCGAAACCCAGAGCAAGACCCTCTCCCCAACCATGAATACAACATCGCAAACTTTCCGATCTGCATAACTCTTCTGTCTTGATTGGGATGTGTGAAGCCGATCTTAAATCAATTTAACATTTTCCAAAGCATCCTAAACTAAGTCATTACCCAATAGCATATCCTCACCCGACTCAAACCATCCCATCGGAGACCAACACCGCCTCCCACACAATGCCTCATACGGAGACATTTGAATGCTCGATTGGTAGTTGTTGTTGTAGGCAAACTCCGCAAGCGGCAAGAACTGATCGCAAGAACCCCCGAACTTCATGACACATGCACAAAGCATATCCTCTAATATCTGAATAGTGCGCTCGAACTGTCCATCCGTCTGAGGGTGGAATGTTGTACTAAACTCAACTTGTATGCCCAACTCTCGCTGTATGAACTTCCTGAATCGCGATGTAAACTGCATACCCCGGTCATAGATGATGGATACCGGCATGGCATGAAGTCGGACAATCTCGCGAATATAGACCTGAGCCAGCTGCTCTGAAGAATAAGTAGTCACCACTGGAATGCAATGAGCCAACTTGGTCAACCTATCCATAATCACCCATACTGCATCAAACTTTCTTCTGAGTCTGTGGGAGCCCAACAACAAAATCCATGGTAACTCGCTCCCATTTCCACTCGGGAATCTCTAGCCTCTGAAGCAATCCACCTAGCTGTGATGTTCATACTTCACCTGCTGATAATTTAGGCATCGGGCTAAATACTCCACTATGTCTTTCTTCATCCTCTTCCACCAATAGTGTTACCGCAAGTCCTGATACATTTTAGAAGCACCCGGATGAATGGAGTACCGCGAACTGTGGGCCTCCTAAATAATCAACTCACACAAACCATCTACATTGGGCACACATAGCCGACCGTGCATCCGTAACACACCGACATCCCTAATAGTAACCTCCTTGGCATAGCCGTGCTGAACCGTGTCTTTAAGGACAAACAAATGGGGGTCATATACTGATGCTCTCTGATACGATCATATAGAGAAGACTGATAAACCACACAAGACAAAACTCGACTCGGCTCCGAAACATCCAATCTAACAAACTGGTTGGCCAAGGCCTAAACATCCAATGCTAATGGCCTCTCCGCTGCCGATAGATATGCTAAACTGCCCAAGCTCTCCGCCTTTCAGCTCAAGGCATCGGCCACTACATTGGACTTACCAAGATGATATAGAATGGTGATATCAGAGTCCTTAAGCAACTCTAACAATCTCCGCTACCGCAAGTTAAGATCCTTCTGTTTGAACGGATTTTGTAGACTCCGGTGGTCGGTATAGACCTCACAAGGGACACCATACAAATAGTGCCGCCAAATATTCATGGCATGAACAATAGCTGCTAACTCAAGGTCGTGGACAGGATAATTCTTCTCATGTACCTTCAGCTATCTAGACGCGTAGGCAATCACCCTACCATCTTGCATCAACACTGCGCCAGGCCAACTCGCGATGCATCATAGTAAATAGTGTAAGACCCTGAACTCGTAGGCAATACCAACACTGGGGATGTAGTCAAAACATCTCTCCTCACACTCTTCGGTCCACCTGAATGGAGCACCCTTCTGGGTCAGTCTGGTCATAGGTGCAGCAATAGATGAGAAACCCTCTACGAATCAACAGTAATATTCTACCAACCCAAGAAAACTCTGGATCTCAGTAGCTGAAGACGGTATGGCCTCCCCCTCTAGTGCGACCCCTATCCGCCCGACCTCTACCTCTAGCTGGCTGTGCAGGTGGAGTGGCAACTGGTGCGGTAACCACGGCCTGAGAAGTCTGGGGACCCTATGGAATACGTGCAGCCTAAGTGGTCGGTGAAAGTGCACCCCTCCTGAGTCTGGGGCAGTCCCTCACCATATGACGAGTATCACCACACTCAAAATAAGCTCTCTGATGATGTGGCTGCTGAGAATGGCTCGGCCCTGGTCGGTTGGACTGACCACTGAAAGCACCCCGTGCAGGAGGTGCACTAGACAGTGGCAGTGCATAATGGGCAACCTGAGACCTGGAGTAGCCGGAATACCACTGGAAGCTCGATATACTAAATGAACAGGACGACTCACATAGCCTCTACCATGACAGGCTGCAAATGGGGCACGGGCACCACTATATGTGCCAGTATCTCGAGGCCTCTTGGCCTCCCTCTCCTCTCTCTCGCGGCCCCATATACCCTCCAATCTCTGAGCGATCTCCACCACCTGCTGGTATGCGGTATCAGTATCCAACCCTCAAGCCATGCTGAATCTAATACTATGGTTGATCCCCTCGTTAAATCGACGGACTCGCTCTCTGACTGTGGAGACTAAGGCTGGAGCATGTCAAAACAACTCGTTGAACCTGACAGCATACTCTGACATGGTCATAGCACCTTGGCGCAACTGCTCAAACTCTGCACACCATGCATCTCGAAGGCTCTGGGGAACAAAGTCTCTCATGAACATCTCTGAAAACTGAGCCTGTGTGAGTGAAGTTGCCTCGGCCTGGCTACCCAACTCATACGCTAGCCATCACTGATAAGCCGCTCCCTTAAGCTGGAATGTAGCAAAAGAAACCCCACTCGACTCCATAATACCCATAGTACGGAGGATACAGTGGCACTCCTCAAGAAGCCTATGTGCATCCTCTGAAGCTAAGCCGCTGAAAGTAAGGGTGGTACTTCTTGTACCTCTCTATCCTGGGCTGCTCCCCCTCAGATGTTGGTGCCCTAACCTCGGGCTGAACTGGAACAACCAGCTACACTGGTATGACCTCTAGCACCTGGTCAACCTGGACTCGCCGCTCTAGGGTACTGGTTGTGAGAGTATATGCTCTTCCCACAATGTGGGATGTGGCCGGTGCAAGTAGGATCAACCCTGCCTGAGCTAGAATACTAAACAAGCTAAAGAAATGGGCGCGAGTCTCCTGGAGTGCAGGGGTAGTAACATGCATCTCAGGTGCCTGCCCTCCAACTAGAGCTACTGGTGGCTCCTCTACAGTAGCTCGAGCAGGTGCTCTGGTTGCACCACGTGCCCGTCCTCGGCCTCTGCCCTGGCCTCTCGCGACTTTAGCAGCGGGTATGGGTGTGTGATCATCAGATCCAGCTGTATGTTTTCTCACCATCTATTAGAGAATAGAAAGATATAGATTTAGAATTTTGAAATCAGCAAATTCGCACGATAAGAAATCAAAGAAGTGAAGCTTTTCCTAATAGTTCCATAGCCTCCCGAAGATAAGTACATAGGTCTCTTTACCGATCCGCGAGACTCTACTAAACCTGCTTATGACTCATAACACCTATGAACCTAAAGCTCTTATACTAGCTTTTCACGATCTAAATTTCCCTCTGTAGAATATCGTGATGGCACCTAGTCTCTAAGACTAGGTAAGCCTAACATACATGCAGAATATACAGAAATGATGAATAAATTTTTGAATACTCAACAACTATTATAAAGAAAACTTCGCAACTCAGCACATACAAACTTCCCAAAATCTGGTGATTACAAGTCACAAGCTCTTCGAATAAGTATTGGCCATCCTTACACAACAATGTCTAATAAGAAAAAGAAAATGAAGTAGATTAGATAGAGGGTGACTCCGAGGCGTGCGGACACCGGCAGGTATACCTTGAAGTCTCCGAAGCTGAGCTCATCTCACTAGTGCCTGGACTGGTAGGGGGTACCTGGATATGCACAAAAAAGATGTACAGAAGCGTAGCATGAGTATACCACAATGGTATCCAATAAGTGCCAAGCCTAACCTCGATAGAGTAGTGATGAGGTCAGGTCAAGGCCCTACTGGAATAAATAAGAAACTGAACGAGTAATTAATAGTGTAATAATAATAATAATGAAAATGAAACAAGTAAGAAATATACCAAGATTGGCTACACTCGACTAAGGCAAATAATGCATTACGGAAGAAAACAAGGTATGTTATGCCAAGGAAACAAAGCAACCAAAACACAAGTGAAGCAATAGTAAAGTATCAACAAGAGTCACTACCGAGGTACCGCCTCGTAGTCTCAAATCAAAAAACAATTCATAATCTTTGTTTATATCACCACGAAAGCCTTGCATTTAGTTTTGAAAACTAATTTTTTTTCCGATATAGCTTCCCGCGTTTTAGCCCACCTTATCACACCGCGTGGCTTCAAGTAGTTCCCCTACTAGTAACACGCGTATCAAGCCCACCTTATCTCACCGCACGCATCTCAACCCCAAATCCTTATACTACCACATGCGTATCAATATAACAGCGTAACACAAATCGCACATCAAGTACCCAATATCACAACATGCCAAACAAATCAACAATACGGGTGTTTCCACAATAAATAGTCCATGGCTCAAACACAATATGCACAAGAGTCTCACAAAAATAATCGGAAGTGAATAACTCAACTAAAATAATATTTCACAACTTTACAACTTTGCCTCAATGTGAATCACGGCCTTTATAACTCAATACCAATTTCAACAACAAGATATTCAAGGAATACCAACTTCAAGTAAATAACTCAACCGTTAAATAATGAATAAGGAATAGAGGAAATAATGCTTCAACTAAACATGTGAAGACAATTAACAAGTAAGAGATATGACAAGTAGAGCATGTGAAGATAGACTAATGATGATGAATATAACATGTTAAGGTAACTCAATTAAGGCATGAAAGGAATCTACATTGCTAAAATCGATCAACTTCCATGTTTAGCCCGTGTACACACTCGTCACCTTGCATACACGACTTTCACATATCATAATTAACACAAACCAACATCAATCCTAAGGGGTAATTCCTCCCCCCCCCTCCCCACAAAGTTAGGCAAGATACTTACCTCAAAATACGCTAACTTAATCCACTAGTAAGCTTTTTCCTCGATAATTCAACTCCGAACGGCCCGAATCTAGCCAAAAAAATTTCATTCCATAAATATAAACAATAGGAAACTATTCCAAACAATAAAGTTATGATATTTAAAAAGAAACAAAAAAGTCAACTCAAAAGGTGAACCCGGGTCCGTGTCTCGGAACCCGACCAAAATTATAAAATTCGAACACACATTCGATAACGATTCTAACCATACAAGAATTACTCAAATTCGACCTCAAATCGCCTATCAAATCCCCAAAATTTAGCCTAAGAAGTTTTCACTATTTTGTTTTCCAAATTTCCAACTCAAATCACTAATTAAATGATGACAATAACTATGGATTCGTGTAATATAGTCAAACCGAGTTAGAATCTCTTACCTCAATGATTATCTTTAAGAACCCTCGAAACATCGCCACAAACCAAGCTCTCTAGGTCCAAAAATGAAAATGAGATTAAACCCTCGAAGACCCCCAATTTCTGCCCAGCGATTTCGCTTTTGCGGGCAAACAGCCGCTTCTGCGGCTCTGCACCTGCAGAAATGCCATCGCAGGTGTGGCCATGACTTAAGTCCTGAGAATGTGCTTCTGCAGACACCCTAACGCACCTGTGCTCATGCGACCTATGGATCGCTTCTGCGAGCCCGTATCTGCGGAGCTTCGACCGCACTTGGGATCCTTCCCCAGCCCACTTGAATCCGCTCCTGCGATGCCCCCTCCACATCTACGCGCCCACTTCTGCGAAACGCTGACCGCATCTGCGTTCCTAGCTGGGCAAGGCTAACTTCGCTTCTGCGGCTCGAAGGCCGCTTCTGCGGTGCCGCACCTGCGGCCCAAAGTGTGCAGGTGTGATTGCACCAGACACATCCATGCTTCAACAATCACACAAGTCCAAATTTATTCCGGATTCAATCTGAATCACACCCGGGGCCCCGTCCGAATATACCAACAAGTTTCAAACACACATAACGGACCTACTCTAGGCCGAAAATCACATCAAACAACATTGATTCTACGAATTGCATCCAATTCAAGCCCATTGAAACTTATGTACTTCATAATTCCAAAACTAATGCCGATTCATACCAAAAAAACTCTGACCGACTTTAAATTTTGCACACAAGTTATAAATGACATGACAAACCTATTTCAACTTCCGAAATCGAAATTCGACCCCGATATTAATAAAGTCAACTCCCCATCAAACTTTCCAACCTTCCAAACCTTCAACTTTCTAACTTTCGCCAATTCAAGTCGAAATGACCTACGAACCTCCAAATCAACATCCAGATATGCTCATAAGTCCAAAATCACCATACACAGCTATTGGGACCGTCAAAACTCCATTTTGGAGCCGTCTACATAAAAGTAAAACTACAGTCAACTCTTTCAACTTAAGCCTCCAACTTAGGGATTAGGTGTCACATTTCACTCTGAAACTCACCCGAAAACAAAATCAAACACCCCGGCAAGTCACACAACCACAATATAACATAAAAGAGGCAATATATAGAAGATCGAGGCTAAAATACTTAAAATGACCGGCCGGGTCGTTATATGTTCCTTCAATACTTTGGTCATAGTTTTAGGAGTTTTCATACAGCAGATATTTTGTGAACATATCTAGTACGATATACCATAATATTTAATTTTCTCTAGCTATTTGATCAATCCAATAAAAGTACGAAACTCGATTTTAAAATATTTCTCCAGGATCATCTGCTTCAAATTTATACTTCCTTCGTTCCAAATTAACATTCGCTTTAGCACAAAAATTAAAATTGTCCCTTCAGTAAATCAAGACTAAATATATTTGTTAATTGTTTTTAAGTATACCCTTAATGTTAATAAAAATGCACAATATATATTTAACAGGAAAAAAATCAATCTACTTCTATTTGCAGCTTAGTAACTTTTCATGTATGTACGAAAGATATAGTGTTTTTTAGAAGTTCTTTTGGCAACTATTCTGAAAGCATGGCACATGCACGTCTACTTCAAGATCTTCAGATTATAATGATTTTGGATATCCCATTTTTTTTTCTATTTCCTGCTCGCCAGTTTTGGAAGCATTCAATTATGGATGAAGGAGTTCTCCATAATATGTTATTTGACTGAGCTTATTTATCCTACAGTTAAGTCAAGTGTGTGGTTTTGATCCAATCACTATCTGATCTAACGAAAGCTAACTTTTGAAAATAAACAAAAAAACAAAGAGAAAAAAATTAAAGAGAATCTAAACGGGGCAGGACTTAATAGGGCGGGACAGGGCAAAAATTAGGAAAAAGGCTAAACGGGACAGGGAGGGTGGGTCAAAATCTTAGTGAGTCAAGGCTTACCCTGCCTTGCCCTGCCTCGCCCAAATTGACATCTCTAAATATATTTGAGGGACACTGAGGGATGTTTGGGCTTGGTTTCAAATCTAAGCCATGTAAATAAGAAACTCGTGGTAGAAAGCGCGCTAAAGGAATTGCAGCCGATAGCCAGTTTTGACCATGCTATTTAAACTATATCCTTTCTCAAATTATTTAACTTGTGTGCTCCAAACAATCTACCTTACAGTTAACAAATAGACTAGAAGTGCCATATTATAGTTGCTAACCTATAATAATCAAATAAATAATCATGGCACCAAGATTCAGGGGCGGAACTGGATCATTAGATATGGGTTTGAATGATCCAGTTTATCTAGAACTTATATTTATATTGAAAATTTATTAAATATATATAAATTTATAATTGCAAACCTAATAACTGAGACAAATTATGACTTCAAGGCAAGTTCAGAATCTATAAACTTTAAATTCTTACTTTAACTCTTAGATTAAGGGATGTAGTGGTTGAGGAGGTGGTGTGGTGGTGGAAGATCTTTTTAGAAAATAAAAGGTTGATTAAAAAATGAGAAAATGAAAAGGTTGGACGCGTGGAGTCAGATGAGGATTTAGAAACAAAAAATTTAACTGTTCACTCACTTCTTTGTGTATAAAACAGGCTGGCTGCCTGGCCACGGGTATTAGGTATGATTGAGAAAAGGTTTGATGTATAAAAGTTTTCTCTTGAACTAAGGATGTATCAGAAGGATTTTGGTGCAAGTTGGGGATGGCAAAGTATATATTGAACCTGCAAGAAAAGGAGGAATATGAGGCTTCTTTCATTTGATTATCCTATTCTCTTATCACGACAGACTGAACAAACACACTTTCACTTAGAAATATATATACAGAAGTATGATTAATTAGTAGTAGGCCAGCTAGGGGAAGCACATGCACGAGATAAGTCTATATATAGACACACTGTGTAAACTTTCCTGCTTGTTATTTTATATTGGTGGCTAAAGTTAGAATTAAGATGAGATAGGATGTGTCTAACACATTTCTTAAGATATAAGTCCTTCCTGTCCACAATAATTGACCAATTTTCCTTGGGCACACTCATTAAGGAAATACAAAATTTTAGACAAAAATAGTTAGTGTGATTAAACTACCCTTAATTAAATATTGCAGCATAGTCAATGTGAGTAGTAAAAGACTTTTTAGGGATACGTTAATAAGAATAATTTTGGGAAAATAAATTGAATTTTTTTCGATTATATAAATGAACACTTATTTTGAAACAAAATAAAAAGGTAAATTTGTCACTTATTATGGACAAGAGAAAGTATTTAGCTAAACATGACAAATGTGGTTTTGGAAATAATTGTGGTTTTAAAGCTAATTGTACTTTCCTCGTAACTCAAAAGATATACATATATTGAGATGACTAATTATTCTTAGCTAGCTACTACTCAGCCATGTACAACTACTGCTAATTATCTATATAAAAATACTATTTCACTGCAAATCAAATACTTCAAGACAATTGATAACATGCTTGTTATATCTTAGAAAAGAATGTTTACTGTCCTAAAATCAAACAATCACTCTTTTGAGAAGTGATAAATATCCCTTCGCAACCCTTCTTTTGTTTTCTTTTTACATTCATTTTTTCCCTTTGTCATAGTTCTAACCATAGAATAACCAAGGAACAGTCACATAACCAGCCACATTCTTAAAAATTGCCTAAAATCCTAACAAACAGTCACACAAATAAGTCACTTTGCATAAAACTTGGCTAATAATCTACATTCAAATTCCCTAAAATCAATCGTACAACATTACCACTTTCATTAAAAACTAACAAAGCATTTTTTCCCATTCTTAGCAGGTTATTCCACGTTATTAGGTTAGTCCTCATCTCTATTTTTTCGTATAAAGCCAATCAATGCCACTAACTTTTGTAAGAAATACACAAAATTACGTACGTTAGTAGTTTCTTTTGTAAGAAAGTTTTCATGGATACAGAACGTGGCACTAACACTTTGAGGCTACTGATGTTTCCATTGTTGGCGTATGGACACATCTCTCCATTAATTCTCAACGTAGCCAAAAAACTCGTAGATAGGGGATTCTTGATTTATTTTTGTTCTACACCTATCAATCTCAAATCTATCCATAAAAAAATACCCGAAAATTACTCTATTTCAATTCAACTTGTTGAGCATCATTTACCAGAGTAGCCTCAACTTCCTCCTCATTACCACACAACCAATGGTCTCCCACCCCATCTAAGTCACACCCTTAAAAAGGCCATGAAATTGGCCAAAGCAAAATTGTCCAAAATCTTGGAAAATCTGAAACCTGATTTGGTGATCTACGACGCGATACAGCAATGGACTGGAGTATAGCGAATGAGCATAACATTCCAGCTATCAAGCTCATAACTTCTGTTGCAGCTGTGTTTTCATACTTTTTTTTAACTTAGTAAAGAAACCAGGAGTTGAATTCCCTTTCCCAGCTATTTATCACAGGTTGTAAAATAGGGTGAAATGATGGCAAAATCTGCTAAAGAGAAAGATCACCGATGAATATGATGGTGACATTTTTACTCAAGAAAATATGTAAATCATGCTAATGAGTACCTCTAGAATTATAGAGGCCAAATACATATAGACTATTTGATTGGATTGAGCAATTGGAAAGTTATACCAGCTGGTCCACCTGTCCAAGATCCAATGACTGATGACGAAGCGGATGATGTGGAGCTTATTGATTGGCTAGGAAGAAAGATAAGCATTCAGCTGTATTTGTTTCCTTTGGAAGTGAGTATTTCTTGGCAAAGGAAGATATAGAAGAGATAACATTGGGATTGGAGCATAGTAATTTTAATTTCATATGGGTTGTAAGATTTCCAAAGGGGGAAGAACAAAATCTTGAGGAGGCACCAACACAATGTTTTCTTGAAAGGATTGGAGAAAGGGGAAAAGTTTCGGATAAATGGGCTCCACAACCAAGAATTTTAAACCATTCGAGTACTGGAGGATTTATAAGTCATTGTGGTTGGAATTCAGTAAAGGAAAGTGTCGATTTCGGGTTCCGATTATAGCAATGCCTTTTCATCTTGATCAACCAGTGAATGCTAGGTTGATGGTAGAATTAGGAGTGGCAGTGGAAATTGTTAGAAATGATGATGGTAAGATTCGAAGAGAAAAAAATGCATAAGTTGTTAAAGGGGTCATAGCTAGTGAAATAGGGAAAAATTTGAGGGCCAAAGTTAGAGATATCAGCAAGAATTTGAAATCTATAAGAGGTGAAGAGATGAATGCAGCTGCTGAAGTGCTAATTCAACTTTGTAAGAATAGTAATAAGAGAAAATAATGTGAAGTTGAGGTCTACTTGTTGTCTTTAAAATATATTAACTTGAGGTCTGTTGCTCCTAAACGCACATGCAAGTATACATGGTCGTACAAGTAATATAGGATTCTAAGTCCAAATATCGTACCCACATGGACTTGTGATTAACTATTTACTAAATTAAACTAAGACAAGTAATCTATTCAAGCGATTTCTACAGATTATTAACTACAACTAGTCTAGAGTCAAAACTAAGAAATTAAAGAAAATATGTCGGCAAGCTTAGATGCGAATTCAATGGGAGAAAATATTCTATAGCTATGGGTTAGCTAACAACCCCGTTGCGTTTTCTACTTAAATTGTCTAATTAATTTATCTGTTTTATTGATTAAAAAGGCTAATATTGCTCGTAGCCTTCTCCCGAAGTACTACTCGCCTATTCAAGCTAACATAACGCCTATATTCCTATGGAATTAGGACTAACAAGAACACATTTATAATTTCCGTATAATAACCAAGCAAGGTGATTAGGTATATCCCTATCCTAACCGCAAATCTGTTCCCGTTAATCAGGTTCAAGATCTCTCTCTACTCAATCTTATATGCAATCTAGAATTCCCTCTCCCCAGTTCAATCCTAGATTCGTAGATAGTATTCAATTGGTGATCAAGCAATCAAATAATTAAGTACAAGATTGAATAAATAAATTAATATTATAAATTAATAAGAACAATTCAAGTTTCAAACCACAACATTCATGTAGCATCCAAAACTCTAGAACTAATAAACTATGAAATTAAAGGGAGAGAAGAGAAGAAAAACTAGTTAGAAGCCTCCTTCAAGCGTGGTGTGTGTTCCTCCTCGGGAATTCTCCTTCAAAATATGTTAGATTACCTCCCAATTAGGTTTAAAACCTCTTTTATACGAGTTGAAAATGCGTAGGAACGAAATAACATTATCCCGAACGAAATAGGAAAACCCTGCATGCAGGGTCGAGGCCAGCGCCACACGCTGGGTGTAATAATCAGACCGGTCGTTTTGATCTCTAGCGCGTCGTTCGACGGTTTGAGGCCTTGAGTAGATTCACTTCAGGTGTTATGATTTGTACATGTGGTCGGAATTTAATTTCGGGAAGTTCAGAGTTGGTTTGGAAAGAAAATTCTAAATTTGAAAACTTTGAGTTGGAAGAGTCAACCAAACTTTGCATTTTGAGTAAAAGGCCTCAGAATCAGGATTTGCTGGTTCCAATAGGTTCGTATGACGATTTTGGACTTGGGCATATGTTCAAATCGGGTTTTGGATGATCCGGGAGCATTAAGACGCTTATTATGGAAAGTTAACATTTTGAAGGTTTAATAATTTCCTAAGTTTGGGTTGAAGAGGATTTGGACGTTATCGACGTCCGTTTGGGATTCTGAGCCTGGTAATAGCTCTGTATGGTGATTTTGGTCTTAGGGGCGCGTCTAGATGTGGATTTGAAGGTCTGTAGATTGTTTCGGGGTCATTTGGCGAAAGTTGGAAATTTGAAGGTTTTTGGGAATTTCGATCGGGAGTGGACTTTTTGATATCGGTGTCAGATTCTGATTCCGATTCCGGAAGTAGGAGTAGGCCCGTAATGTTAATTATGACTTGTGTGCAAATTTTGAGGTCAATCGGATTCGATTTGATAGGTTTCGGCATCGAATGTAGAAGTTTGAAGTTCTAAAGTTCATAAAGCTTGAATTGGGGTGTGATTCGTGGTTTTGATGTTGTTTGATGTGATTTGAGGCCTCGAGCAGGTTCGTGTCATGTATTGGGACTAGTTGGTACAATTGGATGGGGTCCCGGGGGCCTCAGGTGTGTTTCGGATCAAGTTGAGTTGTTTTGGAACTGGTGTTGCTGGTTCTGGTTTTGTCCTTCGCGAACGCGAAGGGAGTCCCGCGTTCGCGATGAAGGACATGGAGGCTGCTGATTTTGTTCATCGTGAAAGCGACACAGGGATCGCGAACGAGGAGAAGAGCATGGGGGAAACTACGCGAACGCAAGAGGGGAGGTCGTGAACGCGTAGAAGAGATGGGGGAGTCGGTCCTAGGGAAGTTTGGCCTTCGCGAATGCGGAGGGTACTGGTCACTAAGCTTCGCGAACGCGACGTGGAGCCGCGAACGCGAAGAGTAAATTGGAAGACTGATATTTTTGGCCTTCGTGAACGCGATGGCCTTTACGCGAACGCGAAGAAGGGGTGACTGTGCTGGGCAAATTGGTTTTAATCGGGGTTTGGGTTCATTTCACCCATTTTCCACACGGCTTGGGCGATGTTTGGAGCTCTTCAAGAGAGTATTTTCACTATCTAATGCAAGGTAAGTGATTCTCACCTATTGCAAGTTAAGTACTTGGTTTATATACGAATTTTAGCTTGTCAATTCATGAAAATTAATAGAAATTTGGGGTTTTGAAGAAAAACCTAGAATTTGGTATTTTTCGATTATTACCATGAAATAGTACATGGAATTTGGAATAAATGATATAAACAAGTTCGTGGTGTTATAGGTAAAGTTTATCTTCGAAAAATATTTGGAATCCGGGCATATGGGCCCGAGGGTGAATTTTACCGACTTTTCGAGCGGTTATAGAACTTCAGAGCGAGGTAAGTCTCTTGTCTAACCTTGTAAGAGAAAATTTACCCCATATGTGATTTAAATTAATAATTGTTGCTAATTGTGGGGGCTACTGATGCAAGAGGTGACGAGAGTCCATGCGTAGCTACTAATTATGCTATGTCAGGGCAGTTTAGGACTCAAATCATGAATTACTTCTAATAATTGCATCCTTTATTAATTAAAGTACTGAAATTATATTGGGAATTGTTAGAGGAAATAGTAAAAGACTGAAATTTCACATACTTGAATTTTTGTGCAAATTACTTGACCAACAACAACAACAACAACAACCGAGTGAGATCCCACAAGTGGGGTCTGGGGAGGGTAGTATGTACGTAGACCTTACCCCTACTCCGGAGGAGTAGAGAGGCTGTTTTCGGTAGACCCTCGGTACAAGAAGGAAAGAGACAGTGTATTAGTAACAGCAACGGAATCCAGAAAGATAACACCAGCAACACAATAACCAGAAAATAGAGAGCAAACTCTTCTCATACATATCCAGGCCAGCCGTTCACACCTCCTTACTGGTGCATCCGGGCTTCTCCTCCTCACGTGCCCGAACCATCTAAGCCTAGCTTCCCGCATCTTGTCTTCCATGGGAGCCACGCCCACCTTCACCCGAATATCTTCATTCCTAATCTTATCTAGCTTAGTGCAACCACACATCCATCTTAGCATCCTCATCTCTGCAACTTTCATCTTCTGGGTATGAGAATTTTTGACTGGACAACACTCTGCCCCATACATCATGACCGGCCTAACCACCGCTCTATAGAACTTTCCTTTAAGTTCCGGAGGCACCTTCCTGTCACACAGGACACCATACGCTAGCCTCCATTTCATCCATTCCACTCCTATATCGTGCGCAACATCCTCATCAATATCCCCATCCCCCTGAATAATCAACCCCAGGTACTTGAAGTTGCCTTTATTTGGGATGACTTGAGAGTCAAGCCTCACGTCCATGTCCGCTTCACCCAGCACACCGCTGAACTTGAACTCCACGTATTCAGTCTTAGTCGTGCTCAACTTGAATCCTTTAGACTCAAGGGTCCGTCTCCAAACCTCCAACCTCTCGTTAACACCGCCTCGCGTCTCATCAATCAAAACTATATCATCAGCGAATAACATACACCATGGCACCTCCCCTTGAATATGGTGTGTCAGAGCGTCCATCGTCAGAGCAAATAAGAACGGGCTGAGCGCAGATCCTTGGTGTAGCCCCATAACAATTAGGAAATGCTCCGTGTCGCCCCCCACTATCCTAACCCGAGTCTTAGCTCCATCATACATATCCTTAATCACCTTAATATAAGCCACCGGAACACCTTTCACCTCCAGGTATCTCCAAAGAACTTCCCTAGGTACCTTATCATAAGCTTTTTCTAGGTCAATAAATACCATGTACAAATCCTTCCTCCTATCCCTGTACAGTTCCACCAACATCCAAATAAGATGGATCGCTTCCGTAGTGGAACGACCAGGGATGAACCCAAACTAGTTATCGGATATCGACACCAGCCTCCTCACCCTCGCTTCCACTACCCTCTCCCACACTTTCATGGTATGACTCAGTAGCTTGATGCCCCTATAGTTGTTACAGTTCTGGATATCGCCTTTGTTCTTGTATAGCGGAATCATCGTACTCTACCTCCATTCCTCTAGCATCTCTTTCGTCTTGAAAATAATATTAAACAGCCCAGTTAGCCACCCCAAATTACTTGACCGTTAATAGAAATTGTACATCCTTATGTGTTAGCCTTGTGATAACTTCTCATTCCGGAGGTTCATAAGAAAATGTTCTCCTTTCTTGTGGAGCGGGCCGAACGCCTCGGCAGTATAGATGCATATATGGACCGTGCCGCACGTCCCTCAGCAGTGTACACGACACTCTGGATTGGGTCGTACGACCTCGACAGAAATCCTGCTTAATAATAACAATTACACAATGCCTTGACATTCTGTTGCAGCTTGTGAAGATAAATGATTAATTGGAAATTATTGAATTTGAAAGAATTATTTATTTCCGCTTGTGAAGAGAGTTATTGTTATTCATATAAACCATGTCTATATAAGTATTTCTATTTTGAATATTATTGACCCATAGTGAGTGTCAAAATCGACCTCTTGTCACTACGTTTTCGAGATTATACTTGATACTTACTGGGTACATATTGATTTACGTACTCATACTACACTTGCTGCATATTTTTGTGCAGGTACATGTATGTTTAGTGATCTTTTGGGCGTAGAGACGCAATTAAAATATAATATTAAGCACAAAGTAATATAATTAATACTCAAAAGACGATTAAAATACTAGAATGTGAGGCAACAATAATTAGATATATGCATTTTTGGCCTAATATCACAACCCCACGCTTCAACTCTTACTCGTTCTCGAATAAGCATTAAAACCATTCATAATAAATCAAGCCTAGCAACACCACCACTTCAGTTGATACTAACAATTAGGCCCTATAGCAACTCAAACCATTAGATATACACTTCCTGATCACTATACAAGATATATAAGTCACAAACACACAACAAACTCCTAACTTCCCAACCTCATAGAGGGACTCTAACTCATCAAATTTAAGCTCGCTCACTTACTCTCTCAAATAAAGCTAATAACATCACCTATCTATCATGAAATAAGTGCCCTCACAAGAAGAAATAGTCCACGCACTCAAATCAAAGAATGAATATAATTTAAGGACTTAGCATCAAAGAACAACTCTCTCACTCACAAATAATTCACATGTATGCACAAAGAACCATAGGTTTTCCCATTACATACATCTCTACCACTTAAGTATGGTTGAGTAGAATCAAATAGGACTTTAACGGGTTGTAATATTGGCTAGGGGACGGGTAGAAAAACTATATAATAGTGACTTATATTTTCCTAAGCACTTTGCACTTTTAGACTTCATCACACATTATTTTCAGCTCTTAGTTTTTTTTCAGTCCTCTCTTCATCAATTATTTCACAAGTATTTTCCTCATATCAAGAACATTTCATTTTGTTTTCATTTTTTTCATGTCACATTCTTTTCAAGAGGGCCTTTTCATCACTTTTCAGCTATCGTTGGTCACCATTTTACGCTTAATCATCATTTTCTTAAAATTTATCAATTAATATCATTGTCTAAGCAAGAATGCTCAAGAAAGCAGGGTGCAAAAACTAGGGATTCAACAAAAGGATCAAGACAAAAATACGACTTCCAAATAAAAGGTTACGGGCTCAAAGGGCTAACTAGTGGTACAATATCTGAAAAGGCTAAAATTCACAAGACATATCAAAGAAAGCTTATTATCATCTTTTAAACAGAGCAACACATTTATTTCACTTCAATAACATGCCGGGCAAGTTCTAGACTAAGTTGCAAAATATGGAATATATGAAAAAAAATCCTCACCACACATGGCGCAAGTATCAATCAAGATGGATCAATTCTACATTAAGACAGACAGGGTCATAGTGAACGACAAAATAAGAATAAGCTATATACAGAGCTACAACCTTGAGCTTAGGTGTCAGAAAGTTTGTTGTTTTATTCATTACTCAAGCACTCAGAGGAAAGTACTACTCAAGTTGAGGCCTAAATATGCTAGTATCAAACAAGTTACAAAGATTTTTCTTCTTCCTCTTTTACTACTCCTAAAAAAAGAAAAAAAAATCTAATTCTAAAAATAAAATTTTTACCCGGTTCAAGTTACATCCCCCGAAAAAGAACCGATGCAAAAAGAAAAACCAAGGGCGATTATTGCCTCACTAAAATTAACTAGAACAAAAAGAAAATATTTTTTAATTTTTTTGTCATTGGACCTTAATCTCTCAAGAAAGCTGTCCACAATATCCATCGCCGGGACAAGTTCAAAATGTTCTGACTTTTTTCTTTTTTGTTTTTTTTCTTCTCAATTTGTTTTTCTTTAAATAAAGAATCACTACATTAAGAAAGAATAATACAACTAAGCTAGGATAACATAGAAAATCACCTAGACAGTCTCCTCACCCCACACTTAAAATTATGCAATATCCTCAATGCATACAATAAATAACAAGATGGTAAAAGAGACTCCCTAGTAGGCCAAAGGCCGAAGTATTAGTAGCTCACACTTAGTTCCAAGTATGATCTTTTGTGCGGGTAGCTCACACTTAGTTCCAACCACCTGCTCGATTTTTCTCACGCCTATTGGCTTTGACTCCGTGCTCGTACTCTTATAAAAATACAAAAATAACACTACAAATATAACATAATAAAAAAATAAACAAAAAATAAAAAGAAAAAAGAGAATTGAGCTGCCTCCCAATAAGCGCTTGATTTAACGTCGTGGCATGGCGCCATCGCTTTCACCACTTTTCCTTCCACTTTGAAGATATAAATTGCTCCCCTAATTTTGCATCAAGTTTTTTGCTACGTTCCTGGGGAGGTAGTACGAATACAAAAGAACCAAGTAAACAATGTCGCATCTTGCACTTCTTGGCCTTTAAGTGAGGTATATCATTTTGTCTTCTTGGTGTTGCAAATTATAGAATATAAGGGTCTTGATCTTCATCTATACATCTCTCCAAAGGCTTAATTTTCATGTCTCCATCCAAACATAATGTAAAAAAATATTTAGAATGAGGACCAATACGCCCCAACTCCAAAACTGCATTATTCTTTACATCCTCAATAATATATGCTCCTTCAACCTCGACATTGCCAATAAGAACATGGTCTAATATTTGTTATTCTCGTTTTAGCTCCTCAATTTGGTCTAGAAGATCTGTTTTAGCTTCACCCAACTCATCACTAAATTGTTAGGCGTTAGACGTAATAATATTTGCACGCAATTGAGCCTCCAAGTCGTGAATAGAACTGCCAAAGTGGTCAATCTCTTGTTCCAGTTCAGCTCTTTCTTCTATAAAGTGTTGCATCTCATTAGTAATTTTCTCACGGAAACCTCTATATTCCTCTAATAATTTCATGTGTATATCAAGAATGCGAACATCTTATTCCACATCATCCAATTCGCTACTCCTGTCAAACTCACAAGAATTATTAGAATCACCATAAGAAGGGATTGGAGTAGGATAACAACACTTAAGACAATTATTCCAATTACCACCATAAAGAGTACATGATTGATATGGTGCACACAACTCGGTCCTGAAAATATTTTTACAATATTTTCACAAGTGGGGTCCTTTACAATATGGACAACAATTTCACCACAAGTGTGGTTCTCCATAATATGGACAAGGATCACCATAATAAGAATAACCAATATTCGACCAATTATCATTCCAAGATGCCATGTCAACAAAGATAGTAAAATACTAAACTAAGCTAAAAATAAAAAATTTAAATAGACAAAAAGTAAAAATCTAATATAGTAAAATAGTTAATTTCTAAGTCCCCGGCAACGGCGCCAAAAACTTGTTGCTCCCAAATGCACACGCAAGTATACGTGGTCGTACAAGTAATATAGGATTGTAAGTCTAGATATCGTACCCACATGGACTTGTGATTAATTATTTACTAAATTAAACTAAGATAATTAATCTATTCAAGTGATTCATAAAGATTATTAACTACAAGTAATCTAGAGTCGAAACTAAGAAATTAAAGAAAATATGTCGGCAAGCTTAGATGCGAATTCAATGGGAGAAAATATTCTAGAGCTATGGGTTAGCTAACAACCCCGTTTATTTTTCTACTTAAATTGTCTAATTAATTTATCTGGTTTATTGATTGACAGGGTTAATATTGCTCGTAGCCTTCTCCCGAAGTACTATTTGCCTATTCAAGCTAACCTAATGCCTATATTCCCATGGAATTAGGATTTAACAAGAACGCATTTATAATTTTCGTATAATAAGTAAGGCGATTAGGTATATCCATATCCTAACCGCAAATCCGTTCCCGTTAATCATGTTCAAGATCTCGCTCTACTCAATCTTATATGCAATCTAGAATTCCCTCTCCCGAGTTCAATCCTAGATTCGTAGGTAATATTCAATTGGTGATCAAGTATTCGAATAATAAGTGCAAGATTGAATAAATAAACCAATATTATAAAATAATAAGAAAAATTCAAGTTTCAGACTACAACGTTCATGTAGCATCCAAAACTATAGAACTAATAAACTATGAAATTAAAGGGAGAGAAGAGAAGACAAGAAAAACTAGTTAGAAGCCTCCTCCAAGCGTGGTGTGTGTTCCTCCTCGTGAATTCTCCATCTAAATATGTTAGATTCCCTCCAAATTAGATTTAGAACTCCTTTTATACGAGTTGAAACGGCGTAAGACTAAAATAACATTATCTCGAACGAAATAGGAAAACCTCGCATGCAGGGTCGAGGCCAGCACCACACGCTAGGCTTAGCGGTGGAGACAGTGAGCTTTCCTGCTTAGGCATTTCTTTCAATTTTTGTGAATTGCATCTCCTTGTCTTCTTCTTGGGGAGACAAACACCAAAGGGTGTCCCCCATTTTTTCTTTTTTATATTCGTTTATTTTTCTTTCTTTTTCTCTCGTGTTTTATTTAATTTTGCTCCAAATCTCTTTATCTTCACACCGTTTTATTCTACACAATTAAAATATAATATTAAGCTCAAAGAAATATAATTAATACTCGAAATACGATTAAAAATATTAAAATATGAGGCAACAATAATTAAATATATGTATTTTTGGCCTAATATCAATTTCACCTTAAGAATTCATAAATCTCAAAAACCTAGTTCCGCCTCTGCTAAAATTAAGTATCGTGGCCCATAGTTTATGACTAGATTTGAGGATTTCAGACACGTATTCGCAAGGCAAAGGTTTATTGGAATCTTGAATTTGGTTGCAAATCGAGGTAAGTGTCTAAGTTAACATTGAGTTGAGGGAATAGAACCCTTCAATTATTTGTTAGCTGAATTTCATGTGTAACGATGTATAGGCAAGGTGATGAGTGCCTATACTTCTCCAAATTGATTGTTTGCATATTTATCTGGAAATCAGAAACTATTTTCTTTATCATGAGTTAATTATGATATTAATTATTCTCTCATATTCATTGTCATATATTAATTCTTGAATTTATGCAATAATTATTACATGCTTATTTGATTTATGTGTCTTAATTGCTACTTGACATTTAGCATATTAAATATGAAATTGCCTATCTTCTCCCTGATTTTACACAATTAATTGTTACTTGTCATTACTTGTTTCCTGAATAAATTATAATCATTGTATTCGTTGTTTCCTAATAATTTCTTATTTAATGTGGTATTTATTGGAGTACTTTTATTACATTTAAGAATTGTTAATTTATATTATTGGAGCGGGTTGCACGCCGTAATAGAAATGAAAATGAATAAATTGGGGGATCAGGTTACACGCCACAACAAATTATATTTTAAGTTTATATTGTTGGAGTGAGTTGCACGCCGCAACGGAAATTTATTGGAGAATTATATTATTGGAGAGGGTTGCACGCTACAACAGAAATTGATTGAAATAATAGTTGGTTATAACTGCCAAGTTGGCTTCAACTGTTGAAATGAGTTACCTGTTTTATTTCTATTATTATTGTTACTACTATTATTGCGTACAAATTAATGTAAGTGACCTGCTTTAGCCTCGTCACTACGTCGTCGAGGTTAGGCTCGGCACTTACAAAGTACATGGGGTCGGTTGTACTCATACTACACTTTGCACTTCTTGTGCAGATTTTAGAGTTGGTCCCAGCGGAGTACCATAGACTTGCTCGGATTCAGCTACCCAGAGGAGACTTGAGGTATAACTGCATAGTGTTCGCAGTTCTAAAATCCCCTTCTATCTTATTTTAGACATGTATTATCTTTCAAACAACTTGAATTTTATTTAGACCTTTATTTGTATTATTCTAGTAGCTTGCGTACTTGTTACACCAGATTCGGGGATGTATTTGGATGGTTCGTTTATTCAGACCTTTATTCTAATGTTGGCTTGCCTAGCATAGAAAATGTTAGGCGTCATCACAGTCCTGAAGGTGGGATTTTTGGGTCGTGCCAAGTTGGTATCAGAGCACTAGGTTACTTAGGTCTCACGAGTCACGAGCAAACTTAGTAGAGTCTGAAGGATCGGTACTGAGATGTCTGTACTTATCTTTCAGAGGCTATAAAGTTTAGAAACAATACACTTCTTTCTTATTCTGTCGTACGATTTTATCCTATCATCGATGATTGAATCATTCTATTTTTATTCTCTCACAGATGGTGAGAATATGTAATACATCTACCGACGGACAGGGACTAGAGCCTCCAGTGGTAACTATGGCTAGGGGTAGAGGTCGAGGCCGAGGTCGCGCTAGAGGCCGAGGAAGAGGTAGAGCTCAGTCTAGAGCTCGAGCAACAACACCTGTTGTAGAACCTCGGGTGGATTTTCAATAGGAAGTTCTAGTTCAGACTGTACCAGTTGGACCAGTTCATGTTCTGAAAGGATTCATAGCTACTCCAGTGCTTCAGGACGCTCTAGTCCGTTTGGTGAGTCTTGTGGATTGTGTGGCCCAGAATGGTACATTTCCAGTGGCACCAGCCGTCCCACATGCTAGGAGAGGAGCACAAACTCCCATTACTCCCACTCTGGAGCAGATAACTCCCCAGTATCAGGATCCAGCAGCCCCGCTAGTTGGGGTAATTCAACCAGTTGTTGTAGCACAAGACGGTGATAGGCCTGCCATGTCTTCTGAGGATTTACTAAGGTTGGACAAGTTTACTAAACTCTTTCTAGTTCACTTCAGCGGTACACCTTTTGAGGACCCACATGGTTATCTTGACTGTTGCCATGAGGTGTTGCGGAACATGGATATAGTTGAGACCAATGGGGTCGATTTTGCTGTATTTCAAATGACGGGATCCGCCAGGAGGTAGTGGAGAGATTATACATTGACCAGACCAGTTGGATTGCCTGCACTAACTTGGGAATAGTTGTCCTGACCAGTTGGACTAACGCATGTAATTTAGGCATTTCCAGTAGGGAAGTTTGACTGTTACTCAGTACGAGACCTATTTTGTAGATCTAGACCGTCATGCTCTTATTTTACTACCTACGGAGGGAGAGAGAGTGAGGAGGTTTATTGATGGACTCACTCACCCTATCAGGATTTAGATGGACAAGGAGACTGAAAGTGAGATTTCCTTTCAGGCGCCTGCTAATGTTGCTAGGAGGATCGAGATGGTTCTTGCATAGGAGAGAGGGCAGAGGTCTGATAAGAGGTCTCGTTAGATTGGTGGGTTCAGTGGTACCTCATCTGGAGGCAGGGGTAATTTTGGTAGGGGTCATCCTCCCAGGTCATTTCATTTATCACTTCAGGCATCTCACGGTGATTCAGGGAGTCACAGTACTATTATACCTTACTCCGGACAGCCAACATTTAGCGCACATTCAGCTCCTATCAGCGCACCACCACTCCAGAGTCTCTACAGTGGTTATTCGGCCCATTCCGGTCATCTTTAACTTCAGCATCCATGACAGCAGAATGAGTGTTATGTGTGTGGGAACATTTGTCACATTATGAGGTATTGCCCTAGGTTGTTGAGCAACAAATCTCGGCACAATTCTCGTGCCATCATACTGGCATCGGTTGCTTCATCGCGTGCTCATCCAGCTAGAGGTAGGGGTCATGCAGCTAGAGGTGGAGGTCAGGCCATTAGAGGTGGAGGTCAGGCCGTTAGAGGTGGAGGCCAGACAGTTACAGGCCGTTCCAGAGACGTAGTTTAGAGTGGTAGGGCCCAACCACAATTTTATGCTTTTCCAGCTAGGTCTGAGGCAGAGTCATCTGATGTCGTGATCATAGTTATTGTTCCAGTTTGACATATAGATGCTTTAGTTCTATTTTATCCAGGATCTACTTCTTCTTATGTGTCCTCCTATTTTGCTTCATATTTGGTTGTGCCTCATGATTCTCTGAGTGCTTCTGTGTGTATCTACACCGGTGGGAGACTCTGTTGTAGTATATCATGTCTATCATTCATTTGTGGTTACTATTGTAAGTCTTGAGACTAGCATGGATCTTCTACTTCTTGACATGGTAGATTTTGATGTTATCTTGGGTATGGATTGGCTGTCACCTTATCATGCTATATTGGATTTTCACGCCAAAACGGTGACCTTAGCATGGTGGGGTTACCTCGACTAGAGTGGAAAGGGACCTTTGTCCATTCTATCAGCAAGGTTATCTCTTATGTGAAAGCCCGGCATATGGTCGAGAAGGGGTATCTAGCTTATTTGGCTTATATTCGCGATCCCAGCGCGAAAGTTCCTTCTATAGATTCAGTTCCAATTGTCCGTCAATTTTCAGATGTGTTTCTTGCGGATCTGTGGGGGATGCCACCATACAGAGATATTGAGTTCTGTATTGATTTAGCTCCAGGCACTTAGCCCTATTTCTATTCCACCATACCGTATGGCCCCGCTGGAGTTGAAAGAATTGAAGGAGCAATTACAAGACTTGCTTGATCAGATATTCATTAGACCCAGTGTCTCACCCTAGGGTGCACCAGTACTATTTGTAAAGAAGAAAGATGGCTCTATGCGGATGAGTATATATTATCAGCAGTTGAACAAGGCCACTATCAAAAACAAATATCTATTGCCAAGAATTGATGACTTATTCGATCAGCTTCAGGGTGCCAAGGTGTTTTCAAAGATCGACTTGAGGTTTGGTTACCATCAGTCGAAGATTAGGGCATTTGATGTCCCTAAGACAGCTTTTCGGACTCGGTATGGGCATTACGAATTCTTAGTGATGTGATTTGGACTGACAAATGCCCCAACAACATTTATGGGTTTGATGAACTAGGTGTTCAAGCCCTATTTGGATTCTTTTGTGGTTGTATTCATTGATGATATCTTGATTTATTCCAGCAGTCGAGAGGAGCATGAGCAGCATCTTCCAATTGTGCTTCAGAATTTGAAGAATAAGCAGTTATATGCCAAATTTTCAAAATGTGAATTTTGGTTAGGTTCAGTTGCCTTTCGGGGGCATGTAGTATGTGCTGAAGGCATAAAAGTGGATCCTAAGAAGATTGAGGCAGTACAAAATTAGCCTAGACCTACTTCAGTTACAGAGATCTGGAGTTTCCTGGGTATGGAAGGTTATTATCACCGGTATGTGGAGGGGTTTTCATCTATAGCATATCCATTGACCAAATTGACCTAGAAGGGTGCCCATTCAGATGGTCGGACGAGTGTGAGTTGAGCTTTCAGAAGCTCAATACTGCTTTGACTACGGCGCTAGTTTTGGTATTACCCATAGGTTCAAGATCTTATACGGTGTATTATGATGCATCTCGCATTGGGCTTGGTGCAGTATTGATGCAAGATGATAGGGTGATTGCATATGCGTCGTGGCAGTTGAAAGTTCACGAGAAGAATTATCATGTTCATGACTTAGAATTGGTAGCCATTGTTCATGTGCTATAGTTTGGAGGCATTACCTTTACGGTGTCTCATGTGAGGTATTTACTGATCATCGTTGCCTTCAATATCTGTTCAAACAAAAATATATCAATTTGAGGCAAAGAAGATGGTTGGAGCTGTTGAAAGACTATGATATCACTATTTTGTATCACCCCGGAAAGGCCAATGTGGTGGCCGATGCATTGAGTAGAAAGGCTGTGAGTATGAGTAGTTTTGCGTATATTCCGGTTGGTGAGAGGCCGTTTGCTGCAAATGTTCATACTTTGGCCAATCCGCTCGTGAGGTTAGATGTTTCAGAGTCGAGTATAGTTCTAGCTTGCACAACCACTTGGTCTTCTTTGTATGAGTGCATCAGAGAGCGACAATATGATGATCCTCATTTGCTTGTCCTTAAAGACACAGTTGGGCACAGTAATGCCAAACAAGTTGTTTTGGGGAAAGATGGAGTTGTGCAAATGCAAGGTCGTATTTGTGTGCCTAATATGGATGGGCTTCGTGAATTAATTCTTGAAGAGGCACACAGTTCCAGGTATTCTATTTATCGAGGTGCTGCCAAAATGTATCATGATTTACGGCAACATTATTGGTGGAGGAGAATGAAGAAGGATATAGTTGCATATGTAGCTCAGTGTCTAAATTATCAACAAGTCAAGTACAAGCATCAGAGACCTGGTGGTTTGCTTTAGAAGTTAGAAATTCCTGAGTGGAAGTGGGAGCGTATCACTATGGATTTTGTTGTTGGGCTCCCACAGACTCAGAGAAAATTCGACGCAGTTTGGGTTATTGTGGATAGGTCGACCAAGTCAGCACATTAAATTCCAGTGGTAGTTACCTATTTTTCAGAGTGGTTAGCTGAAATTTACATTCGTGAGATTGTCCACCTTCACGATATGCCCGTGTCTATTATTTTAGATCGAGGTACGCAGTTTACCTCCCACTTTTGGAGGGCTGTACATTATGAGTTAGGCGTGCGAGTTGAATTGAGTATAATATTTCATCCATAGATAGACGAACAATCAGAGCGCACTATTCAGATATTGGAAGATATGCTTCGCGCTTGTGTTATAGACTTTGGTGGTTCTTGGGATCAGTTCTTGCCACTTGCGGAGTTTGCCTATAATAACAGCTACCAGTCGGGCATTCAGATGGCTCCATATAAAGCATTATTTGGGAGACGGTGTTGTTCACCAATTGGCTGGTTTGAACCGTGAGAGGCTCAGTTATTGAGTACCGATTTGGTAAAGGATGCTTTGGATAAGGTCAAGATTATTCAGGATCGACTTCGCATAACCCAGTCTAGGCAAAAAGGGTTATGCCGATCATAAGGTTCATGATATTGCATTCATGACTGGAGAAAGGGTATTGCTCCTGGTTTCACCTATGAAATGTGTAATGAGATTCAGAAAGAAGGGCAAGTTAAGCCCTAGGTATATTGGACCCTTTGAAATTCTTGAATGGGTGGGTGAAGTAGCCTACACGCTTGAATTACCACCTACTTTATCAGTAGTTCATTCGGTGTTCTATGTGCCCATGCTCCAAAAGTATCACGGTGATCCGTCCCATTTGTTAGACTTCATCTCAGTCCAATTGGACAGGGATTTGAATAATGAGGTGGAGCTAGTGGCTATTCTAGCCCGACAGGTCTTTCAGTTAAAGTCTAAGAGTTACCCTTCAGTTCGGGTGCAATGGAGAGGTCAAACAATTGAGACAACTACCTGGGAGTCCGAGTCCGACATGTGGAGTAGATACCTACATCTTTTCACCAGCTCAGGTATTTTGTTTTCCTAAGTCTGTTTGAGGACAAACGTTTGTTTTGGAGGTGGAGAATGTGATGATCCAAAATGTCATCTTTAATTTAAACATTCATTTTTGTGTTCTAAGATCTCGAAAAGTTCTATTCATCATTCCTCGACCTACGTGTACAGTATGTGGAGGTTTTTTAACTAGAAAATAGTTTTATCTTATGGTACTAGTGATACCAACTCCATCCATGAGAAGATATATTGGGGTTTTCGCCGAACAAGAGAAAATATGATATCTTAGTCTCTTGTATGTTTAATAAAACGAAAATTTAATGCAAAAGAAGATATTATGTATCATAGAAATAGGTGGAACATAATATTTGCCTTGAGCTCATAGTATAATTATAAGGAGAATGGAAATCAATATCATATTTATTTTAATTCATGAAACTGCTTAAAAACTGTTATTCTCCGAGTTTGGTTACATGCTGGTGGTCATAAATTTGACGAACTCCGATTGACCTGAAACTTGGTAGGTTCATCGAAAATGATCTAATGAGAAAAACTCAGTGCTATGCAGTGAATCATGCTATGTTTCGGCATTTTGAGGTCATTTAGATGGGTTTTCAAGTAGTTTATTAAATTGAATTTGTTATAAATATGAAAAATTATTCTTTATATATAAGATATATTTGTTTTAAATCTGGAACATGATGACACATGATGATTTAACTTGATATGATATATAGCAAGAATACAAATCACATAGATTTAATCCTAAATACGCCAAAAATAATTTATTCGAATTTGGTCTAGATTTTTGGCAATCGTGAATTTCACGATCTCCGAATGACTTGCAATTTGGTATATTCATCAAAAATGACCAGTTAAGAAGAACTCATTGTTGTGCAGTAAATCTCATCGTGTTTTGACGATTCATGATCGTTTAGATGAGTTATTTTGGTAGTTTGGCGAATTAAAATGTGATTTACATACGGAAAGTCATTCTTTATGTTATTTTATTTATGTCTAATCTGGAGCATGATAACACATCTTGATTTGACATGAATTGGTATATGATAAGAATGTAGGTGTCAAGACCCAAAATCAAACCTGTCGTGATGGCGCCTACACAGTACTAGGCAAGCCGACAACATCAATAACCCATATTCTCTTTTAAGTTTGAAAATATAATATTTAAAGTCAATACAAAAATCTCATTAATATTGACATAAAACATTCCCAAAACCCGGTGTCATTGAGTACATGAGCATCTAAACATTATAAAATCTGGAAAACACGGTCTATAATAGTCTGAGACTAAATACAATAAACATGGAGATAAGGAAAGAGAGACAAGGTCTGCGAAACACAGCAGCTACCTCAGAATATCCGAAAAAATCAACTATGCAAAAAAATCAACACCCACTGTGTCCGGGATCACCTAGATCTGCACACAGAGTGGAGGAAGTAGTATGAGTACAACCAACTCAGTAAGTAACAATAATAAATAAAGAACTAAAAGTAGTGACGAGCTTCAAAGCTAAGTCCAAATACAACACTTTTCAACATAAAAAGGTAGTCATGCTTTCAAGTTCCACATTTAAAACTGCACAGTAATTTTATATCAAATTTGACTGAAACAGAAATAATGTCTTTCATTGTTTTTCCAAAACAATGATATATGAAAGCTGAAATGCAGCAATAATTGAATTAATGCATCCTCTCAGAGTAACAATCACTCAGTCCTCCCATTCACTCCAACCTCACAGTCACTCTTTCCTCACAATCACTCTTTCGTCTCAGTCACTCATTCCTCCCAGTCACTCATTCCTCTCCATCACTCAGCACTTGACACTCGGCACTCGCACTTAGTAGGTACCTGCACTTACTAGGGGTGTGTACAGAGTGCGAATGGGCTCCTTCAACCCAAGCGCTATATCAAGCCAATCATGGAATATAACAATGAAACATGCTACGACGCGCATCTCGATCCCATAAATATCCTCACAATTAGGCCATCGGCCTCACTCAATTATCAATCTCTCCAGTCACTCGGGCTCAAGATGTCATGAAAATCAGTCCAAAAATGATAATATGACGTATTAATAAATAGAAATAGAGACTGAGATATGATATGAAATGAATGAATATGACTGAGTTAGAAATGACCCTAGTGGGTACCAATAATAACAACATATGTCTAAGCATGATTTTTAATATGAGTCTCAGCTCAATTTTCTCTAACACGTAGAGAATGTACGGATATTGTAACAACCCAACCGGTCATTTTGAGTATTTACGCTCCTTTCAACTATTTGAAGTCTTGAATAACTTCCTACGATTTATTATGACTTGTGTGAATTATCGGTTTTGGTTTTAAGGTATTTCGGAATTAGCTTGGAAGAATAAATTTTATGTTGGAAGCTTAAGTTGAAATAGTTGACCGAATATTGACTTATGTGTAAACAACCCTAGAATAGAGTTTTAATTATTCCAATAGCTCTGTATGGTGATTTTGGATGTAGGAGCGTGTCCGAAAAATTATTTGGAGGTCCGTAATGGAATTACGCTTGAAATGGCGAAAGTCGAATTTTTGGAAAGTTTGACCGAGGGGTTGACTTTTTGATATCGGGGTCGAAATCTAATTATGAAAATTTTAATAGGTCCGTTATGTCATTTATGACCTGTGTGGAAAATTTGAGGTCAATAGGACGTGAGTTGATACGTTCCGACGTCGTTTGTAGAAATTGAAAGTTTCAAAGCTTATTAGGCTTGAATCTATGTGGGGTTCATGGTTTTAGTATTGTTTGAGGTGATTTGAAGGTTTGACTAAGTTCGTATGATATTTTGGGACTTGATGGTATGTTTGGTTGAGGCCTCGGGGGGCTCGGGTGAGGTACGGATGCTTAACGGATCATATTTTGGATTTGGCTTGATAGCTGAAGTTCTGGTTTCAGCAGGTTCTGGTTTCCTTATACGCGATCGCGTGAATCGCGTAGGCTTAGTTGGTCATTGGAGATTGTTGTTCTACGCGATCACGTGGGTATATCTGCGATCATGTTGGGTTAATTGGGGCCTGCTGAGTTTGTTTTATGCGATCACGTGAAGAGGACGCGATCACGTAGCTATGCGAGTTTTCTTATTCGCGAATGCGTGAAGAAGGTCGCGTTCACGAAGAGTAAATGGAGCAGAAGTAGAGGTCACGCATTTTGTGCATCGCGATCGCGTGGACAAGTCCGCGATCGCGTAGGCTTGTGAGAGTGAGCTTCGCGATCACGTGGAAAAGTCAATGATGGCGTAGGGTTAAATCTGGGCAGTGAAAAACTATGCTTCGCGATCGCGTGTGATTGTTCGTGATCGCGTAGAGTAAAAGTCTGGGCAGTGAGATTAAGTTTTCATTTTTATCGATCTGGAGCTCGGATTGAGGCCATTTTTGGGAGATTTTTAGAGGAAACAACGGGATAAGTGTTGTTAATTCAATATTGGTTAAATTACCTGAATCCATGATTGTTTTTATCATTTAAAGGGTGAATTAAGTTGGAAAATTTAGAAAATCCTATTGGTTTAAATTGAAGATTTGAGGGTCGAGTTGAGGACGTATTTTGGTAAAATTGGTATGGTTAGACTCGTGATTGAATGAGATTTCGGATTTTGTAACCTTTGTCGGGTTTCGAGACGTGGGCGCCACGGGTATTTACTAGCTAAATTTTGGATTTTTATGGAAAATTAGCATTTTCTTATGGAATTAATTCCAATAAATTTTATTGACTGAATCGAATTATTTTTGGCTAGATTCGAGGCGTTTGGAGGCCAATTCAGGAGGAAAAGACATTGCAGAATAAATAATTGCACAGCTTGAGGTAAGTAACAGTTATAAATCTGGTCCTGAGGGTATGAAACTTCGGATTTTGTGACATGTGATTATTTTTGAGGTAATGCACAAGCTAGGTGACGGGCGTGTGGGCGTGCCCCGAGGGGATTGTGACTTGGTCCGTCCCGTAAAACTGTAAAGTTGAATAACTTTTTGTTAGTTATATCCTCTCTTTGTGTTGAAGAAAATTGACTATAAATCATGTTATAAATCATGTTTAGGCTATGTGATAGTACTGTTGGGACCCGCAGAGGGCGCGTACTCGTTGAATTATTTTCTAATTGTTGTCTTGTACTCAGTCATGAGTTTACTTGCATATCATACCTCCGTCTTTCTTGATGTTATTGATACACTATGTTATCTTTGTTTGGGCCGATCTTTGTGATTTCCGAGAGCCGAGAGACTAGGGAGGTTGAGGACTAAGTAAGGCCGAGGGCCTGTCGGTGAGGTAAGAATACTATAGCACGTGAGTTGTCCATGCAGGATATTATAGTACGTGAGTTGTCCGTGCGGATTATAGCGCTTGGGCTGTAGGAGCCCTTCCGGAGTCTGTACACCTCCAGTGAGCGCGAGTACCTATTGAGTGTGAGTGCTGAGGGCTGGGAGCCCAGTGAGTGACTGTTGTCCTGAGAGACTATACTTGCTTTTTATTTATTGTTGCACTTAGTTGCTATCTGTCATTGTTGTGAAATTCTTTGAAAGATTTTATATCCGGATTACATGAACTTGAACTATATAAAATTTATTTGACTTGAACTACTGGATTTGAAAGCATGTCTATTCTTTACTGGAATTACTAAAAAATGAATTATAACTGTGTATCTCGTCACTATCTTCAATTTCTTATTTATTATTGTTACTTGCTGAGTTGGTTGTACTCATACTACACACTGCATTCCGTGTATAGATCCAGGTATTTCCGGACATAGCGGGTGTTGATTCTCTCGCACAGTTAATTTTCAGGAGATTCAGAGGTAGCTGCCGTGTTTCGAAGACATTGTCTCTCCTTCCCTATCTCCCTGTTTACTGTAATTGGTCTTAGACTATTATAGACCACATTTGTTTAGACTTGTATTCATACTAGATGCTCATGTACTCAATGATACTCGGTTTTGGAAGTGTTTGTATCGGTATTTGCGAGATTTGTGGATTGTATTTAAACATTATATTTTCAAACTTAAAAGAAATTATGGTTTATTGAGAATGTCGGCTTGCCTAGTATCGAGATAGGCGCCATCACGACAGGTTGAGATTTTGGGTCGTGACAAGTTGGTATCATAGCTCTAGGTTACATAGGTCTCACGAGTCTTGAGCAGGTTTAGTAGAGTCATGCGGATCGGTACGGAGACGTCTGTACTTATCTTTGAGAGGCTGCCGAACCCTTAGGAAACATTTCCCTTTCTTGTATTCTATCATGCGAAATTGATTCAGCTTGAAACATAACTCTTTGAATTCCTTCCACATATTCGTTTGCGCACATGAGAGATCATTATCAGTTGTTCATCGCAGGCTTGTGATTCCATGAACGATGTTTGAGATGTGTATTCTGGGTTTTGGTGATGGGCCAGTCTAGAAGACTTGAGGCCAGGGTTAGACCGCAGCTTAGGCTTCGTAGTTTCGATTGTGAGAACTTGTACATTTGGACCCCTATATCTGGTAATGTCCCCACAAGTAGAATTTATGGCTCGCATTCGCGATTGAATGACTATATGATTAGTATGATGTGACTGCGAGATATGTTCAGATGGGTTTAATTTGACAAATAAAGTTTGCTTATGACTCAAGAGTTTGCTATTGGGTTCTTGAATTCTGACTTGATTTGACGTATAGTCTCGAGTTGGGAGTGTATTGAAGGATCTTTCACGTTGTTAAATTGTGGGGTAAATTAATTTCTCATATCTTGTCAATAAGTTTGGACTTAAGAAGAGTAAGTGATTGTGCAGTAATTGTGGTTGCGAATGGGCATTTCTAATGTTGACAGCTCAAGAAAGATGATCTTCGAAGAGTCTTAGAGTCGGTAACATTTTATTGGTTCAGGTGCGACAGAGATGCATTTTGATTTGATGCAATAATCGGGTAGAAATGTATGAGGGAAGATATAACGGGAAGTGTTTTGCGGTGATTGAAGTACTAGCAGGTCAAGTAGGAGAAGTAGAGGTTGAGAAGTTGCTTAAAATAGATGGTTTAACCGAAGTAAGAGTGGAAGATTAGCATATGGATTTTGTGATAGGGTAGTCGCGCGCCTTGAGATAGTGTAAAATGATTTGGAATCGCGATAGAATGTGATTTGGCCTACAGACTTTATTTTGAGTGATGGTTACTGTGCGAAGAAAGATTGAATATGGCAGAAAGGAGTTTGTTTGAAATGAAGAGGGATGTGAAGATCTGATTATCATTTCAGGCACAATATGACTTGAGTTCGGAAGGTATTGTTGAACTTTCAGTTGATGTCAATAGGGAAAGTGTAGACTTATACAAATGGTGGACGAACATGAGCACATGAGAATTTATTGATTATGTGGACGTTGCACCCAATGTAGCGTCATTGGAAGATGTCGGCAAGGAATTCCATATATGGGTTATCTCTTGTGAGTAGTTAGTGGTGGCGTGATGTTGAGGATGCTTCTGTGAGGAATATTACTTGCTACCCTATAAGAGGTCGAGTGTGTGACTATGGCTGGTGATTCAGGATGTTCATGAAAAGCTTAACAAAAGACTGTGGCTGACGGGTTAACGGTGCGAGATCATGGTAATTGAGAAGGAGAAATCCTTACGGGTTCTAAGTTTATATAATTGAAGCATAAAGCTAAGTGGGGGAGCCTGCTATTAACAATTTGATTTCATGGTTAAGTGTAAAATTTTTAGTTTTGGTCGGAAACATACTTGTGGATCAGTTATGACTTGCAGAGATGGAGATCGTGGATAACTCGAGTAAGGAAATTCCTGAATACGGGTTATATGGAACTTTACAGGAATACGGAAACTATGGAATGTTTAAATTGTTATTTTTAAGAACGTAGTGTGCACGAAGTATGAATTTGATTGGTGGTGTCAAGGCAGGGTTACTTCTTAAGGGGTTGTTGTGCTAATGGGGCTTGTTTGTTTCGGCTCGTTTGGGTGGTGCAATTTAGATTTGAGCAAAGTAGTTGATTCTCGAGGAAATTCTAATGGGTTTGAGAATTATATATAGCAATTGAGAATGTTTGCAGACTTGTGTAAGAAAATTTGAGATTTGCATTTGAAGGTGTCGGGATTTGCAGTAATTTTGTATGACTATGGATTCTATATTTCAGTATAAGAAAGGAAAGAGGAGCTATTTTAAATTCGCATAAGGTATTTTCAGAGTGAGTGTTATGGTTGTGGTATTTATGAAGGTGTTTTAGAAGAATACAATGGCTTATGGGCCTTAGGGCAGTGTAGTTGTATGTTAGGATGTCTTGTAGTGTGCTTTGGGTAAGGATCGCGGAGTTCTGACAAGGAGAAGTATCGAATTCAGGTTGGTTCAGAAGAAACTCGGAGAAAATAGGACGACTGGGTAGTAGGGTGGACCATGTTTGGTAATGGTATGATCATATGTGTTGAGGCTCTACGGATGTTTTAGTAGAAATATTCTTGGGTTAAGTGACCTGCGTGACTTGGTTGAGTCAGAGGAATTTAATTCTAATATCTTGGTTGTGTGCAAATGGATTTCAAAGTGTTCATGATGGTTTCTACCATGGTTTGAGCCGGATATGTCCTACCGGCGTGAGGAACATGTTGTGTATTGTATTTTTTGTCCTGTTTGGGAGCAAGAAGAAGGTTTCTAACTAACCGGGTAGGTAAATTACTAGTGACTCAAAGTTGATAATGAAATTATTGTGCTTGTCACATGATGGCGTGATAGATGCGGTGTGTTGTGCGGGATTAAGATTTGCAGGTACAAGGCGGCAGTTCATTCTTGAAAGGGAGATCACGAATTTTGGACAGAATGGTTCATTTAAGATATTTAGATGAATGTTATAACTTCTCAGTAATCCCTAAGAAGGGTGCGCATTTCAAAAGACGCATTGTGTTTTGAATTACGGATGTTAATTGGTATTGCAATACTCACCTGATTGGTAGACTACTGATATTCAAATTATTGCTATGTGGCATGGAAGAATTATGAAATTATTCCTTATGGGAAGATCGTGAATGTAAGATGTGTTAGTCATTCTAGTGCTGGAATTGGGATCAGTTATGGTGCTTCATGTGTTGGATGAATTTAGAGACTGGGAGTTCTCAGAAGTATATTATTTCGGGTTGCAGCCTGTTTAAGGTGAGTATTTATTTTAACTAAGTGGAGGGCCAAGTTGCGTTCATTATTTGTTATAGCTACGCGCTATAAGTGTGCATATATGTTAGGTTTGAGCCAATGTGCGGGCATCGGGGCAAGTATTCGTACTCGAAAGAATTCTTAGTCTATGATATGCCTAGAGTTGACTGTTAAGCGTAAAGTTATAACATTTCTCGTGTTCGTACCTTTGTTGATAACTATCTGGGCTACATTTGAGGTTACAAAGAGGTTAATTCCCCTAAATAAACGGGGTAGTTACTATTTCCTCGTTAACTTGCCAATTTGAAGTGTGAGATAGCAGACTTTGCACATGCTTACGCTATGGCGTGTTAGTTATACCAGTCTAGGAGCATGAGAATCTTATTTCATTATCATTACATTTGTACTTGTTTAATTGCTCCTGTATGATATGCTGGGACTGGAGGCTTGCGCCCATGCTAGGCGATTTATATTATTGGCACGTGAGTTGTCCGTACCGTGTGTGGGAATTCTACTTCTATGATAATTTATCTGATTTATTAATTTCCTTCCTCTACAACTATGCATATGCGCCTACGGTTATCCTCTTCACTAAATTTGAGGAGTTAGTTGTAGCATTGCGGTGGTGGTAGTGCTTGTTGAATTTGCAATACGGTTCTCTTCCTTGAGATATCTCCCATATTTGGGTACACGGACTGCGCAGTTGTGGCTTGAGTTATATTGATGTGGCGTGTCTATGGGATAGTTGTATTTAATAATATAAGGTCATTGGACCTAGAATGGATACTATCAGGTTTGATTACGGTATATTCGGGAGGATAATATTAAAAGTCGGCTTAGAAAATGTTTATGGTTCTGGTTGAGGCGAGAGATCTCCATGACTTGTTTCTCTGATAAGGGGTCATGAGATTTTGCATATTTATTTTATTATCAGCAGCGTACGAAGGTTTTGGAACGAGGTTTGGCTCGATATACGGTTTAAGACTTGTACTTGGTTGGTTTGGAGTAATTAATGTGATCGGGAATGGTGCTGCGAGCATGTGAGTTGTGTAGCATGTAATGTGATTATATATGGGGTTATGGCTATGGCTTGATAAAACTTGTTCAGACTTATACGGTGTGGGAGATTTAGATATTGGAAAGAATTCTGGGTGTTAGAAATTGGGCTCCAAGTTTTGGGCTAAGGTTAAATTAATGATTTTTAGTTTTGTTATGTTGTCAGGCCTATATAGAATAGGCTGACGTGGGATCACCACCATGTATGTGCTTGGTAAGGAGGAACACTGATTTAAAGGCTTAGGAACAACTCTTGGCACGTTCGAGGACGAACATATGTTTAAGTGGGAAATATTGTAATGACCAGACCTGTCGTTTTGAGTATTTATGCTCCTTTCAACTATTTGAAGTCTTAAATAACTTTCTACGAGGTATTATGACTTGTGTGAATTGTCGATTTTGGTTTTAATGTATTTCAGAGTTAGCTTGGAAGAATGAATTTCATGTTGGAAGCTTAAGTTGAAATAGTTGACTGGATGTTGACTTATGTATAAACAACCACAGAATAGAGTTTTGATGATTCCAATAGTTCTGTATGGTGATTTTGGACATAGGAGCGTGTTCGTAAAATTATTTGGAGGTCCGTAGTGGAATTAGGCTTGAAATGGCGAAAGTCGAATTGAAAGTTTTAAAGTTTATTAGGCTTGAATCTATGTGAGATTCGTGGTTTTAGCGTTGTTTGAGGTGATTCGAAGGTTCGACTAAATTCCTATGATATTTTGAGACTTGATGATATGTTTGGTTGAGGCCCCGGGGGGCTCGGGTGACTTTCAGATACTTTACGGATCATTTTTTGGACTTGGCTTGATAGCTGAAGTTCTGGTTTCAGCAAGTTCTGGTTTCCTTATACGCGATTGCGTGTATGCGTTCGCGATCGCGTAAGATTAGTTGGTCAGTGGAGGTTGTTGTTTTACGCGATCGCGTGTGGATATCTGCGATCACGTAGGGTTAATTGGGGCATGCTGAGTTTGTACTATGTGATCACGTTAAGAGGGACGCAATCGCGTAGCTATGCGAGTTTGTTATTCGCGAATGCGTGAAGAAAGTCGCGTTCGCGTAGAGTAAGTGGAGCAAAAATAGAGGTCACGCGTTTTGTGCTTCGCGATCGTGTGGACAAGTCCACGATCGCATAGGCTTGTGAGAGTGAGCTTCACGATCGCGTGGAAAAGTCCGCGATTGCGTATGGTTAAATCTGGGCAGTGGAAAACTGTGCTTCGCAATCGCGTTGAGTAAAAGCCTGGGTAGTGAGTTTCCCATTCCATTCTTATCGATTTGGTGCTCGCATTGAGGTGAGTTTTGGGAAATTTCTAGATGAAATAACGGGGTAAGTATTCTTAACTCGGTATTGGTTAAATTACCCGAATCCATGGTTATTTTTATCATTTAATGGGTGAATTAAGTTGAATTGTTTTAGAAAACTCTCTTGGTTTAAATTGAAGATTTGAGGGTCGAGTTGAGCTAATTTTTGGATTTTTATGGAAATTTAGCATTTTCTTATGGAATTAATTCCAATAAATTTTATTAACTGAATCGAATTATTTGTGGCTAGATTCGAGGTGTTTGGAGGCCAATTCACGAGTAAAAGACATTGCAGAATAAAGAATTATACGACTTGAGGTAAGTAACAGTTATAAATATGGTCCTAAGGGTATGAAACCCCAGATTTTGTGACATGTGATTATTTTGGAGGTGACGCACATGCTAGGTGACGGGCATGTGGGTGTGCACCGAGGGGATTGTGACTTGGTCCGTCCCGTGAAGCTCTAAAGTTGAATAATTTGTTGTTAGCTATATGCTCTCTATATGTTGAAGAAAATTGACTGTAAATCATGTTAGAAATCATGCTTAGGCTATGTGATAGTATTGTTGGGACCCGCAGAGGTCGCATACATGTTGAGTTATTTGCTAATTGATGTCTTGTACTCAATCATAATTTTACTTGCGTATCATGTCTCAGCCTTTATTGATTTTGTTGATACACTATGTTATCTTTGTTTGGGCTGATCTTTATGATTTTTGAGAGCTGAGAGACTAGGGAGCTGATCTTTATCATTTAGGTCAATTCTGTTGCAGCGTGCAACCCGCTCTCACAATATATTCACATTCAATTCTATTGCAGCATGCAACCCGCTCTCACAATATATTCACATTCGGTTCTGTTGCGGCGTGCAACCCGCTCCTCCAATATATTCATTTTAATCAAGTCTGTTGCGGCATGCCACCTGATCCACCAATATATATATATGTATGTCGACTTTTAAATAAGTCTGTTGCGGCGTGCAACCCGATTTACCAATATGGACTTTTAATAAGTCTGTTGCGGCGTGCAACCTGATCCTCCAATATGGACTTTTTAATAAGTCTGTTGTGGCGTGCAACCCGATCCTCCAATATAGTCATTATAATCAATCTTGTGGCGGCGTGCAACCCGCTCCTCCAACATATTCATTTACCAATTCTTATAGGAGAAATGTTCCCAATAAATGTAACAATTAATATAAAATTATAAGACAACAAGCATACAATACTTATGATTTAATTATGACATAAACAATGATAAATAGCAAATTATTATGGAAATCAGGGAAAAAATAGGCAGTTTAATATTTAATATGCTAAATGTCAAATAACAATTAAAACACATAATTCAAATAGCATGTAACAATTAATACAGGAATTCAAGAATTAATGTTTGACAAAGAATAGGAGAGAAATAATTATTATAATAATTAATTTATGATTTAAAATAATTTATGATTTTTCAAGTAAGCAGGCAAACAATTAATTTGACGACGTATAGACACTCGTCACCTCGCCTATACGTCATTCACATGCAATTCACATAATAAATAATTTAAGGGTTCTATTCCCTCAAGTCAAGGTTAACCACGACACTTACCTCGCTTTGAAAATTCCAAATCAATTATTCAACATAGCTTTTCCTTTTAAATTTGCCTCCGAAAGCTTCAAATCTATTCACAAATAATATAATATATTCAATACTAATCATAGGAATTAATTCCATATGAATTTATAATTTTTTTGGATAAAAATCCGAAATTCATTAAAATATTCTGCAGTGGGACCCACATCTCAAATCCCAGAAAAACTCACGAAATCTGAACACCCGTTCCGATACGAGTTCAACCATACAAAATTTGACCAATTCCGATATCAAATGGACCTTCAAATCTTAAATTTTTATTTTTGGAAGATTTTATAAAAATCTGATTTTTCTTCCATAAATTCACGGATTCATGATATAAACGAGTATGGAATCATGAAATATAATCAATATAGGATAAGGAACACTTACCCCAATATTTTCCCGTGAAAATCGCCCAAATATCGCCTTACCCGAGCTCAAAAATGAAAAAGGGTTGAAAATGAGACGAATCCCATTTTCGAGAACTTAAGTTCTCTTTCTCGGATTTTTACCCTTCGCAAACGCGGTCAGTGCCTCGCGTTCGCGAAGCACAATTTTGTGCTGCCAAAACTTTGCTCTTCGCGAACGCGAAGGCAATGTCGCGAACGCGAAGCCTTGCCAAATTCGGCCTTCACGAACGCGAAGGCTATTTTTCTGGCCAGTCCCTTTCCCTTCATGAACGCGGGGATTCGGTCGCGAACGCGAAGCTTTGCACCTCAACTCTTCGCGAACGCAAAGCCCAAAAAGTACCAGTCCAAATTTCCTCTTCGCGAACGCAAGACTCCCCTCGCGAATGCGAAGAAGGAAACCAGAAGCAGATTTCTGCACTTTTCTAAAGTCCAACAGTGATCCGTTAACCACCCGAAATCAACCCGAGCCCTCGGGGCTCTAAACCAAACATGCACACAAGTCCTAATATATCATACGATCTTGCTGGCGCGACCAAATCGCCAAAATAACACCTAGAACTACGAATCAGATACCAAATCAAAGGAAGTTTTCAAGAAAACTTTAAAACTTATATTTTTACAACCGGACGTCCCGATCACGTCAAATCAACTCTGATTCCCACCAAAATCAGCAAACAAGTCATAAATATTATAGTGGACCTATACCGGACTTCGGAACAAAAATATGGACCCAAGGTCAATAAATCCAACAACAGTAATTTCTTAGAAATCATTAAGCTTTCAAGCTTTTAATATTTCATCAAAATTCCTCATCTCGGGCTAGGGACCTCGGAATTCGATTTCGGGCATACGCCCAAGTCCCAAATCACGATACGGACCTACTGGAATTGTCAAAACATTGATCCGGGTCTATTTGATCAAAATGTTGACCAAAGTCAACTTAGTTGAGTTTTAAAGCTCTATTTAACATTTTAATCTATTTTTTACATAAATACTTTTCGGAAAATTGTACGGATTGCGCACACAAGTCGATGAATGATAAATGGTGCTTTTCGAGGTCTTAGAATACTGAATTACTTATTAAATTTAAAGATGACATTTTGGTTCATCACATATTGGTTATTGTAAGTAAACCGTTTTAGCCTCGTCACTAAATTGTCGAGGTTAGCCTCGGTACTTATAGAGTACATGGGGTCGATTGTACTCATACTACACTCTGCATTTCTTGTACAGATACCATAGTTCATCCTAGCGGCGTTTAGTAGCTTTTGCTCGGATTCAGTCGGTGACAGAGACTTGAGGTAAAACTATACGGCGTCCGCAACCCTAAAGTCCCATTCCCTCCTATCTTTACTAATTTACTGAGTTTCAAAAAAGTGTATTTTATTCATACCATGTTTGTAGCATTCTAGATGTTAATGTACTCATGACACAAACTTCTAGGTTATGCTTAGACTTTATTGTTCGGTATTATTTTGCCATACTTCATACCGATATCGTTTTCATTGTTAATATCTTGTTATAAATTATTAAAATCACTTTATTTTCTGTTCCACATCGGTTTGCGTTGCATGTAGATATTAGGAGCTATCATGACCCCGAGGTTGAGATTCCAGGTTGTGACAAGGTAGTATTAGAGTACTGGGTTGCCTAGGTCTTACGAGTCATAAGAAAGCTTAGTAATGTCTGGAGGATCGGTAAGGAGACGTCTGTACTTATTTTTCACGACCCATGAACATGTGTCCATCACCCGGCACACTACCCAACCCGAGCGAACCTACCCATACTAGAATATACATCTATATGGCTAACAGATGCATGCAGAAGCCTTTTTGAAAACATAGTCATTTTAAATTGGTAAAACCTTACATGAAGTATAATCTTTATATACATCATTCTCAATAATTGAAAATACATAAGGATAACAATATCTCTTTTATTTAATGCTACATGAATCACTATCAATTACAACCTCCAAAGAATACTAATAGTCTAAGGAATCTCTAAGACATGAGAATAAAATAAATACTTGAGATGACCCCAATCAATAGAGAGTAAAGAATCAACATGGCAGCTATCATGAAATAGAAGTGGTGCCTCACCATACACCTCGGAAAGAGAGTCATTCTAGTCACATCCGCTCATCACGTACCACACCTCCTCCTGAAACATGTAAAGTAAGCGGGACCCTGGAGGGGGCCCCCTGAGGGCTGAGCACACTACGACGGTACTCAATAAGTGTGATAGACTTTCTCTAACTCAAGTTCTTGGGACAAGGATTTAAAAGAATAGTGCAACCAACATTGATATAAAATGATAATAATTATATCAATCCATTCTCTTTATCATTTTAAACGAAAATACTAAAAAATGTAAACATTGATACAAACTTTTAAAATATTTATGTTAACCCATGATTCTAATAAAAATCACCCTAAACCCTAATTTCAAAATCTTCTGAAAATGGTAACTAGCAAGGTAATTTTTGGGCATGAGAGTTGTTTATTTTACATGCATGTGTTATCAAAGGGTGTAGGAAGATTGTTGAGCTACAAATGGTAAAGCTTGGGTTGTGAGATGATGGAATCCTTCATAAAAAGGACATTGAAACCTTATGCACATCTAGTGTTTGATAAAATGCTCAAGCGATCTAGAACCATGATCATCTTCCAAATTCTAATTCAATTTGTTATATTTCTACAATAGATTGAAGTTGCTAAGAATTTCGTAACGTTTTAGAGTTTAAGGAAGCTCAAGTGAGGTTTGTTGGATAAACGCTTCTCATAGAATTGAATCCCACGATATTCATGTAAATTATGTAAGTCCCGAGTGATTCATTATGAAACTGGCTATTCCGAGTAAGATTGAGTTGAAAGATATATGTTCAGCAAGCATCCCAAATGCTTTATTCATATTATGTTATCAATTGAAGATATGTTAAAATATGGGTTGTGCATTAATAATGTTTCAACTTTAAGTCAAGTTCAAATGAAGGCTATTATGCAAAATTTTGTGAAATATCTCTATGTGCTTTAGACTCTAAATTGCTCACATGTGTACTGCACACCTTGATTTGAATTGTATTTGTTGTTGTTGATGATGATGATAATTGACATTGATAAGGTGAGCATGAAATACGGAATATGGCCAACGTGCCAAGAATGATCTTATAATTATGGCCATTAGTGACAATGAGATTAAAAGATGTGAAAGTAATACGAAATGCAATGATTGATATGAAAAGGTTGATGTCTCAAATAAGACAGCCTAGCCGGTCGGGTCGTGATCGGACACCATGCCGCACACATGGTAGTGATTGTGCTGGAAATTTATAATTTGAAATTGTGATTGTGGTCGATGTCCCTAATCGATAGCCTAGCCGATCGGGTCGTGATCAGACTCCGTGTTAAAAATGGTGGTATTGATATTGAGAGAAATTGTGGTTGATGTCTCTAATGAGATGGCCCAGCCGATCGGGTCGTGATCAGACTCCGTGCTAAGAGTACGCTGGTACTGGTTTTGTGAATAATGGTATTGTGAATAATGGTATTGTGGACAATGGTATATTGATACTAAAAATCTGCCAATGTGAGATATGAGAATTAATTTGAACACTGTCTTGATCCTAAATTGAGGTTTGATGTTGAATTAAAGCTTTCATTGATATTATGATAATCTTATTTGTATTATTTGTCATTCTATTGAGGGACTGTTTAGTTATACATACTAGTGCTATTCGACGGTACTAATATCCCTTTTGCCGGGGGCGCTGCATCTTTAAATGGATGCAGGTGGTTCCACAGCAGGAGATATTGATCAGTGATAGCAGTGCACCTTCTTCCCAGCTGACTTGGTGAGCCCCACTTCATTCCGGGGTCATGCATCTTTTGTACTCTATGTATTCGGTTTGAGGCATAGCCGGGGCCTTGTTTCCGGCATTATCATTGTACTCTTCTTTATCTATAGAGGCTTCGTAGACATAGTGTGGGTTGTGTATTGGTGCTGGGAAAGACAAACTACGTTATGTTATGGTTGTATTACTTGTTCTAGTTAAGACGACTAAAAACGATGGAACTATTGGTAATGAATTGGTATTGTGAACATGAACACATTTTTGTCTAATTAATGAAAATACGTATTATCTTCATTCGTGGATGAGTTTGGGTAGAAGAAAATCTAACGGGCTTGCTCGGTCGGGTTCACTTGGTTGAACGCCAGTCACGCTCCTCGGTTTTGGGGCGTGACAGGGAAAACTTTCAATAATACCCAATCATCTTCTTTGAACTCCAAATCCCTACGACGAACATCCGAATATGACTTCTGACGACTCTGAGTAGTCTTCAACCTCTCCTTAATAATTTTAACTTTTTTCATAGCTTGATGCATGAGGTCTGGCCCTATCAACTCTGCTTCCCCAATTTTACACCACCCAATTGGAGATCTACATCTCCTACCATATAAAGCCTCAAACGGTGCCATCTGAATGCTAGCATGATAACTATTGTTGTAGGCAAATTCTATGAGTGGCAAATGATCATCCTAGCTACCTTTGAAGTCTAGAACACAAGTGCGCAACATGTCCTCAAGCGTCTGAATAGTCCGCTCTGCCTACCCGTCAGTCTGCGGGTGAAAGGTTGTACTAAGATTCACTTGAGTACCCAAACCTTGCTAAAATTTCTTCCAAACATTAGCAGTGAATTGTGCTCCCCGATCAAAAAAGATGGAAATTGGAGTGCCACGCAACCTAAATATTTCTTTGATATACAACTAGGCATACTATTCCGCTGTGTCGGTAGCCTTAACCGGCAAAAAGTGTGCTGTTTTCGCGAGTCGATCCACAATTACACAAATTAAGTCAAACTTGCGCGGAGTACGTGGTAGTCCTACCACAAAGTCCATATTAATTATTCCCACTTCCACATTGGAATTTCTATGTTCTGTGCCAACCCACCGGGGCGTTGGTTTTCGGCCTTTACTTGCTGACAATTTGGACATTTTTCCACAAAGTCCGCCACATTCCTTTTCATGTCATTCGAATAATATACTTCCTTGAGATCATAATACATTTTTGTAGAGCCCGGGTGCACGGAATACATAGAAGTGTGAGCCTCAGTCATGATTCTATCCCGGAGACCATCCACATTTGGAACACATAACTGCCCTTGGTACCTTAGCGTACCATCATCCAAGCCGAGAGAAAAATCCATAGTCTTATGTTTATGAATCCCCACTTTTAATTGCATAAAAAATGGATCGTTGTATTGCTTCTCTTTGACTTCCACAACAAGCGATGATTCAGCCCTATTTTGCACAATTACCCCTCCTTCATTAGAGTCCGCAAGACGAACTCTCCCAAACTATCCAATCGATGAACTTCCTTGGCCAATGGCCTTTGATATGCCTCCAAATGTGCTTAACTACCCATAGATTTTCGGCTAAGAACATCTGCCACAATATTGGCCTTTCCTGGGTGATATAGGATATCAATGTAGTAGTCCTTGAGTAACTCACGCCATCTTCTCTGCTTCAGATTCAATTCCTTCTTCTTGAAAATATATTGAAGGCTCTTATGGTCCGTGAATAAATCCACATGGATCCCATATAAATAATGATGCCAACTTTTCAATGCAAATACCACTGCCGCAAGTTGTAAATCATGTGTTGGATAGTTCTTTTCATGATTCTTGAGTTGCCTAGAAGCATAAGGTATAACCTTGCCATGTTGCATTAATACACATCCAAGCCCGATTCTTGAAGCATCACAATATACGACAAATCCATATGCACCCTCTGGTAAGGTCAACACTGGTGCCACAGTCAATCTTGATTTTAGCTCCTGGAAAATCCTTTCACAAGCATCTAACCATTGGAACTTAACTGCCTTCTGAGTCAATTTAGTCAACGGAGAGGCAAGGGTAGAAAACCCCTCCACAATTTTTTTGTAATACCCAGCTAAGCCTAAGAAACTGCGAATTTCTATTGGAGTTGTAGGCCTCAGCCAATTCCTCACAGTCGCAATCTTTTGAGGATTAACCATAATCCCTTCAATAGAGACTACATGACCAAAGAATGTAACAGAGTTAATCGAAAATTCACACTTCGAAAAGTTTGCATATAACTTGTGCTGATATAGGGTTTGCAGAACTACCCTGAGATGATCGGCATGGTCCTCACGATTGTGTGAATATACAAGGATATCATTAATAAACACTATCACAAAAGAGTCAAGAAAAGGCTTGAAGACTCGATTCATAAGATCCATGAAAGCTGCCGAGGCATTTGTTAGCCCAAAAGACATCAACAGAAATTCAAAATGCCCATATCGGGTCCTGAAAGTTGTTTCCGGAATATACCACTCCCTGATCCTCAATTGGTGATACCCGAATCTTAAAGCAATCTTGGAGAAGTACCTGTCACCTTGCAATTGATCAAACAAGTTATCTATCCTTGGCAGTGGGTACTTATTCTTGATTGTGACCTTGCTAAGCTGCTGATAGTCAATACACATTCTAAGTGACCCATCTTTCTTTCTTACAAAAAGGACGGGTGTGCCCAAAGGCGACACACTCGGCCGGATGAAGCCCTTTTCTAACAAATGTCTCAATTTTTCCTTTAACTCCTTCAATTATGCCGGTGCGATTTTATAGGGTGGAATAGATATAGGATGCATGTTTGGCATCACATCAATCCCAAAATCAATCTCCCTAACTGGTGGGATCCCAAGGAGCTGATCCGGAAAGACTCCCGGAAATTCATTCACAACAGGGACGGACTCAAGTATAGGTGCTTCAACATCGGTATCCGTAACCCGGACCAAATGGTAAATACACCCGTTGTTGATCATTTTCGTGGCCTTAAGGTAAGAAATAAACTTACCCTTCGGCACTACATCATCACCCTTCCACTCAATAACTGGCTCATTTGGAAATTCAAACCTAACAGTTCTTGTTCGGCAATCAAGCTTGGAAAAACATGAATAAAGCCAATCCATCCCAATTATCACTTCAAAAATGACCATTCTCAATTCAATAAGACCGACCACGGTGTCCCGACCACGCAATGTGACAATACAATCCCTATAAACCTGCGCGGCCAAAATAGACTCACCAACCGAAGTAGATACAGAGAACGACTCATGAAGCTGTTCCTGTTCTATCCCAAATTCCATAGGGACATAAGGAGTGACATATGACAAAGTGGAACTAGAATCAATAAGAGCATATACATCATGGGATTGGACAGATAATATACCTATGACAACATCTGGAGAAGCCTCTAAATCCCGAAACCCTCTACATAGTATAAAATCTGCTCGGTCCTCCTGAATTCTGTGCACCACCCCTAGCTGCACCACGCCCTGCGGGTGCTGGGGTGCCTCGAGCTGGAGGTGTTGTGGATGTAGCAGCTGCAGAATTAGCTGGCTGCGCCGCACCTCTGCCCATATTCGAGCGGCATTCCCTTTGAATGTGACCCCTCACACCACACCCATAGCATACATGTAGGTCCATGAAGCAGAACCCAAAGTCCATCCTCCCACACTTAGGGCATGAGAGCCTCCGCTGCTGAACCTTCTGTCGGGCCGACCCTACTGGTGGGGTCCCTTGTTGCCCTGACTGGGTCCAGATGACTGTGCACTCATTGATGACTAAGTGAATGATTGAGATGGTCCTGATGACCATCCCCTAAATGTCGACCTACCACCACCACCACCATCGGAAGAACCACCAAAGTTGCCTGCGGACCGGACCTTGCTACTCTAACGCTCCATTCTAATCAACTTACAGGTCTCTGTGGCTTGAGAAAATACCACCATCTTACCATTGTTCATATCGGAATTTAAGGCAGGTGTAGTGGCCTCACTAATAACTAAGGGGCTAAGTCCCTATACAAACTGACGCACTCTAGCCTCCATAGTGGGCAACATGTGAATAACATACTTGGACAGGCGCACAAACCCCATATGATACTACCACACATTTATACTACCCTGCTTCGGTCTATAAAACTCAGCGGCACGGGCTGACTTAGTTTTGACAGGCAAGAAATGATCCATAAAGGCATTTGTAAACTCACCCCACCTTGCCGGAGGGCTTCCCTCCTCACGAGATTCCTCCCATAACTCAAACCAAGAATAGACCACCCCTTTCTGGCAGAAGCAGGCCAACTCCACTCCCTTTGTCTCTGTAGTATGCATAACCCGGAGAGTCTTGTGCATCTCATCAATGAAGTCCTAGGGGTCCTCCTCGAGATCAGTACCCGTAAATAGTGGAGGATCTAATTGAAGAAACTTGTTCACCCTAGAACTAGCAGATTCCCCTGGCTGACTGGAAGAAGCAGGTCCAACACTCGATCTCTGGGCCTGAGAAGCAACTATCTGTGTCAACATCTGTATGGCTCCCCTAAGATCAATATCACATACACCAGAATCGGAAGCTAGAGCTGGAGGTGGAACTGGAATATCAGTTGGAGGAATTGTTTCACCTTCAGTAGGTGTAGGGATAGGTGCGGTCTGATCAGTTGTGGTAGAATCAGGTAGTGTAGTAACTGGTTTAATATCCTCACCCCTTGGGTTCTCACCCGCATCATCAAATATAGGATCAACTGCCACTCCCGGGGTGACATTGGCTCTTTGGCCAGTTCTTGCCTTCTTTTAAGGTTCTATGTACTGAATATTAGAGCAACGCACGAGTTAAAGGGGGAACAATCATACAATCAGCTTCATCAAATGATCTAGAACATCATAGAAGTGTATTATTCCTAAATGTCCAAGTAGCGTCCTAATTATAGATGTGGTCGACAACACATCGATAAGAAGGACTCTACTAGACACGGCTTCGAGACATCCTAGGACACTTTAAAACCTTACGCTCTGATACCAAGTTTGTCCCACCCCAAAATCGGGGAGCTCAACCGGCGCTCAACCGAGTGAACCCAACCGAGCAAGCCTATTCGATTTCCTTCTACCCAAACTTATCCATGAATAAGGATAATACATATTCACGTTAATTAGACAATAAGGTGATCATGTCTACAATACCAATTCATTACCATTAGTTACTTCATTAATAAGTCTCAAAAGACACACACACACACCCCTTCGTGATTCAAAGTGGGACAAGTGATTTAATGACAACACAAATTATTTTACATTCCCAACACCAATACTCAACCCGCACTTAGTCTACGGAGCCTCTAAAAATACCAAAGAGTACAATGATAGTGTCGGTAACAAGGCTCCGACTATACCTCAAAATACGATAACACATACGAAACAAAAACCTCAGAATGATATGGGGCTCACCAAGTCAGCTGGGAAGAATGAGCATTTCTATCACTGGTCAATAACCTCTGCTGTGGAACCACCTGCATCCATTAAATATGCAGCGCCCCCGGCAAAAGGGACGTTAGTACGTGTCGAATAGTACTAGTATGAAAATCAAACACCAATTAAAAAACTTGGAAATACAATATGAACATGACGAACCAGGGCGACAATAGAATAGCATAGATAGCTGTTTGAACCAAAGCAAACTTATCAAGATCTGTCATTAATATTTATAGAATTTAAGATGAGATCCTCTGTAACCGTTTTCACACAAAGCAGCCCCGCCACCTCACCCCAATGTATGAGGCTGGAGGTGTAAATACAATATCAAAACTCTACTCAAGCGGCCCTTCCGCCTCTCCCCAATGTATGTGGGTGGAGGTATAACCACAATACCATAAACCCACACAAAGCATCCATGCCGCCTCAGCCCAACGTATGCGGGTGGAAATGAATCAACGATACCAATACCTATACAAAGTGGACATGCCACCTCACCCTAATATATATATGTGGGTGGTTGTTCAACCAACTCATAAACAAAGTGGCACTGTCGCCTTACCCCAATGTATGTGGATGGAGGTGTAATCCCAATCACAATCTCTTCCCAATTTAGCATAATACTTTCCACATAAATCACGACTTATAATCATAACATTTAGATACACAATCCATAGTTTGGAACATATCCTCAATTTATAATACAATATGATAAGACCATTTGAAATAAGAATTGAACATATATCTTTGCACAAGACATATTCGGAATACTCGATTTGTAATAAATATCTTGGAACTTACAAGGATATTGGGGTTCCAATTCTTAAAGAAGAGTTTATCCAACTCAATTTTGCTTCCTTAAACTCTAAAATATTCTGGAATTCTTAGCAACTTCAAATTATTTTTGAAATATAACAAATTGAACCAAAATTAGGAAGATGATCATGGTTCTAGCTCATTTGAGCATTTTATCAAACACTAAGTGTGCATTAAGGGTTCAAGGTTTTTTTGTGGAGGATTCCATCATCCCACAGCCCACCCTTTACCATTTTTTGCTCAGAATCTTCCTACACTCTTTGATAACACATGCATGCAAGATGAACAACTCTCATGCCCAAAAATTATCTTACTAATTACCCAATTCTATACAAAATTTAAAATTGAGGGTTAGGGTGTAGAATCTTACCTCTAAGATGAATACCTAGTGAGCTTTCCTTGTTAATCTCCAAAGATTCGAGCAAGAATGGAAGGACAATTTATTGAAGATCACTCTCACTCTAGGGCACTCTCTCACTCTCAAAATGAAGTAGGGTCGGGTTATAAAAACCGAAAAATGAAGCTCCGAAATAAGGTATTAGTGGCATATGCGATCGCAGAATTGATATGCGGTTCGCATAATCGGCCACACAATTTGGGGCCAAAATCTGAAAAAAGGCTTCCTGGGTCTACAGTCACTATGCGGCTCGCATACCTGTTCTGTGGTCGCATAGTCGATCGCAGAATGGCATCCAAGGATGTCCATATCGGCCTCATTCTACGGCCATTTTGCGGCCCGCAGAGTGATTCTGCGGTCGCATAATGGACCGCACAAACGCATTTCTCTGCCAAAAATTTTCCTTCACTTTCTAGTGCATTGTTCAAGCCAAAAAGTTCGAGCCTACAATCCTCAAACATGTAAGCCTACTTTGGCACCACGAAACCTTAAATTCATTTGCGAAGTTTTACGGGGCTTTACATTTTTCCCCACTTAAGATCATTCGTCCTCGAATGGGGATCAAAGTTCATTATTAGCACCTGATGCGACTCAATTTCCATACCACACACCAGCGACCCAAAATAAGACTAACTCCCTAAATTTTCAAAATGTTTGTGAGAGTTTCCCATGTAACTGGCCTATCCACCTGCCAGAGAATCCCAGAAACACATCCTAACAACATATACATAATCCAACAACGTAGAATAACACCCAAAAACACATACTGTGGCCTTACAAGCAATATATTACCAGAAAAGTAACACCCTTAACATCAATCGTACAAATGATACATAAATCATAGAAGGTAACCCTTAGAATTTCTACAATCCTCAAACATGTAAGCCTACTTCACCACCACGAAAACTTAAATTTATTTGCGAAGTTTTACGGGGCTTTACAGCAAGTATACCTGGTCAATCAAATAATAAAGAGTAAGAAAGTTTCGTTCTTGTTATATACTAATATATAATGTGAAATATTTCTTGCTAGGAATGGTCATGGTTATATTGTAACGACCCGACTTATCATTTAAAGAATTTACGCCCCGTTCAGTGACATAAGACACCGAGCAACTTCGTAATATGTATAATGACGTGCGTGTGCGGTCGAGTTTAGTTTTCGGAAGATTCAAAATTAAATTGAAAGAACAATTCTTATTTTAGAAACTAAAATAAAAAGAGTTGACCAGAGAGTTGACTTTTTAGCAAACGGCTCCGGAATAGAATTTTGATAATATCAATAGCTTTGTATGATAATTTTGGACTTAGACGTATGTTCGTAATTTGATTTGGAAGTCCGTAGGGAAATTCGGCATATTTCGGCGAAAAGTTGGAAAATGAAGTTTTTGAAATATTCATAAATTGGGCCATAAGTCGATTGCTTGATAACGAGGTCAGATTTTGATTTCGAAAATTGGAACAACTCCATAATGTCATTTATGACTAGTGTGCAAAATTTAAAGTCATTCTCCATTGATTTGATATAATTTGGCGCAAAATATAGAAGTTGAAAGATTTTAAAACTAATAATTCGATTCGATGCGCGATTCATAATTTCGGCGTTGTTTGACGTAGTTTGAAGTCTCGACTAAGTTTGTGTTATATTTTGGGACATGTTGGTATAATTGGTTGAGGATCCAAGGGGCTCGGGTGGATTTCGAGTGGTTAACGGATCCATTTGGACTTGAAGAAAGCTGCTGGAATTTCTGGGCAGCAGCTGATGTTTTCGCTTCTGCGGAAGCTTCATCGCAGAAGCGACTGGAAAAGGACTGGATAGATGTTGCAGGTGCGACACATTTTGCGCACCTGCGTGATCGCAGAAGCAACCATTGGAACGTAGAAGCAGAACGAGGCAGCTGGGCATGGCTTCGCAGAAGCGATAGTTTTGTCGCAGATGCGCAATTTCTTCCGGAGATGCGAGCTCCTATTGGGCAGTGGACATTGGGACTTCATAGATGCACATTTTGGCGTGCAAAATCTAGGCAGCAGATGCGCAAATCTGTCCGCAGAAGCGGAACTGGTCAGAAACATCCCAAAATGGTCATTTCGCTATTTTCAATTGGATTTTTGGAGCTCGGTTTTGGGGCGATTTTGGAGGAGCTCTTCACGACTTCGACTTGGGTAAGTATTATATATCCGAAAGTTATTATATTTCATAAATCCATGGTTATATTCATCGTTTAATTAGGATTTAAATGAAAGAAATTGTGATTTTTGCAAAATCTCATCAAGAACAAAAATTTAAGATTTGGAGGTCGAATTGTTATCGAAATTTGATAACATTGGTATGGTTGAACTCGTATCGCAATGAGTGTTCGGATTTCATAAAAATTCTGTCGAGTTTCGATAGGCGTGCCCCGCATTGACTTTGGTTGACTTTTTAGAATAAAATTTTAAATCTATGTTATATTATCCGTAATTGGTTCTAATGAATTTTAATGATGATATACAATTAATTTGAATAGATTTGAGCTGTCCGAAGGATCTATTCAAGCACGACGACTATTTTGGAATATCAGCATAACTTCAAAAAAAGTAAGTATCTTACCTAACCTTAAGTGGAGGAAATTACCCCTTAAGCATTGAGTCTTATGTGTAAATTGTGTGATTGAAAGCCCAGTGCGCATGGTGACGAGTACGTACATGTGCAAACTAAATCGATTGAAATTCGTAGATGCCCTTAAGTATTAAATTGGAAAAATTACTGGAACTTAGTAAATCCTTAAATTGTCATGCCTCATTCCTTGTTGTCGAATTTGTTTTTTTATATGATAATTTGGTGTTATTGTCACTCGAGTTTTTATGTGAATTTCGAGTGTTGTTGATTTGATAATTTTCTTGGAATTAAATTTATTATGGAATCCTTATTTACAAATAATTATTAAATAAGTTTAAAATGAGGCATTAATTTATATTTATTAAAAATTTGGATTAATGAAGGCGTTGTCCTATGCTGAGTTACGTTTCCATCTCTATTATTGTTTTGAGGTTTTATATACATTGTGTGGAGCCTTGAGCTATATGTTGAGAAATTTATTGATTTGATATATCCTTGGAACTGGTTGTGGTCATTGAAAAAATTGTGATATGAATTGATTGTGTTGTGGTGTCGTGATAATAGTTGTGTAAATTTGGTGTGATTTGAGTTATTATTATGAGGATAGAAGGGTAGCATTCTACTATTGATATTATGTGGGAATAAGGGTGTTATTTCACTGTGGTTATGTATGCTGGGATATTGTCAGGGCGGAGTGATAAGGGTGACTATTATACGGAGCGATAAGGGCGGATATAGGAGCGATAAGGGCGGCTATAGGAGCGATAAGGGGGGGCTATAGGAGAGATAAGAGTGGTTATTGTCAGGGATGATATGTGATGATGTGGGGTAATTGTGTTGGTAATTGATATGTGATGATGTGGGATTATTGTGTTGGTGATTTTTATGTGATGTTGCGATTTTCCTTATGTTTATCCTTATATCTTGTCCAACTTGTCTAATTGTTTCGGTAAACTTGATAATAGTCTGATCTATGTTGAAATCGTGACTTTTATTTGAAAGAATGTTACATTCGAAAGATATTTATTTGAAAGAATTATATTCGAAAGATATCTATTTGAAGGAATTATATTCGAAAAATATTTATTTGAAGGAAGTATATTCGAAATATATTTATTAAAAGGATTATATTCTAGAGATTTTTATTGAAAAACTTATAGATGAAAGATGTATATTTTGAAGGACGTGATTATTGGTTGTACTTGTGTTCATTATCTGTTTGAGCAATATTTATGGAGTTCTTGCTGCCTTGCTGTTTACAACACTAGTTGATTATTGTTGCTATCACTGCTATTTGTTTTCTATTACTTTTGTATACTACATTGCACAAGTTATTAGACTAGTGAGTGTCTTGATTGTACCTCGTCACTACTCCACCGAGGTTAGTCTTGATATTTATTGGGTACCGACTGTGGTGTACTCATACTACACTGCTGCACATTTATTGTGCAGAGCCAGGTATTGAAGATATCGGACTCGGACAAAGTTAGAGTGTGATCGCAAGGACTTAAGGTAGAGCTACTTGGACGTCCCAATCCCTTGGAGTCTTTCATTTTTATTGTACTGTTAATTTCATATTCGAATACTATTATATATTTGGTCCGTGAGATCATTCCATGTATTCAGTTAGGTTTCGTGACTCAATACTACCAGTCTTGGGAGATTGTTTGAATATTTCCGCTGTTGGTTTTTACAATTGTATTAAATTATATGTTTCAAAAAACAAATGCTTGAATTGTTATTATAATATGCTTACCTAATCTTAGAAACTAAGTGCCATCACGACGCCTGTGGTGGAATTTTGGGTCGTGACATATATATTAAATATAGATACACATATGATAATTTCCTAATTAATTTGGAAGATTTGTATTCGTTTGCACAGTTGGAGGGACATGTATTATCCAAGAAATTTTGGAATGAACTTAATTACTAAATATTTACTTTATCACAATTAATTGCGCTAGGTATATTTCAAATAGTACATTCTTGATTCAACGAGGTGATTTTGCTCAAGAAGAGAAAAAACCCAAAATATAAAAAGGCCATAGCAAACCAGCAAAAATTTATATAAGGGACTCATTTGTCACCATTGGATGTACAAACAGAAAGTAAAGGTTATACATAGTAGGAACGAAGATGTTTTATTGTGTGAATAGTATATAACCAAGCATATGTTTCGCTCTAAGTAATTTAGAAGGATATTGTATCATTAACATGGCAAATTTTTTGTCAAAAATATTATTAATCTAGAATGAAAATATGTACGTATTAGATATTACTGCAGCGAGGGCAAATAGGAATTGTCAATCGTGGATTGTCATATTTATTTCTGCTTGACCATTTTACAAAACATGATTCAATTGTTAAGGGGAAAAATTGAATGATTTTGGTTTTATTCTTGCATTACAGCTATATTTTTATTTTTCTCTTCTTCAATGTGCCTTTTTATTTATTTATTAAAGTTCATACTTTAACTGTAGGATGCGCTTAATAAAACCCAATAGAGCTGGAGCGCTTATTTAAATTTTTGCCTTTGAATATTAATGAAAGATGTAATAGAAGATACATTAGAGCAATACACAAACTTTTTTGATTGGAAACATGCAATCAACGAAACTGTTCTAATTCATGTTCTCGTAAAAGTGTTTCCCTAAATCGCAAACGCAAATATACCTGGTCAATCAAATAATAAAGAGCAAGAAAGTATCATTCTTGTTATATACTAATATATAACAAGAAATATTTCTTGCTAGTAATGGTCATGGTTATTTACTAATTATAGATACATATATGATGATTTCCTAATTAATTTGGAAGACTTGTATTCGTTTGCACAGTTGGAGGGACATTTATTATCCAAGAAAATTTGGAATGAACTTAATTATTAAATATTTACTTAATTACAATTAATTGCGCTAGGTACATTTCAATTAGTACATTCTCGATTCAACTAGGTGTCACGACCCAAAATCCAACTAGTCGTGATGACACCTAACCTCACCTGCTAGGTGAGCCAAATAACAATAATCCGATTCAATTAATATTTAACTGACCCTAATACACTGCCCAAGGACTGGTAGTACAAATCATGAGCTTCTAAGATTAGAATTTACAAAACTGGTATGAAATAAATACATCATCTATTCAAAATATACATAAACAGATTCTTATAAATCAAAGGCTACCATGAACAAGAGGCAGCTATGACAGGAACACAGGCACGTCTCCAAATTCAGCTCTCGTCGATCACAGGAACATCAATATCCAATATCTGCACGCAAGGTGCAGAAGTGTAGTATGAGTACAACTGACCCCATGTACTCAATAAGTAATAAATCAAACCTTAGGTTGAAAGTAGTGACGAGCTGGAACAAAGGTCGGGTCCAACACCAATAGCCAACAACAGTCCATAACAACATAAAGCAAGTAATAAAAGAAGTAACTCAGAGATAAAATGCTCAACTTAATCATGATTTATGAAAATAGCTCTGCCTTTCAAGTGTATGAGTGAAAACCCTAGTCTTTTACCGAAGTTGCCAAAAAGATGAGTATGTTTGAAAATAGTAATTTTCTCAAAATTACTTTTAACTATAAATAAGATGTTTTATTTTCTTTCTACATAACCAGTGGAAAATACATCATTATGCCCATATGCCAATATGTGTAAGAAGTCATGAATGACGTGATACCGTGCAACATGAGAAAAATATATTTGTATGCCTGTATGTTAAGTGTGCATGTCAATGCAATGCAACTCAGTGATAAAACCATATGCATACTCTCAGAGTGTCATTTCGCTCAGTCTCCCCAGTCACTCAGTCTTCCAAGTCACTCAGTCCTCCTAGTCACTCGATCCTCCCAGTCACTCAATCCTCCCAATCGCTCGGCAGTCGCACTCAGTAGGTACCTGCACTCACCGAGGGTATGTACAGGCTCCGGAGGGGCTCCTTCAGCCCAAGAGCTGTAACAAGACAATCATGGCATAAATCAATCAACCATGCTGTGGCGTGCAGCCCGATCTCATAAATAATAATATATATAAAGTCAATATGGCCTGCTGCATCGTCCAATCCGATCCCATAATCATCCTCACAATCAGGCCCTCGGCCTCACTCAGTCATCAATCTCTCCAGTCTCTCGGGCTCACAATGTCATGAAATTAGCCCAAAATAATGATATGATGTATCATTAAATAATAACAGAGACTAAGATATGTTATATAATGAATGAACATGACTGAGTATGAAATTGCAATGTACGCAAATAACTCAACAACAGTAATGACATCAGTGGGTCCCATCAGGATAAGCATATAGTCTAGATATGGTTTCTCACATGAATCACAGCTCAATAACTATAGTACGTAGATATTCATGATTACAGATAAGTTTAGGTAACTATACAGTACCATAGAAATAACAGAGTCACAGTTCACATGGTGCACACCCACACACCCGTCACCTAGCATATGAAATTACGCTCGAAATATTGACAGTAAGGCCCACATTTTGGAATCCGATGAAACTAACAAAATCCGACAACCCATTCAATTACGAGTCCAACCATACTAATTTTACTCAAAACTGACTCCGAATCGATGTTCAAATCTCGAAAATGCATTTTATGGAATTGTAGAGAAATCCTCCGATTTCTCTTGAAAAATCAATAATCTAACGCCAAAAATGAAGATTAATTCATGGAATATAATCACAAGGGAGTCAAGAACACTTACCTCAAGTTGTGTGGTGAAATTCGCCTCTGAAAATCGCCCAAACCGAGCTCCCCCAACTCTGTTTTCGTCAAAAATGGCAAAAACCTCCCGTTTATAGGGATTTTTAGTGTTCGAGCGCCACAAGTGGGGTGGGGCGCTGCCTGTGGCACAGTTTCCAGCATCCCAAAAATTCCCAGAGCCCCTGGGCGCTGGCGGCGACGGAAAATCATTCCCGACAAAAAAAATGGGCATAACTCTCTCATACAATGTCTGAATTCGACGATTCTTTTTGCTATGGCTGTGTAATTCCAATATGGATCTAATGATACAATAAAAACTGAATTTAGAGCTCATTTTCTTAATGTGATACCATTTATGCTTGAAGAAACGACGTCGAAATATTCTGGAAATATCTAAATTAAATTCCGTTAACCATCTGGAATCCACCCGAGGCCCTCGGGATCTCAACCAAATATACCAACAAGTCCTAAAACATCATACAAACTTAGTCGATGCCTCAAATCATATCAAGTAACACTAAAACCATGAATCATACCCCAATTGAAGTTTAATAAACTTTAAATCTTTCAACTTTCAAACCTCGTGCCTAAACATATCAAATTAATCCGGAATAAACTCAAATTTTGCTTGCTAGTAATAAATGACATAACGAAGCTATTCCAATTTCTAGAATATGATTCTGACCCCGATATCAGAGAGTCAACTCCTCGGTCAAACTTCCAAACTTTAAATTTCCTATTTTCGCCATTTCAAGCCAAATTTATCTACGGACTTCAAAATGAATATCCGGGCACACTCCTAAGTCCAAAATCATCATACGGAGCTATTGGAACCATAAAAACTCCATTCCAGAGTCGTTTGTACAAAAAGTCAAATCGGTAAACACTTTTTATTTATATTTCTAAATAAGGATTGTTCTTTCAATTAAATCCCGAATCATCCGAAAACCAATGCTGACAATTCACACAAGTCATAATACACATTACAAAGCTGCTCAAGACTTCAAATTGTCGAAAGGAGCGTAGATGTTCAAAATGACAAGTCGGGTCGTTACACTAGGTGATTTTGCTCAAGAGGAGAAAAAGTCCAAAAGATAAAAAGGCCATAGCAAACCAGCCAAAATTTGTATAGTGGACTCATTTGTCACCATTGGATGTACAAACAGAAAGTAAAAGTTATAATAGTGTAATGAACCGACCGGTCATATTACTTTTTAGAACCCTGTTCCCCTAAATAAGACTCCCTGTATGTGCTTCTACTGTTTTATGACTTGCGGAGATGGTAGATTCGGATTTGGAAGGGTTCGGGTTGAAATCAAAACACTTGGTTCCGTAAGGTAGGCTAAAAATGCTAAGTTTGACTTCGGTCAACATTTTGAGTAAACAACCTCAGAATTGGGATTTGACGATTCCAATGGGTTCGTATGATGATTTCAGACTTGGGCATTTTTTCGGATCGGGTTTTGGATGACCCAGGAGCATTTCGGCGCCTAATAACGAAAGTTGGTTCTTTGATGGTTTTGAAGTTCTTTAAATTTGATTTGGAGTAGGTTTTGATGTTATTGAGGTCTAAATGGGATTCCGAGACTGCGATAGTTCGATATGGTGATTTAAGACTTGCAGGCAAAATTTGGTGTCATTCCGAGTAGTTTAAGTACGCTTCGGAGTGTTGGGAATAAATTGAAGCACTTGAAGTTCATGTTTTGATTCAATTGGTTTGGGGTGTGATTCTTGGTTTTGATGTTGTTTTGTGTGTTCCGAGAGTTCGAGCGAGTCCATTTTATGATTTCAAAATTGTTGGTACGTTCGGGCGGGGCCCTGGGGGCCCTGTTGTTAAATAGGACGAGGCACATAACTCGTTTGGATCTTGGAGGAGCAGCTGGTGCACCAGGCGTCAGGTGTAATCGCACTTGTGGATGGCTAGCCGCAGGTACGAGCTTGCAGGTGCGAGCCCATGACCGTAGAGGCGCCATAGCATAGGATACCCAGTCATCGCAGAAGCGGAAGAAGGACCACACCTGCGAAGGCTGGCGTCGTAGGAGTGGGCAGTGTCGCAGGTGCGCTCTTTTTGTCGATGGTGCATGTTCGCGGGTGTGATCACCTGAGCGCAGAAGTGAGAGGAGGCAGCCTGTCCTTGGTCCACACCTGTGTGATTTTGTCCGCAGAAGTGGAATCACAGGTGTGGCAGTGGCACCGCAGGTGCGCAAATCAGTGAGGGCAGACCACTTCATTTAATATGGGACTTAGGTATTTTTGCTCATTTCTTACACTTCTTGGTGGCGATGTTTGAGCTGGTTAGAGAGGGATTTTCAAAAACTAATTGAGGTAAGTAATTCTTACCAAATGTAAGTTAAATACATAGCTTATGGGTAGATTATAACATATAAATTAGTGGATAATATGGGTTTAGGTAAAAACCTAGGTTTTTGATAAAAATGAGATTTAACCACGAAATTTGTTATGGAATTTAGTAAAAATCATATATTTGAGCTCATGAGGTTATGGGTAACAACTTTCTTCGAATATTTTTGGAATCCGGGCACGTGGGCTTGAGGTGAATTTTAGGGATTCTTCAAATAGGCTTCGGAAAATCCCTTTGATAGTTAGGATATGAACTTATAAACATTTATTGGTAGGCTTTGAGACGAGGTAAGTCTCTTTTCTAACCTCGTCAGAGGGAATTAACACCATAGGTGAACTTAAGTAAAATGTGCTTCTATTTATGGGGGCTACGTACGCACGAGCTGACAAGAGTCAGTACGTAGCTACTATTTATGCTTATGTTAGGGTAGGTTTAGGTTTACACCAGGCTTTGTTGGCACCATTATTTGATTATGCTTATTAACTGCTTTGAATAGAGCTGAGGTTGAGGATTTTCATGTTTTAAGGGTTCTACTTAAATTTCTTATTTTGGAAAGAATTGAGAGTTATTATGATAACGTGAGAAATTCTATGTTCAACCGCGTCGCAAGTATATTCCATGAGCGGGGAAAATTTCCACTACTCTCATGGGAGAGGGTCGTTCGCCTCGGCACATTAATAGATGCATCTATGGTTTGTGCCATTTGACCCTCGGCAGTGCACACAGTATATGCTTATATATTCGGGTCGGGCCGTACGTCCTCGGCATAATTCATGCGTAATAATACTGGAAGCCCTATTTTATTTGATATTGTTTCATTGGGTTGGGAGGTTATATGAGGGAAGTGATTGGGTATTTACTAATTGTGAAAGGATTGTTTATTATTTCCTGCCGTGACCGGCACCCGATCACTAAACTTGACCGAGCGAACCACATACGCTTATCAAATCTATTATAACTTCAAACTTTATATTCAACAAGGCAATACTCTAACCGAATACTTTTAATTAATTTAAATAACTAATATAAACCAATTTCAAAACTTTATTCGTAGTAACCAATGAAATACTGCTAAGTTATTATAAAAAATAACTGAATCTCAACCCACTGACTGTGTTTATGATGCCTTTATTGATAACTGACGCACTGCTCAGGACATGATATTGCCCGACTAGTTCTCCAAGTAAAGAAAGAAATAACTAAATAAAGATGACTCAAAGGAATACTCCACGAACAAAAGCGGAGCTCACCAATAGCACTTGAAGAGCGGGAAGTCCTAACCAGTAGCCTGCTCGCCTGCAAAACCAGTTCCTATGTTGTAATTCTATTATCATTTACATATATCATGTTTAATTAGAATTTCACATACTTTATTGTTGGCATATTGTAAGTGTCGAAGTCGAGCCCTCGTCACTATTTTTTCGAGGTTAGACTAGATACTTACTAGGTACACGTTGTTTATGTACTCACGCTACACTTCTGCACTGAATGTGCAGGATCTGAGGCAGGTGCATCTGTATATCAGTCTGACGCGCATCCTTGACCACTTCGTGGCTTTGCGGTGAGCTGCCTTATGAGCCCGTTCTGCAGCAGTCGAAGTCTTTCTTTTACTTCATTTTTCTGTCTATTTCATTTCAGACAATAGTGTAGTATTCTTTTGTATATTCTACTAGTAGCTCATACACTTGTGACACTAGGTCTTGGTGATTCATGCTAGTAGATGCTTGAGGGTTTTTAGGTTATCTTATCTATCTCTCATTTTATTTAAATTCGGACTTTTTATTTATGCATAAACTAAAGATCAACAAATTTTAAATCTTTAAAAGAAAGGATTACAGAGTTAGTTCACCGTAGGCTTACCTAGCAGTAACGTTGGGCGCCATCACGACCTGTAGGAGGAATCGGGTTGTGACAATATGGTATTAGAGCACTAGGTTTACGTAGGTCTCACAAGTTATGAGCAGGCCTAATAGAGTCTTGAGGATCTGTGCGGAGACGTCTGTACTTATCTTCGAGAGGCTATAGGGTATTAGGAAACTACTCTTTATTCATACTAAGTGTCTTTTTCTTATTCTCTAACAGATGGTGAGAACGCACATGGCGAATGTTCCGGACCCAGAAGGAGTTGTTCCCCCTATTGCCAGAGGTTGAGGTAGAGGCCGGGGGAGGGCACCAGCCTGAGGTAGGAGACGAAGACGTCCCATAGTTGCCCCAGCTATGCCACTAGTGAATCTAGTAGAGGATCCCGCTATTGAGGAGCCGGGCGTGGTGCCTGTGGCAGAGCCAGCCCCGGTAGATTTCATGTCAGCATTGTTCTTTTAGGAAGTTATGGGCTGTATGCTACAGTTCATGGATACTATGACCGAAACTGGTTTATTTCCAATGGACCCAGCCACATCTCAGGTGGCAGGGGGAGCACAGACCCCTACTACCCAGGCTCCGGGACATGCACCTGACATATATCAGACCCCGGGCGCACTACCCGTGGGCCTGCCCAGCCAGTTGCAGTAGTTGTACCTGAGCCTAGACCAACTACGGTCGGCGAGCCGCGAAAGTTATTGGATAGATGGACCAGGCTTCACCCTCCTGTCTTCAGAGGTGAGTGACATGAGGATGCTCAGGATTTCATTGATAGGTGCAAGGACAAACTGCACAACATGAGTATATTAGAGTCCTCCGGGGTGGAGTTCACTACTTTCCAGTTGGAGGGCAGGGCCCGTAGATGGTGGCAGTCACATCTTCTCGGCAGACCAGTAGGTTCTCCTCCCATGACTTGGGATCAGTTTACACGCCTTTTCTTGGACAAGTATACTCTACCCTCCAGGGAAGAGCTGTGATCCCAGTTTGAGCAGCTCTGGCAGGACCGGGTTCTCTAAATTGTCTTGCCATGCATTGATGATACTACCTACTGAGACATAGAGAGTACAGAGGTTTGTTACGAGGTTGCAGTCCGGTATTTGGTCCACTATGGCCCGAGAGGTTGAGATGGGGACCTCTTACCAGCTAGTTAAGGAGATAGATCATAGGATTGAGGATTATCATTAGCGGGATCGAGAGTGATGCCGCGGGACAAGCGGTTCTGTCATTCGAGAGGATTCAGTGGTGCCCCATCTGGGGGCAAAGGTCAATTTGGGAGGGGTTAGCCTAGCAAGACCTCCTATCTAGGCCACCACCTCCTTGGGGTGCTCCGGGGCGACCCTATTTCAGTGCCATGCCAGAGAGTTCTGACCGCCCACCACCTATCCAGGGTTCTTCCAGTGGGTATTCAGGACATCGGGGTCAGACTTAAGGGTAACAATCTATTGTGCCGAGAGGTTGCTATGAGTGTGGGGATCCGGGCCACATGAAGAGGTTTTGTCCCAAATGTCGAGGCAAGGTAGTACAATAGAGCCATTAGCCTATGATTACAGCACCAGTCGTCCGACCGCCCAGAGGAGGAGGGCAGGCGGGTAGGGGCCGTACTAGAGGTGGAGGCCAGGTGGGGGAGGTCAGCCAACTACTGTTCAGTCAGGTGGAGGCCAGCCAGTCGGTGCTCCAGCTAGGTTCTATGCTTTTCCGGCAAGACCAAATGCAGTCGCCTTAGATTATCACAAGTATTATTTCTGTCTGCGGTAGGGATGCTTTGCTATTATTTGATTCAGGTTCTACCTACTCATATGTGTCATCTCTGTTTGCTCATTTCCTGGATATTCCTCGTGAGTCTTTGGGCACTCCTATCTATGTGTCCACTCCTATGGGCGATTCTGTTGCTGGGGATTGGATCTAATGGTCCTGTGTGGTCATATTTTATTTTTATGAGACTACAACGGATCTCCTGTTGCTCGATATGGCCGACTTTGAGATTATCCTGGGCATGGACTGGCTATCCCCATATTATGTCATCCTTGATTGCCATGCCAAGACTGTTACCTTGGCGATGCCTGAGTTGCCTGGATTGAAGTGGAAAGGTTCATCTGTCAGCACATCTAATCGGATAATCTCTTTTATGAAGGATCGACACATAGTTGAGAAGGGTTATTTGGATTATTTAGCTTATGTTCGGGATAGTACCGCAGAGTTTCCGATAATTGATTTAGTACCAGTAGTTTGGGAGTTCTCTGATGTGTTTCCTTCCGACCTTCCAGGCATGCCACATGATCGTGATATCGATTTATGTATCGACTTGGCTCCCGGTACCCAGCCTATATCTATCCCACTGTACCGTATGGCTCCGAAAGAGTTGAAGGAGCAGCTTGAGGAGTTGCTAGCAAATGGATTTGTCAGGCCGAGTGTATCGCCTTGTGGTGCACCAGTGTTGTTTGTGAAGAAGAAAGATGGGACTATGCGGGTGATATTTACATATATCATGTTTAATTAAAATTTCACATACTTTGTTGTTGGCCCATAGTAAGTGTCGAAGTCGACTCATTGTCACTACTTCTTCAAGGTTAAACTAGATACTTACTAGGTACACGTTGTTTATGCGCTATACTTCTGCACTCAATGTACAGGATCTGAGGCAGGTGCATTTGGATATCAGTTCGATGCGCAACCTTGACTAATCTGAGGCTTTGCGGTGAGCTGCCTTTTGAGCCCGTTCTGCAGCAGCTTCCTTTTGCTTCATTTTTTTGTCTATTTTATTTCAGACAGCAATGTAATTTTTTTTTGTACATTCTACTAGTAGCTCATACATTTGTGACACCAGGTCTTGGTGATTCATGTTAGTTGATGCTTGAGGGTTTTTGGGTTATTTTATCTATCTCTCATTTTATTTAAATTCTTACTTCTTATTTATGCACAAACTAAAAGATCAACAAATTTTAAATCATTAAAAGAAAGGTTCACAGAGTTAGTTCACTGTAGGCTTGTCTAGGGGTAACGTTGGACGCCATCGCGACCTATAGGAGGAATTGGGTCGTGACATATAGTAGGAAAAAAGATTTTTATTGTGGGAATAGTAAACGGACAAGCATATGTTTCTCTCTAAGTAATTTAGGAGAATAGTGTATCATTAACATGGCAATTTTTTTGTCAAAAATATTATAAATCTAAAATGAAAATATGTACGTATTAGATATTACTGCAGTGAGGGCAAGTAGGAATTGTCAATCGTGGATTATCATATTTATTTCTGCTTGACAATTTTACAAAAAATGATTCAATTTTTAAGGGAAAAAATATGAATGATTTTGGTTTTATTCTTGCATTACAGCTATATTTTTATTTTTCTCTTCTTCAATGTGCCTTTTTATTTGTTTATTAGAGTCCATACTTTAACTGTACGATGCGTTTAATAAAACCCCAATAGAGTTGGAGCGCTTATTTAAAATTTTGCCTTTGAATATTAATGATAGATGTGATAGAAGATACATTAGAGCAATACACGACTTTTGTGATTGGAAACACGCAATCAATGAAAGTGTTCTAATTCATGTTCTCGTAAAAGTGTTGCCCTAAATCGCACACGCAAGTATACCCAATCAATCAAGTTATAAAGAGTAAGAGAGTATCGTCCCCACGAGGACTGTGATCACTTGTCCCCTAAATCAAGTAAATGCTAATTTATCGAGTCAAGAACAATTTCAAAGTGATTTTTGTTTTATTAATTCTACATATAGCTGTTGTTAAAAGAAGAACTAACTAACTAGCATACTTAGCAACGAGATTTTAATTCAATGAAAAATACTATTCCAAGTCACGATTGAGTAAGAATCTTGTTGAATTCTCCAATCAACTCGACTTATTAATTTATCTGGCCTATTAACCTGCAAGGATTATACAATTTATTCTAAATCCTATATTCCTATTAGATTAAAGATAAAAAGAACGCATTAATAATCTATTGCACAATTGGCTAAGCACGGAAAATAGGTATATTTCTATCAGTATTCACAAATCAATTCCCGAATGACTAGGTTCAAGATCGTGCTCTATTCAATCATATTGCAATCAAGAATTATCTCTTTCAAGGTCAACTCAAGATTCATATAGAGTATTTCACTGTTAGCTAGGCAGTAAAATATTTAGGCTCGAGATACGAATAAACAACCTAATATGCTAGATTAACTCGTCAAACCAATATACCAATATCAACATTCATGTAAAATTATAGTCCCAGAATAAATGAGTTATGCCACGTATAGTCATGGTAGAAATCTCAAGTAATTCCCAAGAATACATAAAAATCAATAAAATAAGGGAAAAATAAGAACTCAAGACGAATTCCATGGTTTTCGAATTTTGTGATGGCTTTTCTCTGCTTCCAAGTGTGTTAGATATCCTAAAAGGGGCATTTTTGACTTATATATTGCGTGCATAAGTTACGTTTTTGATTTATATATTGCGTGCATAAGTTGTGGGCCAATGTTTTCCTTTTTCTTTTCCGAGTCAGCTTCAGTGATTGATGCTAAGTTGGATGCATCGTGTCCGCCTCAGCCTGAATTCCTCAGCATCGGATGCTAGAGTGGATGCTTCGCGTCCACCCTCTGTTCCTTCAACCTTGTTGCGCCCAAGTGTGGATGCTTAGGTGGATGCCTTATTGAGATTTCACTGCCAAGAGTGTTTCAACTGGCATTTTTCCTTGGTTGGATGCGACGTTTTTCATATTTTTTACTCCAAACATCCTAAATCATTACACACAACTTAATTAGTCGAAACACCAATAATTAGCATATGTTGGGCATCTACAACACCAAATAGCACCAAAAAGTGATTAAAATATAGGTAAAGTAATATTAAAACATACAGAAATATGTCTAATATCACCACTCCATACTTAAGCCTTTCTTCGTCCTCGAGCAAGGTAAAATCAACGTACAGTAGACCGAACAAAACGAAGCATATAACTATCAAGTCACAATTGATCAATTATGTTCAAGCACTTTCATGGTTTTTGTTGATACCAACAATTAGCCCTTTCCATATAAATTCTTTAACTTACCTCCACGTGTTAAATAAATGCCAATCACAAAATTGAGCAGTTCAAAATAATCAAATAGCAAATTCGAGATGTCTCAACCTCAGAAATTGACTCCCTCGCATACCTACTTTCAAGCCAACTTACTTACTCTGACGGAAGCGCCTAATAATGTTACCTATTCATCATAACATATGTGCCCTCACCACAAAATAAAAAGAGATAGTCCACACGCTCAAATAAAATTTGAACGTAATTTAAGGACTTCAAATAATGGAAGAAATCACTCACTCTCTCAAAGAAGCTCACATGCACACAAAAGGTATCATAGGCTTGCCCATTATGTAAAGCTCTACTAATGTAGACTTGTTCAATCTAAAATCAATTAGGACTTTTTAAGAGTTGTAATGTAGACTAAGGGACGGCTATGATGAATATGCATAATAGTGCCTATGCTTCCCCGAGCACTTACAACATCAAAGATAACAACACACTACCTCTTCTTCGAGTACATCCCTTTTATAATTTTTTCTCAACACCCAATCTTTCCATTTATTTATTTATCTTTATTTCTTCTTTCACTTTTATGCAACAAGTACGCCTTTTTGTTTTTCTTTTTCAACACATTTTTTTCATGCAAATGTTTCTTTATTTTCTAATTTTTATTTCAACCACTTGCGTTCCTCATTGCAAATAAAACATTATATTTCCTTAGCCTTCCACCTTTAAATAGTTTAATTCATAACTCAATCAATTTTCCACTTTATCTTTAGCTATTAGCTCATTGTGCATTTATAAGTGTTCAAAAAAGTAGGGTTCAAAAGATAGACAATTCAACACAAAAAGGTCAAAGCTTGTAACATTGCCACCAAATAAAAGGGAATTAGGCTTAACGGGACTGACTAGGGTCAAATAATATAAGGTAGGCAAGATGTAACGACCCGGACGATAGTTATTGAGTGTTGTAGTCCCGTTCCCCCATTTACTACTTATTCTATGATGAATTATTATTATGTGAATTTTCGGGGAAATTGGTTCGGTTTCGGAATGAGTTGAGACACTTAGAGCCCATTAGGACATAAGAAATTTTCCCCCTTTTCCAAAAAACTTTCACTTTTTTCGAAATCAGTATTTTTTCATAAAATTTCCAATTTTCATTTGAAGATGCATTTTGAAAATTTTCAAAAATTTAAAAAACTCCAAAAAGTTATTTTTCAAAATTTTCACTCAAATCACTCACAAAACTTCAAAACAATCTAAAATTATATTCATGTCCAAATAAAACTCTAAATTTACGATACAATTTTCACTTGAAAATTCTTTTCCCCCTATTTTGGAATTTTATAATTCTTATGTCCAAACGCCCACTTACTCTCAAGGTCGGAAGCTTAAGTTGAAAAGGTTGAACGGATATTGACTTATGTGTAAATTACTTCGAAATAGAGTTTTGATGGTTCCGATAGAAGCGTTGGGTGATTTTGAACTTAGGAGTATGTCCGGATAGTGATTTGGAAGTCCGTAGTTGATTTAGGCTTAAAATGGCGAAAGTTGAAAAATTAAAAGTTTTGGAAATTGAGAAGTTTGACCGAAAGTTGACTTTATGATTATCAGACTCAGATTTTGGTTCCGGGAGTTGGAATAGGTTCGTTGGGTCATTTATGACTTGTGTGCAATAAGTGAGGTCAATCGGACATGATTTGATAGGTTTCGGCATCGATTGTAGAAGTTGGAATTTCTAACTTTTTGTTAGGCTAGAATTGAGGTGTGATTCATGTTTTGAGGTTGGTTGATGTGATTTGACGCCTCGACTAAGTTAGTATCGTGTTTTAGGACTTGTTGGTATGTTTGGTTGAGGTCCCGGGGGCCTCGGGTGGAGTATGGACTTGTTGGTATGTTTGGTTTAGGCTAAGGCGATTTTTGAGAGGGATTGCCAGGGGTATCTTGACGTAAGTCACATGTGATCATTTATATACAATAATATTATTTCCCCATTGAATTTTCCACTTATTGTGTGTGTTGTTTAGGTTGAATTCTGGGAGTTTGAGGCTAGGGATTTAGAGAGTTAAATTTGGGGATTTGAGTGATATTTTGGTGTTAGAATTTGGTAAATTTGGCATGGTTGGACTCGTGGTGAAATGAGCTTCCAGATTTTATAACTTTTATCGGATTCCGAGAAGTGGTCCCGGGTGTTGACCTTTGAGTTGACTTTTTAACTTTTGATTAAGAACTTAGTATTTTTATATGGAATTGATTCATATAACTTGAGTTGATTGTATCGAATTATTTGTGGCTAGATTCGAGGTATTCAAAGGCCGATTTGCAATGCAAGGGCTAGTTGGAATTGAGATTTGCACGACTTGAGGTAAGTAACACTTCTAACTTTGGTTCTAAGGGTACGAAACCACGAGTACTACCGGTTTTAGGATGTTATATATCATGTTGGGATTATTGGATTTATATAGAAATTTTTGTTTCATGCTTAAAAGTTAATTGGTTAAAATCGGTTTTTTATTCAGTAAGTATTAGGCTTACCTAGTTTTAGAGACTAGGTGGAATCACGACATCCTACGGATGGAAATTTGTGTTGTGACAAGTTGGTATCAGAGCTATATGATCATAGGTGCTACGAGTCATAAGCGAGTTTATTAGAGTCTTGCAGATTGGTATAGAGACGTCTATACATATCTTCAAGAGGCTATGGAAATATTAGAAAACTTCACTTCCTTCATTCCCATTGTGCGAGTTTATTGATTTCGGAGTTTGAGCCTTTATCATTCTATTCTCTCATATATGGTGAGGACACGAGCTGTAGTTACTGATGACGCTGCCCCTAGAGTCGGTGTTGCTAGGGGCTGGGCCGAGTAAGAGCACGTGCTACAGCTAGAGCACCTACCAGAGCAGCAGCTGAGGAGCCACCAATAGCTCCGGTTTGGGGATAGGCATTGGAGGTGCTTGTTGCTACCCCGGGACATCAGGAGACTTTAGTGGAGTTCCTGAGTATGTTTGGTACATTGGCTCAGTCGGGATTGATTCCGGTTGCACCAGCTACTTCACAGAACATAGGAGGAGATCAGTCTCACGCCGCCCGTACTCCAGAGTAGCGGGTCCACATTGGTCAGGTTCCAGGTGTCATATTTTTACAACCTATTATTCCAATCCAGCCTGAGGTCGGGCTAGGGGCATCTGAGGAGGAGCAACTGAGACTTGAGAGATTCAAGAAGTATCGTCTTCCTGCTTTCATTGTCTTAACTTTAGAGGACGCACACACTTTTCTAGAGAAGTGGCATCATATTCTCCGCAACATGGGAATTGGGAAAACGAGCAGGGAGCAGCGTATCAGTGGTGGCGGGCTTACGAGGAGGATGGCTTAGCAATGCAACTTCTCTTTCATGGAATCAGTTTTCGGATATGTTCTTGAGAGAGTTTCTTCCCCAGACCCTTCGGGGTGCATGGCGAGCAGAGTTTGAGCAGTTGTACCAGGGTTCTATGTTAGTGTCAGAGTATGTTGTTAGATTCAGTATTTGTCCAGGCATGCACCTGCTTTGGTTTCTACAGTTAGAGAGCAAGTTTGTAGGTTCATTAAGGGGTTCAGTTATAGTATCCGATTCAACATGGTTTGGGAGTTAGAGATGGATGTTCTATATCAATAGGTGGTAGAGATCGCTCGCTAATTAAAGGGTATACAGGGTTAGGAGAGAGAGGGAAGAGAGGCTAAGCATCTTCATGGACCGGGAGGTTCGACTGGTCTATATTTTGGAGGTACGGTACATCATGGTAGAGGTTTTGTAGGTCATCCAGTTTAGTGTGTGCTTCAAGCTTCACGTGGTGCTTTAGACATTCATGGGTCACAAAGTACCCGTACCGGACAGCTTCCACAACCACGCTAGCGGAGAGCTTGCTTTGATTATGGATATACCAGCCACATGGTGAGAGATTGTCCCAGACTCCAGACATATGTGTCACAGTGGGGAATTCGGGCTATGAGTTCTGCTCCAGTTGCTGCTATACCTGCACCGCCAGCTAGGGGTAGAGGTCAGGCGGGTAGAGGTTGTTACACCCCAATATTTTTCGTCTGTGAGAGTATGTTGTAAGTCAACTGATGTAAGCTCACAAATGAGATCATATTTAAAAGTAAATAATATATGTTAATCATGTTACCGTGGAGGATAAAAATAATCAAGATCATGAATAACAAGCACCAAGAGGGTTGGAAGGCTTAGAAGCTAAACGAATTGAAAAAAATAAGTCTCGTCAAAAGTCGACCAGTTGGGAATGTTATAACATGTAAGTTTGGGGTGAGACGAGTGTGATTAACATTATAAGGAGGTTATTCTATGCGCTATTTTATTCATATCATAGTCGTGTGTTATCTTTTGAAGTCAGGCGAGTTGTGGAACAAAGTTTGCAAAGGTCATCACAAGTTACATTCATAAATATGCTGAAAATTAGGTCAAATTTAGTTGAGTGTTTCTACCAATATAGTTGGTAGACGTGAAAAGACGTTGAAGATGAAGAGGTAAAATACTTATAAATAAATATTCATTGCATTAAATGTTAATACTCCTCTGGGGGGGGGGGAGGGGGGAGATGGTGTGATATGGTATTAAGTCAGTTTTCCCTAGAGGCTTGTAGACGATTCCTGTACATTTTTTATATCAGTATTGTTGCTTTACCATCCCTATGCAGGTATTTAGTTTTCTATTGCTGGTTGTAGAGAAATTTATGATTCAGAATATGGCCTCAATGGCCTAAGTTCAGGGTTACCCCTTTAGAGTTCACAGTTACAGAGTGGTACGCTCGAGACGAGTATGGCATCAGGTGCCAGAACGCCTCTTCTGGTTTGGGGCTTGACAAACTTGGTATCAGAGCAGTTCTATCCTAGGGAGTCTACAAGCCGTGTCTAGTAGAGTCTTGTTTATAGGTGTGTTGTGTACCGCACTTATATGCAGGAGGCTATAGGGAATTTATGACTGTCACTATTTCTTCTTACTTTAGATCGCGTGGTAGAGCTCAGTTGTAAGAATTCAAACTCCTAAGTTTTATTTTATTCATAATAGAATGATACCTACGTCCAAAAAAGACAGTTAGTAAGAGATTGAATGTGTCTGTGGAATAGTTGAGTCAAAAGAACTCAATTTTGCATCATTCTTACGATGAGCAAATATGTGGTCTTTAGCAGATGATGTGTGTACTAAGATGTGTAAGCTTCCTGATAAGGAACCCTAAGGCATGAATATCTATCCACCTATATGGTAAAAAAAGCAATAAGAGAATCAGAAGGTAGATACAAATTATAACAAGTAAAAGAAGCAAGGTGAAGAAGGGTATGTGGTACCCAACTAGTGAAGATTATCAGTATTTAGAATAGAGGCAAAGAAATATAAGCATTCTGAGTTACTTTCCACAGTAACAGTGGTATGTACAATTGGCCACACAAATCTCAGTTATACCTTATGGGACCTAAAATATATAGTTTAAGAGAAGGATGGGATATAAGGATCCAGCTGGGGTTAGAGTAACCCAAAATCTTGGATTGAGCCAAGGGAGCTAATAGTGAAACATTGTTTTGTTGAAGTTTTCAGGATAATGTGATAGACAAAAATATTAAGTGGAGAATAAGAAGAGAGTAAAGGAAGCATTGTGAGTAAGGTATGATAAATGGGTGATAACGGTAAATCGAAATATGACAAGATGAGAGATTCTATAGTCAAGTGAAGGAAAAGACAAGAGGTGACAGACCTTGAGACAATAAAAATATATAAGCTATAAAGTCATATCCTCATTTCGAGAAACGAGTTGATGACTCCAACATGATTACCATAAGCCTAAGTTGGACCTCCAAAATAATAAAACAATTAGTATGGGCTAGTAAACAAGATAAAATTAGGGACCGAATGATGTCATAATAGTTGACATTGTAGGAATTTCAGTGACCGCGTTCTAGCAATAATAGAATGGACAACGGAAGAATAACCTTTAAAGGTCATTCAAGAAGACGCTTCCCTAAAGCAAGCACTGTGAGTAGAGTTATGCTTAAGTGACTAAGTGTGCCAGTTACACTAGGTGTCACCCCCGTGCATAAGAAATTCAATTATTCGAGGCCCAGAAGGGTTACCGCAAGGCGAGTAAGAGCTAGTGAAGACGTGAAAAGATGTTGAAGATGAAGAGGTAAAATATTTATAAATAAATCTTCATAGTATTAAATGTTAATACTCCCCTAAATGGGGGAAGATGGTGTGATATGGTATTAATTCCCTTAGCAACTCTTTGACTTTTCAAAAGTTGATATATATAGGTTTTAAATCGTCTCACTCTTTATTTTTCATAGAACACGACCAGAGAACCCTCATAAACTTACCCTTAATCTCTATACAAGGGTTCCAAATAATAATAACATCCCGGGTACAAAATCAAGAAGCGATAATATTAGAACGATCCCTACGGCGTAAATAGCGCTATATCGCCTATCGTTTTCTTTGTAGTTTGAGTTTTGGAAGGTACTTCATAGTTAAGAAAATTTTGATTTTTGTATTTAAGCTTTTAATTGTCAATGAAGCTCGATAAATTTGTTTCCTAATACGGGACGGTGACCGGAAGTTGTGAGTTTGATTTATTTCACTTTTAGTGGACTATTTTGTAGTCCACTCGTGTTGGCCTCTTGTGCTGATGTTTTATCGGGTTTTTGAGGAGAAAATGTTTGGAGAAACACCATATAATGACGGAATGGTGGGAAGGTCATTCGTCGTCATATGTTTTAGGTTGTTTGGCACTACTTTGGTTGTCATTTTATGTCTGAAGTGATTAGGGTGTGTGAGTTGTTTTGTGGTATATTGTGATGGATATAAGGTTGGAAAATGAAGAATACATGTTGTTATTGTTGTTTTATTCTTGTTGTTGGTATATGGTATTGGATGAGGGCCTAGTTACAGAGGAGATGCTGCCCAAATTTACGTAAACGAGCTACTAGTTTAAGTTGTGAACTTAGCGTTACTCAGCACTGATTATGGATCTCCTTATGATGTGGTAGATTGAGTTGAGTTGTTTGAAGAATTGCTTGGAAGGTATTAAGGACTCAACGGAGTTAAGGTGTATTAAGGCTAAACCTTTCATTTATTTTGGAATGATCATGTGACTACATGCGTTTGATAACGAGGCATAAAGAGAAGTTCGTATGATTGAATTTATGTACATTATCCTATTCTCATGAGTTAAAGTATTCTCCCTTATCGGGACGTTATATTCACTTAAGTATTGTTTCCTTCCAGTCAAGAGAAAAGAGAGTTTATATATTGATTATATATATATATATACAGTATTACAATATTTTCACCACCATCAAGCTATAATCGGTGGACAGGCCCCTACTGGGAAACCTCTGACTAGATGGTAAGTTATATACCTAGTCTACTGTGGCCGAGCGCCTATAAGCGAGCCCAGAATGGCCGAGATACAGATCCTAGTATGGTCGAGCACCTATGAGCGAGCCTACTACGGTAGAGTAGTTACACATACCAAGCCTTATAGGGGCGGACGTATATTTTACTTACTATATTGAGAGAGATGAGTCAGTATCAGCAGGTAAGCATTTCTTCAAATTATATTTGACTCCATGTTACTTTTAGTTATTATAATATCAACTCTGTCTCAACTTTCAGTTATTCTGTTGCCTTACATACTCGGTACATTTTTTCGTACTGACATCCCTTAGTTGGTAAGCTCCACTTCCTCGGAGTTACCTGGTTTATACCTTGGTGTCCTTTCTGTATATACATGTTTGATGGATAGATCGAGGCCCTGTCCAGACTATGATACAGTTCAGTTATCCCTAGATGTACCAACCTTATGGAGATGTTTAGTTTGGTATTTCTGGCTGTTGACAGTAATGACCTGACCGGTCGTTTTGAGCATTTGCACTTCGCTCGGTAGTTTACCTATATGAGTAGCTCCGTATGATGTATTATGACTTATGTGAATCATTAGTTTTGATTTTCAGGTTATTCGAAAATTGATTTGGAAGAATGAAATTCATTGTTGAAGCTTTAAGTTGAAAGAGTTGACCAAGTTTGTCTTTTTGTGAATTTGACCCCCGATGGAGTTTTGATAGTTTTGTTAGGTCCGGATGGTGATTTTGGACTCGGGCATATGCCCAGATTCTCATTTGTATATTTTTAGAAAGTTTCGGTACAAATTGGTGAACAATGGGAATTTGAAGGTTTAGAAAGTTCAAAAGTTTGACCGCGAGTTGACTTGTGGATATCGAGAGTTGGAATAGTTTCGTTATGTCATTTGGGGCTTGTGTTGAAATTTGGGTTCAAATTCGATTTGAGGTGCGATTCGTCGATTCGATGTTGTTATGCGTGATTTGAGGCCTCGAGTAGGTCCGCGTTATATTATTGGACATATTGGTATATTCGGACGGGGTCCCGAGTGGCTCGGATATGTTTCGGACGAGGTTCAGATCACTTTCATTGCATAGTGCATTGCTGAAGGCTTCTGGTTCTGGTGTGATCTAACCTGCGACTGGTTTTACGCAGGTGCAATGGCCGCAAAAGCGACAAAGGCATCGTAGAGGCGAGGTGAGTGCTGGGTAAAGATGACTGTAGAAGCGGAGATTTGGGTGTATCTGCGGATGCGCAGGTGCGAAGTGATGGAGTGCAGGAGCGAGGTATTTCGCAGGTGCGGATGGTGGCTTGCACATGCAATGTCACAGAAACGGATAATTTGTCCGCAGGTGCAAGGGTCGAGTTCTCAGCTAATTTCGCAGAAGCGGAGGTTATGTCGCAGAAGCGTCGCCACAGAAGCGGCTAATGTGCCGCAGGTGCGAAAATGATGGCAGAAGCTGTAAATTGAGGATTTTGGTTTTTTCTTCGTATTTTGAGATGTGGGACTCGGAAAGAGGAAATTTTTTGAGAAAATTTCATCACAAGGATTGGGATGAGTATTCTACACTTGTTTTTGATCTTATTCCACGAATCTATCTTCACTTTTGGAAATTGGTTAATGAAATTTAAAGAGAAATCGGGGGTTTTAGCCAAATGTTTCATAAAATGAATTTTTGAGTTTTGAACCCCGATTCAAAGTCGGATTTGAATGAAACTAGTATGGTTGGACTCGTAATTGAGTAGGTTGTTAGATTTTGTGATTTTTGTCGTGTTTCAAGGTGCGGTCCCAGGTGAGACTTTTGGCTGGTTTTGGGTATTGATTAAGCATTTGATCTTTATCATTTGGAATTATTTACTTGGGATTTATTTGATGTATTTGAGTTGCTTTTGGCTAGCTTTGAGTCTTTTAGAGGTCGGTACGCGCGAGATGCCATTTTGTAGCACCTCTTGGCTTGCTCGGTATTGGAATTTCCTTGTTCGAGGTAAGTAACTCTTTTAAACTTAGTCCTGAGGGTATGAAACCCTGAATTACGTGCTATGTGGTCGATGTCGAGGTGATGTACATGCTAGGTGACAGGCGTGTGGGTGTGCACCGTGTGAATTGTGACTCCGTTATTCTATGGTACTGTGTAGTTACCCGATCTTACCTGTAACCATGAAATTTCTACGTTCTTGAGCTATTGAGTTGTGATCCATGTTAGAAACCATGTCTAGGCTACATGCTTATCCTGTTGGGACCCACTAAGGCCATTTATGCTATTGAGTTATCTGGTTTCATATGCATATCATATCTCAGACTCTGTTGTTATTTATTGATACATCATATCATCATTTTCGGGCTAGTTTCATGACATTGTGAGCCCGCGAGAGAGAGAGACTGGAGGGATTGATGACTGAGTGAGGCCAAGGGCCTGATTATGGGTGACATTATAGTATCGAGCAGCATGCCGCAGCGGTTACACTGATTTATGATAGCGCTTGGGCTAAAGAAGCCCCTCCGGAATTTGTACACACCCCAGTGAGCGCAATTAATTTATATTGAGGGATGGATCTTCCCTGGACATGGATATTGTCTAAAGCATTTATACCTGGGGATGGATCTTCCCCACGGGCTGGATTGGCCCTACTCAGTACTGAGTGATTGATGATTAGTTGATGTATACATTCCAGGATGGATCTTCCCTGGGCCAAATTGGCCATATACAGTACTGAGTGATTGAGCATGATGAGTGAAAAGTGTGAGCCAGTAAGATTGAATACTCTGAGAGTGTTCATCTCTGAGATACATTGCATTGTCATGCAAACATGATATACAGTCATAGAGATCTATTTTTCTCATGCTATATGGTATCACGTCATTCATGACTTCTCATACATATTGATATATAGGCATAGGGATGCATTTTACATTGGCTATCTAGAAAGAAAATGAAACATCTTATTTATTGTTGAGAGGATGTTTGGGAAATTCTGTTTTCAAACTTACTCATACTTTTGGCAACTTCGGTAAACAACTTGGGTTTTCACAGATATACTTGAAAGGCAGAACTACTTTCTGGGAAACTATGACTAAGCTTAGCATTTCATCTCTGAATTACTTCATTTATTACTTTCTTTATGTTGTTGGCTGTTCACTACTTTCAACCTAAGGTTAGGTTTGTCACTTATTGAGTACATGGGGTCGGTTGTACTCATACTACACTTCTACACCTTGCGTGCAGATGTTAATTGATGATGTTGCTATGTATGACGGGAGCTGGACTTGAAGACGTACCTGTATTTCGGTAGCAACTGCCTCTTGTTCATGGTAGCCTTAGATTCATAAAACTCTAGTTATGTACTTTTCGAACGGATTATGTATTTATTTCATACCAGCTTTGTAAATTTTATTCTTAGAAGCTCGTGATTTGTACTACTAGTCCTTGAGGAATGTATAAGATTTATATAATCTCTTATATTTAATTATTTTATTAATTTTATTGGAATTGGATATTGTTAATTGGCTTACCTTGCGGGTTGGGGTTAGGTTCCATCACGACTAGTTTGATTTTTGGTCGTGATATAGGCGTTATTTTTAGATGATTCAGATATGGCCGCATTGGCCTAAGTTGAGGGTTACCCCTCTAGAGTTCACAAGGACAATGTGGTACGCTTGGGCCGATTAGATGATTCAGATATGGCCGCATTGGCCTAAGTTGAGGGTTACCCCTCTAGAGTTCACAAGGACAATGTGGTACGCTTGGGCCGAGTATGGCACCAGGGGCCGGCATGCCTCTTCATGTTTGGAGCGTGACAAACTTGGTATCAGAGCAATTCTATCCTAGGGAGTCTACAAGCCGTGTCTAGTAGAGTCTTGTTTATAGGTGTGTTGTGTACCGCTCTTATATGCAGGAGGCTATAGGGAATTTATGACTGTCACTATTTCTTCTTACTCTAAATCATGTGGTAGAGCTCAGTTGTAAGAATTCAAACTCTTAAGTTTTATTTTATTCATAATAGAATGATACCTATGTCGAGAAAAGATAGTTGGTAAGAGATTGGATGTGTCTGTGGAATAGTTGAGTCAGAAGAACTCGATTTTGCATCATGCTTACGATGAGTAAATGTGAGGTCTACAACAGATCATGTGTGTACTAAGACGGGTAAGCTTCTTGATAAGGATCCCTAAGGCATGAATATCTATCCATCTATGTGGTAAAAAAAGCAATAAGAGAATGAGAAGGTAGATATAACTTTTAACAAGTAAAAGAAGCAAGGTGAAGAAGGGTACGTGATACCTAGTTAGTGAAGATTATAAGTATTTAGAATTCAGGAAAAGAAATATAAGCATTCTGAGTTACTTTCCACAGTAACAGGGGTATGTACAATTGGCCACACAAATCTCAGTTATGCCCTATGGGATCTAACATATATAGTTTAAGAGAAGGATGGGATATCAGGATCCAGCTAGGGTTAGATTAACCCAAAATGGTGGATTAAGCCAGTGGAGCTAATAGTGAAACAATATTTTGTTGAAGTTTTCAGGATAATGTGATAGACATAAATATTAGCTGGAGAATAAGAAGAGAGTAAAGGAAGCATTATGAGTAAGGTATGACAAATGGGTGATAACGGTAAATCGAAATATGACAAGATGACAGAGTCTATAGTCAAGTAAAGGAAAAGACAAGAGGTGACAGACCTTGAGTTAATAAAAGTGTATAAGCCATAAAGTCATATCCACATTTCGAGAAATGAGTTCATGACTCCAACATGATTACCATAAGGCTAAGTTGGGCCCCATGAGTAATTAAAAAATTAGTATGGTCCAATAAAAAATATAAAATTAGGCACAGAATGATGTGATAATAGTCGACATTGTGGGAATTTCAGTAACCGCATTTTGGCAATAATAAAATAGAAAGCGGAAGAATAACCTTTAAAGGTCATTCAAGAAGACGCTTCCCTAAAGCACGCACTGTGAGCAGAGTTAAGCTTAAGTGACTAAGTGTGCCAATTATACTAGGTGTTACCCCCGTGTATAAGAAATTCAGTTATCCGGGGCAAAGAAGGGTTACCGCATGGCGAGTAATAGTCAGTGAAGACATGAAAAGATGTTGAAGATGAAGAGGTAAAATATTTAAAAATAAATCTTCACAGCATTAAATGTTAATACTCCCCTAAAGGGAGGGAGATGGTGTGATATGGTATTAAATCGAAGTAAGAATGCGGTAAAATCGTGAAACGAATGATATTGCATTTATTCAGATCCTACAGATATGCTACTCCAGAATATTATACAAGCACGACGCCGAGAAGAGGCAGTAAGGGTTCCCACACTAGATGTTGTTGATAAATAAGTGCGAGTGTTAAGTTAAAACAAAGGACATAATTTAAGAGAGACTGTACGGGATATCGATGTGAGAATTGACCAACGAGTAGTTAGTGGTTGATTCAGGAAGAGCCTAGTTATGGCTAAATAAGAGGTTTCAGATAAATAATAAGATCATGCAAGATAAACATATTGTAACCTAGCATAAGAAATTCAGTCTCGCATATACGACATCGTAATCCTAATATTCATATAGGAGTTGGGGTAGTTAAAGGTACCCTATAAGCGTTACAGAAATAAAAGAGAGTGCCACTAGGGAGACAATCAAAATTTGAATTCAGAAGTAACCCTATGAGAACAAGGGAATGGAGGTATGTAACTAAGGATACTTATAGGTGTGTTAGAACATCAAAAATTCCATCGGGTATATGATGTAATAAGCTCGCAGCTTTAAAGAGTTAGAGATTCTTCCCTAAGTACTACAACAAAAGTATAGTTGAGGAAATAAGGAAGAAGGCTTCAACATAAGCATAGTGACCTAAAGAAGAAATGATCTTGTAACAATAGCCTCAGTGCAATATTGTATGCACTCCATAAGAAAGTGGAACCTATCGTGACTAAGGAACGGGAAGTAAAATCCAAAGTAATATTCGAGATCATATGAGTTGTACAAAATTCCAATAGGTGTGGGCACTCAGATAAGCCAAGTACTCATGCAACAAGTGGTAGAACAACCAAAAAAAGTAATTTCTTACTTTTAAAGAAAGCTAAGAAGGCACGAGAGGAATTATTCGATCAATGACCCAGAGTTAATTACATTATGAACGCACTTTAGATTTTGGAGTATTATCCATGCAACGTACATGTTGATATTCATACAGCTATAGGAGACTCTCGTATAAGTTAAAAGAAAGAATTGAGTCCGCTTCATAGACAAAGGCTTGAATTGTTAGAAGATTATATTATGGATGTTCCATTGCGTCTACCAAAGGAGAAATTAATAACTAATACCCTGAGTCACAGATCAGAAGATAACTTCAATCTACTTAAAGGTTGAGAGAGAAGAGGTATCTAAAGAGTTACATCAGCTAAGTAAATCAGGAGTCATATTATTACCTAGATAATTATAGAAATCATGATTGGGAACATTGCAGAATAACTCTTAATATCAGAGGTACAAGAGAGATAGTACGAGAACCATAGTTTATAACGGCTCTACGATAAATCCAGTTAGAAGATTACCAGCCTCATAAGAAGTAAGTATGAAGCTCCCACCAGATTATGTATGCACCAGAGGTGCAAGTATTATAGTTGAGATTCAAGTTGTGGATGTGGATTCCACCTATGTGGAAGGGTAGTTATGAAAGAGACAGAAAATACGATGCTAGATTTAATGGTATGTAAGGTAAAGGTGAAGAAGGTACGAGATACTCAAGTGCATAAGGTTGTGAATAGTCCAGACTTCTGATAGAGGGCTAGAAGCACTCTAATTCAGTATCAACAAATTATAATTGTGTCTTCAGTGGCATAAGGAAGTGATGTTTCGCTTGAGATGGTGTGATGTTTCGCTTGAGATTCCAGAATAACATAAGGAAGTGTATGGTGCTAGAAAGTTAAAAGAAGGCTGTGAGTACTATAAATAGATATGTATAGGTCGCAAGATAAAGTATGGTAGAGCAACATAGTTTTAGGTGGGCAAGAGTAATGAGAAGAAGAGGTGATTGAGAAGGTGACAAGAATAGGTAAGGCCTACGAATTAAGCCCATCAAAACAAGAGAGTTGATGGTTTTCGTAACTTATAAAAAGCTCTGTATAGCCTGAATGAACTCGGAGGAGTTTAAGACTATGAGAATTTAGAAGATATGGAATTCTTCCCTGGTAGGAGAATAAGGGTGTAATCACGTTGGGATGCTATGAAATATGGTTATTGAATATTAGTATCGTCCATAGGTGGATCAGGAAAATAACTTCAGATGTTCCCCGATGAGACGTGAGCCCTAATGACAATGTATTACGTAAGAGGTTTCAAGTTATCAGTGGTAGATTATAGATCAACATTAAGGTGAATCTATAATAAGTGGATAAAAGTTCCAATGTATGAGAGATTAGGCAGTCATTCTTAAGATTGAATAATAATGAGGAAGCACTAAAGGACTTAGATTTATACATATAGGATAAGTAGCGAGAGAGTAACCTAGAGTTGGGTAGCAAACCTCAGTAATAATAAACCGAAGTAAGTTTTATGGTATAGTATAACCTACCTAGATGTAGTAAATCCATAAGAATAGATATACAAGACTACGAAAGGAGATATAGCAACAGTCGTAAGTTCGACAAAGTCTTGAGCGAAGAACATCAGTACACCTATATATACCAGGAGGAACACCTTGTCATAATTCTGTATATGATCCCAAGTTGAGGCCTAGAGATTGGCTAAACGCTGGACGAAAAAGGAGAAGAGAGTCACATAGGTGCACATACAAGGACAGAGTCGTACAGGCTGCATGACAAAAGGTCGCAACAGTTTTGAGAATGGATGAATTCCGACAACAAGTCATGGTGTGAGAAAGAGGCCTAAAGGGGGGAATACCTTGGACATTGGATTTATTCGTAGAATAGTTGCCTAGATGGCAAAGACATTATTAAAATGTTCTTAACAACTATGGGGTATGAGATTGATAAGCGCATCAGCCAACATTTGAGGACAATTATTTCAAAAGGGGGAATGATGTTACACCCCATGTTTTCGTATGTGAGAGTACGTTGTTAGTCAACTGATGTAAGCTCAGAAATGAGATCGTCTTTGAAATTACATAAATTAAGTTAATCATGTTACCATTGAGGTTACAAATATTTAAGATCATGAATAACAAGTACCAAGAGGGTTGGAAGGCTTAGAAGCTAAACGAACTGAAGAAAATAAGTCTCGTCAAAAGTCGACCAGTTGGGAATGTTATAACATGTACTTTTAGGGTGATACTAGGGTGATTAACATTATAAAGAGGTTATTCTATGAATCATTTTAGTCATATCATAGTCATGTGTTATGTTTTGAAGTCAAGCGAGTTGTGGAACACAAGTTTGCAAAGGTCATGACAAGTTACACTTATAAATATGCTGAACATTAGGTCAAATGTAGCTGAGCGTTTCTACCAATATACTTTGAATTATGGGATGATCCATATATCAAATTGATGATCTACAAGTCTAGCTTCTAATGAATTAAACTGTTTGTCAATACCACATCGGAGTAGAGAGATATTTGCAGTTTGGCGATACTGCGTAGACTGCATATGTGATAAGTAGTTGTGTCACTAAAGCTTTTTGAACAATCCGTTTTATGTGTTATATGAGGTCTTTTTGTGAAATATTATATACCAAATGCAAGTTCTTGTAATGTATTTTCTAACGCCTTTAACCGTTCATTCATACGACATCCAGATATAAAGATATAAGCATCGGAAGAAGGGTCAATGCTAGGGTGCCAAGCTAGCACCTCTTTGACTTTTCAAAACTTGATATATATCGGTTTTAAATCGTCTCTCCCTTTATTTTTCATAGAATACGACCAGAGAACCCCCATAAAATTACCCTTAAGCTCTCTACAAGTGTTCCAAAGAAGATTAACATGTCGAGTATGAAATAAAGAAGCGATAACATTAGAACGATCCCTACGACGTAAGTAGCGCTACATCTCCTCTGTTTTTCTTTATAGTTTGAGTTTTGGAAGGTACTTCATATTTAAGAAAACACATACTTTCTATATTTAAGCTTTTAAATGTCAAGGATAAACGGTGTGGAGAACATCATATAATGACGGAATGGTGGGCTTGTCTTTCGTCGTTACATGTTTTAGGTTGTTTGACACTAATTTGGTTGTCGTTTTATGTCTGAAGTGATTAGGGTGTGTGGGTTGTTTTGTGGTATATTATGATGGAGATAAGGTTGGAAAATTTTTCATAAATGTTGTTATTCTTGCATTCTTGTTGTTATTGGTATATGGTATTGGAGGAGGGCCTAGTTACAGGGGAGATGCTGTCCAAATTTACGTATAGGAGCTACTACTTTAAGTTGTGAACTTAGCCTTACTCGGCACTGATTTTGAATCTCCTTATGTTGTGGTAGATTGAGTTAAGTTGGTTGAAGAATTGCTTGGAAGGTATTAAGGACTCAACGGAGTTAAGGAATGTTAAGGCTAAACCTCTCCTTTATTTTGACATGATCCCGTAAATAGATGCGTTTGATATGAGGCATACACAGAAGTTTGTATTCCTGAATTTATGTATATTATCCTAGTCTCATAAGTTACAGTATTCTCCCTTATCGGGACTTTACATTCAATTGAGTATTGTTTTCTTCCAGTCAAGAGAGCATAGGGTCTATATATATACAGTATTACAGTATTTTCACCACCATCGAGCTATAATATATATATATAGTATTACAGTATTTTCACCATCATCGAGCTATAATCAGTTGGAAGGCCCCTACTGGACAACCTCTAATCAGATGGTAAGTTATATACCTAGACTACTGTGGCTGAGCGCCTATGAGCGAGCCCAGAGTGGATGTGATACAGAGCCTAGTATGGCCGAGCGCCTATGAGCGAGCCTTGTAGGGCCGGATACATATTTTACTTACTATATTGAGAGATATGAGTCATTGTCAGCAAGTAAGCATATCGTCAGATTATCTTTGACTCCCAGTTACTTTCAGTAATTATATTATCAACTCAGTCTCAACTTTCAGTTATTTTGTTGCCTTACATACTCGGTATATTATTTCGTGCTGATTTTCCTTTTGCTGGGGATGCATCGTTTCATGCCTGTAGGTCCTGATAGACAGCTGGATAAACCTTCCTAGTAGACAAAGATAAACATCAGCTTGGTTGGTAAGCTTAACTTACTCAGAGTTACTAGGTCTATACCTTAGAGTCCATTTTATATATACATGTTTTATGGGTAGGTCGAGGCCCTGTCCCGACCATGATACAGTTCAGTTATCTTTAGAGCCTTGTAAACGAGTCTTGTACATTTTATACATAAGTATTGTGGTTTACCAGCCCTATGCAGATGTTTAGTTTGGTATTGCTGGCTATAGACGTTATTTTCAGATGATTCAGAATATGGCCTCATCGGCCTAAGTTGAGGGTTACCCCTCTAAATTTCACAGTTATAGAGTGGTACGCTCGGGCCGAGTATGCCACTGGGTGCTGGCACGCCTCTTTAGGTTTGGGGCTTGACAGAGGTCGCCCTAGAGGGGGAGGTCGGGCCCATTGTTACGCTCTTCCTAGTTGGGAAGAAGCCGATGCACCATATGATGTCCTTACAAGTGTGGTTTCAGTTGAGTATAGAGATGAATTTGTATTACTTTGATCCGGTTCCATTTGTTATAGGTCTTGAGACTTGGGTGTTACGCTCTTCCTAATAGGATTTGATGTGATCTCCATATGGTTTGGCCCGACTTATAGGTTGGGTGATCTATGTTTATAGGAAGTTGTTATGTGTTATGGTTCTGGTTCTATGAGGTAGAGTTAGTAGAATGGTTTAGTTGCTGAGATGTTTACTTTACTCATGATTCCGAGTGGAGGATGGGGACCTGGTGTTCTTTGTGAATAGGTTTGTTGGTGCCGGGCCATGTTCCGTTATGCGGTCATATAAAGGTAAGATTTGTTGTGGTTGTTTCATGTGTCTTGCTTCTTTCTAATTGATTGGATCCATAGTATGGCATCGGTGGGGAGTTGTGCCTGTTTGGGCTTGTTTAACAGTTCTCTCATATATTCATCTTTTAATATTCAGTCATATTCGAGTTGTGCATGTAGGGTTCGGATTGCGACGTATGTGCATAGGTGGCATTTTATGTGGCTTGTTGATCGGATTAGTAGTTATGAGTTTCACATGTTTCTTGCATTATTTTCAGCGTTGTGAAGGCTTGGAACAATGTTCTAGTCGATATGAGTCTGTTTATTGGTATCGAGCTTGGTAATGGGCAACTATTGTGGTCAGAATTATTGCTATGGGATATGGATGATGTTCTATGTCATGTGGTTATACATTGTGAGTGCATGCATGACCTATTGTAGCTATTTGAGGTTTTTACGATGTTTGTGTGATAATAGGGCACTTGGTAGTTGTGGATATTTGTTTTTAAGGCTTATCGGCATGAGTGGAAGGAATAATCTGTTGTTGAGATGTTGTTATCGGGCTTGTGCGGATTAGGGTGACGTAGACCCATGTGTATGTGCATGGTGAGTTTATACAGTGATTTGATGGCTTGTGAAAGACTTTTGGCACATTCAAAACGTACATTTGTATAAGAGGAGGGCAATGTAATGACCCGATCGGTCATTTTGAGCTTTAGTGATTTGTTCAATGGTTCGGGGGGTTGAATGACTTCATATTGTGTATTATCACTTACGTGCATGGTCGGAGTTAAATTTCGGATGTTTTGGGATAAATTTGGATGAGTGATTCTCACTTTAGAATCTTAAGTTGTAAATATTAACCGAGGTTTGACTTTTGTGAAAACGAACCTGTAGAGGTGTTTTGATGGCCCCGATAGGTTCGTATCGTTAGTTTGGACTTGGGCATATGCCTGGGATCGAATTCGTAGGTTCATAGGTTGATTTGTGTTTTTTGCCGAAAGTTGGAAATTTAAAGGCTTATTATTTTTACATGTTTGACCGTAAGTTGACTTCATAGCTATCGTGTTTGTATTTTTGTTTTAGGACATGGAATAGGTCTGTTTTATCATTTGGAACTTGTCCGCAATGTTTGGCGTCATTCTGAGTTGATTTGATAGGAATCGGAAGTGTTGTTAGAAGTTCTTCAGTTTCATGTTAATTTCATGTGTTTTGGAGATATGATTCGTGATTTCGGATGTTAGTTTGATGATTTAATCGCACGAGCGAGTTTGTGTTATGTTTTTGGACTTGTGTTGATATTTGGTTTGGATCCTCGAGTGTTCAGGTGAGTGCCGGATGCGTTGCGGAGTGTTTGATAGAGTTCAAGTTCTATTGGTTTTTCATAGATGTCTTAGGTATCGCATTTGCGAGAAAAGGATTGCAATTGCGATATTAGCTGTAGTCTTCTAGCTTTCAAATTTGCGAACGCAGAGTTCGCATTTGTGATGGTGGGGCTGGGTAAGCTTTCTCGCATTTGCAATCAAAAGCGCAGCAGTTGCGAGGTGTCTATGGTTCGCATTTGCGACACCTATGACTGGACAAAAAGCTGAAGGACGGGTTTTTAGTCTCATTTTCATATTTTGTAACCCTAGACTCGGTAAGAGCCAATTTTGAAGAGGGATTTTCATCTACAAACTCTGGATAAGTGATTCTAATCTATTTCTAATCATATTCCATCAATATATCTTATATTTTGACATCAAAATTATGTGAGTCAAAGTGAAAAATTGTGAAACTTTGTCAACTTTTTGAAAAATAAGAATTTAAGTTTTGAGAGGCGATTTGGACTCAGATTTTGAAACTAATCACATATATGGACTCGTGGGGTTATGGGTAGTCAGAATCTATCCTTAGACCCGGGTTTGACCGGGTGAGACCCGTGTTGACTTTTGTTGACTTTTGAGGAATTGTGTAATGATCCACAACAACAACAACAACATACCCAGTAATATCCCACACTGTGGGGTCTGGGAGGGTAGTGTCTACACAGACCTTACCCCTACCTTGGGAGGATAGAGAGGCTATTTACAATAGACCCTCGGCTCAGAAAAGCATAAGCACCACATTAATGAAAATATAGACAATAAGGTACAGTACCAAAAATTCATATAAAAGTAGAATAAAAAATAACAAGACAATAAGGTGATCAACAATAAAAGAAAAAACGGTCAATCATAAAAACCTACTACCAACGGAAAGCGAGACTACATGCCAATACTACTGTATAAACACTCTAGACTATCTACTCTACTACCCTAATCTTCGACCTCCATATCTTCCTATCAAGGGTCACGTCCTTAGTCAGCTGAAGTTGTGCCATGTCTTGCCTAATCACCTCTCCCCACCTCTTTTTTGTCCTACCTCTACCTCTCCGTAAGCCCTCCAATATCAACCTCTCACACGTCCTCACCAGTGCGACTGTGCGAATTGTGTAAACATCATAACTTTAATTATTAGAATTGATTTCTCTTGCATTATTTGATATTGTAGAGTCGATTTTGGTTAGATTTGAGCCGAACGGAGGTGAATTGTAAAGGAAAAGCTATTTTAGATTGTTGATTGAGGTCTGTTGAGGTAAGTATCTTGCCTAACGTTGTTTGGGAGGGGGGGGACTACCCCATAGGGATTGGTTTGTTTGCATTATTAAACTACGTGAAAGACGTGTACACGAGGTGACGAGTGTGTCCGTGGCTTATATGTGGAAATTTGACCGATTAAGACGTGTACTCCTCTTTGAGTTTGTGGAGTTTTCTCCTCTCCTTTGCGGAAGTTTTCTCTTTTTTGTTGGATCCTACTTTTTAATTTTCGCAGTTTCCTTTTTCTTCTCTTGAAATCATGTCTCTAATTGTCTTGGGCTTTGCACTTTTCACATTTTTCTTGCTTGTCTCCTTCACTTTGGTCTTCAAGTTACACATTTTTAGTGCGCACAAGGATGTTGGGCCAAGAGATGGGTAGTGCTCTTAAGCAAAAAAAGAGTATATGTTAAGATGTGGTTGTCCAAGAAAAGTGTTAAGGCTCAAAGAGGGAATACTAGGGATTAATGTAATTTGGTGGGCTAGAAAGGCAAAAGTGGGTCATAGAAGGCCTACGATCCTTACCTAATCCAAGCGTTACTCAGGATTTCACCTCAGTAGACATTCGGGCCAAGTTCTAGATCTACAAGGCAATGCAATAAATTTTAATCTAGGCTCACCACACAATGCACATGAAACGATGAGTTCGGCTTTGTTCTTACCCTAACTATAAGAATGGGGATTTTTTCAAGTTTCACTAAAGTATAATTAAGAGGTACCACAAGAGTCTATGGTTTTACTGGAAGCTGATCCTCTCCGTCATACTCAATTAATATGTTCTTTCCCATGCACATTCCTAACTATTTCGGTAACAACCAAGTCAATGTTTTGATGATAATATTTTTTATTTGATTTTGTTTCTTATGACTTTATATATTTTTTGGTGATATTTTATAAATAGCATCGAACCCAAGAGAGATCCTTGCTTTTTTTTTATTTTGATTTTAATTTTATTTTGATTTTTTTTAAATGAGACCGAACCCGAAGGTTGTCCATGTATCTCATTGAAATGAGAATCAGATCAAGCGTAGTTCAGAAGGAATAGAAAGAAAATATTTTTTTAGATTTTCAGTTCATTTCATTTTTTTGAATTTTTAATATCAGAATAATTTTTTTTTAAAATTTTGATAAAGAGAATTGAATGTAAAACGGGCTTTGTAGTTACTGTTCTGAAGAGATATTTGAGCATTGAATGTTAGATGGGCTTTGTTACCATTCCGAAGCGATATCAGAGCATTAATGTTAAATGGGCTTTGTAACCATTTCGAGGCGATATCGGAGCATTGAATGTTAGATGGGCTTTGTTACCATTTCGAAGCGATATCGGAGCATTGAATGTTAGGCTGGCTTTGTTACTGTTCTGAAGCGATATCGAAGAATTGATAGGAAAGTAAAATTTGAATCAGTATCCATGCGATGGGAGGATTCGACGGGCTATAGTACCGTTCCGATGCGATACGGAGCATTGCCTACGTATCTCTTTTAAATGAGAATTAGGTTAGGCGTAGTTTGGGTTTATTAGATAAAGGGAAGATATTTTGGATTTGTTTGAATTTCCTTAGGGGAAGAGGATAATATTTTTAGATTTTGATGTTGATATCTCACGGATAGTCTTTTAGAGAAGCAATAGAGGAAGATATAGATATGTTTATTTTTTTGATTTTTCGGAAGTGATCTTTCATGAAGATCTTCGGTCCACTGTGACCCAAGTGGCCAGACTTGACCGATTCATCAAGAAAAATCAGACTCATTATAGGTTGCCTACGTATCTTGACACGATATCAAGAATCAGGTACGCGTAGTTCGTGAAGGGTGGTGAGTATGAGATGTATGGTTTTCAACACTTCTTTTACTCTCCTATTTTCAAAGAATTGCAACTAATAATATTAACGACATTAGAGATATAAAGTGCAAGAGTATAGGTGTCACAACCCAAATCCCACTATAAGTCGTGATGGCTCCCAACACCGCCGTTAGGCAAGTCAATGGTGGACTAACAACTTAATTATTCATTTTAGTATTTCTGAAATCATGAATCTTGTTAGGTTGAGACATAAATGCATTAAAGTCGTAGAAAAATACAATTTAAATATTATACAATTAAAAGTGTATCGAGGTTAAGCAAACCATAAACAAGTTCTAGAATCATCCCAAAATCCGGTGTCACAAGTGCATGAGCATTTACTAAGGAGTACAATAATAATACAATATATGTCCGGAATGTAAATAAGACAAGATAAAGTAAATTGTATGATGGAGACTCTGTGGGCTGCGGTACGTATCTTGGAATGTAGCTGACCATAAAGTCTCCTCAACAGTTGCGCCTACGCGCAAAGATGACTACCAATTGAACCTGTCATATCCTGCACATATAGTGTAGAAGTGCAGCATGTGTATGTAAATCAACGCGTACCCAGTAAGTATCTAGCCTAATTCTGGAGAAGTAGTAATGAGGGGTCGACATCGACACTTACTAGAGGTCCAATGAAGTAATATGAGAAATCATAAGCAGATATGAAGCACAACAGTAATAAGGGGTAAAACTGTAAGTTACAAAATCTTCCGAAATTTTCTTTTAAAGATATAAATTTCTCAGTCTCGTATTCTATCTTACCATCTCGAAAAATATCAAGTACCAATATCAGATGTATAAAGAATACCATATGAAATGCCATGCATTAGTGGAAGGATAATCTCGTGAATACTCAGACTGCGAGCAATATAACGCACGATTACGGCGAGGTCGTACGACCCGATCCAGAATAATGTGTACACTGCCGAGGGTCGAGCGGCATGAACCATAGATGCATCTATTATACTGCATAGGCGTTCTACCCGCTCCACAAGAAAGGAAGAAACTTATCAAATCACGAGGCACGTGCTTACAACACAGATACACGTGAATAGTAGTGACCTTTATGTTTATCAAATATCTTGGCAACAACTCAAGGTGGTACAGCTCGACCTAATAAGTATATATGTTTCTAAATCAATTTGATTATAATTTTAATTAATTAAGTGAGGAAAAAAATAAGTCCAAACATTCGAATATAATATGATGAAGTCCTAAGTTTACCCATACATAAACATGCTTTAGATACGTACGGACTCTCGTCACCTCATGCGTATGTAGCACCCACAACTAAGAGCTCATGACAGTTACATCACCTAGCGGTAATTTTTCCACACAAGATTAGACAGGAGACTTAGCTTGCTCTGAAGTTCCAGAACCGGCTCCAATGCCTCTCAAATTCTTCAACTCAAAGCCAAACGATCCGAAACTAGTAAAACAAGGTTCAAATCAATCAAAACATACTCCAATGCGAATAATGTATCAATTTATAATAATTCTCAACTCCGCTCAAAAAGTCAACAAAACTCAACCCTCAGGCCCACGTACCCAGATTCCAAAAATGTTCGAAGATAAACTTTACCCATAACATTATGAACTCAAATATATGATTTATTCCTAATTCCATGTCCAATTACGTGGTCATAATCCAAAAATACCAATTTCTAGGGTTCTTTCAAAATCCCTCAATTTCTACTAATTTCCTTATTTAAATCCATATACAATCCATGTATTTCACTAACATTATGTGGGAAAGCAATAGATGATGAAAATCTCCCGTTGAAGCTCTCCAAAAATTGCCCCAACCAAGTGAAAAGGAAAGAAAATGGGCCAAATCCCGTATAAAACCAAGTCTGCCAAGGCTTGTTCTTCTTTGTGATCGTGGGAGCCTCTTCGCGATCGCGAAGGCTTAAAGTCACTTCCTCCAAAATTCCTCTTCTTATTCGCATAACCTACGCCGCGTTCATGATGCTTCCAGGTCCTGATGCTTCGCGTTCGCGACCTCCAAGTAGCTTTCGCATAGGCTGCCACAAATTCTCTTCCACGTTCGTGACCCCTGCGTTGCGTTTTCAAAGAATAAAAATTTAGTATCCCAAAATCCTTCTTCGTGAACGCGTGAAACCCTTCGCGTTCGCGAAGAACAAAACCAGACACTAGCACCAGCAGATCACCCAAACTCTGTCCGAAACCATCCCGAAACATGCCCGAGGGCTCAAATCACACCAAACAACACCACATCGACGATCAAAACTTTTATTCAACTTTCAAATATTCAAACTGGGTCGAACGCGCCCGAATTATGCTTAAACATCTCAAAAAGATGCCAAATTTTATGCACAAGTCATTAATCACAATACGAACCTATTCTTAAAATTCTTAAAGTCAAACTTAAAAAATTCTTAAAATTTCAAAATGCCAACTTTCCATAATAAGCATCAAAATAATCCCGGACCACCCGATACTCAACCCGAACATACGCCCAAGTCTGAATTATCATATGAACCTATTGGAACCTTCAAATCCTGATTCCAAGGTCATTTACTCAAAATTCAAACCTTAGTCAATTCGTCCTAATTAAAATTGCCGAATTTTAAATTTCCCTTCTGAAACAATTCCGTACGTCCCGAAATTCAATTCCAACTATGCATAAATGTTATAATACATGAAGTGAAGCTACCCAAGTCTCAAACTGCCGAACAACGCACTAGAGATCAAAATAACCGATCGGGTCATTACAATAGTTAAACTCGGTGCGATGCCTCGTTGTTCCAATAATTGGGTGTGGTGTCTATAGGTTTGAAGAGTGACTCCATCCAGAATATGTGCCCCAGTTGCTCCTTAGAACAGTTGCTTCGATGCCCCCTGAGTGTTTGCGAGATAGTTATTGTGGTTGTCTCTTAATGGACTACATGGATGTTTTGTTGTGACCTTCCAGTTGTCCATAGGAACCTTTTGGAGATCGTCTCCAGCTATTAGCCAAGGAGATAATCTGAACAAGTTATAGAAATATTGTGAGAGCACTGCCGTCATAAAATGATGAAATTAAGAAATGATTCTACAACTAACACTCCCATGATTGTTCGATTGATGTTCCACAATGTCCGATGTCGGGTGCTATTTCATGTGTGGTACTTGGATGATGCATCTTTCGGCCGTCCACATGAACGATTTCCTGATCTTCCCCGGTTGACAACTGGGAGCTATGTTCTGATCTAAATATAGAAAGTCAGCGAGACTAGCAAAGTCATGGAAAATTTATGGAGTTCATTGTAAAACCATTACTCTCCTGATTATCTGACTGATGCTTCATCAAGTCTGACACCAGATATCATCTCCTGTAAAGTGCGTGGGATGATGTTCCTGCAATGCTCAAAGGAGAAAATGTTAGATTTTCTCTCAGGTAAAGTTATAAAATTAAGAGGTTGAAAAGTTAAGATGTGCAACTAGTGGTGTATTCGGTTGTGATAGTGCAATGTCGGCATTCCATGATGGTTGTGGAAATTGTGTTATACCTCCTGCGTCCAAAGAAAAATTCTTGATTCGAGGGAGGGATTTGGTTCGTGTTGACTTGAGGCTTCGCTTGTTCTTCTTTGTTTGTCCGAGTTGTGCGGGCATGACACTCCTCGAAAGGTGACTAACAACCTGCCACTGTAACAAAAGTGGGTTGACTTGTATCGAATATCTGAATTTGGAGAGTGGAGTGAACTCCATGGCTCCATAGTCAAATGTCTGAAGAAAGGAGTTGTATCCCGTATTTTGGTATTTAAGTCGAGTGAGGGATGGGTAAGACCGGTATGGTATTTTAAGATTTGGGTTTTTGGTTGAAGTTTGGTTGAAGCTCTCGGAGATTTCTAGGTGGAGAGCATCACTGCACTGTTCCAAAAGAATTGCCCCAGTTTCTAGTGCTGGGAAAATTATTTTTAAATAGTGGGGAGACCGAACCCTTATGTAGGGTTCCCTATGTATCTTGCCAAACCAAGAATCATGTCAAACTGTAGTTCGAGCCAACTACTAAAACAATGAGATATATATGGTTATCATGAATGAGCAATTGTTCCCTCAAGTTCCTATGTGGGTGGGTGGAGACTGGTAACTCCTGGATAAGAGATAGTCGGTAGCATAGCGCATGGATCTGTCTCAAATGTCCAAAGTCAATGAAAGTGTGAGGCATGGTTAACGTATCTCTGAAAAAGAAGAATAGGTTTAATCAGTGGAAGATGTACCGAGACAGATTGACGTATCTTTGAAAAAGATAACAGAGTCCAAATTATGGTACGATTATGGTGGATGGTCATGAATGCTAGAACAGATATGTGTATTTGAAAGGTCCAAGGTTCAACACCAGTCAACAAGAGTTTAGTCAGACAAAGCGAACCTAGTAGTGGATACAAGTAGAAGGTACAGGTAACAGATCATTAAAGACTACATAAGAATAGTAGACAAAGAATATAACACATAAAGAATGGGTAACATACAAAAAATATGTAACAAGTAAAGGAAATGCAAGAATCAATCCAGCTAAAGCAAGCTGCAAGACTATGTATACAGTAACCTACGAATTCTAAGAGTAGAGTTACCTAGATTTGAGCATGAGTTAAGGAAAACTGCAAGATGGTACGCAGTTAACCTTGTATGCCAATCTCTGAAACTAGATAGTTTTGAAAGAAGGTTTTAAGGGATGAAAAGACAACCCTCGCGTGACTTGTGTGTGATTGTGCACGACCAAGAGTCGATAGAAAAGTGATGACAATTCAATAAAACAGTATCCTAAGCATGTGAAAAAGGTTATACCGCTTGAAGCGCATGACAAAGCATGCGACAAAGCATATACGGCTTGAAGTAGAGAATATAAAACTTGAAGCAAAGAGTATATAACTTGTAGTAGAGAATATACAACTTGAAGCATGTGACAGAAAGAATAGAAATTGTAGTATTGGAGAACATGTTATCCCTCAAATAATTGATCAAATCCGCTCTGGTTAGAACCTGAAGTATCCCCAGCAGAGTCTCCATGTTATTGCATCCTATTTTGCATAAGTCGAAATAATGTACAACTTATAGTACTCTACAAGGTTAATTGGAGTTTTAGAGTCACCACCTAGTATTTAAGATATACTAGGACACCTGTACTACATTACATAATGTACGCTAAATTATGGTATGTGAAACCGTTGCGATTCTAAGTAAGGGTTTAAGTTATATCGAGAGGAAGGTGTTAGGCATCCCTCAAGATCCACAAAATATAGTTCCGGTGGGCTCAATCAAATAAACGAGGGACGGTTTAAAAGAATGATTAATTTAATATTTACAAAGAATTATGAAAATAATTTGAATTGAAGAATGATTGAATGTGAACGTCACATAATAAAACTAGGAATATTTATGTGTAACAAAATATGTGTAAGGACGTGGATAAAGAAAGAATGTGAAAAAGTTAAATTTTTAATGACTAAGTGAAGTATAGCATCAAGTAAAGTATTTACAAATTAACCAAATGACTTTGAGTTGAAAGAAATAATCTTGAAAAAATTTAGTTGTAATCAAGATAAACTATTGTAAGAAAACGTGTCTAGAAAATAATTGAACAAGAGTGAAAATGAGGGATTACCTTTGAACAGTTTTTATGTAATGAATAGGGTAAGAAGAGAGTTGATTAATATTTACAAGAAGATTATGAAAATAAATTAACTAAAGGACAATTAATTATGGAAACTGAATAATAAAATATATTTATATTTATGTACATGTGTAGTAAAACATAAATAACAAAATGTATAAAATGACTTTTATTTTTGAAATTGGTGCAAAAGTTATAAAGAATAGTATAATTTAATATTTTAAAAGAATAGGTTAGGTCGGAAGGGAACAATGCATGCATTTGACTAAAGTATAAAGTTTAATAAAAGATAATTAACAATTCAAGAAAAGGTTAAAGGATACATGAATACTATATCTTGCACTCTTAATTTAATTAATAGAATAGGAACGAATTTTGTTTAACATAAATGAGCAAGTGTAGAGGAATGAAAATATAATGTACTATGTAGTGCTAAGTGCAATATTAATAAATTAACTAAGTGAATATTAATTAAAAAATATACCTTGAAATATTTTGATTTATGTACAAAGATTATTTATTCCTAGTGAAGCCGAGTGTAAGGAAAGGAAAACTCACTTCAAAATAATTGACCGAAAGTGGGAAAATATTATCTTCAAATAATCTTAGTAATTTAACAATTGATTTGACAAAATCTGTACACATATACGAAACAATTTGTGATGAAAAGATGGGTTATAATACAATTAAGTAGCTAATGACCATTTTGAGATATCCAAATTATTAGAAAACATGCTTGTATAATTGTGAAAAGAGACAAAAGTTATTTATTTTGAAAAAAGGATGACATGCCTTTCATTTTATTAATCATGTACAGATTAATCATAACTACTTGAGCAAGTCCATGAATCATCTAACTTACCACATTATAATTTAACCCGATTATTAAATATGTGCAATTCACCCTAAGTGTTTAACAAACCGAATAATATCAATGCAAGCAAACAACACACACACACACACACACACACACACACACACACACACACATATATATATATATATATATATATATATATATATATATATATATATATATATATATATATATATATATATATATATATATATATACACACACACACACACACACACACACACACACACACACACACACACACAAGCGGAAAGTTTGACAGGAATTTGTCTTTTCATCTTCGAGCGTCGTCTTCCGAAAGTAGCTCGGTGTGCTAGTACCTCGCAAGATAAGAGAAGTGAAATTATTAGTAAAACATAAAGTAAATAATAAACTAATTTATTTTTTTGAAAATGTTTTTGGAAGATTGTTTTTGAAAATGTTTATGGGAAATTGTTTTTGGAAAATAGTTTAAAAAATAATATATGAGGCTCAGATATGTATTTTTGATATACGTCTAGACATGAGAACGGGAACCGCCTTGGTTGCGACTACGGTGGCTGATCGTGTCGCCCTCCAAAGGTTTTATTGGTTCATCGCCTCATCATCTTTTATTTTCCGAAGTTTATTATTGCAACCTCTTATTTGGTCCCAGTCCGGAGGGTCATTCGGGACATCGTGTCCCGGCCCGGAATCCCAACCTCGGGGTCGTGATGGTGCCTAACATCCACTTGCTAGGCAAGCCGACGTGAGATAACTAAATAGCCAAGTTTTAACAGTTAAAAGCACAATGTTGATATACAACGAAAAATAGAAATCCAATCTGATACAATACCAATATAAGTCACATCATAATATCTACTCCCAGAAATCTGTAGTCATGAGTACACGAGCAACTAGAAGTCTACAAACAATGTCTGAAATAAATACAGTTGTTTTGAAGGAAATTAATAGTAAAAGTGGGAAAAGGAATGGGATTTCAAGGTCTGCAGACGCCAGCAGATCTACCTTGAGTCTCCGTAAACAGCGATCCAAGCAGACGCACCTCACGCACAATGTAGTATGAGAACAACTGACCTAGTGTGCTCCGTAAGTATCGAGCCTAACCTCGACGAGGTAGTGACGAGGCTATGACAGGACACCTACGTAAATAAACCTGTACAAGTATATATAAATCAACAATAATAACAGAGAATGGTAACGTACAAACTGGGAGGGGATATGCAAGAATGGGAAAAATATACAACTACGACAGGTATGAAATCACGAAGTAATCAAGTAAATCACCAACTGGTAAATCAGTTAAACCAATGATATGAAAATGGCATGGCATAGCACTTCGTGCTTTTACTGTCATCTTGACCATGTAATAATGAATAAATGACATAGATAGCACGTCATCACCCTTCATGCTTTTACTCTTTTCCTCACCATGTAATAATGAATAAATGAGATAAATGGAACGACATCACCCTTCGTGCTTTTACTCTCGTCCTCACCAATTAATAATAATAATGTACATGTCATGACACGACATCATCCTTCGTGCTTTTACTCTCTTCCTCACCATGTAACAATTGTAAAATGAATGCGAGTAATAGATAATGCGGAGAATGTATTTAACGTCAAATATGATGCCAAGAAAACAAACTTCAACTTCCATAAATATTTGCTAATTATAAAAGGGTAATAATTACGAAACGAAAAATCAAAGAAATAATAATCTAACCTAAACATGGATATCAAAATTAACAAAGCAATAAAATACAAGAAAACAAGTTTCCCCCGCATACTTTAACCCAATAACAACACATAAGTACTCGCCACCTCATATATACGTTGTTCCTACACATAAAACACGTAGCAAATAGACTAACAAATCCAAATCCCTCAAGTCAAGGTTAACCACATTACTTACCTCGCTCCACAATCAAATTAGAGCACAACTGGAGCCTTTCCTCCAAAATTTGCCTCAAAACCAATCGAATATAGAAAAACATAGTTCAAACAATTTAAAATAAGCTTTAGAAACTACCCACGAGTGAAATGGATCAAATCTTCAATGATTTTGGAAAAACTCAACAAAAGTAATCTACGGGCCTGCTTGGTCAAATTTCGTGATTCGGATTAAAATCCAATTATCCATTTACTCCCAAGCCCGATTATGTGATTAGTTTCGAAATCTGACCTCAGTTTGAAGTCTAAATCTCAATTTCTCAAAATTCCTAATTTCTACCTAAATCCCTAATTTCTACCATGAAAAAGCATAAATTAAAGGATAGAAATCAATGCGTGTGGATGGAAATGGAAGAAAAGGAGTTACAATCTACTAACCTATGAAGTTGGGATGGAATTTCCCTTCCTAATCGCATCTAGGCCGAGCTCACACTTGGAAATGGTGAAAAATGGGCTCAATCCCGACTTGGGATATTTAAGTCACTGGGCATCAGGCTTTCTACACGTTTGTGAAGGGCATGATGCGTTCGCAATGCACAACAACCATAATGGCCTATGCATTTGCGATGTTCCTCATGCGTTTATAAAGGCTTCACCCCCATGGCCTTCACGTTTATGAGCCATGGCTCGCGTTCACGTAGAGTAACGGTCACGCCCCTTCCTAGGTCCTCTCAACCCTACGCGTTCGCGAGAGTCTGGTTGCGTTCGCGAAGGGTAACCCTCCAGCGCTTCGGATTTATGACCTAGCCATTGCGTTCGCGATAAAGAAATCTGCCCTCAGCCAAACTTCCCCTTCGTGTTCGCGAAGAACAAAACATCAGACACCAGATATCAGCAAACCAGCAGACCCTCTAAGTTCAAAATCAATCTGTAGCTTATCTGAAACTCACCCGATCCCCTCGGACTCCAAACCAAATATACACACAAGTATAATAACATCATACGAACTTGCTCGAAACACCAAAATAACACGAACTACGAATCGAACATCAAAATGCATGAAATTTTTAAAAATCTTAAAAACTCTCAAATTTATAAACTGGATGTCCGAATCACATCAAATCAACTCCGGTTTTCACCAAATTTTGCAGACAAGTCATACATAATGAAATGAACCAATACCAAGTTCCGAAACCGAAATTCGAACTCAGTAGAAACAAAGTAAACCTATGGTCAGACTTATAAATTCTTTAAGCTCTCAAATTACTAATTTTTAACAAATCACGTTAAATCAAGTTAAAGACTTCCGAATTCAATTTCGGACATACGCCCAAGTCCAAAATTACGATACCGACCGACCGGGACCGTCAAAACAATGATTTATGTTTGTTTACACAAACTGTTGACCGTAGTCAACACAAATTATTTTCAAGGCTAAAATTCAAATTTTCTTCAATTTTGCACATAAACGTTTTCCGAAAAAAGACATGGACTGCGCACACAAATTGAGAAACACTAAACAGTGCTATTCGGGGTCTCAGAACACAAAAATGATGGCTAAAACTCAAAATTAGCTATCGGTTCATCGCGTTCTCCATCTCTAAAATAAACGTTTGTCTTCGAATGGATATAGAAAGGTACTTGGACTGGTCAAAAGGTGTGGGTATCTACTGTGCATATCGGACTCAGACTCCCACGTGGATGCTTCAATTGGCTGACCTCTCTAATGTACTATAACTGAAGGATAACTCTTAGACCTCAACTTTCGAATCTACCGGGCTAGAATGGCGACCAGCTCCTCCTCATAAGTCAAATTCTTGTCCAATTGGACGGAGCTTAAATCTAACACATGGGACAGATCACCGTGATACTTCCAGAGCATGGAGACATCGAACACCAGTTAGACTGCTGATAAACTAGGTAGAAATGCAATCTTGTAGTCCACCTCACCCACTCTCTCAAGAATCTCAAAGGGTCCGATATACCTAAGTCTCAACTTACCCTTCTTTCCGAACCTCATCACACCTTTCATGGGTGAAACCCGTAGCAATACCCTCTCTCCAACCATGAATGCAACATCACGACCTCTCCGATTAGCATAACTCTTCTACCTAGATTGAGTTGTGCGAAGTCGATCCTGAATCATCTTGACCTTTTCCACAGCATTCTAAACCAAATCGGTACCCAATAATCGAGCCTCTCCCGGCTCAAACCAACCAACTAGCGAACGACATCGCCTACCATATAATGCCTCATAGGGAGCCATTTGAATACTTGATTGGTAGTTGTTGTAGTAAAACTCTGCAAGCGACAATAACTGATCCCAAGAGCACCCAAAATCCATAACATTAGTGCGAAGCATATACTCCAATATCTGAATGGAGCGCTCCGACTGACCGTCTGTCTGTGGGTGGAATAATGTGCTCAACTCAACCCGTGTGCCTAAATCACGCTGCACACCGTGAAGATGAACTACTGTAATTAATTAGTTATTGATATAATATTTTATTTTATGAAACTAATTTTGGCTAATTAAAATAACAAAGACAATATAATTAAAGATTAAAGACTGATTTATCAAATTAATTGAAAAACTTATTTATTATGATATAAATGTTATTTTAATAGTTCAAAATAGTAAGAGCAATATAATTTATAAATATTCAACACCAAATCGCTATTAATTCAACTATATTAACTAGTTATAAGTATTATATTATTTATATTTTAAGAAAATAGGTGTTATTCATTTGAAAAATATTTTACTACATTTATTGTCAATTAATAAGCACAAATAATTTAATTTTAAAAGGAAGGGTCATAATTGGTCGCCAACAATAGTCTATACCCTCATTTTGTTTGTCACCTCTAATAACCAACCTAGCCTAATAGCTCTTAGTGGACCCATTAGATTTTTGCTTTATCTTATATACCCAATTGCGAGGATTGGGTTTCTTGTTGGGGGCCAGTGGAACAATGTCCCAAGTATGGTTTGCTTCAAGCGCCTGAAATTCCTTTAGCATGGCCTCTTGCTAAGCAGCATGAGAAACAACCTATTTGTAAAACTGAGGTTCATGCAAGTGAAATTCAGTAGTGGGAAGCTTTAAATCAACATAAACAGGGGCAAAAGGAAAAACATAACAAACATAGTCCTTAAGGTATGTAGGAGGGTGACAGGTTCTGGTAGAATGCCTGGGAGGTGGAGGAGGAATAAGAAGGGAATGGGAAGAAGGATGGGGGAAGGAGAAGGAGGTGACAAAGAAGGAAATTGAGAAGGGGAAAAGGTGAAGCATAAGGAGATAAAGAAGGTGGTAGACAAGTGGTCGAAGAAGGTAAAGAAGGGGAAGTTGGAGGAGAAACAACCACAAAAACAGAAGAGGGAGCTATAAAGATACGAGTTGAGGAATATTTAGAAGAAAAAAAGAATAAGGGAAGAAATGCTCATGAAATATAACATCCCTGGAGTAGAAGATTGAGGAATTGTACAAGTTGAGCAATTTCTACCCTTTCTTTCCACAAGGATAACCAAGAAACAGGCAGGAAATTGCCCTAGACTGAAATTTGTCTTTACCAACCTTAGAAGAAGTTGCATAACAAAGACATCCAAAGGACTTAAGATGGTCATACTGTGGAGGATGACCATGCAGTTTCTCATAGGGTTAGATATTTTCCAAAATAGTGAAGGGAATCTATTAATGAGATAGGCGGCAATAAGAATACAATCACTCCAAAAATTTATAGGTAGATTAGATTGGAATAGTAAGGCCTTGGAAGCTTCAATCAAATGTTTATGCTTTCTTTAAATAACTCCATTTTGTTGGGAGTATGGGGATGGTGGTTTGGTGCAGAATACGTTGGGAAGAAAAAATGGATTTGCCTCAGAACTAAGAACTACTCCCCAGTTCAAAAGCATTGTCAAGTCTAAAAGTCTGGACTGATGTGTGAAAATGAGTCTTAACCATGGATGTGAAATCCTTAAGAATAGATATGGAATTATATGTGTTGGTGTGATAGGGCCTCCAAACATCAATTTGCACTAATTGAAAAGGTGTTGAAGAATGAGTAGAACTATTAGTAAAAAGAAATCTTTATATGGTCAAAATAGGGCACATACATGATTGCTTTGAAGGAATTTTACTAAAAAGAAACGAAATTGATTTCATTTTGTGAAGACACATTCCCCAACATTTGATGCTAAAGCAATTCTGCTTTATTTATATCAACAGATGGAATACATGAGGGTCTAAGGGGAAGTATATTATTGACAGAAGTAGAAACATTATATGTGTTGTCAAAGGGAACAAAAACATTACATGTATTTTCTAAACTAGAATTGTAAGGAGAATAAACATCTTCAATGTCTAGAAAGTATAGTACATGTGCAGCTTTACCAATTTCCAGTGGCCTCTTCAGAGAAGGGTCCCGTAAGAAACAACTACAATTGGTAAGTATTGCATAACAATGTAGTTGGGAAATGAGTTGATAAATTGAAATCAAATTGAACTAAAAAGAAGGAACATGCAGGACATTATGCAAAGTTATATAATTCCTAAGATGCAAGGAACAAGTTGATATAACCTTAACTTTATATCCATTAGGCAAGGTGATTAAAATGGTTTGGTAATAGTTATAGGTTGTGCAGAAAATATTTGTGATGTTAGTGACCCTTAAGTCCAATATTCAAGAACCAACATTTAGTTGAGTAGATTCACAAACATAATATCCATCAGCGGTAAAAATAGTGCTACTAAATAAACTGAACAAACTTGTAAAATGTTCATAACCAATATTCTTCTTGGATGTTTGTCATAGGTGTGTCATAGGGTATTGGTATTGTTCTTGACTATACACATGAACTAAATGTTCACTAGGATGGAAATCAAAAGTTGGAGGGATATGATTTTCATCTTGAACACAAGAAGTAGATCTTTTATTTTTGGTGAATTTGAAGTCTGGAGGAAATCTGTAATGACCTGACCGGTCGTTTTGAGTTCTAGTCCATCATTTGGCTATTTGATGCCTTGGGTAGCTTCACTTCAGGTATTATAAATTGTATGTGTGGTCGGAATTGAATTTCGAGAAGTTCGGAGTTGATTTGGAAAGAAAATTCTCATTTCGGAAGCTTTAAGTTGGAATAGTTGACTAAGGTTTGACTTTTGAGTAAACTATCTCGGAATCAGAATTTGAAAGTTCCAGTAGGTTTGTATGATAATTTCGGACTTGGGCGTATGTCCGGATCGGGGTTTGGGTGACCCGAGAATATTTCAGTGCTTATTATGGAAAGTTAGCATATTGGAAGAATTTCATAAATTTGGGTTAAAGTGTATTTTGATGTTACCGATGTCCGTTTGGCATTTCGAGCCTGGGAATATATCTGTATGATGATTTTAGTCTTAGGGGCACATCCGGATGTAGATTTGGCGGTCTGTAGGTCATTTCGGGGTCATTTGGCAAAAAAATGAAATTTGGAGGTTTTTGGGAAGTTTGACCGGGAGTGGACTTTTTCATATCGGGTTCGAATTCTAATTTCAGAAGTTGGATGTGACTTATGTGCAAAATTTGAGGTCAATGGGCGTGATTTGATAGGTTCCTCCATCGGATGTGGAAGTTAGAAGTTCAATAGTTTATTAGTCTTGAATTGATGCCCAATTCAGAGTTTTGATGTTGTTTGAAGTAATCCGAGACCTCAAGCAAGTTTGTGTCATATTTAGGGACTTGTTGGTATGATTAGACGGGGTCCCATGTGTGTTTCGGGATGGTTTCGGGTCATTTCTCCCTGTTTTGATGCTGCTGGTTGCTGGTTCTAGTTTTGATCTTCGCGAATGCGAAGGGAGTCCCGCGTTCGCGAAGAAGGAAAATGCTAGTTGCCTTCTTGTGCTTTGCGAACGTGAAGGAAGGCTGGGGGTCAGAGGGGACCTTACCCTACACGAACGCGGCAGGGTGGTCGCGAACGCGATGCTGTGCATGGAAATGTCTTGGGGAACGCAACCTTGGTCGCACGAACGCGATGAAGAACGTGGCCTGAGCAAATTGTTTTAATTCGAGGATTTAGCCCATTTCACTAATTTCTCTCATGGTTTTGGCAATTTTGGAGAACTTCAAGGGGCGATTTTTATCATATATGTAAAGGTAAGTAATTCCCGTGTATTGTGAGTTAAATACAAGATTTATATATGGATTTAGACATGAGAATTTGTAGAAATTTGGGATTTTGAAGGAAAACATAGAAATTTGTATTTTTGGATTTTGACCACGAAATTGGACATTGAATTGGGAATAAATCATATATTTGAGTTCGTACTGTTATGGTTAATGATTAGTTTTGGAATTTTTCGGAATCCGCGCATGTGGGCTCGAGGGTGAATTTATCAATTTTCCGAGTACAGTTAAAAATTGTTATAAATTGATTTAATACGAGTATTAGAGTATATGTTCATGGAATTTCACATTTATTTACTTTTTGGAGCGACGGACGCATGTTTAAGTTGTTATAAAAGCTTTGGAGTCAGTTATGGAACTTCGGAGTGAGGTAAGTATCTTTTCTAATATTATAAGAGGGAATTAACTCCATAGATGAATTGATTTAATATGTGCTTCTATTTGTGGGGGCTACGTACGCACGAGGTGACGAGAGTCCGTACGTAGCTACTAATTATGCTCATGTCCAGGTAGTCTAGGACACAAATCATGTTATACTTGCGATGTTTGCACCCTACTTGTTAATTTAATTGCTTAAATCATATTGGAATTTGATAAAGAAATTGTGAAAGGTTGAACTTCATTTACTTGAGTTTTGGACGGGTCACTTGACAGTTAAATAGAATTGGTGTTTCTTTTAATATTACCCTCTTAATAATCTTGAATCGGTTGTTTATAAGTATTTTATCTTCTCGTGGAGTGGGCCGAACGCCTCGGTAGCAGATAGATGCATCTATGGTTCGTGTCGTTCGACTCTTAGCAGTGCACAGTTTATTCATTTGTACGTTGGATCGGGCTGTACGACCTCGACATAATTCGTGTGTAATAATTATTGGAGTCCAATTATAATTGATATTATTTCATTGAGCTGAGAGATTAATTTGTTAAATGATGGAAATTAATTTGTAATTTACTATTAGTGAAAGAATTATTTATTTATTTCTTGTTATTGAGTTTTCAGCTGTATTTACATAATCCATGCTTAATTATAATTTTGGTATTTTATTGTTAGCCCATAGTAAGTGTCGAAATCGACCCCTCGTCACTACTTCTTCGAGGTTAGACTAGATACTTACTGGGTACATGTAAGCATATGACAGGAAGCAAGAACCAATTTCTTTCACTTGAGGACCTTAAAGGAGGTAGTATCTCCTTTGGAAATGGGAAGAAACGTGAGATCATTGGGATTGGAAAGGTAGGTAAGACTGATTCTAACTCTATTGAGAATGTCTACTTGATAGATGGACTGAAGTACAGTCTAATAAATGTATCACAATTGTGTGATAGAGGTAACATGGTAGCATTCACCTCTACAAAATGCTTTGTAATTAATCTTAGCACTAACAAGATAGTTTTGCCGGAAAAAAGAGTAAACCACATATATGTTGTGGATCTGTCCACACTTTCAGATAATGAACTCATTTGCTTAAGTGTGTTGGATAATTATCCCCTCATTTGGCACAAAAGACTTGGACATGCCAGTCTAAGCCAATTCAAAAAACTAGTCTCTAAGGACTTGGTGATAGGGCTGCCTAACATTAAGCTCAAAGAAGATAGAGTTTGTGAGGCTTGTGCAAGTGGGAAGCAAGTAAGATCCTCTTTCAAAAGCAAGAAAATGGTATGCACTACCAAGATGATGGAACTGGTCCATATGGATCTTTGTGGTCCAATGAGAACACTAAGCATGAGTGGTAAGAGATATGTTATGGTTCTTGTTGATGGTTACTCCAGGTTTGCTTGGATATTGTTTTTAACGTCTAAAGACGAAGCATTTGACATGTTCACTTCATTTGTTAGAAAAATTCAAAACAACTAGATAATCAACTTGCATCAATTAGTTCTGATCATGGTACTGAATTTGAGAATGCTAAATTTATTGAATTTTGTGATGAGCATGGCATAAATCATAATTTTCTGCTCCTAGGACTCCACAGCAAAATGGAGTTGTTGAAAGAAAGAATAGAATATTGGAAGAAATGGCTAGGACTATGCTTCTTTATAGAAAACTGTCACATAGTTTCTGGGCAGAAGATGTGATCACTACATGCTACATCATAAATAGGTGCATGACTAGACCTCTTATCGAGAAGACTCCCTATGAGTTATTTAAAGGAGAAAACCTAATATATCCCATCTTAGGGCATTTGGATGCAAGTACTTTGTGCAAAATAATGGTAAAGACTCCCTAGGTAAGTTTGATCCCAGAAGTGATGAGGGAATATTCTTGGGATATTCTTCACAGAGTAAAACTTATAAGATTTATAATAAAAGAACTATGTGCGTAGAAGAAAGTGTACATGTGGTTTTTAACGAAACTAACATTCTTTCTGAGAGGCAGGAACATGATGATGAAACGATTGGGCTGGTAAGAAACACAAATGAAACCACAGCCAAGACTGAAGCTGCATCAGAGGAAGGAACAGGTGATGGAACAAGTCCTTCCACCCAGGGCAACCTGACATGGGGAACTGAACAAAGAGGAACTGATCCTCAAACCTCAAGGGAACCTGTCCATGAACCTATTCCTTAGCGACAAAATATTGACGGAGAATCTAGGGGAAGGCAGCTGGTTGTGAAACCTTACAAGTATCAAACTTCTCATTCCATTGAGAAAATAATTACTGATCCAACCTCTGGAATCAAAACCATATCTTCTTTGAAGAATCTTTGTGCTTTCGATGCTTTTTTATCTCTTATTGAACCTAAAAATATTACCGAGGTTTTGCAGGATGTAGACTGGGTGAATGCAATGCAATATGAACTCAACCAGTTTGAAAGATATCAAGTTTGGCATCTGGTACCAATACCCAAGGACATATCAATAATTGTCACAAAATGGATCTTAGAAACAAACATGACGAAGATGGAATAGTTACAAGGAACAAGGCAAGATTGGTGGTTCAAGGATATAGTCAAGAGGAGGGCATAGACAATGATGTGACGTTTGCCCCAGTTGCAAGATTCGAAGCAATTAGACTCCTTATATCTGTTGCTACCTACGTGGCATCTACTCTCCATCAAATGGATGTCAAGAGTGCATTCCTCAATGGCTGTCTAAAGGAATAAGTGTCTGTCAAGCAACTTGCAGGCTTTGAAAGCAAGGAATGTCTTGATCATATGTACAAACTTGACAAGGCACTTTATGTGCTCAAGCAGGCTCCAAGAGCATGATATAAAAGATTGTCAAAATTCTTGCTTGAGCATGGCTACAAGAGAGGTAAAATTGACAACACTTTATTCTTGAAAGAAAAAGATAAAGATCTCTTGGTAGTCAAGATATATGTTGATGATATAATCTTTGGAGCAACTACTAATAAGTTAAGTAAAGATTATGCTAAATTAATGGGGAGTGAATTTGAAATGAGTTTTGATGGGTGAGCTTAATTTCTTCTTAGGTTTACATAATAAACAAATTTCAAAATGGAAGTATGACGCATCAGTAGAAGTATGTGAAATAGTTGCTAGAAGGTTAAAATTGAATATTCCAAAGAAATTGACACTCATATAGCAACAACCACAAAATTGGATGTAGATGAACCTGGTTCATTCGTTGATCAGAAGTTGTATAGGTGAATGAATGGCTCCTTGTTATATCTCACTGCTAGCAGACCTGACATTATTTTTAGTGTAGGACTTTGTTCTAGATTTCAGGCAAATCCAAAGGAGTCTCACTTGACTGCTTTCAAGAGGATACTGACATACGTAAAAGGTACCACTGAGCTTTGTCTATGGTGTCCAAAAGGTAGTAATTTCAACTTAGTGGGATATGTTGATGCTGATTATGCATGTTTTCTTGTGGATAGAAAAAGCACCTTGGGTATGGCACATTTTCTTGGCTCATGTCTTGTGTCTTGGGCCACCAAAAAGTAAATTTCTGTGGCCTTATCTACTGCTGAAGCTGAGTATGTTGTTGTTGCCTCATATCGTGCTCAATTGTTGTGGATCAAACAATAATTAATGGAATTTGGAATTGATTTATGTTGTATCCCCATCTTTTGTGATAACACTAGTACAATTAGTATGACCACGAACCTGGTTCATCACAAAAGAACTAAGCACATAGATGTTAGGCATCACTTTTTGAGGGACAACTATGAAAAGTGTTTGATCACTGTGGAATTATGTGACACTGACAAGCAAATAGGTGACATCTTCACAAAAGCTCTAAGTAGAGTTCACTTTGAAAGGAACATGTTAGAATTAGGGATGATTAAGATCACTTAAAAGGAACCAGTTCTAACCCAAAAATTGGTTAGATAATTTGTGAATTTTATACAAAATTAAATTAGGTTTTGCCCAGTCTCATACTTTCACTAGTATACTCTTGTTCCATGTGCTAAAATGTCTCATTAATATCTAATGATATTATCTTTATTCTCTTGAAAAATTTAGACTTACACAAGATATTTATCAGTGAAGAACCAAACCTTCCTTGACCTTATACGTTACAAAATGAACCAATTTCACCCAAGAAGAGTCCCAAAATGTAATAAATGCCTAGATGATAGGGAGAGTCTTCAATGTCTTTTCAAACTGACTCGCAGTTAGATTAGACTTCTGAGCTTCTGGAAAAACTGTCGTTACCCAATTAAACTCTCCCTCTTTAAATTTGATTTGAACTTACCCATTTTTCCACTTCTTAACTACCATGCCGTCAAACAACTCTCATAATCTTCTCTCATGTTTTCTAAAACACTCATCCAAGCACATCAATGGTAAACCCTTATGGGAATCCCTCATCACCACCCAAGGAAACTATACCCACACCATCGATCACACCTTCACCCATACACACCTCTAATAAAGGAAGGTTCAAGATGATTACTCGTAAGGTAGTCGATGGAGGAGAACAAATCAAGAAAATCAACGAACAGTTAAAAGCAAGTCGGGCAAAAGAACCCCAGAAATCTAAAGAATCATTTAAGTGTGTAACTGAGGGGGAAGAAACTGTTTCATCTGAAATAAAGCAGGTAACATCTGGTTCATGAATTACATCTGAGACAATCTCTAAGGTTGCTAAAAATCTGGAAAATAGGTTTGTTTGGGTAGAAACTATGGTTGGGGTTAAAACAACTGAATCTGGAAAACAGGGTGGTAAACATAAAAATAAAAAGGGAAAAGAGAGTGAGGGTGCTCAATTTGATATGAGGGGAATGGGAAAAGGAGTGGCTGAATCTTCACACACTACTGTTGGTTTTACTGAATAAATAGGAGCCATGGTAGTGTGGAGTGAGGAATATGCTGGAGAGGAAGAAAGTTTGAGGAGAAAAAAGGGGTATTGAGTCTGGAGAAGCTGTTGTTGGGTTGGTTAGGTTAGGGAAGAATGTTCAAGAACCTATTCCATATGTGAAGGAACCCCTCGAAGACCTATTGAAACGAGTGTTTGATAGTTACAATCCTAAACGGAAGAATAGATCATAAGTTAAAATCCCTGGAACTGCTAAGGCAAACAAGAAGAGAAAGGCTGCCTCTTCTATCCCTGTAGAGACTCCTCCTACAAGAGGAAGAGCTAAAAGGAGTCAGAAGAAGCAGAGTGAGGCAAAACTAGAAAAAGCCTTAGAAGAGAGTAAAATAAAATCTGCTGCAAAGGGAAAGAAGAAAGTGGTTGAGCCTGTTGAGGCAGTTGAAATTTAGGAGACGGACCTGGAGACGAGCGCAAAACACACACTTAAATTCTGCTAGCTAATCAAATATAGAATAGTATAATATCGTATCCACAGGGATTAGATTTAAACAGTATTCTCGTAGTTTCTAGCTTGATTGCTATTCAAGATGATCGACAATTTAGATTTATATGATTTCTAACTAAAATTAATTGAGTGTCTAAAGCTATTGACTAATGACAATTGAAATAAAAATAAGCAAGGAAGTTATCAGTGGGAGAAAATAGGGGTTGATAGTATAGGTGCAAGACAATTGTTTGGGATCTAAATCTAGATAATTCACTTCTAATGCTCAACCAAGTCTCTCAAATTCAATAAATTATTAGTTTAAATGTTCAGCAAAAATACCTCTCTCGATTAAGTTTTAACCTCACAAGATGAACCAATTTAAACACGTGAAGATATAAATGAATGAGTAGTGGATTGGTCTTTAGGAAAACTTCTTTCGATTATTCTCCAAACTAGGTTTAATCAATGATTCAACTACCTTCTTTCGATTACTAAGAAGAATTAATGAACTCAACCAGCAATATAATGCAAAGATATCACAATTTGCGCTCTAAGTTACATGAACAAGTGAATATAGATGCAATAGTTAAATCATCCAAAAATGCCTCAATACATAAAACTAGAGTTATAATCCACAAACAATCATGAATACACCAAATCTATTAAACCCTAAAGAGAACTACTCTATAGACATGGAGCAGTTCATCACATGTAAAATAAAACTATTGGAAAACATAAACTCAATCCAAACTCGTGTCTTGAGTGAAGAAGGAATGATGAAATCCTTGTGCTCGTGTTCTTCCAACTCCTCCTTTGCCTCCTTAGGTTGAATATGTGTCAAAAGTGCAGAAAATAATGTTTTCCATGTTTTATACCAAGTAGGGTCGGTCCTAGACGAAATCATCTTATCCTAGCCGAAATAGGAAAATTACTCTGTAAAACTTGCACAGGCATGCCGCATAGGGCGACGCGCCATGTGTGGAATTAGTTGGGAAAACCGGAGAGCTAATTCTGACAGGAAGTAGAGATTTGTAATTCTCATAGTACGGATTTTGCTTCGATTTCTGACGTCCAGACTTGGTCTTCGACCCCCGGACATGATCCGGACTTAATCCCTTGGGCTTTTACTTAGACTTCAAAGCTCCAAGTAGCTCGATTTAGCTCAGTAACATCTACATAGCACGGAATCACTCCCACAAGGCATAAAACACACAATAAGTGCAAAACAATATCAATTAAACTCGAACGCGAATAAACTGCAGTGAATTAGAGTGCAATAAATGACTAAAATACGTAATTATAGCCTACCATTAACACCCCACACTTAAACCATTGCTCGTCCTCGAACAATCAAACTACACTTCATATACACGACCTTTTTAAACAACTATCCTAACTCATCACACCAACAAAAAATTTAAAACAGATTAAGTACAATACGTGCATGGGATGACGTGCCATGCTGTGCAATAGTGGGGAAATATAGAGAGCTAACTCTAACAGGCAGCAGAGATTTGTACAATCATGACGCCCCACGCACAACGATAGTTAGGATTTCTCAAAGTATGGATTTTTCATCAATTTTTGACGTCCAGACATGGTCCTCAACCCCTCGGACTTGATCCCGGCTTAATCCCTTGGGCTATTACTCAGATTTCAAAGCTCCAAATAGCTCGAATTAGATCTACAACATCTACATAGCTCGGAATCACTACTACAAGACATAATACATAATTAGTGCAATGCTTTATCAATTAAACCTCAAACACGAATAAACAGCAGTGAATTTGAGTGCAATAAGCGACTAAAACACGTAATTATAGCCTACCATCAACATCACACACTTAAACCATTGCTCGTCTTCGAGCAATCAAACTACACTTCGCATAGACACGACCTTTTTAAATAACTCTCCTAACTAATCACACCAAAAATATTTAAAACAGATTAAGTACAATACGTGCATTGGGGGACGCGCCACGCGGGGCATTAATGGGGAAATCTATAGAGCTAATTCTGATGGGCAGCGGAGATTTGTACAGTCGCGGTGCCCCACACACAGCAACAGTTAGGATTTCTTAGAGTACGAATTGTTTTTCGATTTGTGACGTCCAAATTTGGTCCTCGACCTCCGGACACGATCCCGGCTTAATCCCTTGGGCTTTTACTCAGACTTCAAATCTTCAAATATCTCGAATTAGCTCTGCAACATCTAGAGTGCAATAAGAAACTAAAATACATAATTATAGCTACTATCAACACCCCACACTTAAACTATTACTCGTCCTTGAGCAATCAAACTACACTTCACAAAGACACGATCTTTTTTAAACAACTCTTCTAATTCATCACACCAAGAATATTTATAACAGATTAAGTACAATACTGTAACATCCTCGCCTCAAAATTTGACTCAAAAGCACCACAAATTATTTATAACCCGCTCACTTACTCTAACACAGATGTCAAGCATTACCTTTCTTTCATGAATTAAGTGCCCTCACACAACAATAGAGAGTAGTTCCACACATAATAGAACTTAATAACAATTAGGAACTCAAGATAGAAAGAATTAACTAACTCCCAGAAACAACATTCATGTGCCGCACACTTATGTCAAACCATAACTCCACCTTCACATCAAATTGCATTAACTCCCTACTTATTGAAGCACAATTACACCAAGAGTCACCATTATCAAAGAATAATGTTCACAATCATACAATTATTATATTTCTTTTCTTTCTTTTTCAATTCAAGTGGCTCTTACTTTTTCGAAACTGTGCACCTTTCTCTTTATTTTAGTAGTTCCACTTGAAAGCCAAACCAAACACCCCACTTCAACTTTTACAAAGTTTATAACAAATTCAAGTGCTCACTAGAGGTGCATGGTTCAAATAGATGGTCAATTCGAACAAATGGGCAGGCTTGTGTCACGACCGAAAATCCTAACCTGTCGCGATTGCACCTATCGTGGTACCACGCAAGATGACATTTAGGAAACAACTCCAACACTTCATAGAAAATGGATTAAAAATAGTTTCAAGGATAACAATTTCCCATAAACAGGATAGAAATCCAAAATACAACACGGAAATCCCCAACATCGGGGTGTCACTAAGTACATGAGCATCTATACATCACAAGTCTGAAAAATATTGTCTATGAAAATCTAAAACCAAATACAATAAGTGGAAGGATAGGGAAGGAGAAACAAGGTCTGCGAAACGTCAGCAGCTACCTCAAAATCTCCAAAAGATCAGCTGAGCGCAGAAATCAACACCCACTGTGTCCGAAAACACCTGGATCTGCACACGAAGTGCAGGGTGTAGTATGAGTACAACCAACTCATCAAGTAACAATACTAAATAAAAATACTAAAAGTAGTGATGAGCTTCACAATTATAGTTCAATTACAGTGATTTCAACATAAGAAAGTAGACATGCTCTCAAGTTCGACAATTAAAGTCAAAACATTAATTTCATGTCAAGTTCAACTGAAATAGAGTGTAATATCTTTTAGAAATTATAAAGACAGTGATACATGGTAGCTAAGTGCAACAAATATGAAAATAAAATGCATCATCTCATAGCCACAGTCGCTCAACCTTCCCATTCACTCAGCACTCGGTACTTGCACTCAATAGGTACCTGCGCTCACTAGGGTGTGTGTGCAGACTCCGGAGGGGATCCTTCAGCCCAAGCACTATAATCCGCACGGACAACTCATGTGTTGTACGAACAACTCACGTGCTATAACATAATATCATGATCCACACGGACAACTCACGTGTTGCACAGACAACTCACGTGATGTATCATAATATCTAGCTCCGCACGGACAACTCACGTGCTATAGTATAATATCTCACAAACAGGCCCTCGGCCTCACTCAGCCATCAACTTCTCCTGTCTCTCAGGCTCTCAGAAATCATAATAACTAGCCCAGACAACAATGATATGATGCATCAACAAGGAACAACAGAGGCTGAGATGTAATATACAAATAAACTGTGACTGAATACAAGACAGAAATTTAGCAACTAATTCAATATGTGCACGAGATCTGTCCCTACAATGCACACACGTAGTCTAAACATGATTTGTGTTTCATTTTCTCTAATACATGGAGAAATAATAGATAACTGCAGATTATTTATTACATAGTCCCACAGAATTTGACCAAGTCACAATTCCTACGGTGCACGCCCACACACCCGTCACCTAGCATGTGCGTCATCGTAAAACCAAATACATGACACGTAATACGGGGTTTCATACACTCGGAACCAAATTTAGAACTGTTACATTCCTCAATTAGAGCAAATCTATACTCCAACAGTCTCTTGCCTCCGGCCTCTGAATGCCTCAAATCTAGGCATAAACGATGCGATATAATCAATACGTGCTAAATGAATCAACTCTATGAGAAAATGCTAAATCATTAATCAAAATAAAAAATCGGATCAAAAGTCGGCCCCTGGGGCCCACGTCTCGAAATTTGATAAAAGTCATCAAAGACGAAATCCCTCTCAACCACGAGTCTAGCCATACAAAATCTACTGAAATCCGATATCAAAGTCCCATTCAAAACCTCAAGAATCTAGCCTAAGAACTCTTCTTCATTTGCCCCAATTTTCCGCCCCAAATCACAAATTTAATGATGGAATCAAAGTCGAAATCATGGAAATTAACCAAAACTAGATAGGAATCACTTACCCCAAACACCCAAGTGAAAATATTTTCAAAAATCGCCTTCTACCGAGCACCAAAATCAATTTTGTGTTATGAACTTGTGTAGTCCCCTGCATAATTGACCTTGGACTCTTATACTCAACAACAATAACACTTAGTACTTTACGGGTGCCATGAACAAGTCCCTTACCCAAGCACATATATGACCTTGTGCCTGCGCTCAAGGTTAATACCTTAATCCGGAGGGGCGGGTCCTTGCCCAAGCGCTGATCAAACCTATGTCAACAATCAATATCACTTAGCCCAGTATGGGTCTTAGCGCATGCGTCACCGCATAATCAATACTAAATCGTGTCTATGGACCAAGCTCAGTCATCAACCGTTTAAGTCTCAAATATTCACATCTCACATTACATAGCTCGAGCCGCGTCACAGATATTAGAGCATCAACAACATATGAAAAATGCATGGAGACACACATATAATATGCGGATATAACATCATGAATGGGTGTATGACAAAAATTAAGGCAACAACTTAATATAAGAAGAATAGCCCTATCATGCCTCAAACAGATATGTACAACCTAGACATGATTTGTAGCATGACTAATAGCTCGAGTAGTTATACAAGTATAGAAAACACGAAAATAATGGGGCATGATTCAAAACAAGGTGCATAACAGCCTAAGATCTACCCAGATCATGAATAGCCCCGGTGTACACACATACACCCGTCAACTAGCACATGCGTCATCCCAATATATTTTGATTATCATAATCAACAGAAATAGTATCCTCAAATAAAGTTTAGACAAATTACTTACCTCAAAGAGTGTGAATCAATACTCCAAAAATCCCTTCCCACACGAATTGACCTCCAAACAACTTGAATCTAGTGAAAACAACCCGATATCATCAAACACTGCTATAAAAATCAATTCCAAGTAATAAAGATCCAATCTTTGTCAAATTTCAAAAATTCAACCCGAGCTCGCTTCATGGAACTTGACAAAAGTCACAAATCTCCATCACTCGTTCTAACACGAGTCCAAATATACACGTTTCATCCAAATCCAACTCTGAATCGACAATCAAATCTCACTTAATCATTATCCAAAATATCTGACAAATACCCCATTTCCTCCCTTAGATTTCATCAACCAAAAATCAAAATCAAAGATCTAATCATGAAATAAAATCAAATCGAAGTTAAGAACACATACCTCAATCCAAGTGGTGAGTATTGCCTAAACTATAGCCCCAATCTGAGATCCCAATCTCAAAATAAGATAAAATAAGTCAAATCCTTGATTATTAATACATTTCCCAGAGATTCTCGCTTCTGCTGCCCAACAGTAGCTTCTACGACATCGAATCTGTAGAAACACTCTCGCAGATAAGGAAACCACTTAAGACTCTGACCATTCGCTTTTGCAGACATGAATTAGCTTATGCGGTCTAACTGGTGCACTTATGCATGCGCATCTATGCAAGGACTGCTGCATTTTGTGGACACCCCTGATCCCAGCCAAACTCGCATCTGCAACCCCATGTCTGTTGCTGACCAAACCTCGTAGGTGGGAAAACACCAGAACTAGACTGCCTCCAAACTTCAAAATGTTCCAAAATTCACCCGAAACACACTCTAGGCCCTCAATACCACATCCAATTGTACCAACCCTTCCTAAAACATAAAACGAACCTACGTGAGGTATCAAGTCACACAAAATAACACCAAAAATATAAATCGTACCTCAATTCAAGCTTAATGAACTAATCAGTTTCCAACTTTCAAAATTCTTGCAGAAGCACGTCTAACTAACTTGGAATGACATCAAATTTTGTACATAAGTTCCAAATAAAACAATGAACCTGTTACAAGTCTCAAAATCACAGTCTCACCTTGGTAACCTCGAAGTCAACTCCCGGTCAAACATATGAACTTACCAAACATTCAACTTTCCAGCTTTCGACAGTTAGAGCCAAACCAAACTAAGAACCTCTAAATTTAAATCCAGACATATTTCTAAGTCCAAAATCACCATAATAACCTATTGGAACTATCAAATCACTAATCCAACATTGTTTTTTACAAAAGTCAAACCTTCTAGAGGTGTTTCCTGATTTACCGGGCATGCCACATGATAGGGATATTGAGTTTTTTCTAGACTTTGTTCCGAGCACTCAGCCCATATCTGTCATACTATACCATATGGCTCCAGGTGAATTGAAAGTGTTGAATGAGTATTTTTAGGATTTGCTTGATAAAGGGTTCATTAGACCAAGTGTTTCTCCTTGGGGCATGCCGATATTGTTTGTGAAGAATAAGGATGGCTCTATGAGGATGTGCATTGATTATCTATTGTTGAACAAGGTCATTATCAAGAATAGGTATCCATTGCCTCGTAGTGATGATTTGTTTGATCAGCTTCAAAGTGCCAATGTGTTATTCAAGATTAATTGAGATCTAGCTACCATCGGTTTAAGACTAGGGCTTCAGATGTCCATAAGACAATTTTCAGGACTCGTTACAGTCATTACGAGTTCTTGGTGATGTCATTTGTTTTGACCAATGCTTCAACAACACTCCTGGATTTTGTAATGATCCGACCGGTCATTTTGAGCACCTGCATTTAGCTTAGATGTTTGATGTCATCAGTAGCTTCATATGGTTTATTAAGACTTATGTGTATTATTGTTTTTGGTTTTCATGTGGTTCGGGATTTATTTGGATGAATGATTCTCATTTTATAAGCTTTAAGTTTGAAGAGTTAACCAAGTTTGACTTTTATATATTTGACCTCGGATCGGAGTTTTATGGTTCCGTTAGGTCTGGATGGTGATTTTGGACTAATACGTATGCTCGGATTGCATTTGGATGTTTCTAAAAGGTTTTGGCATTATTTGGCAATAGTTGGATATTTGAAGGTTTAGAATATTCGTAGGTTTGACCGGGAGTTGACTTTGATATTATCAAGTTCGAATTGCTATTTCGGTAGTTGGAATAGGTTTGTTATATCATTTTGAATTGGTGTACAAAATTTGAGGTGATTACAAGTTGTTTAGACTTGCTCGGTGGAAGTTTAGAAATTGGAAATTTGAAATAGTTTATTAAGCTTGATTCGAGATGCGATTCATGGTTTTGAGTTTATTATACGTGATTTGAGTCCTCGAGTAGAACGGGGCACCGAGGGGCTCGGGAGTGTTTCGGGGTGATTTCCGACCATGATGGATGATGAGTGCATGGCTGGTCTTCTGCTGATCTTTGATACCTCTGGTTTTTATCATGATCGCGAAGGTCTAGTCGCAATCACGTAGTGTATAATTGGAGTTGCGTATTTCTCTTCTCCGTGTTCGCGACTGGTGAGTCATGTTCGGGTAGCTTTGTGAGGCTTGGGAATCGCATTCGCAATGAATTGTCGCGTTCTGTGAAGAATTATGTGCTAGTTGTATCTTCTTCACGATTTCATGGTATACACTGTGTTCGCAGAGGTTTGGCTCAGCTGTGCATTGCGTTCGCAAGGTGTGTGCCGATAAAGTAAATGGTATTTATGTGGGCACTGAAATTAGTGCTTTGCGATCGCAAAGCTGGTCCTACGACCGCGAAGGGCTTACCTGGAGCAGATCTATAATTACTATGTTTACGAATGTTGAGTTATTTTATCATATTTTGAGTGGGGAGCTTTTGGGTGATTTTGGAGAGGGACTTGAGGCTGGGTTTTAGACCATAGCTTGGGCTCAATGGTTTTAGTTGTGTCGGTATGTGCTTATAGACTCATGTGTCTGGTAGAATCCCCAGGAGTGGGATTGATGGCTTAGTAAGTGGTTGGATAGCTATATGATGAGTACTATATGACTGAGGGCTGTGCTTAGATGGTTTGGAAGTGACGAGAAGAATATTTGCTACGGATGCTTGATTATTGTCTGGACGTGTTGTACGATCTTGAGTTATGAGTATGTTGAGGAATCCTTCAGATGATCATTTTTAGAATGGAGTAAATTCCCATGTCTTGTTGACGAGTTCAGACTCGGTAGAACTAAGTGATCGCATAGTGGCGGTGACCAATATAGGGTCATGGAGAGATGCCAATTTGAGACTAAGCATGTGGATTAATACCTACGGAGTGGTCAACGGATGTGTGATCCTTATGATGCTTCTGTGGAGAGCTTTCTTTCTATTAGTAGGTTATATGTGTTGCAATTTGAGTTTGGATCGCTTGAGGAAGCTCGACGACTGTCACGAGAATGGATATGCGCTTAGCAGATGGTTTGAGGTATTTTATGATTAGTGCTACATGAGCTTATGAGCGATTTAGTTGAATAATAGTGCGATTTTATGTCAATTATAGAGTAGGTGTATTGTGGGTTATCAGCTGCTATGTTTTATGGCTTCGAGCCAAGTGAGGGAGTCTGCTATGGATGATCAGATTGCATCGTCATGTGTTATATTAGCTTTTGTCTGAGGCATACTTGTGGATCAATTATGACTTGAGGAGGTTAGTTTTGAGAATGATTCAAGCAACAAATTTGCAATATGCATGATGCGCTATACTTTATGGGCATATGGAAAACTTGGAATGATTCAGGTTTGTTATTCGTGGTGGATGTAGTGTACAAAAAGAAGAGATGCACTCGGTTGCTTAAAGGTGATGTTACTTCTTTGGGTATTTGTGTGCTAATGGAGCACAAGTCATTCAGATCGTTTGGGCGGTGCATTGTAGATTAGAGTAGAGTGGATGACTCTCGAGAAAGTTTTAATGAGTTCAAGCTTTATATGTGGTATTTGAGGATTTTTGAATTGTATATGGCTACGGTATGAGAGTTTCATTGGACAATGTCGAGACTTGCGGTACTTCAGTATCAAAAGTGGTTCTACATTTCAGTATCAGAGAGGTTGAGGGAGCAACTTCATATTCATAAAATTCTCTTTAGAGTGGGAATTTTGGTTGCGGTATTTTTTGGTGCTAAAGACGGAATACAAGGGCTTATGAGTCTTAAGACGACGTGGTATTATGTTAGGATCTCTCATTGTGAGCTTGGGATTAAGGATCGCAATGTACTGGCTAGGATATGAGTTAATTTGAAGGCAAGTCGAGAGGGGCTCGAAGAAATAGGTCAGTTTGGTAGTGGGTTGGTTCATCATGGTAATAGAAAAGATCGGTTCTTTTGGTTCTTTTGGTGTGATGAGGCTCGTAAGGTGTTTTCTGGCTATACTCTTGGGTTTGGTGACCCGCGTGACTTGGTTGAGTTAAAGGGATTCATTTCTGATGTCTTGGTGTGTGCTAATGGGTTTCGAAGAGTTCTCGATGATTTCAACCATGGCCTGGGACGAATGTTTTCGACAGGCATGACGCGTATGTTGCGTTTTATGATTTTCCCTTGGATGGGGGTCAAATAGAAGGTTCTAGATGTCAAAATGTGTATCCTACTTGGGATTCAGAGTTGATATTGGGGTCCTCGTATGTTCATATGATGGCATGATAGATGCGGTATGACTTGTGGGATTGAGTTTGCGTGCACGAGATTGCGGTTCCGTTAGAAGGGACGATCATGAGTTCTAGACAGCATGGATGGTTTCAGATGTTTAGAAGAATGTTGGAACTATCTTGTATCACCTGAAAATGGTGCACATTTCAGAATGGTGCATTGTGTTTTGACTTGCGGATGGTTGACTCACATTACGGTAACCACCTGGTTGATCGACTGCGGATGTTCAGATTTTTCTATGTGGCATGAAAGAATTATGGAGGTATTTCTCATGAGATTATTGCGTATGAGGGATGTGTCATTCACTTGAGTGGTCGAGTTGGGATTACACATGGAGATGCTTGTATTCCAAGGATTTGAAGACTAGGATAGGTTCTTAGAGGCAGATAAGTCCTTGGTTGCAGACGGTGAAGGTATGTTAAAAGGTTGACAACTGATTGTACATGTTATGGATAAGTTATTGTGGACTTTTCGTAGGTTATCTACCTATTTTGGGAGGATCAGAATCAATTTAGAGCCCACTGGTAGGCCTAATGAGAATGTGTATTCTATATCGGGTCGGATTTAGTTACTCAGCATAGCTATTGTTGAGGGGTGTGTCATAGTTTAGAGTTGATCTTATTCTTGTTATGATATGTTTCATTTATTGCTATTATATGCTACGATGGAATGTGAGACTGTTGACTAGTTACACATATGGTGAAGTTCTGTTTGAGCCTTGTGACAAAATTCGAGGGAGATGGTTCGTAGAGTGTTGAATGGTCCATTGCGCCTTGGTTAACATCTTTCTGTTTGTGGTATATTGTACTACTCGTTTCTCCCTGGTTATGATCATGCATTTCGCGTGTTGTTGTTGATATGCAAATGGTTATTGATTTTGAGCACCATGGCTCGAGGTAGTCATGTGGACCGGTGTTTGGATCAGGTCACGCATCGCAGCAAAGTTATGTTGGGATATGATCCTTGTGCTTATTTCATATGTTTTGTTTTTCCCTTGTGCGATGGGTTCATAGCAGTGCGCTTTGTGGTAGTATCTGTTGAGCTTGTGGGACGGTTCTCTCATTTGATTCTCTTTCCCTCAGTGGGTACATTCGAGTTGTTGCCTATTTGATGCACGAATGACACAGTATGTGGCTTGAGGTGGTGCTGGTATGGCGTGTCGGTTGAGCAGCTTGAGCTAGGTGATATGGGGTTATTGGACCTAGAATGAGTGCTATCAGATTTGATTAAGGTATGTATGGAAAAATAATGTCAGAGGTCAGCTTAGAATTTGAGTATGGTTCTTGATGGGCGAGAGAGCTCCACGACTTGTTGATTTGATGGGTGGTTATGAGTTTCTGCGTGTTTGCTTCATCATTGGCATTGTACCAAAGATTGGAACAAGGTTTTATTTGATATGAGGTATGTCGTTAGTATGATGTTTGTTAATGGGCAACTATTAAGTTCGTAAGCTATTGCTATGGGTATCTGAGTTGTGAAGTATATTATGTGATTGCATCTTAGGTTATGGATGTTGCATGATACATCTTGTTCATAATTTCCCAGTATTTAGATGCGGAAATCGGTTTTTATAATGGATTCCTGATGTTGGGGATTTGGTTCTAAGGTTTATGGGCTAAGGTTGAAGAAAGAATCTTAAGTTTGGTTGTGTTTTAGGGATTTTATGGATTGGGGAGACATAGGATCACCCATGGGCATGTGTATGGTGAATTTATACAGACATTCGATGGCTTTGGAACGACCCTTAGCACGTTCGAGGATGAACATATATTAAAGCCGAAGAGAATGTAATGACATGACTGAGCGTTTTGAGCAGTTGCATTTAGTTTGGTGGTTTAAGGACATGTGTAGCTTCATATGGTATATTATGACTTGTATGTATCGTCGTTTTTGGTTTTCAAGTGGTTCAGGGTTTATTTGGATGAACGATTCTCATTTTAGAAGCTTTAAGTTTGAAGAGTTGAGTAAGTATGACTTTTGGGAATTTGACCTTGACTAAGTGTAGAGTGTTGGCCGGTCAAGAATCCTTATATCTAGAAGATGGAGGTAGCAGAAATGAGGATGTTGAGATAGATGTGGGCGTGGCTCCTATGGAATACAACATGCAGAAATCTAGGCTTAGATGGTTCGGGCACTTGCGGAGGAGAAAACTTGATTCCCCGGTAAAGAGGTCCGAACGGCTTGCCTTGACAGGTATGAGAAAAGGTAGAGGGCGGCCTAAGAAGTATTGGGGAGAGTTGATCAGGGATGACATTGTACGACTTCAGATTTTCGAGGACATGGCCCTTGATAGGATGTTGTGGACGGTCGAGCATCAGGGTTGCAGGTTAGGCTATTGGTGGCTAGGATGATAGTGTTTTGTCTTAGGCTGCTAGTGGTCCCAGTTTTGTCCATATTACCTCATTAGGGTTGCTGGTTAGGTGGTAGGAGGCTAGTCTGATAGTGATTGTTTCCCAGGCTGCTAGTGCTCCCTGTTGTGTCCTTGTGTCTTCAGTGTGTTTGTAGTATTGTGCCATTGTTACTGCTTATTTTTATAGCTTTTCTCTCTATTTCTTGTTATTAAGATGCTGGTATTATCTTTCTAGCTTTCGTTGCGGATACTGCTCTACTATCTCTTTTCATCTTCTTTAGTCGAGGGTCTATCGAAAACAGCCTCTCTACTCCTCTGGAGTAGGGCTAAGGTCTGCTTACACACTATCCTCTCAAAACCCCACTTGTGTGATTTTACTAGGCGGTTGTTATTGTTTTGGCTTGTTCGGTATTGTCTTGGATTGTTCGAGGTAAGTAACATATCTAAACTTGGAATTAAGGGTAATTATACCTGAACACTATGATAATTGAGATGTGTTGGGGGTGACACACATGCAAGGTGACGGGTGTGTATGTGTGCACCGAGGTATTCATGATTTCAGTAGTTCTTAGGTTGTTATATGCCTTATTTTGCTATCATGCTTCTTTGATATCATGTGTTCTCTATTTGTATGACTACGTGAGTTATTATTCATGCTAGAAATCATGCTAGGCTATCGGCTTAATTTATTGTGACATGATAGGGCTATGTTTGCCATGTTGAGCTATTTGCCTTAGTCGTAGTCATAATGTTCAGTCATGATAGTTATGTCCGCATGTTATATCTCTCTCTCAGTGCACTTTTGATATTGTGTCTCATATGTTATTGGTGTCCTTCTACGTAACACAAGTTTGAGCTATTTCTGTGGCACATTGCGTTATTCCGTGTTGCATAATTTTATTATATTTCTGTGAGATGCGAGCCATTGAGACTTAAACAGATTGATGCTTGATGTGGTCCATAGAGCCGTATTGTGATTAATCTTTGTACTGGGGTGCACGCCGCAATAGAATGTTATTTTGGATCACGTTGCACGCCGCAATAGATTGTTATTTTGGATTCAGTTGCACGCCGCAACAGATTGTTATTTTGTATCGAGTTTCACGTTGCAACATATTATTATTTTGGATCGGGTTGCACGCTATAACATATTGTTATTTTGGATTAGGTTGTACGCCGCAACAAAGTATTATTTGGATCGGGTTGCATGCTGCAACATGCCATATTGGATATTGATTAGCGTGTGAGCTAGGATCCGCCCTTCCCGAGTCTTATATTACAGTGAGGGAAGGCATAGTGATATACACGTTCTTTGGTGAGGGGCCTTTTAGCTAGGCTCCCATACAGTACTGAGTGATTGTGTGAGTGATGGAGAGGGGCATTTGAGCCAGGAACCTTGAGCGTGCTAAGAGTGAGTGTACTTGATGCTTTTACTGTGATATTATTGACTTGATATGTAGGCATAAAGATGTATTTTCCACATGCTAACTAGTAAATGAAAAGTCTTATATATTGTTGAATCTTTGGAAAAATCACAGTTCTCTGATAAACTCATATTTTTAGTGACTTCGGTGAAAGATTTGGGCTTTAACTGTTATACTTGCAAAGCATGTCTAATTCCTCATATTTTTGAACAAGTTGAACATGACATCTTTTGAGTTAGTCACTGTTACTGTCAACATTATATCATGTGTTGTTGTTGATCGTTGGTGTTGGACATTGACCTTCTTCCGAGCTCGTCACTACTTTCAAACCGAGGTTAAGTTTGTTACTTATTGAGTACATATGGTCAGTTGTACTCATACTATACTCCGAGTGGTCGAATATCCGACTTGGTTGGCCAACATTGTGCCAGTTCCAAAGAAAGATGGAAAAGTTAGAGTATATGTTGACTATTGAGATATGAACAGAGAAAGTCCCAAAGATGATTTCCCACTGCCCAACATACACATACTGATTGACAATTGTGCCAAGCATGAGCTCCAATCCTTTGTGGATTGCTTCGCAGGATACAATCAGATCTGGATGGATGAAGAGGATGCCGAAAAGACAACCTTCATTACACCATGGGGGATATACTATTACAAAATGATGCCGTTTGGTGTGAAGAATGTTGGAGCCACCTACATGAGAGCCATGACAACCATCTTCCATGACATGATACACAAAGAAATAGAGGTGTACGTTGATGACATTATCATCAAATCTTAAAGGAATTCGGATCATATAGCAGACTTGAAAAAGTATTTCGACCGGCTTCAAAAATACAATTTGGAGTTGAATCCTACAAAATGTGCCTTCGGAGTCCCTGTTGGAAAATTGTTAGGATTCATCGTCAGTCGCTAAGGGATTGAGTTGGACCCATCAAAGGTCAAAGCTATCGAAGATCTACCACCTCCAAAGAATAATAAAGATGTGATGAGCTTTTTAGGGCGTCTCAATTACATCAGCCGCTTCATAGCATAGTCAACTGTGATATGTGAGCCAATCTTCAGGATGCTAAGGAAAGATGCTGCAATAAGTTGGACTAAAGAATGCCAGAAAGCCTTCGACACAATCAAGTAGTATTTATCTAAACCACCTGTTCTGGTCTCTTCTATACCTTGCGTGTGGATCTTGGAGCTAATGCTACTGCGATTGGCGGGAGCTGGCATTAAAGATGCAACGTCTTTCCAGACATAGCGACCACTTGTCCTGGTAGTTTTAGATTCATATTTTGTTTATGTATATTCCAAAAAGATGTTGTATATATTTTTATACCAGCTTTGTAAATCTAAGTCTTAGTGGATCATGACATGTACTACCAATCCTTGGATTTGTATGGGAATTCAGTTACTTCATTTATTGATTTCATATTAATTTCAACACAATTGTGTTGACTGCTATTTGGCTTACCTATAGGGTTGGGTTAGGTGCCATCACAACAAGGCATATTTTGGGTCGTGGTAGATTTGATGAACCGAGTGTACGGGCCTTATTTATATTCCTTTTTATTGTTGATAAACAAGCCTTCATTGATGATATTTGTGTTTAGTCCCGTAGAGAGGAGCATGAGCTTCACTTCTGGGCTGTACTTAAGACTTTGAAGGAGAATCATCTTTTTGCAAAATTTTCAAAATGTGAGTTCTGGTTGGACTCGGTTGCATTACTTGGTCATGTTGTATCTAGTGATAGTATCAAGGTTGATCCTAGGAAGATTGAGGAAGTTCAAAATTGGTATGGACCTACTTCAACTATAGAGATTCAGCGTTTCTTGGGTTTGCCAGGCTACTACCATCATTTTGTTGAGGGATTTTCATCTATCACTGCTCCATTAACCAAGTTACTCAAAAAGGTGATGCTTTTAGATGGTATTATGAGTGTGAGGAGAGATATCAGAAGCTCAAGGTTGCTTTGACTATTAGCTCTAGTATTAGTGTTGCCTACTGGTTAGCGTATTTACTATGTACTGTGATGCTTCACATGTCGGTTTTTGGAGCGATTTTGATGCAGGATGGTAGGGTGATTTCCAAAGTGTCTTGGTATTAAATACTCATGAGAAGAATTTTCCTATTCAGGATTTGGAGTTGACAACTATTGTGCACGAGCTCAAGATTTGAAGGGAGTACTTGTACGGTGTGTCATGTAAGGTTTATGTTGATCACCAAAGGCTCCAACACTTATTCAAGTACATGGATTTGAATTTGAGAAAGCAGAGGTGGTTCGAGTTGTTGAAATACTATGATATCACTATCTTGTGTCATTGGGGAAGGAAAATAAGGTAGCTGATGCCTTGAGGGGGAAGGTGGAAAGTATGGGTAGTTTGGAAATTATTCTAGCTGAGGAGAGGTCGTTCGCTATGGATGTTCAGGCCTTGGCCAACTGATTTATGATTGGATATTTTCGAGCTGAGTAGAGTTCTTTCTTATGATGTGGTGCAATCGTCTTGTTGTAGTGCATCAAGGCTCGCCAATTTGATGACATTTATTTGTTGGCGTTGAAGGACACAATGCAGCGAGGTAGATCTAAGAAGGTTGTGATTGGAGGTAATGGTGTTATGTGGTTTCAAGGTCGGATTTATGTTCTGAATGTTGATGGCTTGAGGGAGTTGATTCTCTAGAAGGCTAATAATTCACGATATTCTATTCATCCACGTGTCAAAAAGATGTATCATGACTTGAAGTAGCATTACTGGTGACAGAATATAAAGAAGGACATTATTGATCATATTTCACATTCTTTGAATTGCCAACAAGTGAACTATGAAAATAAAAAACCAGGTGGTTTGACACAGAGGTTAGTTATACTAGAGTGGAAGTGGGAGCACATTACTATGGACTTTTTTAAGGATTAGAATTGACTTTGAGGAACTTTGATATTATTTGGATCAATGTGGATAGGTTTACCAAGCCTATGCATTTCATTCCGGTGATGACTTCTTACACTTCAAAGAAGTTGGCTAAGATCTACATCAGGGAGATTATTCGATTGCACGGTGTACCCAGTTCACATTGCAGTTTTAGATATCTGTTCAGCGAGAGTTGTGTACATATGTGGATCTTAGCACTGCATTTCACCCCCGGATGGATGGTCAATTCGAGCAGCCAATTCAGATCCATGAGGATATGTTGAGAGCCTGTATTATTGATGTTGGAGGCCTTTGCGATCAGTTTCTACAATTGGCGAAGTTTGCCTACAACAACTGTTCTTAGTCCAGCAATAGTGTCGTACGAATTTTTATATAGTAGGAGGTGTTGTTATCCTATTAGTTGGTATAAGCCTGGTGAGGCTAGGATCATGGGTGCCGATTTGTTTTGGCATGCCTTAGATATTTCAGGTTCATCTTAGAAAAGCACATAGTAGGCATAAGCATTATACGGACAAGAAGGTCTGTGATGTGGAGTTTATGAAGGGAGAGAATGTAGTTTTGAAGGTTTCGCCTATAAAGGATGTGGTGAGATTTGAGAAGAAGGGCAAGTTTGGCTCGTAATTCATTTGTCTGTTTGAGATCTTACAGAGAGTTGATGAGGTGGCGTACATGCTAACTTTGCCACCTAATTTATTTGGATTTCGTTAGATAATTCATGTTTCGATGCTCTGAAAGTATCATAAAGACAAATATTATGTATTGAACTTCAGCATGGTACTACTTGATGATAATTTGGATTATCAAGAAGAAATGGTAGCTATTCTAGACCAACAAGTTCAGAAATTGAGATCTAAGGGAATTCCTTCCGTGAAAGTTCTTTGGAAAGGGAGCTGGCTGAGGAGGCTACTTGGGAGTTTGAGTTCAAATGAGGAGTAGATACCTGCATCACTTTTCCAGTGCAGGTACATTGCTATTTCCGTTCAAGGGTGAACATTTCTTTTAGAGGTGGATGATGTAAGGACCCGATAGGTTATTTTGAGTTCTAGCATACTTTTTCGGGATTTGAGGCCGTGAGTAGCTTCATTTGATGTTTTATGACTTGTGTGCATTATTGGTTTCAATTTCCTAAAAGTTTAAATGTGTTTTGGAAGATAAATTCCAATTTTAGAGTTTTGATGTTATTGGCGTTGACAATAGTCTTAAATTTTGGGAAATAATGTCGGATCGATGTTTTGGCGATTCGGGTAGGTTCGTATGATGATTCGAACTTGCACGTATGTTTAGTTTCCGGGTGACCCCATGCCGTTTCATTGCTTATAGTTGAAAATTTTGAAAATATGAACTTATGAACATTTTAAATCATTGGGTTTTCATGCTTGATTCTTAGTTTTGATGTTATTTTTGATGTTTGAGCTTATGAACTAGTTCGTGTTAGTTTTATATACATGTTAGGATGCTTGGATTGGGCCCGAGGGGCTCGGTGGAGTTTCAGATTGGTTTCGGATGTGTTCCATGGCTTATGATTGTTGCTAATTTGCTGGTATCGCAGGTGTTACACCCCATGTTTTAGTACGTGGAAGTATGCTATAAGTAAATTGATATAAGCTCATAAATGAGATTTTACAATCCGCATTTTTGTACGTTAAAATTTCGTCGTAAATTAATCGACGTAAGTTCGGGACGGGGATTATATTTATATTATAAGCGTTATGCTATTTCAAACATGTGATGAGTAAATCCGTGAAAGTGAGAGGGTAAGCAAATCGAAGAAAATGAATTTCGTCGAAATTTGATATTTTGGGATAAAATACGGCCCGAGCTAAAATACCCGATATTTATGGACTAGTGCCATACAAGGTACTACATGGCCATGATAGTAAGGTGTATAAGGTGTATTAAAAATAAGTAGTATTTTAAGTAATTTAGAATAATTATTAATTATATGGGTAATTGATTAATTATTGGATTAGTGGGAGATTAATAATTTATTATGAAAATGGGGGAATTATTGGATAAGACTTGATGACAAACGTGGCAGCCCACTAATGCCCATATAATGACTCATTGGTCTTCATGAGTTGGTGGCATGTTAGGAAAAGTTTTGTATAAAATAATCTCCAATATATAAAGCTCCTCTAAGTTGCATTATGGAGATGTTTACACAAAAGCAACAAATGGATTTATAAGGTTTATGGCAACGTGAATTCTCTCTAGCAAACTTATATAAAAGAATGTCCAAGTCAAGTAACAAGAAGCCACAAAATTCGTACAGGATTAGATGATAGCAACGTAAATCGCTTCAAGAATTTAGTAGGAATTTATACTGTGTAATAGCAACGGGATTTGCAAGTTCTAATGAAGCACGGTATAATCTTTTCCAAGAATATCACACGTATTTCATCACAAAAGACGTGTGTTAGAGGAATTATCAACAGAATCGGTGCAGGTATGTTAATCCTATCCTTTTTTTTTTGGCATGATCTATACGACACAAACGAAACGAGCAAATGCACAATTTCCATAAATGACTCTATTCATAGAAATGCTAGAGATGGTTATGTTCTTGATTCCCCATGTGTCATATTATTCTATCATCTGTTCATGGTCTCAAAAATATACATATATATTTGATAAAGTTTATCCGACATGCATATTATTTTTATGACATTCTGAGAAATATTAATAACATATTTCTTATGCATTTCATACATTTATACATGTACATTGGCCCATGATCAGATGTCGTTATATACGCATATATATATATACGTACCACCACCTGATCAACTGGTATACGTACATCGTTATATACATACATCGTTATATACGTACCACCACCTGATCAACTGGTATACGTTGATGATTTGCCTACAGTGGCCGAAATGATATGATGGGATGACCTCAGAGGCTTGATGATATTATGAACGCATATACCTATACATAGTATGACATTTATACGCATACGCATGACATTATAAAAAAATAAATGATTCACAGAGCTATGCAGACGTACATGTCGAGTCTTTTACTCCATGTTTCTCTCATGTCTATTATTTACTGATTTTTATTCCTTACATACTCGGTACATTATTTGTACTGACATCCCTTTTTCCTGGGGACGCTGCGTTTCATGCCTGCAGGTCTCGATAGTCAGGTCGAGAGTCCTCCAAGTAGGCAATCAGCTAAGCAGAAGATGTTGGTGCACTCCATTTGCTTCGGAGTTGCTTGGATGGTCAGTATGATTTAGATGTGTATTGTTTGCTATGGACTTGTCGGCCTATGTTCAGTGTACGAGTGGTTACTTTGGTCTTAGAGGCACATATGTCTTATGTATAAGTTTATTCCCTCAAGCTTTACCCTCATTTATTTACCTATGATGGAATGATACGAAAGATACGTTATGTTGGTACTCGGTTGAGTAAGGTACATAGTACCCGTCGCGGCCCATCGGTGTGGGTCGTGACAAAAGTGGTATCAGAGCAGTTCTTTGCTAGGGAGTCTACAAGCCGTGTCTAGTAGAGTCTTGTTTATGGGTGTCTTGTGCACCACACTTATAAGCAGGAGGCTATGGGGCATTTAGGACTGTCACTCTTTCTTCTTACTCCAGATCGTGTGGTAGAGCTCAGTTGTAAGAACTCAATTTCCTAAAAACTATCTTATTCATAATATGACGATGCCTAGATCCAGAAAGACGGTTGGTAAGAGATATAATTGTGGAAGAGCTGAGTAAGAGGAACTCAATTTTTCATGATGCTTATGATGAGTAAATATGAGGCCTTCAGCAGATCATATGTGTACAAAGATGTGTAAAACTTCTTGATAAGGATGCCTAAGGCAAAAATGTCTATCCACTCTTATGGTAAAAATGAATAACAGAATCGAAAGGTAGATACAAGTTTTAGCAAGTAAAAGAAGCAAGATGAAAAAGGGTATGAGCTACCCACCTAATAAAGATTTTCGCAGAGGAATATAAGCCTTTTGAATTACCATCCACAATAACAGTGATATATACAATTAACCACACCCATCTCATTTATGCCATATAGGGGCTAACTGAAGTAGTATAAGAGAAGGCAGGATATCAGGATCTAGCTGGGGTTAGGGTAACCCAAAATGGTGGATAGATTATTAGTTCGGGTTAGGATAACAGAGATATATACAAATGCCGAAGGATATTGCAAATATACTAATAGATATTCTTGTGAGACGCCCAGATGGTGCACTCTAAAATAGTACAACTAGATACGAGTACTACAAAGATAGGCACTGGAAGCCTGGAAGGGATAAATATTACCTTAGTGTGGCTCCCGTCCCTATTAAAGAAATAACGTTAGGCAACCCGGAGAGATAGTAGGTGGAGCAAGGGGATCTAGAAGCAAAAGAATGTCTTGTTCGAAATTTTCGAAAAAAGTGAAAGACATAAATGTTAGCGGGAAATAAGAAGAGAGTTAATGAAGCATTATGAGTAAGATGTGATACATGGATGACAACGGTAGATCAAAAGGATGACAGTATTACAGATTCTATGGTCAAGTGAAGGAAAAGATGAGAGGTGATAGGCCTTGAGATAACAAAAGAATATAGGCCATAAAGTCATATCCTCATTTCGAGAAATAAGTTCGTGACTCCAAAGTGATTACCAAAAGGAAAATTTAGACCCCAGAGTAACAAGAACTCAACATGGACTGATGAACAAGATAAACTAAACATGAACTAGGGACTAAGTAATAGTCAGCATCATGAGAATTTCACAGATTACGTCCCGGCGATAATAGAATGGGCGACAGCAGAATAACGTTTAAAGGTCATTTAGACAGATGCTTCCCTAAAGAAAGCATAGTGAGCAAAGTTAAGCTTAAGGGATTGTATGTACCAGTTACACTAAGTGTCACCCTCACGAGTAAGGAATTTTGTTATCCTTGGTACAGAAGGATCACCACGAGGCGAGTAAGGATCATCGATGATGTGGGAAGAAGCCAAAGATGTAAAGGTAAAACATCTATAGGTAGATCATCGTGGCTCCAACTATTAGTACTCCCCTGAAGGTGGGAATATGGAGTGATGTGGCATTAAGACAGAATTAAGTGGTTCTAGTAACTATGGAATAGTAAAGGAAGAATGCGATAAAAATGAGAAAAGGATGAAATTGCACTTATTCAAATCCTGGTGATATGCTACCTTTCCAGACCATTATGCAAACACTATGTCAATATGAGGAAGTAAGGGTTCTTGCCTGAGATGTTATTGATAGATGTAGAGCTAGTGCAGGACGTAAGTTAAGATAAAGGAAATGACCCATGAAAGATTATGCAGAATATTAATATGAGAATGAGCTAATTAGTAGTTAGTAGTTGATTCAAAGAGCCTAGTTATGGCTAGACAAGAGGATACAGACAAATCAACAAATCATGCAAGATAAACATAATGAACCCCAACATGGGTAATTCAATCTCGCAGATATGGCATTGTAATACTTGAGAAATATTCAGATAGGAGTCGAGGTAGTTAAAGGTACCGTATGAATTTTATGAAAATAAAAGATAGTCTCATTGGGAAGACAGTCAAAACTTCAGTTCAGAAGCACCTCTACAAGCACAAGGATGTGAGGGGTAAGTAAGTACGGATAATTATAGGCGAGGAAAGACATCAAAAAATATTCTATCGGGAATATGATGTAATGAGCTCGCAACTTTACAAGAGTCAGAGGATCCTCCCTAAATACTAAAATGAAAGACTAGCTGAGGAAGTAAGGAAGAAGGCTTCAGCCTAAGCTCAGTGACCTAAAGAGGAAATAGTCTTATAACAACAGTCTCACAACAAAATTATATGCACTCCATAAGAAAATGGCACCTACCATAGCTAATGAACGGGAAGTAAAATCAGAAGTAATATTCGAGACCATGTGAGTTGCACAAAAATTTTGGCATGCGTGTGAACTAAGATAAGCTAAGTATACACGCAGCAGAGGGGCAGAAAGACCAGGAAAAGTAATAGCTTACATTTAAAGGAAGCTCAGAGGGAACAAAAGGGATAATGCACTTAAGACATCAGAGTGATATCCATGCACCATATATGTTGACATTCATACAGACGTAGAAGACTCCTATATAAGTTAAAAGAAAGAATTGAGCCTAGAGCATAGACAAAGGATTGAATTATCAGAAGATTGTATCATCGATATTCCATAGTACCCATGAAAGGCTAAAGTAATAACTAATATCATGAGCCACATATTAAAAGATAGCTTAAGCCTAAAGGCTGATCAGAATGAAGAAGAAAGTAAAGAGATACATCAACGAAGTAAATCATGAGTCTCATTATTGGACCCAGAAAATTATAGACCTCGTGATTGAGAATATTGCAGGATCACTCTTAATATCAGAGGTATAAGAGAGATAGTACAACAACTATATTCTATAACAGCTCTACAAGAAAGCCAGTTGGAAGAGTACCAGCCTCATAAAATGTCAGTATGAAGCTCTTACCGGATTGTGCATGCACCAGAGATGCAAGTATTATAATAAAGCTTCAAGTTGAGGATGTGAATTATACCTGTGTGGAAGGAAGTTTATGAAAGAGATAGAAGATTGTGAGGCAATATTTTAAGGTAAGTAAGGTAAATGTGAACAACGTGCGAGATATTCAAGTGTAGATGGTTGTGAATAGTCCATACTTCAGATAGAAGGCTAGAAGTGCTGAGATTCAATATCCAGGAATGATAGCGGCGTCGTCAGTGGCATATCTTCCAGCTGTGGTTTCTAGGCATCGATAGGTCTAGTTAAGAGAGTAAAAGAAGAGTTAGAGATGATGTGATGTCTCATTTGATGTTCCAGAATAACACAAGGAAATCTATGGTGCAAGAAAGTTGAAGGAAGGTTGAGAATAGTATAAATGGATATGTGTAGGTTGTAAGCTAAAGTATGGTAGAGCGACAAGATTTTAGGAAGACAGGAGTAAGGATAAGAAAGGTCAAGTGAGAAGGTGACGAAAATGGATAAGTCCTCGAGATTAAGCACGTGAAAACAAGAGAGATAATGGTTTCTCTAAGTTATAGAAAGCTCAGGATAGCCTGAATGAACTCAAACGAGTCTAAGACTTGTAGCATTTAGAAGAGATGGAATGCTGCACTGGTAGCAGAATGAGCGTGTGATTGTGATAGATAAAGGAGCCTTCGATTGACTAATGACTTGAAGAGGATTTCATGAATTGTACGGGATTAAAATACCCATGTAAGGTGAATTGCATTGGGATACTATAAAGTACGGTTATGGAAGTATAGTATCACCCCTAGGTGGATCAATCTAATTACTCCAGATGTCCCCGATGAGACGTGAGCATTAGCGGTAGTGTTACATAAGAGGTCAAGTTATCAGTAATATATTGTAGATCAATATTGAGGTGAATCAACAATGGATGGACAAAAGTCACAAAGTATGAGATGAGATTAAGTCGTCATTCTTAAGATGAACAGTAATGAGGAAGCATTAAAGAACTTAGATTTATGCATATGGGATAAGCAACAAAAGTAACCTGGAGTTTGGTAGCAGACCTTAGTAACGATAAATCGAAGTAAGAGTTATGGTATAGTATGACCTACCTAGATGCAGTAATGTCATACAAATGGATAACCGGGTCTATGAAATAAGATATAGCAATATTCATAAGTTCAACAAAATATCGAGCAAAGAACTTCAGTATACCCATAGATGCCCAGAGAGACATCTTATCAAGCTCTGTATATGCTTACGAAGTGCGGCCTAGAGATTGGCTAAAGACTGGAGGAAAAAGGAGAGGAGAGTCGCATAGGTGCACATACAAAGTCAGAGTCGTACAGGCTACATGATAAAAGGTTGCAACAATTATAAGATTGGAAGGATTCCGACCATAAGTCATGATGTGAGAAAGAGGCCTAAAGGGGAAAATGCCCTGGCCTTTGGAATTATTTAGAGAACAGTTGCCTAGATGGCAAGCAGAGTACTAAAGTATTCGGAAGACATGAGTCATGAAAATAATAAGTGCATCAGCCAACATTCGAGGAAAAATGTTCCAAAGGGGGGAAGGATGTTACTCCCCACATTTTAGTACATGGAAGTATGCCATAAGTAAACGGATATAAGCTCGTAAATGAGATGTTACATTCCGCATTTTCATCCATTAAAATTTTGTCGTAAATTAGTCGATGTAAGTTTGGGAATGGGATTATATTGGGATTATAAACGTTATGCTATTTCAAACAAGTGATGAGTAAATTCGTGAAAGTGAGAGGTTAATCAAATCAAAGAAAATAATTTTTTTCTAAGTTATACATATACATTGACCCATGACCAGATGGCATTATATACGTGTATATATATGTATATAGGATATGGGAAAAGGTTACGATGTTATATACACACCACCACCTAATCAGCTGGTATACATTTATGATTTGCCCACAGTGGCCGGAATGATGTTATGGGATGCCCTCAGAGGCTTGATGATGTTATGAACGCATATACCTATGCATGGTATGACATTTATACGCATATGCATGACATTATAAAAAATAAAATGATTCACAGAGCTATATAGACATACATGTCGAATCTTTTACTCCATGTTTCTCTCATATCTATTATTTACTGATTTTCATTCCTTACATACTCGGTACATTATTTTTACTGACATCCCTTTTTCCTGGGGACGCTGCGTTTCATGCCTGCATGTCTCAATAGTCAGGTCAAGAGTCCTCCAAGTAGGCAATCCGCTCAGTGGAAGATGTTGGTGCACTCTATTTGCTTCGGAGTTACTTGGTTGGTCAGTATGATTTAGATGTGTATTGTTTGCTATGTCGGGGCTCTGTCCCGACCTTTATGATAATTATGTATTTTGAGTTACATGTAGACAGATGTCATATACGTAAAAGATTGTATGGCCTTGTCGGGCTATGTTCGGTGTGCGAGTGGTTAGTTTGGTCTTAGAGGCCCACATGTCTTATGTATAAGTTTATTCCCTCATGTTTTACCCTGGTTTATTTACCTATGATGGAATGATACGAAAGATACATTATGTTAGTTCTGGGTTGAGTAAGGTACTGGGTGCCCGTCGCGGCCCATCGGTTTAGGTCGTGACAGCAGGTATCACACATGCAATGATCAATCGCGTAGGTGCGAGCTCGCCCTACGGTGGGTTGGATCGCATATTCGAGGAAGGAGATCTAAGGCTATGATTGCATTTATGATGGAAGGTGCACAGATGCGAGGCCGCATCTGCGGGTGTCGGCTCATATCTACCAGAAAGGGAGGAGCTGGGCATTGTCGCTTTTCCGATGGCAGGTACAGAAATTTGAGTTCACACCTATAGGTGTGGGTTCTCATATGTGTGGGGCTTATCTATAGGGGAGCTCACATCTGTGATATATATTTTGGATGTATATGTGATTGTCGCATCTACAAAAGACCTGTGCTTCTGCCACATCTCCACCGACATAGGCTCGCATCTGTAAACCAGTTTGTCTGTAATGACCCGATCGATCGTTTTGAGCTTTAGCATGTTATACAGTATGAGACCTAAAGTAGCTTCATATCATGCATTATGACTTATAGGTATAGTTGGTTTTGACTTTCGTGAGATCTGCAGTTTATTTGAGAGGATAATTCTCAATTAGAAAACTTTAAGTTGGAAAAGTCAACCAAGTTGGACTTTTGAGTAAACGACTGCAGAATTAGTATTTGAATGTTAATATAGTTTCATAAGTTAATTTTGGACTTGGTTGTATGTTTGGGTTGAGTGTCGAGTCATGCACGAGTGATTCTGTGCTTATTGTTGGAAGTTTGCATTTTGAAGGTTTTTTAATTTGCGTTGGAGTGGACGTTGGTGTTATCAGTCCCTGTCTAGTGTTCCAACTTCTTGGATAGGTTTGTTTAGTTGATTTGAACTTGTGTGTGACGTTTAACCATGATCCAGAATGTCTAACAGTGATTCGGACGCCTTCGGCAAAGTTTCAAGTTTTTAAGAGATGGATTTTGAGCGTCGATTCATGGTTTTGATATTATTTGTGGCATTTCGAGCCTTTGGATAAGTTTGGAAAGGTATGGGACTTCTTGGTATGATTGGACGGGGTCCTGGGGGCCTCAGGTGCAATTCGGGTTATTTTCGGATCATTTCCCTTTGATTTGCAGTTGCTAGTTTCAGGTATCAGGGGTATGCATCACGATCGCGGAGCCGAACTTATAATTGCGGAGAGTTGTGTAGAGTTGGGGAGAATTAGTTCTTCATGATCGCCGAAGGGGTTTCGCCATTTCGGTATGTGATCTAATTTTGCTTCATGTTCGCGTAGTGAGGATTGCAAACACGATGTATAAGTTGCGCTGGCCTAGGTTGGAAGGTGCTCTTCGCGAACGTGTAAGGCCTGTCACGATCGCCGAAGGCAAATTGCTGAGGTTGGAAGTATTGGCCATCACGTTCGCAGAGCAGTGCTCATGTTCGCGTAGGCTTGGCAGGCTGAGTGTCATGATTATGGTTATCTTGGCCTTCGCGATCGTGCAGTGTCCTTCCACTATCGCAGAGAGGGATGACTAGGCTGTGTGTAAGTTAGCATATCTGAAATTTGCTCATTTCATCTCACTTCTAACTTTTGGAGCGATTTTGGAGGGCCATTTTCATCATCTATCACAAGGTAAGTTATTTCAACTCATTGTGAGCTAAATACATAGATTATATAGGGATTTAAATATGGGAATTGGTAGAAATTGTGGGATTTTTAAAGAAAACCTAGAAATGGTATATTGAGTTTTGAATACGAAATTAGATATGAAATTTGAAATAAGTTATATATTTGAGTTCATGGTGCTGTGGGTAATATTTATCTTCGAGAATTTTAGAAATCCGCCCGCATGTGCTCGGGGATTGACTTTGTTGACTTTTTGTGTGGAGTTGAGAATTGTTAAATTATGAGTCTTTGAGTATATGTTGATTTATTTGCACGTTCTCTGGCTAGTTTTGGATCGTTTGGCATTGGATTAAGGTGTTACAGAGGCGTTTGAGCCGATTATCGGATTTCGAAGCATGGTAAGTATCATGTCTAATCTTGTAAGAGGGAATTTACCTTGTAGATGGTATACTTGCTACTTAATATGTGTTATGGGAGCTATGCACATATGAGGTGACGAACGTCTATGCGTATACTAGGTTCTTGATTATGTCCGGGTAGACTTAGACTCACACCATATTTTAATTGTACTACTTGAGTTATTCTTTCCTGTTTAAATGCTTTAATTTGTGTTTTTGCCTAAGGCTAGACTTGCATGGAGTATCAAACTTGCTAATCTAAAAAATTGATGCGCTACTTCATTAGCCGCGGGAATTATTCTTTCTCTTCCGGATTTCTCCCGCATTGTGCGTATATGTTCGAAAGTTCCTCGATTTTGATAACTCGCACATACTTTCGCTGAGTTGGGATGAATACTTGTCAAAAGTTTCACTATTCTTATGGGATCAGATTAAACACCTTACCAGTACTATTATTGGATCGGCCTGAACGCCTTAGCATTACTATTATGGGATCGGGTCGTTTGCCTCGTTAGTATTATAAAATGCATCTATGGATCGAGCCCTACGACTTCGGCAGTATCATGTAACACACTATCATGGGAGCGGGCCGTTCGTCTCAGAAATATTATGAGTACTATTATGGTATCGGGTCCTTCGGCTCGTCAAACCCGTGCGTAATATTCGATATAGAGTCAGTGTACATATGAGTTTTCCTTACCTGTGATTTGACATTGTATTTGATGTTGGTTATCTTTGTTTCCTTCGAGGCAGTTTATGGTATTTAGTGATTTCGTAATTACTATTATGGTGAGGATCATGTTATGTATATTTATCTGTTTCGCTGCTAATTGTTATGTTTCATACATGTTTACGTTTTTGTACATTGTTATTGGACCACTAGTAAGTATCAATGTCGACTCTCCATCACTACTTCTACGAGGTTAGACTAGATACTTACTTGGTATGTGTTAATTTACGTACTCATACTATACTTCTGCACTAATTGTGGAAGTACTGGGACAGGTACGTCTAGTGGTCATATCGTCGCGTAGGCGAAATTTCTGAGGAAACTTTGGGGTGAGCTGCTCTTTATGTTACGATCCGAAGCACATGCAGTCCCCTTCCTATTCATTTACTGTACTATATCTGTTTTCTATTCCAGATAGTTGTTGTACTAGTATAGTAAATTATAATAGATGCTCATGCACTTGTGACACTAGGTTTTGGTGATTTATGTTTTCATTCTTGGTTGCATTTATGTTGTGATATTTGAATTTATATTTCTACCACATTCGAACATTTAATATAATATCAGTACTTTTCTATAAAAATAGAGAGATTCCGCTTATTTATTTCACCACTTGTTCTAAAATATGTTATGGACTATCTGTCGGCATGTGGATTAATTGCTGGCTTGACTATGGCAGTGTTGGGTGCCATCAAGCCCAACGGTGGGAAAGGGATCGTGACATCGTCACTCATGTGATATCGCGCGTGCGATGCTAAGTTTTGCAACTACAATATATGAGGTGGGTAAAGGAAAAGGGCTTCGAGATTGGGCTGTTTTCCATCATTTGTGAAACGTAGAGTTTGAATATAGGCAATTTCTTTTGAAGATTTTTCATCCCAATTTCAAAGGTTAGTAGTTTTAACTTTCTTTTAATTTTTTTTCTTAATTTCCCATAGATGTTCACCCCTAAATCTAGGATTTCTAAGAGTGAAAAATAGGATTTTGGGTAGCAACTTAAGAGAGTACATTTTGGAGATTTAGACTTCAATCTAAGATGATCTTGAAACAAATCACATATTGTACTCAAGGAAGAATGAGTAACTGGGATTTGGTCTTGGTTTCAACCAAGTGAGCCTGGGTTGAATTTTTTATTGACTTTTCCAAATATGATAAATATCAAACTTTTTAGTGTTAGGAGGTTTCTTAAGCTTGTTTTGACTTATTTAAGTATTATTTAACTAGATTCGAGTTGTTTGGATGCTTGTCTTAAAGGGAAAGCGGTATTGGATTATTGAACCTGTTCCGAATAGAGGTAAGTATAGTAGTTAACCTTGATTTGAATGAATTTAGATTGTAGATGTTTCTTTGCTATGTTCTTAGTGTATTATGGGCGTCGTATATGCATGGTGATGACTGTATATGTGTTTGACATGATTTAAAGCATGCGGGTAGAATTAGTTATATTCATGTCTTTTCTTGTTTCATATGTTATTCTCTTATACTACGTTTGATTGTGTGACTACTTGATTATTCATTTTTTAGCGGCCATGTTTTGGGCTTTGTTGAGATTTATGAGTAAGATTGGCTTAGAATATTGAAATTCCTATCACATCTTGTTCATGTCCATATTTTCCTTAACGAATTATCCTTATTTGTCCTGTTTGATACTATATTGTGTATTTTTCCATGTTTGTTACTTGTTGGGGTGTTTCCATATGAATCGGTATGTTGGATAGGGTTTCCCGTACCAGATTGCTCACCACAACAATATGGCCATTGGATTGTGTAGTTCACCACAACAAATACGATATGAATTCTCGTGTTTATTTATGATATTGTCTTTCTTTGTTGATTTTAATATGTTATTTCACGTATATCGTTTATTCGTCCTTTGTTTGAGTTGTTGATAAAGGTTTGACTGTTTCATTTGAGAAATGTGATCATTATTTCTTTTAGTTGATCATTCTTCGAATTCTTTTTTTATTCTTGTTACTTCTCTTGCTATTTCTCTTATTTATTATCTGCACATGTTTATGAGGGAGTATCATGTCACAGCCTTGTGACTATCTCATCGAGGTTAGGCTCGATGCTAACTGAGTATATTGGGTTAGTTATACTGATACTATACTTCTACACTTCTTATGCAGATTCATATGCTGGTACTAGCGGAGTTCCTAGAGGTGCCTAGCTTGGATACTTGAGAGACTCGAGATAGTGTTGCATATTCCTTAGCAGGATCTAGAGTCACTTTCATTATCTTTCTATTGTTTATTGTATCATACAGTATTGCATTCATTTCGACTGTGTATTTAGTATTTTTTAGAGTTCATGTTCTCAGTGACACTAGTATTGGGGATTTGTTTAGACACTTATTTTGGTTTTAGGCTAGTTATGTTATCTCCGATCTTTTACTTTTTATTTATTATATTATGTTGTTAAATGTTTAGTTTTGTTTCTTCTTTTACTATTAAATGTTGGTTTGCCTAGCAAGTGGGGTTAGGCGCCATCATGATCCCTTGGTTGAATTTTGTATCGTGACATTCTAGTGGAAAGCTAAGTCTATAGTCTTGACTATGAATTATGAAAGCTAAGTCTATAGTCTTGACTATTAATTATCATTTACCAATGTACCTCAAACTCAACTTACCATCTTTCCAAATCTCATCAAACCTTTAAATAGGGAAAATATTTCGCAACACAGGGTCATCCACAATGAACTGGAATTCGCAACTATTCTTGGCTACGTAAGACGTTTGCCTACTCTGAGTTGTCCCAAGATATCCCTATATAAGCTTGATCTTCTTAAAGGCCTACTGTGCTAAGCCTTTATGAAATAATATCTTTTTGTCATGCTCGAACAAGTGGATCAGAAAATGATATCAGCAATCATATAAAACCTCAATATTACGACCCAAAATCCAACCTCAAGGTTGTGATGCTGCCTAGACGAACTTGCTAAGCAAGCCAACTCACAACAACAAATATAGCCCATTTTTCCTTTATTTAAAAGAGAGGTATAACAATAAAAGATGGAAATAGTCTTAAAATGGTAGCGCGACCTAAACACATCCAATACAATACGCCTCCAAGACTAGGTGGCACAAGTACACAAGAAAACTACAGGAATTAGATCAAGTCTATATACATGTCAAGCTGTATGAAATACAAATTGATAGGAATAAATAAGGGAACAGGGATTCGAGAACTACGAGGTAGATCTAAGAAGTGCAACTCACCCTAATTCTACGTGAAACTCCTAGCTCAATCAGTAACCTCTGATAGGACCCACCTAAGGATCTGTACAAAAAGATGTGTAGAACAGTAGTATGAGTACACCAGAGTCGCTACTCAGTAAGTATCAATTCTAACCTCGAAGAAGTAGTAGTGAGGCTAGATGCTTCCGTATACATACCGCACAACTGTAATAACATAATTTAGAACTGAATGCTACATCTCACATTTTCACAAGTTAAAGTGTGTCTGATTTAGTCGACATAAGCTTGGAGATCAAGACTATTCTCAAGTTTATGAATTTATAAAACCATTCATAGCACATGTTTTAAGGTTTAGAAGTTAAACAAATAGAAGAAAAGAAGTTTCATCGAAAGTCGACAAGTTGGGAATGTTATAACCGGTACTTTTGGGGTGAGACTAGGGTGATCAATATGGTAAGAAGGTGATGTTATGAGGTATTTTATTTGTATGATAGCCGTGTGTTATATTTCAAAGTTAAGCGAGTTATGAAATAAAAGTCGACAAAAGTTGTCGCAAGTTACGTTCATAATTTTACTGAAAATTTGGGTCTAATGTTACTAAGCTTTTCTCTTAATGTAGTAGATTTATGTGGTTATCCACCTACCAAATTAAAGGTCTGCGAGTATAATTTCCAACTCATTAAACCTTTCGTCAGAGTAGGGAGTTATACGCGTTTTTGCGAGACTACGCAGGCAACCCAAGTGGGACCAACCTAGGCAGTGAAAGCTTATCCTTTGTTATAAAAATGGGGAAAGCCCTTATCTCTGTCATTTTTCGACCATATCACACCCCATATCTCTCCAAAGTTTCTATAAGTGCTCTCAAAGTGTTAAGGGTGATGTCTAAGGTAAGCCACCTATATCTAACATCAAGAACCTCGTAAAGGTAGGAGAAAATGCTTCTTTGATGTTCTGATGATATTAAGAGTTATTGTGAGTTAAGAGGAGCTTCGATTTCGATTTTTTATTGCTTTATAAGGTAATTATATTATATCCTTGCTTGTACTTAATCTTTTACAAGTGTTGGTGAGGTTGTTTGAACAAACAATACTATAAGATAGCATTCAAATAGCCTAAGATATGGCTACTATTTGTTGGTTATTTTGAGGTGATAAATATGATTTTTGATGGCTGAAAATTATGGAGTAACACGATTATGTCATGGCTGCTTTTATTAAAATTATTCATGTATCAATTAAGTGAAATGAAGAAGAAAACATGTAAGAACTATGAATTGAAAGTGAAGGTGGAAGTGTAGGTGTGTGGAATATTTTGGAAAGGTTTGAGCTAGGTTTCAGTTGGTTCTTGATGTAGTAGATTGGGTGTGTTATTGTTGATATTATTCTTATTGTTTTGATGCTGGTTTGAGTTGGATGTAATTGGAATTTTATAGGCACAATGTTGTTCGAGTTTTTACAAGTGACCTACTAGCTTAGAAACATATTTGTAAGTCCTTCTATGGCATTAACTACAAGTTTTGTTATCTTAATGTATATTAAAGTATTCGGGAAGATATAATTTGAGTCGTTAAGTAAATGGCAAAGGTATGTGAGGCATCATATTCTTTATTTTGCACGACTTCGATTGTACGTAACGCAAACAAACGAGCTCCCAGAAGTACTCCACTCTTAGAAACTAGTAGTACTTACATTGTTTCCCTTCTTATGGAATGATTGATATTGGCGTGGCTTCTCTTATACTTATGTTATCAAATGCTGTTGGTATTTCCTGATTCTTATAATATTCATGATGACGAGTTAGCTCTAATAACGTATACAGAGGTTACCGACCTTAGGTCATTCCGAAAGGTTCATAATATGATTCCATGAGTCCACCATGCATTATGTATATGGACCTATTTTATTCTACCGAGTCGCGCTATAGTCGGCCAGGTATGACATCACTTTTTACAACCACTGATCAGTTGGGCTTTACCGACCTCCACGTAGCCGGGTACGATACTTCCGAGCCTTATGATGGCCGGGTACAATTCTACCAAGCCTTATGATGCCCCAGTATATTTTACCGAGCCTATTACGGCCCGGGTACGATAAGATGATGGTGCCCACAGAGGAGTACATTTTTCAAATATATATATATATATATATATATATATTTTTATCAAATACATTTTATGCCAGTCGCCCTAGGAGGCTCGTTATGAGTTTCACATTGACTTCTGCACTCTTCCTTCACATTCCATATTTTGTTTATGTGTGTTACTTGCCTTATTGTCACGACCCAAATCTCACCATAGGGGTCATAATGGCACATAGTCTCTAAAACTAGGTAAGCCAATCACTTATCAATTTTTATATCATTAAAGGCATGATATAAAGAAACATAGTTAAATATAAGTGCATAAATAAAGGTGATACAAGCCAACACGATGATAATCACGACATATCACAGAACTAGGAAGCACAGAGTCACGAACTCTAACTGGATACATAGAAATATCTCAGAATAGATTATTGTTCGGATAGAGAATTAACAGCATAAATGTAAGGAAAGGACTCTAAGGGACTGCGACGATCAAAGAAGCTCTGCCTTGAATCCCCACGATCCGTGAAACTCTCACTACCTGGGTTCGATATCTCCAACACTTAGATATTCACAAAAATGTATAGAAGTATAGCATGAGTATACCACGGTCGGTAGCTAGTAAGTATCGAGACTAACCTAGGTGGAGTAGTAACGAGGTTCAAGTCAAGACACTCACTAGTCAACTAATTTTTGCAATAATATCAACGCTAGCAACAGGAAGAATATCATGAAGCAATAGTTGTAATGTCATGACCCAATTTCACTTATAGGTCGTTATGGAACACAACACTACAGATAGGCAAGCCAACTAGTAATTTAAACCCATATTCAATTCTTTTAAAAATTAACCGACTAAGTAAACTCTACTTAATTGCAGGAATTTAGTAAATTAAACAAACAAGAACAAAATTCAAAGCCAAACATTCTACTAGTGTGTGTGCCAAGACAAGGTGTCACAAGTGTATGAGCATCTAGCAGATTATACCAAAATTATAAATACTGTCTGAAATGAAATAGACAGAATAAAATTTCCAAAAGAGGCACTAGTTACTGCAGAACGGCTCAAAAAATAGCTCACCACTAAGCCTCTGGATAACGCGGGTGCACGCCGATAGGTCCAACGATAGCACCTGTCTCAGGTCCTGTACAAAAGATACAGCAAGTGTAGCATGAGTACGTAAACAATGTATACCCAGTAAGTATCAAGCCTAATCTCGAAGAGGTAGAGACAAGATGGGCGACTTTGACACTCACGAAGGGTCAATAATAATAATTGAAATAAAACTAGAATATCTAAATCAACATGATTCACAGAGTTAGCAATAATTTAATTTAACCAACAGAAATAATTAAATTCCTTCAAATGCTACAATTTCCAATCTCTTAATTAAATTCACAAACTGCAATTAAAATATCAAGGCATCGTGTAATTATAATTATTAGGCATGATTTCTGCCAAGGTGGTATGGTCGGATCCAGAGTGTCGTGTACACTGCCGAGGGACGTGCGGCGCGATCCATAGATGCATCTATACTGCCGAGGCATTTGGCCCGCTCCACATGAAAGGAGGACATTTTCATATGTACCTCCGGAAGGAGAGTATATTTATAATAAGATTAATTCAAGAGGATGAACAATTTCTTTTAACAATTAATTAATTTAAGTAGAAAATAAAGTATATAAGATTTCCATCTATTACTATCTTTCCCTAATAATTCACAATATATTTCTAATAATTTAATTAAATGAAGGATATAATTAACGCACATAATTCATGCTTTGAGTCCTAAACTACCCGGACTTTAACATAGAAAGTAGCTACGTACGGACTCCCGTCACCTCGTGCATACGTAGCCCCTACAATTAGCAACAATTATTAATTTAATCACCTATGCAATAATTCTCCCTCACAATATTAGACAAGAGACTTACCTTAACTTGCTCCAATTTAATCCACTAGTATACTTTTTCCTCGATTATCCAACTCGGTATGGCTCGAATCTAGCCAAAATAATTCGATACAATCACTAAAAATTATAGGAATCAATTTCATAAGCAAATACTACATTTGTCAATAAAAATCCGAAATTAAATTCAAAAATCGTCCGGTGGGCCCACTTCTCGGAATCCGGAGAAAGTTATGAAATATGAAGGCCCACTCAACCACGAGTCTATCCATACCAAAATTGGGGTTTTCAAACTTTTCCAACTTAATTCTCCAATTAATGATAAAAACATAAATAGATTCGGGTAATTTAAACAATATTGAGTTAAGAACACTTACCCTATTGTTTTCTCTGAACATCTCCCAAAAATCGCCTTAATCCGAGCTCGAAATCGGTAAAAATGGTAAATGGGACGAAGTCCCATTTACAGAACATAAACTCTCTGCCCAATGATTTCTTCTACGCGATTGCGAACTTCCTCATGCGATCGCGAAGCACAATTTTTAACACTGCCAAAATTAACTCTACACTATCGCGGAAAGTCCCACACGATCACGAAGCACCGACTCTACATACCTACATGATCTCGAGCTTCTCACGCTATCGCGAAGCATTAAGCACATTGCCCAGCTTCTGCCCTCTGGTCCTCTTCGCGAACACAACCTTAGCCACGTGTTCTCATAGCACAGCTCGCCCCAACCTACACGATCTTGGACTTGCCCACACGATCGCATAGAACAAATTTCCCCCTGCCCATTTAAGCCTACACGATCGCAACCCAATTCATGTGATTGCGTAGAACAGAGTCATCTCAGCCCAAATTACTCTACGCGATCGCGTATAAGGAAATCATAAGAAAAATACTAGCAGCTATCAGCAATCTCCCAAAGGCTAAAAATGATATGTTAGCCGTCTGAAACTCACCCGAGCCCCTCGGGACCTCAACCAAATATACCAACAAGTCCTAAAATATCATACGAACTTAGTCGAAACCTCAAATCACATCAAACAACGGTAAAACCATGAATTATACTCCAATTCACGCTTAATGAAACTTAAAATTTTTAACTTCTACATTCGGTGTCGAAACCTATTAAATCAAGTCCGATTGACCTCAAATTTTGTACACAAGTCCCAAATGACATAACAGAGCTATAAAAAATTTCGGAACTTGATTCCGACCCCAATATAAAAAGTTCAACTCCCCGGTCAAACTTCCAAACTTAAATTCTTGTTTTAGCCATTTAAAGCCTAACTTAACTACGAACTTCCAAATAAAATTTCAAACACGCTCCTAAGTCCAAAATCACCATACGGATCTATTGGAACCATCAAATCCCGATTCCGGGATTGTTTTCTCAAAATGTTGACCAGAGTCGAACTTAGCATTTTCAGGCCAACTTAAGGAACCAAGTGTTCCGATTTCAACCCGAACACTTCCAAATCCCGAACCAACCATCCCCACAAGTCATAAATTAATAAAAGCACATACAAGGAGTTTTATTTAGGGGATCGAAGTTCTAAAATTCAAAATGACCGGTTGGGTCATTACATTCTCCACCTCTTAAACAAACGTTCATCCTCGAGCGGGTTTAGAATTATACCTGGAGTGCTAAATAAGTGTGGATATCTACTCCGCATGTTTTCCTCGGCCTCCCAAGTCTCTTCCTCAACTGGTTGGCCCTTCCACTAGACTATTAATGCAGAAATTCTCTTGGACTTCAACTGGCGAACCTGTTTATCAACAATGGCAACTGGTTCTTCTTCATAGCCCAAACTATTATCTAGTTGAACTGTGCTGAAGTCTAACACATGTGATAGGTCGGCATGATACTTTTAAAGCATAGATATATGGAAAACTGGATGAACTCCTAATAGACCGGGAGGCAAAGAAAGCTCGTAAGCAACCTCCCCAACTCGTCTCAACACCTCAAATGGGCATGTAAACCTTGGGCTCAACTTCCCTTTTTTTCCCAAATCTCATGATTCCCTTCATCGGAGAAACTTTCAAGAGAACTTTTTCACCTACCATAAAAAATAAGTCACGCGCTTTCTAGTCCGCGTAACTCTTCGGACTGGACTGTGCTGTACGGAGTCGCTTCTGAATAAACTTAACCTTTTCTAAGTCATCTTTCACCAAATCAGTACCATATAACTTAGACTCACCTGGCTCAAACTATCCGATGGGCGAACAGCATCGCCGACCATATAAAGCCTCAAATGGAGCCATCTCGATACTGGATTGGTAACTGTTATTATAAGCAAACTCGGCCAAAGGCAAGAAACGATCCCACTGACCTCCAAAGTCAATCACACATGCCCTGAGCATATCCTCTAAAATATGAATTGTCCGCTCTGACTGCCCGTCGGTCTGTGGATGAAAGGCTGTGCTGAGCTCTACACGGGTCCCAAATTCACTCTATACTGCTCTCCCGAAATGTAAAGTAAACTGAGGGCCTCTATCTGATTTGATAGAAATTGGCACACCGTAAAATCGAACTATCTCCTGTATATAAATTTGGGCCAACCTTTCTGAAGTATACGTAGTCACAACAGGAATAAAGTGTACCGACTTGGTCAATCTGTCGACAATGACCCAAAGTGCATCAAACTTCAGCAAGGTCCGCGGCAACCCAACTACAATGTCCATAGTGATGCATTCCCATTTCCATTCTAGTATAGTCATCTGCTGAAGTAGGCCACCTGGCCTCTGGTGCTCATATTTCACTTGCTGGCAATTTAGACACCTAGCTACATACTCAACTATATCCTTTTTTATTCGTCGCCACCAATAATGTTGCCTCAGGTCACGATACATCTTCGTAGCACTTGGATGAACAGAATATCGAGAACTGTGTGCCTCCTTTAGGATCCTTTTCCTCAGTCCGTCCATATTAGGAACACATAGATGATCCTGGATTCGCAGAATAGCATCCGCTCCAATAGCAACTTCTTTGACACCACCTTGTAGTATCGTTTCTCGAAGAAACATTAAGTGTGAATCATCATACTGGTGAGCCTTGATCTATTCAAATAGTGAAGACTGAGCTACAACACATGCAAGAACTCGACTGGGCTCTGAAATATAAAGTTGCACAAGTCTGTTGGCCAAGGACTGAATATCCAAAGCTAATGGCCTCTCATCTGCTGAAATGAAAGCCAAACATCCCATAGTCTCTGCCTTTCTACTCAAGGCATCTGCAACCACATTTGCTTTGCCCGGATGATATAGGATAGTAATATCATAATCTTTCAGTAACTCCAGCCATCTGTGCTGCCTCAAATTTAGGTCCCTCTGCTTGAACAAATGCTGCAAGCGCTGTCTCAAATTTAGGTCCCTCTGCTTGAACAAATGCTGCAAACTGCGATGATTAGTGTAAACTTCACAAGACATCCCATAAAGATAGTGCCTCCAAATCTTAAGAGAGTGAACAATCGCAGGTAACTCTAAATCATGCACCGTATAATTCTTCCCGTGGGGCTTCAGCTGTCGTGAAGCATAAGCAATAACTCACCCTTCCTGCATTAATACACAACCCAAGCCAACGCGTGAAGCGTCACAATACACTGTATACATCCCCGAACCGGAAGGCAACACTAACACTGGTGTTTTAGTCAATGTTGTCTTGAGCTTGTGAAAGCTCACCTCATAATCATCGGACCATCGGAACGGAGCACCCTTCTGGGTTAATTTGGTTAAAGGTGCTGCAATAGATGAAAACCCTTCCACGAACCGACGATAATAACCTGCTAAACCCAAAAAACTTCTGATCTCAGTCGCCAAAGTGGGACGATGCCAATTCTGAACTGCCTCAATCTTTTTGGGATCAACCTTAATGCCCTCGCCCGATACAATATGCCCCAAAAATTCTACAGATTCTAGCCAGAACTCACATTTGGAGAACTTAGCATATACCTTTTGTTCCCGCAACGTCTGAAGCACCACTCTCATATGCTGCTCGTGTTCTTCCTTATTGTACGAGTAAATCAAAATATCATCAATAAAGATAGTGACAAATGAATCAATATATGGCCCGAATACCCTGTTCATCAAAACCTTAGCACCCTGCAACTGGTCAAATAGATCATCAATACGCGGCAACGGGTACTTGTTCTTAATAGTGACTTTGTTCAATTGGCAATAATCAATACACATTTGCATCGTTCCATCCTTCTTCTTCACAAATAATACTGGTGCACCCCAAGGCGATACACTTGGTCTGACGAACCCTTTTGCTAGTAACTCCTTAAGTTGTTCTTTCAATTCTTTCAATTCTGTTGGAGCCATGCAATACTGTGGGATAAATATAGGCTGGGTATCTGGAGCCAAGTCAATACAAAAATATAAATATCATGATCAGGTGGCATGCCTGGAAGATCTAAAGGAAATACATCGGAGAACTCTCGAACTACAAGCACTGAATCAATAATCGGAGTCTCTACAGTAGTATCCCGAACATAGGCTAGATAAGCTAAACAACCCTTCTCAACCATGTGTTGAGCCTTCAAAAAAGAAATAACCCGATTAGATGCACTAACAGACGAACCCTTCCACTGCAACCTAGGAAATTCTGGAATAGCCAAGGTAACAGTCTTGGCATGGCAATCTAGGATAGCTTGATATGGAGATAACCAGTCCATGCCCAGGATAATTTCAAAATTGGTCATCTCAAGCAATAGGGGATCTGCTCTGGTTTCATAACCACAGAATGTAATAATACAAGACCGGTAGATCTGATTCACCATAACAGAATTGCCCACAGGAGTGGACACATAAATGGGAGTACTCAAGGACTCACGAGAAACACCCAGATATTGAGCAAATAGAGATGACACATAGGAATATGTAGATCCTGGATCAAATAATACCGAGGCATCTTTGCCGCAAATAGAAATAATACCTTTAAGCATGGCATCTGAGGCCTCTACATCTAGAGCGCCAATTGGCTGGCCTCCGCCTGGCTGACCTCTATCTCTAGGACGACTCCTACCCACCTGTCCTCCACCTCTTGGTGGTCGGACTACTGGTGGAGCAACTGGCACGGTAATCATAGGCTGCTGGCCCTGCTGTACTGGCCTACCTCAAAGCTTAGGATATAATCTTCGTATGTGACTGGGATCCCCACACTCGTAATAACTCTTAGGTACAATGGGCTACTGACTAAGAATCGGGCCCCGGTGACCTGAATACCCACTGGAAGAGCCCTGAATAGTTGGTGGGCGATAAGAACTCTCTGGTATAGCACTGAAATAAGGTCGCACTGGAGCATCCCGAGGAGGCAATGGTGATGGATATGTGGGCCTGCTAGACTGCCCTCTCCCGAACTGACCTCTACCCCAGACGGAGCACCTCTGAACTCTCCAGAATATCTAAACCGCTTATCTCTCATAACCTGCTCTCGGCTCCGCTGACGCACACCCTCAATCCTCCTGGCTATCTCCACGACTAGCTCATAAGAAGTACCCATCTCAACCTTTCGAGCCATAGTGGCATGAATGCTAGTATGTAAACCCGCAACAAACCTCTGCACTCTCTCCCCCTCAGTAGGGAGTATCATAAATGCATGGTGAGATAACTCGGAGAACCTCGCCCATAATCGGTCACAGACATCTGACCCTGCTGGAGCTGCTCAAACTGAAACCATAACTCTTCCCTCTGGGAGGGTGGAATATACCTGTCCAGGAAGATACGTGTGAACCTGTCCCAAGTTATGAGAGGAGAATCTGCTTGTCTGCCAAGAAGATAAGACTTCCACCATCTACGGGCTCTGCCCTCTAGTTGAAAAGTAGCAAAGTCAACCCCATGGGACTCCAATATCCTCACGTTGTACAGTCTATCCCTGCACCGATCAACGAAATCTCGGGGATCCTCGTGTCGCTCACCCACAAAGACGGGAGGATGTAGTCTAGTCCATATCTCCACTAGTTTCTGCGGATCAGCGGCTACAACTGGCCTGGGCTCAGGTGTAGCTGCTGCCACTGGCTGGGCTCCACCCACGGGTAGTGCACCCTGGGTCTGATATACAGCAGTTGCCTGCCCATGAGCCTGTGCGGTAGGGGTCTGTGCTCCCCCGCCCGCCTGAGATGTGGTTAGGTCTGTCGGAAATAAATCGGCCTGAGTCATAGTGTCCATGAACTGTAGCGTACAACCCATGAACTCTTGGAATCCCGGTGCAGATGTGAAATCCACTGGAGCTGGCTCTGCCACAGGCACCTCATCCTGTTCCTCAATAATGGGATTCTCTGCTGGACCCACTGGCGGCATAACTGGAACAGTCCTGGGTCTGCTATCTCCAACACTTGGATATTCACAAAAATGTATAGAAGTGTAGTATGAGTACACCATGGTCGGTACCTAGTAAGTATAAAGACTAACCTAGGTGGAGTAGTCACGAGGTTCAAGTCAAGAAACTCACTAGTCAAATAACCTGTGCAATAATATCAAGGTTGGCAGTGTGAAGAATAACATGAAGCAATAGCTATAATGTCACGACCCAATTTCACCTATAGGTCGTGATGGCGCCCAACACTACAGATAGGCAAGCCAACTAGTAATTTTAAACCCATATTCAATTATTTTAAAAATTAACCGACTAATTAAACTCTTCTTAATTGCAGGAATTTAGTAAATTAAAACAACCAAGAACAAAATTCAAATCCAAATATTCTACTAGTGTGTGTCCCAAGACCTGGTGTCACAAGTGTATGAGCATCTAGTAGATTATACCAAAATTATAAATACTGTCTGAAATGAAATAGATAGAATAAAATTTCCGGAAGAGGCACTAGTTGCTACAAAACAGCTCAAAAAGCAGCTCACCACTACGCCTCTAGATAATGCGGGTGCGCACCGATAGGTCCAACGATAACACCTGTCTCAGGTCCTGCACAAAAAGTACAGCAAGTGTAGCATGAGTACGTAAACAACGTGTACCTAGTAAGTATCAAGCCTAATCTGGAAGAGGTAGAGACGAGATGGTCGGCTTTGACACTCACGAAGGGTCAATAATAATAATTGAAATAAAACTAGAATATCTAAATCAACATGATTCACAGAGTTAACAATAATTTTATTTAACCAGCGAAAATAATTAAATTCCTTCAAATGCAACAATTTTCAATCTCTTAAATAAATTCACAAACTGCAATTAAAATATCAAGGTATCGTTAAATTATTATTATTAGGCACGATTTCTGCCGAGGTCGTACGGGCCGATCCAGAGTGTCGTGTACACTGCAAAGGAGAGTATATTTATTATAAGATTAATTCGAGAAGATGAACAATTTCTTTTACCAATTAATTAATTTAAGCATAAAAATTAAGTATATAAGATTTCCATATTTTACTATCTTTCCCTAACAATTTACAATATATTTCTAATAATTTAATTAAATGAAGGATACAATTAACTCACATAATTCATGCTTTGAGTCCTAAACTACCCGGACTTTAGCATAGATATTAGCTACGTACGGACTCTCGTCACCTCGTGCGTGCGTAGCCCCCACAATTAGCAACAATTGTTAATGTAATCACCGATGGGGTAATTTCCCTCCCAAGATTAGATAAGTGACTTACCTAAACTTGCTCCAATTTAATCCACTAGTAGGCTTTTTCCTCGATTATCCAACTCTGTATGGCTCGAATCTAGCCAAAATAATTCTATACAATCACTAAAAATTATAGGAATCAATTTCATAAGAAAATACAACATTTTTCAATAAAAACCCAAAATTAAATTCAAAAATCGTCCTTGGGGCCCACGTCTCGGAATCCGACAAATGTTACGAAATATGAACGCCCACTCAACCACGAGTATATCCATACCAAAATGACTAAATTCCGATAACAATTCGGCCCTCAAATCCTCAAATCTATCCAAGAGAGTTTTTCAAACTTTTCCAACTTAATTCTTCAATTAAATGATGAAAATAGTGATAGATTCGGGTAATTTGACCAATATTGAGTTAAGAATACTTGCCCCGTTCTTTTCTCTGAAAATCTCCCAAAAATTGCCTTAATCCGAGCTCCAAATCGGTAAAAATGGAAAATCCCATTTTCAGAACTTAAACTCTCTGCCCAGTGATTTCTTCTACGTGATCGCGGACTTCCTCACGTGATTGCGAAGTACAATTTTTAAAACTGCCAAACTTAACTCTACGCGATCGCGGAACGTCCCACGCGATCGCGAAGCACTGACTCCGCGAACCTACGCGATCTCGAACCTTCTCACGTGATCACGAAGCATTAAGCGTGTTGACCAGCTCCTCCCTCTGTTCCTCTTCGCGAACGCAGCCTTAGCCATGCGTTTGCATAGCACAGCTCGACCCAACCTACGTGATAACAGACTTGCCCACGCGATCGCATAGAACAAATTTACAGCTGCCCAACTAAGCCTACACGATCGCAACCCAATTCATGCGATCGCGTAGAACAAAGTCATCTTTGTCCAAATTACTCTACGCGATCGCAGACGAACTTACGCGATTGCGTATAAGGAAATCAGAAGAAAAATACCATCACCTATCAGCAATCTCCCAAGGGCCAAAAATGGTCTGTTAGCCGTCTGAAACTCACCCGAGCCCCTTGGGACCTCAACCAAATATACCTACAAGTTCTAAAACACCATACAAACTTAGTTGAAATCTCAAATCACATCAAACAACGCTAAAACCACGAATCATACTCAAATTCAAGCTTAATCAAACTTAAAATTTTCAACTTCTGCATTCGGTGCCGAAACCTATCAAATCAAGTCGGATTGACCTCAAATTTTGCACACAAGTCATAAATGACATAACAGAGGTATGAAAATTTTCGGAATTGGATTGCGACCCCGATATCAAGAGGTCAACTCCCCGGTCAAACTTCCAAACATAAATTCTTGTTTAAGCCATTTTAAGTCTAATTTAACTCTGTACTTCCAAATATAAATTCGAACACGCTCCTAAGTCCAAAATAACTATACGGAGCTATTAGAACCGTCAAATCTCGATTCCGGGGTCGTTTTCTCAAAATGTTGACCGAAGTCAAATTTAGCATTTTATGGCCAACCGAAGGAACCAAGTGTTCCCATTTCAAACCGAACACTTTCAAATCCCGAACCAACCATCTCCGCAAGTCATAAATTAATAAAAGCACATACATGGAGTTTTATTTAGGGGATCGGGGTTCTAAAAGTCTAAATGACCGATTGGGTCATTACATGTAATCTCATCACAACAAGTAAAACAATTTAATACGGATAAAGGCTCAATTCAACAACAAGTCATCAAGTAGAATCGTACACATATGGAACCTCGTGCCCACATTATCGATCACCCTCGTAGAGCAAAGACCTTGTGCCACAATATAAATCACATCTGCACGGCAAAGATCTATTGCCACAATATAAGTCACACTCTTACGGAAACGACCTCATGCCACAATATAAACCACACTCGCACGACAAATACCTCGTTCCACAATATAGGTCACCCTAGTACGACAACAACTTTGTGCCACAATATCGTGCCCGTGTCAGTTACCAATAACATATTCAAGAGGAATTTAGCAAGAATCAAATAAAGTAATGCATGATAACAACTTTCTTCTATTACTTCAATATGTTATGTTACCAACAACACAATAGAATATGATATAACAACCCCACGTAGGTAAATCTCATAAAATAATAACATAGACACATATTATCATGTTGGAAACAACGCAGCAAACCACGTAAAATGCATGACACACACAAAGAAGTCATAAGCACAAACATGTATATCCCGTTTTCACCAACACACAAGGATCATCAATAAAGCGCCCCCAAGCCATCACATATTATCCCTAACATAGCCACATTGTCTCGCCGCGTGCGCACCAATAAAGTAAATACCCGCCTTGTCTCACCACACGCGTTTTAATAATCACCCCACCTTGTCTTGCCACATGTGCAGACCCGATATAATCCACCTTATGATGCCACATGTGCAATATCAATACAATAATAGAACGGAAGAAACCTAGTGCAAACACCCGAACAATCCGCCCAATAAGTTTACATATGCCACAATCATAACAACATAGCATGCCAACAATTGACACCAAGACATAAATTCATAATCTGCTAATACAGTGCATAAGGACAATGCAACAAGGAAATGCGAATGAGTTTTGAACATATAAGCATGAAAGATAACTCAATAGGTAACAATCTTACAAATTCCCAACTTGGCCAACTTAGAAAATTAAATCATAAAACATGATCTCTAGCATGGAATATATATTCAAATAATCATTCAAAGTGAGAAACACGTAGTACAAAAACCTCTTTGTCCAACAAGGCAATAGAAGCAACCTCGGGTCAAATCCGGTTCTAAGTCACACACATATCCATCTACACACTCGTCACCTTATGTGCACGTCATTTAAACATAACACAAATAAGTAATTAAGCCAAATCCTAAGGGGTAATTCCCCCACACAAAGTTAGGCAAGACACTTATCCCAAACAAGCTAAATCAATAATCTAAAATGTCCTTCACGCGTGAAACAACCTCCGGATGGCTCGAATATAGCCAAAACAACTTAATAATATCAACAAAAGCCATAAGAAACAAGCCCAAACGATAAAGCTATGATCTTGGTTCAATTACTTAGAGTCAACCCAAAATGTCAACTCTGGGCTCGCACCCCGGAACCCGAAAAAATTCAAAAATTCCGAACACCCATTCTAATACGAATTCAACCATCCAACCTTATATCGACCTTCAAATCATCAAATTTTATTTAGAATTTGTTTTACTAAAATTTCCAACTTTCTTCACTTAGATATATCAATTAAATGTTAAAACATAGATGGAATCACGAATAATAATCAAATCCGAGTCAAAAATATTTATCCCAATCGTGAAAGTTCACTCCAAAATTGCCAAAATCCGAGCTTTATAACTCAAAATATGATAAAATAACAAAAATCCTCAAAAGAGAGTACTTTAATAATTTTGCCCAGTGGTTCCCACAACGATGGTGGGTCCTACATCGCGATTATGAAGAACAAACCAAACACCACCCAAATGCCTTTTTCGCAAACGCGGTCTGACACCCACGAACACGATGCACCCTCCCTACTGGCCTACGCAAATGCGATCGCCTACATGCAAATGCAAAGCCTAATAAATTGGTGACTCCTTCCAGTCTTTACTCTACGCAAACGCGACTTCATGGGCGCGCACACGATGACCACAACTCAGCAATTCTCCGCGAACGCCTCAGGGACATCAAGAACGCGATGTGCAAATCACTCTCCAACCCGATACACTTCACGGTCCTGACCTTTCTTCAGCGATCACAATGAACCCCAAATTACCCGAAAATCTGCAATCCAAACATGAGTGAAAATGATCCGAAACTTATCTGAAACACACCTGAGGCCCTCAAAATCTCGTCAAATCATATAAACCAATCCCAAAATATAATTCGGACATATTTGAACCTAAAATCACACCAAACAACATCAAAACTATGAATCGCACCTCAATTCAAGCCTAATGAGACAATGAACTAATAAACTTTTAACTTCTAAAACTCATGTCGAACCATATTAATCAACTCGGAATGACCTAAAATCTTACGTGCAAGTCCCAAATGAGATAACAGACCTATAAAAACTCCCAAAACCACTATCCGAACCTGATATTAACAAAGGCAACCCCGGTCAAATCTATCGACCTTCCAAACCTTCAACTTTTCAACATTCACCAAATATAACCTAATCAATCCAGGAACCTCCGAATCAAAATCCGTACATCCACCTAAGTCCAAAATTACTATACGAACCTACTGAAACCATCAAAATACCTTTTCAGTGTCGTCTATTCAAAAGTCAAACTCCGGTCAATTCTTACGACTTAAGCCTTCAACCAAATGACTAAGTGTCCCAATTACATCTAAAACTTCATTGAAACCAAACCAACTATCCTGGAAAGTCCCATAATCACAAATACACATATGTAAAGCATCAAATAGGTGAAACGGGGCTAAGATACTCAAAATGACTTGTTAGGTTGTTACACTTACATATTCAGCACATCGTTTGAACTGACCACTCCTTTTTGGGGGTGCTGTATTTTATACCTGAAGTAGGTGACCCGAATTAACTAAAGTTCTTCATGCTCCCTTCTTCTAAAGTTGTTTAGTAAGTCAATAGGTATGGTGGTTACATGTATATACATAGTTGGGTATGTCAGGGTACTGTCCCGACCAAATGTTGTTGAAGTACTCTTTAAAGGCTTGTAGATAGTCGTCAGTTATATAGTACTCTTGTGTGGCTTTGTCTGCCTTTTTAGTAGACCCATTGTGTTTATAATGCTTTGTCGGCCTTGTTCTATATATACATATGTTTGGGATTTTCTATGTATAGGTGGTCGTGTATTTTGATTAGGTAATCGCCCGTCAGAGGCCTTGTTAGACCATGTATGGTTGACTATATTACAGGTATCGGGATTGGTACGCTTGGACTTTATGGCACCGGGTGCTGGCCATACCCCCTAAGGTTAGATGTGACAAACTTGGTATCAGAGCAGGTTTATCATAGGAATGTCTACAAGTAGTGTCTAGTAGAGTCTTGTTTATGGGTTTGTTGTTTGCCACACTTATAAATAGGAGGTTGCAGGGTATTTAGGATGGTTACTTTTCCTTCATGTTTTAGATCGTATGATATAATCGAGTCACAAGGAATGAAATTTTTTAACCCTAATCCTTGTTTGTTTTATAGCCGAAAGATGACTTCCACTAGAAGGACTACAGGTGATCCAAGGGCTGCGATGGAGATGGAGATGGGAGTAAGTTACTCTATTGAGAAAGACCCGTCTGAGGTTATGTTCTATATTGAGACACACTGATCGGAAATTATGCCCTCTGTCGAGACAGATCCGTTAGAGATACAAGATGAGTCACCACTATGGGAGACTTCGACCCCGATAGTATTAGAGGAGTCAGGAAGAACTCCAGTATCATTAGTTTTCCCTATGGCTCAAGTTGAGTAAAAAGTAAGGAGAGCAATAAGTGTTGCCTAGATCAGTTGATCTCCAGGCCCCGTACTATGATGGCTCACCAGAGGATGTGGGGTCTTCTTAGGATTTGAGAAGTCACGGTCTTGGGAGTCAGTTAACCAGGACACGGCAGCATCTATAGAACAAGACGTGGATGAGGGTATTAGTCGGACCATGAGGGTCAGAATAGTGGTACTTTCATAGGATTCTCAAGCGGCGACAAACAACAAGGAGAAGGGCAGCATGTTGGAGGACTTTCCTTGCTTATGTTAGAACAAATTGTGCCGGATCAGGGCTCCAGGGTAGGGGCCATGGCAAGGTTCACATGCATCGAGATCTCAACACCAGAGTGAGTTATGATGGTGGGTATAATTACCGTTTTGATAATATATCTTTATACACATGAGTGTGATCTTGAAATGTTATATGCTACACTATGATGATAATTCATCAAGCTTTGTCGGTATGGCTAAATCGGGAAAAAAGTAATGTTAAAGGGAGAGACTTAGATAGGATTTTCGGTTGAGTGATAGTTAAGACCGTGCTTATATTGAGATTGAAGGGTAAAGTAAGAGTGCTTGACTAGTAAGATAACAGTATGTTTAGATAAAGGTTATGTTTTCCTTATAAAGGGGTCACATAAGGGATACAAATATATGGTAGATTGATAGATAAAGTTCATCTACGCAATGTAAATAACGATTATTATGAGTAATCAATAAGATGCAAATGGCTTATAAGCTACAGATAAAGTACAAGTAATGGAATGAGAAAAAGAGTATGGATTATAAGAATTATGGTATTTAACATGTATAATGATATGATATAAAGTTATGAGATTCTTACAAAGGTAATTACATTAATATCAAGCCCGAAAATTAATACGGATAGATAGGGTAAAAAAGGTAACGTATGATACTCGATGAGTTATAACGCGATAGAAGCAGTAAAGGCAAACAATATGGGCAGGACATGAATGTATCTCAGGAAACCAAACAGTTAGAGAGTTAAGCGACAGATACATATGAGATAACCACAAATAACCTAAGGCATGAGGAATTAGAAATGGATGAATATCATGGGAAGCTTTAGGACAAACATGAGGTTGAATATTAATGAAAGACTAGTAAAAAGCCAAATGGAACACGAAAAATCTATTAAGAGGAATGGTGAGGAAAAGACTCGAAGGCAAACTTGAATTGTGTGACAACAAATCATGTAATTCAAAGAACTTACCTAGCTAGCAGACTGGATTAGTAAATTACATAAAGAACAAATTATCGCAAGCTTGAATTAATGGGGGAATCACCTTAAATCACTGATAAGAAAGTGAAGTGACTATTTAAATAGAACTTATCAGAGGCTGATATTTCAAATACGTAATGGGACCAACGTTAGCAAGTACCTTAAGGCAAGTTCTTGACTTAGAGAGTTTCGACGGAAGTTAGTAGAGCTGTAGTTATAAAAGTGAGCGATTACACATAGTAAGAACAAGCAACTGGGTGGGGGCGACAGTGATGAGTTAATCAAAGTTGAGTTTTCACAAGGAAGCCTCATACTACAAGATATATAAGTCTAGCATATCAACTAGACATATGTCATCCCAAACATCCAGAAAACATGAGAATTGCCTCAACAGAAGGAGTATATCTTGTCAAGTCGCCAAGAAAGAAGTGCCATAATAGGATGTGAGGGTAGAAATTAGACCTATAAAAGAGAAAAATCCTAAAATGCTTGTATTAAAGTACGCCCCTGGGGGGGAGATCGATGTAGTAGAACATCTATGTAGAAGTTTGATCCACTTGATGAGTATAAAAAGGAATAAAACTGTAAGAAAGAAAGCAAGGAAAGATTGTGTGATGAACTAGGAGGAGCACATAAATACGGACGATGAATTAATTAGAAGGAAATCGAGTGATGGAAATACCACTGAATCCTTTACTTAAATAAATGAGTATGGACCCAAGGAAACTATTATGATTGCGGGACAAGTATGAAAGCACAAGGAAAGAAGAAACAAGCAAAAAAGAGACCTAGTTACAATTAGGACAAAAACAATGGAAGTGTCGACAAGGTAACTGAGTGGCGTATAAAGTCTCATTCACAACAGCACACCTACAATTCTCTATAGAGTACATTCATCAGATAAAGTTCAAAACCAGATGTGAAGTGAGATCTAACCTGAGACTGTAGAACTCGAGATATGGAGAGAAATACAAGTGGCGTTCCTAGTGAGGACGTGAGGAATAACCACAAAAGGGTCATGACTTATAAAGATTGTATTATAGAACCCTGAGAGTGATATAAGCAACGTTAAAATGACACAAATACGATCACGGGTAGAAAGACAAGGAAAAGCGGCATTACGAATTGAGACTAAAGGAGATATGATCCATTATGGAAGAAAACAGTGATAAGAAGAGCCAAGAAGCCTTGAGAGTTATATGACTGATATACAACATTGGAAATCAAAGGAAGGACTTAAAGGTCTTACCTTTTTAATAGAAGACTCTAGAGCTTTCCTTTATGAATTCTCAAGATTAAAGCAAGAAATTGAGGAGTATAATTTGATAGAGATTCTCTCTCTCTCTCTCTCTCTCTCTCTCTCTCTCTCTCTCTCTCTCTCTCTCTCTCTCTGAATAGATATCCTCACTCTAAAACATCAAGTTATATCTTATAAAATGACCCCTTAAGACCTTATATCAATATAGAGTCGGATTACAAAATTTCTAAAAATAACCCTTCGATGTCAATTATGTGGTGCAATTCTGTGGTAGCAGAATAGATATATGGCAAGCAGAATTGCCACAAAATGGTATGTTAATTCTGCGATGTAATTCCGCAGTTGCATAATGGATCTGCGGCCAATAGTATGGCCACAAAATGGTCTTCAAATTCTGAGTTGGGTCAGGTCAGATCCGCGATGCAATTTCACGGTATCATAATGAATCTACGGCCAGCAAAATGGCCACAAAATGGTCTTCAAATTTGATTTGCTTTTGATTCATGCCGTAGTGATTTTGTGGTCAACGGAACAGATCTGTGATAGCATAATGGACCACAAAATTTCCATTTTCTACAAATTCTTCTACCAACTCCACGATGCTTTGCACAATCCAAAAATCCATATTGTGGCACATTAGATTACCTTGGCACCATAAAAATATAAATACTTGGCAAACTTTTATGGGGCCTTACATCTTCTCCCGCATAAGATCATTCATCCTCGAATGAGGGTTAGAGTCTACCATAAACACCCAGCACGACTTAGCCCTTCATTCACATACTAAGAGTACCAAATTTGTCTAACTCTCCAAACTTCCAAAAATTTTGCTAGAGTCTCCCTTGTATTATGGCTTATCCACTTGTCATAGTGCCACATAAACCGATACTAACAATACACCCACAACTCAACAAAGCATCAGAACATAAAATATCACCAATCTCAATATTACAAGCATTACATAACCAAAAAGGTATTCTAACATAAATTGTTCGAGTTTAAAACATTAATCATAGATAGTACGCCTCTGACATTCTTTTATACACAACTATTGGGTTTTACAAAAAGTAGGGACACTTTCCATTTCTATCTTCCTCGGCCTCCTAGGTAGCCTCTTCGACATTGTTGATTCCGCCATAGCACTTTGACAGAGGTAATCTCTTTATTTTCTCAACTTACGAACTTGCCTAACAAGGATGGAAATAGAAACCTCTTCATAGGTCAAAACCTCACAAATTCCAATATTCTCCATAGGGGCAATGGGTGATAAATCCCCAATCACTTGCTTCAGCTGGGACACATGAAACACGGGATGTATGGAGGACAACGATAATGGAAATAAAGCTCATAGGCTACTTGGCCTATTTTCTTCAAGATTATATAAGGCCCAATGTGCACTACACTTAATTTACCTTTATAAAAAAAAATCACATAATGCCTTCATGGAGAAAATCCTAAGAAACACCCATTCACTTCCTCCCACTTCAGATCTCTAGGATGAACATCCGACTTTTGGCGTCCTTCAACCTCCTCCTTCTCCTTATTCTATGATGTGTTTGAATAAATATGACCATAGAGTTTCCTTCACAATACGTTTAAAAATGGAGTGATACCTTTTACATGTATAAACCTTCAACCTCAATAGGTTTAATACAAATAGGACTAGCGAGGTTCGGGATTGAGCTGTAATTGTTGAAGACACGCTCAATGTGTTGAGTAGTAGCATTTCTAGGGGTTATATTGTCATGCCCCAAAACCGAGGAGCGCAACCGGCGCTCAACCGAGTGAACCCGACCGAGCAAGCCTGTTAGATTCCTTCTACCCAAACGCATTCATGAATAAAGATAATATATGTTTTCCTTAATTAAACAATAAAGTGATCATGTCTGCAATTACCAATTTCTTACCATAAGTTTAACCATTTTTAAAGTCTTAAATGGACATGTAATACAACTACAACATAGCATAGTTTGTCCTTCCCAGCACCAATACACAGCCCACACTATATCTACGGAGCCTCTATAGATAAAGAAGAGTACAATGATAATGCTATACCTCAAACAAAATACACAAAGTACAAAAGATTCATGACCCCAGAATGAAGTGGGGCTCACCAAGTCAGCTGGAAAGAAGGTGCACTGCTATCACTGACCAATATCTCCTGTTGTGGAACCACCTGCATCCATTGAAAGATGCAGCGCCCCCGGCAAAAAGGACGTTAGTACTGTCGAATAGCACTAGTATGTATAACTAAACACCCTCTCAATAGAATGACAAATAATACAAACAAGATTATCATAATATCAATAAAGGCCTTAATTAACATCAAACCTCAATTTAGGATCAAGACAGTATTCAAATTAATTTCCATATCTCACATTGGGAGATTTTTAGTATCGATATACCATTGTCCACAATAACAGTAACACCATATTCTCAGTATGGAGTCCGATCACGACCCGATCGGCTAGGCTATCCATTAGGTACATCGACCACAATCACAATTTCAATTACAATTTCCAGCACAATCACCACCATATGTGCGGCATGGTGTCCGATCACGACCCGATCGGCTAGGTTGTCTTATTTGAGACATCACCCTTTTTATATCAATCAGAGCATTTTATAATACTTTCACATATTTTTATTTCATTGGCACTAGTGGCCATAATTATAAGATCATTCTGGCACGTTGGCCATATTCGGTATTTCATGCTCACCTTATCAATTTCAAATATCTTCATGATCATCATCAACAAACACAATTCAAATCAAAGTGTGTAGTACACATGTGAGCAATTTAGAGTCTAATGCACATAGAGATATTTCGCAAAATTTGGCATAACAGCCTTCATTCGAACTTGACTTAAAGTCGAAACATTATTAATGCACAGCCCATATTTTAACATATCCTCAATTGGTAACATAACATGAATAAAGCATTTGCGATGCTTGTTGAACATATATCTTTCAACCCAATCTTACTCGAAATAGCCAATTTTATAATGAATCACTCGGGACTTACATAATTTACATGAATATCGTGGGATTCAATTCTAAGAGAAGAGTTTAGCCGACATACCTCAATTGAGCTTCCTTAAACTCTAAAACGTTCCAGAATTCTTAGCAACTTCAATCTATTTTAGAAATATAACAAATTGAATCAAAATTAGGAAGATGATCATGGTTCTACCTCATTTGAGCATTTTATCAAACAGTAGGTGTGCACAAGATTTCAAGGTCGTTTTATGGAGGATTCCATCATCCCACAACCCAATCTTTACCATTCTTATTTCAACAATCTTCCTACACCCCTTGATATCACATGCATGTAAAATAATCAACTCTCATGCCCAAAACTTATCTTGCTAATTACCCATTTTAAGATGATTTCGAAATTAGGGTTTAGGGTGGAGAATCTTACCTTTAGGATGAAGACCTAGTAAGCTTGCCTTCTTAATCTTCCAAAACTTGAGCAAGAATTGAAGAACAATTATTGAAGAACACCTTCTCACTCTAGGTCGCTCTCTCTCACTCTAAAATGTTAGATTATATCTCAAAATTGGCCCAAAACGTGTATTTAACGAAGTAGGGTCGGGTTTTAAAAACCCAAAAATGAAGCTCCAGAACAGGTTCTAGGGTCGCATATGCGACTGCATAATGGTTATGCGGACCGCATATCGGTCGCTTAATTGGTGTCCAAAATGACAAAAACTCTGCCTGAGTCTGCGGTCCACATAACTGTTCTGCGGTCACATAGTGCAGCGCATAACAGTTATGCGGTGGCATAGTCGGCCATATAATTTCTTCCAACTGACCCAATTAACTACCTCACTCTGCGGCCATTATGCGATCCACAGAGTGATTCTGCAGTCGCATAATGGACCGCAGAAATGCACTTTTCAGCCAAAACTTTTCCTTTACTTTCTGGTGCATTGTTCAACCCAAAATGTCCAAGCTCAACACGTAAAACCAATTCGGCACAATGAAACATTATTTTCGTTTTGCAAAATTTTACGGGGACTTACATATATCCTAATAAGTAACAAGGTAGTGTTGGCTTAGTTAACCATGGAGATAAAATCATTGATTCAACTAAAAGAGACCTAGAGTCAACTAGTACATATGGATAATGTGAGAACAGTGTATGTGATTCCAAGATGTAAAAGAAGTGAGTCGTTTTAGACATGTGATATATGGGAGGCATGACCGGGAGGATAAAGACAATGGCATAGGTTACTCTCCGGGATGACGAGTCATGAAAGAGATAGTGATTTGTTCTTCATGCCATATGTGCCCAGTTTGTAAATGAAAAGTCTAAGGATGCCTTGAGTGTAGGGAAAATCAATTTAACTCGAAATGAAAAGATCCTTGCACCAATAATGTGATGAAGGTTACAAAAAACAAATTACACGGAGTGGGAGGTTTGCGAATGGTCATAGTGAGTTCGCCACGGGTTTATTACTTGGAATGTACCCATATGCTAATAAAGGATGGGACAAATATGAGAAACATACATGATGCTACGATAACCCCGAAAGTTCATTTGTACTTGATGAAGAGCCCCTTAAGAATCCTACGAGAAGAGGAATGCTAATGCGATACATGGAAGGATGAACTCTCTAATGGTTATCCCAACTAGTGTCAGGAGACTAGCGCAATGAATTTACTAACTAAGGAACACAGTCAGAACATGTTGCAGAGGTGAAAACAGAGAATGAACATTTTTGGTGTGAGCTAGACATTTACTTTTCCATATTTACTCCAAAACTGCAATAACGGTCTACATCATTGGTAGCTACAATACTAGGAACAAGGTGAGTTACTTATTGAGGATGGAATCAGGTGGACTAAGTGTACGCTTAGAAGGTAAACAAGAGGTCATTCTATGACGAATTTGTGAGCATCTCAAATTTTATAGGAAGCCTTATACTGACAAGTGACCATATATATATATATATATATGAAGGGTGTTGAGATGTGCTTTTATGTCGCTAGGTAGTGAAAAGGGTTCATGATAATGTTCATAGAAGGAGTAAATTGATTCCTTAAATCCTCTAGCCACATACACAAGATAGAGAGAGAGAGAGAGAGAGAGAGAGAGAGAGAGAGAGAGAGAGAGAGAGAGAGAGATGGTTAAGAAAGGTCTCAACATAAGGTTGCTTTACATTTGACTTGATATCATGTAGGTTAATGTTGGAACGGTACGTGTACAAGACAAAAGATGTTAATCATTTGAAATAGAGAATCTCATAAGAAACTTGTCAAGTAATGTCCTTTGGTGAGAATTGGGAGAACCAAGTCAAAAGTACTATCCGAGGGCTATAACTTGATTCAAGGAAATCATTATAGAAATAAATTCCTTAAGAGGTTTTGTGTACGATAATTGTGGTAAAGAGGCTCCTCGAATAATGTGTCTCTTTCAAATAGTAGGTACATGCAACGTTTGGTGAGTCAATGTCAAGTCAAGATCATGTTTATGTTGGCTCTTCAATATATATGCGCATATAAGAAAAGGAAAATTATGTGGTGCTCATAATGATGTACTAATGAGTGACTTACTTGGGGACCTTAGGTTGATGGGGCAGTGCCTTAACTGATGCCCCTCAACTCCACACCTATAACATGCATTGGTACTATAGCGGCATACACCGAAATGACACCTCCTACACTTCTGGCAATGAGGATGAGGTCCACTAACCTAGCTTGCCCCACTAACATGATATTGACCCTTTTTGCATACATCATAAGCATCCCTCTATCCTTCCTCAAAGTCCACATGGCGGGAGTAACAATCTCTGTACGGGCTTGTTGTGTGGGCCCTTGGAATTGCCCAAGCCTGCCGCCCCTAAAATGCTCTTAAGCATACTTGCGACACGACGCCAAATGTTTCCTCCAGCATGTCGGGAAGACTAGGTTGTGTGTACCCAGCCAGGGCGTTTGTTCTTCTTGTGCCCCCTCACTCCACAACTATAACATATTTCAAGAGTCATCCAACATACCCCCAAGTGGCGCTTCATACATATCAAACATCCTGGATTGTTGGTACAAACAACCCTCTTCCGTTTCCTAGGCGCCCGCGCCACATGATTCGGTGGCGTGGTGGCATTAAAGGGAACAAGGGAATTTCCCTAGAAACTAGTACTTCCAATCCCTCCATAGATCGACCCATTCTCCCAACGAAGTCTTGTGCAATCTCCCCTAGATTCAATGGCGGGGTCACTCCCTCTTCACCCCCTCGAACTGGTGGGCTACTCATGGGAAAAATGAGGTACAATGTGGATATTAGCTTCCTACCTTGAACTATATAGAACCATATAAGATTTCATAGAAGGGTGACATTCCTAAATACCCAATGTAGCATCCTAATTATAGATGTGGCCGACAACACACCGATAATAAGGACTCTACTAGACACGACTCCGAGACATCCTAGGAAACTTGAAATTCTTAGGCTTTGATACAAAGCTTCTCATGCCCCGACATTGCGGAGCGTGATTGGCACTCGACTAAGACATCCCAGTAAAGCAAGCCTACTTGCTGCTTCTACCCGACCTTACCTATGAACAATTTAAGAAATAGTAACAAGAAATAGACATGAAAAGAGTAAAGTGTACCATATCCTTTCTCCATTACTTATAGGAGCTTCATTTACAATTTCTAAAATATTACAAGTTCATAGTTATGAGGGGAAAACATGTTTCACAACTACAATATTTCTAGTTCTTTACCCCAAATCGAACACCACCCACAGCTTATCTGTGGAGCAACTAAGTGTAACAGTAGTGGAGTATAAAAGTGACGCTGAACCTCAAAACACAATGTACAATATCAAGTGACATAAGGCCCCCACAATAGAGTAGGGCTCACAAAAATCTTCTGAGTAGAGGGTAACTGCTAACGAGGATCAAAGTTGTTTGCTGACGAATCCCCTGCATCCATTAAAGATGTAGTGCCTCCGGCAAACAGGGACGTTAGTACATATGGAATAGTACTAGTATGTAAATCTAAATACCCTCTTATGGAGTAGAGTATCAACATAAAAGGAGGTAAAAATGGAATCAATAAGTAACTCAAGTAATACTAAATTCCAATTTAAAACATAATCAATTCCAATTAAGTATTAATAATTTTGGTTGGGAGATCATTAGCCACCGATCAACTCACCATGCACGAGGCATGGAGTTCAATCAAAGCTCGATCGGCTAAGCCATCTCTCCAAACAAGAATATGGATCGATATGTGATACAAATCAAATACAATAATAAGAAGGAGGAACCACCATGGGCGTGACGTGGCGTCCGATCGCCACCGGATTGGCTAGGTCGTCTCCCCACATGTGTTGTGTGAGTCAACATCAACTTTTGCTAGAAATCACCTCATCCAAATTAAGGGTAATAATCTCAATACAATATACCACAAGAATTAATCCCCCAATCAACTCCTACAGAGGCACGTGTAATGTTGGGTATAGGCCTTTACAACCCACCATTCCTCGACTCGCTAATGATACTCCCAAAAGCAATTTTGTATACAAAGGGAATAGAAATATAAATGTATTCATTTCATCGCATTTCATACCAAATGTAGCTTCATTAGCACTTATAACCAGTCACAACATCTTTATTGCATTGGCTCTTTTGGCCATACCTAGAGTTCTTCGTTCATGGCATGATGGCTATATTTTATATTTCACACCTTCATTTCTTTATTTACAAGGATCATTATCATAAACATCAACATATAGAATATTCTGGAAATCATGACTTTAGGTTCACTAGTAATGACTTCTCTAAACACAAAGGATTTCTTTCAAAGAGTTAAGCATAATATTTGGCAATTGAAGCCCAAGTTAAGATCATAAGCGATTAATACACCATTTATTCTTGGAATACCTTTCCCGGTAAAAGGGGATCCTAATATCTATAGTTTCAACTCATGAGCATTTAAGAACTCAAAACACATTGGAAATACTTGCAATGGGGAGCATAGTGATTTGCAATTGAAAAATGGATTCAAATCATATGCACTAGTTACAACAACCATCTTTGAACATTTTCCCACTAAGGGAAAGCATAATAGGATAAGGTCAATTCAAACGTGACTCGAGTACAAAAGCATTTGGGAAAATCAATCATCAGAAACAATATGAAACAGTATGAATAGGAGTTTGAACAAATCACGTATAGAACTTACGAGGAACTCATGGATTCCGATGCTAGACAAGGGAGTGTAGCCAACATACCTCGTTTGAGCTTTTCTTAGGATTACTACGATAATCCACTACTCTTAGCACTTAAATCTATAGCAACACAATTTAATTGAACAACTATTTGGGAGGCGTTCATAGGTTTAGCCATTATTGGCATTTCGTCAAACATTAAGTGTGCAAATTTTGACAACAAGGTTTTTATCGTGGAATTCCTTCACCCACAATCAATTTCAATCAACAATCTACCCACAATAGTTCAATATCCTCCATATAAACTTCATTCGTAAATTCATACATAACGACACACCCCAAAATCAAGAACCACACCCCATATTCTCCTCACGCACCCCAAATTCGAAATAGAGGGCTAGGCTTTTGATCACCATCCCATAAAACCCTAAAATACTAATATTTCACTCATAATTTCATAGTAATACGTTGCATGTGAGCTGCAATAAGGTCTTACCTCTTTTAATAGAACACTTTAAAGACTTTATTCATGAATTCACATGATTAGAGCAAGAAATTGAGGAGTATAATTTGATAGAGCTTCTCCCTCTCTCTCTCTCTCTCTCTCTCTCTCTCTCTCTCTCTCTCTCTCTCTCTCTCTCTAAATTGATATCTTCACTCTAAAACATCATGTTATATCATATAAATTGACCCCCTAAGGCCTTATATCAAAATAGAGTCGGATTAGAAAATTTCAAGAAACAACCCCTTGATGTCAATTATGTGGTGCAATTCTGTGGTAGCAGAATAGATCTGTGGCCAGCAGAATGGTCACAAAATGGTATGACATTTCTGAGATGCAATTCCGCAGTACCAGAATGGATCTGTGGCCAGCATAATGGCCACAAAATGGTCTTCAAATTATGGGTTAGGTCCGGTCAGATCCGCGATGCAAATTTGCGGTAGCAGAATGGATCTGTGGCTAGCAGAATGGCCACAAAATGGTCTTCCAATTTGAGTTGCTTCTGATTCATTCCATGGTCAGCGGAACATATCCGTGATAGCATAATGGACCACAGAATCACCATTTGTTAAAAATTCTTCTACCAACTCCACGATGCATTGCACAATCCAAAACATCGTACTGTGGCACATCATTAACATACCTTATACCATAAAAACATAAATCCTTGGCGAACGTTTACGGGGCCTTACACCAATCCATACATAGGATCACATAAAAATCCACCATACTAAGCAACAAGAGATCAACATTGGTCCTTAGCCCAAATAGTAACCAAACAAGACCGATATATACGATCTACCAAAATAGAGTCATCAATGGGTGTAGTTACATGAACAGTAATATCAAGAGAATTACAAGGTAAATCAAAATATGATGCAAGTACGATGACACATAAGAGTGTGTAGAACCATGATCAAATAGAACTGATGCATCTTTACAACAGACCAAAATAAAACATGTGATAACCTCATCTGAGGCATGCGCCTAGGGGCTACTAGGAAATGCATCATAGCGGGCCTGACCTATGTCTGACTAACCCCTGGTTCTGGGTCATCCCCTGACTGCCTGCGCTCTCCCTCTAGTTAGTGAGGTTGGCGGTGTAACAGTTAGAACTAGAGACACTACTTGAGAACCCTGTTGCTTTGTGCTTCTACTACAATTGGAAGCCCCTCTTAATATGCCCTATTTCTCTACACTCAATACAACCTCGAGCTGAGAATGGCTGCCGAATCTGAGGCTGCCTCTCATACCTCAAGTTCCCACTGGAAGACCCCTGGGCTGAAGGAGCATGGTAGGAGCTTGGTGCGAGTATTGCACTGGATGAAGGACGAACTGGAGCACCACAAATGGGCTAATAAGATGAAGGAGGTGTCCTACTAGATGGCCTCTATCAGAATGATCCCTACCTCCAGACGAGGTAGTAGTAAAATTGCTAAAATATCAGGGCTTCTTGCCCCTCACCACCATGGTTTCCCTACTCTGACTCTGAATGCGCATAATTCTACACGTTATCTCCACGGCCTGAAGAAATGTAGTAGTAGACTCTGCCTCCCTAGCCATACCAATCTTGATACCAAAATTCAACCTCTCAATGAACCCCCTCACCTTCTCAACCTCGGTGGGGATTAGAAAATCTGCATGGCGGGATAGCTTAGTGGATTTCATCTTATACTCGATCATAAACATATGACCCTACAGTAGGTGCTCGAACTGACCCCACATCTCCTCCCTCTGCGTGAGGGGTTTGAACTTCTCTAATAATAGATGTGAGAACTGACTCCAGGAGATTGGAAGTGGCCCTATTGGCTCGCGATGCTCATATGTCTGCGACTACCTCATAGTTGACCCCTGACGCTGAAAGGTAGTGAATGCAACCCCACTGGACTCCACCAAACCACGATTCCACAGAATCTCTTGAAAACCATATAAGAAACCATGTGCATCTGCCAAAGGATCACCATCTTAACGTGGAGGACCATCTTCCTGAATCGATCATACCTCTTCTTCTCCTCTTCAGGCATAGCGGCCTCCACTACCAGCCTAACAGCAGCTGCGGGAGGATGTCCCTCAACCTGTATCACCCCTGGCGTCTGATAACCAATCGCTACCTGCTCAAGAGTGTCATTAGTTGGTGCTATTGGAAGTACTCTGGTCGGTTCTAGTCCCTCACCAAGCCAACCAAATAGACAAGGGCATTGTGAAGTAATATGGTAGCAATAAAAGCCTCCGGGACTTGAGCTGGTCCAACTGGCTCACCCTAATCGAAGGCGTGCTACTCCACCGGAGCTACTAGTAGCTCCATAGTGGCTACCCTAGCAGGGGCTCTAACTGCAGTGTGGGACCTGCCTCTGGCTCGACCACAACCTCTCACAACCCTAGCCTGAGAGGCTGGTTCATGCCCAATTGCTCCCCATGAATTTGTCCTCACCATCGACAAGAGAATGGAAAGATAAGGATTCAAACTTCGGATCAAAAAAGTTGCATGATAAAGAATAAAAGAAGGGTAGTTTCCTAACATCATATAGCCTCTCAGAGATAAATACAGATGTTTTCATACCAATTCGCAAGACTCTACTAGACTTGCTTGGGACACGTGAGACCTGCATAACCTGGAGCTCTGATACAAATTTATCAAGACCCAAAATCCCACCTTAAGGTTGTGATGGCGCCTAGGCAAACTTGCTAAGCAAGCCAACTCACAACAACAAATATAGCCCATTTTTCCTTATTTAATAGAGAGATATAACAATAAAAGATGGAAATAGTCTCAAAATGGCATTAGTATCTGATAAAAACTAAGTTCGGCCTAAATACGACAAATACAATACGCCTCCAAGACTAGGTGGTACAAGTACACAAGTATACTACAGGAATGAGATCAAGTCTGTATACATGTAAAGTTGTCTGAAATATAAATAGATAGGAAGGAATAAATAAAAATAGGGACTTAGGAACTGCGAGGTAGATCCACGAAATGAAGTTCATCCTAACCCTCTGTGAAACCCCCTAGCTCGATCAAGAAGCTATTTTGGGACCCACCAAATGTTCTGCACAAAAATATGTGGTAGAACCGTAGTATGAGTACACCACAGTTAGTACCCAGTAGGTATCAAGTCTAATCACAAAGAAGTAGTAGTGAGGCCAAATGCTTTCGAAAAATTACCACAAAAGTATAACAATGGAATTTAGAACTAAAATAATAAACACTATCATGAATAACAAGATTCATAGATATCAACGGATAAGCATGCTTTTATAACACATAAATAACCTTATCACTGTTCAAATATAATAAAAGATAACATGCTCAAATAACAAAGCCGTGAGTCCAAACTAGCATATAAGAATGTCAAGTAACAATTTACAGTGAAATAAATACTCCAAAATGAGTCAATAATAAGAATGCATGGTTGACTAGAAAAAAGTCCATGTACCCCGATACATAATCCATGTATCGCATAACCCGACACAAAATTGATATATTGAACTGGTACAAAATCCATGTAGCGACCATGCTCACAGGTTCTAAGGTAACATGGGTTATCACTTGACTCTGGAGGGACGGATCCAAATCCAAGCGCAAGAGGGGTATAATAGCATCCCTTATAAACCAATATCTGATCATCATGTCGAATGAGGGATAATTGTATCTCACCCACACGCTTACCTTTTGTGCCAAAATCCTCAGTAAAAATCACTAATCCATATTCAAAATATATGTATGTCATCAGAATTATAGATAAGAGGTACTCAAAGACAAAATAAATATCATATGGATAAGTGCTAACGAAATCTCTATGTGACTACAGATAATTATGCAATTTTCACATATTAAGAATAAGTTCCCATGCTTTCATAGTTAATCATAAACCTAAGCATGCTTTCTAACATGAATAAGTGAGCAACATAGTCACATTAGTCAAATAAACCATGAATTACTTGAGCATGTAGACAAAACAAGGCATACAATAATTCAATTACCCTGGTAATAATATAAACTTCGTAAATGCATATACGCTCGTCACCTTGTATATACCTAACAAGCCAAATCCTAGGGGTTTCCCTCTTAACAATGTTAGCCAAGAGACTTACCTCCACCCTATAGCCTTAAAATCACCAAATTTGTGAAATCCTAAAGAATCCAACTCCAAACGGCTTGAATCAAGTTATACAAAACCAAATAACATCAAACAGAGATATAAAAATTGAACCCAAACGATAAAGGTGAAATATTTAGTCAAAAACAAAGTCAACTAGGGCATGTCGCTCGGAACGTGACAAAAGTCACAAATTCAAATACATGAGTTTGATCCAAAACCGACTCAAAATTGGGGTTCAAATCTATATTTTCACTTTAGAAAAGTTTTGCCAAAACCCCAATTTGTTTCTCTTACATTCAACAATCAAATGCTAAAATTAAAGGTAGAATCATTAATAATAATCAAATTTGAGTAATTTGTAATCAAGTAATGTGTAAAACCCTAGCCGATACTCTCGACAGTGACGATTTCTGATGCAACAAACATACTCCCATCGGAATGGGTACAAATCCGCCATTAGGCGGTGGAATTCCTCCAGACTTGGCTCAAAAGAGACCCACTAACACTACACATAAACACCAGTTGGTTTCATCTCACAATTCCAAACGATCTGCTGCAGATTTTCATAAAGGTGACGGGTTTACTGTAGCGTCGGAACATTTGGAATCTTCAAAAAATACTAAGATTAATTCTGAGCCAGCTCGTCAAATTCAAAGCACTGGAGTTTCCTCTCCAACTCAAACATTAATTCCCAACTAAGTCTTACAGATGGATATCCAATGCAAAATATATTATGTAGATTTGGAGAACATCTCTGAGCTACCAAAACAACACTTTATTGAGCCAATTTCCACAACAACCAAGACAACGATCTCTGCAAATACTTCCACCACAGTTGTTCGAAAAAATGACTCAACCAGTGTTACTAATCCAATCTTGAGCCAATTGGATAGAAATGATCCTCCGCAAGTTGATGCATGTCGACAGCTAGTACAATCTCTATCGCAAGATCAGAACAATAGAGATTGACCAGATGCTGACCCTTCAGCTGTATCGATGAAAGATCAAGTTGTTCCTAATAGTGCAACTGACCAAATATCAATCGAACAGCTTCCTATCGATAACAAGAAAGATACAGAACCAACTCTTACTGATCAACTTCAACCACTCCCCTCAGTGTCAAATTTGGCTCCCTCAGGAATAGATATTCAAGCTACTAATACGTTAACTAAGGGAACCAATGTTCAAACACAACCCTAAACCACTCAAATACCAAAACCTTCAACCTTTCCTAAAATATCCACTAACTTTGATAAAATGCATGCTAGTGAGCAACAAAAATATGCTTCAACACTGCAACAAAATACCACAAAGCCTAACTTACCACCAACATATACCATCTGTCAAGCCAAAGATCACAACAAAACCACCTATGCTCCAACTTCACTCACAAAGCCAAAGGTCTCAAATAATTTTAATAAACCAAAATACACAAAACACCTTTAAACCACCTGCAACCATTAACCAAAATATCCAGTTTCAGAATATTAAAATAGCTACTCCAATCAATCCAACAGACACCAATGCCCAATCGAATAAACCTTCTAACTACCCTGCTCCACCATCTCCTACTATCACACAATCCCTAGCTACAAAGTTAAGAGCAAGGTAGGATGCAGAGATAACCCCAATAGAATTCACACCTCCAAAAATAACAACCAAATAGGGCCAACCAGCTGTTATATTCACCATGAAGGATTACATGGTCACACTGGACAACAAATGCCAATATATAATTGTTGGCAAATTCATTAACACAATGCCAAGAATGGAGCAGATAACAAGAAGCTTCGTAGCACAAACTGAACTCAGAGGAGGTGTTAAAATAGCCCATTTCAATGCTAGAATAGTGTACATTGATCTAGACAAATTGTTGGCCAATATATAATTGTTGGCAAATTCATTAACACAATGCCAAGAATGGAGCAGATAACAAGAAGCTTCGTAGCACAAACTGAACTCAGAGGAGGTGTTAAAATAGCCCATTTCAATGCTAGAATAGTGTACATTGATCTAGACAAATTGTTGGCCACACCACTATATGGACAAAATATTTCATGTACATCCAGGATCAAAGAATGGAATTACAAGCTTGGACGCCTACCTTCAATTCAAATGAGGATACACCTATTGTCCCTGTTTGGATAATTATTCTTGAACTGCCATGGCATTTTTACTACAGGGAAATATTATCAGTATTACTATCACATGTTGGTAAGGTTCTGCATCTAGATCTTGCATCATGCAAAAAAGAAGGGGATGTGTAGCAAAAGTAAACATGCGGGTTGATTTAACTCAAGACATACCACATCATGTTTGGCTTGGCTTTGATGATAATCAGGATGTTAATAGGGATGGCCAGTAGCTGAAAGTTGTGTATGAAGATCCACCAACATACTGCACACATTGTAGACACCTCGGACATAAATAATACTACTGCTCTATTAGGAGAAGGGAAGAACAAGAAAAGAGGAAAGTTGTACCATAAACAACACACAATATTGAGAACCACACTGCAAACAAGACAAAAAGAGCAAATGGAACACAACATCAACAAGAGCAGATAATACAGGGGCAGAACAAAGACTAGAATCCCAAGCAAAAAAATGGTGGAGCAAAACAAACGGGAAGAACAACAAGCAAAAATTGGTCAAAAGGCAACAGCACAACAATCAATAAAGGAAAACCATTCCAAGGATCAATGAAAATCTCAAAAGAAGAAAAATTCCAGGGGTATCAACCAAATAAACAAGCCACAGAAATCTAAACAGCCTACTGAACAAAGAGTCGAGGCACAAGTGACCAGGCCAGCACATAATACAGATCCACCTTCCAAACCACACACCCCTCTACCATCTTTTGTGGAGAGAGAGTCAGCTCCCAGTTCTGATCCTGTTAATCCTAAGGCTGAAGTTACTAGAGGAAAGGTGAATGACCAGGAGATACCTATATTACCTCATATTTCGCAAAAAAGTTCTGATGCACATGATAACATGAGGATGGATAAAGTAATGAATGATGCTGCCACTCAACAATGCCTTCAGAAAAAGCAAGCATTTGAAACTAAAACAGAGGTGATTAATGAATCTGATAGAAAGAACAAAGACAAATATGGGATTGCTAGAAGACTTACTCCTACCGATATTGGGGTTAATGGTGTTGTTACAAAGGAAAATATATCTTATTGGGTTCAAAGGATATTTGGAAAGCCCAAGGAAACTCTTAATGTCACCCTCAACCACACATGCTAGGAAATACAATCGCGTACATCTCTAGACTCACCTAAGTCCATTGGAACCAATAAAAGAGCTAGAAAACTAGGGAATAATGAAGCACAATAGTATGGGTACACTCCAGAGGCAAATACAAATATAAGACTTGAAGTGCGAAAGGATAACTCAATGACAAAACATGTACAAAAGGTAGTATCCAGCCCTGATTTGAACAGCAGTTCAATGGTGGAGATATTATCAAATGTCGAAGGTGATGGGGTAAAACCTTTAGCTAAGGGGCAGGCTAGCCATGTTGAATCAGAGACTTCACAAGATATAGTGCATTCAGTACCAAACATGGTGTATGATCAGATGGGGACAACTCTAGTTCCTAGGGAGTCAAGTGCAATTGAGACAGTACCTTTGGCATGTACATCAGGTATGGGTTATCCTATGCGGATTCAAATCAATGCGCCATTGAAATCTCCTAATCATGTAATGCACGAGATTATTACCCACAGCGACCTGTCAATGGAAAATCATTATGCTTTGGAGTTTAAAGAACAATAAGCAGATGAAACTGATGATGAATCTACTGATGGGAACTTCAAAGTTCTCACATGCGATGGTGATGTATCACCTAGGATCTCAGCCAGAAAGAGAAAAAAGGGGAAGAAGCAATCTCAAGTAAAGAACAGCATCCACCGACAAGAATACTGCCCAAGCGGGCAACCTCCACGACTAGATAATGATTAAAATACTCATATGGAACATAAGGTCTGTTAAGACTCAACAGGCCTTTTAGAGAGTTATTAACATGCAAAAAGAACATGGTTTTTTCATTATAGCACTTATGGAACATTTTCAAAAGCAGAGGTTTATTCATAACTACAGGAGGAGATTAGGCATGGAAAACGCAATATCAAATATTATTGTCAAGATATGGCTTTTTGTAGATGATGTGGTACAATGGGATTTGGTGATTGACACTGAACAACAACTAACTATCAGGGTGTATCATCGAGATATTGGAAAGTACATCATGATGACTTTTATTTATGCAAAATGCTCATCGCTGGAAAGATTAGAATTGTGGGATAATCTATACTACCTTACTAGTGATATGGAACTACCTTGGGTAGTTGGAGGAGACTTTAATGTAATTCTGAGTGAAGAGAATAAAATTGGAGGACAGCTAGTGTACCCTCCAGAATACGAAGTTTTTGCATTTTGTGTAAACTCATGTGGGTTGTTTGACAATGGTTATAAAGGAAGCCCATTCAATTGGTGGAATGGGAGATCAGCTGAAGACTGCATATTCAAAAGATTGGATAGAATTTTTGTCAATTTTTCATTCCAGAAATTATTTTCTAATACAGTAGTGGAATATCTCATTAGAACGGGCTCAGATCATGCTCCACTATTGATGAGTCGTAGTGATCAGAATATACAGTTTGTCAAACCATTCAAGTTTCTAAATTTACGGACCAAACACGAATCTTTTATGGAAGTGGTTAGACAAAATTGGAGAGCAAAATTCACAGGAGATCCTTTCTTGATATTCAAGTAGAAACTAAAGAGAGTTAAGAATGCTCTTTCTAAATGGAGCAAGCTCACTTATGGAGATATCTTCAAATAACTGATGTTAAGAGAATATGTGGTCAGAGTGAAGGAAATTCTATTTGAAGAAATGCCAACAGTCAAGAATAGAATAGTCCTACAGAAGTAGCAAACTGAGTTGAAGAGATAACTGAGCATTGAGGAACAATATTGGAAAGACAAAGCAGGAATGACTTGCAGAAGGGGACAGAAATACTAGATTTTTCCATAACCATGTCAATGGTAAAAGGCGGAAGATCCAGTTAAAAAGAATACAAAGTAATGATGGAGCATGGATTGATACACAGGAAAATATTGTTGTTGTGGCAATTGAATTCTTCCAGAAACAGTTCACACAAAAAGATGAGCCTACAAACTTTGAACTACTTGACAATGTGCCTAACATGGTATCTGCTGAGTAGACCTTAGAGCTCTGTAGAATTCCTAAATAGAGGAGGACAGGGGAGTAACTTTTGCGTTAAGTGGTGAAAGTGCAGGTGGCCCAAATGGATTTACTGGCAGTTTCTTTCAAGTATACTGGGATATTATAGGTGAAGACATACACAACATGCTGAAAATGTTTTATGGAGAAAGGTCTTTGCCTAAATAAATAACTCATACAAATCTTGTTCTACTGCTCAAGATACCAATGGTCCAAACTTTCTCAGATCTCAGACCCATAAGTTTGAGTAACTTTATAAACAAGGTAATCTCTAGAGTGGTTCATGATAGACTGGAAAAGATATTGCCAGTCCTAATATCTTCCAATCAGTAAGGCTTTATCAAGGGGAGAAGTATATTTAAAAATATCTTGTTAACTCAGGAAATTGTTACCGACATAAGACTACCGGAAAAACCTGCCAATGTAGTGATCAAACTTGACATGGCGAAGGCATATGATAGGGTATCTGAGGAAAATGGGATTTGCAGAATACCTCATCAACATGGTGCGGAACTTGCTATCCAATAATTGGTACTCCAGTCTGATCAATGGTCAAGCTTCAAATTACTTTCACTCAATAAGAAGGTTTAAACGAGGCGATTCTCTATCTCCAGCCTTGTTTATACTCTCAGCAGAGGTACTATCTAGATCTTTGAATAAACTATTTGAAGATAAGAGTTTCAAAGGATATGGAATGCCTAAGTGGACTGACCCATTGAATCATTTGGCGTATGCTGAAAACACTATCATTTTTGCTTCTGCTGACCCTTACTCTTTGCAAAAGATAGTGGAGCTCCTGGCTATGTATGAGCACACCTATGGACAATTGATTAACAAGGCAAAAAAATCATACTACATGCACGAAAATACTTATGGAGCTTTGGTTAACACAGTAGGAACCATCACTGGCTTTTCAAAAGAAAATTTTCCATTCACCTATCTTGGATGCCCTATCTTCTACAAAAGAAGAAGAAAGATATACTACAATGATCTTATTAAAAAGGTCAAGAATCAACTGCATTCATGGAAGGGCAAACTATTGTCGTATAGAGGCAAATCTACTTTGATCTCAAGTGTTCTATAAACGCATATTCTCAGTCCTGGATCCACCCAAAAATGTACTAGAACATTTGCATAAAATATTTGCTAGATTCTTCTAGAGTAACAAAGATGAAGGGAGAAGCAGGCATTGGAGTAAATGGCAGAATATCTGCATGCCAAAGGAGGAAGGTGGATTGGGGTTCATATCCCTATTTGATGTTTCATAAGCACTATTTTCTAAACTATGGTAAAAATTCAGGACCACAAAATCACTATGGGCTAATTTCATGTGGAATAAATTCTGCAAAAAGGAACCTCCAACTACTGTTCACTTCAGGAAAGGCTCACATGTTTGAAAGAAAATGTTGGAGGCAAGGGAAGAAGTGGAACATGAAATCCTATGGGAGATAAACAGAGGCACTACCAACATATGGCATGAAAATTGGACGAGTCTATGCGCATTATATCATGTTGTTGAACCAGACTTGAACATCAATGAAAACATTAAAGAGGTAGCAGAGTTGAGAGAAGGAAATGGTTGGAATCATCATCTATTGGAACAAACATTTCCAACAGAGATTGCAGATCATATTAAATAGGAAATACATTTTGAAAATAATGGTGAATATTGGGACACACCTAAATGGATGCCTAATGCATCAGGGAGATTGTCAGTAACTACTGCATGGCAATTAATGTGGCACATAGCACCCACAATGACTGAATATAAGAGCACCCACAATGACTGAATATAAGCAACTATAGACTAGAGGATTGCCTTTTAAAATATCTTTCTTTATGTGGCGATTATGGAAAGGTAAAATACCAACAAATGATATGTGGAGAAGGACTGTATACATGATAGTATCAAAATATTGGTGTTGTTCTCAACCGCAGAAGGACACCTTTCAACACATTTTCCTAACAAGCGCAACAACAAATAAAGTGTGGAGATCATTTGGGCAGGCAGCATAAATTATAGAAAACTTAGTGCAGGTTCATCAAGCGATAAAAATGTGGTGGAATATTGACTGCTGTCCAAAACTGAAACAAACTGTTCCAGGCAGCCCCGATAGTGATAACTTAGGAACTTTGGAAGAGGAAAAACACCATGAAACAGGGAGGAATAGTCTCTTGTAGCAGGTAATTCATGAGGTGAACAAGACGTTGCATAATTTAGCAAAGATCAGATATCCATGGTTGACAAGCATACCCTTGCTATACACAGACATGATTACTTACTTTTAAGGGTATAAACCATATGTGGTGACCAAGAGAGTTTCATGGCATTCACCCTATAAAGTATAGTTCAAATGCAACACCGACAAACCCTCAAGAGGGAATCCTAGACAAAGGTTCTATGGTTTTTGTGTGAGAAATTGGAGAGGTGATTTGGTTTTTTCTAGGGCAGAAAAGATAGAAAATACAACTAATATTGTTGCAGAAGCAAAAGCAATTACACAAGTGCTGGCATATTGTGTAACTCAACAAATTCATCCACTAATAATTGAGATTGATTCCCGGGTAATAAAAAGGATAATAGAAGGTGAATGGGAAATACCTTGGTGCATAATGAAGGAAGTGAAGAGAATCGGGGGGATGAAGGACAATTTCAATATGATTTTCCAACATGTTCTAAGGGAGGGCAACACTTGCAGACTACTTAACTAACATGGCTTTTTCTATCACAGGAACAATAACTTTTAACCTATTCAATGAGTTGTTAAGTGCAGGTAGAAGGTTAATCAACCTAGAAAAGGCCCATATCCTTAACCTTAGGATAAGGGTAGAAAAGAAGAAGGCACCATACTGATTTTATTAAGTTGTAAAAAATGATTGTGATTGATAACCTTCATCTCCTAACAATGCTTGAATGTTGATACATTACCCCACATATATTGTTATGTATAGAGGTCCTCAAATAGCAATCAGGTTCCAAGAAGAAATCACCAATCTCAAGTGCTCCATAACTCATTGTCAACCCCAATATCAAACAAATGACAAGCAACAATACTGGTACAACAAATCAGGACGAGGTAGTCTTAGCTGCACAACTGTTGTTAATTCTAGAGGTCGTCAAACAACAAATGCAACACCTACCAACACAGATTCTCCAAAGAAACTTCAAATGGATCATATATTTTTAATCTGTCTAGAGCAGCCACCTTCACTAACTGGAAATCCTAGCTCAAGTGGCCATGAAGAAACTGGCCACCTATGCCACTACTGCAACTAGAAACACTTTTACACTAACCTGTTTATTCAATTTTGCAGGAACCATGGACAAGTTCAAACAATTGATACTATTGCAATGTGTGGTATCAATATGATATGCACATTCTGTTGAAAAAGCACCAGTTTTCTGGACTTCCAAAACCAGATTTTGACTGATCCAAACAATCTACACATGATTACTCAACTAGTAATACACTGGTTGGTGCTGCTATTGATTACCTATGGCCAGGTGCTGTATGAGACAATGTTTAGGCACACAACTCGTATGGAATGCTGATATATTTCACAATGATGGGTACGCTGGAGTTGAAATTCTCAATGTTGCAACTAGCAGGCAGCACAGGTGTAATAGAGATGGCCCTCACGGTTTTGATTTCTGCAGTTGTGTGGCTCATTGAAATTACTACTACAGCTGGTTCGACTAACTGGACATGGAAGTTTCCAGCACAACCCATTATCCACAGATGATTTTCTTTATATGCCCAAGGATTCTCTTGTTCTGGCCATAACGAGGTGAGTCCTCAAGAGGGAAATAACAGAGGATATCACAGGTTACTAATCCTGGGAATGTCCATTGACTGCACTGCACAACTATGGACAGTTTAATTACCGTTTAGTGTTGTATCTTCCCAGTCGTATTAGCATTTTATAATTCTTATTCTGGGAATGGTATAGCATTATATGGGAAAGAACTGTTACGCTTGTACTAGATTATGGACTATGGGCAGCTTGTTGACCATCTCCTGGAGTTTCAATTTCTCAAGACCAGTTTGAAGATTTCCAAAGTGAGGTACAATATAATTTAACTCATTCTCTGAACTACCAAGTGCAGGGTGGAGATTAATAAATGTAGATAAAGCTCAAATCTCTAATCTTAGGGTTAGGGCAGCAAAATGAAAAGCACCAGATTGATGATCATATATATGGATGTTATGCGTGTTCTTGCCTCACTCTTCATTGGTTTTCTTCTTTGTGTGTCGGTAGATGATTTTCTAGTGGTATTAGCATGTCATCATGCTCAGCCTGGGGATTGTTTGGCAATATACAGATTCTATAAGACAAGTAGTTATACAGGATACACAACAAGCTTGCAAGGTGATACATATTGTCATGGTGTGTATTGTTCATAATGGATTTATGATGCACAAGTAATTAGGCAGTGTGCTCTTGAACTGGACATAGTCTACTGCCTAGATAATTTCCATGACCAGCTGCTGCTTCATGCTAAGCAATCAGTTATGGTCCAAAACTATACAGGAACATCTTTGGCAATGTCCAGTTAATCTACTATCTAATGCGGCTGAAGATCACAAGTTTTGAGATCAAGCTGTAGCAACACATATGAGTATCAGTTCTGGAAAGCTTCAAATCAGTGGTGTGAGAGTTTGGAATCCACATTACCCTTGTTCATTGGACGTTTGTTCAATACGCATACCCTTGCGCCTGGTGAGAGCTTTAGAGGTGTTACTTGGTATTTGCACTTGGCTATTGGATTCAATTACTGGATTGTGGATACACACACCACAGTTCTTTGAAAGCTTGAAGATTTGCCTGATGTAATAGCTAGAATGCGCATTGTAGTTAGTTGTATTTCTTCCTATTTAAGCTTTGGTTTTGGACATATTGTAAACTTTGGGTCCTATTTTATTTTATTTTATATATATATTAGCCACTAGGCAACCTGCCTAGTGGTATATTTGTAAAAACAAAATAACTAAATTATCCTGAGTGAACATACAAATTGATTATTAAGACAAGTGGGCAAGCGGTTAAATAGGTTACTAATTATTCTAAGTGAAGCAACATGAACAAATAATATTTCTGTCCAGTTATACACTTTGCGATCAGGGGACCAACATCGCGATCGCGAAGACCACATCCTTGCACAAGTTTCCCCTTCTTCGAAAATGCAAAGCCCTTATGCAAACGTAATGCCTGACCACCTATTGAGACTACGCGAACGCGAGCCTATCTCCACGAACGTGAAGGCATTCCTTCCCCCTAGTATCACTCTTTCGTGAATGCGTCCTCCGCACGCGATCATGCTGCTTCAGCTCCCTACGCTCCGTGAACGCGTAACTTCATTCGGGAATGTGAAGTGGAAAATTCTTCTACATGCTCTCTTTTCTCTGCGATCACAAGACTAGCATCGTGATCACGAATCGTTGCAACACATCAGAAAACCAGTAATCCAAAACCAAGAAGAAATAAAGTGAAACCACTACGAAACACAACTGAGACCCCTGTAAGCATATCCAATCACACCAATAAGTTCCAATACCTTATCCAAACTTGTCCTCATGCTACAAACACCACGACTAACATCAAAAAAAGAATTAACAGCCAAAACACACGTTAAGCTTCTCTTAAGTTCATCATATTCCAAATTTCAAACCAAACTTCTGATTCAAGCCTAACCAATACAGATTAAACCCAAAACATTGCACAAAAGTTACAAACGACATAAAAAACCTATTTCAACTCTCAAAACAATAAACTAAAACCGACAATACAAAATCCAACTCCCGGTCAAATGTATAAACCTTCCAAACCTTCAAATTTCCAACTTTTGCCAAATAAAGCCAAATCAACCTAGGAATTGCCAAATCCAAAACCGGACATGCGCTTAGTCCAAAATCATCATACAAACCTATTAGAACTATCAAAACACTATTCTGAGGTCATTTACACAAAAGTAAATCATTGGTCTACTCTTACAACTTAAGCTTCGAAAATGACACTAAGTGTTCCAAGTCGCTCCAAAACCATCCCAAAACTAAACCAATTACACCTGGAAGTTACATACAGCAAATACACGTTTGGAAAACATAAAATAGGGGAATGAGGCTGAAATACACAATACAACCAGCCTGGATCATTACACTCAAATAGCATCATTCATATGGCGGACTAGCACGTGTTATTATAGAAAAATTAGATAAAGGAAATTGACCATCTAAACATCTACCAAGATCAATGAGGAAGTTCTCAAAATCTCCTTGAGTATATGTATAGTAAGATTGAACTGTCATCCTTTGTTAAAAATGATAGAACTAGGCACCTCATGAAACTGTACTATTTTGTGAAGGTACATTTGTTCAAGTTGCTCAGCTATATAAGCGGTCCAGAATAGCTGAAAGTGAGTAAACTTCGTCATCCTATCTGTAACCACTAGATTTAGTCAACTTCCTCATAGTACATGATAAGATTATCACAATGTCCATATTGATCAGCTTCCACTTTTATGAGAGAATAATCATGCTCTAAGCTAAATCATCGAGTCCTTGATGCTAGTACTTGACCTACTAGCAGTTAAAAAGGTGAAAAAATGTATGGTTCGGGATTATTTTGGAAGAATGATTCTCAACTAGGAAGCTTTAAGTTGGAAGAGTCGACCAAGTTTGACTTTTGTGTATTTGACCCCGGAACGGTGGTTTCATGGTTCCGGTAGGTTCGTATAGTTATTTTGGACTTACGCGTATGCTCAGAATTGGATTCAGACATTTCTAGGTTGATTTGACTTGCTTTTCTGAAAGTTGGTAATTTAAAGGTTTAGAAATTTCCTATATTTGTGTTTTGGAAGTTCATAAGTTTGACTAAGGACAACAATTTGCATTAATATTCTTAGATTTATGGTTTGAAGCTTCTAATAGGTTCATATGATAATTTTAGACTTGAATGTGTATTTGAATTTGGACCTGATGGGCTCAGATACATTTTAGGACAACTATAACTCGTTTGTAGTTGCACATTGTTTGGTGAAACACAATGCATCGCGATCGCGGGCACTGTGCCATGGTTGTGAAGGGGAGCTAGGGGATTGACCATCACGGTTTCTTGGGAGGAGTTTCATGTTTACGAAGAGGCATTATATGGTTACTCATCATGATCGCAATGCCTCTAGTCGTCGTCATGAAGAAACAATTCGGTTCAGGAGTATTAAATGTCTAATTTTAGGAATTTAAGCTCATTTTACCATTTTTCGATTTTAGTAGCTTGGACTAAGGTGATTCTGGAAAAGGTTTTCACCTAAATCTAGAGCATAAGTAATTTGTACTCGATTTTGATTATATATTATGAATATATGTGGTTTTTAATAAAAAAATCTAAGTAGGTAAAGATGAAAAGTGCGATTTAACTTGAAAGATAAATAATAATTTTGAGGATTTGATCATCGATTTGGACTCGAATTGAGAATTAATTACATATTTGTAATGGAGAGGTTAAGGTGAAAAGTTGTTTTTGTTTCATGTTTTGCTAGATTGTGGACGTTATGAGGCTTTGAAGTGAGGTAAAGCGATGTTATAAGGTTGAAGCTTAACCAGTTAGAGGTAAGTATCTTGATTATCCTTGACTTGAAGAAATAGTTTCCTAAAATAAATTTGTTTGCTACATGCTTAGGGTAACGTGTATTTGAAGTGACAAGCGTATATATGGATATCATGTGCTTCTCTCATCGGGGTAGTATAGGTGCTTTATGCCTATATGTTTTATGTGACCTTTTCTTGTTGCATGACTCCTCTGGCATCTTTTCAATGCAAGTATCATGTTATAGGCATTTATTCACCTGCTAATTTAACATGAGAGATTCTATGTTTGTCAGATTACATACTAGATGATAGTCATGCTTTGTACTTATGCACCTTTATCTGCATATGAGATTCACATGTCTTGTTGTGATTATGAAATATTGACATTGGTCCATTCGACTTCTTTTGATTATGGCATGTTGAGATTGGTCCTTATAGTTTGTTATGATTATGGCATGTTAAACTTGATGTGCAATTGCGTATAGATATGTATCCATTCCTCTAGAGTTACTGAAGGCCAAAATCCCGCTAATAGTATGTACACGAATTTGTTTGATACATGGAGAGTGTCGATTTATTATAGAGTTTGAGTCATCATCATGCATAGTCATTATAGAATCTTGTTGAGGCATTTCTTTAGAATGCTACTTGATGCATATTCCTTTTATATGTTGTTTGGGCATTAGCATAATATTCATTGATCATGATATCTAAGGAACCATGCATTACATCCATTCTTAATTGTGCATATTATATATGTTATTTTTTATGTTTACTATGTTATTGTGTATTCTTATGAACTGCACAGGTTATAAGGAATAACTATCTTTTGTCAAAACCTCGCACCACTTCATTGATATTACACTTGATATTTATTGAGTGCATGCTGTTTATTATAATCATACTATACTTTTGCATATTTTCTTTGCAGATACTGATCCAGGTACCAACAGGACTTAGGAGGGGGCGTAGGAGCTTTCATTTGAGACTTGAGGGTTAGCTTCTTACTTGGTCCTTAATTCCTTCAAATCACCTTCAATCATTTTCTATTACTCATTATTACTATTGAAATAGTAATGTATTATGAGATAGTATCGTATCATTTTCCCTAGTACTTCATTACATTGTACTACAACTTTCTGTGATTTAATTTATATTTTTCGCACATAAATTGAGTTATCATTCCATTAGACTTTATCATGTATATTGTCTTGCTTTGATTTTTATGTTGATTGGTTCACCTAGGTGTTTAGGGTTAGGCTCCATCACAATTTTAGTGAAATTTTGGATTATGATAAAGTGGTATTAGAGTTCTAGGTTTACAAGTTCTACAAGTGATTAGTAATGTCTAATAGAGTCTAATGGATCGATATAGAGATATCTATACTTATCTTCGAGAGGCTATATAGCATTTAGGACTGTCCCATCTTTCTTTCCTGATCGTGCGACTTTGTTTCATCCTAATGGTTGAATCTTCACTCTAGTATTATCTCCCAAATAGTGAGGAGACATGCATCAACGACTAGTGAGCAAGAGCTAGTGCCAAAGGTTGCACTTGCTACCCGATGTAGGAAGAGGAGAATAGGACGGGCTGAATCTCAGGCCAAGGCTTGCACATTTGTACCCACTAGAGATACAGCACACGTAGTTGCTCGAGGTCGTGCTAGAGCTGCTACAGTTGACCTACATACAGCTCCAAAGGTAGATCAAGCACCAGTTCAAGATCAACATCTAGATCCTACATAGGTTCCTCAGGGTTTCGTTGCTACCTCTATGATTCAAGAGAACTTGGTTTGTATTATGGGGTTTTTTGAGAGCGTGGCTCAGGAAAGAGTAGTTCTCATAGCTCCAGCTACTTCTTAGGTAGGAGGGGGAGTCCAGACACTAACTACTCACACTCCAAAGGATCCAACCTATTGGGGGACCACAACGTCTTGTAACTCCACCACTAACTAGTGTAGTGCGGCCATTAGTGAGAGCCCATACGTTTGATGAGGATACAATAAAGATGATAGACATGTTCCAAAAGTTGCCTCCTCCCCATTTTGATGGTGATGCAACAGTGATACTCATTATTTTATCAGAAATATGAATAAGTTTTTCCATAATTTGGAAAATTGGAGTCTAAAGGAGTTGATTTTACTACTTTTCAGTTAAGGGGACTAGCCAAGAGGTGGTGATAGACTTGTGACAAAGGCATACCATTTGGGACACGTCCTCTCACTTGGACTTAGTATACGCATCTCTTCCTAGAGGTTTAATACACTCACCAAGACGGATGCGTTGCGTGGTCATTTTGAGAACCTGCACCGTACTGATATGACTATCACAATATGAGATAAAGTTTACCAAGTTATCACGTCATGCTACTTTCTTTATCTCCAGTAAGACTAAGAAGGTGAAAAGGTTCATTGAGGGGCTTAATATTGACATTAAGCCTAGTATGGTACGAAAGGCTGAGACCTAGACTTTTTTGTCAGGGTGTGGAGATACCATAGAAGATTGAGTGTATTCGAAGGCATGATATATAAGCGCAGGAGACCAAGAGGCCTCGTGTCCCATGTAGTTTTAGTTGTGCCTCGTCTAGAGGCAAGAATTTTTATAGGAGAGCACTCCAGACTTCTCGTAGTATTCAAGTCATTCCTGGTTCTTATGCTACTACCCCGGGAGAGTCATCATATAAAGCATCTCTAATACATGGTTCTTTCAATTGACATTCTGGTTATCAGAGGCAGACTAAGTTCAATAACCTCATCATACCCTAGGTTGTAGAGTGGTACACCTCAGCAGGTACTCAAGTTATGATCCCAACCCTAGTTGCTACACCACCAATCCAGCCAACTAGGGGTGATGCTCAACTATGTAGAGGTCGTCCTAGAGGTGAAGGTAAGACAAGTAATGTATAGGCTCGCTGTTATAGTTTTTCTGGAGGCATGAGGTGGTTTGCATCTAATACATTTATCTTGTCTCAGTTTGTCATAGGGAAGCTTTACTATTACTTGATCCTAGTTTTACTTATTCATGTGTATCATCTTATCTTGCATCACATTTGTGGATGTCTTGTGATTCTCTTCATACTCATATTTATTTGTCTACACCTGTTGGGGATTTTCTTGTTGTTGATTGGGTTTATCATTACTACATAGTCACTATTAATAGGTACGACACGATTGGTTGATCTTCTATTATTGGATATGATTGACTTTGAGGTGACTCTTGCATGGATTAGGTCCATGTATCATGCTATTCTGGATTGTCATGCTAAGACATTTACATTAGCAATTATATATTTGCATTTATTGGAATAGAGGGGGACCCTAAGTCACTACGCGAGCAAGGTGGTTTCAGTCTTGAATGCACAAAGCATGATTGAGAAGGGGTGTCTGTCCTATCTAGCTTTTATTCGTGATACTAGTGCAGAGACTCCTACTGTTGACTTAATTCTAATTGTGAGAGAGTTTTCTGATATATTTCCAGCAGCTTTATCAAGTATGCCATATGATATGTACATTGATTTTGGTATTACCTTGGTGTCGGGCATGTAGCTTATATCTATCCCACTATACCGTATAGCTCCAGTCGAGCTAAAGTAGTTGAAGGAGAAATTGCATGATTTACTTAGTAAGTGGTTCATTAGATCGAGTGTGCCCTCTATGGATGCACCTGTATTGTTTGTGAAAAAGGATGGTACTGTGATTATGTGCATTGAATATAGGTAGCTGAATAAAGTTCTATAGGTAGTTGAATAATGTTACCATCAGGAATAAGTATCATTTTCCTCATGTTGATGATTTGTTTGATAAGCTTCATGGTGCTAAGGTGTTTTGTAAGATTCACTTGAGGTCTAGCTACCATCAGGAACGAATTAGGGCTTCTGACATCCCTAAGAAAACTTTTAGGATTTGTTATGATCATTATGAGTTCTTGGTGATGTTCTTTAGATTAACTAATGCTCCAGCAAAATCCATAGAATTGATGAACTGAGTGTTCAACCCATATTTAGATTTGTTCATTATTTTGTTGATAGATGATATTTTGGTCTACTCACGTAGTAGAGAGGAGCATAAGCAACATTTGAGGATTGTGCTTCAGATTTTGAGTGAACTTAAACTTTATGTAAAGTTCATCAAGGGTAAGTTTTGGTTGTATTGAATTGCTTTCTTTGGTCATATCATCTATGGTAAAGGTATCAACGTGATCCTAAGAGATTAATGCAGTTCAGAATTAGCCTAGACCTACCAATGATACAGAGATTCAAAGTTTTTTGAAAGTGGATGTTGTATCCTGATTCTACCAAGATGTATCCCGACTTTATAGAATCATATCAGTAGAGGAATATGAAAGTGGGTGTTTACCAAAATGCTCCCGAACCCTTGGAAACCAGAACCATCCATACCTACATGTCCCAAATCATCAAATAAACCTATAAAAATTTTCAAATAGGAACTTGATGCTAAAAATCAAAACGACCGATTGGGTCATTATAATAGTTGACACCATAAGATACAACTTGTGGATGTTACATGTATATCTGTCCCTATTTCACTTAAACATGCATAATAGTTACTTACGCGTGCTATACTTTATCATAGCATGCATATATTTTCCAGAGACTTGCTCCACGAGATATGATAGGGGGCGGGTCGATGATCTTGTTAGGCCTATGCTCACTCTTATTGTTTCTGCCTTGGGTAGATCCTACCACTAGTAAAACTGTTGGTCATCCATGATATTGTTCTAGGCCGTTTAGAGATCCAGTTGAAGTGAGCCAACCACATTCAGATCATGGTATCTTATCTTCCTTATCTTTCAACTATTCAGTAGTAGACAGGCTCTTGCTTTAATAGAGGCTGATGCAGGATTTGATGTTTGCGGGTGCCACCAGATTTTAATGCAAACTTATCACTTATCAAGGGGATTAAATTAGGGTGTATATTTGCTCGACTCATTTTGAATTAATTCACTTTCATTCTATTTGATCCATTGAATTAATTCGGTTCGATTTACAAAATAATTGGTGCATAAATAAATAGGTGATAACCACACTAAGAATTTTTAATCATTTTTTATATCATGGAAGGAAATAAATTAGATGGATAAAAAAGAAAAGAATTAAAATCAAATTCAAATAAAAATAAAAATTGTGAGATCTAAAAAAAAAACTTATATAACTTTGAAAAATCACCTACCCAAAGTTTATAGATGAAAATTCCTTCTCCAAATCGCCTCCTACCGAGTCTAGGGTTCTAAAATGACAGAATATGTTGAAAAATACTGCCTCTCATGCCTTTGTATTAACTGCAGTTGTCGCATCAGTGATGCAGGTTTCGTATTTGCGAACTCTCGCAACTGCGGACCAGGGATCGCATTTGCGAACCCTGACAACCTCAATGTTTATCACAATTGCGAAGCTGGACATATCGCAAAAGTGAACAATCGTTCGCAAATGCTAACCAAGACAAAATCCTGCTGACTTCGTAAATGCGAAGAGGAAGTCGCAATTGCGACATCTGATCCTCCATTGTCAGCTTTGCAATTGCGACATCTGATCCCCCAATTGTGATAACTCAGCACTAGCAACATTAGCAACTCATTTTCAGTTCAAAACCTTCTGAAACATGTCTGAAACTCATCTGAGCCCTTTGGACTCCAAACCAAACATCCACACAAGTCTAAAAATATCATACAAACTTGCTCACGCGATAAACACTCAAAAATAATATGTAAAACTATAAATCGAACACTACAACGCATGAATTTCAAAGTAAAGTTCAAGAATCTCTAGAATTACAACTAAACGTTTGAATACTAACAAATCAACTCCAAATGATACCAAAATTTGCAGACAAGTTCTAAATAGCATAGCGCACCTATTCCAAGTCGCAAAATCAAATTTCGAACATGATAGCTAAAAGTTAACCTACGGTCAAACATTTGAACTTCAAATTACCCAATTTCGGCAAAAAAACACAAATAAACCTACGGACTTTCGAAATTAATTCCGGGCATACGCTCAAATTCGAAATCACGATACAAAGCTATCGGAGCCATCAAAATACTATTTTGGGATCGTTTTCACAAAAGTCAATGTTTGGTGAGCATTTCTAATTTAAGCTTCTAAGCCAAGAATCAAAGGGTCCAAATCAACCAAAATCCATCCCGGAACGAAACTAACCAACCCCACAAGTCATAAAACCATAAACACACATGTGTGAAGCATCAAAAGGGGAAACGGGGCGCAATTACGTAAAACAACCGGGTGGGCCGTTTTATATATATATATATATACACGTTCGTCTCCTCATATAAATAGTCACACAATTATTTATAGCATATAGCTTATTAGGTAAGTATCACACTTAAACTTTGGAAAAACATATTTAGAGGTCAAGTGTGTGTTTTGGAAGGAAAATATTTTCTTATTTTCTGGTAATTGGCAAATAAATAGAAAATATTATCCGAAGGTCATTTATATATAATATAGCCAAACATTATAAGGGAAGTTTGGTACAGGAGAGGTAAGGGTCAGGGTGGGTGGAGGAGGCAGGTGAGGGGTGATAGGGGCGGGGGCAAGGGTGGTGTGGGGTGTTGGGGTGAGTAGAGGACAATCAACGTGAAATGTCATTTACAGAACGTGGTTTTCCTACTCTCGCCAGGCAAGTCATTTTCTTAATGTTTAGAAAACTTTTTTCCAAAGAACAAATATTTTTCATAATATTTTGACCAACTAAACATAGGAAAAATAATATGTTTTTCAATGACTAACACAACTTACGTCTCCACTTACATCTTATCTAAGCTAAGATTACTATTGCAGAATTTCTTTACTACAACCAGTCTCAATAGAACACATCTAGTCTATGCAAAATATGAATTACCGAGATCAAATGTACACCCATATGACTCATTTTCTAAACTCATGTATCATTCAAAGTCAATTATCCACAATCCAATACGTCTAATTATATGATTAGTTTTCATGTCTGAGACCTAAATCAAATTTAATTCCTCAATTTACTACTCCCTCTGTCCCATTTTATGCGGTCTGTTTGGCTGGGTAAAAAGTTTAAGAAAGAAAAAAAAGATCTTTTGAGACTTGTAATCTAAAACAAGCTAAGAGGTTATTCTTTTAAAGTTAACTTATTTTTACATATAGAAGGTGTTAATTATTTGTTTTGGGATATAGTAAAAATGAAAGTGAGCGACATAAATTTGGATATATGGGTTAATTTGGAAGTTAGACTCAGTTCTATAGATTTCCACGCAGCTTCTCATAATTTGTATGTAAAACCCAATACATATTCATGTGTTTAACTCAAACAGGTGATTAGAATCCTTATCGATCAGTCCAAAGCGTTGAATTCTTGCTTAAAGACCGTTCCGGCTCGTATCCCCAAATATAAAGAATATGTTCTCATAAAATCTTGCTCCAGACCTAGCTAGCAAGCGGTCCTAGTACGCAATATAGAACAAGCAACAAATGATGTCCAAGCTCGTGGTCACAATGCCACCTCCATACAAGCCCTTGATCACCGAACCGACCTCGTTTGCTTGAAGACACAACCTAGACCAACCTTTCGAGTTCTACCATGACTACAACAAATATCATAGTCTATCCTTACCAATCAGTCCAAAGTGCTGATTATTTGCTTAAAGGACCCCAAACCCTTAGCCTATTCTCTCATAAATGGAGTTGAAAAGTCTAAAACTTGCAAACACTTGTCTTTTTATGTTCTGGGTTTCTTGGCGATCCCGAAACCCCTTTAATTATCGCGTAGTTGTGCCTAGTCTAGAACTCCACTATTACGAGAACTTAACCGCAATCATGAAAAAGTCGTAGCCCTCCAGGTCTCGCTATAGCAACCAAACATTTGTGATTGCGACCTAACCAACCCCTTTTACCTGGTCAATTCGTTCCGTGATCGTGATCTATATTCCATGATCGCAAAAGTGCACCAGATTGCATAAAATAACTTTGCACTAGTTTCTGATCTTCTAAATTGCACAAAACACACCCAAACCCCTTGAGACTCAACTCAAACTATTCAGAAAAGTCACAAAAAACCATATTAACATGATATAAACATGCTCAAAACTCAAATAAGACTTATAAATTTAGTTAAAAGTATGTTTTACAATTAATATTAATCCATAATATTGGCTTTCCAAACACCTACAAAGAAAATTAAAGTTTTATACGGGTCAAACCGGGACAAATGCGCATCCCGATTTCCCAGTGAGAAAAATGAAGTAAGGACATTACTACATGAAATCGGTATCAAAGCTAGGAACCTATCGTACTGAGACCCGAACAGAGCGCTTACCATCGGAGCCATCGAGACTCTGCCCCCGAATCCGGTACGAGCTCTAAGACCTTGAAAAGCGTTACTAAATGGTTGCACATGACTAACAAAGGGATGTGATATTTGTTCCCAACCGGATTTCACGACGTGGATCTCGGCCTGTATCGGCAACAGTTCAGCGATTAAAGAAAAAGACGATTTTTACCTTTGTTAGATATGTACTAGGGATGAAACTCTCCTACTATATAAAGGGGTGATTTTTATTCAAGAACAACACTGTAACACGTATATCATGGCAATATAGACTTGTTTTCTCTGCTTCTAAGTTATGAAAAGTTCTTATTGTTTCTCATAGTTCTTCATTTATATATTTGGCTGTGAATTGAGGGCAGAATAATCACTATGCTCACATCCAAGCCTGGACTTAAATCACAATTGGTTTGTTTATTTATTTTATCGTTAATTCTCTTATCTAACGTCATTGATCACTTGTATTGAATTAATCTACATATCCTTAAAATCGCGTATAAATTTAATTATTATCCATTTTTAAGGTAAACAGTTTGGAGCCCACCGTGGGGCTAAGGATAATAGTGGTGGTTTGATACGAATTTCCATAATACACTTTATTTTACGCTTGTTTTTTAAGGTTTCAATTTCAGAACAGCTTAAGAATGTCAGATTTTTAGTCTGCAAACTAAAACGTTAATGTTGAGTCTGGCCATCACGGCGAAAACAGAAATGTGGTGCCTAGCAATGAGGTACCCCCTGCTAATCCCAACGGAGTTCTAGTTGAAGATCCAGTCGATGCTAACTCGCATGTGGCCATCAATGCCAACCTGCCTACCGACCCCGAGAACAGCGTTCACGGAGGAGCCCGACCAATGGCTCAAGGAGCGCCCGAAGCTGAAAGCAACGGGGTCAGCCTACGAGTGATCTTCGAAATGCTACATGCCCAATAGGCGGTGATAGCGCAACTACAAAATCAAAGTCGTGCCCCCATCAGGGTTGAGCCCGAACCATCCCGAGAAAAGGCCGGCTGGAACTAAGATCGGTGTCGGCCCCGAAGTTATGAAGATGCTTGAAGCATTAACATAACGGCTGGAATCGGGTGAAAAGAAAATTGAGGAAAACGACAAAAAAGGTAGAGACATTTAACTCCCAGGTCGATCAAATCCCAGGAGCACGTATAATACTAAAAGGCTCGGGCTCCAAGAAATTTGTCCAAAAGCCTTTCTCTCCGAGAGTGGCGGCGAAGCCAATCCCGAAGAGGTTTCGCATGCCCGATATTCCAAAATATAATAGAACCACGGACCCAAATGAGCATGTGACCTCCTACACGTGCTCCATCAAATGGAACAACTTGGAAGATGACGAGATTGAGTCAGTTTTGCTAAAGAAGTTCGAAGAAACTCTATCTAAAGGGGCGATGATATGGTATTATAACTTACCCCCAAATTCTATTGATTCATTTGATATGCTTGCAGATGCCTCTGTGAAAGCACATGTCGGGGCCATTAAGGTCGAGACCAGAAAATCAGACCTTTTTAAGGTAAAGCAAAGTGACAACGAAATGCTCAGGGAGTTCGTATCAAAGTTTCAAATGGAGCGGATCGATTTGCCACCGGTTCCAGATGATTTGTCCATTCCAGCATTCACCCAAGGACTTAATCCCCGAAGATACTTGGCTTCGCAATAGCTAAAACAAACTTTGATAGAGTACTTGGCGGTAACTTCAGCCGACATCCACAACAGGTGCCAGCCAAAGATCATAGTCGAGGACGATCAGTTCGGGGCCCCTTCTGGGTCTATTTATCCCATCAGGGCCGAAGACAAATCTAAGAGAGTCATCGATAATGAACCGAGGCTGATTCGGGAACAGTATCAACCGTATAGCGGAGATCAAAGAGTTAACAGATCTAGGCATCACCCTACGAGTAACGAAAGGAGGAGCGATCGATGTCAAAGTATTTGGGGTCTAATGAGCAAAAGCGGTTTCGATAAATCACTCGGGGCCAGGGAGGCACAAAAATTATCAGAATATAATTTCAACGTCAATGTTGCCAACATCGTATAAGCCATCGGGTGCATCAAAGAGACCAACTGGCCTCGATCACTGTAGTCTGATCCTACCCAGAAAGACCCTAACTTGATGTGTAAGTATCATGGCACTCATGGCCACAGGATCGAGGACTGCCGACAGTTAAGAGAAAAAGTGGCCCGATTATTCAATAATGGACATCTCGGGGAAATTCTGAGCGATCGAGCCAAAAATCAATTCAGGAACAAGGGCTCTAACAAATAGACCAAACAAAAAGAACCTTGGCACGTCATCAACATGATCATTATAGGGGTCTATGTCCCATAGGGACCGATGATCAAGCGCACTAAAGTGTCCATCAAAAGGGAAAAAAGAACCCGAGATTATATCCCAAAGGGAACCATTTTGTTCAATGATGAGGACGCCAAAGGCATCGTTCAACCATATAATGACGCACTGGTAATATCTCTACTTATAAATAAATCGCGAGTTAAGTGTCTGTTGATTAATCCAAGTAGCTTAGCCAATATCATTAGATCGAGGGTCGTGGAGCAGTTGGGTTTACAAGACCAACCAAATAGTGTCGGCAGTCCAAGTATAGAATGGATTTAACATTGCATGCGAAACCACTAAATGGGAGATAAACCTACCGGTAAACGAAGTCAGGACTATCCAGGAAACAATGTTCTATGTGATTGAAGGGGATATGAGATATAACACAGTATTCGGAAGACCATGGGTTAACAACTTGAGGGCGGTACCTTCAACCTTGCACCAAGCATTGAAGTTCCCTACACCATGAGGGAGCAAGACAATGTACGGAGAGCATCCGGCTGCAAAGGAGATGTTCGAAGTCAATGAAGTACTCCTGGTACCTGCCGTTTTGACATTGAAAAGCACAGAGCTGACCAGAAAGGTTGAAGTTAAATAGCAATCACCGATGCACGTCCCAGTCGGACCGGAGGGACGAGGAGTCGATGAGGAAGATGATTAAGGAATTCTGAGATCATTCATAGCTCCTGATAATACTAACTCCACCAAATCGACGGTCGAGGAGCTGGAGCTAGTCAAATTAATCGAACAGCTACCGAATCGAAAGGTACACCCAGTCAAACAGAAGATGAGAAGTCAGTCTGATGTCAATCATGCATTCATCAAAGATGAGGTATCTAAACTCCTTAAAATAGGTTATATTCGGGAAGTTATATACCCGGACAGCTAACGCAGTGGTAGTGCCTAAAAAAGGAAATAAATCAAGAATGTGCATAGATTACAAAGACTTGAACAAGACATGCCTTAAGGACTCTTTTCCTTTGCCTATCATCGTTCGCATAATCGATGCGACGGCCGGGCACGAGATACTCAGCTTTCTCGAAACCTAGTCTGTGTACAATATGGATGGACCCGGGTGATCAAGAAAAGACTTTTTTATCACTAAATTCGGCACCTATTGTTATAATGTAATGCAATTCGGGTTAAAAAACACCGGAGCTACTTATCAACGCCTAGTAAGCCGGATGTGCGAAGAACAAATAGAAAAATCAGTGGAGGTTTAAATTTACAACATGTTAGTCAAATCCCTCCGAGCAGAGGAGTATTTGAAACATTTGCAGGAAACCTTTGATATATTAAAGAGATATAATATGAAGCTGAACCAGGAAAAATGTGCATTCGGGGTCGGATCCTAAAAATTCCTCGGGTTCATGGTGTCCAATCGAGGGATCGAGAACAATCTTGATAAAATCAAAGCCACAGAAGACATCACCGTGGTGGACAGTGTCAAGGTTGTTCAGAGGCTAACTGGGCGTATAGCCGCCCTGGGCCGGTTCATATAGAGGTCCTTTGATAAAAGCCATCAGTTCTTCTCACTATTGAAGAAGAAGAATAACTTTTTTTAGACCTCGGAGTGCCAACAAGATTTTGAAGAACTCAAACGGTACCTTTCGAGTCCACCCCTGCTCCATACTCTGAAGGCAGATGAGCAGATTTACCTTTTCTTGGCGGTATTTGAGGTGGCGATAAGTGGAGTCTTAGTCCAAGAAGAGAAAGGTACGCAATTTCCTATTTACTATGTTAGTATAATTCTAGGAGAGGCCAAAACAATGTATCCTCACCTAGAAAAATTGGCGCTCGCTTTGCTAAGCGCCTCCAAAAAGTTAAAACCATACTTTTAATGCCACCCCATATGTGTTGTAACCTCTTACCCACTGAGGAACATCATGCACAAACCCAAGCTATCGGGCCAGTTGGCCAAATGGGTAGTCGAAATTAGTGGGTATGATATTAAGTATCGACCACGAACTTCCATCAAATCACATATTTTGGCAAACTTCATGTCCGACTTTACGCCGACCTTAATACCCGAAGTCGAAAGGGAATTACTATTAACCTCGGGGACTATCTCGGAAGTTTGGACGCTCTTTACGGATGGTGCTTTGAATGCAAAGGGTTTGAGCTCAGCATCGTGCTGAAGCCACCTACGGGCAACATAGTTAGGCAGTCTAGTAGAACTGTGAAATTGACTAACAATGAAGGAGAGTACTCCGCTTTGAATGCTGGTATCGAATTGGCTAAAAGCCTTGGGCCGAGCTGGTTGAAGCTAAATACGATTCCCTCCTTGTGGTAAATCAAGTCAACCTGACATTTTAAGTAAAATAGGAACGAATGCAATGGTATTTAGATAAGTTGTAGGTAATTATCAATTCAAGGACTAAAACCTACAACACGTGCCCCGAGTTCAAAATAGCGATGCCGATGCTCTCGCTAACTTGGGGTTCTTAGTTGACGACGGTGAATTTGGTTCGTTAACAGTCATACAGCTCATGAAGTCGGTGGTAGAAGAAGGCCACGCCAAAGTAAACTTGACAAGTTTAACTTGGGATTGGAGGAACAAATACATATATTATTTTAAGACTGGGAAGTTGCCCTCGGATCGTAAAGAATCGAGAGCTCTGCGCACGAAGGCGGCCCGGTTTAGAAGGGACTATGTTCATAAGAACATTCGACGGCCCGCTCGCCATATGCTTGGGGCCGAGAGATACCGTATATGTCTTGAGAGAAGTTGACGAAGGCACTTGCGAAAACCAATCGGTGGCGGAATCTTTGGTTCAGAAATTAATCAAGGTTGACTATTACTGGATCGACATGGAGAAAGATGCGAAGGATTTCGTACGAAGGTGAGGCGGCTGTCAGAGACACGTACCAACGATCCATCTACCCAGAGAGCTACTACATTTCGTCTTGTCCCCATGGTCGTTCATGAAGTGGGGAATGGACATCGTCAGTCCCCTGCAGTGGGCACTGGGTAAGGCTCAATTCATACTATTTATGATCGATTAATTTTTTAAATGGGTAGAAGCTCAAGCATTCGAGAACGTCCAGGAAAAGAAAGTCATTGACTTCATTTGGGATCACATAATATGCCGATTCAGGATACTGGCCGAGATCGTGTGTGATAATGGGAAGCCATTCATTGGCAGCAAAGTAAACAAATATTTCAAAGATCACAAAATTAAAAAGATCCTATCAACGCCCTATCACCCTAGTGGGAACAAACAAGTGAAATCAACAAACAAGACCATACTTCAAAACCTAAAAATGAGGTTGACCGATGCCATAGGGAAATGGAAAGAAATCCTGCCAGAAGTCTTATGGGCGTATCGCACGACCTCGAAGTCTAGTACCAGGGCCACCCTATTTTTATTGGTTTACGGTGCCGAAGCTTTAATACAAGTCGAAGTGGGAGAACAGAGCTTCATATTCCAATATGCGACCGAATAATTGAACGGTGAGGCCATGAGCACGAGCCTGGAACTATTGGATGAAAGGCGTGAGGCTGCCCTAGTCCGGTTGGCTACTCAGAAACAGCAGATAGAAAGTATTACAACCAAAGATCCAACCTCCAACACTTCAAGATCAGGGACTTGGTGTTAAAGAAAGTAACACTGCCCACCTGGAACCTGAACGAGGGGAAACTGGGACCAAATTGGGAAGGACCATATCGAGTCGTCGGAATTGCCGACAAAGACTCGTACAAACTCGAAGCAGGAAACGGTGTACCCCTACCGAACAATCGAAAAGTGATGCACTTAAAGCGGTACTACTGCTAAGGTACAACCTCATTTACTTTTTAATAATATTATGAATCAGACTAACACTTGGAGGCAATGGCCAAAGGGGAAAGTGACTATTACGTCTGAAAGCACGCGTTGCACTCTTTTTCCCTTGAACCAGTTTTGTCCCAAAATGGATTTTTCAGCATGGTTTTTAACGAGGCAACAGTAAATCGTGCTAACTTAGAATTGAAGGTCGGTCTCAACCGGAGTCAATGGGCATTTATTTTGTATCAACAGTATCCGAGCCCTCTCAAGATCAACCTCGAATACTGGCCATTACCCTCGGGTTAAGGTTCTTTGTAAGGAAAGATGTGATGACCCAAAATGTCATCTTTAGATTTCATAAGTAATTCTTTGTTTTAAAACCTCGAAAAGCACTATTTATTATTTCTCGACTTAAGTTGACTTTGGTCAACATTTTGAGCAAACAGACTTGGATCGGTGTTTTGACAATTACGGTAGGTCCATATTGTGATTTGGGACTTGGGCGTATGCCCGGAATTGAATTTTGAGGTCTCTAGCCCGAGATATGGAATTTTGATGAAAAATTAAAAGTTTGAAAGCTTAACGAGTTTTAAGAATTCACTGATGTTGGATTTATTGACACTGGGTCCGTATTTTAGTTTCGGAGCCCGGTATAGGTCTATATCATATTTATGACTTGTCTGCCAAATTTGGTGATAATCATAGTTGATTTGACGTGATTTGGACGTCCGGTTGTGAAAATATAAGTTTTAAAGTTTTCTTGAAAATTTTCTTTGATTTGGTATCCGATTCATAGTTATAGGTGTTATTTTGGCATTTTGATCATGCGGGCAAGTTCGTATGTTGTTTTAGGACTTGTGTGCATGTTTGGTTTGGAGCCCCGAGGGATCGGGTAAATTTTGGATAGGCTGCGGGATGATTTTGAACTTTAAAAAATTTGGTTTTTGAGCTTTTGATGTCATCTGGTGCATTGTACTTCGCGATCGCGAAGAGAAAATTTTAAGCCGTGAGTTTTACTCTTCATGTTTGCGAAGATAGGCACGCGAACGCGAAAGGCTAGCTCCCAGTGCACTGCGAACACGAGCAAAAAGCTACAATCGCGAAGAAGGAATGAGGCAGAAGCTGAAGCACCGAAAGTGTGCTACGCGATCGCATAAACCTGTACGCGATCGCGTAAGGTTGAGAAATTGTTCTCTGCGATCGCATAAACCTGTACGCGATCAAGTAAGGCTGATAAATTATTCTTTGCGATCGTATAGCCTTATATGCGATCGCGTAGTGTTAAACAAACCTGGGCAAATTTTGTTCTACGCGATCGCGATCGCGAACGAATTTCCGCGATTGTGATGAGTAAAAACTGAAAAACATAACTTAAGTTCTGGAAATAGGGTTTCGACCCATTTTCAACCATTTCTAATTTTTGATCTCGGGTAAAGGCGATTCTTGGGCGATTTTCACGGAAAAATATTGGGGTAAGTATTACTTATCCTATATTGATTATATTTCATGATTCCATACACATTTACATCATGAATCCATGAATTTATGAAAGAAAAATCAGATTTTTATAAAATCTTTCAAAAACAAAAATTTAAGATTTGAAGGTCCATTTGATATCGGAATCGGATAATTTTTGTATGGTTGAACTCGTATCTGAACGGGTGTTCGGATTTCGTAAGTTTTTTCGAGATTTGAGACGTGGGTCCCAGTGTCGAATATTTAAATAAATTTCGGATTTTTATCCGAAAAATTAGTAAATTCATATTGAATTAATTCATATGATTCGTATTGAGTATATCGAATTGTTTGTGAATAGATTTGACGCTTTTGGAGACAAATTCAAAAGGAAAAGCTGTGGTCGAATAAATTATTGAAATTTGCAAAGCGAGGTAAGTGTCGTGGTTAACCTTGACTTGAGGGAATAGAACCCTTAAATTATTTGTAATGTGAAATGCATGTGAACGACGTATAAACGAGGTGATGAGTGTCTATACGTCGTCAAATTAATTGTTTGCATAATTATTTGAAAATACTAAATTTGTTTTAATACACTAATTAATTATTATAATAATTATTTTTCTCCTATTCTTTGTTAAATATTAATTCATGAATTCCTGTAATAATTGGTACATGCTTATTTGAATTTTGTGCATTAATTGCTACTTGACATTCAACATATTAAATACTAAACTGCCTATTTTCTCCCTGAATTCCATAATAAATTACTATTTGTCATTGTTTGTTTCATAATTAAATCAGAATTATTCTATGCTTGTTGTCTTAAATTTTTATATTAATTATTGCATTTATTGGGGCAATTTCTTCTATGAGAATTGGTAAATGAATATATTGGAGGATCAGGTTGCACGCCGTAACAGAATTGATTGAAATGAATATATTGGAGGATCAGGTTGCACGCCGCAACAGAATTGATTGAAATGAATATATTGGAGGATCGGGTTGCACGCCGCAACAGACTTATTAAAAAGTCCATATTGGAGGATTGGGTTACACGCCGCAACAGACTTATTAAAAAGTTTATATGTATACTTGATTAAATAAATATATTGGAGAGTTGAAAATGAATATATTGTGGAAACGGGTTGCACGCTGCAACGGAAATTGATTAAAATAATAATTGATTATGACTGCTGAGTTGGCTTCAACTATTAAAAATGAGTACAGGTTGATGTAAGTGACCCGCCTTAGTCTCGTCACTACTTCATCGAGGTTAGGCTCAGCATTTACCAGTACATGGGATCGGTTGTACTGATACTATATTCTGCACTTCTTGTGCAGATTTTGGAGTTGGTCCCAGCAGCGTACCATAGATTTGCTCGGATTTTAGCTACTCAGAGGAGACTTGAGGTATAACTGCACAGCGTCCGCAGTTCTGAAGTCCCCGTCTATCTTATTTTAGCTGTGTAATTTCTTTCAGACAGCTTTACTTTATTCAGACCTTTATTTGTATTATTCTAGAAGCTCGTGCACTTGTGATACAAATTCTGGAATGGTATTTAGACACCATTATTTTTTTTATGGAGTATTCACTACATTTCAGACCTTACTTCCGCAATTATTTTTTTATTGTTAATAAGTTTAAAATTTTTTTTTAAAATGGCTAATATTATTCTAACGTTAGCTTGCCTAGCAAGTGAAATGTTAGGCGCCATCACGGTCCGAAGGTGGAAATTTCGGGTCGTGACAAAAGAAGGATACTTTCTACTTGAATAGCTAAGCCTCGATGGTTAGGATTTATTGTAAGGGCCAAACGGTCTAATGAACCGTGCCTGCATAATCCACCTTAGCCATGATACAAGTTTTTACACGCTTCCGATCATGTACGTTACATACAAAAATGAAAACAAGTTTCCACCTTGCTGTTACGCATTTTTGCCTTTTAAATTATGGATCCTAAGCGATCATGGGCTTCTCCTATTCGGAGACATTGAGCCCAAGGGCTAGCCTTATTCCAAGACTATCGAGCCCAAGGGTTACTCCTACTCGGAGACTGTCATCTGAAAAACGTTCAGGCAACCGGGCTACCAAAGCCTGGAGGCACAAAACCTATTAGGTGGTGCCTAAATACAAAAGGCTACGACCCTCCTAAAAAATGGCTCGGAGAAATCTGAAGCTCGTGATCAGAACATACGGCCTTTATAAAATTTAAAACCTGCTAAAAGGTTAGCCTCGGGAAAAGCATCGTCTAAAAACACTTAAGCATCTCGAAAATTTTTTTGGTCAAACCGAGTTCTCAAAGCTTCGAGTAAACAAAATTGTATCGAAGTCAGGCTATGTTTGAACCTCTAAATATCGGACGCCCTATAACTACATTTGATTATATGCTAAGGCATTAGAAACATTGCAAGAATACAAATTATAAAGGGATGCTAAAAAAGTAGAGACTCGAAATTGCCAGAAAGGTAAATTTTATATATATTCTGGAATGTATTTACAAAGGTGCAACAAAAACGTCCTCAGAATAAACAAAAACTATACATAAGACAAAAAATAAAAAGTGCTAAGACATTGATGTATGGTCTTTACCGGGGCCCAACTCGTCGCCAGAACATTCGAAGCCTTCGGATTCCTCAAAACCCTCGGATTCGTCGGCACCTTCAGGCTCGTGACATTTCATCACCTCGGCCGCAAGCTTTATTGCTTCCTTGATCTCGGCCGACAGATCGAAACCTCGGGCGTAAATCTCTTTGAAGGTCTTCCTTCAAGATAGCCATCTCATATATTCAGCATTGGTCTTCAGGCTAGTCTCGGCTGCTTTGATATCGGCCTTGTATTGGGCCACCATCTTTTCGGCATCGGCAGAGGTTGTCTCCAACTTGAACTTCATTACCTCGTACTCTCTACCGAGGTCATCCCGCTCTGCGACACCCGAGTTCAGTTGTGCTCGGAGATCATCATTCAGTTAGGACCGATTGTCAGCTTTCTCATTCCCCGCCCGAAATTGAACCTCTACCGATGCCATCTTTGCCTTGGCAGTTTCCTTCTCCGAAGACAGCAGGTCCATTTTGCTCTTCCACCCATCGGTCATGGATTGGATCTCGTTCATCTCGATTCGGAGTTGGTCGATCTTCTGTTGGAGCTGCGAGGTTTTGTCGTTAACTACCACGACCCGTTCCTTATTTCTAACTTCAAAGACCTTTACCCTTTAGACCAGGTCGGAAAGCTCCCACCTCATGTTCGAAGCTTCCTTATGAGCCCTATCCATCTCATCCTGAAGGTCGTTGACGGCCCTATCTTGTTGCTCGTTGAGGAGCTTGTACATATCCTTCTTTCAAGCCTTCTCCTTGAGGTCGAACTCGAGCTGATTGACCTCGGAATGGTACTGGAGGAAGCTCTCATGGTAATGTGCCGAGGCATGCAATACAACAAAAGTCGTGAGAGATATCAGAACCTAAGTAAAATTCAAGAGGACATAATGATGCCTTACCCGGTTCAGCACATGCTTCACCTCATTGAAAAGACACGGCACGCCCACCTCGTTTATTTTTTCATGGTCATCCTCGGTCACATGGCATCTGAGGTAGCTGGCTACGCCCACGGAAGTGTATAGAACCCCGAGCATCCTCCGGGATAGTAAGAATAATGGATCTCTTGCGGCTGGGGTCAACACTCAGAGCGGGAAACTGATTAACCAATTTTGGGCTCTTCTCCTCGGTTGTTGCCTGCTCCCCGGGAGGAGTCGATCCGTGGGCAAAAAAAATGTCATCTTCTTCAGACTCATCCCTGAGCCAGAGAAGCGAATCAAAATCCGGTGGTCTTAGGCAAACCTATAAAAGAAGGAAGAAAGGTCAGTATTATGTAAGTTAAGAGCACGGTAATAGCTATTCAAATGAGAATCTTACCGTGAGAGCTGGCCTCCCATTGGTCCTTCGAAAGCTTGCACCACGAGTGCTCAAAGTATGAAATATGCTTGTAGATGCCTTCAATCCATTCTCGGGGAATGGCATTTAGAACCTGTGCAACAGCTGCACAACCACAAATATGAATGATAGGAAAGGAAATAAAGAAAAATTAACACTTAAGGAAAGGCTGCACTTACGAGATGCATTCCACTACTCGGGGAATGGCATGAACTCGGGAGGGATCAAGTCTTTAGTCTTCACCCGAACGAAGCTCCCCTGCCAGCCCCGGTCTCGATCTTCGTCAATACTCGAAAATGGGGCCTTGCTGGCCCGGCGAGTGAGCTTGATAAATCCCCCTCGGAAAATTTGGGGACTGTATAAACGGAGCAGGTGATCGAGGGTGAACCGACGAGATTCGGTGTTATTCACAAAATAATGGAGTAGGATCACGATCCTCCAAAGAGACGGGTGGATTTTCCCAAGGCACACATCGTATCTCTTGCAAAAGTTCAGAACATCCTGGTCTACCGGGACCAATGTGAAGGGATAAGTGTAAACACTTAAGTACCTCTCCATGTGAGTGGTGATATCATCCTCAGGACTGGGTACCACCACGTCCTTACCTCCCCATTTATAGTCCTCTCGGACAATGGGGAGGGTATCTTCGGTGACGGAGCATATATACCTCGATGCTCCTTCACCCCGGGCCTGTTTGGATGAGGGCTTCTCGACTTCGAAGTCGTCTCCGATTGAGAAACCCCCAGATATAAAGCTTCTCATGGGAGGCTCGGGGGCAGCCTCGGGGGTACATCCCTCTGGCGCGGCCACCTCGGGAGCAGCCGCCTCGAAAGTAGCTACCTCGGCATTTGTGGCCGGGTGGGAAGATGAAGAGGCTGCCTGTTGAGGAACTGAATAAAAGTTTTAGCCATTGCTATCTGATAAAGTATGAAAATTTAAAGAAAAAATATGATGGTTTGAAGGAGCAAGTTTGAAGGCTAAAGAGCAGAGTATGAAGATTTGAAGAAAATCTGGATAAGAACCTAAGAACAATTATTAAAATTTGAAGACCAAAGATGAAGATATGAAGGTATGAAAGAAGTTGGTAATAGCTAGAAAATTCGAAGGTGGAAGCTTGATCGGAAAGGGGGAAAAGAGTGAAGGGTAGGAGTTTTTATAGGGGAAGTACGCGACGCTTTACATTCTAAGGCAACCAGCCGATGGTTGACATGTGTCCAAAGTCAGAACAATACGACTGCTGGGATGTTTCGACTTCTTCGTCATCTCGGTTGTAACATATGAAGGAAGGAACCGGGGAACATCTATCGTTTCTCATCATTTCGGCAAACTTACTCTTCGAGAAACGAGGGGACTATCTATATACGGGTCAAACTGTGGCTAATGGGCAACCCGATTTCCCGGTGAAGCAAACGAAATATGGACATAACTACCTGAAATCGGAATCAAAGCTAGGAATCTCTCGTACTAAGGCCCGAACAAAGCGCTTACCGCCGGAGCCATCGAGACTCCGCTCCCCGATCCGGTACGAGCTCCAAGACCTCGGAAAGCGTTACCAAATGGTTGCACACGACTAACAAAGGGCCGTGATATCCGTACCCAATCGGATATCATGTCGTGAATTTCGGCCCGTATCGACAGCAGATCAATGAGCTCATAGTTATTCAAAGTTTTTGTTGTTGCTCATAGTTCTTCATATATATTTGGCTCCGAATCGAGGGCAGAACAATCCCTAAGCTCAAATCCGAGTACGGACTTAACATCACAACTGGTTTGGTTATTTATTTTATCGTTAATTTGCTTATCTAATGTCATTGATCAATTGTATTGAATTAATCCACGTATGCTTAAAACCGCGTATAAATTTAATTGTTATCTATTCTTAAGGGTAAACAAAAGTATTTTACCAAGAAAGAGTACACCTAACAATAGCATTAGCGTAACCTAATTTTAGGAGAAACTAAAAGATTTGATCCGAAACAACCTGAAGCTCTCTCTCTCTCAAGGGCGGCTAAACAAGTTCTCCATTGTTCTGCTTTAAAAACAAAAAGTTACAAAGATTAAGAAGAGAGCAGAATGGAATAAGATTTGTTATATATGTGTAGCATTTCCTTTGCTTATAAACAAAGGAAAAGAAGAAAAAAAATACCTAGTAATTCATGGTAATAAAACCAATAGAAATGCCAGTAGAAAATTGACTTCTTGATTTTTTACATACCTTCTTTTGTTGCTTCAGAACGATTCCTTTACTTCAAAAATTCACTCTATTCATAATTTTATTACTGAGAGTTATATGAAAATGATAATATACTAATCACATGTTAATAAGTTAATATTACGCCTATTAGTCTCGCATAATGTTTCGTTGATCTGTAATAGTAGCATTTATCTTTTTTAAACAGGCAGTTTCACTACGAAATCCTAAAGGCACAGAGTCATTTCAGACATGAAGAACAACATTTTGTTTCATTTTCTCTTTGTATATAGGAGGTCCTAATAGATCATGTTTCCATAATTTGCACGAGGAATCAATAAACAGTCAGTTATGTGTGTGTATATGTGAGACTATAGTTATTGGAACTATATATTGCAAAAGGCCAACGATCAAAGTCGCACAAATATTTTAGTTAATCCAACAAATGATATCGTTAAATAATCTCGGAACCAAAGTGTTGCAAAATCGGACTCAAAATACCAAAATAGGTGAAAAAATAAACTGAAAACATTTTTATATATAGCGCATGAATTTCATGTGCTATGCCTTAACAATAAGTTTGTCCATTAAGGTATAGCATATGTAATGCATGCGCTATACCTAAGTTTGAAAAGACGGTCAAAGTCTTAGTATAGCGCATTAAATACATGCGCTATACCTGAATGTAAAAAGAAAGTCAGGTATAGCGCATATAATTCATGCGTTATACCCAGTTAAATATTCCTATCGTCTTCTTCCCGACAAAAGTTAAAAAAAAGCGCCCCCCCCCCCCCCCTTTTAAAAGCGGCAAAACTCCGTTGAGCCCACACCTTCCCCGAAATCTTGTCCAGCTATTATTTTATCGATCTAACATCCGATCGAAGGCCTTCTCGTGGAGTGGAACTCGTTTATTGCCCGATCTGGTGGTCAAAACTTCATTATTTCTCTATTCAAAACAAATCCAAAAAGAGGTATTTCGAATTACTCTTTTAGTATATGTGATATATATAATTGAGTAATTAGTTGTTATTACTGTATTGTATGATTTTGTGATTGTTTTATGAAATTTTTTGAATTTTTTATTTTTTTATCCGGATTAGTTTATTGTTTAGCAAATATGTATGAAAAATATATATTATACCTTTGTTAAATAATTTATGTTGTATGTTTACTATTTTTATAGTTGTACAACAATAATATATGACTTTAATGTTATTTAGTGCCCTTTAGTGTTATGTAATGCCATTTAGTATAGTAGAACTGATAATAAATTTTAATTTATATTAATTGATATTATTTATGGCCATTTAGAGTAGTGTACCTTCAGTGTTCTTTTGTTTTCTTTAGTGTTGAATAATAACTACGTGTCCTTATTAACAGACCCGGTTAGAGCGATCAATTACGAATCAAATATTAATCAAATATTAAGTGTATAATAAATGTGTTATTAGATATGAATCATAAATTAGATATGAATCATAAAATAATTAGTTGTCAGTATACAAGAGATGCTACCGGATATTTGTGTAAAATATAAACAATTAACGTACAAATCGTTATGAATGAAATAAACAGTTAATTGTAATTTTTTAAAAATAATATCAAATAGTTAAACAAATTTAGTATTTAGTATTATCATAATGAGGAATATGATTGTTAGAAAATTGACAGTAGGTAAAAGAGACCGTGCCGTCTTTGTTTGGTTAAAAGTACTAAACTAAGACATAAATCGTTATGAACGCAATATATATTTAATAGTAATTTTATAAAAAAAATTATTAAAAATATCTTGATATGTTAAACGAATTAAATACTTATTTTTTTATAACGACGAATAAAAAAAGAGTTGACAGTACAAACATAACCCTGCCGAATTTTAGTCGTAAAATTCAAAACATAACATATAAATAAATATTTTATATCAAACTAAGTAATAATATAAACATTTATCAATTAAATATTAATATAAAAATACCGCCATATAATTAAAGATGTTAAACGATTAAAAAGAAAAATACTTTAATTAATATTATTTAATTTACAGACATCATCATGGATCCTCCGTCTGTGCATCCTGGAACTGTTGTTCGAGAACTACTGTTGCTCCAGGGTGGCCATAGGTCTTCATACATCTGGGATGGACAGTTGTTGTCCCAGACCTTCCACCCCAGACGTATTGACGATTTTTGGGAGTTCATTAGGGACCACCCACTTCATCCCCGTACAGTTGCATGCCTTCAGCGGACTAGTTTTTACCGATTGTAGAGGTCGGATGGGTGCTTTTCGACTGGCCCCTGATCACGGCTACGATCGAGCAGTGGAGACCTGAGAGTCACACATTTCATCTACCTATCGGCGAGGCTACTATCATGCTACAGGACGTGGAGGTTTAATTCGGGTTGCCTATTGATGGTTTGGATGTCCACTACCCGCACGCTCTTGGGGATTATAGGAGAGTCGACTATCTACAGATGTTGCAGAGGCTCACCGAATTCCAGCCGGTAGAGCCAACCGCTATGAGTGGCGCTAGTCGGTTGTAGCTATCGCCTGTTATGCAGCATCTAGAGGGGTTGCATGTAAAGATCACACTCACCATTTGAGGCTATTGAGCAGCAGTCGAGGCTATTGATATTGATCATGTTTGGTGGTATTCTCTTCCGAACACTTCGGGAAACCTTGTTAGCCTATGATTTTTGCATCATCTGGAGCGGCGAGATGAGTTACATACGTACAACTGAGGTGGAGTTGTTCTAGCCTACCTTTATAGGCGGCTGTGCAGGGCGTCCATGGGCACCGTGAGAGACGTCGCCGGTTTTATTCCACTACTGTAGGTGATAACATTATCAATTCTTTTTATGATTATCACAGAGATACTACAAAATTACTCACATTTACGTCCAAGTTTAATATTAGGTTTAGGTTTGGGAGCGGTTCTTGCAGATCAATCCCCCTCTCAGATAGATAGCTCCAGATGCACCACCTCCATCGTTTCTACCACGTGCTAGGAGGTGGGGAGATAGGCGAGGTCGCGACCGCGAGGTCGAGGCTCGACATCAGCTCCTTTATTACAGGGATCTGTTATATCTACTTGAAGATGCTCAGGTAAATATTTGACTAAGTTTGTTTGAAAATGCTTGATCTGTCTTGCGTTTACTCACGATTCTTGCTTTTAATAAATAGTTCACATGGAGGCCATACAGGGACGAGCTCATCGCCGGTTTTCCAGGTTATTGCTCATGCGGTCGAGCTGTGTAGATGTCTTCAGTCCTACTTATATGTCTCAATATAGTCGAGCATCATGCTACCGGATGAGTCCTGTGACAGTTTGGTTGCCACCATCTTATACCTATTCCTCCTTGTTGTCATTCCACACATTACGAGCGCGATGATCGCAACATCGTTGACCAGGCATACTTAGCCTGGCTAGAGGCCCAGATAGAGGACTGGGATCAGAGACTGGTCCTGATCTCACCATACCCTCCACATGACTGTGTTGATGGGGAGAATGAGTACATGGTTTGGTATCGCCGTGTTACTCGCCTTCTGATCGGTAATCCCATTCATCGGGACGGTGATCGGTACGTTCCATATGCCGGGATGCAGGATACACTAGTATGTTATTTGATATACTTACTTTTCATGTTAGATTACCTTAACATCCTTCCTTAATTAATATGTTATATGCTATTCAGGCTATTGGCTTACACCGTTTCTACCAGATGGGATTGAAGATGCTACGGCATGCAGGCGACGGAGCGTCAGTTGTGCACGAGTTTGGTCGTCAGGTTGCTGATCTTGCTGCTTACACAATGAGAGTTGCCTAAGAAGATGCGCGATTAGGTTTCGAGGCTGCGTATGTGCCACCTGAGGATTACCATCATAGGCCAGGATGCCCCAACACGTGGTAGACATAACAGGCATGTAGATAGAGGAAGGGGTGGCCCACGTGGTTGTGGTTATCGACAAGGATAGGGTCCCTAGTATGGGGCCAGTGAGGCATCCCGTGGAGGACATTGGCAATGATCAGCCGGGTGACTATGCTGAGCCACGCGATGCTCGTTATGATATATCGCCATTCAGCCTTCATCTGTCACCGGGGACTTCACAATTGACCCTGACAACTCCAGCGTTGATCGCGGGCAGCACCATTACGGCGTATGATTGGGATCAGTATTTTCCTAGTATTCCACATTCATCGAGGGTTTCCGAGGATCGTCCAGTGCGAGATGCGCATAGTGGTAGATGACTGAGTTATGGCTCTACATCGAGGGATGCTGAGGATACTCTAGGAATAGAGAGGGAGACATCACATTCGGTGGAGACATCACAACATTCATTTAGTCCAGTGCACCTCGGAGTTCCCCCAGAGAATTGTATGCCTACTCAGACGCAGGTTTGTTTGTATTACTATTACTTTAATTTTTTTACCTTAATTATTTAGTCAGTAATATCTAAATTGTTTATATTGTTTTAAAGATTTCTCCATCACCTATCACGAAGGCCACAGTATGTGATACTCGATTGTCGAAGACGCATGATCTTATTGAGGAGCCACCTGGGACACTGGTTTGACTATTAAATATTTTTTTTAACTATTATGTTACTATTCTATATTCATATACTAAAATATGTTAATATTTTGTAGGTTACTGATGGCCCAATGGACGCCTCTACTGATCCTGCTAGCCTTCCAGACAATCATATTGCAGTGCATCCTCAGATAAAGAGGCGATGGGATGAGGATGATCCCGATAATGTAGTCGGTCAGGATGGTATGCGCCTCAGGCCAGCCAATGCACTAAAGCATACAGGTTGTGGGACATATTGATATGTATTTTGATTTTTATATATGACATTAAATATTTTTGTTAATATTATTGATGTTTTACATTACAAGCACATGTGTTTTTTGTTTTAGTCTTATTGATTAGTTTAAAACTAGAACACAAAAAATATGGCAGATTAACATAAATTAAAATACGTTAAAAAATACACATAATACATAAAACCTACAACATAAAAATAAAAACTACACTTAAAATAGCCATGTGTTTGTTTAGTCACTATCGCCCATTATTCTCTACTTCAACCACTGAAACATTTCTTGCAACGGATTATTTTTTTTTACTGCCTCTTTCTGTTGCTCCAATTATGAAGTACTATGCCATTGGTATGGGCTAGTTGTACCACAAACATTGTCTGCAACGTTCCAAAGAAACACACACAAAGATGAACCAGAAGTTATTCGGCATTTGATGATGGAGATTTTAGAGATGGCAAATGCACTAGCCGTTCTTCAAGCACTGGATGATCTAAACTACCTGCAAGGAATGGAGGATCAGCAATGGGCTTTATTAGGGAATGAAAAATTTCATAGGGACCTTGATTATCCTGTATTCCCAATAGTTGTCGAGTGGAGTGGACTATCAAAATTTCTACCGCAGACGTTGGACGTAGGAGTCCCATATTGTTGTAAAAATCAAGTAAGTGGTGTCATTGATTATAGCAATGAAGTACGAGAAATATGTGTCAACTGGGGCCTATATTATGATGCCCTCGATCTGGACGGACGTGAACAAGATGTTGACGAAGAAAGTGAAGACAATGACAATGAAATAGTGCCATACAGTGACGATAATGGCGAATAAAAATCTTTATTTATTTCTTCAAGTTATATTTAAGTATTGTATTGAATCTTTAATGCTAAATATCAATTAGATTTAATACTATTGGAAACATAATTTTATTTCATAAATATTGCAAGCACGCACCATTACAGACACTTAGTACAACAAAATATACTGCTAAAAATAATTAATTTTATGCTTGAAAATTGCCAACATTGGATGAATAGCAACCAGGAGCGGAATTGCCACCGCTTCCCAAACTGACTAAAGGACATTTACGGCGATCGTTTCCTGTTTGGGAATATATATACCACATTTACCTACATAAACGGTATTACTAACATCCATTTGGTTCCGTATCTGTGTTCTTTTTTGCACTTGCCATCGATGCACAAAATTCTTATTACACACCATTTTAAATGGTTTCAGCGTCCAATAATGCTAAAAACCCACTGGTTGGAAGTAGCCGCTATAAGTGTTTACATATGAAGCCACACTATATTCTTTATCAACGTACATCGTCGCTGCAAACCCAACATATTGAAAGCACTTCATGGCAGGGGAGCATGGCAAGTGATAAATCGATCATTTCCCACATAAACATAATCGCCTAGATTCATTGATGGTGTGGGTATTATTACTGCCGTTTTGATGCAAACCGGTGCGAACATCAAAAATATTTCGATCGTTACAATATTGCAAATATGAATGACATTGTCCCCGCTTCCTATATTTCTCATATCGTTTCATCGGTTGTGGCATAAATTGAACACCCATTTCCAACAAGGACGGTGCACTTCGGGATCTTTCAACAAACCTCTCCACCATATACTTGATTGACATCCGCACCATGGCAGTGGCAGGCAATCCACAAGTAGACTTCAATAACCTATTGAAAGACTCTGACATATTTGTAGTCAAAATTCTCCATCTTCTATCACCATCCTTATGCAAAGTCCACTTATCAAGCTCATGTTGCATCAACCAACGCTAAGCTCCTTCGTCTTCCTACCTAATCAATTCTATTCGCATCCTGAATTTACACTCTTTATGGCCTATTGCAGCAATCCATATTAAATCATATAAGTTCTTGGTCGGATGAGCCCGCTGGAAGTTGGCCTTCAAGTGCATAACACAGTAACGGTGGTAGGGATATGGATCCTTCCATGCATCCTAAGTCTGCACAAAACTTAAAATCCCACCACGTCGATCAACTATTAGACAAATACCTGAACGTTGTCTCACAACATGATCCTTCAAGTGGTTTAAAAACCATGTCCAAGTCTCTTGACTTTCATTGGCACAAATAGAAAATGCGAGGGGAAATATGCTTCCATTAGCATCTATTGCAACGATAATCAACATCTTTATATCATACTTTCCATATACATGGGTGCCGTCTATGGAGATTACCAGTCGACAATGCACAAAATCAATAATGGTTGGTTTAAATGCCCAGAACATATATCTGAATATATTTTCTGGTATATCCGGACTCCGGTCAAGCTTCCATTCAACAACAGTTCCGGGGTTAAAGTGTTGCAAAGCAGCCATGTACCTCGGTAAAGCGGTAAATGACTTATCCCAATTACCATAAACAATATCAAATGCACATTTAAGCCAGAAAAATGCCTTTCTTTGGTAATGATACACCCATATACCTGTGCAACTGATGTTATACACTCTTTCACCTTAACCCTTATGGACGATTCAATGTGTGGAATCAAGACAAGGGAAATCAAGTCAACATTCAAGTTCAAATGATTCCTATTTAATGTGTCCATATCACAAGTGTGCTTGCCAATATATTTCCCCATCATCCACATATTAGTTTTCAACTTTCTCGCACGCTGCATTCACTTACAACCTTGATCCCATCTACAACAAATAAACTTGTATATTTGCTTAGATGACTTATTAACCTCGATCTCACGATAATATTTTATGTTGTAAATTCGCACTGCCCTGCTAAGTCGCGTTTTATTAGCAAAAAGCATATTCTTAGAGAGCTTCGTTGGTCTATATTCATCCTACATTTCTATACAAATGTCATCAAGATCCCTTGTGAGGGCATCCACATCTATCATATTGGGCAACTGATCAAGGTAGGAAATCTCCCTTGAATGAAAGGGCATATGGCACTCTGTACATTATGGGTCTAATGGTAGGTAGAGTCTGCATATATGGAGCATGCTCATTTGTGGCATCATGCTCCCTCGTCAAATCGGGTTTCTCATTCTCATTCTCATCAGCAAAGTATGGTTCCTCATCATCGTCGTTCTCATCAGGGAAGGGTGCATCATCTCCAGGCGCACCATCATTGTTGTCATAATCACTGTCATCTGCCAGATCCTGATTAAATATATCGTCTTCGGGTAACTGAGTAAGGACAAGACCATCATGTTGCTCATTTCTTCTGCACAACTAATAAAATAATGAGTTTCTCAAAGTCATCCCAACATAATATATTAACTTTATCTGTTAATTTAAAATTCATAATCTGTAGATAGCCCATGATGCACATTATCGAGTTATTGATGACTCGTGGATGGACCATCATGATCCAAACCTTCAAAATTAGGTATATTCCAACTGTTGGTTGGTTCATAACTTGTAAAATTCATATCTGGATGGTACCCCTTTGGAAGATATAAGTGTCAGTATGAATATGATACATAAAAAAAATAATCATACTACAACAAGAAAAATTAAAATTTATCACTCGGCGTGTGAATATAATTATGTAAACTTGGGAAGAAATTATGTCCTTGCTGCTCATTCGCCCGTGGAGATAAGTTTAGGTCTGGCCAGACTCTTTCATACGGAACCTGTTCGGATAAAACCGCTCCAAAAATACCACCAAATGATTAAGGGTTATCCATATTTTGCGGAACCACAATAGTGTTGACGTCTTCAAACCTAACGTATATTTCCAGCATTTTTATCACAAGAAGATCCCGATATTTATCTAGAGTCCTCAAAAAATCTTGCAGAGTTTCATCGTCTTCGATGTTAAACTCAGCATAACAAGCAACTCCTTGCGGAGTAAGCGAATAAGGATATCTTGCGGTTACCTTAATATTAACCGAACATTTACTCACACTCATTCTTTACAAATCAAAGATACTAATCTATCGTACTCCAATGTGAGTGGCAATTTAATAATACTCTGTGAAGAACAACTATAGTGTACTAAGTTATTCTCCACGACAATCTCACCCCTCCCCCCAATAGAATGCAACCCTAATTTTTCGCTCTTCAGACGTTCTCGCAAAATGCAAAAAAAAAATTGAGTAAGAAAATATTTTCGGAATGAGTAAGCAAAATACAAAGGATGTTGAAGAATGAATTTTTGAAGAAAGAATATTGGTCCTTAAGTAAGCAAATATTCAGTGCGGGGGTTATAATTGTTGGGTATAGCGAATGTCTTATATGCGTTGTACATACAGCGCATGTATTACATGTGTTATACCCACCAATTATTGTGGGCCAGATAAATAAAAGGCATATCGCATGAATTACATGCTCTATATATTAACGGAGAAACTTGTCGTTAACGTTTCATGCCGCTATATATAAAAATGTTCTCACGTCTTTTTTTCACCTAATTTGGTGTTTTGAGTCTATTTTTGCAACACTTTAGTTCCGGACTCTATATATATCATCAATCCCACTCCAACACATTCCTCAATCTCATCCGGCCAGTCTGCCACCCACAAACTAAACAATCGTTCTTTACTTCAAAAGTGTAGGAAAGAAACAATCGAGTGATATATTTTGAATTTAAAATATTACTTATTCTTTTGAACGTCCAAATGAAATACAACGTATAATTGTGGTCTTATTTCTTAAATTTAGTCTCCTATTAGAGGTGGATGGAGGATAGAGTCTCGTCCAATGAGTTCATCAACTGAAGCCGATAATTTCAACAGACATTAATATATATATATATATATATATATATATATATATATATATAATGTGTTTTTATATACACTTAAATTTTAACAAATATTAAATATAAATCATAATATTAAAAGTTTAATTGAATTCAATAGCAAGAAGAAGGTAAAAGTTTGAACTCAACAAATTTAAATTTTCAATCTTAGCGAACCAACTTGACAGAGGCATTTTTATGTTTTTGAACTACAGTAATCACAATAATACTAGTAAAGGTAATTACTGTGCCGAGGAACTTCAGTTACCAATAAAAGGCAAGCTATATAAAATTATAAATTCATTTCGTTAGGATGAATGGTTGCTAGGGATTCCCATTGACTGATTCTCTTCAACATTCTTCTGGAGGCTTTGAATTCAAATGAAGAATCTCATGACCATGAATTCATTCAACATGATTGGTTCTTGGAATGAAGAATAACAAATATAATGAATTAGTTATTCAAATTAAACTATCTTTGGACCAACACTACGAGATGTAATTGTGCAGAGAATGAATCAGTTAAAGTGAAGAGCAAATGAAGTAGCAACCATTGAAGGTGAACAATGGTATATCACGTAGGCGCTATTTTGTCTTAGTTTTTATGTTCTCTTTATTGTGACCTTTAAAATCTTAACGGGTAAAGTGGAGACTAGTGCTTGAGTTAATTTTGTGAGTATTTTTTTGTTTATTTTGCTATATCGAATCCAGTTCCCACAAAGTATAAAGTAACGAAAAGTCTGCTCGTGTATATCAAATATTACATCAAATCAGGGGCAAAGGAGAACACTGATAAGGATTTATAAAGTTGTGATTTTTACCAACATGTACAATCGCGCGGTCCTTTATATGAGCCTATTTTTCTACAAGGGTGTCATGTAACAAGGATAGGTTAAAGTAGATATAAATCTTTATACTGTGTATTGACTGGCTTAAGTTAATTATAATTAGCTTACATATTGTACGTTCATTTCCCCTTGCTATCTCGTTTACTGGATAGTCAAAAGCTTGCCAAAACCTCCCACTATCTGATGTTGTATTTAACTAAAAGTAAAAAATAATTTATACGCTGTGTTCACAAATTAAATAGACAAAAACAAAACAAAAAATAAGGGAAAAGGAATATCTTCCTCAAATCGAACATTTCATGTACGATTAACAAAATTCTGGGGAATTTCTAAAATCATAAGCAATGAGTGAGCCTCTCCAACCCCCTCGCCCCCGGAGAAAGGAAAATAGTGTCCTTTAATAATTATTCTGCTTTGTAACTTTACAATTATTAGCTTAACAATTCTCTGTACGACCAAAGAAAAGGGAAGAAAAGAGTAGAAGACCTTTTACTTATTGGCTAACTTTTCCTTTTTAATTCACCTTTCTCAATTAGAGCTGCTGCAAGTAAAAGTGTTTACCAAAAAGTTCGGATAACAATTGAATTTATATGCGGTTTTAAAGATACGTGATCCAATTTGATATAAAGCGGAAAATCAGGTTTAATATGGAATAATAAATAGAAAAAATAAATACAAACCATGCAAATTGTATAACTTATGCCTCGTAGGATTAACTTCCTTCGAATTTAGAAGAGATATTGCCGGAATATTATTGAAGCCAAAATAATATGAACAAAGCCAAAAAGATAGTATGTTGTTCTTTTAAGTATGTTACAATGTGTTCAATGAATTACTCCATTCCCTTTATATATACGGGGAGATGAAACCTTTAAGACATTATTTTATAAGAAATTATGTAAACTGTTAGCTCCCTTTTTGACTTAATCCTATAATTTTCGCCATAATGACTGGTTAATGGCGAGAATCACGGATACTTGTCGTGTGAGTGGGAAAATCTTTTCTTCGAGGCCATTAGAAGCAGGGTCGGTCGTGCCCCTGATAAGCTCGAAGGAAATCTGATGGTCTTGTTCGATCATCGACTCTCGATATCGAGATCAGTTACATCTGTAATTTCGATCTATTATGTAGGTGACGAGCCTTGACCTATTGTTCCAGATGCCTTGATCAAGCATAGATCTCGGTTCTACCCGTATACAGATAGTCCCCTTCTTTTTTGGAGAGTAAGCGAATAAAAATGATATGAACCCTCGGTCCTTACTTCGATAAATCATGACGACGAGTACATGACTTAGGTGATAAGAATAGTGAAAACATCTCGTCAGACCGGTCTTCGAGGCATTAAATGTATGTCAGTTGATGGTCGGCTAGCTCGGGAGATGAACCACCACTTGAGGAACCTATAAATACCCTTAAATCCGTTTGTTATAACTTTTATGCTTAAATCCTTCTTACGTTCTAAGAACTTCATCTTCTTCATCTTCTGGTTTTCTCATTGCCAACCTCAAAGCTTCCCCTTATTAACAATCTTTTTCCTTCATTTTTTATAAAAATGGCAAAAACTTCAAAGTCTGTTCCCAAAAAAGAAACACATTCTTCTTCAAAACCTTCTGAAAACACTTCTAACGTTGCTACTCGGGAACCTTCTCTGATATAATATATTCCTACTAGGTGCCCTACTATGGGTGACTTCAAGGTTGAGAATACGCCCATGGTTTCGGGTCAATGTGAACCGGTCTCGAGGTACATGTGTACGATTTCGGATAGCATCCTCGTTAAAGTTAAAGAGGACTGCAACTAGGGAGGCAAACTCGTAGTGTTTCTACACCCGAAGAATCAATCACCGCCTACGTGGAGGGTTTCTTAAGTGTTTACACTTACACTTTCACATTGGGTTCTCTAGACCCGGTTATCATAGCTTTTTGCAAAAGGTATGATGTGACGCTTCGGCAGATACATCCTTCATTTTGGAGAATCATTATTTTGCTTCGATTTTTCGTGAGCAAGGTCGAGGAATGTCCATTCACCATCGACCATCTCATGCGCATGTACAACCCTCGACTTTACCAAGGAGGGTTAATTAAGCTTGCACGCCGAGCCACCAAGACCTTGTTCTCGAGTCTCGAGACTGGGGCTGGTTCGGTCGATTTGTTCGTGTGAGGACCTCGAACTTAATCCCGGTTGCGTACATGCCATTTCCCAAGAAATGGAACATGAAACGTAAGTTTAGCTTTTCCTTCGGTATTTCTTTTATTGCTTTTCATTCAGTTGATTTCTCATTTGATGTTATGTGATGCAGTTGTTGGCCAAATGCCGAACCCCATTCCTGAACTGAAAGAGTGGGTCGAAGGCATCGCGACACAAAGACCTTACTCCGAGCACTTATGGTGTGAGCTTTTGAAGGGCCGATCGGAGGCCCGTAATCATGGTAAGGGTTCTTCCATAATAATATATCTAATCTCATTTTTTCATCATCGGTCTCTGATCCATTATATTTTCATTTTGCAAGTTTATCAAAGGACGTCGAGATGAGGCCTCCATCATCTGATGACGATGTACATACTGATCCCCCTGCTTTGAAACAGGGTAAAGAGAAGAAAAAAGGAAAAGTTCCTAGCCCCCCGGACCTTGAAAGGAAAAGGCAGAGGAAGCGATCTTTGCCCAAACCTAAGAAAACCAGTGCTCGAGAACTTTCATCAGACTCACTCAATCGTTTGAGGGATGAGTCCGAAGAAGAAGAGGATTCTAAGATAGTGGCCCGCGTGAGAAGCGGCTCCAAAATGTCTCGAGCCGTGGAGGCCGTAGAAGAAATAGTGGTTGAAGTCTCTGAGAGGGTCGACACCGATTTGGCCCGAGCTAGTGAGGTCGAGAAAGAAAATGTGACCGGTACATCCTAGTCGGAAGATAACGTACCCAAAGAGGCTCTTAGGGTGATTGACTTTTCTGGGTCGCCTTCATTTAATACTTCTATGATAAACGAGGCCCAAGCGTTGAAAGGTAACCGCGGTGAAGGGGCCCAAGGAGTAGTCGATTCTTTTCATATTTTTCTTCGACAGCCTAGATTCCATTGCTTCAGAGGATATTACCAGTTTGGGAGACTTACCGGTACCACAAAAGACACCATCCTCGGAAGCCGGCAGTCATTCTTCAAGCCCATGATTAGTGAACCAGTTCCCAGCTCCGAGCGTTGATCCTACTCGGAGACAGGCAATTTAAACATCTATCCTAGAGGATGCCCGGGTTCTTTCTTCCCCGATAGGGATTGTCAGTTACCTTCAGTTCCTGGTGACAGAAGAGGATCAAATAAAAATGAACCAGGTAGAGGTGCCTTGCCAATTCAACGAAGTTCAACAGGCGCTGAATCGGGTAATTTCGAATGTCCCTTTATTATGTACTTAGCTTTAATCATGAATGATTATAACTTTTTTCCGTTGTGTTTGTAGGCCTCACTGCCTCATCATGAGGCTTTTCTTTGATGTCGGGAGGAGTCAAAACATTTCGAGGCCTAGACCCGGGAGCTTGCCGAAAAGAGGGATGCTTATAAGCTCCTTAATGAAAAATCCAAACCTGAGCTGGAGGCGGCTCGTAGGGAACATTCTGACCTGGTCAAGCAGGTAAGAATAGTTTATGAAGTTAGTGATAATGAGTCAGACTTGGTAGCTAATGATCCTTGGCCACAGGTTCAGAAAAAACTCGACTTGATCAAGCAGCTCTGAGGGGAGGTGGATGCAGTCAAAGCCGAGACCGAAGAATAGAAGAAAAATATGGATCGTTTAGCCTCGGAGAAAGAGACTCCCCAGACACAGTTGGCTTCTGCTGAGGTTCAGCTTCGAGCTGCAAAGGAGAAGAACATGGCGCAGGCCAAAATGATCAAAGGACTACAATCTCAGCTGTGTTTGGCTGTTTCTAGTCAAGAGAATCTGGTTAAGGAGCTCGAGGCTGCCAAGTCAGGAGTAATTACGGCCCGGAACGAAGATGATAAAAAAATGTCCCAGTTCAAATTTGATGTCGAGGTTATCCAGGAGCAGGCAAAAAGAAATGGTGAAACATGTGAGGTGGGACCCTGAAGGGAGACCCTCGGGGGAGTCCATGCTCAAAATGTTGACACATTGACCGAAATTGAGAATGCCAAGACATGCGAAACCAATGCTCTAAAATTAGCTTTTCCCGAGGAGGATTCCAAGGCGTTTGAAGATTCGGGTGAGTCCGGTGGTGAGGGAGACTCCGAATGCGATAACGCAGCCTCTGGTGAAGATTAGGTCATTCAAATTTTTTACTATTTATTTTATTGAGGTAATTTGGCCTTTGTATATGATATGTAACGGGGCTATTCATCCTTTGTAAAAAAACTTTTCTATATATATTATAAGGCCTCTTTCGTAGCTTTCAAATTTCTTCTTTGCTTTATTTGTATTCCCAAAGGTCGACATGCCTTATCATGAAATGATTAGGTTATGTTCAAAGGTTCGAACAAACCTTGCCTTTACTTTGTGTCAAGGATTTGTAGGGAGTCGGTATTACCAAAAACGTTTCCCCAATAATAAGCTTTATGTCCTCGAGTGTTATTAACACAGAATGGACTTAGCCGTTAAGTTCGGGCAATGCCAAATAACCTTCATGCCCTCGGGTTTTATTAACTTGGAATTTCTTTAGCCGTTAAGTTCGGGCAATGCCAATTAAGCTTCATGCCCTCATACCCAAAGAGAATCAGTGAGGTCAAAACCGATTTGGCCCGAGCTAGTGAGGTCGAGAAAGAAAATGTGAAGGGTACATCCCGGTCAAAATATAACGTACCCAAAGAGGCGCAAAGGGTTTTGCTTTATTTGTATTCACAAAGGGTTTTGCTTTATTTGTATTCGCAAAGTTTGACATGCCTTAGCATGAAATGATTAGTTTATGTTAGAAGGTTCAAACAAACCTTGCCTTTACTTTATGTCAAGGCTTTGTAGGGACTCGGTGTTATCGAAAACTCTTCTCCAATAATAAGCTTGTTTGTCCTCGAGTGTTATTAACTCGGAATGGCCTTAGCCGTTAAGTTCGGACAATGCCAAATAAGCTTCATGCCCTCGAGTTTTATTAACTCGGAATGGCCTTAGCCGTTACGTTCGGGCAACGCCAAAAAAGCTTCATGCACTCGAGTTTTATTAACTCAGAATGTCATTAGCCATTAAGTTCGGGAAATGCCAAATAAGCTTTATGCCCTCGAGTTTTATTAACTCGGAATGACCTTAGATTTTAAGTACGGGTAATGCCAAATAAGCTTCACGTCCTCGAGTTTTATTAACTTGGAGTGGCCTTAGCCGTTCAGTTCGGGCAATGCCAAATAAGCTTTATGCCCTCGAGTTTTAGTAACTCGGAATGGACTTAGCCGTTAAGTTCGGGAAATGCCATATAAGCTTCATTCCCTCTAATATAGTATCTCGGAACATCCGAGATTTTTTTTGATCGGCAGTCCCCGAGTGAATGTTCGAACTCGGATTTCAAGATTGCCCTTAGGCTTGATGTCTAGTCTCCGTGTGAATATTTGAACTCAGATTTTAAGATTGCCTTTAGGCTTGATGTGTGTAGCTGTAGGGAATCCCTTGAAAAAATGCAAGAAACATTTCTGAGAACAAGATGTTTATATGCAAAGGAGGCTCTTTTATTCTTGCACATAATAGTAGTACATGTATACATGTTTAGTGCCAAGGTTCAATTGATTTGAGCGGGCACGGTTCATTTGACCATTTGGCCTTTACAATAAATTCTGTTGATCAAGGCCCTTTAATCTCGAAGTTGAAATGCCATATTAAATTCGATATCCCTAAGGATCTTGTCCCCCAGTGTTTGAGGTTGACCGAAGAAAGGCCTTAAATGTTGTCGCGATCATTGTAGCCGGTTCATATCTGGCCTTTGATTCTAAGTTAGCACGACTTACTTGTTTCCTAGTTAAAAACCACGTCGAAAAACCCATTTGGGACAAAACCGGTCCAAGGAAAAAAATGTACAATGCGTGCTTTCAGACCTAGTATCTCGTATTATCCTTTGTAGGTTGCCTGCAAGTGTCAATTTGGAATATAAACAAAATGAAAGAAACAATTGGGGTCGTACCTTAGCAATAACATCGCTTTAAGTGAGTTATGTTCCAGTTGTTCTGTAATTGCTCGCCGTTCATTGTTCCGAGCTTGTAGGATCACTTTCCGGTGATCTCGATAATTTGGTATACCCATCCCAATTTGGGCCCAATTTCCCTTCGTTCGGGGCTCGGGTGCTTAGCGTGACTTTTCTTAGTACCAAGTCCCCGACATTGAAGAATCGAAGGTTAGCCCTTCGGTTGTAATATCTCTCGATCTGCTGCTTCTGGGCAGCCAATCGAACAAGGACGGCTTCACGCCTTTCATCCAATAGCCTCAGGCTCGTATTCATGGCCTCATCACTTGATTCTTTCGTTGCATATCGAAATGTCATACTTGGCTCCCCGACCTCGACCGATATTAAATCTTCGGTGCCATAAACTAAAGAGAACGGGGTGGCCCCGGTACTGGATTTTGAGGATATGTTGTTTGCCCATACGACCTCTGGTAATATTTCCTTCCATTTTCCTTTTGCGTTGGTTAACCTATTTTTAAGGCTTTGGAGTATGGTTTTATTGGTAGACTCAGCTTGTCCATTCCCACTAGGGTGATAGGGAGTGGATAATATCCTTCGAGAAACTTACTTACTTTGCTGGCAATAAATTATTTCCCGTTGTCGCACACAATCTTGGCCGATATCCTGAATCGGCATACGATGTGGTTCCAGATAAAATCAACGAATTCTTTTCCCCCGATCTTCTTATATGTCTGTGCTTCCACCCATTTAGAGAATTAATCAGTCATAAATAAAATAAATCGAGCCTTACCGGGTGCCCGATGGAGGGGGCCAACGATGTTCATCTACTATTTCATGAAAGGTCATGGTGACAAAACCGAATGCAGCAGTTCCCCAGGTCGATGGATCATCAGAGCGTGCCTTTGGTATTCATCACATTTTCTAACGAACTCCTTTGGATCTTATTCCATGTCAATCCAGTAATAACCGGCTCTGATTATTTTTTGAACCAATAACTCGGCGCCCGAATGATTTCCACAGGTACCCTCATGGATTTCTCTCAGAACATACTTAGAATCCCCCGACCCTAGACATGTTGCAAGTGGACCATCGAATGTTATTCTGAATAAGGTTCAGTCTTCGTCCAGCTAAATCGGGCTGCTTTTGTATGCAAGGCCCTCGATTCTTTTGGGTCTGATGGCAAATTTCCGGCCCTGAGATATTCCATGTACTTTTTCCTCAAGTTGCAAGTTAGGCTCGTCGAGTTGATCTCAGCGTGGCTTTCTTCCACTACCAATCTCATAAGCTGCATGACTTTTCCTGAGTTGAACTCGTTATCTTCGACCGACGATCCCAAGTTAGCGAGGTCACCGGCTTCGCTGTTTTGATCTCGAGGTACATGTTGCAAAGTCCATTCTTTGAACCGATGTAGTGCCACATGTAACTTGTCTAAGTATCTCTGCTTTCGTTCTTCTCTGACCTCGAATGTTCCAATAACTTGGTTTACCACAAAGAGGGAGTCACACTTGGCTCCAATCACCTCTGCTCCCAAGCTTTTGGCTAATTCAAGACCTGCAATCATGGCCTCATATTCGGCCTCGTTGTTAGCCAATTTCACAGTCTTAATAGATTATCTAACTACATTTCCTATTGGTGGCTTTAGTACGATACCAAGTCCGAACCCTTTGGCATTTGAGGCATCATTTGTAAAGAGGGTCCAGATTGCCGAAGAAGTCCCTCAGTTAACCAATAACTCTCTTTCGACCTCAGGTATTCGAGCCGGTGTAAAGTCGTCCACGAAGTCTGCCAATATTTGGGACTTAATGGCAGTCCGAGGTCGATATTCAATATGGTACCCACTTATTTCCATGTCCCATTTGGACAATCGGCCCGACAGCTCGATTTTATGCATAACGTTCCTTAACGGGTAAGTAGTTACGACACATACGGGGTGACATTAGAAGTATGGCTTTAGCTTCCTAGAGTCACTTAGCAAAGCGAGCGCCAATTTTTCTAGGTGGGGTATCTAGTTTTGGCCCCAACCAAGGTCCGGCTAACCTAATAAATCAGAAATTGCGTACCTTGTTCTTCCCGAACTAGGACTCAACTTACCGCTATCTCTGATACTGCCAAATACAAGTATAGTTGTTCGTCTATCCTCGGTGTATGGAGCAGTGGCGGGCTCAATAAATACTGCTTAGGTTATTCCAAGGCATGTTTGGCATTCCGGGGTCCATGTGAAGTTGTTTTTCATTTTCATCAACGAGAAAAGTTGGTGACTCTTATCAAAGGATCTCGAGATGAATCGCCCCAGGGCAACAATGCGTCCGATTAGCCTTTGCATGACCTTCACATTGTCCACAACGTGATATCTTCAATAGCTTTGATCTTGTCAGGGTGGATCTCGATTCCTCGGTTGGATACCATGAATCCGAGAAATTTAGCTGATCCTACTCCGAACGCACATTTTTCCGGATTCAGTTTCATGTTTTATTTCTTCAATATACTGAAGGTTTCCTGCAAATGCTTTAAATGGTCCTCTGCTCGCAGGATTTTACCAACATATCGTCAATGTAAACTTACATTGATTTTCCTATCTGTTCTTTGAACATCCGATTTACTAGGCGTTGATATGTGGCACGGGCATTTTTTTAATCCAAACGGCATTACATTATAACAATATGTGCCGCTTTTAGTGATGAAGGAGGGTATTTCCTGATCACTCGGGTCCATCCATATTTGGTTGTACCCGTAATAGGCATCGAGAAAACTGAGGATCTCGTGATCGGTTGTGGCATCGATCATACGGTCGATTTTGGGCAAAGGAAAAGAGTCTTTGGGGCATGCTTTATTCAAAGCTTTGTAATCTACACACATCCTTAGTGTATTCCCCTTTTTAGGGACCACCACTACGTTTTCTAACCAATCCGGATATTTAACCTCTCAAATGGACCCTATTTTTAGGAGTTTAGATACCTCGTCATTGAAAAAAGCAGTTTTGACCTCGGACTGGGCCTCCTCTTCTGTTTGACCGGATTAAATTTTGGGTCCATGCTTAGTTTGTGAGTGGTTACTTTGGGTGGGATCCCTGTCGTATCAAGATGGGACCAATCAAAACAATATATGTTAACTATAAAAAATTGAATAAGTTTTTTCTTAAGCTCGGGAGTGAGTCCCGTGCCCAAGTATACCTTTTGATCGAGCAAATGCTCGATTAATACAACATGTTCAAGCTCTTCAACCGTCGATTTGTGTTGATACCCGATTTTTTTCTTATATACCCGATTTTTCCCTCATATTTTTCAAATATATATATACCTTCAAAATAGTGCATATGCATCATCATTTGATTTACAAGCATACACAAGTATTTTCTCATAATTTTCCATAATTTTTAAAGACTTTAAATCAATTTATTTCTGTATTTTATTATATAAATATACAATAATTACCCTATAAATTATTTTTATGAAGATTTAGTCCTCTAAACTTATCATTTATACCAATATGAGGTTTTAAATATTTTCAGGGAATTTCTTATAATTACATTTGCATTTTTAGGGCCAAATTACATATTTTGCAATAATAGCCCATATGCATGTATAATTATATTATTTATGCAGAAAATAACTTTTTATATTTTTATAATGTTAAATAATTGTTTTTAATTATTTTCATGCAAAAATGATATTTTTGATATTTATTAATTACTTTTATAAATTATTTATTGATAAAAATATTAGGTTTTTAAATAATAGCCTAATTTTAACCTATTTTCAGACCTAAAACTACCCAATCCCAGCCCAATAACCTTTGATCCCAAACCAAATAACCCCCCGACCCGACCAATTAACCAACCCGACCCAGAACCCCTGACTAATCGTGGCCGTTGATCTCTGAGATCAATGACCCATATTACCCCATCTCTTTTTAATTAACCTAATACCCCCTAACCCTAAATCACTCCTCACCGCCCGCTGCCCTTGAATCCTCTCATCTCTCATCTCTCAAACGCTGGCCATCTCCCCCCAAATTTCCCTCCTAATCCCACCGTACATGGGATTATACGATCACTTCTTGCCATATTCGACTCCCCCTTAGTACTGGAACCTTCTATATACCGCTTGCCTAAGCATGGCAAGCGTGTCTCATCAACTTCGAACTAAAGCTGGTTCAGTTCCTTGACCTATTGCCGTCTATGTTCATTCTTGTTCTTTTATTGTATGAATCTCTCTATATTCCTGTGATTCCTACTCACCCTAAAATTAGGGTTTCAGATTCTTTTAAATCAAACCAAATCGGGTCTGATTCTTTGTTTTAAAAGGTATTTTCGTCTATGTTCATCTTATTTTATGCAGCATGTGATTTTTACTTCTTATTTATTTTAGATTTCTGCCGATTTTACACTTTTCCTAAAATTAGGGTTTGAGATTTTTCTTTTTTCCTTAGTGATTTGATTGCGTGTGATGATTCTTTCCTTTCTCGTGCTTGATTGATAATTTTCCCTTTTTAGATGTTAATTTCTAATACGATATAAACCCCTCCCCATTCCCCTTTGGGGGGAACGACGGGAATCATTAATGTTTTACTAAAAAAATGAAGTTATCGCTCTTTGTTCTCTAAATACTCTTGTTCTATATTCTGCTTCCTGGCCAGATGAAAGCCAAGGCCAGAAATTCTGGTTTCTTGCTACTGTGAACTTTGTTCTTTCTTCTTTTTCGCTTAAGTGCTCTCTAAATTGTGGAACAACCTCCTCCGGTGCAAGCATTGCTCGGAGCCCATTCTCGAGGCTCTTGTGCACTCTGAAGCATCAGAGATTTTGGATTTTTGCTACTACACTATGAACTCTTTTAATTTTGCTACTGGTTAGTGTTTAAACTTTCATAATGTTTAGTTTCTTTCCTTCTTTCTATACATGTATCTGAACTTTGGTCCAGTTATGATGGTGTTCATCTTTGATATCATTCTGTGTTAATTGATGCCTGAGAATAGTCTATTGTTCATGTCATGCTTCACCATAATCTGCACCCTGTGATCTCTTATCTCCTAGGATTAGTTCTATACCCATGTAGCATCTTAATATGTTAATTTGGACTTCAGTATTGCAGTTGTATGTTGTTTTGCATGTTATGCTTAGATAATTCCCTAGCTCTATGAGAACCCCTTTACTTGAATAAACTTTCAATCAATCCTGTGTATATTGGAGTGTTTTAAGACCTGTTCAAACTCATTTCATGCTGTCCTGGATTTCCAACTCTACTTTCTACAACTCTTGTGATAACCTATTTCCTAGTATGTCTTGGTCTATCTACTGTTCTCTCCTTTCAGTGGTTATCAACATGTGTATCCCTCTATTGTGTTCAAGTGTTGATTAATGTGGAATTAGGTTAGATTAAATTTAATTTAGACCCTTAGATGTCCACCAATACAACCTATGTATGCTTGTAAACCTGTCTCTTCTCCTAATTCCTATGATGTTAGCTTATGTGATACTTTGCTATGTGCACTTTGCTAAACCTACTGGCTTCCTTGACTATTTGTGTTGTATGGTCAGTTCAGTGATTTCTATCTATACGAACTAGCTTCTTCCCTGTTTTTCTTTCTTTTCTGTCTTTACATTTATTAAATACTGCATTCATCGCTTTTATCATGCAAAATACTTGACAACGTGTTATTTTATCTTTGCATAAAGCATGCTCTACATAGTATTCCACGCGTGCTCAATTATACCATAGCGGCACTTGATGAGTTTCCGCACTTTTCCTATATTACCCTTTTTAAATTTGGAAAGGCTTATTTGCGGTAAAACTAGTCGATCAGCGGTGCAATCGACGGTTCTGTGCCTTTCCCTCTCAAGTTGTCTACTTGAGGGTATCGGTCTAGACTATCGTAGAAACCCCACTCTAATATTAACTGTGCATGCATCATGCCTAAACCTAGTATGTGTTAGAAAGCTATCCGCGTAATAGCTCTCTAAGGCAAGCCTTGTCCAAAGCCCGCCGGGATTTCCTTAAATTTCAATGGGTACCATCATGATATGTGCATTATTTGTAGAAAACGTGCCGATATGCTAATCATTAATGTATAAATAGTCGAATCCGGAGGGGAAAAGGTCTAACTTTATTTATTTTGCAGGAGTGAGGCACGAAGTCCCCAGGTTCGGCATGGTTCGAACTATCCCACCTTTTTTGCTAGATTGGTGGGAAAATCTCTCGCCAAGCGACAAAAACCATGTGAAAAGAGTTCTTGGAAATTTATCTTCTTTGTTGGACATTCAGCCAAACAATGTACTGATCGAGGCCGCTACTATGTTCTGGGATGAGAAGAGGGTCGTCTTCCGTTTTGGTGATATAGAAATGACTCCCTTTCTAGAGGTAATATGAGGCTTTGTTGTGGTTCCATGGGACGACCTGGTCTGTTGGTACCGGAATATCGCACTTCTCGAGGTTTTCTGAAAATGATGAGTTTTAGGAAAAATGATGAGTTAGTCTGTTTGAAGAAATACTACATACCATTCGACTTCCTTTACGAGCATTATGGGCACAACAAGTCCTACCGTCTTTATCATAATGAATTTTCTTTCACCTCTCTGGGTTGGACTCATTACCAGGTTTTTGTGTTCATTGTCTGTCTTCTGGGGATGCTGGTATTCCCAATACAAGGATAAAGGATTCACTCTCGGTTAGATATGGTTACTAAGACCCTAATAGAAGGTATCGAGGGACAGACTTACACTATTGTCCCAATGATCGTAGCGGAGATATACCGAGCCTTGGACCGTTGCATGAAAGGATACAGGCATTTTGAGGGTTGCAATCTGTTACTGCAAATATGGCTGTTGGAACATCTTCAAAGGGGACAATACTGTCAAGAATTTCCGCGGCGACCATGGAATGACCACATAGCTTTTCACCATGCGAAAAGAATGACTTTTATGCTGGATAGGATTGCACAACCAGGAAACGTTGGGCTGGGTACACTTCTTTAGCAATTTGAATGACGACCAGGTCCATTGGATGTTTGAATGGTTCCCCACTAGCGAATTCATCATCAGGTCAAGAGATGTTCCTCATCTAGTGCTAATCGGATTAAGGGGTATCTATCCTTAAGCTCCTATCAGGGTCATGAGGCAAGCTGGGAGAAAACAGGTCATACCACGAGTCTTCAAGATGGTTCATTACAAAACAGATTTCCAAGGGAATGTCATTCCATTCAAGTTTGAGGCACAACACATGTGGCATCAAAAGATTATTGTGGAGAAAAATACCATCGAGCAAGACAGGTATCATACCGGCCATGTGTACTTCTACCCATCATGGTTGGTCGATGACATAGCAGGAGAGGTCAAGCCAGAGGTTGATTTGAGGAATATGGTCATAGACGACACTGCTGAAGCACAAGTCAAATATAAGAGGTTGCGCAAAAGGGACTTTGAATCTGAGTCCAGGCATTTGGAACAGCATAAAATGGACATGGAAGCAATCAATGAATGGAAGGGAATCGCTACTAAATCAACAGAAAGGTTCGAGTATTTGGAGCAAGGTTTGATGGAACTTGTGTGAAAGATGAAGAAAAGCGTCTCAGATTGTCAGAACGCAGAGGGCAATGAAGGAGGACATCTAGCAAGGGCGTATCTCCTATTGGACATGCGCGACTTGGGGAATCTGATTAACGGGGCTAAGAAGGCCAAGCTTGGGGAAGGTCCCTCTGGGACCAAGTAGATTAGGGGTGATGTTTTCTAGATTCGTTTTAGAATTTGATTGTAATAAGGCAAATTCCACTAGTGACTCTTTATAATTATTGTCGTTTTAGTAGAGATTTGGTCTATTTATCATATTAATGAAATGATGCAGTTATCGGCATTGAGTTTTCTCCAAAGCTATATGTCACTAGGCCTACCTAGGGCACGATGAGGTCCCCAAATTAGGACGCGAATTATTGCATGACTTTGTGAAACATGTTTTAATATCACAAACACTCTTTTAATATTCCTTACTAACTTGGTTACCTTTTGCTTTTTCTTTCTTTTGATTATTCCCATACCCTAAGGTTGGTTTGTGCATACTGGCATCATTGGCATATCATACCAGATCTAGAGGTCCCCCACCTCCTCCTCCTCCAAGTGATCCTAAGAACAAAGGAAAGGTTAAGATGGATGATCTGAGCGGTATCAGGAAAGACAACGCTACACATGCAGAGAATGTTGAGACTTCAGATGGTCGGAGTACTCCGGCACAGAACGACTTGGTTCTACGATTAGAGCAAAAGATACTGGAGTTACAAGGGGAACTTGAACAGGTCCGTAACTTGGAAAACCTTTCCCTTACCCTGAATGTTCCCGACATCAACCAACAAAACGCCCAAAACTCAACACCTCCTCAAAACACACAAAACCAGCACCCGCAAAATCCTCCGGTACCTCATCAATACGTCACGCCTCCCCAAAATCCTAATTTTCCACCAGCACTAACTCCTCCATAGCATCATCATCATCCGACCCAGTACCCACAAACTACCACATACCACTCTCCTCAGAATGTAGCACAGCCTACTCCTGACCCACAAAACTCAACCAATGACCACCATTATGCCCAGATTCCCGGAGTCCACCAAAGCAATCCTATATATGTGGAAATCTTACCCCACACCCCACAACAGACCCTACACATACCCGAATCTACCAAGAAGGACCTGCTCATCAAGAACATGGCAGAGGAACTCAAGAAACTTACCGACATGGTTCAAAATATCAAAGGGAGCAAAGGCCTTGAGGGTTTGAATTATGAAGATTTGTGTATTCAGCTGGACGTAGAACTGCCAGAGGGTTATAAACCTCCCAAGTTCGAAATGTTCGACGGAACAGGTGATCCGAAGGTGCACTTGAGAATATTTTGTGGTAAGCTTGTAGGAGTGGGCAGGGATGAAAGAATCCGCATGAAGTTGTTCATGAGAAGCCTCATTGGAGACGCCATGTATTGGTACATCAGTCAGAACACAAAGCAATGGGTTAATTTGGTAAGCATGGCATCGGATTTCATGGATCGGTTCAGGTTTAACACAGAAAACGCACCAGGCATTTTCTACATCAAAAATCTCAAGAAGAAGCCAACGGAAACTTTCCGCGAGTATGCTACTCGGTGGAGGTCTGAAGCTGCAAAAGTAAGGCCAGCGCTGGAAGAAGAACATATGAATATGTTCTTCGTCAGAGTTCAGGATCCGCAATACTATGAAAGATTGATGGTTATTGAGAACCATAAATTTTTTGATATCATCAAGTTGGGAGAGAGAATAGAAGAAGGGATCAAAAGCGGAATGGTAACAAATTTTGAAGCACTCCAAGCCACAAATAAGGCCCTGCAGTCAGGAGGTATCTCCAAGAAGAAAGAAGTAGATGCACTAATGGTAGCCCAAAGTCCGAAGTCTCCTCTCACATACCAAACACCTCTACCCACATATCAGCCTTCACCTCCCAGATACCGACAACCTGCCACCACTTACCATACCTATAACACCCAACCTGCATACTACCACTCACTATCAGCCCGCCAAAACTACCAAAAACCTAGACCAAATTTCGACCGCAGACCACCCAGACAATACACCCCAACTGCTGAACCTATAGACCAAATGTACAAGAGACTGAAGGTTGTTGGTTATATCACTCCCATTCCCGCTGTCGCCATGGAAAATTCCTCTCAATGGGTCAATCCAAATAAGACATGTGCCTATCACTCAGGCATGAAAAGTCATACTATTGATGAGTGTCATACTTTGAAGGATAAAATTCAGACATTAATCGACACCAAAGTCATACAGGCAAAGGAGGCTGCACCCAATGTCCGTAATAATCCTCTCCCGAATCACAGGGGCGGAGGGGTAAACATGATAGAGACTGATGAAGAATGGAACTCAGAGGGGCAATTGGACTCATTCGAGAAGGAGATAATCCTGAAACATCTCCAGTCACTCTCACACCTATCATGGTACAAACTCAGGCACCAATTGAAGTTGAGGTAGCTGCACCAACTCCATTTGAGGTTGAAGTAACAACACCCTTCACCGTGATGGTAGCACCTACACCGTCTTATAAGTCTAATACCATACCATGGGATTATGTCGCAGAAGCAAGAAGGAAAGGGAAGGGGAAATGGAGAAAACTTGTGCAGCATAAGGTATGACCAGAACTGGTAGGGTTTACATGCCCGGAAATTTGGGGGAAACAAGTAAAGAAGCCGCTTCCGGGCAGCCCATCATTAAAACCGGCCCAGATGATTTTTGGAGAAAGGTGCAAGCAAGGGAGTATTCTGTGGTTGATCATTTGAACAAAACCCCTACTCAGATATACATTCTATCACTACTGCAGAATTCTAAGGCACACAGGAATGCGTTCTTGAAAGTGTTGAATGAGGCTTACGTACCCAACAACATTACCAGTGGAGAAATGGCCAATATGATAGGACAGGTGTTGGAAAGTCACAAGATCACTTTTCATGAAGACGAGCTACCACCAGAAGGACTAGGTCACAATAGGGCACTGCATATCACAGTGCAGTTTGAGGATAGGTTTATTGCCAGAGTCCTGATAGATGGGGGTTCGAGTCTTAACATATGTCCACTAACTACTCTGAAAAGATTGGGTAAAGGCCTGCACGAGATACGAGCAGGAAGTATAAATGTGAAAGCATTTGATGGGTCTCAAAGGGCCACAATTGGGGAAACCAACCTCAGCCTACAGATGGGCCCAACCCAATTTGATGTTGAGTTTCAAGTGTTGGACATATCTGCTACCTACAACCTATTATTGGGACGACCTTGGATACATGCCGCTGGGTCAGTAGCTTCTACTCTACATCAGGTCATGAAGTTTGAGTGCAACCATCAGGAAGTGATCATCCATGGGGACGGAAGTAATCCCATTTACACCAGTCAAACTATTCCGGTCATCGAGAATAGAAAGAAGTTGGGTGGAGAAACATACCATCGCATCAGCGCAATTGAAAAGGACAAATGGTGGATCTGTAAGATAGAAGGCATATTGGCATGGATAGGGTATGAGCTTGTAAAAGGTCTCGGTAAGGATCTCCAGGGATCACCAAACCAATACAGCAAAAGCGTCACGACACAACTTTTGGGCTTGGGTATGAATACACCTGGCACGAGTATCAAAATTGGTCACCACCATGGCGTGGCCATTATTACCCGCTAGGGCAACCAATACCACATTTGATCCAGTCATTTCGCCAAGCTGACATGATGTGGGAGTCCGAAGAATATGAAGAATATGGATGATGAAAACACCGAATGTAGTGTGATAGTTGAGGAGGAGGAGAAGGAAGGCCTCATTATTCAGACCGTGGAGAAGGGACAGTTCTAAAGAACTGGACTGCTGCACCATCAAGGGCCCGTCGAGTTCCTGGGTAGCCTGGCAATTAGCATCATTTATTTTAAAAGCAATTTTTATGAGCATTTAAAACATTTTAAGCATGTTTTGAAATAATTGCTCGGGTCATCGAGTCGTATCTGTTTGACTTTTTCAACATTTATCTAAATGCATTGTTGTTTTTAGTATTTATTATTATTTTTTATGTTTTTCTCTACAACATTATTATTACCTATCCCGATGAACTTACGACTGTGACATGTAATGAGACAATGCAATATAAGGATAATGATTCAGAGGATCTGGAAGAAGATATAATACCCGAGAAAATTGTCTGAGAAGTGAAAAACTTTGAAAACAAGCCTAAGTCCAATTTGGATGAGATTAAAACAGTTAATTTAGGAGAGTCCGAAACAGTCAAGGAAACACGTGTAAGCATTCACCTGTCACCATCAGAGAAAGAAGAATACACTCATTTCCTGAAGGAATATGAGGATATCTTTGCATGGTCCTATGATGATATGACCGGTTTGAGCACGTCCATAGTGGCTCATAAACTACCTACCAACCCAATGTGTCCGCCAGTAAAGCAGAAGCTCAGAAAGTTCAAGCCAGATATGAGTTTGAAAATCAAAGAAGAAGTCACCAAGCAGATCAAAGCTAAGGTTCTCAGAGTGGTTGAATATCCAACTTGGTTGGCTAACATCGTGCCAGTTCCAAAGAAGGATGGGAAAGTCAGAGTATGCGTCGATTATCGGGACCTAAACAAAGCAAGTCCTAAAGATGATTTCTCGTTACCCAACATACACATTCTGATCGACAACTACGCCAAGCATGAACTCCAATCCTTTGTGGATTGCTTCGCGAGATATTATCAGATCTGGATGGATGAAGAAGATGCCGAAAAGATAGCTTTTATCACACCACGTGGGGGTGTACTGCTATAAAATAATGCAGTTTGGTCTGAAGAATGCTGGGGCCACTTATATGAGGGCCATGACAACTATTTTCCATGACATGATACACAAAGAGATAGAGGTATATGTGGATGACATCATAATCAAATCCAAGAAAAGTACAAATCAAAAAGCAGACTTGAGAAAATTATTTGATCGGCTTCGGAGGTACAATTTGAAATTGAATCTCGCAAAATGTGCCTTCGGGGTCCCCACAGGAAAATTATTAGGATTCATCATCAGCCATCGAGGAATTGAGCTAGACCCATCAAAGGTCAAGGCTATCTAGGATTTGCCACCTCCAAGGAACAAGAAAGATGTGATGAGCTTCTTGGGACGTCTTAATTACATCAGCCTCTTCATAGCACAATCAACCATGATTTGTGAGCCAATTTTCAAAATGGTAAAGAAGGATGCCGCAACCAATTGGACTAAAGACTGCCAGAACACTTTTGATAGAATCAACGAATATTTGTCCACATCGCCAGTCCTGGTCCCACCAGAACCTGGTAGACCACTGTTACTTTATCTCTTTGTATTAGATGGGGCTTTCAGTTGTGTTTTGGGACAATATGATGAGACGGGAAGGAAAGAACAATCCATATACTATCTGAGTAAGAAGTTCACACCCTACGAAGCACGGTATTCTTTGCTGGAATGCACCTGCTGTGCTTTGACTTGGATAGCCCAGAAATTAAGGCATTACTTCTGTGCCTATGCAACATATCTCATATCAAGGATGGATCCTCTGAAGTACATCTTCTAGAAACCCATACCTACAGGGAAGCTGGAAAAATGGTAGATATTGTTGAGTGAATTCGACATCGTCTATGTGGCTCAGAAGGCAGTTAAGGGACAAGCATTAGCGGATCATCTTGCGGAAAATCCTGTAGGAGGAGAATACGAACCACTAAAAATGTATTTTCCTGATGAAGAAGTATCATTCGTAGGAGAAGATATCGCCGAAGCCTACGACGGGTAGAGAATATTTTTTGATGGAGCTGCAAACTTCAAAGGAGTGGGTATTGGAGCCGTTTTGGTGTCAGAAATAGGTCAACATTATCCGGTATCCACGAAACTCAGATTTTCGTGCACCAATAATATGGAAGAATATGAGGCTTGCATATTAGGGCTCAATTTGGCTGTTGACATGAATATCCAGGAATTACTAGTAATTGGTGATTCAGATCTTCTGGTACATCAGGTGCGGGGAGAATGGGCTACAACAAATACCAAGATATTATCATATCTATATCATGTGCAAGAGATGATGATGAGGTTCACGAAGATAGAGTTTAGACATGTCCCGAGAATCCAGAATGAGTTCGCATACGAATTGGCCACTTTCTCCTCCATGATACAGTATCCGGACAAGAATTTGATCGACCCCATTCCGGTAAGGATTCATAATCAGCCAGCTTAATGCGCTCATGTTGAAGAAGAAGCACACGGGAACCCATGGTTCCATGATATCAAGGAGCACTTGGGAAAAGGAGAGTACCCGAAAAATGCAAATCATACTCAAAAATGCATGCTCCGAAGATTGTCCAACCATTTCTTCCAAAGTGGAGAAATTATGTACAGAAGGACTCTGGACTTACGATTATTACGGTGTGTTGATGCCAAGGAAGCTTCCAAACTGCTCGAAGAGATACACTCTGGAACTTGCGGACCACACATGAATGGTTTTGTTTTAGCAAAGAAGATATTTAGGGCAGGTTATTTTTGGATGACTATGGAAACAGACTGTATCAGGTATGTCCAGAAATGTCATCAGTGCCAAATACACGCAGATATGATACGGGTGCTGCCAAATGAACTCAATGCAACAAGTACACCTTGGCCTTTTTCCATTTGGGGAATGGACTTCATTGGACCAATCGAGCCCGCCGCTTCAAACGGGCACAAATTCATTTTAGTGGCCATAGACTACTTCACAAAATGGGTCGAAGCTGCATCTTACAAAGCTGTAACCAAGAAAGTCGTCGTAGATTTTGTCAGAGATCGTATTGTTTGCCGATTCGGGGTTCCATAGTCCATCATCACTGACAATGCCACCAATCTCAATAGTGAAATAATGAAAGCTATGTACGAGACCTTAAAAATCAAGCACAAGAATTCCATAGCATACATGCCTCAAATGAATGAAGCCATGGAGGCCGCAAATAAGAATATCAAGAAAATACTGAGGAAGATGGTAGACAACCACAAGCAATGACACGAGAGGTTACCATTTGCCTTATTGGGATACCAGATCATAGTTCGCACGTCGAGCGGGGAAACTCCTTACCTATTGGTCTACGGTACCGAAGTCGTCATTCCCGCCGAGGTAGAAATTCCCTCCCTGAGAATTATACAGGAAGTTGAACTCAGTGATGCAAAGTGGGTAAGAAGTTGCTATGAACAATTAGCTCGTATTGACGAGAAAAGAATGAATATAGTGTGTCATGGTCAACTTTATCAAAACAGAATGTCCAGAGGTTTCAACAAAAAGGTCAAACCTAGACAGTTTGCACCAAGGCAGCTGGTGCTAAAACGAATCTTTCCACATCAGGATGAAGCCAAAGGAAAATTCTCACCCAACTGGCAAGAACCCTATATGGTTCACAGAGTACTAACAGGAGGAGTACTCATACTCGCATAAATGGATGGTGAGATTTGGCCAAAGACTATCAACTCAGATGCAGTCAAAAGATATTATGTTTAAAGCTGTTTACATTTATGCAATTGATGTAACTAAACTACGCTTGACCTGATTCCCGTTTAAGAGGGGATACGGAAGCAGCCCTGTAGGTTCGGTCACAATTCAATAAAATTCTCATTTTCCCCACAATCAGAAACTGGGGAAGAATTTTGAGGAGGCCCCTCAAAATTCCAGGGCAAGCTCAGCCAACGGCACCGTGTGTGGAATATCCAGAATATCGTCTGAATAACTGGGGCAGAATTTTGAGGAGGACCCTCAAAATTCTATGTCAAGAAGGTCGCAATGTCTCTGATAATGTCACAGTTATTGGTTCATCTAATTTATCCGATATTGCATACTAATGTATTTTAAATAACTACTTCATCATATGCACACACATTTTTGAAAACTTTATTTTTATGAAACAACCAGATGCTACTCGTAGTAACTCAAGCAGGACTTCGATACAGAGAAAAGCAAAGCAGGCAGGTAGAGGCACGAACCAACCTTCCCCCGTAAAACTCACGATTGTCCTTTGGATGCAGGAACAAGAAATATTCTCAAATTCGGGCACACCTCGGAATCACTATCTTCATAACGACAAAGCTACCCAGCGCAAACATATCTCCAGCTACTCTGCTATCACTCATTTCCTTTCCTGCTTAAGGCTAAGCATTGCCTTTCCTTGCATAAGGCTAAGCTCTGCCTTTCCTATTGCATGAGACTAAGCATTGTCTCCATCTTGCATAAGGCTAAGCCCTGCCTCCTTAATCGCATGAGACTAAGCATTGTCTCCTATTTTGCATGAGGCTAAGCCCTGCCTCCTCAACTGCATGAGACTAAGCACTGTCTCCTATGGCATGAGACTAAGCATTGTCTTCCATCTTGCATGAGGCTAAGCCCTGCCTCCTCAATTGCACAAGGCCAAGTTCTGCCTTTCCTATTGCATAAGACTAAGCATTGTCTCCATTTTGCATGAGGCTAAGCTCTGCCTCCTTAATTGCACAAGGCCAAGCTCTGCCTTTCCTACTGCATGACACTAAGCATTGTCTCCATTTTGCATGAGGCTAAGCTCTGCCTCCTTAATTGCACAAGGCTAAGCTCTGCTTTTCCAATTGCATGAGACTAAGCATTGTCTCCATCTTTGCATGAGGCTAAGCCCTGCCTCCTTAATTGCATAAGGCTAAGCGTTGCCTTCCCCCGCACAAGACTAGGTATTGTCTCCATTCTTGCACAAGACTAAGCATTGTCTCTCTTTGCCTACCTACAAATGCTAGGCTATTTGAAACCTTGCACTATTCTCTACCTTGGGGCTAAGCTATGCCCCGATCCTACACGAGACTAAGCTCTGTCTTGTTTCATGTCAAGCATCATGTCTTTGCATCTCATGGACTAAAGCATAGCCAAATGTTCCGAAAGCATCATAGTCCAAAGGCATCATCCTCATAACCGGAAGACACCATGCCATGGCTTGAGGATCTCTCAATATTGCACATCATTATTCAAAGGCATCATAGTTCGGAGACACCATCTTCATAGCCCGAGAACATCATTTCATGGCCTGCGAATCCCTTATCAAGCAATTCATAGCCCAGGACATCATGGTCTAAGGGCACCATCCCCATCGTCCAAAGATAGCTTTCATGGTCCAAAGGGAATTTGCATCATGTTTAATTTCTCGCAATAATCCATATATACTTGCATGCATTATGTTTTATGTTTTGCAGGTAATCCAGGAAGTAACCGTTCTCCTAACGGGAGCAATCTTCGCTCCGGTTTTCGTTCAACGTTCACATCCTGCAGTTATTTCAAATGTAACCAACCACCATCTGTTACCCATTTCCATCTGATAACCGTTGAAATACCCATAACCATTCCCGGAATATCTTGTCCGTTCTTACAAAACTACATTGGCTTATTCCACCATTGGATCCAGAACTATACATGGCGTAATTCCTGTAAAACCAGGGATATGTAGCAGCTCAGAAACCAAGTTGTGGAGGTGCAACATAGCAGGGTTCTCAGGCAGTGACTCCAGTTCCAGTTGTTACACCACTGACCCCACCAACTAGAGGGGGAGTATAGGTAGTTAGGGGGCGTCCTAGGGGTAGATCTCATTCGGGCAGAGGTCAAGTCCACTGTTATGCATTTTCGGCTAGATCCGAGGCAGAGGCTCCTAATGTAGTTATTACAAGTATTATGTCTGTTTGTCATAGAGATGCATCGGTTCTACTTGATCCTAGTTCTACTACATATTCCTATGTGTCATTTTACTTTGCATCGCATTTGGATTTGCCTCGTAGTTTTCTTAATACCCCTGTTCATGTATATATTTCTCTTACTGACTCTATTATGGTGGATCATTTATATCAGTCTTGTTTGGTTATCATTGGGGGAAGTAAGACCAGTCTTGATCTCCTGTTCCTTAGTATGGTGGACCTTGATGTGATTTTGGATATGGATTGGTTATCTCCGTATTATACTATTGTCATGCTAAAATGTTGACGTTGGCAATACTAGGGCTGCCAAGGTTGGAATGAAGAGGCTCTCTTGGGCAGACTTCTATTAGAGTGTTTTCAATTCTGAAGGCTCAACAGATGGTTGAGAAGGGGCATTTGGCGTACTTACCCTTTGTTAGATATGTTAGTGCTGATACTCCTACTATTTAGTCAGTTATAGTAGTGAGGGAGATTCTAGATGTATTAGCAGTAGATCTACGAGGCATGCCACTCGATAGGGATATTGATTTTGGTATTGATTTGGTATCGGGCACTTAGCCCATATTTATCCCACCGTATCACATGACTCTAGCTGAGTTTAAGGATTTGAAAGAGTAGCTGCAAGAGTTGTTGGATAAGGGGTTCATCAGGCCTAGTATGTCACCGTGGGCGCACCAGTGTTATTTTTAAAGAAGAAGGATGCCTCAATGAGGATGTGCATTGACTACATACAATCGACCAAGGTGACCTTCAAGAATAAGTATCTATTGCCTCACATTGATGACTTATTTGATCAGCTTTAGGGTGCTAGGGGAGTTTCAAAGATTGACATGAGATTGGGGTACCATCAGTTGAAGATCAATGCTTCATACATTCTTAAGACGACTTTTAGGACTCGTTATGGGCATTATGAGTTTTTGGTGATGTCTTTTGGTTTGACTAATGCCCCATCAACTTTCATGCACTTGGTGAACATTATGTTCCAGCCTTAATTGGATTCTTTTGTGATTGTGTCCATTTATGATATCTTGGTATATTCTTGTAGTGCTGAGGAGCACGAGCAACATTTGACGATTATGCTTCAGATTCTAAGGGAGAAGAAGTTATATGCTAAGTTCTCCAAGTGTAAGTTTTGATTGGACTCGGTTGCATTCTTGGGCCACATGGTATCTAATGATGGGATCAAGGTGGATCAGAAGATTAAGGTAATATAGAGTTGGCCCAGACCTTCTATCGCTAAGGAGATCATGAGTTTCTTATGCTTGGCTGGGTATTATCATCGCTTTGTGGAGGGGAGTTGATAAGTTTGTATTTTTCTAACTTATTCATACATTTTTCTTGATTTTTAAGGTTCTTTAAGTAAAATTTAATAGCCTTAGCTAACTTAATTTGGTTGATTTTATATATATTTGAGCTTAAATGAAATAGTTGATGAAGGATTGGATAAAAAAGGATGAAAAATATGGAATTTAGAGCATTGAAGAATTTGAAGATTAAAAAGTGGAGAACAATGGCTCCACGAAGGTCAATCGTGGAGCCAAAACTAGGGGTGTAGAAGTGCATGAAAAATGGCTAAGTAGGGAAAAGTTGGAGCAAAGTTTGCCCAGCTCCACGATCTTGAACGTCTCCACGAACTACTCTACGATCTTAAAGGGCATGTGGAGTAAAGTATTGTGCAAGTTCTGGCCAGCTCCACGATCTGAATCATGGAGCCATTTCAGCCCATGAACCAGGCCATGAAAATCAGCGGCTCCACGAATAAGGCCACGATGTCACCTGAAGAATTAAAGCCAAACGTGAAGACGATTATCATCTCCACGACTGTATACCGTAGGGGAACTTTTATCAGCTATTGCAAACGACTATAAATAGAAATTTAGGTCATTTTAGTGTATCTTTGACCCTTTTGAACGTAGGAGAGCAGCTTTTGGAGTTTCCCTTAAGAGTTTTGGGTGATTTCATCATAGATTGGTCAATCTTTCTCTACTCTCTTAGCTAATATGTTTAAATTATCATTTATCTTTGTATTTTTTCTTCTTTATTATGCATAGCCAAGCTTCTTAAGCTTGGATTGTGAACCCTAAGTGGGGTTATGTTTCTGGGTTACTAATATTAGTTCTATATTTGATTAAGCTTTGTGTTATCCAATTACTCCATGCTTTATTGATTGATTTTGTAGTTGCAAATACTAAATCCATGCCTATTTTGCTAGTTCTAGCTTGGAAGAGTAGAACTTAGCTTAGGTATAAAGTAATTAGCAAGGAATTAAGTGGGTTAACCATTTGATTAATGAAATCTAGTTAGGAATAGTGTGATTTCTACTTGGGCTAATCTATTGCTCATCATTGAGACTTAGTTGACTTGGAAGAGAAACTAGGGGTAAAAACCTCTTAAGTGTTGGAAGACATTAATTTGGTGGAATAAAAATTGAGGCCATAACACATGCTTAATTAAATAGAATTGAATATTTGTATACCCAAAAGCATAGCCTACATTAAGGGGAAGCAATCCCAGCACCTTTCTCTTATTTGTTACAACTACATTTTTTCTCGCACTCCAAATGTTCGATAAAATTCCTAGACTAGTTTTCATAGTAATTTTAGAAGTAATTGATAAAATACTCTTTGTTTGAAGATTACATTAAGAATCACCAAGTTTACACGCATTTGGACACTCTAACACACACCTACTCCTTGTGGGATTCGACCCCAACCTTGTTGGGTTTATTATTGCTAACGATCGTGCTACGCTTCATTTAGAGGTGTAGGATTGGATGTCACCAGGTTTTCATCTATTACATCCCCATTTATGTTACGACCCAAATCCTACCATAGTGGTCATGATGTCACCTAGTCTCTAAAACTTGGTAAGCTGATCACTTACAACAGTTAAATCAATAAAGACATGGTATAATGGAATAAAAATTAACATAAATGCAGAATCAAAGGTGATACAAGCCAACATAACAAAAATCACTACATACTCCCAAAATTAGGTAGTATAGAGTCACGAGCTCTAACTGAATACATAGAAATATCTCAAAATACTATACTGTTTGGATAATGCATTGACAGTGTAAATATAAGGAAACGACTCCAAGTGACTGCGACAATCAAAGCAGCTTTACCTTTAATCTTGCGATCAAAGAAGGTCTCACTGCCTGGGTCCGCTACTTCCAGCACCTGGATCTGCACAAAAAGGTGTAGAAGTGTAGTATGAGTACACCACAGTCAGTACCTAGTAAGTATCAAGACTAACCTTGGTAAAGTAGTGACGTGGTTTAAGTCATGTGATACTCACTAGTCAAAAGAACCTGTGCAATAGAGTAAATATTGACAACAAAAACATAACAGAAAACCAATAGCAATAACCTCACCAGAATAAGTGATAACAGTTCAATACAAGTAAAGGCTCAATCTCAACAACAAGTCATCACAGATAAACTTACACAAATAGCACCTCATGCCCACATTTTTATCACAACAACAATAGCCACCTGTATCACTCCGCGCCGACAAAGTCACAATAGCCACCTATATCACTCCGCCCTGACAATACCACAATAGCCACCCGTATCGCTCCGCCCTGAAAAAATCATAATAGGCAATCCCTTCACCCTAACAATAACATAATAGCCACCCATATCACTCCACCCTGACAGTATCATAATAGCCACCTGTATCGCTGCACACAATCAACAATAATAAAATGACACCCTTATACTCCGCACAACAACAATCAATCCACACAACATGTCCACATATACCACAATATCACAAAACAATAATATCAATATTTTTATCAAGATATAAGCTCACAACTTTCCAACAAGGTGCACAAGGACAAGACAATAATATAAAAGTACGGAGGGGTGCTCAAAACATAAAACATGACTATGGCTAAGCTAAGTGTAGATATCATGATCATGAAATCAAAAAGTGGTGTAAACATATTGTATATAGTTTATTTTATCAAATTAAGGCATATTAATAGCCTACGGTCTAATCCGGTCACAAAGCCACACATAGCACCCGTGTACACGCTCGTCACCTCATGTACACGTTGCTTTCACATAACACATATAAGAAATCAAGGCTAAATCCTAAGGGATATTTTCCATACAAGGTTAGACAAAATACTTATCTCAAACAAGCCAAATCAGTACTCTAAATATCTCTTCCCGCCTGAATCAACTTTTGGACGGCTCGAATCTATCCAAAATAATTTAATAACATTAATAAAAGCCATAAGAAACAAACCTGAACAGTAAATCTTTGATCTTGAATAAAAATCAAAAAGTCAACCCAAGCTCGCCTTGCGGAACCCAACAAAAGTCACAAATTTCGAACACCGATTCAAATATGAGTCCAACCATACAAGTTTCATCCAATTTTGACTCTGAATCGGGGTTCAAATCCTCAAATTACATTTAGTAAAGTTTTTTATTAAAATTCTCAAACTCCCTCACTTAGATTCATCAATTAAATGCTGAAAACATGGATGGAATCATGAATAATAACAAAATCCGAGTAAAAAATACTTATCCTAATCCAAATCATGAAAATCCATTCAAACATCTCCCAAATCCGAGCTCCCAATCTCAAAATGTGATTAAATAACTAAATCCCTCGAAATGAAATATTTAATATGGCAGTCTAATGGTCCCCTTCGTGATCGCGTAACCCACATCGTGATCGCAAAGAACAATTCATCAGCTGCCTCTAGAAGCCTCTACGCGAACGCGACCACAAAGACCCGATCATGGTGCATCATCAACCCAAACCTACACGGATGCGAGGCCCTTCCGCGAACATGAAGGCCAAAACACCTGACCTCCCCAGCTTTCAAAAACACTACGCGATCACGACCATCTAATGCGAACGGGAAGCATCAGCTCCCCAATGTACGCGATCGCGAACCACACACTGTGAATTCAAAGAAGAAAAGGTTGTCAGTCCCCAAACACACTCCATGATCGTGACACCATACCCGCGATTGCAATTAACACCAGCTCACCAGAACATCAATAACTCCAACAAGAGTGAAAATGGTGTGAAACCCATCCTAAACACACCCAAGGCCCCCAACACCTCATCCAATCTTACCAACCAATCCCAAAACATAACACGGACCTACTCGAGGCCTCAAATTACAACAGGTAACATAAAAATCACAAATCCCACAACAATTGAAGCTTAATAAACTATTTTAAAATTTGAAGTTCCAAACTTACGCAAAACATGCCTAAACAACTCGAAATGACCTCAAATGTTACACACAAGTCATAAATCACCGTACAAACCTATTCCAAGTCTCAAAATCTCAAACAAAAATTGATAACTACAAAGTTATTTATGGGTCAAACATATGAATTTCTAAAACTTCTAAGTTTTGCCAAATAGAGCCAAATCAACCTAGGAACCTCCGAATCCGAATTCGGACATACACCCTAAGTCCAAAATCACCATCCAAACCTAATGGAACCATCGATATCTTTCAATATCGGAAAATACTTCTCTTTATCACGAGATTGATCAAATCTGCCGTAGATGCCTTGATCGGAGCCTAGTCTGGGATCGAGAATTTTCCCTCTAATATAACAATTACGAGTAGAAGGGCTCATCCCAGTGCCCGCCAGCAGCGGAGGGGGTTTGATTCCTCTCAAACCCAGCCAAAGAAGCACATCTAGTTGAAAGATATCTTTCTTCGAGGTAAAGGATGACAACACAGGATTTAGGTCTATCTCCCTTCTGTCATGCCCTTCCCTTTCCTTGCTACTCGCGCTAAAGCAATTATACCAAGTAGGAGAAGAATTTCATGTCTGGTCAATAAGAGGGAGTCATACTTTGAACTTCTCTTCATCACGAGACTGATCGGATCTGCCGTAGACACCAGTGGAATCATATTGAATATTTGACGATACATTTTGTACCTTGCCAGCATTAGTGTGGGATGGATTTCCCCCCATATGGTTCTGGCTTGGAGGTCAGAAATCCATGGCCTCATCTTTAACCACCCTACCGTCAACGTTTTGGGAAAAAGGAGGAAGGTGACTTTAATTTCTTGTTTCGGAGAAATAAGTGGCTCACATCCGGAAATAAGGAGGAATGAGGATATGAAAAAGAAGAGGCTGTGCCACTGACTGAGTACAGGACACAACCATTGTCCGAACCGTTTTCTACCAAGTCCATGGGTTGGAACCCATAACAAACTGAAAAAGCACTTCCGCCGGTCGACGAATACGTGCGGAGGTTGTAGATGCTAACTTCCACAACAGCTAAGAATTATCTCAGGTTTTTCATTAGGGAAAACGATTCAAAAGCCTTCAACAGGATAAAAACTTAAGAGGATCAATGAAGCTGAGAGCGAGATCCAGAATTTGAGGAAGCGACTGGAAGGGAAGCAACCGGGCTAGACTGCTGGGATTTAGGTCTATTGCTTATGTCTGATTTGTTGAGGCTAGTACTAGATGCAGTTGCCTAGGAATCCAATGTACTAACTCCTGGAAGCTCCATTCATGCCCACGGGACCACCAGCTAGCGGATCAGAAAAATTTGTATGGAATGTCCTACTCCTGCCTAAGCTTTCCGATCAACCAATCCCTAAAACTCTAATCCGAGATCAAATATGCAAAAGTAAAACTTGGTTAACACTTGTAACTTAAATTTTCACACTAGGAACTAAGTGTTCCAATTCACTCTGAAATCTTTCTGGAACCAAACCAAACATGCACGCAAGTTGCAATACATTATATGAAGATATTCAAGACATCAAAATATCGAACAAAATGCCAATGCTCGTAACTTCTGATCAGATCATTACAATTGACTTAGATGACTCAGAAAGGAACTCATTTTAGATGGTCTGACGAGTGTGAGAAGAGCTTTCAAAAGCGCAAGACTAATTTGACTATGACTCTAGTTTTGATATTGCCTTTAGGATCCGTTATGCATACGGTTTATTATGATGATTTGCATGTTGGTATTGGATATGTGTTGATGTAGGATGATAGGGTGATTGCTTATGAATCACTCTAGTTGAAGCCTCATGAGAAGAATTATCCAGTGTAAGTTAGCAGCTATTGTACACACGTTCAAGATTTGGAGGCATTACTTCTATGGCATGTCTTGTGAGATGTATATAGATTATCAGAGTCTCCAGCATATGTTTAAATAGATAGATTTGAATTTGTGCCAGCAGAGATGGTTGGACCTATTGAAGGATTAAGATTTCACTATTCTTTATCATTCGAGGAAGGGTAATGTGGTACCAAACACCTTGAGTAGAAAAGCAGAGAGCGTGGGGAGTTTGGCATTCATTCCAACTATGGAGAGAATTTTAGCTATGGATGTTTATGTGTTAGACAATAGACTAGTGAGATAGGTTTTGTTTGAGTCAAGTAGAGTCCTTGCTTGTGTTATTTCACAGTCGGACTTGTTGGAGAGCATTAAGGCTCACTAGTATGATGATCCCCATTTTCTTTTCCTTAAGGACACGGTGTAACGAGGTGGTGCTAAGGAGGTGACTATTGGTGATGATGAGGTATGAGGCTTTAGAGTCAGATCTGTGTTCCTAATATGGATGGTTTGAGAGAGTTGATTCTTTAGCAGGTTTACAGTTTGTGGTATTCTATTCACCCAGGTGCTACAAAGATATATGGTGATTTGAAGTAGCATTATTGGTGGCAGAGAATGAAGAAAGACATTTGTTGGACATCTGTTGTGGTGTCTGAATACTCATCAGGTCAAGTATGAGCATCAGAGACCGAGCGCTTTGCTTCAGAGGTTAAATATACTATAGTTAAAGTGGGAGCATGTCACTATGGATTTTGTGATAGGGTTGCCTCAAACTTTGAGTAGATTTGATGTAGTTTGGGTAATTGTGCACAGACTGAAGTTTGCACATTTCATTATAGTGTTGACTTCCTACACTTCGGTGCAGTTGGATATACATTAGAGAGATTGTGTAGTTGCATGGTGTGCCCGTGTCTATTATCTCGGACTGAAGCACTCAGTTTACATCGTACTTTTAGAGAGTTGTTTAGCATGATTTAGGTGCACAGGTGGAGTTGAGTACTCCATTTAACCCTCAGACGGATGGGTAATCCGAGAGGACCTTTCGAATCTTGGAAGATATGTTGAGGGCCTACATTATTGACTTCGGAGGCTAGTTGGATCAGTTTTAACCATTAGTAGAGTTTGCATGCAATAATAACTACTAGTCTAGTATCTCGATTGCTCAGTATCAGGCCTTATGTGGGAGGAGATATTGTTCTCCAATTGGTTGGTTTGAGACTGGGGAATGCTAGGTTGTTGGGAACCAATTTGGTTTATGATGCTTTGAAGAAGTTTAAGTTGATTTAAGAGCGGCTTTGTACAGTGCAGTCCAGAAAAAAATGTTTTGCTGATAGGAAGGTTCGTGATTTGGGTTTCTTGAAGGGTGAGAGGGTTTTTCTCAATGTTTCGCCTATGAAGAGAGTGATGAGGTTTGGTATGAAGGGAAAGTTGAGCCCTCGGTACATTGATCCATTTGAGTTTTTGGATAGAGTGGGTGAGGGGATTACATGATTGCTTTGCCACCTAGATTGTCGGGAGTTAATCCAGTGTTTCATATTACCATGCTTCAGAAGTATCATGAGGATTAGTCATATGTGTTAGATTTCAGTTATGAATAGTTGAATGAGAATTTGTCTTGTGAGGAGGAACCAGTTGCCATTTTGGATAGGTAAGTTCAGAAGCTGTGGTTGAAGAATATTGCATCGGTGAAGGGTTAGTGGAGAGGCCAACTGGCGAAAGAGGAGACTTGGGAGACCGAGCATGATACACATAGAAGATATCCCCATATTTTTGGCATTCCAGGTATGGTTTCAAACTCGTTCGAGGGTGAACATTTGTTTAATGGAGGATGGAGAATGTAATGACCCGATAAGTTGTTTTGTGTATTTGATCTCGTTACACTAATTGATGTTTCCCGTATGTGTTTTTGTGATTTTGTGACTTGCAGTTGTGGTTGGTTTGGGTTTGGGAAGTTTTGTCTCATTTTGAAAGCTTAAGTTGTAAGAGTTGACCAAGGTTTGACTTTTGTGTAAATAAACTCTAATTTGTCTTTTGATGGTTACAATAGGTTCGTATGGTGATTTTGGACTTAGGCATATGTTCAGAATTGTATTTGGAGGTTCCTATGATATTTTGGCTCTATTTACCGAAAGTTGGCAATATTTAGATTTGGAGAGTTCATAGATTTGAGTGGGGGTTGACTTTGACGATAACAGAGTCGGATTATTGTTCCAAAACTTGGTATAGGTTCTTTATGTCATTTGGATGTTGTGTGCAAAGTTTGGTGAGAATCTAGACTGGTTAGGCTTGATTCGGATGCTTGGTTGCAACTTGGAAGTTCTTGAATTTAAGAGAGTGATTTTGATCGCCGATTCTTGATTTTGATGTAATTCATGATGTTTCGAGCCCTTGGATAAGTTATATTAGGTATTGGAACTTTTTTGCATAATTGGACGGTGTCCGGGGGGCTCGGGTGTGATTCGGGGTGGTTTTGGATCATTTCCTTTTGGTTTGGAACTACTGGTTTTCTGGTACAGGGTGATTCTTTGCGATCATGAAGGGTGTTTCACGATCTCAGAATGGGAGAGGCTGGCGGGAAGATTTTCCTCTTCGTGTTTGCATGAGTATGGTCGCATTCGTGGAGAGCCGAGGGCTAATGTTTCGTGTTTGCATGCAGGGGACCACATTCTAGAGGCTTAGTGTCAGGCTGGTAGATTGCCTTCATGTTCGCAGGTGAGGGAGCGCGTTTGTGTAGGCTAGAGTGTTGATCGCGTTCATGGGAGCTTCTTCGCGTTTTCCAAGTAGAGTTTTAGCTGGGCAGATCTTTGGCCTTTGCTATCACAAGGAGGGGTGTCGTGATCGCGATGCATATCACTGGGCTAAATATTTAAGTTGTGATTTTGGGACTTATACCCACTTTTTCATATTTTGAGCCCTAGACGTCGAGAGTGGGCGATTTTAAAGAGCAATTTCACTATTTCATTGGAGGTAAGAAATGTTTACTTAGATTTCACTTTATATCTTATTTTCCCATGAATTTCTACACCTACAAACTCAGATTTTAAAAGTGAAATTTGGGGTTATTGTCTACAACTTAAGAGGGTACATTTTGAAGATTTGAAGGTTGATTTGGAGTTGGTTAATCACATATTTGGACTCGTGGAGTTATGGGTAGTCGAGATCTACCTCTTGACACAAATTTTGACTGTGTGATTCCGGGTTGACTTTTATTGACTTTTGGAAATTTGATTAGAGATTCAAACTTTAATGTTTGGAATTGATTTATATGGCTTTGTTTGATGTTACTGAGTTGTATTTGACTAAATGTGACTCGTTCGGAGGTTGATTTGAGAGAGAAGGCTATTTTGAAATGTTTAAGGCTCTGGATGGAGGTAAGTCATTTGGCTAACCTTATTAAGAGGGAAGTGCGTAGGATTTGACTTGATTGCTATGTGTTTAAGTTATTCAGGTGGTATATATATGGGATGGTGATCGTATATGCACTTCCAAGTCTACATCATGACCAGGGTTGAATTGGGATACTTTATGCCTTGTTTTGATTATGTGCTCATTTGATTCATGATTTATTTGGCTCATATGACTACATTCACTCTCTTATTCATGTTAGAGATCATGCCCATGTTTGTGATTATTTATGAAGGCATGAGAACTTATTCTTGTTATGTTGAATTTCTTGAATTACTCGTAATCACACAAAAAATCTATAAGCACATGTCCGTATAATTTTATTAAGTCCTTACATCTTTTATCTATAATTCTTGAGCATATGCATACATTTTGTATATGTATACTTGATTTAGACTAAGAATTTTGGCGCAGAAGGTAAGGCGTGCGGATAAAATACAGTTATGACAGACAGGACATGATGATCAGATATTTGATTATGAGTGAGCTCTTAAGCTCCTCTTTGAATTTGGATTTGGATCCCTCCCTCCAGAGTCAAGCGATTAACCATGTTACTTTGGGTCCTGTGAGCATGATCGATACATGGACTGTGTATCTGATCGAAACATGGATTTTGTATCGGGTTATGTTGATATATGGATTGTGTATTGTGGTACATAGATCTTGTACCGGCTTGAGCATGCATAGATATCTTTGACACATTCAGAAGTATTCATTGAGCTGCTAATCATTGCATGATATCTCCATTCATTGAGCATGCTAACTTTTAATACTATATTTGAGCGGTGTTATAATTATATCTTGTACTGGAAATGCATGCTTTACACTCTTCGACTGTTGATATCTTTGGTACTTGTTATTCATGAGATTATTTACCATTGTGTACTAGTTTTTTTTATTGTATATGTGTTGTAAGTATTCAGATGCATCTAGCTTCACCACTTATTTTTCGAGGCTAGACTTAATACTTACTATGTACCAATTGTGGTTATCACAACTCGAATTTCACCTAGTTGTGATGGCACCTAACCCAACCCGTTAGCTAAGCCAAAAAACAGTCAACACAATTCTAATGAAAGTAATAAGAAATCAATAAATGAAATAGTTGAAATTTTCATACAATAACCCAAGGACTGGTAGTACAAGTCACGAGCCACTAAAACTTAGATTTACAAAGCTGATAATGAAATAAATACAATTTCTATTTGGAATGTAAATAACCTGAATTTGAATCTAAAACTATTTGGGACAAGTGGTAGTTATATCCTGAAGGTAGGTACATCTTCAGTGCCAGCTTCCGTAAGCCACAACATCTCATCTCCAAGATCTGTATGCAAAGTGCAGAAGTGTAATATGAGTACAACTGATGTACTCAGCAAGTATAATAACTTAACTAGGTGCCTAGGTGAGGGAATAGAAGAAATAATTATAAATGATACTCACCAATCACTTCTACAATTCATAAATTCCAACAAGTACAGAATAGTAATATGATCAAATCATGAAATCATAGATAAAACCACCTTGGTGCAAACAAATTTCTTAACGCGCTCTACTCAGTCAACAATCCAGCATATAAGGAAATTGAAAGTAAAGAAGGATTTCAATAACCAAGTATCAATCCGTTACGGCGCGTAACGCGATCCAAATAGAAATCACAATGCGGGTTTAAGGCCCACATCAGAATCTCAATAACCAAAAAAGTGTCACGCCCCAAAACCGAGGAGCGCGACCAGCGCTCAACCGAGTGAACCCGACCGAGCAAGCCTGTTAGATTTCATTCTACCCAAACTCCTCCATGGATAGAGATAATACATATTATCATTAATTAGACGAAAATGTATTCATGTCTACAATACCAATTCATTTCCAATTGTTTCATCATTTTTAAACTCTCAAATTGACAAGTAATACATCCACAACATAACATAGTTTGTCTTTCCCCAGCACTAATACATAACCCATAGAATGTCAACGGAGCCTCTACAGATAAAGAAGAGTATAATGATAATGCCGGCAATAAGGCCCCGACTATACCTCAAATAGAATACACAAAGTACAAAAGATTCATGACGCCGGAATGAAGTGGGGATCACCAAGTCAGCTGGGAAGAATGTGCACTACTATCACTAACCAATATCCCCTGCTGTGGAACCACCTGCATCCATTGAAAGATGCAGCGCCCCCGGCAAAAGGGACGTTAGTACTGTCAAATAGCACTAGTATGTATAACTAAACACCCTCTCAATAGAATGACAAATGACACAAATAAGATTATCATAATATCAATGAAAGCCTTAATCAACATCAAACCTCAATTTAGGATCAAGACAGTGTTAAAATTAATTTCCATATCTCACATTGGGAGATTTTTAGTATCGATATACCATTGTCCACAATACCATTATTTACAATACTAGTACCACCGTACTCTTAGCACGAAGTTTGATCACTACCCGATCGGCTAGGCCATCTCATTAGAGACATCAACCACAATTTCTCTCAATATCAATACCACCGTCTTTAACACGGAGTCCGATCATGACCCGATCGACTAGGCTATCCATTAGGGACATCAACCATAATTACCATTTCAATTATAATTTCCAGCACAATCACCACCATGTGTGCGGCATGGTGTCCGATCATGACCCGATCGGCTAGGCCGTCTTATTTGAGACATCAACCTTTTTATATCAATCATCGCATTTCATAATACTTTCACATCTTTTTATTTTATTGGCACTAGTGGCCATAATTATAAGATCATTCTTGGCACGTTGGCCATATTCAGTATTTCATGCTCACATTATCAATTTCAAATATCATCCTCATCATCAACAACAAACACAATAATCAAAGTGTGTAGTACACATGTGAGCAATTTAGAGTCTAATGCTCATTGAGATATTTCACAAAATTTGGCATAATAGCCTTCATTTGAACTTGACTTAAAGTCGAAACATTATTAATGCACAACCCATATTTTAACACATCCTCAATTGGTAACATAACATGAATGGAGCATTTGTGATTCTTGTTGAACATATATCGTTCAACCCAATCTTAATCGGAATAGCCAATTTCATAATGAATCACTCGAGACTTACATAATTTATATGAATATCGAGGGATTCAATCCTAAGAGAAGAGTTTAGCCAACATACCTCACATGAGCTTCCTTACACTCTAAATGTTCCGGAATTCTTAGCAACTTCAATCTATTGTAGAAATATAATAAATTGAACAAAAATTAGGAAGATGATCATGGTTCTAGCTCACTTGAGCATTTTATCAAACACTAGGTGTGCATAAGGTTTCAATGTCCTTTTTATGAAGGATTTCATCATCCCACAACCCAATCTTTACCATTTTTAGCTCAACAATCTTCCTACACCCTTTGATAACACATGCATGTAAAATAAACAACTCTCATGCCCCGAAATTTATCTTGCTAGTTACCCATTTTCAGAAAATTTTGAAATTAGGGTTTAGGGTGTAGAATCTTACCTCTAGGATGAAGACCTAGTAAGCTTCCCTTCTTAATCTTCCAAAACTTGAGCAAGAATTAAATTTTTTTTATTGAAGAATACCTTCTCACTCTAGGGCACTCTCTCTCACTCTAAAATATCAAATTATGTCTCAAAAATGACCCAAAGAGTGTATTTAACGAAATAGGGTCGGGTTTTAAAAACCCAAAAATGGAGCTCCGGAACAAGGTATGCGATCGCATAACCGATATGCTGTCCGGACAGCATATCGGTCACATAATTGGTTACAAAATAGCCAAAAGAACTGTCTGTGTATGCGGTCACTATGCGGTCTGTATAACTGTTATGCGTTCGCATAATGCACCACATAACAGCTATGTGGTCGCGTAGTCGACTGCATAGTTGCTTCCAACTGACCCAATTAACTGCCTCACTCTGCGGCCATTATGTGGTTCGCAGAGTGGTTCTGCGGTTTCATAATGGATTGCAGAAATGCACTTTCCCGCCGAAAATTTTTCTTTACTTTTTGGTGCATTGTTCAAACACGTAAGCCTAGTCCGGCACCATGAAATATTATTTTCGTTGCAAACTTTACCAGGCTTTACACCTAAGTACTTTGAAATTTTCCGAGGTGTTATAAAAAGAAACCATTGATCAGCCTTCCCAAGGCCCACATCAACAAGAAACCTGTCGGTTTCTCACAATCTGTGTGTACACCATTAAGATGACACGCGAGAGGGTGACCCTTGGGGATGGATCTATATCCACACGCTTCACGGTGTGATCACAAGCTCAATATCATATTCCACCTGGCATGGTCACATGCTCAATATCACAATCCACTTGGCGTGGCCACAAGCTACCTGTCCAATCCATATCACATAGAAAGCAGATATATAGGAATACATGTAGATAATCAAATAACATAAATTTCAAACTCCTGGACTAGTAAAACTGACATGCTAAAGTGTATGCATGTGCAAAGTGTGCTATCATAGTTCAAATCAGGAAAATACAGCACAAAAGCAGCAATTTATCAAGTTCAATCGGAAGATTAACCTCCACATAACCTCAAACATGGTTCAAAATAGCTCACAACAGGGGTACAAATATAAGAATCATCACAGCATGAAGCTTAGCAATCAATTCTAGGCATGTCATAGCCTAAATACTACCCCGAGCATGAAAAATACCCCGGTGCACACACATGGGCTCAACCCCACACATATAACTTAGGTAACTAGTACCTCAACAAAGTTTAGGTAAGATACTTATTTCAAACAATCCAATCAATACTCTAGAAGCGTCATCTCACACTAATCGACCTCCGAATGTCTAGAAACTAGCCAAAAGCAACTAAAAATGTCAAATAATGCCATATGAATCTAACCCAAAATATAAAGATAGAATCTTTAATCAAAATACTTAAGATCAACCAAAATGTCAACCAGGACCCGCACTTCGGATCACGACAAAACTCAAAAAATCTGACAACTCATTTGAATACGAGTCTAACCATATAAGTTTCATCCAAATCCGACCTCAATTTCATGTTCAAAACCCCAAAATTCATTCTCTTAAGTTCAACTCAAAACCCCCCAATTTCTTCTCTTCAAATCCTTGATTTAGGTGTAACAATCTATGAAAACAAAATATATAAAATCAAGAAAAAGATAATTACATACGTCAAGATTTGGGTGTTTATCTCCTCCAAAATCGCCTTACTTGTGCTCCAAGAACTAAAAAAATAAAAAAATGAACTCAAAATCCCAAAATTGGATATTTTAATGCACTGCCAATCATCCTTCTTCGTGATCGCGGTCACCAACCTCGCGATCGCTATTTCAAAAAATGTCCAGCACAATTATACCCTTCACGATCGCAGCGCTGAAGCCCCACGATCGCTATGAACAAACTCCATTAAACCTTCCTTAACTCTTTTAAGATAGCCTGTAGTATAATGACCATAACCTTTTGTACAAAACTCTAAATTATGAACGGTTTAATTTTTGGAACGCGATTTTCGGTCTAATATTAACGCGATTTTTGGTCTAATAGCAGAAATGTCTTTTTCGTGAACGCGAACCTTCCCTCCGTGAACGCGATTTCATGTCCAATATTGCATTTTACTCTTCGCGATCATGGCCCAGAGCTCCGTGATTACGATGTATACATATGTAGCCAAAAACCAAAAGTTAAAAAGAGGCTAAAAATGGTCTGAAACCTCCTCGAAACTCACACGAGACCCTCAGGACCCCGTCGAATCATACAACCAAGTCCATATACCTAATCCAAAGTTATCCAAAAGCTCAAAATAACACAAATAACATCTAAACCAAGAATTAGAGATCAATACCATTATATTAAATTTGAAACCTTCAAAGTTCGCGAACTCATCTAAATCCTACCATATCAACTCAAAATAAAACCAAACTTTGCACACAAGTTCCAAAATATAAAACGAACCTATTACAACTCTCGAAACAACAATCTGAATCCGATAACATCAAAGTCAACTTTCGTTCAAATCTATGAACTTTCCAAACCTTCAAATTGCCAATTTGAGCCAAAAACAATCTAGAAATATCCAAATGTAAATCCGGGAATACACCCAAGTCAAAAATAATCATTCGAACCTAACAGAGCCATCAAAATTCTGATCCGGGGTCAAATACATAAAAGTCAAACTTGGTTAACTCTTCCAACTTAAAGATTCTTAAATGAGAATCGTTCTTCCAAATCAATCTCGAACCACTCAAAAACTAAAACCGACTATCCACGCAAGTCATAATATATTATATGAAGCCACTCACGATCTCAAACCACTAAACAGAGATGCAAATTCTCAAATACTGGTCAGGTCATTACAGTGGTGTACTCGTACTGTGCTTCTTTACATCTTTCATGCATATCCTTAGGTTGGTGCTAGCGGAGCCTCCCATTGAGCTCCGGCGGTAGCATAGAGACTCAGGGTGAGCCTCACTCCATGGATTCATTTGTAGTGCTCGAGTCCATGTTCTTTTACAATTTCATGTCTATTTGTAATTCAGATAGCTTTGTTATGTAAGCAGACAAGTTCAATTTCAATAGTTTCTCATGTACTTGTGCCACCTAGTCTTAGGGGTTGTACTGTATTGGACGCGTTAGGGTTGTGTTATGATTGCATCAGATATTCTTACTGTTTTAGAGTTATTTCTATCTTTTTTCTTTATAATATGACTTTGTTAATAAATGGCATCTGGCTATAATGTTTTGTAGATTGTGAGTAGGCTTGCTTAGTAAGTATGGATAGGCACCATCATGGCCTAAGGAGGGATTTGGTTCATGATATTTGCTTATGAAGGTCGTGATGAGATCAGGGACAAATGGAAAGTTGATTCCTTGGTATATTGGTCCATTTGAGATTTTAGAGGGAGTTGATGAGACGGCTTACATGCGTGCTTTGCCACTTAATTTGTCGGGGGTTCACCTGGTGTTCTATATGTCCATGATTCGGATGTATCATGAATAATGGTTACATGAGTTGGATTTTAGTTCAGTGTAGCTATTTGAGAACATGGCTTATAAAGAAGAGTCGGTGGCTATTTCGATAGGCAGGTTTGGAAGTAGAGATCTAAAGAGGTTTCATCAGTGAAGGTTTAGTGGAGAGGTTAACTAGCCGAGGAAGTAACTTGGGAGACTGAGCATGGTATGCAGAGAATATATCAGTATCTCTTTGACATCCCAGGCATGATTCTAAACCCATTCGACGATGAACGTTTGTTTAAGTGGGGGAGAATGTAACAACCCGATCGGTCATATAGTGCATTTAATCCCTATTTTCCTACTTGATGCTTCCCGTATGCTTTTTTGTTATTGTGTGACTTGTGAGAATGGTTGGTTTGATTTCGGAAAGGTTTGGGATTGAATTGGAACACTTAGTTTCATTGTTGGAAGCTTAAGTTATAAGAGTTGACCAAGATTCGACTTTTGTGTAAACGATCTCGGATTGGTAATTTGATGATTCCAATAGGTTTGTGTGGTGATTTTGGACTTAAGCGTATGTCCCGATTTGGATTTGGAGGTTCCTAGGATATTTTGGCTCTATTTTTTGAAAGTTGGTAATTTAAATATTTGGAAACCTTATAGGTTTTACCGGGAGTTGACTTTGATGATAGCGAATTTAAATTATAGTTTCGGGACTTGGAATAGGTTCGTTTTATTACTTGGAACTTGTTATCTATGTTTGGATGTGATCCGAATTGGTTAGGCTTGAACCGAACTCGTGGTTGGAAGTTTGGAAGTTCTTAAACTTAAGAGATGTTCAATTTGTGGATACCACAGTAAGAGAACAAAGTAAGAGACTCCAAGAAAGCAAACTAAATCATAGATATAAAAGTTTCTCTACAAAGGGGCTGGCTTCAACAACTCATAAGGGACGACTTGCGAAGCTACATAAACAGTTAATTTGCTTATAGTCGCAAAAGTATTTCTATAAAAGGGCTGGCTTCAACAAACCATAGGGGATAGCTTGCCAAGCTACACAACTCAAAAAAATTTTGTACTATAACCAACTTTAGCTGTTATAACTCAGAAAACTTTCGTACTACAATAAGCTAACTTTCTTAGAGTATTCTTACTCTATTTTCATAGATGGACCGACCTTTCCATCCATTCGAAAGAAAGCACAAGAGGGAAGTTTAGAAGGAACTCATATGTAATATATCACAAAGAATTACAAAGGTTACAATATGATTCTACAACTATTACATTGCCTCCTTTATATATATCGCTAAGAGGTTATTACAAGACAATTATTTTTTAATAAAATAAACATAACTTACATAACCTATCTATAAGTGGGTCCCTTTTGACAAGTGAAGGGCCTTAGGCAAAGTGACTAATATCCATTTAAAAACTTCTAAAAATATGTGAAAGAGCTGAAATATACATGGTGAAGCATGTGGAAGTATGTAGGAGTATGTGAGCATGTGAAAGTAAGGTGATTCATGTGACAAAGCATGTGAAAGTAGGGCCCGGGTAGTATGGAAATATGTGGAATTTTGTCTTGGTATGGGTAGATGGTTTTTTGGGGTTTTTTGGTTGGTAATGTGGGATTAAAGTGAAATTAGCAGGGATTTGGATTCCAATCTTATTGATTATTTGGCATTAATTTGCTGGCTTTGTCTTCTAGGCATCTTTTCAAAGATCTTGTATAGTAACGCCCGAAGCTTGACGATCCTACTTTGCTTTGGGACTTCTTCTTTGGATTATGAGATGTAATACGTAACCTTAATCCAGAGATGTTCTGAGTAATTTTTTCTCGGATGACTTCGTAAGGGGTCTGGTATACTTTTGCTGCTTCTCGGACCCTTTCTAGTGAGGATGAATGCTGGTATAGTTCTGGCTTACCCATTCTTTTGGCCATATTTCTCGTGGGATACACCTATTTTGTTGGAAGATAATTCTTTGTGCTTCACTATATTCTTCTTTCATGGATAAAATGGACACGGGAAATTTCCACCAGAATGATACTTTTGCTTGCGCTTGGACTTTTCCATTAATAATCTTCACTGACCTATAAAACATGAATACCTTTGCCTTGTAGGAATCGTTGAAACATTTTATCTAGTATCTTCGAGTCTTGAACCATAATAGAAATACTTTAAGAGATGGTTCAATGTTGTCAAAATCCTTGAAGACGTTGCACTTGAATTCCATGAAAATATAATACTGATGGCACAAGTACCAGAAAAATCATAAAAGTTCATGTGGAAAATCCTTGGCTTGTGCTATGAATATATGGCAGAATGAATATCCTGGATTGAACCCATAAGGATTAAGAATGGATCCTCCATTTTGCCGGAAAACTTGGAGCTCATAATAAGTTCTTCTTTCCATTATAATTGATGGATCAAAGGGATCCATGAGGTTGAATATCTCCGGTAGATGATCCGTTGGCTTCAATGAACTAGTTCCTCGTACATTTGAAAACATAAAGATGTGGCTGATTAGCTTTTGTTTTGACTTCATCTTCGTTGGGGAAAATCTCTTTGAGAATTCTTTCGACTGAGACAGAAAATCTGCGAGACCACAATCCTTTCCTTTTAGGTGCTTGACTTGAAATTTGTATGGAGAGAACCACTGGGCCCATTGGAGAATCTGAGGATTGGGAATACTTTTTGCATTTATCTGGATCATCTTTGGGAATGCCTTCATATATACATTTCTATAAGAAATTCTGTATGAATCAGGAAAAAATTAAATTTCTTGATCCCATTCTTTACTGCAAGAATTTCCTTGAAAGTGGTGTGATAATGTTGCTCGACATTTTTGAAATTTCCGCTTCCATATCTGCATATTTTCCTCTGGCCATTTTTATCTTCAAATAAAACATCACTCCAATATTCATTGATGGCATCAGTTTGTAGTATCTTCTTACATTCTGAAGGGATGTAGAGGGACTTGACATCTTTAGTTATCTTCTTTATTTTCCTGACCGCTTCATCTTGTTCCTTTCCCCATGACGGTACATTTTTCTTGAGCATCCTTGTGAGCAGATAAATGTATGTAGAGATATTTGGGATAAAATCTCTTACATAATTTACTACACCCAAGAACTATTGGATCTGCTTTGTTGTGAGGCTGGCATCTGGAAATTTGAGAAGTTCCTGACATATAGGTGGTCCTGGACTATATGCCCCTTGGACAAAATGCATTCCGAGAAAATCAGTCTTCTTTTGAGTAAGAACAATCTTTTTTGCTGAAAGCATGACCCCATACTAGGTTACCAATGCCTCAAATTGACGAAGCAAGTTGACATGTTCCTCTAATGTATCACTAAATAGTAGCATGTCATCAATATAAACCAAAGAGGTATGGAGTATGGGCTGGAATATTTTTATCATGGCTTTTTGGAACAAGAAGGGTGTAGTTTTTAATCCGAAGGGCATGACTTTCTGTCACGCCCCAAAACTGAGGAACACGACCGGCGCTCAACCGAGTGAACTCAACCGAGCAAGCCTGTTAGATTTTCGTCTACCCAAACTCATCCACGAATGGAGATAATATATATTTTCATTAATTAGACAAAAAGGTGTTCATGTCTACAATACCAATTCATTATCAATAGTTTCATCATTTTTAAAGTCTCAAATGGACAAGTAATACAACCACAACATAACATATTTTGACTTTTTCAGCACCAATACACAACCCACACTATGTCTACGGATCCTCTATAGATAAAGAAGAGTACAATGATAATGCTGGCAACAAAGCCCCGGCTATACCTCAAACAAAATACACGAAGTGCAAGAGATACTTGACTCCGAAATGAGGTGGGGCTCACCAAGTCAGCTGGGAAGAAGGTGTACTGCTATCACTGATCAATATCTCCTGCTATGGAACCACCTGCATCCATTTAAAGATGCATCAGCCCCGACAAAAGGGATGTTAGTACCGTCGAATAGCACTAGTATGTATAACTAAACACCCTCTTAATAGAACAAATAATACAAATAGGAATATCATAATATCAATGAAAGCCTTAGTCAACATCAAACCTCAATTTAGGATCAAGACAGTGTTCAAATTAATTTTCATATGTCACATTGGGAGATTTTTAGTATCGATATTCCATTGTTCACAATACCATTATTCACAATACCAATACCATTGTACTCTTAGCACAGAGTTCGATCACGACCCGATCGGCTAGGCTATCTAATTAGAGACAGCAACCGCAATTACTTTCAGTATCAGTACCACCGTCTTTAACACGGAGTCCGATCACGACCCGATCGGCTAGGCTATCCATTAGGGACATCGACCACAATCACAATTTCAATTACAATTTCCAGCACAATCACCACCATGTGTGCGGCATGGTGTCCGATCACGACCCGATCGGCTAGGCTGTCTTATTCGAGAAATCAACCTTTTTGTATCAATCATCGCATTTCATATTACTTTTACATCTTTTCATTTCATTGGCACTAATGACCATAATTATAAGATCATTCTTGGCACGTTGGACGTATTTAGTATTTCATGCTCACCTTTTCACTTTATAACATCAACAACATCAACAATAACAACAACAATTCAAATCAAGGCATGTAGTACACATGTGAGCAATTAAGAGTCTAAGGCACATAAAGATTCTTCACAAAATTTGGCATAATAGCCTTCGTTTGAATTTAACTTGAAGTCAAACATTTCTAATGCACAATCCATATTTTTAACACATCCTCAATTGATAACATAACATAAGTAAAGCATTTGGGTTACTTGTTGAAAATATATCTTTCAACCCAATCTTACTCGGAATAGCCAATTTTATAATGAACCACTTGGGACTTACATAATTCACATGAATATCGTGGGATCCAATTCAAAGAGAAGCGTTTAGCCAACATACCTCAATTGAGCTTCCTTAAACTCTAAAATGTTCCGGAATTCTTAGCAACTTCAACATATTGTAGAAATATAACAAATTGAATCAAAATTAGGAAAATGCTCATAGTTCTAGCTCATTTGAGCATTTTATCAAACACTAGGTGTGCATTAAGGTTTTAAGGTCCTTATATGGAGGGTTCCATCATCCCACAACCCAATCTTTACCATTTTTAGCTCAACAATCTTCCTACACCCTTTGATAAAACATGCATGTAAAATAAACAACTCTCACGCCCAAAGATTATCATGCTAATCACCCTTTTCTAGACAAATTCGAAATTGAGGGTTAGGGTGTAGAATCTTACCTTTAGTATGAAGACCTTGTGGGTTTTCCTTGTTAATCTTCCAAGATTTGAGCAAGAATTGAAGAATCCATTATTGAGCACTCTCTCTCACTCTAAAATGTAAGATTTTGGCTCAAAAATGGCCAAAAGTGTGTATTTAACGAAGTAGGGTCGGGTTTTAAAAACCTAAAAATGAAGCTCCGGAATAAGGTCTGTGATCGCATAATCGATATGCGGGCCGCATATCGGCCGCATAATTGGTGTCCAGAACCGACAAAAATCTGTCTGTGTCTGCGGACACTATGCGGCCCGCAGACCTGTTCTACGGTCGCATAATGAACCGCAGAACAGTTCTGTGGTCGCATAGTCGACCGCAGAATGACATCCAACTGACCCTCTCCTGCCTCACTTCTGCGCGCCATTATGTGGCCCGTAGAGTGATTCTGCGGTCACATAATGTACCACAAAAACGCATATCGCTGCCAAATGTTTTCCTTTACTTTCAAGAGCATTGTTCAACCCAAAAGCTCTGAGCCGCAATTCGGCACCAAGAAACATTATTTTCTTTTGGCAAATTTTACTGGGCTTTATACTTAAGTACTTCAAAAAAATTTCCGGGGTGTTACATTCTCCCCCGTTTAGGATCATTCATCCTCTAATGAGGTTAAAAATCCGTCATTAGTATTAAATGTGGCCCAATTGTTAATCCACACTCACTAGTAGCTTCAAAATTTGGCTAACTCCCTAAATTTCCAAATATTTCGCCAGAGTTTCCTTTGTAACTGGGCCTATCAACCTGTTAGAGAATCCAGGAAATACATCCTAACAACATATACATAATCCAATGATGTAGCACAACACAAAACAACACCAATTGTGGCCTCACAAGCAATATATTACTAGAAAGGAACACCCTTAACGCCAATTGTACAAATGATACATAATTCATAGAAAGTATCTCTTAGCATTTTTATAAGGCACAACTCATAATTACATGGTTATTCAAATAAATAAGAATACTTTTTCTTCATTTCTTCCTCGGCCTCCCAAGCAGCCTCTTCAACCTGTTGGTTTCGCCATAACACTTTCACGGAGGCAATTTCTTTATTTCTCAATTTTCGGACTTGTCGATCAATAATAGAAACCAAAATCTCTTCGTAAGTTAATTTCTCGTTTACCTCAATAGTCTCAACCGGAACAATGAGTGTCGGATCTCCAACTACTTTCTTCAACATAGACACATGAAACACTGGGTGCACTAATGACATCTAAGGTGGTAGCTCAACCTTGTACACCACCTCACCGATCCTCTGAATGATTTTGTACGGTCCAACATACCTCGGACTCAATTTCCCTTTCTTACCAAATCAAATTACACCCTTCATGGGAGAAACTTTCAATAATACCCAATCATCTTCTTTGAACTCCAAATCCCTACGACGAACATCCGAATAGGATTTTTGACGACTCTGAGCAGTCTTTAACCGCTCCTTAATGATTTTATATTTTTCCATAGCCTGATGCATGAGGTCTGGCCCTATCAACTCTGCTTCCCCAATTTCAAACCACCCAATGGGAGATCTACATCTCCTACCATATAAAGCCTCGAACGGTGCCATCTGAATGCTAGCATGAGAGCTATTGTTGTATGCAAATACTATGAGCTGAAAATGATCATCCCATCTACCTTTGAAGTCTAGAACATAAGCGCACAACATATCCTCAAGCATTTGAATAGTCCGCTCTGCCTGCCCGTCAGTCTTGCGGGTGAAAGGCTGTACTAAGATATACCTGGGTACCCAAACCTTGCTGAAACTTCTTCCAAATATTAGCAGTGAATTGTGCTCCCTGATCAGAAATGATGGAAACTGGGGTGCCATGCAACCTGACTATTTCTTTGATATACAACTGAGCATACTACTCTGCTGTGTCGGTAGACTTAACCGGCAAAAAGTGTGCTGATTTCGTGAGTCGATCCACAATCACCCAAATTGAGTAAAACTTGCACAGAGTGCACGGTAATCCTACCACAAAGTCCATATTAATCATTTCCCACTTCCACATTGGAATTTCTATGTTCTGTGCCAAACCACCTGGGCGTTGGTGTTCGACCTTCACTTGCTGACAATTTGGACACTTCGCCACAAATTCCGCTACATTTCTATTCATATCATTCCACCAATACATTTCCTTAAGATCATGATACATTGTTGTAGAACCTGGGTGCACGGAATACCTAGAAGTGTGAGCCTCTGTCATGATTCTTTCCCGGAGACCATCTACATTTGGAACACATAGACGCCCTTGGTACCTTAGTGTACCATCACCCATGACAAGAGAAAAGGCATGAATCCCCTCTTTCAATTGCACCAATAATGGATCGTTGTATTACTTCTCTTTGACTTCCAAAATAAGTGATGATTCAGCCCGAATTTGCACAATTACCCCTCCTTCGCTAGAGTCTGCAAGATGAACTCCCAAACTAGCCAATCGGTTACTCCTGTTCAGTTTCATCCTTTGGCGACATAGTAGTACTTAGCTTAAAATGGGGAGCAAGTGGCGTACTAATTGGCTTAGTCTTCTTATCTATGCCAAAACGATGTAGTACTCTCTTCAAATATTCTTTCTGAGATAAATAGAGTTTCTTTGAACGTCTATCTCTTATTATCTCCATGCCAAGAATTTTCTTTGCCTCACCCAGATCCTTCATCTCGAACTACTCCTTCAGTTGAATCTTCAACTTATCAATTTCTTCCGAATTCGTGAAAGTTATCAACATATCATCAACATATAGGAGAAGATATACAAAGGAACCATCATTAAGTTTGAGCAAATACACACAATGATCGTATTTGCTTCTCTTGTACCATTGCCGCAACATAAACTTGTCAAATCGCTTGTACCATTGTCTAGAAGATTGTTTCAATCCGTACAACGATTTTTCAAATTTGCATACCATATTTTCTTTTCCAGCAACTTTGAATCCTTCTAGCTGAGTCATGTAGATTTTCTCCTCCAAGTTTTCATCTGAACTAGTTCCATCGAATTCCGACATCGGATTACCCTTCGAATCTTAAAATTATAGTTTACGAAGTTTCTATAATTTTTCCCAAATTATCATCTCAAAATACTAATTGAAAGACGAAAACAATGATATATTCATGTATATTAACCAAATCCAAGTTAGAATTACTTACCCAGATGAATTGTTTGAAAAACCCGAGCTCCCAAAGTCCAAATGTGAAATAATACCCTAACCCTCGATTATATAGTACATAATCTGACCTCTCATTTTGCTAACCCCTCATTTTATTGTGCGGTCGCACATCTCAGGTTCTGCGGCCGCAATTCCAAATTGTGCGGTCGCACTTCTATGATGACTGCACTACCAGGATTTAGTAATTTGACCATAACTTTATGTACAAATGTCCAAATGACTAACTGTATATTTTTCTGGAACCTAGATTCAAAGGGCTACAACTTTTATTTTTGAATCATCTCTAAATTCCTTATAGATTAAATGATATAAGCTTTCGAAGTCAGACCATCGAACCTGTAGAACCTCCTTTCTGCGGTCGCGAGAAGAATTCTGCGGACCGCACAATTTCAACTACGGTCCGCACAATTACTACTTCCCCCGCACTTTGGTAGTTTGCGGCCGCACTTCTGCACTCTAAAATATGCCCTCCGCACTTCAACTGTTCCACAATATTGTCAGAGTGTCGAAATGCCTAGACTAGCTCAAAACTCACCCCGGAACTCACCCGAGCTACTCGTGATCCCGTTAAAATATACCAAAAAGTCTGTAATTGAACTCGTATCAGAACGGGTGTTCGGTTTCGTAATTTTTTGTCGGGTTCAAAAAGTGGGTTCCACGTTGACTTTTATTTGACTTTTTCGAAAATGACTTAAATTAAGTCTCATTCGAATTGTGAATAATTTCTAAAGCTCAAATTGAATTGTTGGTAAATAATTTGCTAGGTTTGATTAGTTTGGAGAATAATTCGAAAGGAAAAGTTGTGGTCGAGTGATCATTTGAAATTGCGGAACAAGGTAAGTGTCGTGGTTAACCTTGACTTGAGGGAATAAACCCTTGAATTATTTGTTACGTGAATTTCATGTGTAACGATGTATAGGCAAGGTGACGAGTGCCTATACGTCGTCAAATTGATTGTTTGCATATTTATCTAGAAATCATAAATTATTTTCTTTATCATGAGTTAATTATTATATTAATTATTTATCTCATATTTCTCGCCAAATATTAAGTCTTGAATTTATGCTATAATTGATACATGCTTATTTGACTTACGTGACTTAATTGCTACTTGACATTTAGTATATTAGATATTAAATTACCTATTTTCTCCCTGATTTTCACAATTAATTGCTACTTGTCATCACTTGTTTCCTAAATAATTTATAAATATTGTATGATATGTGTCACGACCCGAAATCTGACCTGTCAAGATGGAGCCTATCTCAATACTAGGCAAGCCGATAACATCAATAACTCCCGATTTCATTTAATTTTTAAAAATATAATATTTAAATACAATATAAAATCCCACAAATATTGATACGAACACTCCCCAAAACCTGGTGTCACTGAGTACATGAGCATCTAATATGATTACAAGTCTGGAAAATACGGTATATGATAGTCTGAGACCAAATACAGTAAACAAGGAGATAGGGAAGGAGAGACTAGGTTTGCGAAACACAACAACTACCTCAGAATCTCCGAAAAATCAACTGCGCGAAAGAATCAACACCCGCTATGTCCGGGAACACCTGGATCTGCACACGAAGTGCAGGGTGTAGTATGAGTACAACCAACTCAGTAAGTAACAATAATAAATAAGGAACTGAAGATAGTGACGAGCTACACAATTATAGTTTATTTCCAGTAATTCTAGCAAAGAGTAGACATGCTTTCAAATCCAGCTTTTTTAGTCAAATCAATTCTATACCGTTCAAGTTCATGTATTACGGATATAAAATCTTTCAGAAAATTTCACAACAATGACAGATAGAAACTAAGTGTAACAACGAATGTAAAGCAAGTACCGCCTCTCAGGACAGCAATCACTCACTGGGCTCCCAACCCTCAGGACTAACACTCAATGGGTACTCGCGCTCACTGGGGGTGTACAGACTCCGGAGGGGCTCCTACAGCCCAAGCGCTATAATTTACACGGACAACTCCCGTGCCATAGTATAAATATCTGGATACGCACGGACAACTCATGTGTTGCACGGACAACTCGCGTGCTATAGTATAATATAAGGATCTGCACGGACAACTCACGTGCTGCACAGAAAACTCACATGCTATAGTATAATATCTCACAATCAGGCCCTCGACCTCGCTCAGTCATAAATCTCTCCAGTCTCTCGGGCTCTCAACAATAATGAAATATGCCCAAACAACAATGATATGATGCATCAATTATGAACAATAGAGACTAGGATAAAATAATCAAGTAAGCTGTGACTGAGTACAAAACAACAATTAAGACGATAGTTCAACATGTACACGACCTCTGTGGATCCCAACAGTAACAACATATAGCCTAAACATGGTTTCTAACATGACATACAATCAAATTTCCACAACACATAGAGAGCACATACCTAACAACAAGTTATTCAAGTTTACAGTTTCCACGGGACGGACCAAGTCACAATCCCCTCGGTGCACACCTACACCCCTGTCACCAAGCATGTGCGTCACCTCCAAAATAACCACATGATACAAAGTCCGGGGTTTCATACCCTCAGGACCAAATTTATAACTGTTACTTACCTCAAACTGTGAAATTCTTATTCCGCTAAGCCTTTGCCTCGTGAATTGGCCTCCAAATTCCTTGAATCTATCCACAAATAATTCGATTCAGTCAATAAAATTTATTGGAACTAATCCCATAAGAAAATACTAATTTTCTAACAAAATCCGAAATTTAGCTAAAGAAATAGCTCGTGGGGCACACGTCTCGGAACTCGAAAAAAGTTACAAAATCTGAGAGCCCATTCAACCACAAGTCTAACCATACCAATTTTACCAAAATCCGACCTCAACTCAACCCTCAATTCTTCAATTTAAACCAAGAGCGTTTTCTAAATTTTTCAACTTATTTCACCCATTAAATGACAGATTCAAAGACAAAATCATGGAAATTAATCAAAACAGGATAAGAATCACTTACCCCAAACATCCACGCAAGAATCTCTCCAAAAATCGCCTTCTACCGAGCTCCCAATTCGATTTTGTGTTATGAACTCAAAACCCCCGTTTTGGAACATTTAATTCTGCCTAGAAATTCCTGCATCGCGTTCGCGACCATAGCTTCACGTTCGCGAAGCACAAAAAATGTGCTGCCAAGATTCCTTCTTCGCGTTCGCGATATCCTCATCGCGTTCGTGATGCTTTCCGACCTCTGCCTTTTGCGTTCGCGAGACACGAGCCGCGTTCGCGAAGGCTTAATGCCAGACAGGCCCCCAACTCCCTTTCCTCTTCGCGTTCGCGTAGGCTTTCCCCAGCTCCCTTCTTCGTGTTCGCGGCTTCTTCATCACGTTTGCGATGGGCAAATCCCAGCCGTCCAAAATCCTTCTTCGCAAACGCGTGAGACCCTTTGTGTTCGCGAAGAACAATACAAGATATCAGTTCCAACAGTTGCAAAACAAGGAAAAATGATCCGAAACCGTCCCGGAACTCACCCGAGGCCCCCGGGACCTCAACAAAATATACCACCAAGTCCTAAAACATCATACGAACTTAGTAGAACCCTCAAATCGCCTCGAACAGTGCTAAATCCATGAATTACATCGCAATTCAAGCCTAATGAACTTTGAAATTTCTAATTTCTACAAACGATGTCGGAACCTATCAAATCATGTCCGATTGACCTCAAATTTTGCACACAAGTCATAAATGACATAACAGAGGTATTCAAATTTTCAAAATCGGATTCCGACCCCGATATCAAAAAGTCAACCCCCCAGTCAAAATTTCCAAAAATTCAACTTTTGGCTTTTCAAGCCATATTCCACAACGAACCTCCAAATAATTTTCCTAACACGCTCCTAAGTCCAAAATCACCATACGGAGCTATTGGAATCATAAAAATTCAAATCCGAAGTTGTTTACACATAAATACACATCCGGTAAACTTTTCTAACTTAAAATTTTTAATTATGAGACTAAGTGTCTCATTTCACTCTGAATTTCCTCCGGACCCGAACCAACTAACCCGGTAAGTCGTAAAATAATTATAAAGCATAAATTGAGCAGTAAATGGGGGAACGGGGTTGTAATACTCAAAACGATCGATCGGGTCGTTATATTCTCCCCCACTTAAACATACGTTCATGCTCGAATGTGCCAAGAGTAGTTTCCAAGCCATCAAATCACTATTTCATCTTACCACGCGGGGGTGATCCCATGTCACCCTATTCTATATTGGCCTGACAATATAACACAACTGAAAATCATTAATTTAACCTTAGCCCAAAACTTGGAGCCTAATTTCTAACACCCAGAATTCTTTCCAAAATCTAAATCTCACATCTACACCGTATAATTCTGAACAAGTTGTATCAAGCCATAGCCATAACCCCAGATATAATCCTATTACATACTACACAACTCGCATACTCGTAGCACCATTTCTGATCACAATAACTACTTAAAACCAACCAAGTACTAGTATAAAACCCCGCATTCAATAGAACCTCATTCCAAAACCTTCGTACATTGCCAATGATGAAAGAAACAATCAAAAACTCATAACCACTCATCATATCAACTAGCCATGGAGCTCTCTCGCCCCAACAAAAACCATAATCCTCTCGGATATACCATAATCAAGCTTGATAGTACCCATTCTAGGTACAATGACCTTATATATTATTAAAAACAACTATCCCACAGACACGCCACATCAATATAACTCCAGCCACAATTGCGCAATCTGGGTACCCAAATATGGGAGATGTCTCAAGGAAGAGAACTGTATTGCAAGTTCAACAAGCACCACTACAACCGTAATGTTATAACCAACTCCTCAAATTTCGTGAAGAGGATAACCATAGGCGCATATGCACAATTATAGAGGAAGGAAATTAATAAATCAGATAAATTATCATAGAAATAAAATTCCCACACATGACACGGATAACTCACGTGCCAATAATATGAATCGCCCGGCATGGTCACAGGCCTCCAGCCCCAGCATATCATACATGAGCAATTAAACAAGTACACTTGTATATGATAACAAAATAAGATTATCATGCTCCTGGACTGGTGTAAATAGCATGCCATAGTGTAAGCATATGCAAAGTCTGCTGTCACACTTCAAATCGGCAATTTTACGCAGAATTAGTAACTACCCCATTTATTTAGGGAATCATCTTCTTTGTAACCTCAAGTATAGCCCAGATAGTTCTCAACAAAGGTACGAATACGGGAAATGTTATAACTTTACACTTAACAGTCAACTCTAGGCATATTATAGCCTGAGCATTCTTTCGAGTATGAATACTTGCTCTAATGCCCGCACATGGGCTCAAACCTCACATATATGCGCACTTATAGCGCATAGCTATCACAAATAATTAACGCAACTAGTGCCTTCACCGAATTTTAAATAAAATAGTCACCTCAAATAGGTTGCAACCCCGAAATAATATACTTCTGAGAACTCCCTGTCTCCAAATTCATCGAACACATGAATCACCGTAACTGATCCTAACTCCAGCACACGAATAACTAACACATTTTTCATGCACGATCATCCCCTGAGGAATACTTTCATAATTATTTCGTGCCACATAGCATTAATTTGAATGTCATCAGTCTATCAACCAGGTGAGTACCGTAATACTAACGAAACATTTGTAAATCAAAATACAATGCGCCTTCTGAAATGCGCACCCTTCTCAGGAATTACCGAGAAGTTATAACATTCATCGAAATATCTGAAACTGACCATGTTGTCCAACATTCGTTACCTTCTCTTCAAGACTGAACTGTCACCTTGTACATATAAATCCTAATCCCGCACAACACAACACATCTATTATGCCATTATATGACAAGCACAAGAATCCCATTATCAACTCTGAGTCACCAGCAAATTACGTACCCGGTTAGTTAGAAACCTTCCTCTTGCTTCCTTCCAGAAGGGAATCACAATACACAACACATTTCCCACACTAGTAGAAAATATCCGGTTCAAACCATAGTAGAAACAATCAAGAACACTTTGAAATCCATCTGCACATAACCAAGCTATTAGAACTAAATTCCTCAACTCTACCAAGCCACGTAGGTCACCAAAACCCAAGAATATTGCCACCAAAATATCTGTAGAGTCTCACCACATCATAATTACCCATATAAATACCACAACCGAAACACCCACTCTTAAAATACCTTATTTAGGTCTAAGGCCGTTTCATTCACCTTCCTGATACCGAAATATAAAATTCATAATGATATACAAAAATGCCATAAGTCTCAACACCATCCAACTTAAATCTCAGATTTTAGCCATAAACAAATCCGCCAAAAATTCTCAATTGTTACATATTAATCTCGAATCCATTATAACTTTCTTCTATGTTCCGAGTTGTTCCCAATAAATTTGATTGTACCGAATAAGCAAAGTGATGAGAATTTTGTAATCAAAACTTGTCCCGAATATTCCTATCACATTATGTTATCCTTTGGAATGTGTTTAAGAATGATATGTGTATTAAAATGCTATGTCTTTGAGTCGTGTTCCAAATGAAGGGTTATGATGCCAAATTGTGTGAGAAAATCTCAATATTCCTAACACTCTTAATTGATCATATGTGTACCTAAATTCTTGATTTGGAAATGTCTTATTGTTGATAATCTATAAACATGGTTGGAAGTGAAATAAGTGAATGGGGGATATAGAATGTGGCCAACGTGCCAAGAATTTATGTTATGATTGTGGCTAGTAGTACAAATGATTTGAGATATTAGGATAAAGAATATGAAATGAGCCTCGACTCAATTGTTTAAAAATGACTTCGAAAATAGAATTGCCTAAAAGCTTTTGTACTCAATTCATGCCCATAAGTGGCTGCTTTAACTAGTTCTTTACTTTATAAATATATCCAGTGTGATTCGAGTTCTTACATACTCGTGTGTTGAAATTGTACATTGTCATTTCTGGGAAAGAGTATTGCAAGAATAAATGTTGTATTGATTGTTTTTGATTTTGATGTGTATTTCTATTGCTGGTTGGTATGCCCCATTCTTTAGGAAGCAACCATTTGTGTTTAGTTCCCATTACAAATGGATTTGAAGTATATGATTTATGAAATATTCTATATGTTTGTATTTGATGGTGATCTTTAAAATTGAAAGAGGTGAAAGTGTGGAATATCAAATACGGCCATCGTGCCAGGAATAAAGAATCTTGTGAATGGCCAAATGAGCCAAGGAAATATTGTCGTTGTGAATGACTGGAAATACTAATGAGAATTTATACAACGTGAAAGATGTTATGGTAAGTACAATTGTATTTATATTACCTTTGTGTGCAAATCAAATCAAAAAAATATTTTTGGGAGCATTATTAGCAAAACCAAGGAAGGGTGGGTCATAAGGCCCATACCTGAAACTATACGTGCCGGTGTAGGGGTAGATTCTGATTATTCCCCTTATTTGGGATGAAATTGAAATATTGGAGAAATTGTGATATTATTCCCTTAATTGGGATGAAACTGGTAACAATTGTGGATTGGAAAAATCAACCCACACGGCATATATGGGAAGGCGGCCTAGCTGATTGGGTAGAGATCGGATGCCATGTTGCGCATATGGTGGTACTACTCTTGGTAACAACTTTCTTTTGCATCACCTGTCAAACCACATTGTTCGTGGGGAGATGGCCTAGCCGATCGAGCGTGATCGGACTCAGTGCTAACAAAGTCGATGGAATATCGGTGCTAATGATCTCCCAACCAAAAATAGTATATGAAGTTCGTATTTTAAAAATTATTATGTTTTAACTGGACATTTGGATATTGTTGATTATGACTTGTTGTTTCTATGTATTGCCTTTTCTTATATAGGCATTCTATTTTGAAAGAGGACTTTTAGCTATACATACTAGTGTTATTCGACAGTGCTAACGTCTCTTTTGTCGGGGGCGCTGCATCTTTAATGGATGCAGGTGGTTCTACAGTAGGCGGCATTGATCAGTGATAGCAGTACACTCTTTTCAGCTGATTTGGTGAGCCCCACTTCATTTCGGGGTCTTGTATATCTTGTTTCTCATGTACTGTGTTTTGAGGTATAGCTGGGGCCTTATTGCCGGCATTCATATATTACTCTTTTATTGTACTTAGAGGCTCCGTAAACAGGTTGTGGATTGTGGTTGATGTTGGGAATTGAACTAGCAATGTTGGTATTTGGAAATCATGTTTTTCAGTAATTCTATAAACTCGTAATATTTTGGAAATTATGAATGAAGCTGCTAATGGGAATGAAAAAGGAAGTTGTTAATAAAATCTTTTCAGTGTTTGATTAATGGAGTACATCTCTTGTTTATTCATGGATGAGTTGGGTAGAAGGAAATATAACATTCTTGCTCAGTCAGGTTCACTTGGTTGAGCGCCGGTCGCGCTCCCCGAGTTTCAGGCGTGACACACATGCAAATCCAAAAATCATATTCTCCCAAGTGCTAGCTACCACCTCTCTCAAGAACAAAGCTGGTGCAACCTCAAGGACCAGATCCAAAGATTGAAGATATCTTAAGTCCTTAGATTTATTGAGTCTTTGTTATTTGTTCTTCATTTGTAATCCTACACTACTTTCAAGAAGTGTCTTTGTAGGACATATTTAAATCAATGTTTGGCTTAGTTTCTTGACTAGATTTAGTCAAGGTTTATTGCTTTATAATATTGTTATTGCAAAGGGATTACAATATAGTTTTTGTAAGGGGTGAGGGATTAAGAATTTAATTCCTAGATTGCAATAGGTTGTAATCTGAAGTTTGCTCGGTTTAGTGGAGTTGAAATCCTACTAGGGTAGGTCGTGGTTTTTAATCCCTTGAGCAAGGAGTTTTCATCTGAAGTTTGCTCGGTTTAGTGGAGTTGAAATCCTACTAGGATAGGTCGTGATTTTTAATCCCTTGAACAAGGAGTTTTCCACGTAAATATCGCGTGTTCTTTATTTACTGTCGATTTACTATGGGAATAGATAGGGAACCTGATTTCCTACACTGTTTTGTTTTACAGTCTGTTGTATAGATTGATGATAGAATTGTCTTTGTGGGATAGATTTAAACCACTGTTTGGTTTAGTTTCTTGATTAGAGTTAGTCAAGGTTTGTTGCTTTGTAATAGAGTTACTGCACAGGGCTTATAATAGAGTTATTGTAAGGGGTGAGAGATTAAGAGTTTAATTCCTAAATTGCAATAGGTTGTAATCTGAAATTTGCTCAGCTTAGTGGAGTTGAAATCCTACTAGGGTAGGTCGTGATTTTTAATCCCTTGAGCAAGGAGTTTTCCATGTAAATATTGCATGTTCTTTATTTACTGCCGATTTACAAAATTTTATGGATCTGATGCATTGATCGCATTTGCGATAAGTGTCTCGCATTTGCGAACATCTCAATTGCGAACAAGAGTTCAAAAGTACGACATCTGCAGCTGGGCAAAAGTTTCGGAAATCAGGACTTAGCTCATTTTGCATCATTTTTAAACCCTAGACTCCATAGAAGCGATTTCTTGAGAGTGTTTTCTTCCCAAATTTATTAGTAAGCATCTTTAACTAGTTTTCAATCGATTTCAACTACTTTTCATGAGTTTCTAACATCAAATCTATGAATTTCAAGGTACAATTTATGGGTTTTTGGTAGAACTTAGAATTTCTTAAAATTGAGATTTAGACTTCGCATTGAGGTCAGATTTCAAAACAAATCACATAATCGGGCTCGGGGTGAATGGGTAATTGGGTTTTGGTCAGAATCTTGGATTTCAACCTAGCAAGCCCGTGGTTGACTTTTTCAAAAAAAAAAATCAAAATTGAACCTTTTTCATTCGTGAGTAGTTTCTAAAGCTTATTTTAATTATTTTGATTGATAATTGGCTCGATTCGATTGGTCTGGAGGTTTGTTCCAAAGGCAAAGTTGTGGTTGAATGTGATTTTGTTGCAGAAAGAGGTATGTGTCTTGGTTAACCTTGGATTGAGGGAAATAAGGTAGAATTGAGTTTATTTACTATGTGAATTATGTGTTGGGGGAAGCTTATATGCAAGGTGACGAGTATATATGCGTGGGCCTTGGGATAAGCATGTTGGTGGAATTTGTCTTACTTGTAACATGTTAAATTGCGAGTTGTGTCTACCATGTCATAGACAAATTATAAATTCTTAATTTCTCACTTAAATTACTTATTATATTGAGATTGTTGCGATATTGGGTGATGAGAACATGGATAGTTGTTAATTGGTTGTTGGCCCTAATTGTGGAAAGATTCTCATATGAGGAACAGCGAAAAGCACCAAGGGTCTTGCCATGCCTTGTTTGCATATTGATATCTTTGCTAGAGTGAACATGATGCTAAAGAACGAAGGGTGATGTCATTAATTTGTTTGCTCTATTATTATTATCATGTGAGGATGAGAGTAAAAGCACAAAGGGTGATGTTGTGCACATGCTTTATTTATACTACATGATGAGGATGAGAGTAAAAACACGAAGGGTGATACCGTACACTTGCATTTATGATATATGGTAAGGATGAGAGTAAAAGCACGAAGGGTGTTGCCATGAAATTTGTTGAGTTCACTGCTTTTACCTAATACTTGGATTGTGAATTTAACTTGGATATTTAGTCACGTATTTTGGAAAGAGACTTGCTTGGTGATTCTTGCGTATTGTTCCCGTTGTTGCTGCTTTTATATGTGCCCACCATGATATTGCTTTTGATGCTTTAATAGTTATATATATATATTGTATTTCTTTTAAACCCTTGTATTTAGTTGGATCTAGACGCTCGTGAACTTGTGACACCAGATCTTGGGGTGGTTTACATTATGTTACGGATCAGTTATTAGATATTTATTGCTTTTATTTTGTTATACTTGTTGTGATGGCTTGCATAGCAAAGTAGCCGGTAGGCTCCATCACGGTCCTGAGGTTGGGCTTTTGGGTCATGACAAGTTGGTATCAGAGTACTAGGTTGCCTAGGTGTCACAAGTCATAAGCAAGCTTAGTAGTGTCTTGTCGATCGTTATGGAGATGTCTGTACTTTTCTTCTAGAGTCTATAAGGCTTTAGGAAATTTCACCTTCTTTCTTTCTCTATCGTGCGACTTTATTTTATCATTGAGTCTGAATCATTCAATTCTTATCCTCTCATAGAATATGCGGAGGCATACCATATCAGTAGCTGATCAGGAGTCGGAGCACCAGATTGCAGCCACCACCAAGGGTAGAGGTAGGGGCCGAGGTAGAGCCAGCACCAGAGGTAGAGCTCATCCTAGAGCATGTACAACAATACCTATTATAGAGCCTCAGATCGAGCAGGATAAGGAGATCCATGTTCATACTAGTCCGATTAGACTAGCTCAAGTCCTAGAGAGGTTCATTACTACCCAGGTACTTTAGTATGCCCTTAGTCCTCCTGGTGGACTTATGGAGAATGTGGCCCATGCTACTGTGTTTCCTATGGCACCAGTCGTCTCTGAGGCTGGGGGAGGAGGCTAGACTCCTGCTACTCACACTCCAGAGCAGATGGATCATGTATATCAGACTCCGGTAGTTCCTCCAGTTAGAGCAGTTCAACCTGTTATTGCTACATAGTCCGGGGAGGGACCCACAATGTTGTCCGAAAGGCTGAAGAGGTTGGACAAGTTCACCAAGTTTTTTTATTTTCTTTGGTGGTACACCTTCTGAGGGTACCCAGGAGTTCATTGATTGTTTCCATGAGGTCTTGCACAAATTGGGTATAGTGGAGTCAAATGGAGTCAACTTCGTATTGTTTTAGATGCACGGTTCTGCCAAGAGGTGGTGGCAGGAGTATGTCCGGAGCAGACCAGTAGGTTCACCTCCTCTAACTTGGGCTTAGTTCTCACAGCTATTCTTGGATAATTTCATCCCTTTTACTAAGAGATACGACTTCCGCAGTCTGTTTGACCACCTCCAAAAGGGTAGCGTGATTGTTACCTAGTATAAGACCAGATTCGTGGATTTATCTAGCCATGTAGTTATCTTTATCCCTACTAAGAGGGAGAGGCTTAGGCGATTGATACATGGCCGTACTTATGGAACTAAGCTACTGACATCCAAAGAGACTAAGGATGATATTTCTTTCACTCAGGATGTAGAGATTGCTAGGTGGATTGAGACGATTCGTGATCAGGGTAGAGAAGCGAAATTTGAGAGAAGGCCTTGTCAATTTGGTGGTTTCAGTGGTGCCTCATTTGGTGGTAGGGGTTCATTTTGTAGAGGCCATCCTATTAGGACCATTCAGTCAGCGCTTCAAGTGTCTCATGGTCCTTCAGGTGGCCACAATACTTATGGACCATGTTCCGAGCAACTAGCGTATAGTGCACCATCAGCTGCGGTTAGTGCACTTCCGATTCAGAGTTATCAGGGTGGCTATTCAGGTTGACAGGGTCAGTTCCAGGGCCAGCAGTCACATCAACTGAGATCTTGTTATACATGTGGAGATCTGAGGCACACTGTGAGGTTTTACCCCCAAGTCATAGAGCAGCATGCCACAACAGGGTACTCATGACATGGTTCCAGCACCGGTTGCTCCACTACCCGCTCAACCAGCTAGGGGAAAGGATCATGCAACCCGAGGAGGTGGTCAGGCCAGTAAAGGTGGAGGCCAGGCAGTGAGAGGCTATTCGATAGGTGTAAGTCAGATTAGTGGGGCCCAACCCCGTTGTTATGCATTCCCAGCTAGACCAGAGGCAGAGTCATCTGATATAGTTATTACATGTACTATTTTAGTCTGTCATAGAGATGGTTCAGTGTTATTTGATTCGGGCTCTACCTATTCTTATATGTCCTCGCATATCGCATCGCATTTGAGTATGCCTCGTGATTCTCTTGATGTTCCTATTTCTTTGCCTACACTAGTTGGAGATTCTATAGTAGTTGATCGAGTGTATAGGTCTTGTGTTGTTACATTTCATGTTTATGATATCGTAGTTGACCTTTTATTACTTGATATAATGAACTTTGATGTGATTTTAGGCATGGATTGGTTGTTTCCATATTACTCCATCTTGGATTGCCATGCCAAGATAGTGATGTTAGCCATGTTGAGGATGTCGCGATTTGGAGTGCAGAAGGAATCTAGGTCACTTCACTAGGAGGATCATTTCATATGTGAAGGCTTGACGCATGATCGGGAAGGGGTGTTTGGCGTATTTGGCTTCTATCTTTGATTCTAGTGCGGAGGTTCTTTCCATAAATTCAGTTCCGGCGGTGAAAGAGTTCTGAGAGATGTTTCCTACAAATTTGTCGGGTATGCCAGCTGACAGGGATATCGACTTTTTCATTGACTTGTTTTCAGGCACTCAGCCCATTTCTATTCCACCATACTAGATGGCCCCAGTTGAGTTGAAATAATTGTAGGAGCAGTTGTAATATTTGCTTGACAAGGGATTCATTAAACCAAGTGTCTCGCCTTGGGGTAGGTGTTGTTTGTGAAGAAGAAGGACAGATCGATGTGGATGTGCATAGATTATCGATAGTAGTATAAGGTCACTATCAAGAACAAGTATCTGTTACCGAGGATTGATGACTTATTCGACCAACTTCAGGGTGCCAAGGTATTTTCCAAGATTGATTTGAGGTTCGGCTACTATCAAGTGAAGATTAGGGCATCATATGTCCTTAAGGCAGCTTTTCGGACTCGGTACGATCACTACGAGTTCTTGTTAATGTCATTTGGATTAACTAATGACCCAACAACATTTATGAATTTGATGAACCGGGTGTTCAATCTTTATCTAGATTCCTTCGTGATTGTCTTCATTGATGATATTTTGGTTTACTCCTGCAGTCGAGAGGAGCATGAGCAGCATCTACCGATCATACTTTAGACTCTGAGGAACTCGGTTGCCTTTTTGGGCCATATTGTGTCTTCCAGGGGCATCGATGTGGATCCTAAGAAGATTGAGGCAGTTCAAAACTGGCCTAGACCTACTTCAGCTACAGAGATTTGGAGCTTCTTGGGTTTGGCAGTTATTTATCACTGGTTCGTGGAGGGGTTTTCATCTATCTTAGCCCCATTAACTAGGTTGACACAGAAGGGTGCTCTTTTCAGATGCATTGACAACATCCCCAGTGTTGGTGTTGCCTAAAAGTTCGGGATCTTACACTATGTATTGTGATGCATCGCTTATTAGGCTTGGTGCGATGTTGATGCAGCACTGTAAGGTGATTGCCTACTTGTCTCGGCAGTTGAAGATTCATGAGAATAATTACCATGTGCATGATTTAGATTTGGCAGCCATTGTTCATGCGCTGAAGATTTAGAAGCACTATTTGTACGACATTCATATGAGGTCTATACCGACCATCAAATTATTCAGCCCTGTTCAACCAGAAGAACCTTAATTTATGGCAGTGGAAATGGTTGGAGTTGTTGAAAGACTATGATATCACCATATTATATTATTCGGAGAAGGCCAAGGTAGTGGTTGATGCATTGAGTAGGAAGGTGGCAAGCATGGGCAGTTTTGCATATTTAGCGGTAGTGGAGAGGCCACTAGCAAGGGATGTTCAGGCTTTGGCCAATCAGTTCATGAGATTAGATGTTTCGAAGCCTAGTCGGGTTCTTTCTTGTGTTGTGGCATAATCATCGTTGTTGTAGCGTATGAAGGCTCGCTAGTTTAATGACCCTCACTTGTTGGTGTTGAAAGACACGATGAAGTAAGGTGGTACCGAGGAGGTTGTGATTGGAGATGATGGTGTTATGCGTGTTCAAGGCTAGATTTGTGTTCCAAATGTTGATAGGTTGAGGGAGTTGATACTTAAGGATGCTCACAGTTTATGCTATTCCATTTATCCATGTGTTACAAAGATGTACCATGACTTGAAACAACACTATAAGTGGCGAAGGATGAATAAACATATTGGCAATCATGTCTCTCGGTTTTTGAATTGTCAATAGGTGAAGTATGATCATTAGAAACTGGGTGGGTTGACTTAGAGATTGGAGAAACCGGAGTGGAAGTGGGAGCGCATCACTATGGATTTTGTAGTGGTCTTACCATAGAATTTGAGGAAATATGATACAGTCTAGGTTGTTATGGACCGGTTGACTAAGTCCGCACATTTCATTCCGGTGATGGCTTCCAATTCTTTTGAGTGATTGCCTCATATTTACATCCGAGAGATTATCTTCCTGCATGGTGTACCCATTTCCAATTTTCTTGACTGAGGCAATTAGTTCACATCGCATTTTTGGAGAATCGTGCAGCATGGGTTGGGCACGTGGGTCGAGCTAAGTATCACTTTTCATCCTTAAACGGACAGACAGTCGAGCGCACTATTCAGATATTGGAGGACATGTTGCAAGCATGCTCTATGAAATTTGGGGGTCAGTGGGACCAGTTTTTATCTCTAGAGGGGTTCGCCTACAACAACAGCTATCAGTCAAGCATCCATATGGCTCCGTATGATGCTTTATATAGGAGGCGATGTCATTCACCAATTGTTTGGTTTGATTCCGATGAGGCTAGATTATTAGGCACTGATTTGGTCCGTGATGATTTAGAGAAGGTTTAGGTGATTCAGGAGCGACTTCATACAGCTCAGTCCAGGAAAAAGCGTTATGCGGACCGGAAGGTTCGAGTTGTGGCTTACAAGGCAGGTGAGAAGGTTCTTCTTTGAGTGTCGCCTATGAAGGGTGTGATGCGGTTTGGGAAGAAGGGCAAGTTGAGCCCAAGGTTTATTGACTCGTTTAAGATCTTGGAGAGAGTTGGGGAGGTTGCCTATAGGCTTGCATTGCCTCATAGCCTAGCAAGGGTAAATCCAAAATTTCATGTTTCTATGCTTTGGAAGTACCATGAGGATAGATCACATGTATTGGACTTTATCACGGTTCAGCTTGATGAAAAATTGACCTCTGAGGAAGAGTCGGTGGCTATTCAAGGCTGGCGAGTTCGTAAGTTGAGATCTAAGAGTTTTCCTTCTATAAAATTGCAATGGAGTGGTCAATCGATCGAGCAGTCTATGAGGAAGTTCGAGTCTGATATGTGGAGTTGATACGCACACCTTTTTACTAGTCCAAGTACATTTCTATGTGAGAACGAACATTTCTTTTAGACGTGGAGAATATGATGACTGGATAGGTTGTTTTGAGTGCTAGCCTTAATTTCCATGTTTCAAGACCTCTTATATCTTCATTAGATGTTTATTGGTTTGCGTACATGGTCCGTATCATTTTCCGAAAAACATTTATGTAATGTTTTGAAGAAAAAATGATTTTTGACTTAAAAAGACATTTGAGTTGACCACAATCTACGTATTTGGTTAAACGACCTCAGATCGGTGTTTTAACGATTCCGGTAGGTTCGTATTATGTTTTTGGGCTTGTACGCTTGTTTGGTTGGGGTCCCGGGTGACCGAGCGCGCTTCGGCTCATTATGTGAAAAATTGTGAAAAAGAAGTTTTTAAGTTGAAAGTTAGAGTTTTGATGATTGATTCTTGTTAGTTGATATTATTTTTTTAATTTGAGGTAGCAAACAAGTTTATAGGATGTTATTACACTTGTGTGAATGTTCGGTTAGGAACCCGAGGGGCTTGGATGAATTTCGGATGCATTACGGAATGAATTGGAACAATTGGTGTGTTCAGGTTGCAGGTGTCGCATTTACGAAGGCCTTATCGAATTGCGAGCCTCGCATTTGCGATGTAAGGCTCGCACATGCAAATTTGGGATTGGGACTGCAGATATCACAAATGCGAATAAGTGGTCGCATTTGCAGACATGTGGGTGGTCGCATTTGCGACCTTGGAGTCACTTTTGCGACTTAGAGCTGGGGGCTGGCAGCTTCGCAAATGCGAATCTTAGCTTGCATTTTCGATGAGAGGACTCTTCACATTTGCGTGGATTATGTCATATTTGTGACTTATGTGGATCTGAGGTATTGATTGCATTTGCGGACATCGTAATCGCGAACAAGATTTCTCAATTGCGATATCTACAGCTGGGTAAAAGTTTGGAAAATCTGGACTTAGCTCATTTTACATCCTTTTTCAACCCTAGACTCCATAAAGGGGATTTCTTGAGAGCATTTTCTTCCCAAAATTATTGGTAAGCATATTTAACTAGTTTTCAATCAATTTCAAATACATTTCATGTGTTTCTAACATCTAATCTATGAATTTCAAGGTAGAAATTAGGGGTTTTGGGTAGAATTTAGAAATTTTGTAAAATTGAGATTTAGACTTGGAATTAAGGTCGGATTTCAAAATAAATCACATAAACGGGCTCGGGGTGAATGGGTAATCGAGTTTTGGTACGAATTGCAGATTTCGGCGAAGCGGGCTCGGGGTCGACTTTTACAAAAATGATCAAAATTTAACTTTTTTCATTCGTGGGTAGTTTCTAAAGCTTATTTTGGATTGTTTGATTGATAGATTGGCTAGATTCGGTTGGTTTGGAGGCTTGTTCGAAAGGCAAAGCCGTGGTTGATTGTGATTTTTTACGGAAAGAGGTAAGTGTCTAGGTTACCCTTAATTTGAGGGGAATAAGGTTAGAATCGAGTCTATTTTCTATGTGAATTATGTGTTGGGGTGGCGTATATGCAAGGTGACGAGTGTATATGCGCAGGCCATGGGATAAGCATGCGTGTGGAATTTTTCTTACTTGTATCATGTCAAATTGCAAGTTGTGTCTACCATATCATAGATAGATTATAAATGCTTAATTTCTTACTTTCAAATTACTTCTTATATTGAGATTATTGCGATATTGGGTGATGAGAACATGAAAAGTTGTTAATTGGTTGTTGGACCTCATTGTGGAAAGATTCTCATATGACGAGCGGATTTCGATATTATTGTTGAAGTTGAAATTGCTTCACACCTTGATTGGTATTGTATTGTTGTGATTGCTTGGTGAAGAAGAGTGAAAAGCATGAAGGGTGTTGTCGTGCCTTGTTTATATATTGATATATTTGCTAGAGTGGATGTGAGGCTAAATCATGTAGGGTGATGTCGTGCACTTGTTTGCTCTATTCTTATTATCATGTGAAGATTACAGTAAAAGTACGAAGGGTGATATCGTGCACATGCTTTATTTATACTACATGGTGAGGATAAGAGTAAAAGCACGAAGTGTGATACCGTGCACTTGCATTTATAATATATGGTGAGGATGAGAGTAAACACATGAAGGGTGATGCCATGCAATTTGTTGATTTCATTGCTTTTACCTGATACTTGGATTATGAATTTAACCTGGCAGCTTCGTCGCTTATTTTGGAAAGAGACTTACTTGGTGATTCTTCGCTTATTGTTCCGATTGTTACACCTCTTAGCCTCGTCGGGGTAGGCTCGACACTTACTAAGTACATTGAGTCGGTTGTACTCATACTATACTTCTGCACTTCTTGTGCATATTTTGACGTTAGTACCAGCGGAGTCCCAAGAGGTACTTAGCGAATACCAGACAACGACTCGAGGTAGAGCTGCATCCCGTTCGCAAGCCCTAGAAGTCACTTTCCTATTTTATTGTATTGTTTCCTTTTTGTTTCTAACAGTGTCGTATTTATTTTAAACCATTGTATTTAGCTGGATCTAGATGCTCATGTACTTGCGACACCAGATCTTGGGGTGGTTTACATTATGTTATGGATTAGTTATTAGATATTTATTGCTTTTCTCTTTGTAATATATGTTGTGTTGGCTTGCCTAGCAAAGTAACCGTTAGGCGCCATCACGGCCCCGAGGTTGAAATTTTGGATCATGACAAAAAATGACAAACAGTTTAAACTTCTGGAAATCATATTCACGGATCTTTCATTTGATATATAGCTCATAGCTCAATTCATTATACATTAGTAGATATAAATTTTTTGAAGTTAGGTCATGTGTGAGTATGTTTGCTTCTTCTCTTAAACATATACGATTTGTTCCAAACTACTTCTCCCCCTTTAGATGTCCACATAACCTTACAAACATGAGATTTAGGTATTAAGCACCTTCAAAACTTTTCAACCCATGTATCTATTTAAGACTGAAAAGAGGACGTAATACTTAGCAAACAATTTCTATAGGATTAGAAACCAAAAGGAAAATGAATTGTCCGAGAAAGAAAGTATCTTTTGATATACATGTTAGCACGTCTAACATGTATTGACTCCGACCTTCTCTCTTTCTTTCTATCTTTCTCTTCTTTATGCTCGTCTTCGAGTAAGCATTAAAATCACTCTTAATAAATCAAGCCTAAAAACACCACCACTTCAATTGATACTAACAATTAGGCCCTATAGCAACTCAAACCATCAGATATACACTTCCTAATCATAGTGCAAGATATACAAGTCACAAACAAATAACAAATTTCTAACCTCCTAACCTCAGAGAATAAATAGTCCATACACTCAAATCAAAGAATGAATATAATTTAAGGATTTAGCATCAAAAAATAACTCTTGCACTCACAAACGAATTCGCATGTATGCATAAAGAACCATAGGCTAGCCCATTATGTACATCTCTATTAATTAAGTATGCTAGAATAGAATCAAATAGGACTTTAACGGGTTGTAATATCGGATAGGGGACAGGTAGAAAAACTATATAATAGTGACTTACACTTCCCTAGGCACTTCGCACTTTTAAACTTCACCACCCATTATTATCTACTCTTCACTTTATTTTTCAGCCCTCTCTTCATCAATTGTTTCACAAGTATTTCCCTCATATCAAGAACGTTTCATTTTTTTTCAAAGCAATTGTTTTCATTCTCTTTTTTTCATGTCACATTCTTTTCAGGAGGGCTTTTTCATCACTTTTCAGCTATCATTGGTCACCATTTTTCACCTAATCATCATTTTCTTCAAATTTATCGATTAATATCACAGTCTAAGCAACAGTGCTTAAGGAAGTAGGGTACAAAATCTAGGGATTCAACAAAAGAATCAAGGATAAAATACGGCTTCCAAACAAAAGACTACAGGCTCGAAGAGCTAACTAGTGGTACAATATCTGAAAAGGCTAAAATTCACAAGACATAACAAAGAAAGTATATTATCATCTTCTAAACGGGGCAACACTTTTATTTCGCTTCAATAACATGCATGGCAAGTTCTAGATTAAGATGCAAAACATGGAATATATGTAAGAATCTTCACCACACATGGCGAAAGTATCAATCAAGATGGATCAATTATGCTCTAAGACAGACAAGATCATAGCGAACAACAAAATAAGAATAAGATATATATAGAGTCACAACCCTGAGCCTAGGTGTTAGAAAGTCTACTATTTTATTCGTTACTCAAGCACTCAGAGGAAAGTACTACACAAGCTCATGCATAAATATGCTAGTATCAAACAAGTCACAAAGGTTTTCTTCTCCATATTTTAATACTCCTAAAAAAATCTAATCCTAAATATAAAAAATAAAAATTTACCCGATTCAAGTTACATCCCCGGAAAAAGAACCGATGCACAAAGAAAAACTGAGGGGGTTATTATATAACTAAAACTAACTAGAAACGAAAAAGATTGAATTTTTTTTATTGGACCTTAATTCCCTCAAGAAAGTTGTCCACAAAATCCATCATCGAGAAAAGTCCAAATTTTTTGATTTTTTATTCTTTTTTGTTTTTTTTTCAATTTTATTTTTACAAAGATCACTACACTATGAAAGAGTACTGCAACTAAGCTAAAATAGCATAGAAAATCACCCCGGTAATCTCCTCACCCCACACGTTAAATTGTGCAATGTCCTCAATGCATCCAATGAATAAATATAGGGTAAAAGAGACTCCCTGGTAGGCCAAGGGGCGAAGCACTAGCAACTCACGAGATACTCAGACTTCTCCCAAGTATGGTCCTTTCTGCGGGCACCCCACACTTAATTCCAACCATTTGCTCGATTTTGCACACGCATATTGTCTTTGACTCCATGCTCCTAATCCTACAAAAATACAAAAATAACACTCCAAAAAAATAACACAATAAAAAAATTAAACAAAATGTAAAGAAACAGTAGAATTGGGTTGCTTCCCAATAAGCGCCTTATTTATAGTCGTGGCACGCTTACACCAACTTCATCACTTTTTCCTCCACCTTGAAGACATAAATTTTATCTCCAACTTTCATTCAATCTTGCGATTATGATTTTGGGGTGGTGCTACGAATACAAAAGAACCAAGCAAATAATATCGCATCTCGTACTTCTTGGCGTTTAAGTGAGGGATGTCAATTTGTCTCCTTGGCATCACAAATTTCAGAATATATGCACTTTTTTCCTCATCCATTGACTCCTCTATAGGCTCGAATGGATCAATTCTCATTTCACCAACCAAACACATTGTTGAAAATGGTTAGAATGAGGTCTGATGCGCTCCAACTCTGGAAACGCTTTACTTTTAACATCCTCACTTTTGCACATTTCATCAACCTTGGCGTCATTAATAATATATTGGTCGAATAGTTGGAATTCCTCTTTCCTCTCCACAAGTTGGCCAGTATCCACAAACATTAGTTGTAGGGAATCAGACTCCTCAACTTTTTTATTCAACTGAGCCTGCATGTCATGAATATCTAAGCCAAATTGGTCTATCTCTTGCATGAGCTCAATTCATCATTCTATCAACTGTTCTACCATATTTGAAAGACCATTACGTAGAAACCCATAAAAATTTATTAGTTGAGCTTGTTCCTCTAGCCAAGATTGGCTTATTATATCTGCTTCTTCAAAATTATCTTCGTGTGAGAACTCTCTCTCTTTAGCCAATTCTTCTACCTTGGCCTTTATTCTCGTGATTGCTGCACTAATTCTTTGTATAGCCTTTTGATTTTTATCCTGTTGCTCGGCTACTTGCCTCACCATGTCCATAATATGGGCAGCACGTTGCATATCCTCCACTTCAAAGTTTCTGTCAAACTGACAAACATTATTAGAATTACCATAATAAGGGCACAAAAAAGAGAAAATGAATTAGGGCAACCATCCCAATGGCCACCTCAGCAACTACACACATTACAAACATTCCACTCATATGAAAGAGATTCACAATTTTATCACAAGTGCGGTCCTCCACAATATGGACAAGGATCACCAAAGAAAGAATAATCAACATTCAACCAATTCTCATTCCAAGATGACATGGCAACAACGATAATGAAATATTAAACTAAACTAATAGTTAAAAGAAACTTGAATATACAAAAAGTAAAAATCTAATCTAGTAAAATAGTCACTTTCTAAGTCCCCGATAACAGCCCCAAAAATGTATTGCTCCCAAACGCACACGCAAGTATACGTGATCGACAAGTAATATAGGATTGTAAGTCCGGATATAGTACCCACAAGGACTTGTGATAAACTATTTACTAAATTAAACTTAAACAATTAATCTATTCAAATAGTTTTCTTAAGTATGAATATTTTATTAAACTAATATATAGTAACAGACTAAGCGATTACAGAAAATAAGTCAGCAATCATAGAGATGAGTTCAATGGGAGAGAATATTCCATAGCTATGGGTTAGCTAACAATCCCGTTGAGACTTCCACTTAAATTGTCTAATTAATTTATCTAGTGAATCGATTGGCAGGGTTAATATTACTCATAGTATTCTCCTGAAGTACTATTCGTCTATTCAAGCTAACCTTAAGCCTATATTCCTATGGAATAAGGATTAATAAGAACGCATGAATAATACTCGCACAGTAACAAAGCAAGGCGATTAGATATATCCCTATCCTAACCGCAAATCCGTTCTCGATACTCAGGTTCAAGATCTTACTCTACCCAATCTTATATGCAATCTCGAATTTTCTCTCCCAAGTTCAATCCTAAATTCGTAGATGGTATTCAATTGGTGATCAGTCAATCAAATAATTAAGTGCAAGATTGAAAAAATAAACCAATATGATAAAATAATAAGAACAATTCAAGCTTCAAACTACAATGTTCAGGTAGCACCCCACAACTCTAGAACAAATAAACTATAAAGGTATAAGAAAAAGAAGAGAAGAAAAACTAGTTGAAAGCCTCTTCCTAATATGGTTTGCGTTCTCCCTTTGAAAGTGGCATGTTCTCCTTCCAAAAATATGTTAAATTCCCTCCAAATTAGGTATAGGACCCCTTTTATAATAATTGAGACCGTATATAACCGAAATAATTTTGTCCCGAGCGAACTAGGAAAAGTCCCTGCCTCCGGCGTCCAGGGCAACGCGTCGCGCTGGCCCTAGCGCTGGAGGTAGTACCGTTTTTCAATTCTTTCCGCATCGCTCTTAGCTCTTTAGGCTCAAGGGAATTCTTCCTAACATTTACTTCAATAGTCTTTAATTCTTTCCAGGTGTCCTCTGTTCCCATCTTCACTTAAGGTAATGTCTTCACCTTTTAAATTCATGGATTATTTTCCTTTTGTCCTCTCATGTATTTGTCTTCATGCTATTTTGTATTCTCAACACATATCAACGCTTGACATGCTTCGAATTACCTAAGTTCAGCATTACACATGGACGTAATGCATAGCTTTTGATTCCAACTTATCATATTTGGTCCAATTTTCTTATCCAAAGTTCCTACATTAATCATTAACACTCAAATAAGTGTAAAAAACAATCAAATTAAATTGGGCATAATCAATATCAAATATAACCAAAAAATAGTAAAAATGCGAGTAAATTAATATTGAAATATATGAAAATATGCCAAATATTACTTCTCCCTTCTTCCCGTCTTCATCTTCTCTTCTCTTCTCTCTACGGTGACTGGTCGGAGTCAATATTGCGTTGCTCCCTCTCTATTCCCCTCCCCCTCACATCCTGTGTTTATGTGGGAACACAGCGGCGGACCCCAGTCGAAATCAGCCAACCTTCCGGCGAAGATCAAGCCACGCGCCGATGCGTGTACCTCTGTCCAGCCAGTATACCGGTGCGTGTGTCTCGCTCCAGGGATCGAGGCTCATGAAAGGCCGTCAGATTTCCATTGCTTTTGACGACAAAACTTAAGGCGTTGCGATCCAGGATTTATCATTCCTCCTTTATCTTGATATTTTACTATTTTAGCATTAACAATATCTTATTGCCTGCTTGTTTGATCTTGTTTGTATTCACTCTTACTTATTACATTAGTAAGAACATTGATTACCGTTTGTAATTTTATCTTGAATCATTGCTTGTTTCTTTGTGCTCTCGCCTATATCACCTGTCTGGTTTATTGTATAGTAGTTCTGCCTGTTTTTGGTAACTGCTAGTTGTAGAATATATTCCCTTTAGTTCGTGTATTTTAATTTGTCGCCTGTTTTAGTGCCTTTTAGTTGTAGATTATATTTTCGCGATTTCTTTTATTTGTAAATTCGTTGCTTGTTTTGGGGTAGTACTTGTGTAGTATCCCTCAAATTATAGTGGCTTTGGTGAACGATGATAGGGTAAGGTCTTGTCCTCGGGGAGGTCGTGGGGGATTGGGTGAGGGGGTTAAGGGAGCTACCAGGCTGAGATTTCGGTCTTGGAACATAGGAACTTTGACTAGAAAGTCTATAGAGTTAGCGAAGATTCTCTGGAAGAGGAAGATTAATATAGCTTGCGTCTAGGAAACTAGATAGGTGGGAGGTAAGGCACGGGGATTCAAACGGGTTTAAAGTATGGTATACTGGGAGCACGGGGGGCATGATCGGGGTTGGTATTTTGGTTGATAAGGGGAGCACGGGGGGCATGACCTCCGGGAATTAGTGGTGGATGTTAGGAGAGTGAGCAATAGGCTGCTGAGTATTAAGCTAGTTGATGGTGGATTTACTTTGAACATAATTAGTGCGTACGCACCCCAATGAGGCTTGGATGAGGAAGTCAAGAGGCATTTCTGGGAGGATTTAGTTAAAATGGTGCATGGTATACCACACATTGAGAAGCTTTTCATTGGAGGAGATTTCGACGGCCACTTTGGAGCGACGTTTGGGGGCTATGAAGATGTGCATGGTGGTTTTAATTTTGAAGATAGAAATGGAGGGGGAACTTCACTACTGGATTTTGCTAGAAAGTTTGATTTGGTGATAGCAAACTTAAATTTTTCGAAATGGTGGAACACTGGATCACCTTCCGGAGCTCGGTGGCCAGGACCCAGATAGATTATCTACTATGTAGGAAGTCTGATAAAGGCCTTTGCACGGATTGCAAGGTTATTCCAAGTGAGAACCTCACGACCCTTCATAGGCTCCTGGTATTGGACCTTGAGAATGTGAGGAAGAAGAGGAAGAGGGCTGTATCTGGCCAACTTAGGATCAAGTGGGGAGTCTTGACTGAAGACAAAAAATAGGAGTTGGGGGTTAAGTTGCAGACTATGAGGACTTCGAGGAGTAGTGGAGATGCGAGCATTAGGTGGACCACGATAGAGCAGTGCATTAAGAAAGTTGCTAGAGAGGTTTTAAGAGTCTCGAAGGGTTACTATAGTGGGCACAACGGAGACTGGTGGTGGAATGGATAGGTCCAAAGAAAGGTGAACACCAAGAAAATATCGTATCTAAAACTAGTGGAAAGCATTGACGAGGAGGAGAAGAGGTCGATTAAGGAGCAGTGTAAGTTGGCTAGGAAATGAGGCGAAGTTAACAGTTATAGTGGCTAAGACTGCAACATTTAGTTGTTTATATAAAGAACTTGAGGGTAAAGGCAGGGATAAGAGGTTGTTTAGGCTAGCCAAGGTGAGAAAGAGAGAGAGAAAAGCTCGCAAGTTAGACAAAGTGAAGAATATCAAGGACGAAAGATGTAGAGTTTTGTTGGATGAGGCGCATATCCGTCGGAGATGGCACTTACTTCCATAGTCTCTTGAACGAGGAGGGGGACATAAATATTATTTTGGTTGATTTAGGACCCTGGCGATGGGCGAAATAACTCGCCACATCCGAGGGAAGGTGTCGTGGTGCATGTTATTTGCAACAATATTATTTTGATTGATGAGACGTGAGACAGTGTTAACACGAGGTTATAGGTGTGGAGACAGACACTAGAGTATAAAGGTTTAAAGTTGAGCATGACCAAGTCCAAATACTTGGAGTATAAGTTTAGTGGTACAACTCAGGGAGTGGAATGAGAGGTGAGGCTCGTTCATAAGTCATTCCTAGGAGGGAAAGTTTTAAGTACCTTGGGTCTATTATACAGGAAAATGGGGAGATTGACGAAGATGTCACACATTGTATTGGAGCGGGATGGATGAAATAGAGACATGCTTTTGCTGTTTTGTGTGACAAGAATGTGCAATCAAAACTCAAATGTATATTTTATAGAGCGGTGGTCAGACCCGCTATGTTGTATGGGGCTGAGTATTGGCCAGTTAAGAGCTCCCATGTCCAGAAGATGAAGGTAGCAGAGATGAGGATGTTGAGATAGATGTGCGGGCACACCCGGTTAGATAGAATTATGAATTAAGTTATTCAGGACAAGGTGGGTGTGGCCCCTATTGATAACAAGATGTGGGAAGCAAGGCTTAGATGGTTTGGACATATGAGGAGGAGAAGCTTAGACGCCCCACTAAGGAGGTGTGGGGGGTTGACATTGGAGGACCTTAGGAGAGGTAGAGGTAGGCTGAAGAAGAGTTGGGGTGAGGTGATTAGGCATGACATGGTGCAACTACAACTGGCCGAGGACATGACCCTTGATAGGAAGGTGTGGGGGTCGAGGATTAGGATAGTAGGTTAGATAGTCTAGATTATTCATACCGGTAGTATTAGTATGTACTCTCGCATTTGGTTGGTATTAGGTTTTTTTGACTACCTGTCATTTTTTGTATTTCGATCATCTTACTATCTTGTTATTTATGTTTCTTTAACATGGCTTCTCAATATTGTCCCGTCTTGTTTTTCTTTTTATTATTGTGGTGCTTATGCTTTCCTGAACCAAGGGTCTATTAGAAAAAACTTCTCCACCTCCACAAGGTTAAGGTCTGCGTACACACTACCCTCCGTAGACCCCATTATGTAGGATTATACTAGGTATGTTATTGTTGTATACATGTTAGCACGTGTATATACACCGCACTAAAATCAACTAGCTTTTAGGGTGTGTTTGGTATAACAGAAAATATTTTCCGTGGAAAATATTTTCCAAGAAAAGAAAATTGAAAAACAAGTAGTAATATTACTCATTTTCCGGTGTTTGTTACGCAAATTAAGGAAGAGAACTTCTCAAGAGTATTCATAAATAATTAGATACAATAAACATGAAGCCATAAACTTTCGAACCAACAACCTTCTGAACCCACAAATTTCATAAACTTCTGAACCGCTAAACTTCCGAACCCGCAAACTTTCAATGTACAAACTTTCGAACCCGTAAACTTTTTAATTTTTAAACTCGCAAACTTCCAAACACATAAACCTCTAAACTCATAACTTTGAAACTCGTGAAATTTCGAAACTGTAAATTGAAAAATGAAAAAACCAGAACTGAAAATATTAAAAAATAAAAAAAATAAAATTGCGCGGTGGAGGAGGGTGGGGGTTGGGGTGGTGCAGAAAAAAGAAAAAACAGAAAACGAAAAATTAAAAATACAAAAAAAAAAATGATTTGTGAGGGGGGAGGCTTGGGGGCTCGGTGGGTGGTGCAGAAAAATGGAAAAAATAGAAAATTAAAAATAGAAAAAAAAGTAAAAAAATATAATTTTTTGGCGGGTGGAGTGGTTTGACAGGGTTGGGGTGGGTTGGTGACGCAGAAAAACGAAAAACAAAACAGAAAATTGAAGTTGGAGGGGGTTGGGGTTAGATGTGAGGGTACGTGAAGTTTTTAGAAAATATTTTCCTAACTTTTTCTAGGAAAGTCATTTTCTCTAATTTCAGGAAATGTGATATCTAGAAAAATATTTTCCAAACTATTTTATGCAATAAAAAGTGAAAAATGAAAAACATAAAACACAGCCTTAATGTTAGTCGATATCTTTGGAGGAGGTAGTAGTTACAATGTTTTAGATAGCCTAAAGCTGTAATAGAATTCCTTAAAAAATTAAGTTCATAAATAATATTTCAAGACAAGTTCAGAGATTATTACGTATTGTTTTTTTATCTCCCTTCATTTTAGAGCAGAACGTGAGTGTCAAGAAGCTTGGAGTCAGCAAGTTAAGGAGTTCATTACTCAAACAATTAATTAATTATTTAAAATTATTTGGTAAAGTTATTTTTTTTATTTGTAATAGAAAAGTCATACTCACTCCGTTTCAATTTATGTGAACTTATTTCCTTTTTAGTCCGTGCAAAAAAGAATGACTTATTTCCTTATTTGGCAATCATTTACCTTTATGCAATGATTTATAACCACAAAAAATATATGTGCCGTATTTTACACGACAAGTTCAAAAGTCTTCTCTCTTTTCTTAAACTCCGTGCCCAGTCAAATGGGTTCACATAAATTGAAACGGAGGGAGTATAACTATTTTTATAGCTTTTCGAAAGCCAATCAACTAGATTTCTCAAATTTTCGGTAGCCAAATATCTATTCTACCATCTAAATTATCAATCTTTATTTTTAATATTTTTTTAGTATTATAATTCTTTTCTCTTTATACTCTATATTATAAAATTAGTTAAAAAGGAAAAAAATCTGAGCAAACTACATAAATTGTTGAGACTATAGTTTGTAGTTGGAAACTGCAAACTAGATGATTAGGTGTCCAAAACTTAAAAGAATATTGCAGAGAGCGATGGATACTCAATTACTCATACACTAAGAAGTTGGATCCAACTAATATTTGAATTAGTTAAATACTTGTACTTACTTCCAAGAAAACTAAAGTTTGTTTTTTAGGTGGAACAATTTTTATAGTAATTCAAACCAATCGTACAATATGAAACAGTCAACCACTTCTAGATACTGTACCAAATCAATTTTGCTTTTTCAATATTTTACCTCCTTTGTCAATAATGTGCCTAACTAAGCAGATATATTAATTAGACAAGTTACTATAAATGAATGGTTACTTAATCTATTCTTAATAAATAGAGTATAAGTTAGCTATTCCATCCATTTCAATTTATGTGAACTTGTTTGAATTGAAACAAAGTTTAAGAAAAAATGAAAACTTTTGGAATTTATGGTCCTAAACAATTCAAAAAGGGGCCCATAGTATTTGTGTGGTTATAAAAGTTTCTCATTAAGCGTAAAATTGTAAGTTTAAGTAAAATCATTTTCAAATTGAGAAATGGTGATTTTTTTTTTGAACGGACAAAAAAAGGAAATAGATTGTTTTGAATGGATGCGTAACTTGTGAATATTAATTCTTTTATAAAAACACTCTGTCAAAAGAGTCAAAAGAAACCTTTAAGGCACTTTTTTGAATGTTTGAATACATGCATGGCATTGGCTGTTAAGAGATGCCTTTTACTAATAAAACATCAGTACTTAATAAAGCTAAAGCAAGCTTAAACCCAACTTGGAACATTGGTGTGAACATTGCTTGCAAGCTGTCTAGCTTTAAGGATTCTTCCTAAAACCCTAAACATAATAGTACTTTTTTTGTTTGTCTTGTCCTCCTATTCTACTACCTTCTTTCTTGTACTTTAAATTACGGATCCTTTCTTAATCCTTTCGTTAATTTATTTGCTTTAGAATGTTTGTAGTAGCAAAGTAATTAATTTCACTTCACTTTGGTGTAAATTTCTCTTTTCTGGGCTAAAAGGAAACGGAAATATTTTCTGTAGTAACCAGCGAAAGATTAAGATTTTTTCTAAGGGGAATTCAAAAAATTAATAAAAGACAACGAGATTTATATACGAAATCCTTTAACCATTGGTCCAAATATATTCCTTGTATCAAGTGTGTTCATAAACCTTTATATACATAGTAACAATTTTTACTTATAATTTGCCTACTTAGATGATTAATTTTGTGACGAAAGAGATTCAGTTGAACCAATGTGTGAAATGTCCAAAGTATAGCTTTGTTAGGCTGTTTTACATGGGCTAAAATGTTCTATAACAGCTAGATCATTTGACAAGTTTCGGGGTACTTCTCCATTTGGGAAGCATTAAAGTGGGTTTAGAAAAAGTCATGTTTTGTTTTATATAAATCTTAGTTAATTTACCACAACATTAACTTTACAGATACACTTAGATGAGAGGTCTGCATTTGCTCTATATATTCAAATGACCCAAAAAATCACATTCTCTCTTTCATATATTCTCATAGCCTAATTACTATTTTAACCATAAAGAAGCTTGCAATTGTTGTTTAATGCTAAAGTAGTAACGAATTATCTCAACAAAACTCAATTTTGGCTTAAATGAGTCTGTGTTTTCAATTGGTGAGAAAAAACAAATAATAGCCAATCTTCCATATATCCTTCTGGAAAACCATACACGGTTTCCAGATCATTGCCAAAATTAGAGGTAGACAGCTAAACCATTCCAACTATTTTCTTCATCACTCTTTATTATAGTCAGTTTTTCGAAAAGTGAACTTTGAATACTACGTAGTGCATTTACAACCAAGAGCTATGGTATTCTTCTAATAAAAAAATAAAAAAAAGATAAAAAAAAGAGAGGATGAGATAATCATTAGCAGATATTAGTATTGGATTAAAGGTGATTGAGTACTAGACAGAAATATTTGGTGGAAGTAAGATTTGTTTCTACTTTAATGAAATATTTATAATTTGGGCATCTGTCCAAATCTTAGAAGTTCTATTATCTTTTATTCTAGTTTAAGCACTTATTTTAATAATTCCATCAAGGATAACTTTAGGCTTCGAACGATTTACGTGCCTTCACTTGAAATTCCAGATGGGTACCCTAGCAGCTTCAGTTTGATATGTATTTAAAAAATTTAATCTCAATTTATACGAAACTTTATTTGATTCTCCAAGCCTAATTATTTTCCCCATTATTTATGTAGAACAAAATTTGTTGAGATTACAATTGCAATTACATGTATATCAAACTATATATAATTATAAAAGTTACTTATCTTCAAAGATGCCTCCTAACTCGTTGATTTCCTGTAACATACGATGAAATCCCTGGAGCATAAAAAATGTCTTGTTCTCTAAATTAAAAGAATAGTTCCCCTTCATATTGTGTAAATACATTAGACATATTTAAGCGTAATCTTTATTTTTCAGAACTTTGAGGGAATTTGTAACTTGCACTCCATCATTCAAATAGTTACTCAACTATTTAGAATTAACTAGTAAAGTCATTTTTTTTTTTGTAACTGAAAAGTCACTTAACTATTTCTATAGCGCTCAGAAGGTCACTCAACTAGATTTCTCAAACTTTCGGTGGGGCAAATACCTATTTTACCCTCTAAATTATCGACCTCTATATTTTTTAATACTATCTTAATATTATGATTTTTTCCTCTTTTTTCTCTATAATATGGACTTACTTATAGAATTTTTTATTTATTTATAAAGTAAAAAAGAATGAAATAATTTTGGCATAGATAATATTGGAATAAAATAACTGAGCAAAGTTTTAACCATATATAATGTATGTTATAAATATATCTCTTGTTTAAATAATTTTTGTTTGTACTATATGAATGAAATATATCCGTTAAAGCTTTTACTCTTTTATTCACAATTATGTAAATAAATTTTTGAGTTTTTGTTATTATTATCAAAATTATTGATACAGATAAGTTATTCTAATAATTTTTTATTATTTTGCTCAATTATATTTTCATCAATTTCAGGTACTTAAACACTTATTTTATAAGTCAAACATAATTTTTAATATAATATTATGTGATTTAAAAAACAATTACTCGTTGAGACAAGGTACACGCGCAACACGCGTACATTAAGACTAGTTAGATAATAGTTTAAATAGAGGGTTAAAGGGATATTCGGGTTAGTTCCAGTAGCATTTGATTTATACATGAGCTAATTACGTGAATTACATCAGTAAATAAAAAAAATTATTCTAGAATTTTCCCAAATTTAGATGACTTAGAACTCTTTTTAATTAAAGCGCATATCGTCGAAAATATTCTTAATTTTGATAAATAAAATATCCAAAAAATTACAAGTGTATACCAGAAATCTCACTAGGTGTTTTCTTGTAAGTTATAACAGCTAATTACGCAAACTTACCTGGAGTAGTTTTCTTCTTCTTTTTCTTTTTCCCTTTACCTTTAAAGAGAGTGAATGCGGAGTATCCACCAAGTGTTTAATTCTAATTTTCCCGAGGAAATAGGTGACGATAAGTACGTAGAATTTAGGAGCTTTTAACTTTGTATTCTATAATTGACTACGCATTATTAATAACGTATTGATCACAACTTGATGTAATTCAGACTCCAGTTCTCAAATTCTTATAGTAATTGATATTCAATCTAAAAGAGCTGCACCAAGTACATAACTGGAGAATTTAAAGAGTTATTTTTCCCCTTCTTTTAACTTGGTAGAAAGAACAAACAAGTGGGAAGCAAAGTAGACGAATCTATTATAATCCACATAAAGGAAGAGGTGAAATTTGGAAGGAAAATTGAGTTTTGATTGAAATTGCAACTTCTCGCAGTAAAAAAACAGCCTCTCAACAAAAAAGAGTTTAATTTATGTGTGCACTAAAAGTGTTAATTTTTTACACTGTCAGCTTAAAATTACCTGTAACGTTATGTAACTAATTATAGTTTTCTTAATTTAATAACATAAAATGCAGTAATAAATTTTTATAACCGGTTAAAATTAAGAGCTAGAGCAAAAGAAGTTAAACTCTAACAAAATCACGAGGTAGTATTTTCAAAGTGAGCAGAAAGAAAATTCGAAAAAGAGGGATCCTCATTCTTCAATGATGGGTTGAGAAAGAAAGGACCCCTCAAAAGTTGGGTTTTTTGGTACCTTAGGGAAAAACAATTCCATTAAGGATATATGTTGGTCAGCTTTTGGAAGCAATGGTCCTCGTAGCTTATTCTTTGCCCGTGTTTTTAACATCATTCTCTCTCTAATTTCACTTCATTTACTCACCACCATTTATCATAATTTAAAGCTTTACCTCTCCAACTCCTTAGATTCTCCAACCTTGTATTATTCTCCCCCCTAACAACACTACTATAAATTCAATAGAGCTTCACTCACATTGAAACCAACAAGCTATTAGCTCACTGCTTCTTCTTCTTGAATCCAAAAAACAAAAACAAGTCTACTTCTTTTTTCCTACATCAAGGCCATGGCAGGCAAGAAGAGCTCATCATTCTCCTTCTTCAGTATGTTCAAATCGAAGAGCTCGAGAACACGAAGAGGAGATCAAGATTACTACAAGGATGATTGTGTGAAGGCTTACAAAGTGTGGCCAAGTGATGAAGATAGAGGTCAATGGGTAGCTGAGCCTAGAATTGATGAAAAGGCTTCTACTTTCATCTCCATTAGGACTGCAAACTGGAACGTGGAGTAACTTTGAAGATTCAAGCAAATATCTACTATAGCTAATTATAGAAGAAGATTAAACATCCCCATTAATTATTACATCCACTTCCCCTATTTGTCAAATGCATTATGTTTCCATAACTTGTAATTTTTTGTTAGATAGTGTGTTAGGTTTGCTTATTAGTCTGTAGAAGTGCAAATAACACACCGATTAATGTAAAGATTTGTTTATATTTAAAAGATCATGTCTTCCTATTCATCTACTTCTGCTCCTACTTTGTGCGTATCGTAACATGAGAATATATTTCATTCCGTAGTATTTGGAACAGGGGAAAAAATAGCCCGAACCAAGACGTCAAAGATTTCTTAATGTTCAGTACTCCAGTTTATACTACCTTCCTCTTCTAGTCTTCTTGTTGAGTAATATGATAAGATTAGAATCAGATTTTTTCTTCTTAACATGACTGGTATTTTGTCTGTTTGCGCTGCTTTAGTACTTATACACCTAAATCCTTAGTATTCTATAGAGGACTTTCTTTAAGGAAGCCACTAATTATAGCCATGCTGGATGTTGTGCGAAAAACTTGCCAATGGCAGTTATTGATGATCTGGGTGAACTTTCTGACGGGGTAATGCGGTTAGTCGATAAATTAGTGAAACCAACAGGAAGATTAGTGACGATCACAAATTTTCAATGCAAGTTCGTAGGAAATTTCTATAATACAACAAAATTCCCGGTATAATCCCACATAATGGAGTCTAGGGAGGGTAGCATGTACGCACACTTTACGCTTACCTTGTGAAGATAGAGATGCTGTTTCCAATAGACCCTCCGCTCAGGAAAGCATAAACAACACATTAATGAAAAAAAAGACAAGAGGGACATTACCCAGAAGCCATGTAAAAGTAGCATAAAAATAGCAAGATAGTAAGATGTCCAAGATGAAAGAAACGACAGGTAGTCATAGAAACCTATTACCAACAGAATGTTATACTACGTACTAATACTACTGGTATGAACAAACTAGACCACCTAACCTACAACCCTAATCCTCGATCTCCACATATTCCTATCAAGGGTCATGTCCTCGGTCATCTGTAGCTGCGCCATGTCATGCCTAATCACCTCTCCCCAATTCTTCATCGGTCTACCTTTACCTTTCCTTAAGCCCTCCAATGTGAACCTCTCACACCTCCTCACCGGGGTATTTATGCTTCTCCTCCTTACATGTCCAAACTACTTAATCCTCTCTTCCCGCATCTTGTCCTCAATAGGGTCCACACCCACCTTATCATGAATATCCTCATTCTGAATCCTATCTAACCCGGTGTGCCCGCACATCCATTTCAACATTCTCATCTCTGCTACCTTCATCTTCTGGACATGGGCACTCTTGACTGGCCAACACTCAGCCACGTACAACATAGTCGGTCTGACCACCACTCTGTACAACTTACCTTTAAGTTTTTGTGGCATATTTTTGTAACACAAAATACCGGAAGCGAGTCTCTATTTTATCTATCCCGCCCCAATACGTTGTGTGACATCTTCATCAATCTCCCCATCGCCTTGAATAATAGACCCAAGGTACTTAAAACTTCCTCTCCTATGAATGACATGTAAATCCAGCCTTACCTCCGCTTCCACTCCCCGATTCTCACCACTGAACTTACACTCCAAGTATTGTGTCTTGGTCCTGCTCAACTTAAAATCTTTAGACTCTAGAGTCTGCCTCCACACCTCTAACCACGAGTTTACACCGTCTAGCATCTCGTCAATCAATATAATATCATCTACAAATAACATTCACCACAAAACCTCCCTTTGGATATGACACGTCAGCACATCCATTGCCAGGGCAAAAAAAAGAGGGCAGAGTGCCGACCCCTACTGCAACCGTATCATGATCTGAAATGGTCTGAGTCCACTGCCATTATCCTTACCTGGGTCTTCACTCCATCATACATGTCCTTAATCTCCCTAATGTAGGCAACATGTACACCTCTAGCCTCCAAATATCTCCATAAAACTTCCTTGAGGACTTTATCGTAAGCCTTTTCTAAGTCGATGAACGCCATATACAAGTCCTTCTTCCTCTCCCTATACAGCTCCATCAATCTTCTAACAAAGTGAATGTCTTATGTAGTCATACGCCCCAGCATAAACCTGAACTGGTTCTAAAAAATAGACACATTCCTCTTCACCCTTAGCTCCACCACCCTCTCCCAAACGTTCATAGTATAGATAAGTAGCTTGATACCCAGATAATTATTGTAACTTTGGATATCACCCATGTTCTTGTATTAAGGAACCATTATGCTCCACCTCCACTCCTCAGGCATCTTCTTCGTCTTAAAAATGATATTAAATAACCTAGTACGCCACTCCAAGCCCGTTCTTCCATAACTCCACCGGTATTTCATCTCTCCCAGTCGCTTTGCCCTTGCTCATATTACCCATAGCTCTTTTGAACTCCTCATCTTTATTCTGCCTACAATACCCAAAGTTACAATTTCTCTTAGAGAATTCCAAATAATCCAGTACAATGTTCTTGTCCCCTCCTCGCTCAAGAGACTATGGAAGTGGGTCTGCCATTTTTGACGGATATGCCCGTCATCCAACAAAACTCTACTTTTTCGTCCTTGATGCACTTCACTTGGTCCAAGAACCGGGCCTTCCTTTCTCTTGCCTTGGCTAGCTTGAAAAGCCTCTTATCCCTGCCTCGGTCCTTGAGTTCTTCATACAAACGACCAAATATTGCAGTCTTAGCCGCCATGACTGCTAACTTCGCCTCCTTCTCCGCCAACTTATACCACTACCTATTGGTCCTATTCTCTTCCTCATCTACACTTTTGTCTAGATTTAGATACGCCGCATTCTTGGTTTCCACTCTGCCTTGAACATCTCCATTCCACCACCAATCGCATTTGTGACAACTAGAGTAGCCCTTCGAGACCCCTAATACCTCTCTAGTAGTTTCCCTAATTAATGCGTTGTGCAGTTGTGGTCCACATAACGCTCGTGTCCCCACTACTCCTTCAAGACCCTATAGTCAGCATCTTAACCCTCAACTTCTGCCATGCGTCTTCCGTCAATGCTGCCCACTTGATCCTAGGTTGGCCATATACCGCCCTCTTCCTCCTCTTCTTCGTGATCTCAATGTCTATGACCAGTAGCCGATGAATGGTCATGAGGTTCCCACTCGGGATGACTTTGCAATACGTGCAAAGACATCTATCGGACTTCCTACAGAGTAGATAATCAATCTGGGTCTTGGCCACCGAACTCTGGAAGGTGACCACGTGTTCCTCCTTCTTTGAAAAAATGGAGTTTGCTATAACCAAATCAAATGCTCTAGCAAAGTCCAGTAGAGAAGTTCCTCCTCCGTTTCTATCTCCAAAACCAAAGCCACCATGCGCATCATCATACCACCAAGAGGGCACACCAATGTGGCCGTTAAAATCTCCTTTTATTAAAAGCTTCTCAATGTGCGGTATACCACGTGCCATCTCATCAAAATACTCCCAAAAATACCTGTAGACTTTCTCATCCAAGAATGCTTGGGGTGCATACACACTGATTATGTTCATAGTAAATCCTCCAACAACTAGCTTAATAGACATCAGCCCATCGTTCTCTCTCCTAACCTCCACCATTATATCTCTTAGGTCCTTATCAACTAAGATATCTTCCCTGTTACTGCCCTCCCCCCTCCTCCCCCGCGATTCTAAAGTATCATAGTTTATACCCGTCAACATCCCTTAGCTCCTACTTTTGACCTGAGCGGTTTTGGTTTTGATGATTCACAAAGAAATACATGCATAAACCAGGTCCATGGACAGTGTAAACAGGTCACTATCAGATTCAAGTAAAAGTCATGCACGTGTAAGGGATAAGTATAAATGATTATTTTTTATAATTCCTGAACGAACAGATTGTATAACTGATAAGGAGCAAGACTCCTTACTTGAAGAGAACAATATCCAATATAAGTAAAGAGTTAGAAGTTGAAGTTAACTAGAACTCCTCCACCAAGGAAGAGTAAAGCATCAGAATTATTTTTACTAACTCTATAAATATCAGTTTTTTGTCTTTTATAGGGATGCACACATACTAGATTTTAGGCAAGAATTGAGAGAAAAATAGCAAGGCATTTTATGAGCAATTCTTGTGAGTTTCAAGAGTGCGAACCTGAAGCTACATGAACCAGATTGAAAAACCAGTTCCATGTTTCTATCTTTTATTCTAGTTTAATTGTAGTAGGAGCTTTTGAGTTGTACCTTTCAGCTTTTCATCAAAGCATTTGTACTAGGTACTTGAGTTGTATTGTTCAAGTTAAAGTTAACTTGAAGCAGTAGCAACAGTCTGTTGCTTGTTTCTAGAAGGGTCAGAGTTTAATCATTAGGTTTGCAAGAGGTTTGTAAACATTATGTTTTGGCTCAGAGTTGTAGTGAAGTATTGGGAAAAATCCCACAGGGAAGTAGGACGCGTTGTTTTTCACCTATTGAGTCGGGTGTTTTCTATGTAAAAATACTTGTGTTATTTACTTTCTGCATTATTTATTCCGCAACAGTAGATTAAGGAACGTATAGAAGAACCAGGTCCATCAATAATATATATGTTTAATTTGTGTTTCAAATGCTCTCATGATATTGTTGTCACTCCCCGAAATCAAGGAGCACAACCGGCACTTAACCGAGTAAACCCAGTCGAGCAAGCCTAATTTACATTAACCTCTCATCATTACTCATGCATGATTTACCATAACATAATAAGATCTTGACTTTCATATTAAATACACTTGGCTCAATGGCCCATATTTTCTTTCTCGTGGTGGTTACACAACTCTATAAATAGCTGTAACTACGGTGAACATAAATACATGACAAAACTCAAATCTTTAATTACATGACCCACAGTGTACATGGAGCTTCTATGACAATAGATACCTATATACATAAAATGAACTAGACCCAAACACCCACTAGAACTATAGCGGGCTCACCATAAGCTGAGTAGTGAAGAAGATCCCTATCAGAGATTCATATCATCCTGTAGAAGTATACCTGTATCCATTAAAAGATGCAGCGCCCCCACCAAATAGGACATAAGTACATGTGAAATAGTACTAGTATGTAAGGCAGTCAAAACAACATATGAAAATACGGTAACTCAAATAAGAGGCAAATAAAGTACACCAAGAAACTACAAAACATCCAATAGAATCACATTTCAAGTCTTATTATACTTGCATCATTCTAAACTTCTTTTAGGATCAACTGAGCCATATGAACTATATGTGGAATACATAATATAATATAATTATAACAACATGTACAAACAAGGTCAATGAAAGTGCTACCTTCCTCTCTTATTTTTCACATATGCATTCCATAGATCGTCCTTATTGTTAACATATCATATTATACACCTATGCGTCTTATAGACCATTCACAGTATCACTTATACAATACATTTGTGCATTTCATAGACCGTTCACAGTGTTCACTTACCCAATACAAATATACCTATTCAAGTGCTTGGAAATACAACATGAATATGATGAATCATGGTAACAATAAAAAGGCTTAGATAGCCGTTAACGTCAAGCAAATTTATTAGGATCTTCCATTCAAATTTATAAATATTAAGTCGGGAATCCTCTACAACCACCTTCACATAAAGCGGCCCTGTCTCCTCACCCCAACATATGCGGGTGGAGGTGTATCACGATACCACAATGTCTACACAAAGCAGCCCAACCGCCTCACTCCAATGTATGCGGATGTGGGTGTATCTCCATACCACAATCCCTACACAAAGCAGCCCTGCTGCCTCACCCCAATATATGCAGGTGGAGGTGTATCACAATACCACGATCCCTACACAAAACGGTCATGCCGCCTCACCCCAATATATGCAGGTGGAGGTGTATACCACATTACCACAATCCCTAACAAAGCGGTCATGCCGCCTCACCCCAATATATTCAGGTGGAGGTGTATTCCATAATCCCTACACAAAGTGGTCATGCCGCCTCACTCTAATATATGTAGGTGGAGGTGTATTCCAAAATACCACAATCCCTACACAAAGTGGACATGTCGCCTCACCCCAATATATGCGAGTGGAGGTGTAATCCCAATCACAATAACATATATAAACTCAAATCGACATAGTTTGTCATGACATTTAAGGTCGTAATTTCTCATATCATTGGAATACTTCATGTTCATGCTCATCATGGAGAAACACAACTTATTACATTAGCACATGTATGGTAAACAATAAGTCAATTTCAATGGCACAAGGGCCCAATTTCTTTTTCTTAAGGTTCATCATTATCTAACAAAAGACATCTCTCTTCGATCTCATTATTCACTCCCTTGGCCTCTTGAGGTCATTAGCTAGGTTCATGGCTCTTGGGTACTTGACAATCGAAGTCATTTACATACATTATTTCAGAAGCATACAACTATAGTTGAAAGCATTGGGACATACAACACTTCATATTTCTCATTTAGACAACGACCACATTTCATGTTCATACTATCACTTACTTGTACTTTCCATGGGTGATCGTAGAGCATTAAGAGCATTTAGAACATTTAGGAACATCATAGTCTTTACTCGCAAGAACGTAGGGACTTATAACACATTGAAAACTAAAGTACAAATACGTACATCTCATAACCTTTCATACCATATATCATTTAATCCGTACTTTCAACCACTTACAACATTATTATTTCATTGGCTCTCTTGGTCATATATATGATTCTTCTTTCATGCCACAATGACCATATTTCATATTCCACGCTTTCATATCTTTCCTTTCATGGATCATCATCTTAAATATCAACATATATAATATTCTGGAAATCACAACTTTAGGTTCATTAGTAATGAAGACTTTAAACACAATGGATTTCTTTCCAAGAAATGGAGTAAAATGATTGGAAATCAAAGTACAAGCTAAGATCATAAACAAGTAACACATCATTTATTATTGAAATATTTTTTTCCAAAAAGGACAATACACAATTTTCACTCACGAATATGTAAGAATGCAAAACATATTGAAAATACTCACTACACATAGCATTAGTTAAAACAACCACATATGTGCATCACTTGAGTTCATAAGCTTTTAGGCAATTCTATTTTCAAAGTCAATTTTTGAATAGTTGAATCAAAGTTCATTTCATAATCTTTCTCACATCATCTCATTTCATTGGCACCATTGTCCATAAGTATAACTTTCACTATTGGCACGTTGGCCACACTTGATATCCCCAATTCACTTATTTTACTTCCAACCATCTTTATAGGTTATCAACAATAAGACATTTCCAATCAAGACTTTAGGTACACATATGAGCAATTAAGAGTCTTAAGCATATTGAGTTTTCTCACACAATTTGGCATCATAACCTTCATTTGAAACACCACTCAAAGACATAGCATTTTAATACACATATCATTCTTGAACACATTCTCAAAAGATAACATAATGGGATAGGAACATTCAGAACACGTTTTGAATACATAATTCTCGACACTTTGCTTATCCGGGACAATCGAATTTATTGGGAGCAACCCGGTGTTGATACCCAATTTTGCCCTATTATATTTTTCAAATAATATATATACTTTCAAAATATCATTTTTGCATTATTACTTAATTTACAAGATTTACACAAGCACTTCTTATAATTTTCCATAATTTTAGAGCTTTTGCATTAATTTACAAAAGAAATTCAGTAATTACCCTTTTAAATTATTTGTGATGACTTAATCACTTAAAATTATTATTTGCATCCCTAATACATTTTTGAAATATTTTAATTTTATTTTTATATAATTACAATTGTATTTTTAGGCTATTCGCATAAATCTGCAATAATAGCCTATATTTTGCAATTGACATCTTATTTAGGGTCAAAATAATATTTTATATTTTTTATAGTCTTCAATTATTGTTTAAAGTATTAATTTGCATAAGTAACATTTTTATATATTTATTTCGCTATTTTAGTAAATTATTTTCCTTTTAATTTCTATTTAAAAGAGCTGGCCCAATATTTTTAAACTACTTTTCGGACCAAAAGGCCCAATACCCTAACCCAATAACCCCTAGACCAACACCAACAACCCACCACCCATACCTATTTAATTAACCCGCCCCAATCACTCTTTAAAATCCTGGTCGTTGATCTCTAAGATCAACGCCCCACAATCAACCTACCCTTTTAAATTACCTAACCCCAAACCCTAATCCCATTTCCCTCTAACCCGCCGCCCTAACCCCCTCCTTCTCTGAAGAACCCTAATCTCCACCTTCCTAAAACTCTCTGAATCCATCTAAAACATGGATTTTTTCCACTATCTGCTTACCTTATTTGTATTATCTCGTTACCATTCACCCGTTCGTGGTGTTACTTAGTATTTGCCTTATTTTTGCAAGTACTACCTCTCCGAATCAAGTGTAATCATCCTCAATCGACAAGATTCAGATGGAAATCTGTCTGTATACACTCTCAATATTCTTGGCTAATTTTTTGACCATTTGCCAACTAGGGTTTGTCCGATTTTGTTTTACCTATTTCTACTCGAAATAGGCTATGCATGTGAATTTCCTTGTTCCTGCTTAAATTTGACTGATTTTCTTTCCCTATTTATGTTTAATTGATTATTTTCCATATCTGTTCTTCCAATTTTTGTCACTATATAAACCCCTCCCAAGTCCCCTTTAAGACAGACTTTGAAATCGATTTTCTTCACTAAATATTAGGGTTTTGCTACTCTCTTACTCCATATTCTATATTGGCAGGCTGAAATCCAAGGCCATTAACACCTTGTTACTTAACATGTTCTTGGTGCGAGCATTGCCATGAGTTCATCGAAGCTCTTGGGAACTTTGACTCATTGGGATTCTGGATTTTCTATGGAAGTTCATTCTTTACTGTTCTTCGCTTAACTGGTGAGTTACTAGACTTTGTAATTTCATTCCTATGTATCTATGATTTGCATATGTTTTCACTCCTGAAGTTTGTCAGTTTAATATATTTTTCTGGGTTGTTTTGTGTGCAATTCTGTTTGCTTTCTTCAAATTTTTAGGTCTCTTTAACTTTTAGCTTCAAGCATGCCTAAGCCTTGTTCTATTAAGTAGATATTTTCCAAATCTGACTAGTCCATATGTTAAGAATTACTACTGTTTGGGACCTTTACACTTGGTAGCATCTCTTGGTGATTAATTATGCTTTAGGCCATCAATTTTGTTATTCGAATATGCTTTGCCTACATAATTTGTGCTCTCTTTCGTTAGCTAGTCGATTGTGTTCAAAACCTGAGTATGTACGCTCACTATATGGCACAAATATGTTTCCTATCCTATTCTGAATTGTTGTGATGATATCCTGCCTATATAGCATGTTTGATCCTGTTACTATGCCCTTTAGCATGTTTAACCCCTCCCCCCATGATTCACCAGTAGTTGTAATATGCTTTTCTCATGTCTAAATGTTGTCCTATTGCCAAATTAGCATGACTGTTTCATAACACCAGGACCTATACTTAGCATAATTTGGACCTCTTCCTTTGTTATGAATTTGTGTATGCTACTGTCACCAATCCTGCAAACCTGTTCTGCTAATGTATGACCACTTATGCACTAGGTGTTGAACTTGTTCTTCTGAATCTTTGCTAAGTGTGTTCTAAAGCCCCCCTAAGGCCTGTTTGATAATTTGCTCTATGTGCTCAACTTGACTGTGTTTGTATCCCCTCAGCTTTGTCTCTCAACCTTGGTTTACTATCCTTCACTTGTCATCGATGCTCTCTCTTGAGTTCTCATTCTTAGCCGGCTGAAAGCAAAGGCTACCTAGGTTCTATTATTGATCACCCTAGTGTGAGCACTGCTCGGGGTCCAATTGAGACCTTTGGTAACTCTGACACACTAGGGCTTGGTCCTTAGTTAGTCTGATATTTTCACAAATGAACTAAATAATTTCAGCATGTTTAAACTGAAATTTTAGCAAATGAACTAAATTACTTCAGCATGTTTAGTCTGAAGTTTTAGCAAATGAACTAAATAAGTTTAGCATATTTAGACTGAAGTTTTGGATAAAACTCATGACAAAACTGTTGACTGCAGGATAATAACTTCAGCATGCATTAGCATGAAGTTTTAGCTTCAATGTAAAACAACTTCAGCTGCTACTGTAAGTGGCTGAAGTTTTAGACCATCTCGCATGCTAATGAATAACCCCTGGTACTTTAAAATAACGTCATCTCCAAATATTCCTCCACAAAATCCTCCACAGAAGCAAAAGTGTATATAGTTCATACTGAGAATCCTGAAGATGAGGAATTTGAGGAATTCCATATCAAAATTTTAATTAGCTTCCGTTCTTGGCAGGTTTAACTTATTTTTTCTCTCCTTTATTTTATCATTTTTCCTTAATAAAATAATTGTATGATCTGAACATCTAGGTTTGCTTGTATTCATTGTGATTCTTATTAATTTCTCCTTGAACTTTTTGACTTCTATGTTGTCAAATGAGATTTTCTTCTTGTAATTATATGTTTTTGGAAGCAGACCTATTCTTCATTTTTGTTAACTGTATTAAAATATTGCATTTTTTCCTATTTTTATGCTTCAACCTTTGGCATGTTTTAATAGGAAGGAAAGAGATTGGATACAGACTTGTTGCATTTTTTTGTTAATCTGATGCTTCAATTCTTGGCATATTTTAAGGTAAGGAGAAGAGATTTATGCGTGATGCATCTTTTATATGTTTTGTCTGGTCATATTATTACGGATGTTTTGTCAACCGGGTACCAAATCAATAATTTTTAAAAATAAAGTACATGTTAAAAGGTGGCGCAAATATAGGGTATGACTGCAAATCCCCCGATATGGCCCCTATTAGAGGTCTGGGTACACTGTGTGAGAGTTGTTGAAGGCCCAGACAATGCTGGGTATTTCATGTTGAGCCTACTGTGGGCCTATTGTCACTGTTGTATAACATTTGTATTATTACTCATTATTGGGCCTGCAATAACTTTTGTATAAACAATTGGGGTATTAGTAAAAAGGGAAAATGGGTAGAATTTAATATTTATATGCAAAATAGGTAGATAACATGCCTATAGGACTTGGTAATTTATTTTCTATATGTGTTGTTCGATTACATGTACACTGTAGAAATCACAACATTAGAAGAAGCACACACACACACACACACTATTTGCTCGCAAACCCTAAATGCTGCAATTATATTTATTGTTATATGTTATTAGAGAACCTGCCTATAGGAATTAGTTTCTCATCGATGTTTCTGTCAATCCTCATCGCCTACTAGAAATCATGCCTATAGGATTGCAATTATTGTACTTGGCGCTGCTCATCTAGAAATTATGCCTATAGGATTAAGATATGACGATAAAATAAGCTTTAAAATGATGTGCGTTAGAGATCCCGCCTATAAGAAATAATTGCTCGTTAATTGGTTAATACTAGACTACTCAAACACTGTTTCCTGAGCGTCACTGTTAAAAAAACCTGGATAATTCTGTGACTTTTCCCAACAGATTTTGTTATACTTAACTGCGTATATCACCTAGGCATAACACATATAGGATTGGTAACTTAAAACCTTCAATAATCAGCTTGTAATACCTGAATAATTCTGTCTATAAGCAATGTACTGCATCTGAAATTCCCCGCATACTTTGACCCAAAAATCGCCTAAAAATTAAGTTTATAGGTTTAAGATTCTTGATTCTGCAGCTTCCTAATTGACATCTGTGTTTGCGTGCATTCGCTCCTTAAGTGTGGAGGTCAATGTGAGCCCTCAATTACTTTTATGTGAAGTCTTTATATGTTTTGTTTGTCGCCTAGTTATGCATTTTTGGGCAGCCTAGATAAGGTCTAGAACCATCCAAATAGAGGTCCAAAATCTCCTGGACCATAGGTATGGGACGAGTAGTGCACGACTTAGAATTGAATTAGAGCGCTCTTAGGTAAACAACTTTAATATAGTAATCGGGTAGCAGGAGATGATAGTCTATACCCGCTGGATAATATGAGTAACACCCTATCTCACGGGAGTTAAGAAATATTATTTATGTTGTACGGGGTGATCCTTTAGGCTAAAGAACTTAGGACCCCCCCATCCTTTCTTTTCTATTAGAATGAAAAAATAGTTGTACCTCCCTATTCAAGATCTCTTTGTAATAAATTCTTAGATTTTGTACTCTCTTTGCTTACTTGATCACATAGACTAATCCGTATAATTTAAGTTCAATCGGGATCCACAATTGTGGACCTCGAGGAGTGCCTAACACCTTCTCTTTGAGGTAACTTGAGCCCTTACCCGATCTTTAGTGGCGTTGACCAGTTAAACCGGAGTCATTTGCAAATAGGTGCCCTAACGCACCTTAAAAATCGTTAGGTGGCGACTCTCCTCTTTTAATACCTCCTTAAAAGAGTTGTCACATGTCGAAACTCGATTTCGTGAGAAAAAGGGGCGCGGCAGCATGGCGACTCTGCTGGGGATTTACACTTAGGCTCTTACCATAGCTAATTTGGCTTATATGGATTAGTCTTCTTTGATATAAACGCGCTTCCCTTTTCCATTTTTATTTGCTACTACATGTACATCCCTCTCCCATTTTCTTTTTACTTGTTTAAATTCGTTGTAATATGCACATCCCTTCCCTGCTCCACCTTCGTTTGCTTAAATTGGTTATAACATGCATATCCCTTTCCTATTCACCTTTATTTGCTCTAAATTGCTCTTCATTTGTTTAAAGATTGCTACATCATGTCTCTCCCACCCCTACTCCCTTTCTTAAATTCCCTATATTCCATGAACTAACTTCTTCCTTTGTCTTTCTTTTTACGTCTTTCAAGTTTTACCAGAATACTGTATTTATTGCTTTTACATATTTATCATGCAAATACTTGGCAACGTGTTATTATCTTTGCATAAAGCGTGCTCCACATCATATTCCACTCGTGCCTGATTATTAATATAGCGGCACTTGATGATTGTCCGCGCTATTCCAAAATATTCCTTTTAAATTGAAATGGCTTACTTGCGGTAAACTAGTCAATCAGCGGTGCAGTCGACGGTCCCGTGCCTTTCCCTCTCAAGTTGTCCACTTGAGAGTACCCGTCTAGACCCTTCTAGAAACTTCACTCCAATATCAACTGTGCATGCATCATGTCAAACCTAGTATGGGTTAGAACACTGTCCACATGATAATCCACTAAGATAAGCCTTGTCCTAATTCCGACGGGATTTCTATAATCCCAATGGACACCATTACGTTATATGCATTACTTGGAGAAAACATGCCTATATGTTGATCATTAATGTGTAAATAGTCAGATCCGGAGGGGGGAAAAGGCTAACTCTATTTGTTTGCAGAAAATGAAGCACGAAGTCCCCAGGTTCGGCATGGTTCAAAACATCCCACCTTTGCTGCTTGATTGGCAGAAGAATCTCTCACCTAGTGACAAGAATCATGTGAAAATGGTCCTTGGTAATTTACCTTCCTTTTTGGACATTCGGCCAAATAGGGCATTGATTGAGGCTGCCACTATGTTTTGGGATGAGAAAAGAGTTGTCTTCCGCTTTGGTGACATAGAAATGACTCCTCTCTTAGAGAAAATAGGAGGCTTCGCTAAGCTGCCATGGGATAGTCCGGGTTTATTAGTACCAGAAAATCGCACTCCCAGCGGTTTTTTAAAAATGTTGGGTTTCAAGAAAAATGATGAGTTACTCTGTCTGAAGAAGTCATACATCCCATTTGAATTCCTTTACGAATCTTATGGGCACCTTCATCATGATGAACTTGCCATCACTTCCTTGGGTTAGACGCCGAGTTTTTGTGTTCATTGTCTGTTTCTTCAGATTGCTGATATTTCCGATGAAAGGGGGAAGGATCGACACTCGCTTAGCCATGGTCTCTAGGACTCTAATGGAAGGAATCGAGGGACAAACTAACACTATCATCCCAATGATCTTGGCCGAAATGTATCGCGCTTTAGACCGATGCAAGCAGGGGTATGGACACTTCAAGGGCTGTAATCTATTGTTGCAGGTTTGGTAACTAGAACATTTCCAGAGATGTGAATATCGCCAGGAGCTTCCTCGACGACCATTGAATGACTAGATAGCTTACCATCATCCAAAAAGATTGACATTTATCCCAGATAAATGTCACACCCCAAACTCGGGGAGCGCGACCGACGCTCAACCGAGAGAACCCGGCCGAGCAAGCCTGTTAGATTTCCTTTTACCCAAACTCATCCATGAATAAAGAGGAGATATACTCCATTAATCAAACACTGAAAAGATTTTATTAACAACTTCGTTTTCATTCCCATTAGTTGCTTCATTCACAAATTCCAAAAGATTACGAGTTTATAGAATTATTGAAAAACATGATTTCCAAATACCAGCGTTTCTAGTTCAGTTCCCAACATCAACCACAACCCACAACCAGTCTACGAAGCCTCTAAGTACAATAGAAGACTAATATGGAAATGCCGGCAATAAGGCCTCGGCTATACCTTAAAAATACAGTACATGAGAAACAAAAGATACATGACCCCGAAATGAAGTGGGGCTCATAAAATCAGCTGAAAAGAGTGTACTACTGTCACTGATCAATGCCGTATGCTGTAGAACCACCTGCATCCATTAAAGATGCAGCGCCCCCGGCAAAAGGGACGTTATTACTATCGAATAACACTAGTATGTATAGCTAAAAATCCTCTTTCAAAATAGAATGCCCATATAATAAAATGCAACGCATAGAAACAGCAAGTCACAATCCACAATATCCAAATGTCCTGGCTAAAACATACTAATTTTCAAAATATGAACTTCATATATAATTTTGTTTGGGAGATCATTAGCACCGATATACCACCGTCTTTGTTAGCACGGAGTCCGATCACGCTCGATAGGCTAGGCCATCTCCCCACGAACAATGTGGTTTGACAAGTGATGTGAAAGAAAGATGTTACCAAGAGTAGTACCACCATATGCGCAATATGGCGTCTGATCTCCACCCTATCAGCTAGGCCGCCTTCCTACATATGCCGCGTGGGTTCACTTTTCCAATCCACAAAGGTTCCAATTTCATCCCAATTAAGGGGAATAATATCACAATTTCCCAAAGATTCCAATTTCATCCCAAATAAGGGGAATAATCAAAATCCACCCCTACACCGGCACATGTAGTTTCAGGTGCCGGCCTTATGACCCACCCTTCTTCGGTTTTTCTAATGATGCTCCCAAAAACATTTTTGATTTGATTTACACATAGAGGTAACATAAATACAATTGTACTCACCTCAACATTTTTCACATTGTATAAATTCTCATTAGTATTTCTAGTCATTCACAACGACAATATTTCATTGGCTCATTTGGCCATTCACAAGATTCTTTATTCCTGGCATGATGGCCGTATTTCATATTCCACACTTTCACCTCTTTCAATTTCAAGATCACCATCAAATATCAACATATAAAATATTCCGTAAATCACAACTTTAAGTTCATTAGAAATGAACAATTTAAGCACAATAGATTTCTTTCCGAAAAATAGAGTAAATAATTGGCAATTGATGCACAAGTTCAAATCATCAACAAGTGAAACCTCCTTTATTCTTGAAATACTTTTCCCCAAAAATGACAATGTACAATTTCAACACATGAGTATATAGAACTCGAATCACACTGGATATATTTATAAAGCAAGGCATTAGTTAAAAAAGCCACTTAAGGGCATGAATTGAGTACAAAATCCTTTAGGCAATTCTATTTTCGAAATCGTTTTCAAACAATCGAGTCGAGGCTCATTTCATATTCTTTATTTCATTCTCTCAAATCATTTGCACTACTAGCCACAACTGTAACTTAACTTCTTGGCACGTTGGCCACACACTATATCTCCAATTCAATTATTTCATTTCCAACCACCTTTATAGGTTATCAAAAATAATACATTTCCAATCAAGACTTTAAGTACACATATAAGCAATTACGAGTCTTAAGAATATTGATATTTTCACACACAATTTGGCATATTAGCTTTCATTTGAAATACAATTCAAAGCCACAACATTTTAATACGCAACCAATACTTTGAAACTCACGGAAACATTATGTAGTTCGATTCCAAGAGAGAATGTTTAGCCAACATACCTCAATTAAGCTTTCCTTAAACTACTACAACGTTCCGAAAATTCTAGCAATCCCAATCTATTTTGAGACATAACAAAATTTAATAATAATTAGGAAGATATTCATGGTCTCAGCTCATTTGAGCATTTTATCAAATACTAGTTGTGCAAATTTAACCACAAGGTTCTTCTACAAGATTTTCTTTGCTACACAACCCAATCCTTGTTTATTTAAGCTCAACAATCTTCCCACAAATCTTTTTGGTACATGCATGTATAGATAATACTCTCATACCCAAGAATCATACTCCTAATCAATCATCTTCTACCCAAATTCGAAATTGAAAACTAGGGTATGGAACCTTACCTCTTAGATGAAGAACTTGTGGGTTTTCCCTGTTAATCTTCCAAGATTTGGGCAAGACTTGATTAATAATTAGCCTAGGGTTTCCTCTCTCTCTCAAACACTCTACCTTCTATCTAAAACATCAGAATATTTGATCAAAAATGACCCTTTGTGTGTATTTAACGAAGTAGGGTCGGGTTTTAAAAACCCAAAAATGGAGCTCCGTAATAGGTTCTGCGATCGCATAATCGTTATGCGGACCGCATATCAGTCGCATAATTGATGTCCAAAGCTGGCCAAAAATCTGCCTCGGTCTGTGGTCACTATGCGGTCGCAAAATGCACCACAGAACAGTTATGCGGTCGCATAGTCGGCCGCATAATTGCTTCCAGACTGACCCTCTCCTGCCTCACTTCTGTGGCCATTATGCGGCCCGCGGAGTGATTCTGCGATCGCATAATGGACCACAGAAATGTGTTTTTCTGCCAAAAAAATTTCTTTAATTTTCGGTGCATTGTTCAACCCAAAAAGTCTGAGCCTTGAACACGTATACCTACTCTAGCACCATGAAACCTTAAATTCATTTGCGAAATTTTACGGGGCTTTACAATTAAAAACTATGAAATTTTCCGGGGTGTTACAATAGGTTTGCACAACCTGGAAGTGCTGTGAGCTGGATGCGTTTCTTCAGCAATCTGACTGAAAAAAGGTACACTGGATGTTTGAATGGTTCCCTAGCAGTGAGTTCATCATCAGATCAAGAGAAACTACTCATCTAGTGCTGATCGAGTTAAGAGGTATCTATCCTTGTGCTCATATAAGGGTAATGAGGCAAGCAGGAAGAAAAGAGGTTATACCTCGGTTTTCCAACATGGTCCAATATAAAGCAGATTTTAAAGGAAACATCATTTCATTCAAGTTCGATGCACAACATATGTGGAATCAAAAGGTCATTGTGGAGAAAGCTACTATCGAGCCAGACATGTATCATTCCAGCCATGCGTACTTCTACCCATTATAGTTGGTAGATGATATAACGGGGGATGTCAAGCCAGGAATTAATCTGAAAAATAGGGTTATAGATGACGCTGCTGAAGTACAAGTCAAGTATAGGATTCTGCGCAAGAGGGTCTTCGAGTCTGAAGCTAGGCATTTGGAACAACACAAAATGGATATGGAAGCGATCAACGAATGGAGAGAAATTGCTACTAAATCAACAGAGAGATTGGAATGTTTGGAGCAAGGGCTAATAGAACTTGAGGGAAAGATGAGAAAGAGACTCTCGGATTGTCAGAACACGGAAGGCAATGAAGGAGGGCATCTAGCAAGGGTTTACTTACTATTGGATATGCGCGACCTGGGAAACCTGATCGACGGATCCAAGAAGGCCAAGCATGGAGAAGGTCCTTCTGGGGCCAAATAGATTAGGAAACAATGTCTTTATTGCTTTCTAGATTTGTTCAAATTTTTTGATTGTAATAAGGCAAATGCCATTAGTGACTTTCTCATTATTGTCATTTTGGTAAAGATTTGACTCATTTGCGTATTAATGAAATGATGCAATTATTGGCATCAATTATCTCCAAGTCTATGTGTTGCTTAGGCCTACCTCGGGCACAATGAGGTCCCTCAAATTAGGACCCGAATTTATTAATTCTGCAACACATGTTCAATATCGCAAACATTCTTTTAATACTCCTTACTGACTTGGTTAACTTTTTGTTTTTTTCTTTTCTTTTTTTTATTCCCATTCCCCAAAGTTGGTTCGTGCATACTGGCATCGTCAGCATATCACACTAGATCCAGAGGTCCTCCACCTCCTCCTCCACCAAGTGATCCTTATAACAAAGGAAAAGCAAAAATGGATGATATGAGTGGCATTAGAAAAGACAATGCTACCCACGCAGAGAACATTGAAACTTCAGACGGCCGGAGTACGCCAGCATAGAATGATTTGCTCCTACGTTTGGAACAGAAAATATTTGAGCTACAAGGGGAGCTTGAGCAGGTCCGGAACTTGGCAAACCTTTCCCTCACCCTAAACGTCCCCGACATCAACCAATAAAATGCAAACGCCCAAAACCCGGTACCTCCCCAAAACACACAAAACCAAAATCCGCAAAATCCTCTCGCGCCTCATCAATACGCCACACCTCCTCAAAACCATAATCCTCCACCAATACCTACCCCTCCACAACACCATCACCATCCGACTCAATATCCATAAACCACCACTTATCACACTCCTCATAACGCACCACAACCTACCCCTGACCCCCAAAACTCAACCAATGACCACTAATATACCCAGATTCTCGAAGTCCATCAAAGCAATCCCATATATGTGGAAACTTTACCCCATACCCCACAACAAACCCTATGTATACCCGAATCTGCCGAGAAGGACCTTCTCAACAACAACATGGCGGAAGAACTCAAGAAGCTTAATGGCAGAGTTCAAAGTGTCGAAGGTGGGAAAGACATTGAGGGTTTGAATTATGAGGATTTGTGTATTCAGCCAGATGTAGAACTTCCAGAGGGTTACAAACCTCCTAAGTTCGAAATGTTTGACTGAACTGGTGATCCGAAGGTGCATTTGAGAACGTATTGTGACAAACTTGTAGGGGTTGGCAAGGATGAACGAATCCGTATGAAGTTGTTTGTGAGGAGACTCACCGAAGACGCCTTGTCTTGGTACATCAGTCAGAACCCAAAGAAGTGGGTTAATTGGGTGAGCATGGCATCGGATTTCATGGATCGGTTCAGGTTTAACACAGAAAACGCACAAGATGTTTTCTACATTCAGAATCTCAAGAAGAAACCAATAGAAACTTTCCGTGAGTATGCTAGTCGGTGGAGGTCTGAAGCCGCAAAAGTAAGGCCGACACTTGAAGAAGAACATATGAATAAGTTCTTCATCAGAGCTCAAGACCCACAATACTACGAAAGATTGATGCTTATTGAAAATCATAAATTTTCTGACATCATCAAGTTGGGAGAAAGAATAGAAGACGGGATCAAAAACGGAATGGTGAAAAACTTTGAAGAACTCCAAGCCACAAATAAAGCTTTGCAGTCAGGAGGTATCTCCAAGAAAAAAGAAGTGGGTGCAGTAATGGTAGCCCAAGGTCCAAAGTCTCCTCTCACATACCAAATACCTCCACCCACATATCAGCCTTTACCTCCAAGATACCAACAACCTGCCGCCACTTACCAAACCAATAACACCCAACCAACATACTCTTACTCACCACCAGCCCGCAAAAATTACCAAAAAACGAAGACAAAATTTCAACCGCAAACCACCCAGACAATACACTCCAATTGTTGAACCCATAGACCAACAATACGAGAGGCTAAAGGCTGCCGGTTATGTCACTCCCATTCCCGTTATTGCTATGAAAAACCCTTCCCAGTGGATTAACCCAAATAAGACATGTTCCTATCACTCAGGTATGAAGGGTCATACTATTGATGAGTGTCATACTTTGAAGGATAAGATTCAGACATTAATTGACACCAAAGTCATACAAGCAAATAAGGCTGCACCCAATGTCCGTAATAATCCTCTCCCGGATCACAGGGGTGAAAGGGTAAACGTGATAGAGACCGATGAAGAATGGGACTCGTAAGGGTCAATTGGACTTATTCGAGAAGGTGATAATCCTAAAACATCTCCAGTCACTCTCACACCTAGTGAAGTTGAGGTAGCCGCACCAACTCTATTTGAGGTTGAAGTAACAACACCCTTCACCGTGATGGTAGTACCTATGCCGTCTTATAAGAATAATGCTATACCATGGGATTATGTTGCGGAAGCAAGAAGAAAAGGAAAAGCAAAAATGTAAGAAACAGGTGCAGCGCAAGGCATGACCAGAACCGGTAGGGTTTATACACCAGATCATTTGGGAGGAACGAGCAAAGAAGCTGCATCTAAGCCGCCTGTCATTGAGACTGGCCCGGATAACCTTTGGAGAAAGGTGCAAGTAAGATAATATTCTGTGGTTGATCGTATGAACAAAACCCCTGCTCAAATATCCATTTTATCACTGCTGCAAAACTTCGAGGCACATAGGAATGCCTGATGAAGGTGTTGAATGAAGCCTATGGACCCAATAACATCACCAGTGGAGAAATGGCCAACATGGTAGGGCAAGTGTTGGAGAGCCACAAGATCACTTTTCATGAAGACGAGCTACCACCGGAAGGACTAAGTCACAACAGGGCACTGCATATCACAATGCAGTTTGGGGACAAATTCATTGCCAGAGTCCTGATAGATGGGGGTTTGAGTCTCAACATATGTCCACTAACTACTTTGAAAAGATTGGGTAAAGGCCTACACAAGATACGAGCAGGAAGTATGAATGTGAAAGCATTTGATGGGTCTCAAATGACCACAATTGGGGAGACCAACCTCAGTCTACAGATGGGCCCAACCTGGTTTGATGTTGAGTTTCAAGTATTGGACATATCTACTACCTACAACCTATTATTGGGACGACCTTGGATACATGCCGCTAGGGCCGTAGCTTCTACTCTACATCAGGCCGTGAAGTTTTAGTGGAACCATCAGGAAGTGATTATCCATGGAGACGGAAGTAATCCCATTTATACCAATTAGATTGTTCCGGTCATCGAGAATATAAAAAGTTAGGTGGAGAAACATACCATCGCATCGAGCGCGTCAACGCAATTGAGAAAGACAAATGGTGGAGCAGTAAGATAGAAAGTATACTACCATGGACAGGATATGAACCCGGTAAGGGTCTCGGCAAGAATCTCCAGGGGATCACCAAACCGATACAACTAAAGCGTCATGGCACAACTTTTGGGCTTGGGTATGAATACACCTGGCAAGAGTATCAGAATTGGTCGCCACCATGGCGTGGTCCTTATTACCCTCTAGAACAACCAGTACCATATTTGCACCAGTCATTTCATCAAGCTGACATGATGTGGGGGTCCGAAGAAGATGAAGTTTTAGCTGGCAAAAGGAATTTGTTTCTAGATGATGAAGACATGGATTGCAATGCGATAGTTGAGGAGGATATGGAGGAAGGCCTTATTATTCAGACCGTGGAGAAGGGAGTTGTTCTCAAGAACTGGACTGCTGCTCTATCAAGGGCCCGTTTATTTTGAAATAATTGCTCAAATCATCGAATTGCACTTGTTTGACATTTTAAATCTTTATCATTGGATTGATGTTTTTAGTATTTATTATTATCCTTTACATTTTCTTTCTCTACAGTATTATTATTACTTATCCCGATGAACCTAGGACTGTGACATGTAATGAGACAACGCAACATAAGGATAGTGATTTAGAGGATCTGGAAGAGGATATAATACCCGAGGAAATTGTCAGAGTAGTGGAAAATTTTAAAAACAAGCCTAAGTACAATTTGGATGAGACTGAAAAAGTTAATTTGGGAGAATCCAAAACAGTCAAGGAAACACGTGTAAGCATTCATCTATCGACGGCAGAGAAGGAAGAATACATCCAGTTTTTGAAAGAGCATGAGGATATTTTTGCATGGTCCTGCTATGATATGACAGGTTTGAGCACGTCTACAGTTGCTCATAAACTACGTACCGACCCTATGTGTCCACCAGTAAAGCAGAAACTCAGAAAGTTCAAGCCAGATATGAGTTTGAAAATAAAAGATGAAGTCACCAAGCAAATCAAAGCCAAGGTTCTCAGAGTGGTTGAATATCCGTCCTGGTTGGATAACATTGTGTCGTTTCCAAAGAAAGATGGGAAGGTCAGAGTGTGTGTCGACTATTGGGATTTAAACAGAGCTAGTCCCAAAGATGATTTCCCTTTTTCCAATATACACATACTGATTGAAAACTGTGCCAATGATGAACTTCAATCCTTTGTGAATTGCTTCACGGGATATCATCAGATCTGGATGGATGAAGAGGATGCCGAAAAGACAGCTTTTATTATACCATGGGGAGTATATTGTTACAAAATTATGTCGTTTGGCCTAAATAATGCTGGAGCCACTTATATGAGGGCTATGACAACCATTTTTCAAGACATGATACATAAGGAGATAGAGGTGTACATGGACGTCGTCGTCATCAAATCTAAAAAGGTTACAAATCACATAGTGCATTTGAGGAAATTTTTTGATCGACTTCGAAGGTACAACCTGAAATTAAACCTCGCAAAGTGTGCCTTCGGAGTCCCTGCTAGAAAATTGCTAGGGATCATCATCAGCTACCAAGGAATTGAGCTAGACCCGTCAAAGGTCAAGGCTATCCATGATTAACCACCGCCGAAGAACAAGAAAAATGTGATGAGTTTCTTAGGGCGTCTTAATTACATCAGCCATTTTGTAGCACAATAAATTGTGATCTGTAAACCGATTTTAAAAATGTTGAAGAAAGACGCTGCAACAAGTTGGACTGAAGAGTGCCAGAAAGCCTTTGACAAAATCAAGGAATAATTATTCAAACCACCTGTTCTGGTCCCACCGAAACCTGGGAGACCTCTGCTACTCTATTTATCTGTACTGGATGGGGCTTTCGGATGTGTCTTGGGACAACACGATGATACGGGAAGAAAGGAGCAAGCAATATACTATTTGAGTAAGAAGTTCGCACCCTACAAACCACGATATTGTTTTGCTGGAACGCACCTGCTGCGCTTTGACATGGATAGCTCAAATGTTAAGGCACTACTTTTGTGCCTACACCACATATCTCATATCAAGAATGGATCTGCTAAAATACATCTTCCAGAAACCCATGCCTACGGGGAAGTTACCAAAATGGCAGATACTACTGAGTGAGTTCGACATCATCTATGTAACTCAGAACTCGGTCAAAGGGCAAACATTGGCAGATCATCTGGTAGAACATCTTGCAGATGGAGAATACAAACCACTGAAAATGTATTTTCCCGATGAAGAGGTATCATTCGTAGGAGAAGATATCACCGAAGCCTTTGACGGTTGGAGAATGTTCTTCGATGGGGCTGCGAATTTCAAAGGAGTAGGTATTGGAGCAGTTTTAGTGTCAAAAACGGGTCAACACTATCCAGTATCCGCAAAACTCAGGTTTTCATGTACTAACAACATGGAAGAATAGGAGGCCTGCATCTTAGGACTTAGGTTAGCCATTGACATGAATGTTCAGGAATTGCTGGTAATTGGAGATTTAGACCTTTTGGTACATAAGGTTCTAGGAGAATGGGCTACAAAGAATACCAAGATATTACCATATTTGTTTTATGTACAAGAGTTGATGAAGAGATTCACAAAAATAGAGTTCAAACATGTTCCGAGAATCCAGAATGAGTTCGCAGATACATTTGCCACTTTATCTTCCATGATACAACACCCAGACAAGAATTTCATCAATCCTGTCCTAGTAGGGATTCATAATCAGCCAGCTTATTATGATTATGTAGAAGAAAAAATGGATGGAAATCCATGGTTCCACGACATCAAAGAATATTTGGCAAAACGAGAGTACCCGGAGCACGCAAATCATACTCAGAAACGCACACTCCGAAGATTATCCAACCACTTCTTCCAAAGTGGAGGAATTCTGTACAGAAGAACTCTAGATCTAGGATTATTACGGTGTGTTGATGCCAAGGAAGCATCCAAATTGCTCAAAGAGATACATACCGTAACTTGCGGACCGCACATGAATAGCTTTGTGTTAGCTAAGATGATATTAAGAGCATGATACTTTTGGATGACTATGGAAATAGACTACATCGGGTATGTCCAAAAGTGTCATCAATGCCAAGTACATGCTGATATGATATGAGTGCCACCCAATGAACTCAATACAATAAGTGCACCTTGGCCTTTCTCCGCTTGGGTGATGGATGTCATTGGTCCAATCTAACCCGCTGCTTCAAATGGGCACAGGTTCATTCTAGTAGCCATAGACTATTTCACAAAATGGGTTGAAGCGGCATCTTACAAGGCTGTAACTAAGAAGGTCATCGCAGATTTTGTTAGGGATCATATTGTTTATCGGTTCGGGGTGCCGGAATCAATCATCACCGCCAACACCGCCAACCTTAACAGTGATTTGATGAGATCCATGTGTGAAACCTTCAAGATCAAGCATAAGACAACATACATGCCGCAAATGAATGGAGATGTGGAAGCCGCCAATAAGAACATCAAGAAGATATTAAGGAAGATGGTAGATAATCACAAACAATAGCATGAGAAGCTACCATTTGCCCTACTTGGATATCGTACCACGGTTCTCACATCAACCTGAGCAACTCCTTATTTGCTGGTCTTTGGTACTGAAGCCGTTATTCCCGCCGAAGTAGAAATTCCTTCTTTGAGAATCATACAAGAGGCTGAACTCAGTGATGCAGAATGGATACGAAGTCGCTATGAACAACTGGCTCTCATTGATGGGAAAAGAATGAATGCGGTATGTCACGGTCGACTCTACCAGAACAGAATGTCCAGAGCCTTCCACAAAAGGGTCAGGCCTAGACAATTCACACCAGGGTAGTTGGTGCTAAAGCAGATCTTCCTTCATCAAGATGAAGCCAAAGGAAAATTTTCACCTAATTGGAAAGGGCCCTACATGGTTTATAGAGTACTAACAGGAGGAGCACTCATACTTGCAGAAATGGATGGAGAAATTTGGCCTAAACCTATCAACTCAGATACAGTCAAGAGATACTATGTTTAGACTATTTACATTTCTTCATCTGATGTAACTGAATTGCGCTTAATCTAATTCCCTTTTAAGAGGGGATACGTAGGCAGCCCTGTGGGTTCGGTCACATCTTAATAAAATTTTCATTTTTTCCATGATCAGAAAGTGGGACAGAATTTTGAGAAGGACCCTCAATATTCTAAAGCTAGTCCAGCCAACTTCGTCATACATAGAACAGTCAAAGGATTGTTTTTAAACTGGAGCAGAATTTTGAGGAGGACCCACAAAATTCTAAAGCAAGGAGGTTGCAATGTCTCTAAAAAATGTCACAGTCATTGGCTTATCTAGATTACTTAATATTGCACACTACCATATTTTAAATAACTACACTCAACAAATGCACGCATAATTTTCGAAAACACTTTATTTCTATAACAGCCAGATGTTGCCCAGGGTAACTAAAACAGGATCTCAAGACATGAGCAAAAGCAAAGCAAGAAGTTGAAAGCACAAACCAACCTTCCCCCACAAAACTCACAATCTTTCTTTGGATGCAGGCATAGTAAGACAACAATTTCTGCAGACACATCAGGTCATTACCTTCAAGACAACAAATTATCTATCACAAGCATCTCCAGCTAAGAAATACTCTACTTTCTCACTATCACTCATCTTTTTCTTGCATGAGGCTAAGCACTACCTCCTTAACTGCATAAGGCTAAGCACCGCCTTTATTTGCATGAGACTAAGCAGTGTCTCCTATTTGCATAAGGCTAAGCATTGCCTCCCTAATTGCATAAGGCTAAGCATTTCCTTTTTCGCATGAGACTAAGCATTGTCTCCTATTTGCATGAGGCTATGCATTGCCTCCTTAACTGCATAAGGCTAAGCATTTACTTTTTCGCATGAGACTAAGCAGTGTCTCCTATTTGCATGAGGCTAAGCATTGCCTCTTTAACTGCATAAGGCTAAGCATTTTTCCCATCAGACTAAGCAGTGTCTCCTATTTTCATGAGGCTAAGCATTGCCTCCCTAATTACATAAGGTTAAGCATTGCTTTTTCCGCATGAGACTAAGCATTGTCTCCTATTTGCATGAGACTAAGCATTTCCTCCTTAACTGCATAAGGCTAAGCACTGCCTTTTTTGCATGAGACTAAGCATCGTCTCCTATTTGCATGATGCTAAGCACTGCCTCCTTAACTGCACCAAGCACTGCCTTTCTTTGCATGAGACTAAGCATTGTCTCCTATTTGCATGAGGCTAAGCCCTGCCTCCCTATTTGCATGAGGCTAAACCCTGCCTCCTTAATTGCATAAGGCTAAGCACTGCTTCCCTTACTTGCATGAGACTTACCATTGTCTCCTCTTCCTGCATGAGGCTAAGCATTGCCTCCATAATTCCGTAAGGCTAAGCACTGCCTTTTCCTTGTGATTAAATGCTATCTCCATTATGCCATCTAAGATCTAGCATTATCCTCTACTCACCCAGAGCTAAGCATTGCCCTCATCTTACCCAAGACTAAGCCTTGTCTTATCTCATCTTCGCATACGGCCAAACATCATATTTTGCATTTCATGGGTTGAAATATCGCCATTTTGTCTAAAGGCGTCATGGACTGAAGACATCATCCTCACATTTGGAAGATACCATTCCATGGTCCAAGGATCTCTCAAAAGTGTACATCATTATTCAAAGGCGTCATGGTTCGGAGGCACCATTCGCATGGCCCGAGGACATCATTTCATGGCCCAGGACGTCATGGTCCAAGGACACCATCCTCACCGTCCAAAGACAACCCTCATGGTCCGAAGGGAATCTGCATCATGTTTAAATTCTCGCAATAATCCATGTATACTTGCATGCATCGTGTTTAAAGTTTTGTAGGTAATCCAGGAAGTAACCGTTCTCATAACGGGAGCAATCTTTGCTCCGGTTTCCGTTCAATGTTCACATCTTGCAATTATTTCACACGTAACCAACCACCATCAATTACCCGCTTTTTTACTCTATGATTGTTCGGATATTTACTCAGTGATCCATCCGTAACGTTTTAGATTCACATCGATGACTCCGCATAAATTCATCTGATACTGTCCTACCCCAAAAGAACCTTTTCCGATGCATACGACCATTCCTATAACAACTCCATTGATTCAGTTCACCATTGGATCTAGAACTACACATGACCTTATTCCTATAAAACTAGGGATATGTAGGCAACTCAGGAACCAGGGTTCAGCCTTCATTTTTTCAAATCACCTCATTCAGTCAAAATCGGTCATCATTTTCTTTACCCGACAACTCTTTCATCATTCCTAGGTAAAGAGGGGCAGCTGTTGATACCCAATTTTGCCCTCATATATTTTTCAAACAATATATATACTTTGAAAATATCATTTTTGCATTATTATTTAATTTACAATCTTAGAGCTTTTAAATTAATTTTCTCGCATTAATTTATACAAAAAATTAAGTAATTACCCTTTTAAATTATTTGTGATGACTTAATCACTTCAAATTAGTATTTGCATCCCTAATACATTTTTGAAATATTTTTACTTCATTTTTATATAATTACAATTGTATTTTTAGGCTATTCGCACAAAATTTGCAATAATAGCCTATATTTTTTATTCCTATTGCAATTGACATATTATTTAGGGTCAAAATAATATTTTACATTTTTTATAGTCTTCTATTATTGTTTAAAGTATTAATTTGCTTAAGTAGCATTTTTATATATTTATATAGCTATTTTATTAAATTATTTCCCTTTTAATTTTTATTTAAAAGTGTTGGCCCAATTTTTTTAAACCAATTTTCGGACCAAAAGGCCCAATACCCTAACCCAATAACCCCTAGCCCAAAACCAGCAACTCACCACTCATACCCATTTAATTAACCCACCCCAATCCCTCTTTAAAATCCTGGTCGTTGATCTCTAAGATCAAAGGCCCACAATCAACCTACCCTTTTAAATTACCCCAACCCCAAACCCTAATCCCATTTCCCTCTAACCCGCCGCCCTGAAACCCTCCCCCTTCTCTGAAGAACCCTAATCGCCACATTCCTAAAACTCTCCGAATTTATCTTAAACATAGATTCTTTCCACGATCTGCTTACCTTATTTGTATTATCTCGTTACCATTCACCCATTCGTGGTGTTACTTAGTACTTGCCCGATTTTGGCAAGTACTACCTCTTCGAATCAAGTGTAATCATCCTCAACCTACAAGATTCAAACAAAAATCTGTCTGTATACACTCTCAACAGGATCATGTGGGATCGATTCACCAAGATTCTTGGCTAATATTTTTACCATTTGCCATCTAGGGTTTGTCCGATTTTTTGTTTTTACCTATTTCTACTCGGAATAGGCTATGCATGTGACTTTCCTTGTTCCTGCTTAAATTTGACTGATTTTCTTTCCGTATTTATGTTTAATTGATTGTTTTCCATATTTGTTCTTCCAATTTCTGTGACTATATAAACCCTTCCCAAGTCCCCTTTAAGACAGATTTTGAAATTGATTTTCTTCACTAAAAATTGGGGTTATACTACCCTCTTGCTCTGTATTCTGTATTGGCCGGCTGAAAACCAAGGCCATTAACACCTTGTTACTTAACCTGTTCTTGGTGCGAGCATTGCCCTGAGTTCATCGAAGCTCTAGGGAACTTTGACGTATTGGGATTCTGGATTTTTTGTGGAAGTTCATTCTTTACTGTTCTTCGCTTAACTAGTGAGTTACTAGACTTTGTAATTTCATTCATATGTATCTATGATTTGCATATGTTTTCACGCGTGAAGTTCGTCAGTTTAATATGGTTTTCTGGGCTATTTTGTGTGCAATTCTATTTGCTTTCTTCAATTTTTTAGGTCTCTTTAACTTTTAGCTTCAAGCATGCCTAAACCTGGTTCTATTAAGTAGATATTTTCCAAATCTGACTTGTCCATGTGTTAAGAATTACTACTATTTGGGACCTTTACACTGTTAGCATCTCTTGGTGTTTAATTTTACCTTAGGACATCAATCTTGTTATTCAAATATGCTTTGCCTACATAATTTGTGCTCTCTTTCGTTAGCTAGTTGATTGTGTTCAAAACCTGAGTATGTACACTCACTATATGACACAAATCTATTTCCTATCCGATTCTGAATTGCTATGATGATTTATTGCCTATATAGCATGTTTGATCCTGTTAGTATGCCCTTTAGCATGTTTATCACCCCCCTCTTGATTCACCAGTAGTTGTAATCTACTTTTCTCATGTCTAAATGTTGCCCTATTGCCAAGTTAGCATGACTGTTTCATCACATCAGGACCTATACTTAGCATAATTTTGACCTCTTCCTTTATTATAAATTTATGTATGCTACTGTCACCAATCATGCAAACCTCTTCTGCTAATGTATGACCACTTATGCACTAGGTGTTGAACTTGTTCTTCTGAATCTTTGCTAAGTCTGTTATAAACCCCCCCTAAGGCCTATTTGATAATTCGCTCAATATGCTCAACTTGACTATTTTGTATCCCCTCAGCTTTGTCTCTCAGCCTTGGTTTTCTATCCTTCACTTGTCATCTATGCTCTCTCTTGAGTTCTCATTCTTAGCCAGCTTAAAGACAAGGCTACCTAGGTTCTATTATTGATCACCCTAGTGTGAGCACTGCTCAGGGTCCAATTGAGACCCCTCTGAACTCTGACACACTAGGGCTTGGTCCGTAGTCATTCTCTAAATCTCAAACTACTCATATTCATCCTATTCCATCATGTTATTTGCTGTGTACCTGAATTAGCTGATTTAAATGGTGCAACACTTGGTGCTATGGTTGAATAAATTGACTTTGGGCTCGTTTATGGATTACGGGGTTGTGTGTTGGATATGGACCCTATTAGATATCTGGGTACGCTGTGTGAGAGTTGTTGAAGGCCCAGACAATACTGGGTATTTTATGTTGAGCCTACTATGGGCCTATTGTCACTGTTGTGTAACATTTGTAATTTTACTTATTATTGGGCCTGTAATAACTTTTGTATAAACAATTGGGTTGTTAGTAAAAAGGGAAAATGGGTAGAATTTAATATTTACATGCAAAATGGGTAGATAACATGCCTATAGTACTTGATAATTTATTTGCTATATGTGTTGTTCGATTACATGTACACTGTAGAAATTACAACATTAGAAGAAGAACACACACACACACACACACACACACACACACACATACATACACACATACACACACTGTCTGCTCGCAAACCCCAAATGCTGCAATTATATTTATTGTTATGTGTTATTAGAGAACCTGCCTATAGGAATTAGTTTCTCATCGATGTTTCTATCAATCCTCATCGCCTACTAGAAATCATGCCTATAGGATTGCAATTATTCTACTTGGCGCTGCTTATCTAGAAATTATGTCTATAAGATTAAGATATGACGATAAAATAAGATTTAAAGTGTTGTGCGTTAGAGATCTTGACTATAGGAAATAATTGCTCGTTAATTGGTTAATACTAGATTACTCAAACACGGTTTCCTGAGCGTCACTGTTAGGAAAACTTGGATAATTCTGGGACTTTTCCTAGCAGATTTTGTTATACTCAACTGCGTAGATCATCTAGGCATAACACATATAGGATTGGTAACTTAAAACCATCAATAATCATCTTGTAATACCTGAATAATTCTGTCTATAAGCAATGTCTTGCATCTCAAATTGCCCACATACTTTGACTCAAAAATTGCATAGAAAGCATGTCTATAGGTTTAAGATTCTGGATTCTAGAGCTTCCTAATTGACATATGTGTTTGCGTGCATTCGCTGCTTAAGTGTGGAGGTCAATGTGAGCCCTCAATTGCCTTTATGTGAAGTCTTTATATGTTTTGTTTGTTGCCTAGTTTTGCATTTTTGAGCAGCCTAGATAAGGTCTAGAACCATCCAAATAGAGTTCCAAAACCTCCTGAACCATAGGTATGGGACAGGAAGTGCACGCATAGGGCACGACTTCAAATTGAATTAGAGCGCTCTTAGGCAAACAACTTTAACATAGTAATCGGGTAGCAGGAGATGATAGTCTGTGCCCGTTGGATAATGTGAGTAACACCCTATCCCCTATCTCAAGGGAGTTATGAAATATTATTTATGTCACACGGGGTGATCCTTTAATCTAAAAAACTTAGGAACCCCCCCTCCCCCCCTTCCTTTCTTTTCTATTAGAATGAAAAAATAGTTGTACCTCCCTATTCAAGATCTCTTTGTAAATTCTTAGATTTTGTACTCTCTTTGTTTACTTGATCACATAGACTAATCCATATAATTTAAGTTCGGCCGGGACCCATAGTTGTCGACCTCGGGGAGTGCCTAAAACCTTCTCTTTGAGGTAACTTGAGCCCTTACCCGATCTTTGGTGGCGTTGACCAGTTATTGGGTGCAAATAGGTGCACTAACGCACCTTAATAATCGTTAGGTGGTCACTCTCCTCTTTTAATACCTCCTTAAAATAGTTGCCACGTGTAAAAACCCGTTTTCGCAACAAAAGGGGCGCGGCACCCGTAACATAGAATAAGGAACTTGAGACATCCATACTTGAAACTTACGGGAACATCATTGAATTCAATTCTAAGAAATAAGTTTAGCCAACATACCTCGCTTCGAGCTTTCCTTAAATTACTACAACATTCCGGAAATTCTAGCAAGCCCAATCTATTTTGATACATATAAAAATTGAACACAAATTAGGAAGATATTCATGCTCTCAACTCATTTGAGAATTTTATCAAATATTAGGTGTGCAAATTTAACTACAAGGTTCTTCTACAAGATTTCCTTCAGTTCCTCAACCCAATATTTACCCATTTGAGCTCAACAATCTTCCCACAAACCTTATTGGTACAAGCATATATACATAATACTCCTATACCAAAGAATCATACTCCTAATCACCAATATTTTACCCCAAACTCGAAATTGAAGACTAGGGATTTGAATCTTACATCTTAGATAAAGATCTTGTGAGATTTCCTTGTTGGATTTTAAAGCTTGGACAAGATCTTGATGAACAAAATCTAGAGAGAAGTGAGAGTATTCTAGAGAGAGGAAGTAGATGAAGTGTTTTGTTCATCAAGTTCTTGTCCAAGCTTTGAAATCCAACAAGGAAATCTCACAAGATCTTCATCTAAGACGTAAGATTCAAACCCCTAGTCTTCAATTTCGAGTTTGGGGTAAAATATTGGTGATTGGGAGTATGATTCTTCGGTATAAGAGTATTATGTATATATGCTTGTACCAATAAGGTTAAGTGAAATATGCTCGTTGGGGTAAAATATGTTCGTTGGAAGTTAGGTCTTATGCGAACTCACATGAAACTTTATCCCATCATAAAATTTTCAACTTGACTTAGCCTTGAGGCTCTTCTTAGACCATAAACTATTTTTAATGCACCTCATACATATATTATCATGATCAATTGATATCATTTATATAATAGTCCTTGTCTACATACAAAATAATATAATCAGTGCACATCAGCCCTCTTATTAGCGCTTAATTACTTCAAAAATGTTCGGGGTGTTACATTCTCCCCCACTTAAGAACATTCGTCCTCGAATGTTTTACAAGTCCCTTCTAAGTAGAGATTTACCATCATTTTACCTCCAACTATTATACATAGGCACTTATGACTACATCGGTCTTATACATCCTTTCCAAAATTTCAACTTACTTTTGGACCTTATGATTTGGCTATCTTTACAAATTCTTAAATATTTCGACGGAGTTTCCCCTGTAACCGGGCCTATCCACCTGTTAGAGAATCCCATAAATCAATCCTAAACAACATATAGATAACACCACTTTGCACCATATATGAAATCAACAACTATGACTCTCGAGGCCAAATTTATGGCCTTTCTTACCTTTGGTCGTATCCTTGGCTTTTCCATCCTCCATTACGAGGACAATTGGGAACCTCACACATTATGCCTGTCATGTGCGACATCCCTTTAATCCTTAGGCCTTTCTCATGCACGATGTGCTACATTCCTTGGTATTAATAAGGAAACTCTGAGACTAACTTGGAACCTTAAGGCATGATCAAGGATAGAAGAAGAGAAATATTTTCTAAATGTAGTTGTAGCCTCCCTATAATAAGTGTGGCCGAAAACACACTGATAAGAGAGACTCTACTGACACAGCTCCATGACATTTTAGGCCTCCTAAACCATGCTCTGATACTAAGTTTTTCATGCCCCGAACTCGAGGAGCGCGACCGACGCTCAACCGAGTAAACCCAGTCGAGCAAGCCTACTTTACATTTATCTCTCATCATTACTTATTCATGATTAACCAAAACATCATTAGATCATGACTTTCATATTAAATATATTTGGCTCAATGGCCCCTATTTTCTTTCTCGTGATGGTTACACAGTTCTACAAATAGTTGTAAATATTGTGAACATAAATACATGACAAAAATCAAATCTGTACTTACATGACCCACAGTGTACATGGAGCTTCTATGACAATAGATACCTATGTACATAAAATGAACTACACCCAAACACCCACTAGAACTGTAGCGGGCTCACCATAAGCTGAGTAGTGAAGAAAATTCCTATCAGAGATCCATATCATCCTGTAGAAGTATACCTGCATCCATTAAAAGATGCAGCGCCCCCGACAAAAGGGACGTAAGTACATGTGGAATAGTACTCGTATGTAAGGCAGTCAAAACAACATATGAAAATACGGTAACTCAAATAAGAGGCAAATAAAGTACACCAAGAAACTACAAAACATCCAATAGAATCTCATTTCAAGTTTTATTATACTTGCATCATTCTAAACTTCTTTTAGGATCAACTGAGCCATATGAACTATACGTGGAATACATAATATAATGTAATTGTAACATCATGTACAAACAAGGCCAATGAAAGTAGCACCTTCCTCTCTTATTTTTAACATATACATTCCATAGACCGTCCTTAGTGTTCACATATCATATTATACACCTATGTCTCTTATAGACCATTCACAGTATCACCTATACAATACACTTGTGCGTTTTATAGACCGTTCACAGTGTTCACTTACACAATACAAATACACCTATTCAAGGGCTTGGAAGTACAACATGAATATGATGAATCATGGTAACAATAAAAGGGCTTCGATAGCCGTTAACGTCAAGCAAATTTATTAAGCGATTCCATTCAAATTTATAGAATTAAGTCGGGGATCCTTTATAACCACCTTCACACAAAGCGTCCTTGCCGCCTCACCCCAACATATGCGGGTGGAGGTGTTTCACGATAACGTAATCTCTACACAAAGCGGCCCTACCGCCTCACCCCAATATATGTGGGTGGAGGTGTATCACCATACCACAATCCATATACAAAGCGGCCCTGCCACCTCACCCCAATATATTCGGGTAGACGTGTATCACAATACCACAATCCCTAAACAATGCGGTCCTGCCGCCTCACCCTAATATATGCAGGTGGAGGTGTATCACAATACCACAATCGCTACACAAAGTGATCATGCCGCCTCACCCCAATATATGCAGGTGGAGGTGTATACCACAGTACCACAATCTTTACACAAAGTGGACATGTCGCCTTACCCCAATATATGCGGGTGTAGGTGTAATCCCAATCACAATAACATATATAAACTCAAAGAGACATAGTTTGCCATTACATTTAAGGTTGTAATTTCTCATATCATTGGAATACTTCATGTTCATGCTCATCATGGAAAAACACAACTCATTACATTAGCACATGCATGGTAAATCAATAAGTCGATTTCAATGGCACATGGGCCCAATTTCTTTTTCTTAAGGTTTATCATTATCTAACAAAGGACATCTCCCTTCCATCTCATTATACACTCCCTTGACCTCTTGAGGTCATTAGCTCTGTTCATGACTCTTGGGTATTTAACAATCGAAGTCATTTACATATATTATTTCAGAAGCATACAACTATAGTTGAAAGCACTGGGACATACAACACTACATAATTCTCATTTAGGCAACGACCATATTTCATGTTCACACTATCACTTACTTGTACTTTCCATGAGTGATAATAGAACATTAAGAGCATTTAGTACATTTAGGAACATCATAGTCTTTACTCGCAAGAACGTAGGGTCTTATAACACATTGGAAACAAAAGTACAAATACGTACATCTCATAACCTTTCATACCATATATCACTTAATTCGTACTTTCAACCACTTACAACATTATTATTTCATTGGCTCTCTTGGCCATATATATGATTCTTCTTTCATGGTACATTGGTCGTATTTTATATTCCACACTTTCATATCTGTCCTTTCATGGATCATCATCATAAATATCAATATATACAATATTTCGGAAATCACAACTTTAGGTTCATTAGTAATGAAGACTTGAAACACAATGGATTTCTTTCCAAGAAATGGAGTAAAATGAATGGCAATCTAAGCACAAGTTAAAATCATAAATAAGTAATACATCATTTATTCTTGAAATACTTTTTCCCAAAAAGGACAATACACAATTTCCACTCACGAATATGTAATAATGAAAAACACATTGAAAATACTCACTAAACATAGCATTAGCTAAAACAACCGCATATGGGCATCACTTGAGCTCATAAGCTTTTAGGCAATTCTATTTTCAAAGTTAGTTTTTGAATAGTTGAATCAAAGCACATTTTATAATCTTTCTCACATCATCGCATTTCATTGGCACCATTGGCCACAAGTATAACTTTCACTATTGGCACGTTGGCCGCACTTTATATCCCCAATTCACTTATTTCACTTCTAACCATCTTTATAGGTTATCAACAATAAGACATTTCTAATCAAGACTTTAGGTACACATATGAGCAATTAAGATTCTTAAGCATATTGAGTTTTCTCACACAAGTTGGCATCATAACCTTCATTTGAAACACCACTCAAAGACATAGTATTTTAATACACATATCATTCTTGAACACATTCTCAAAAGATAACATAATGTGATAGGAACATTCGGAATACGTTTTGAATACATAATTCTCGACACCTTGCTTATTCGGGACAATTGAATTTATTGGGAACAACCCGGAACATATAATGAGGAACTTGCGACATCCTTACTTGAAACTTACGGGAACATCATTGAATTCAATTCTAAGAAAGAAGTTTAGCCAACATAACTCGCTTTGAGCTTTCCTTAAATTAGTACAACGTTCTAGAAATTCTAGCAATCCCAATCTATTTTGAGACATAACAAAATTGAACACAAATTAGGAAGATATTCATGGTCTCAACTCATTTGAGCATTTTATCAAACGTTAGGTGTGCAAATTTAACTACAAGATTCTTCTACAAGATTTCCTTCACTCCTCACCCCAATATTTACCCATTTGAGCTCAATAATCTTCCCACAAACCTTATTGGTACAAAAATATATACATAATACTCTTACACCCAAGAATCATACTCCTAATCTCCAATATTTTACCCCAAACTCGAAATTGAAGACTAGGGGTTTGAATCTTACGTCTTAGATGAAGATCTTGTGAGATTTCCTTGTTGGATTTCAAAGCTTAGACATGATCTTGATGAACAAAACACTTCATCTACTTCCTCTATCTAGAACACTCTCACTTTTCTCTAAAGAATCTCAGATAACTTTCCCAAAATAAGCCCCAAAGCCTATGTATCAAAATGAGGCCCGGTTATGAAAATAGGAAAATGGACCCTCCAAAATCATGTATGCGGTCGCAAAATGAACCGCACAATCGGTGTGCGGGTTTTACAATGGACCGTAAAATTGGTGCCAAGAATTGGACTGTGCTGGCTAGGTCTACGACAAGTTTTGCGATCGCATAACCACTTCTGCGATCACAGAATTGGTAGCAGAATCACCTTCTGCCAGCCTTTGGTAATTTGCTCATAATCTTTTGTAGGAGTGTCCAAATGACAAACGGTTTGAAGAATTAGAAACGAGACACATAGACCTTGTTTTGATAGGTAATACACCATACAACGTCATACAATGATAGTTATGCTCATTTGAAGTTAGGTCTTATGCGAACTCACTTGAAACTTTATCCCATCATAATATTTTTAACTTGATTTAGCCTTGGGGCTCTTCTTATACCATAAACCATACTTAATGCACCTCATACATATATTATCATGATCAATTGATATCATTAATATAATAGTCCTTGTCTACACATAAAATAATATAATTAGCGGACATCAACTTTCTTAATAGCGCTTAAATACTTTGCAATTATCCGAGGTGTTACAAAAACATTAATTGGTATCAGAGCGGGTTATCCTTGAAGATGCTAACACCTTAGGAAAAGATCAAGATGAGTGCACCACCTGAAAGCTAAAAAGGTCAATCCACTTATAGGACATCACTCTTCAATGGCCAATACTACTCATGGTGGAAAACAAGGATGACAGATCACATGCAGGAAAAAGATTACGAGCTATGGGTTATAATCACTAATGGCCCACTTCCAACACTGAAGAAAAATGTTGAAGGTGAGGATGTTCCAAAGACAAGAGGTGACTACAATGCTAAGGACTTGAAAAAGTGGGAGAACAATGCTAAAACCAAGAAATGGCTTGTCTGTGGACTTGGTCCTGATGAGTACAGCAGAATCCAAGGTTGCTCCACTACCAAGAAAATATGGGACACACTGCAAGTGTCCCATGAATGAACAACTTAGATAAAAAGATCAAGTGGAACCTCAAAGTTTTCCCAATATGAAAACTTTGCCATGAGGGATGGAGAAACCATTTAGGAGATGTACACAAGGTTCACTACATTGATAATTGAATTAAAGTCTCTTGGAAGGATTATCTCTGAAGAAAAAAGGGTTAAGAAGATCTTAAATAGGGTTTTACCAGTTACATGGGAAAGAAAGATCATAGTCATTCAGGAATCAAAGAATATTGCTACTCTTCCGTTGGATGAGTTGATTGGAAGTCTCAAGGACTATGAACTTAGGAGGCAAATCATGAACATGGATGTACCTAAGAAGGATAGGAGTCTGCACTCAAAGTCACTGAATGTTCTGATTTAGAAGGTGATGAAATAGAAATGATTACTAAAGACTTCAAGAAGTACCTAAGAAGAGGAAAAGGTTCTTCAAGAAGTGGAAGCTACAACAAGGCCAAAACTACAGAGAAGCAGGTAAATAATGGATGCTATAAATGTGTAAATCTTGATCACATGATCAAGAACTATCCCTTGTGGGAGATTGAATGGAAAAGGGAAAGAGCTAAACGAAGGAACATATTCATCCCAAGAAAAAGGAAAGGTAAAAGATGAGTTATAGAAAAAGGATGAATATGTAAGAGTTTTGAAAGAGGACTTAACTAAGGTTAGGCAGCTTTATAGAACATGTAAATAGAACAGGTCCTCTGATGAACTTCCATGCCTATAAGAACACCATAGTAGCAACGTAAGGTGACTTGGCTTTGGAAACTCTGCACCTAAATTGGATCCCAAAAGCAAAGTACCTCACACTCACTGAGAATAAGATTTACACTCATTATGGTAACACTGCTCACTATAAGAGTGAATGTGATGCAAAAGAAAAGGCAAGTCTATAGATAAAAAATTTTGTTCTAGGGAAATTTAAGCTGCCAAGTTGGGCAAACAAGAATCTAATTTATATTTTTGCCTATAGAAAGGGACCCAAACTAGTTTGGGTTCCTAAGAATAACCCCTGCTTTCCTTTTACAGGTCCAAATGTAGGAGAGCGATCAAATATGGTACATGAATAGCGGTTACTCAAAGCACATGTAGGGAGTAAGAACCAGTTCATTTCACTTGTTGCCTTTAAAAGAAGTAATTTATCCTTTGGAAATGTAAATAAATGTGAGATCATTGGAGTTGGGAAGGTATGCAAATCTGATACATAGTAGAGAAGTTGTTTATCACAAGAGAAGTTGTTTCTTCTCTCCAAACGTTGCTCCCCAAAATCCAAGATACTTATTTTAAGATGCGTTAGGCTTCATATAGGTCAGCAAGGGCCGCCTCCAAATTTACAAAAATAGGCCTGGGTAACTTTTCCGACAGTAGACGTGCGCGGCCGCGCACCTGGAGGTGTGACCGCGCACATGGCCGCGCACATGTGGAAGAACACTATGTCACTTGCGCGCTCAAGTGCACGCTGTGTGTCGCTCGTGCGCGGTTACGCACCTGGGTTTTCCTTTTGCTCAACTCTTTTTCCTCCCACTAAGTGCATTATTCATCCATTGATCCCCTCTGTATCACATGCACTGAAAGACAACATATTAGACCAAATCCGACCAAATCTCTATTGAATCAGCCAAAATAATGATGCAAAGTGGGGAAAAATAATAAGTATCTTTAAGCTCATCAAACACCCCCACACTTAGCTTTTGCTCGTCCTGAGAAAATCTAAAATGAAAACGCTCCTAATATTGCAACCATCTCAGACAAGTGGCCAGCTAAATCAACTTGATACCATCTCGGGGTCACATTCTACCTCAACCCCGGTCATAACATTCCACTAGTGTTGTGGTCAAATTGGAACCAAATCCTCGATGCACCTCACAAGTAAGAGACAATGCCCATTTACACACCAATTGCAATTAACAGCCTCAGGCAGTATACAACAATTGCTCACCCTCACAAATAAGTGGCTCATCCTTTCTAAAGTACCATAAGCTAGGCTATTGCATAACTGTCCACTAATGTAGGAACAACCTCATCTAGATCATGTAGGACTTTGTATTTGGTTCTAATGTAGGCTATGGTATGGGTTGGATATAATTTGTATAAAAGTATCTACACCTCCCTAAGCACTTTAATACCAACAACTTCATACTTGTCCTACCCCTTTTTGATTGACAGTTGTCCACAAACTCCACAATCAAAGCACACCCCAGATCTCAATTCTTTAAGCACAACATACAAGTATATTACATCAACAGGGGAACATTCACTTTCATTTCCTTACTCAACATGAGCAAAATTTTCTATTCTTTTTTTTTCTTTTTTTTTCTTTCTACTTAACATTGGTTCCACTCAAACCCATCCCCCAGCCCCGCACTTATGTCTCTTCATATTTTAGTATTACACACAAGGCATTCAAGTGATTAGGGATGGCTACAAGTTCAGGTCGTACTGTGGTTGCCAAAGAAAAAGGGAATTAGGCTCAACTGGGTTGACTAGGGATAAATTATCAGTTCTCAAGAGGGTTCAAAGCAGTCGAAAAATCAAGAAGCTATCAAAGAAGGCCTACGGTCATCTCCAAACTCGACTATTACCTAAGCTTTCTCCTTGAGTCACAACCAAGCAAAGTTCTAGACCTTGTCATGCATAATCACTATGCAAACATTTACCTCACACCACATAGTGTCTCGGATAGGCACACTATTTAGACCGTAGTCACCAATGGTCTCTCTAACTTATAAGGGCGGGATCATGCATCCCACCACTCAGGCACAGTCAACTTTGCCAACCACAAGCAACTTTTCAAAAATCGAAAACCAAGAAATAACAAAAATCTACTCTAAAAGGTGTATGGTTCAAAATATTACGACCATGGTAGAGAACCAAACAAGAAAGAAATTGAAGTAAGTGAAGAAGTTATCCTAAAAAATAAGAAAATATTTTTGGATTTTTGTTTTAAATAAGAAGGCAAAGTAAACAATGCTCTGATACCATTTCTTTCTTTTTTTCTTTCAAATAAGAAGGCAAAGTAAACAATGCTATTTATACTACCCCCACCCCTACACTTAAAAAGTGGCATGTACCCATGTCATAAAATTAAAATACAAAGGTGAAGAAAACTTCCCTGAACATCTAGTCGGGGTTTGAGTCGAAGTCGGGCTCCAGTCTTCACGCCTGAACTAATACACAAATCCATGCGGATAGCTTCTTCTCGGCCTTCTTTGGGTACATCTACACTTATCTTTATCGTACCACAGTCTTCTCTTTCGATCCCTTTACTTTTCACTCAACACTCGCAAATGATTTGTCCTTTTGTGCCCCTTTGTCTACATCCATCTTAAAAGTCACAGTCTCCTTGCCCACTTTAAGCATAAATTTTATCTCTTGTATATCTAATATAGCTTTGTCTGTCGCTAAGAATGGTCTTCATAGGATGAGGGGGACCTCCTTGTTTTTCTCCATATTTAGCACTATAAAATTCACAGGAAATACGAACTTACTCACCCAAACTAACACATCTTCCACTATCCCCTCGGGCATTATAGTCATTTAGTCTGCCAGCTGCAAAGATATGGGAGCAAACTTTATCTCTCTAATCTCCTTTTCCAATTTACTGTAGATAGATATATGCATTGAATTAATTGAGGCACCCGAATCACATAAGAATTTATCAAAATTAATAGTTCCTAAAGAGCAGGGTATGGTAAAACTCCCTGGATCTCCACACTTTTGTGGGAGTTTATTTTGCAATATCGCGCTGCAATGCTCTGTGATCTTGACAACTGAGGTCTTCTCTAGTTTCCTTTTCTTCGTAAGGATCTCTTTCAAGAATTTAGCATAAGAAGGAAATTGTGAGAGCACTTCAGTGAATGGTAAGTTTACATGAACCTGCTTCAGCACTTTGAGAAATCTCTCAAACTGCTTGTCTAGATTTTCTCTATTTAGCTTTTGGGGAAAGGTAAAGCAGGCATATGCTTGCTCTCCTCAGTTTCCTCCCTTCTCGAGTTTTCTGCCTTTATTCTTTTCTCAGCTTCAATATGGCCTTTCTTCTTCTTATCAACATTACTTTTCAGCTGCTCCCCACTTTCTTTTTTAAGTCTCATATCTTTTTGGATTGGGGTGAGATCTTTCAACACTTGCCCACTTCTCAAAGTTACAACATTCACTGTTTCTTTTGGATTTCTTTCAGTATTAGCAGGGAGAGTTCCTAGAACCCTCTCAGATAATATCGTTGCAATTTGTCCCACTTGATTCTTTAAATTTCGAATTGCTTCTCTTTGTACTTCAAATCTTTCATCAGTTATCACAATGAATGCCTTCATTATATCTTCTAGGCCATACTGATTGGACTGTTGAGGCTGAAACTGCTGCCTCGGCTGATTCATAAACCAAAAGCTCCTTATTCCTGAGATTTGGGGTTGTTTTGTTTCCATGCATTTGTAGTACTAGGTGAACTCCAAAAAAAACGAGGGTACCTCTGACCCATTGCATTAAAATTATATTTTGCCACAGCATTCACCTCCAAATGACACCAAATTTTTCAGACAAGTTCCAAATAGTAAAACGAACCTATTCCAAATCCCAAAACCAAATTCCGAACCAGATAGCCAAAAAGTCAACCTACGGTCAATCTTGGGAAATCTTCTAAAGCTCAACTTGCCAACTTTTGACAAAACAATACAAATCAACCTACGGACCTCCGAATTCAATTTCGGACATACACCCAAGTTCAAAATCACGATACGAAACTATCGGAGCCATCAAAATTACTGTTCCGGGATCTTTTTCATGAAAGTCAAACTTTGGTGAATATTTCTAACTTAGGCTTCTAAACCAAGAAGCAAAGGGCCCAAATCAACCCGAAATCTTCCCAGAATAAAACTAACCAACCCAACAAGTCATCAAACCACAAATACATATGTGTGAAGCATCAAAAGGGAAATCAGGACTCATATACAAAAAATTGTCATTCGGGTCGTTACATTCTCCACCTTTTAAAATAAGCATTTGTCCTCGAACGTACCAAGAGTCTCTCCCACGCTATCAAATCACTGTATAAACTCACCATACACATGCCCGCGGGTGATCCCACATCACCCCAATCCACATAAGCCCGATAATATCTTCTCAACTGAAGATTATTCCTTACACTCCTTCCAATATACCTTAGAATCAAACTTCCACGCCCACCAAGGGACCTATTATCACCCAATCACACTGTAAAATCCTCAACTAGTTGTAACAGCTTATGCATACATCTACAAGGTATAACCACACGTCGTGACACATCAGCTATATGCCCATAACAATAATTTTGACCACAATAGCTACCATTTACAAAATATGGTAGTGGTAATAGCCTCATATCGACAAAAACCTTGTCCCCAAACCTACTCAATATTGATAATGATGCAAGAAATAGGTGAAACTCATAACTACTCACCCGATCAATAAGGCATATGAAAAGTCACCAGAGCACATACATCGCAATCCAACCCAACAAGAACAACTCGATTATGACTAGATATGGAAAGAGAAGCATATGAGAAAACTACCAAACAAGTCCAACATGCACAACTCCCCATTGTAAATCATACTACGAATCCATCCCACAAGGGAGAAATAAAACATATAAACTAATCATAAGGAGCTCATCCCAATATAACTCCACCGCGGCACGTAGCCTGGTCCAAACATATCAATCCATACGGAAATACAAGGATATCGGCATTAGCTCTGAATTGCAAGTAGAATAGACATCACACCATCCGAAAACCTTTCACTAACTCATATTCCGCGGAATGCAATGACACATGTAACAGACTTCTGTCACGACCCAAATTTTTCACCTTAGGATGTGTGATGGCACCTAGTCTCTAATACTAGATAAGCCTAACATGCATAAAGAAATAGCGAAAATAATAATAAAACCGCATGTCTAATCTATTGCACTATCATAATAAATCTCAACAGCACAGCTGACAAATAACTTTCAAAATCTGGTGGAGCTGAGTCATAAGCTACATAATGTTTTAAAACCTCTACTATAACACTGTCTGGTAAGGGAAATAACAATAATAAGAAGATAACAGAAGGTGACTACGAGGCTTGCAGACGTCGAGCTGGTATACCTTGAAGTCACCAGAAAGCAGCTAACAAACCAATCACTAGAGGCCAACACGGGCAGACGTATATGGATCTGCATAAAATTGTGCAGAAGCGTAGTATGAGTACACCACAACGATACCCAATAAGTATAAAGTCTAACCTCGGTAGAGTAGTGACGAGGCTAGGTCAAGACACCTACTAGGACATAATAAACAGAACAAAAATATAATAATGAGAAGTAATGGAAAGCGAAGAAATGAATGATAACAAAGCAGTTTAGTAATGTAAGCTAATGACATAATTTTAAACAAAAAGGGCAACAAGAAGGAAACACATATTGAGAACCAAAAATAATTAAATATAGACAAAAAGGTAAGACAAGGAAGAATAAAAAAGGTACCGCATATTGTTCACCGAATACATTTTTCAAGATAAAATGTACAATAAGAATCACAGCCGAGGTACCGCCTCGTATTCAAAAATCGGCTCTCTCTCGTTAGGTAATTACCGAGGCAAAAACAGCTCTCTCAGAAGTCAGTTTCCTCGCCATCTTAGTGGGACTAGTCTACAAAACTTTCACTTATTCATAATCTCAATCACAATATTTCCTTATATCATCGCGGGAGCCTTACATTTTGTTTCGAAAATCATTTTCACGAAATATCTACACGTGATTTAGCCCACCTTATCTCATCGCGTGGCTTCAAGTAGTTCCCATACTAGCAACACGAGTATCAAGCCCATCTTATCTCATCGCATGTGTATGAACCCCTAGCCTTATACCTCCACATGCATATCAATATCTCAACTCGCACAACAAGTGCCCGTACGCCACAACATTTCAAAAGAATCAACAATACTAATGTTTCCACAACAAATAGCCCATGGCTCAACCACAATGTGCACAATAATCTCAACAATAACTAAAAAGAATGTGAATTTCTCAACAAGAGAGACCTCTCAACAATTAACAACTTCACCTCAATTTGATAACGGATTTTACAACTTCAATACCAATAGTTCAACAAGAAGGTTTTAACGAATTAATAACTTAATTTAACAATTTAAGAGGTAATAAGTCAATAAGGAAGACAATAACTTCAACTAGAGCATATAAGAGCAAAATAACAAGAAAGGGGTAGAACAAGTGTTAACAATTTCAAACAAAGCATGTAAATGGTAGATTAACAAATTTAAGAGATATAACATGTTATGACAATTCAATTAAAGGAATGGGAAGAGTCTAAATAACCTAAACCGGTCAATTACCACATATAGCTCGTGTACCCACTTGTCACCTTGCGTAAACGGTTTTCACATAACACAAATAGCACAATCAACCCAAATCCTAAGGGGTAGTTCTCCTACACAAAGTTAAGCAAGATACTTACTTCAGCTAGGCCAACTCAACCCTCGGAAATAGCTTTTCCCTTAAACTTTGCCTCCACACAGCTCAAATCTAACCAAAATTGATATAATATCATCAACCAATGCAAGGAAAAATAATTACAATAGATAAAGCTTTGATATTTACGAAATTCCCAAAACATCAACAATAGTTAACCCCATGCCTGCCCGGTCATAACCCGGATCGAAGGGTAGATGCCGACTACCCATAACCCCATGAATCCATATATGTGTTTTGTTTTAAAATCCTAGTCCAAATCGACTCTCAAAACTAAATTCTTCATTTTTCAAAAACTTGACAAAATGTTCCAATTTTCCTTTTTCATTCTCATATATTTTATTTTAAATATAAGATATAATCATGAAATACAGTTGGAAATCGTTTAGAATCACTTACCCAATTTTGGTAGATAAAAGTTCCCTCTCTAAATAGCCTCCTACCGAGTCTAGGGTTCCAAATTTAGAGAATATGATGCAAAATCCTGACTCTCAGCCGTTTAGTCCAGCTGCATATGTTGCATTTGCGGCATAGGGTTCGCATTTGCGAACCCTTGCAATTGCGAATCAGGGATCGCATTGCGAACTCTGACAGCCTCAACAGAAGTCGCATTTGCGACAAAGGCTTCGCAATTGCGAAGATGACACCTTCCGCAAAAGCTACCAATTGGTCGCAATTGCGAACCCCTCGTAGGCATGTTGACATCACAAATGCGAACAGGGAAGTTGCAATTGCGACATCTGACCACCCTGTGTCCCCTTCAAAATTTCGAGGCTGGTGCTGGCAATTGCGATAACAGAGCACCAACAATTCTATTTTTAGTCCAAACTATTCTGAATCACGTTTGAAACTCTTTCGAGTCTTTCGGGATCCAAAACAAACATCCAAACAAGTCTAAAAATATTATACGAACTCGTCGGATGATCAGAACACAAAAATAACATTTAGAACTATGAATCGGATACCAAAACAAATGAATTTCAACTTAAAGTTCAAGAACTTATAGAACTGCAAATTAGTGTCCGAATCCTATCAAATCAACTCCAAATGACACCAAATTTTGTAGACAAGTTCTAAATACTGTAACGGACTTACTCCAAGTCCCATCAAATTCCCAACCCGATAGTCAAAAGTCAACCTACGGTCAAACTTCTAAAACTTAAATTGCCACTTTTCGGCAAAACAACACAAACCAACCTATGGACTTCCGAAATCAATTTCGGGCATACGTCTGCAGTCCAAAATCACGATATGAAGCTATCCGAGCCATCAAAACACCGTTCCGGGGTCGTTTTCATAAAAGTCAACATTGGTTAATATAATCAACTTAGGCTTCCAAGCCAAGAACCAAAGGGTCCAAATCAACCCAAAACCTCCCCAGAAAGAAACTAACCAACCCCGCAAATAATAAAACAAAAATTACACACGTGTGAAGCATCAAAAAGGGGAAACAAGGCGCAAATACACAAAAGACCAGTCGGGTTGTTACATTCTCCCCTTTTAAAACAAACGTTCGTCTTCGAACGTGCATAGAGACATATGTGAAGTGATGAAAAGGTGAGGATAAAGACTTTGCATGTCGTGCTCAGTCTCCCAGGTCACCTCCTTGACAAGATAACCCTACCATTGAATCTTCACTCAAGCAATGTTCATTGATCTCAACTTTCGGACCTGTCCGTCCAAGATAGCCGTCGGCTACTCAACATAAGTCAAATCCTTGTCCAATTTGACTGAACTGAAATTTAATACATAGGACGGGTCACCATAATACTCCAGAGCATAGAAACATGGAACACTGGTGAACCGCTGATAAGCTGGGTGGCAATGCAAGCTTGTAGGCCACCTCACCAACTCTCTAAAGGATCTCAAAAGGACCGATATACCTAGGACTCAACTTGCCCTTATTCCCGAACCTCATCACTACCCTTCATGGGTGAAACCCGGAGCTAAATCCTCTCTCCAACGATAAATTCTACATCATGGGCTCTCTGATCGGCATAACTCTTATTCCTAGACTATGTTTTACAAAGCCGATCCTGAATAAATTAACTTTCTCCAAGGGATCTGGAACTAAATCGGTGCCCAACAACCTAGCCTCTCCCGAATCAAACCAACCAACAGGAGAATGACACCGTCTCCCATATAGGGCCGCATAAGGGGCCATCTGAATACTCGATTGGTAGCTATTGTTGTAGGCAAACTCTGCAAGCGGTAAGAATGAACAAAGATATATCAACTCACGTAACCCATCTAAATTTGGCACATATAATCAGCCCTACATCCGCAATACGTCATTATCTCCGATAAAAACCTCCTTGGCATTGCAGTTATGTACTGTGTCCTTAAGGACAAGCAAATGGGGTTATCATACTGACACTCTCTGATGCGCTCATATAATGAAGACTAAGAAACCACACAAGAAAAAACTCGGTTGGGCTACGAAACATCCAATCTTACAAACTGATTGGCCAAAGCCTGAACATTCATGGTTAGTGACCTCTCTACTGCCGGTAGATATGCTAAACTGACCAAACTCTCTGCCTTTAGACTCATACCATCGTTCACTCTATTGGCCTTCCTGAGATGATACAAAATAGTGATATCATAGTCTTTAAGCGACTCTAACCATCTACGCTGCCGTAAATTAAGTTACTATTAGTTGAGCATATGTTGTAGACTCCGGTGGTTTGTATAGACCTTACATGGGACACCGTACAGATAATGCCTCCAAATCTTCAATGCATGAAAAATATTTGCCAATTCCAAGTCGTGGACAGGATAATTCTTCTCATGAACCTTCAGCTGCCGAGATGCATTGGCAATCACCCTATCATCTTGCATCAACACCACTCCAAGCCCAATACGCGATGCATCACAATACACAGTGTAAGACCCCGAGCCCGTAGGCAATACCAATAGTGGGGCTGTAGTCAAAGCAGTCTTGAGCTTTTAAAAGCTCGCCTCATACTCCTCAGTCCATCTGAAAGGAGCACCCTTCTAGGTCAATCTATCATAGGTGCGGCAATGGATGAGAAACCCTCAACGAAACGACCATAATACTCGGCCAAACCAAGAAAATTCCGAATCTCAGTAGTTGAAGATGATCTAGGACAAGTCTAAACTGCTTCAATCTTCTTTTGATCTACCTTGATCCCCTCACTAATCACCTCATGACAAAATAAATACCATTGAATTGAGCCAGAACTCACACTTCAAGAACTTTGCATACAACTTCTTCTCCTTCGAGGGTTGGAGCACGTTCCTCATATGTTGCTCATGATCCTCCCGACTTCTGGAGTACACCAGGATGTCATCAATAAACACAATGACAAACGATTCAAGATATGGCTCGAATACACTGTTCATCAGGTACATAAATGTTTATGGGGCACTGGTCAGCCGTAATGACATCACAATGGACTCGTAATGACCATACCGAGTCCTAAAGGCAGTCTTCGGAATATGCGAATCCCGAATCCTCACCTGATGATACTCTTACCTCAAATCAATCTTTGAGAACACTCTGGCACCCTGACGCTGGTCAAATAAGTCATCAATGCGTGGTAATAGGTACCTCTTCTTCACTATAACATTATTCAACTGTCTATAATCAATACACATCCGCATAAAACCTTCCTTTTTCTTCACAAACAAAATCGTAGTAGCCCAAGGCAACACACTGGGCCAAATGAAACCCTTATCAAGCAACTCTTGTAGCCGATCCTTTAACTCTGCTGGTGCCATACGATATGGTGGAATAGAAATGGGTTGAGTGTCTGGCAATAAGTCAATACCAAAATTGATATCTTTATCAGGCGGCATACCTGGAAGATCTGTCGGAAATTAATCCAGGAAGTCTCTCACTATCGGAACTGACTCAATGGTAGGAGTATCATCTCTGACATCTCTCACAAAGGCTAAACATGCCCATTCTCAACCATTCAGTGAGCCTTAAGGAAGGACACAACCCTGCTAGGAATATGATCCAATGTACCCCTCCACTCCAACCACGGCAAACCTAGCATAACCAGTGTCACAGTCTTGGCATGATAATCCAGAATAGCGTGATAGGGAGACAACTAGTCCATGCCCAACATCACGTCAAAGTATACCATATTGAGCAATAATAGATCAACTCTGGTCTCAAAACCACCAATAACAACTAAACACAACTGATACACACGGTCCACAACAATAGAATCTCCCACAGGCGACACATAAATAGGAGAACTCAAAGAATCACGAGATATATACAAATACAGAGCAAACTAAGATGACACATATGCATAAGTGGATCCCAAATCAAATAAGATTGATGCATCCCTATGACAATCCGAAATGATACCTATGATGACTGTGTCTGATGTGACTTCCTTCGTCCTACTCAAAAAAGCAGAGAATCTAGCCTGGCCTCCCCCTCCAGGTCCACCAATACCTGTTTGACCTCCACCCATAGTTGGTTCTACAGGTGGAGCGGCAATTGGAGAATCAACCATGGCCTATGAAGTCTGTGGACCAGGTGGAATCTGGGGATCCTGAGTAGTCTGTGGAGGTGCACCCCTCCTGAGTCTGCGGTAGTACATTACCATATATCGGGTATCACCACACTCAAAGCAAGCTCTCTGTAGGCGTGGCTACTAAAATTGGCCCTGGCCTAGTCGGCTAGACTGACCGCTGAAGGTACCCCGTGCAGGAGGTGCACTATATATGGCTGATCAAAATGGGCAATCTGAGACCTCGGAATAGCCGGACAAGTACTAGAAGCTGGAAGTTCTGAATGAATTGGACGGATCACATAGCATCTACCATGACGAGATGTAGCTGGGGCGTGGGAACCACTATATCCTCCAAAATCTCGAGGCCTCTTGACCTTCCTATCCTCTCTCTTACGACCCCGCAAACCCTCCAACCTCTGCGAGATATCTACCACCTGCTGATATGGAGTATCTATCTCCAACTCTCGAGCCAAGCTAAATCTAATACCATAGTTAAGCCCCTCGATGAATCGGCGGACTCGCTCTCCGACTATAGAAACCAAGGTAGGTGCATGTCTGGACAACTCACTGAATATGATGGCATACTCTAACACTGTCATAATACCCTGGCATATATACTCAAACTCTGTGCACCATGCATCCCGAAAGGTTTGGGGAACAAACTCTCTCAAGAACATCTCTGAAAACAGAGTCCATGTGAGAGAAGTTGCATCGGCTGGGCTACCCTCCTCGTAATCCCACCACCACTGATACGCTGCTCTTGACAGCTGGAATGTGGTTAAAGCAGCTCCACTTGTCTCCACAATACCCATGGTGTGGAAAATACAGTGGCATTTCTCTAGAAAACCCTGCGCATCCTCTGAAGCTAGGCCACTACAAGTAGGAGGATGATACTTCTTGAACCTCTCAAGTCTAAGATGATCCTCGTCAAATGTCACTACCCTAAACTTGGGCTGAACCGGAATAACACGCTACACTGGCAAAACTCCTGGAACTTGATCAACCTGGACCTGGTGTTCTGGAGTACAGGTAGTGGGAGTCTAGGATCCTCCCCTGGCTTGAGATGTAGCTGGTGTGAGAGGAATCAATCCCGCCTAAGCCAGAGTGGAGAACATGCTCAAAACCTGTGCTAGGGTCTCTTGAAGTGCAGGGGTGACAACAGGAGCCTCGGGTGCCTGTCCTCCAACCGGAGCTACTGGTGGCTCCTCAGTTGCTGCTCGGGCAGGTGCTCTAGCTGCACCACGTGCCCCTCTTCAGCCTCTGCCCTAGCCCCGGCCTCTCGCGGCTCTAGCAGGGGGAACGTGTGTTTGATCGTTGAATCCAGCAGTGTGTGTCCTCACCATCTGTGAAAGAATAGAAAGTTAAAGATTCAGATTTCGCAGTCAACCAATTCGCACAATAAGGAATCAATGAAGAGGAATTTTCCTAACAGTTCTGTAGCCTCTCGAAGATAAGTACAGACGTCTCTGTACCGATCCGTAAGACTCTACTAAACATGTTTATGACTCGTAATACCTATGAACCTAGAGCTCTAATACCAACTTATCACGACCCCAATTATCCACCTTAGGATGTCGTGATGGCACCTAGTCTTTAAGACCAGGTAAGCCTAACATGCATAGAGAAATAGCGAAAATAATAATAAAACCTCAAGCTTAAACCATTACACTATCATAATAAATCTCGACAGTATAACTGAGAAATAACTCCCAAAATCTAGTGGAAATGAGTCATAAGCTCTACAGAATGTTCTAAAACCTCTACTAAAACACTGTCTGATAAGGGAAATAATAGTAATGAGAAGATAACAGAAGGTGACTCCAAGGCATGTAGATGTCGAGTAGGTATACCTTGAAGTATTCAAAAAACACCTAACAAATTTATTCCAAAAAATATTCTATTTGGATTATAATGAGTATTTGTGATTGATTTTTTTGGTTAGAGGTTTTCAAACAATAAATTTATATTATTATTATTATTTTTATTTTTAAAGTATTACTCCCTCAGTTTCAGTTTATTGGTCTGTTAAAAAAAGAATGACCCCTTTCTAAATTTGGAAATAATTTACCTTAAACTTCCAATTCTATCCTTAATGAGAAGTTTTTATTACCACACAAATACTATGTACTCCTTTCTCACTGGTTTAGGATCACAAATTTCAAAAGTTTTTATTTTTTCTTAAATTTCGTGCCTATTCAAACAGGTTCACATAAATTGGAACGGAGGGAGTATGTGCTATCACTATATGAATTTCCTTGATTTTTCTTTTTTTTGTTGTTAATATTACTTTTTATTTATTTATATGCTTATCTTATTAATGCATCAAAAATATTAAAAATTAAGTATTCAATGGGCTTAGGCTTACACCTCAAGTAAAATGCCTCACTTCACTCCCGCCGCTTATAAAATACTACTCCCTCCGTTCCAATTTATGTGAACATGTTTGACTGGGCACATAGTTTAAGAAAAAATAAAATTTTTTGAAATTTGTGGTCCTAAACAAATCAAAAAGGGGCTCAGAGTATTTGTGTGATTACAAAAGCTTCTCATTAAAGGTAGAATTGTAAGTTTAAGCTAAATTGTTTTTAAATTTAGAAATGGGTCATTTTTTTTAGAACAGACCAAAAAAAAATATGTTCACATAAATTGGAATGGAGGGAGCAAATATTATTGCTAATAAAGCATTGAACGAAATCATGGAAATTCACTTCAAAGAAGTGCACATGCATTTTGTACCAATGTCTCCAAGTGATGTGACTTTAATGGCTACTTGGTTGGGCTTCAGGACTTCAAAAGAATCTCTCCATGATTTATTGATGTTCCATTTTTGTCCTATGATTATTGAATTATTCTTTGGGAAATTCAGAGAGAACAAATTGAGGGTAGATTGAAATATAAGATGCCTCAGACCTAAGTACTTTTATTCGAGTAACATGTGTGTGTCTGTTGAGTTTTGTTGAAATGGAAGATGCCTTAGGTCTAAATTGTTCTTTCTTTGAAAGTGTGTGTATTCACATATATCATTTATTGATCGCTGTGGCCCTACACTTACTGTTTCTCTCAAAAAAAAAAAAGAAACAACATAAAGCAAAACAATTTTTGCTGCTCTTTCAAGAATCTACCATAGAATATATCATGCTTTAACTACGAGTCGACTGAATATATAGTGCTATGCAATACTCAAGCTTCGACTATATTTTAAAGCCATGTTCGTTTTTTTAGAGTTTAACTAATATACACGCATGGTAAAGAAATTTTATAGTCTTAGGTCACTCAAAAACCAAGAAAATATAGATTCTCATAGCAGGCATACATTAGCAGTGTTAAAAAATTTCCAGGATTGTGTATATAATTAAATAAACTCTTTTTATAATCAAACATAACGACTTCTGGTTGGTCATCTTACCCTTAAACTGTACGTGCGGTTATTTTTATCCCATCATTCACTAAGTTAGCTATTTGAGAATATGAACAAAGGCGTATAATTATAATGAGCCCGGTTATGCAAAAATTACTAAGATTAGGGCAAATTTTCATGCCGAATTTGTAAAGCGGATAGGAGCCAAGAAAGAGCAAAGTGAAAAGATCCCAGCATTTACATGACAGTTACATTTTTGGATCACAAAAAATTCAATTTGTAGGGAGGGATTCTTTCTTTATTTCATGTCACTCATATTTGCTTATTGGAAAATTTAGCTTCTCATGGACCCTTTTCATTTGGTGCAGAAACTTAGTGGCTATAAGATACTTCTACATGTTATATTATAGACCTTGATTAGCCTTTTTCTTTTAGTATTTCTTACCTTTTCATATACAGCTGTAATGTCACAACTCGCACTTTGGAGTCGTGATTTTGGCTAAGATCTGGTGAGAAAAGGCTCTTCTGATTGTCTAACGTAGAACTGTCTACTCGGGCAACTTGGACTTTTTAATTTTAAGCATATATAAGGGGGTATAGGTGATGAAAGCTCCGACCTGCCTCCCCCATACGTGCTGCCACCAAGCCGTATCGAACGAGCTACCTTGGGGGCAACCTCAAGGGCCTGCCTAGATGACTCAAAGGAGTGTCAAAGGTATCCATATGAGTTTGGTAATTCTATGGATGGCGCAATGCCTTCGGGCTAGCGTTGGACATCAAAGTGGCGTTGGAGGCTCGATGTATGGGACGGCCAGCCCCGCGGGCTGCCGAATGTTGGAAGGAAACCTCCATGCCGATTGGATACTTGATGCACCTGTCATAGGGGCATCATGTGTCGACTTATGAGTATGGCTTGGGTTCAACCATGCAAGCAAGGGTCCGTTGGCCTAAAGGTGTAGCTGTGGGGCGACACTGCACTATTCGGGATGGAAGCGTGTCGCGAGGGCAATGTATTGGCATGACACGAAAGACGCGCATGACAATGGCCAAGGGCTAAAGGTTGCCTTACTCGGGCGAAGCATGAGCTAGTCACGGATGCACTAGGCTAGTGTCAAGCTTGAGGATTGGGCTTTGCACGCGGGAGCGATGCTCAGTCTTGGGCGAAGGAAAAGACATCTCCTAAGCCAATCCCCCAGGGCACGCATTGATTGTGATCCTAAGATGAAGCGCCATGACATGTCTAGGGCCAAGGGCCTAGACATCTTACGGGTGGCACAAGTTGGGGCGAGCCTCATGGGTGAGCCCCACCAACAGGCACGGGATCATGCTTGGAATCCTTGGAAAGGAAACACGCTGGCCTGCAGCGAGGGGAACTGCAGGCGCCGCACGGGCGGGCAGGTGCTGCTACCCAATGTAAAGATTTGGGCCCGTGACACTTGGTATCAGAGCCGATTAAGGCTATACTATGCCATGGCACAATGTCAAGGAAAAGGGTGGATATGGCGAGCGCATTTTGGATGTCAGTGCAGAGATCACGTCAAAGCAGAGATTGATGTTCATATGCCACCAGAGATCGAGAACCCGATACTGATGGTCGAAGAAAGAAATGGGTGATTCCATTGTCTTTCGAGAGTCTAAGGTGCTACTGAATAAGGTGATATGCCGATGAGTCGGATGGTCAAGAAAAGGCCATGTTTGCCAGGTCGTGCAACCATATTGCGAAGAGTGGGAGCCATGGACTATAAACTTGGGCATGATCATAGTGGAGATCTTGCCAAGGATGCGTGTGACGCATCAGTTGAGTGTCTTTCCTTCGGGATAGACTTCTGAGCTGCCTGAGGGCATTGCCATGGTGAGAAAACGGATTCGAGGGTATAGCGAAGCTTCAGAATTGGGCGAATTTCCAAGTTAGAAGGTGTCATTCTGGAAAGAAGTACGTTGAATGATCGGGGACTGTTGAGAGTCCAGGTGCGAGGCACACCGAACCGGAAAGCCGTGCTAGAAGGACCAAGAGGGTACCTGTCTATAGGGCCAGTATTGAAGTACTACCGGGAGCATTGGCTACTTGCTGAGGAAGTGACAGTTGAAAAACAAAGAGCTTTGTTCAGAAATGTGGCGATGCTATGACTTTGGGAATGTAGTACTCACCAAAGGTCGTCCCAAGAGCTGGCCGAATGCCAAGTGGGACGACAACGCTAAGATGTATCCCCCACATTGAGTGTGGGAGGATCCCGCCTATGCAAGAGGCATATGGGCGAAGTTGTGAGTCCAGAAGCTAACACATCTTCAAGGTAGTGAAGGCAAGGAAAAGCTACGGGAGCGGAAGGCTACGGGAGCTATGCCAGAGGCGTTTGAAGGCTACGTGAGCGATTGAGCAACTAGAGCCGCGCCAAAGAGCACATTGATGTGCTAACCTATGAAGGGAAAGTTTCAGACCGACATGAAGGCCGTGAGGGTCATGGTGTGATTGACTAGTGTGGGTCAATCACAAAGTGAGACACCAGAGGGTGCAAGTGCGGAGGCACTTTCCAAGTGAACACCGGAAGGAGGTGAAGTGTAGAGGCACGCTTGGAAGATACTTGGGGGAGGAGTGCATGGGGCACGACTCCTTTTGAGAATAGACTTCGAGGAAGTCCAACCCACAGGACGAAGGAAGCCGACATGGGCATACCTGAGGGGGAAGACTCCGGGATGTCTTAGGCCATGATGTGTCATCGGGGACCATGACATTATGAGTGTGGGAGGATGTCACAACTCGCACATTGGAGTTGTGATTTTGGCTAAGATCTGGTGAGAAAAGGCTCTTCTGATTGTCTGACGTAGAACTGTCTACTCGGGCAACTTGGGCTTTTTAATTTTAAGCATATATAAGGGGGGTATAGGTGATGAAAGCTCTGACCTGCCTCCTCATACGTGTTGCCACCAAGGCGTATCGAACGAGCTACCTTGGGGGCAACCTCAAGGGCCTGCCTAGATGACTCAAAGGAGTGTCAAAGGTATCTATACAAGTTTGGGACTTTTATGGACGGCGCAACACCTTCGGGCTAGCGTTGGGCATCAAAGTGGCGCTGGAGGCTCGATGTGTAGGATGGCCAGCCCCGCAGACTGCCGAATGTTGGAAGGAGACCTCCGTGCCGATTGGATACTTGATGCACCTGTCATAGGGGCATCATGTGTCGACTTGTGAGCATGGCTTGGGTTCAACCATACAAGCAAGGGTTTGTTGGCCTAAAGGTGCAGTTATGGGGGGACACTACACTATTCGGGATGGAAGCGTGTCGCGAGGGCAATGTATGGGTATGGCACGAAAGACGCGCATGACAATGGCTAAGGGCTAAAGGTTGCCTTACTCGGGCAAAACATGAGCTAGTCACGGATGCACTAGGCTAGTGTCAAGCTTGAGGATTGAGCTGTGCACGCGGGAGCGATGCTCAGTCTTGGGCGAAGGACAAGACATGTCCTAAGCCAATCGCCCAGGGCGCACATGGATTGTGATCCTAAGATAAAGCGCCACGACATGTCTAAGGCCAAGGGCCTAGACATCTTACGGGCGGCACAAGTTGGGGCGAGCCTCATGGGTGAGCCCCACCAACAGGCACAGGATCGTGCTTGGAATCCTGGGAAAGGAAACAGGCTGGCCTGCAGCGAGGGGAACTGCAGGCACCGCACGGGCGAGCAGGTGCCGCTACCCAATGTAAGGATTTGGGCCCGTGACATGTAATCCCTATTGAAAAGGGATATATGGCCAATTTCTGAAGATCCCTTTATGAAGAAGGTCCTCTTCTTTCTTGCTTTGTATCCCTTGTTGTCTTGTTAAAGTTTCCAAGCCCACTAAACTCCACTTTTGTGTCTTCCAGTGTGCATCTTCTAGGGTGGTTTTCACTTTAATTTTTGCTCGCATGGTTCTTGGCACATGATTAATTTGTATGAGCCTCTCTTTTAAAATTAATTAGAAATTAATTGATATGAATCAACATTCATATTCTATTAGAGTCTGTTTTATCCAAATGAAGTTTTATTATGTCGGGTTTTGTAATATGCACAAAGTATCCAAATGAAGTTTTGTTATGTCAGCTTTCGTAATATGCACAAACCTCTTGCTATGTGCGGCATTGCTTTGATCACGCGTTATGTCTATTATGCACAATTTTATCTAATAGATTATAAGTTTTACCATTTTGTCAAGGCTATGCCTTTTTGTATACGGGTAGAACCGATTTCTATGCTTGATCGAGGCATCTGGAACAATAGGTCAAGGCTCGACACCTACATAAGAGATCGAAGTTACAGATGTAACTGAGCTCGATGTCGAGGGTCGAAGTTCGAACAAGACAATCAGATTTTCCCTCGAGCTTATCGGGGGCACAGCCGACCCCGCTTCTAACGACCTTGAAGAAACGTTTTACCCACTCACACGACAAGTATCCATGATTCTCGCCATTAACCAATCATTATGGCGGAAATTACGGGATTAAGTCTAAAAGGGAGCCAACGGTCTACATAATTTCTTTTAAAATAATGTCTTTAAGGTTTCATCTCCCCGTATATATAAAGGGAATGGAGTAATTCATTGAACACATTGTAGCATACTTAAAAGAACAACATACTATCTTTTCAGCTTTGTGTATATTGTTTTGGCTCAATAATATTCTGGCAATATCTCTCCTAAATTCGAAGGAAGTGAATCCTACGAGGCTTAAGTTATTCAATTTTGATGGTTTGTATTTATTTTTCTATTTATTCTTCCATATTAAACCTGATTTTCCGCTTTATATCAAATTGGATCACGTGTTCTTAATATTACGTATAAATTTAATTGTTATCCGATATTTTGGGTAAACAGTTTGGCACCCACCATGGGGCTACGTATAACAGTGGTTATTTGATACAAATCTTTATAACACACACTACTTTATACTTGCTATTTGAAGTATCTTTGATTTCAAACCAAAAATGACAAACTCTCTATTAGCACCTCTACATATCGGCAACGAAGCTTGTCATCAAGGTGAGAATAACAACATGACGCCCGCTAATGCGGGTCCACCTGCTGACGTCGTTGGAATTCAAACTACGGATCCAATTGATGTAAATTCACATGTGGCCGTCGATGCAAACTTACGTACCGACCCTGAAAACAGCGTCCGTGGTGGAGCCCGATCTGTAGCTTGAAACACAAAAAATATTGAAGAAGACAGTATTAGCCTACGCATGATTTTTGAAATGCTGCAAGCTCAACAGGTGGCGATAGCGTAGTTGCAGAGCCAAACCTAGGCACCGAGCAGAAATGAACCCGATCCGCCCCAAGAAGTCACCCACAGAACAGAACCGGCTGTGGTAAGGTCAAATGAACAAGAGTCGGGGTCTAACCCCAAAATAATAAAAATGCCAGAGGAGCGGAAAAAGCGGATAGAGTCAGGGGAAAAGAAGATCGAAGTGAATGATAAAAAGGTTGAAACCTATAATTCCAGGGTAGATCAAATACTAGGAGCACCCCCGATATTGAAGGGATTGGATTCCAAGAAGTTTGTGCAAAAACCTTTTCCTCCTAGCACGGCCCCAAAACCGATCCCCAAGAAATTTTGTATGCCCGAAATACCTAAGTACAATGGAACAACTGATCCAAACGAGCATGTAACTTATTTTATATGTGCCATCAAAGGGAACGACTTAGAAGACGATGAAATCGAGTCTGTTTTGCTGAAAACATTTGGGGAGACACTGTCAAATGGAGCCATGATATGATATCACAACTTACCTCCTAATTCTATTGACTCATTTGCTATGCTTGCAGACTCTTTTGTAAAACACATATCGGTGCCATCAAGGTCAAAACCAGGAAATCAAACCATTTCAAAGTTAAACAGAATGAGAACAGAAGGAGAATGAATGGATCTGCCACCGGTCGCTGATGATTGGGCTGGTCAGGCTTTCACTCAAGGACTCAATATTCGAAGCTCGATGGCTTCGCAAAAATTAAAGCAAAGTCTGATAGAATACCCTGTCATTACCTGGATCGATGTACAAAATCAGTATCAATCGAAAATTAGAGTCTAAGATGATCAACTCGGGGCGCCTTCGAAGTCCATATATCCCGCCAGGACTCTCGATAGAGCCAAGAGGGACATCGATCGTGAACCAGAATCAAACGGGGATCGATATCGACCCTATAATGGAGATCGAAGAAGCAGTGAGTCGGGGAGAAACTGTAACACCCCGGAAAATTTTAAAGTACTTAAATGTAAAGCCCGGTAAAATTTGCAAAGAAAACAATGTTTCATGGTGCCAGACTAGGCTTACGTGTTCCATTATGCGGTCGCATATGCGACCGCAGAACCGTTCCGGAGCTCCATTTTGGGGTTTATAAAACCCGACCGTATTTCGTTAAATACACTTTTTGGGCCATTTTTGAACTATAATCTGATATTTTAGAGTGAGAGAGAGTGCTCTAGAGTGAGAAGGTGTTCTTCAATAATTGTTCTTCAATTCTTGCCCAAGTTTTGGAAGATTAAGAAGGGAGACTCACTAGGTCTTCATCCTAGAGGTAAGATTCTACACCCTAATCCTCACTTTTGAATTTTGTGTAGAATTGGATAATTAGCAAGATAATTTCTGGGCAGGAGTGTTGTTTATTTACATGAATGTGATATCAAGGGGTTTTAGGAAGATTGTTGAACTAGGCATGGTAAATATTGGATTGTGGGATGATGGAATTCTCCATAAAAGGGCCTTGAAACCTTATGAAGACCTTATGTTTGAAAAAATGCTCAAATGAGCTAGAACCGTGATCATCTTCCTAATTTTAGTTCAATTTGTTATATTTCTAAAATAGATTGAAGTTGCTAAGAATTTCAAAATATTTAGAGTGTAAAGAAGCTCAAGTGAGGTATGTTGGCTAACTCTTCTTTAAGAATTGGAATTCCCAATATCCTTGTAAATTCCGAGATGTTGATTATAAATGGAGTATTCCGATAAGTTTTGTGATAAAGATATATGTTCAATTCGTGTTTCAAATGCTCTTATCATATTGCATTATAAATTGAGGATGTGTCCCAAAGTATAGATTATGTAACCACATGTTATAATTTCTAGTCGTGATTTATGTGAAAGTTATTATGCCAACTTGTGTAGAGATTGTGATTGTGATACACCTCCACCCACATAAATTGGGGTGAGGTGGCATGACCGCTTTGTGTGGGGATTATGGTATAGAGATTGTGATTGTGATATACCTCTACCCGTATACATTGGGGTGAGGCGGCATGACCACTTTGTGTGGGGATTATGGTATAGAGATTGTGATTGTGATACACCTCCACCCGCATACATTGGGGTGAGGCACCATGACCGCTTTGTGTGGGGTTTATGGTATAGAGATTGTGATTGTGATAAACCTCCACCCGCATATATATTGGGGTGTGGCGGCATGACCTCTTTGTGTAGGGATTATGGTATTGTGGGACTGCACCTCCACCTGCTTACATTGGGGTGAGGCGGTACGACCGCTTTGTATATAGTTTTGGTATTGGTGTGGCACCACCACCCGCATACATTAGGGTGAGGCGGCATGGCCGCGTTGTGTTGGTATTGGTATTGTTGATGCATTTTCACCCGCATACATTGGGGTGAGGCGGCATAGCCGCTTTGTGTAGGTTCTCAGTACTGTGGTTATACATCCACCCGCATACCTTGGGGTGAGGCGGCAGGGCTGCTTGATTAGAGTTGTGGTATTATACGTACACTTCCACCTGCATACATCGGGTGAGGCAGCAGGGCCGCTAGGTCCGAAGATGGTTACAGAGGTTCTCATCTTAAATCCTATAAATGTTATTTATATATTTTAATAAGCTTGATATGCTTTAAAAGGTTATGTATATTATTCAATTGCTGCACTGGTTCATCATATTCATCTTGTATTTCTGAATTCTTAAATTAGTGTTTAGTTTTCATACTAGTACTATTCGACGGTACTAACATCCCTTTTGCCGGGGACGTTGCATCTTATAAATGGATGCAGGTGGTTCCACAGCAGGAGATATTGATCAGTGATAGCAGCACACCTTCTTCCCAGCTGACTTGGTGAGCCCCACTTCATCCCGGGGTCATGTATCTTTTGTTCTTTGTGTATTCTGTTTGAGTTGTAGCCGGGGCCTTGTTGCCGGCGCTATAATTGCACTCATCTTTATCTATAGAGGCTCCGTAGACATAGTGTGGGTTGTATAATGGTGTTGGGGAAGTCAAACTCGTGTGTTATGCTTGAATTACTATTTCCACTTCAGATTAATGCAAATATGTATTATCTCCATTTATGGATGAGTTTGGGTAGAATGAAATCTAACAGGCTTGCTCGGTCGGGTTCACTCGGTTGAGCACCGGTCGCGCTCCTCGATTTTGGGGCATGACAGAAACCCCATAAGAAATTACAAGATAAGTGATCAAGGTCGAAGAAACCTAGGACCGATGACCAAAAATATCTTCGACAAGTCCATCGGGCCTAAAGAAGCACCGAGGCTATCAGAATACAACTTTAATATCGATGTTGCCGCCATTGTATTTGCTATCGGGTGCATCGGTGATACCAAACGACCTCGACCTTTACAATCCGATCCAGGTCAAAGGGACCCTAACCAGATGTGAAAATATCATGGCACTCATGGTCATAGAACGGAAGATTGTCGACAGTCGAGAGAAGAAGTAGCCCGTTTATTCAACGATGGGCACCTTTGAGAATTCTTGAGCGACCGAGCCAAGAACCACTTTAGAAGCAATGATTATAACAAACAGACAGGTCAAGAAGATACAGAACCTCAACACATCATAAATATGATCATCGGTGGAGTCGACATCCCACAAGGGCCAATGTTGAAACGCACCAGAATCTCCATTACCAGTGAGAAATGAACTCGAGACTACATACCTGAATGAGCCTTATCCTTTGGCGATGGGGATGCGAAAGGGATCATATAACCTCACAATGATGCATTGGTAATATCTGTACTCGTAAATAAAACTAGGATCAAACATGTGTTAATTGTTTTAGGTAGCTCAACCAACGTTATTCGATTGAAGGTCGTAGAACAACTCGGTCTACATGATAGGATCATGCATGCAGTCCGAGTCCTAAACGGGTTCAACATGACATGTGAAACCACCAAAGGAGAGATAACATTACTAGTCACCACTGTCTGTATCATACGAGAGGCCATGTTTTATGTAATCGAGGGGGGCATGAGGTACAATGCCCTTCTCAGAAGGCTATGGATCCATCACATAAGGGCAGTACACTCAACTCTTCACAAAGTATTAAAATTCCTAGTCCCAAGGGGGATCAAGAAAATCTACGGGGAACAACGGGCCGCAAAAGAGATATTTTCCATCAAAGAAGTGGTTCTGATATCAATGCTCACAACACTGAAGGAACCAAATCCTTACGTCGATGCCAAATAGCAATTACCGATTCCACTAACTATCCAATCAAATAAGAAAAAGACCTACGAAGATGATCATTACGGGGTTCCCCAATCTTTTATAATCTCCGATGATTCCGACGAGACCATTATCGTGCCCCGTTTTCTCGCGAAAGTCGGGCTTCGATGTCATGACAACTCCTCTTAAAAGGAAGGGTGTTAAAAAAGAGAGTCGCCACCTAATGGATTAAGGTGCGTTAGGGCACCTATTTTGCAAATAACTCTGGATTAACCAGTTGCGTCACCAAAGATTGGGTAAGGGATAAAATTACCTTGAGGAGAAGGTGTTAGGCACTTCTCGAGGTCCACAATGGTAGGTCCCGGCCGAACTCAAATTATTTGAATTAGTCTAAAAGAAGGGAAGCAATTTGGACAAATAAAATTATTGACAAGGTGGGGGGGGGGGTCCTAAATTTTTTAGCCTAAAGGATCACCCCATAAAACATAAATAATACTTCGTAACTCCCTCAAGATGGGGTGTTACTCATATTATTCAGCAGGCACATACTATCATCTCCTGCTACCCGATTACTATCTTTAAGTTGTTTACCTAAAGCATACTAGTCAATTCTAAGTCGTACCCTATGCGTACACTACCTGTCCCATGCCTACGGTCCATGAGGCTTTGGACCTCTATTTGGGTAGTTCTAGATTTTACTTAAGCTTCTCAAAAATGGTAAAACTAGGCGACACACAAAAATAATTTGGACTTCATGTAAAGGCAGTTAAGGGCTCAAGTTAGCCTCCACACACAAACAAACAAATGCACACGAGCAGTTTAAGCAATACATAGTTTCAGAATTTGAGACTTAGAGTCCTATATGCATGAATTCTAGGTGATGTTGAATTCAATATCGTATATGTGGTCTTGTTGTCCCAAGTTAACTAATTTACAGTTTATTGTGTGTGTGTGGGGGGGGGGGGTCGTGAAGCCTATAGACATGATTTCTAAGCGACTATACAGTTTAGGAGTATTTGGTATTACACGCTGATTATTGAGACTACATCTTATAAGTTAATAAACCTATAGACATGATCTCTAGGTGATTTACGCAGTAGGGACAATAAACCTATTGGAAATGCTCAAAATTACTTATGCCTCCTAATAATCACGTGGATGACAATGTTTGAAGAACGAGTAGTGAGGTCCTATAAGCATGATTTCTAGAGACTGGTGATTGGGACTGATTCTCATATATTTAGCTCTTATAGGCATGCTTTCTAAAGGTTGACAGTTTGAGCTGATTTTGTTCATATTTAGCTCCTGTAGGAATGCTTTCTAGTGAATAACTGAGTAGTCATGCAAAGTGCTCACTTCATATGTATATGCTGTCTATAACCACGCAACAGTAGACATAGCGTCCGAATAGTAAACAAGTAGGGTGTGTGTGTGCTTCTCCTAATATTATAATTTCTATCAGCTCATGTAATCGAACAACACATGTTGCAAAAACATTGTCAAGTCCTATAGTCTTGTTATCTACCCATGGCATATAGATATAGAATTCTACCCATTCCCTTTTCATTAACACCCTGATTGTTTATACAAGGTATTATTACAAGCCCAGATTAACAAGTAAGATAGTAATATTACATGGCAATAGACAGGACTATAGCAGGCCTAAATAAACCACTAAATTCCCAGCCTTGCTGGGCCTTCAACATTTTTGGCCTAGCATACCACACGATCACAGGTCCATAGGGATGTTCAGACCTCTTTAGTGAGCCACAGTACCAACTATTGCATCACTTGGAATCAACACAATACATGATAGGGAGGTAGGGTATTAGGGAGCGTTTTGTTTTTAGAAGTTGAAGAATGACTAAAGCCTAACCCTAGTGTGTCAGAGTTCACAAGGTCCTCAATTGGACCCCGAGCAGTGCTCACACTAGGGAGGCCAACAACAGAGCCTAGATAGCCTTGGCTTTCAGCCGGCTAGGAATAGAAATTTGAATGTCAAAGTAACAAGTAAAGAGGGTAGATAGAAATCACTGAACTGACCATATATCACAAATAGTCAAGCAAGCCAGTAAGTTTAGCAAGGTGCATATAGCAAAGTATCACATAAGCAAACATCATAGGAATTAGGAGAAGAGACAGGTTTGCAAGCATACATAGGTTGCACTGGTGGATATCTAAGGGTTTAAATTAAATTTAATCTAACCTAATGCCACATTATTCAACACTTGAACACAATAGAGGGATACACATGTTGATAACCACAGAAAGGAGAGAACAGTAGATAGACCAAGACATACTAGGAAATAGGTTATCACAAGAGTTGTAGAAAGTAGAGTTGGAAATCCAGGACAGCATGAAATGAGTTTGAACAGGTCTTAAAACACTCCAATATACACAGGATTGATTGAAAGTTTATTCAAGTAAAGGGGTTCTCATAGAGCTAGGGAATTATCTAAGCATAACATGCAAAACAACATACAACTGCAATACTGAAGTCCAAATTAACATATTAAGATGCTACATGGGTATAGAACTAATCCTAGGAGATAAGAGATCACAGGGTGCAGATTATGGTGAAGCATGACATGAACAATAGACTATTCTCAGGCATCAATTAACATAGAATGATATCAAAGATGAACACCATCATAATTGGACCAAAGTTCAGATACATGTACAGAAAGAAGGAAAGAAACTAAACATTATGAAGGTTTAAACACTAACCGGTAGCAGAATTAAAAGAGTGCAGAGTGTAGTAGCAAAAACCCAGAATCCCCGATGCTTCAGAGTTCACACGAGCCTCGAGAATAGGCTCCGAGCAGTGCTTGCACCGGAGGAGGTTGTTCAACAATTTAGAGAGCAGTTAAGCGAAAAACAAGAAAGAACAAAGTTCACAGTAGCAAGAACCTAGAATATCTGGCCTTGGCTTTCAGCCGGCCAGGAACCAGAATATTGAACAAGAGTATTTAGAGAACAAAGAGCGATAACTTCAATTTTTTAGTAAAATATTAATGATTCTCGTCGTCCCCCCCCCCCCAAAAGGGGAATGGGGAGGGGTTTATATAGTAGTAGAAATTAACATCTAAAAAAGGAAAATCATCAATCAAGCACGAGAAAGGAAAGAATCTTCACATGCAATCAAATCAGTAAGGAAAAGGGAAAATCTCAAACCCTAATTTTAGGGAAAGTGTAAAATCGGCAGAAATCTAAAATAAATAAGAAGTAAAAATCACATGCTGCATAGAATAAAATGAACATAGACGGAAATACCTTTTAAAAACAAATAATTGGACCCAATTTGGTTCGATTTAAAAGAATATGAAACCCTAATTTTAGGGTGAGTAGGAATCATAGAAATACACAGAGATTCATACCATAAAAGAACAAGAATGAACATAGACGGAAATAGGTCAAGGAACTGAACCAGCTTTGGTTCGAAGTTGATGAGACACTCTTGCCATGCTTAGGCAAGCGGCATATAGAAGGTTCAAGTACCAAGGCGGAGTCGAAAATGGCAAGAAGTGATTGTATAATCCCATGTCTGGTGGGATTAGGAGGGAAATTTAGGGAGAGATGGCTAGGGTTTGAGAGATGAGAGATGAGAGGATTCAAGGGCTGCGGGCGGTGAGGAGTGATTTAGGGTTAGGGGTGTTAGGTTAATTAAAAAGGGACGGGGTAATATGGGCCGTTGATCTCGGAGATCAACGGCCACGATTAGTCGGGGGTTCTGGGTCAGGTTGGTTAATTGGTCGGGTCGGGGGGTTATTTGGTTTGGGCTCAAAGGTTATCGGGCTGAGATTGGGTAGTTTTAGGTCCAAAAATAGGTTAAAATTAGGCTTTTATTTAAATACCTAGTATTTTATCAATAAATAATTTATAAAAGTAATTAATAAATATAAAAAATATCATTTGTGTATGAAAATGATTAAAAGATTATTTAATATTATAAAAATATAAAAATTTATTTTCTACATAGATAATGTAATTATACATGCATATGGGCTAATATTGCAAAATATGCAATTTGGCCCTAAAAATGCAAATGTAATTATAAGAAATGCTCTGAAAATATTTAAAATCTCATATTGGCATAAATGATATGTTTAGATGATTAAATCATCATAAAAATAATTTATAGGGTAATTATTGGATATTTATATAATAAAAATGCAGAAATAAATTGATTTAAAGTCTTTAAAAATTATGGAAAATTCTGAAAAATACTTGTGTATGCTTGTAAATCAAATGATGATGCATATGCGCTATTTTGAAGGTATATATATAGCTGCCCCTCTTTACCCGGGAAGGATGAAAGAGTTGTCGGCACACACACACACACACACACACACACACACATGGAAAATATGAGGGAAAAATCGGGTATCAACAGTTGCCCCTCTTTACCCGAGAAGGATGAAAGAGTTGTCAGGTAAAGAAATGATGATCGATTTTGGCCGAACGGGGTTATTTTGAAAAATATAGGCCGGACTAGGACAATCTTTCTTGATATGCCCAACCTCTCCATACTCAAAACAACCTCGAGTTGAGAATGTCTGATATGTCTGAGGCTACCTATGAAAACCTGAGTACCCACTGGAAGAACCCTAGACTGAAGGAGTACAATAGGAAATATGTGATGGTAATGCACAAAATGAACACTAAACTGGAGCGCCATGAGAGGGTTGATAAGATGAAGGAACCGGCCTGCTAAAATGGCCTCTCCCATAATGATCCATACCTCTAGACGAGGTACCACTAAAAGTGCCAAAATGTTGGGATCTCTACCCATAATCACTATGGCCTTCCTGCTCTGACATAGGATGTGCTCAATCATGTGCGTTATATCCATAGCCTGAAGAAATGTATTACCAGTATCTGTCTCCCTATCCATAGCGATCTTGATACCACAATTCAACAACTTAATGAATCTCTTCACCTTCTCAATCTCAGTGGGAATCAGAAAAGCTGCATGACTAGATAACTTAGTGAATCTCATCGCATACTCTGTCACAGACAACCTACCCTACGAAAGGTGCTCAAATTGGCCACACATCTCATCCCTCCTCGTGAGTGGAATGAACTTCTCTAAGAAGAGATGTTAGAACTAACTCCAAGTGAGTGGAAGTGTCCCTTCTGGCCTACTATGCTCATATGACTGCCACCACCTCTTGGCTGACCCCTTGAGCTGGAAAGTAGTGAAATTGACACCATTCGACTCAACCAAACCAAGATTCTGCGGAATCTCCTGGCAACCATCTAAGAAATCCTCTGAATCTGCCGAAGGATCACTATCATTCTCTGGAGGACCCATCTTCCTGAATCGATCAAACCACTTTTGCTCCTCCTCAGACATAGCGGTCTCCAATATTTGCCTAATAGCAACCACAGGAGGATGTCCCCCAATCGGTACTACTCTTAATGTCAGATAATCAGCAGTAAGCTATTAAGGAGTGTGAGTAGAGGGAATTTGTGCCCCTCCCCTGGCATGATAAGTAGTCGGTGCCATGGGAAGTACTCTAGTCTATGCCAAACCCTCCACAAGTCGAACCAAATGAACAAGAGCATCCTGAAGTACCAGGGTAGAAATAAACCCCTCTGGGACCTCAGCTGGTCCAACTAACTCACCCTGATCAAAAACCTGCTCCTTAACCGGAGCTGCTGGTGGCTCCACAATGGCTACTCTAGTAAGGGCTCTAACTGCGATGTGTGCTCCACCCTTGCCTCTATCTCGACACAGGCCTCTCGCTGCCCTAGACTGAGGTGCTCGCTCCTGCCTAACTGCTCTCGATGAATGTGTTCTCACCATTTGTGAGAGAATAAAAAGACAAGAATTCAAACTTCGAATCAATAATGTCGCACAATAAAGAATGAAAGAAAGGGAAGTTTCCTAATATCGTGTAGCCTCTCGTAGGTAAGTACAAGCATCGTTGTACTGATCCATAGGACTCTACTAGACATGTTTGTGACTTGTGAGACTTACATAACCTAGGGCTTTAATAGCAACTTTTCATAACCCCAAAATCAATTTTTAGGTCGTGATGGCTCCTAGTCGTACTTGCTAAGCAAGCCAACTCACAATCTACTAAAAATATATATATAGCAAGATTCCTTTTATTAACAGGAAATAGTAAAGGAACAGGGACTCGGGCACTGCAAAATGAATCCGCAGAGTGCAGCTCACCTTGAGTCTCTATGCTACTACCTAAGCTCAACGGGAGGCTCCAGTACCACCAACTTGAGGAACTGCACAAAAGATGTGCAGAAGTGTAGTATGAGTACACCACAATTAGTACCCAGTAAGTATCAAGTCTAACCTCAAAGAAATAATGGTGAGGCTAGATGCATCTGAATACTTACGACAAAGATATAATAACAAAGCTAGAACAAGAACGATAAATAATTACATGAATAACAAGTACCAAAGATATCAACAGTCGAAGAGTCTAAAGCATGCTTTTTCAGTACAAGAGATAATCATGATGCTGCTAAGATATAGTATTAAAAGATATCATGCTCAAAAAATGGAGTCGAGGCTCCTAGTTAGCATATAATAATAACATGCAATAATTAGCAGGTAATGAATACTTCTAAATGCGTCAAATATATCTATGCATTCTCAAACCGGTATAAGATTCATGTACCATAATACATAATCCATGTATCATCATAACCCGATATAAAATTCATGTATCGACCCGATACACAATCCATGTATCGACTACGCTCATGGGGCCAAGAGCAACATGGGTAATCACATGATACGGAGACTGGATCCAAATCCAAGCGCAAAGAGTATCTTAATAGTTCACCCTTAATCAAATATCCGATCATCATGTCATGTGTTCAATAACTGTATTTCATCCACACACCTTACCTTTCGTGCCAAAATTCTCAGTCCAAAGCAAGTATCCATGTACAAAATATATGCATATGCCCAAGAATTAATAGACAAAAGTTTCACAAGGACTTAATAAAAATTATACGGACATGTGCTCATGAAAATTTTATATGACTACAGATGATTCAAGCAATTCAACATATCAAGAATAAGTTCCCATGCCTTCATAAATAATCATAGATCTAGACATGGTCTCTAACATGAATAAGACAGCGAACATAGTCATATAAGTCAAAAAAATCATGAATCAAATGAGCACATAATCAAAACAAGGCATAAAGTATCCAAATTCTACTCTGGTCATGATGTAGACTTGGTAAATGCATATACGCTTGCCACTCCGTATATACACCACCTCAATACCTTAAACACATAGCAATCAAGTCAAATCCTAGGGGTTTCCCTCTTAACAAGGTTAGCCAAGACTTACCTCCACTTGATAGCCTTCAACCTTTCAAAATAGCCTTCCCTCTCAAATCAACCTCCGAACGAGTTGAATCTAGTCAAATAAAACTCAATAACGTCAAACAAAGCCATATGAATTAATTTCAAACAATAAAGTTTGAATATTTAATCAAATCTCCAAAAGTCAACAAAAGTCAACCTGAGACCACATGATCAAAACCCAATCAAGGGGTAGATCCCTACTACCCATAACCCCACCAGTCCAAATATATGATTAAACTCAAAAACCGACTCCGAATTGACCTTCAAATCCCCAAAATATACCCTTTGTAGTTGTAGATAAAAAATTCAAATTTCTCTTTTAAAATCCAAGCTTTTAGGTATATAAATCCATGGAAAAATAAGATACAAAGTCAAATCCAAGCAAAAATTACTTACCTCCAATGATGTAGCGAAATTGCTCTTCAAAATCTCCGACTCTCGAAGTCTAGGACTCAAAACATGAAAACGCGGGCATAAGTCCCGAAATCACAACTTAAATATTCTGCCGAGTGATATAAATTGCGATCGCGACCCCCCACCCCCACCCTCACGATCGTGAAGGCCAATAATTTGCCCAACTGAAACTCTAATTTGCGAACAAAAAGTACCTCCCGTGAACGCGATGACCACTCCAGCCAAGCCTACGCGAATGCGCTCACTCGGCCGCGAACGCGAAGGCAGTCCACATGCATGACACTAAGCCTCCGTGAACATGGCCCCCTGCATGCAAACGCGAAGCACCATCCCTTAACCCTACGCGAACGCGACCATACTCATGCGAATGCAAAGAGGAAAATCTTCCCGGCAGCCTCTCCCATTCTATGATCGCAAAACATCATCCGCAATCGCGAAGAAGTAACCTGCACCAAAAAACCTGCAGTACCAAACCAAAGGGAGAAATAGTTTGAAACCACCCTTGAATCACACCCGAGCCCGTGGGATCCCGTCCAATCATGTCATCAAGTTCCAATACCTTTCCAAATTTATTCAAGGGAACGAAACACCACAAACTACATCAATATCAAGAATCGACGATCAACCTCAGTCACATAGCCCCCAATAGTGACTACAGACAATCGATATACACAGTCCACCACAATAGAATCACCAACCGGTGTAGATACATAAACATGAATATTAAGAGAACCACGAGACATATCCAAATAAGGAGCAATTCTATTCAGACCATTAGTTATTATAAGATACTTATTTTATTTCGGGAGAATGCTCCGAAGATTTATGTACTCAGATTATTCAGATAGAGGCTCATTACTTGTCGTAGTGGATTTAGATCTTTAATTTCTTATTTATTAGAGGTTATTAAACTCTTTTCAGAGTTATATAATTTAAGGATTATCAAACTATAATATGATTAGCTTTCTCAATAATACCTTTCAGATAGTTAGATTATGGTTCAGTCACCGAGTTAGTACAGGTTGGGTGCCATCACGTGCCACCTCAGTTTCGGGGCGTGGCAAACCCAATACCTTCACTCTCCAGCCCTCTCCGCCCTTTTATATTTCTAAACAAAAATATTAAGAATTCTATGGATCAATACCTTTTTCGTTACAATATTATGGAGAAGAGAACAAATTGTAAAAGATTGTTCGAGTCGAAGCCGAATCAATTTCGTTTGTTATACAATCTTAGGGAGACTAAAAAAATTTAAGTTTGTGAATCTTTTGAACCTCTACCAGAGGAGACGAAAATATGAGTTTTATGTTGCATGCAATTGGGTTTAGATAAATTCTCAAGTGATTTCAACGTGTCTTCATCAAGAACTGCAACAATCATATTTATTACTACTGCATCACCTTCTTCATTACTCCCCCACTACAAGAAAAAGTCTTATTTGCCACCAACATTTAGGGACGAGTTAATAAACCCATCTCTAAAAGTATATGTATTGGGACGAGATTATATTGTGGTCCTTAATTGTGTATTCTATTGCAAAGGTACTAAATCTGGTCCCTAAAGAAATTAGTAACCGGTCCCAAATGGTATTAATAGGCGCCAACAGGGGCGATGAACAGGAGAGAGTGCCGCCCAATATAATAATAAAATATTAAAAAATTATTATTTTCTAAAAAATTAGCGCCAAAACTAATATCCTAAAATTAAAAATTCCAAAAAATTAAAAGAAACTCTCTGTTTTCCCAAAACAAAACTCCCAGTTTTGCCCTAGTTTCTAAACATCCACACATATGTCGTCTGCCTAGCTCTCTATTCACAACTCAAGATTTGTGTTTTCTCAAAGCAAAGGTTGCGAATTTGTTGGTTTGTGAATCGCAGGTCTACCCAGTTTTCAACCTCGCTCGTTTGCGAATCCCAGGTATGCCTCCTCTTCTGAGTTGCTCTGTTTCTTCTCTAAGTTGGAATTCGCTTTATTGTTTCGTTTTATTTGACTTCTTCTTCCTCTTGTTGTTCTTCTTCTTCTCTAACATTAAATTTGATTTCTCTGAAGTGTATTCAAGTTTGTAGCGTGTGTCTGAATATTATGTTCCATGCAAAGTGAATATCAATTCTGAAAAAGTAAAATTATTTCATGAATGGCAGATTTAATTTAGTGTTATGAGTGTTGAGATTTAATTTTCGTGTATTCGATGAAGGAACAACAGGCAAACCATACGGCCATTGTTTAGTTACAAGTATAAGGAAATACCCAAAAAAGTACTCCGAAAAGATTCAGCCAAAAAAAAAAAAAGGAATGAAATCACGAGTTAAGGCTTTTATTAAGCTCGTTAATTGCAATCACATTATGCCGACTCGTTATACACTTGATGTACATCTGAAGGATGTTGTTAGTGTCGATGTTCTTCAGTTTCGTGATAAGAAGGTTACTGCTGCTAAGAAAGCTAAAGCTCGGCTTGAGGAAAGGTTTAAGACTGGGAAATATCGTTGGTTTTTTACTAAGCTTAGGTTCTAATCTCTTGATTTTTACTTTAATATTGAGTTTTTGTCTCCGTTATTGAAGAGAGGCAATATTGTTATTATTATCTAATAGTAGTAGTTAATGTGAGTTTGTTTTATCTTTGAACAATTTCTTAAAATGAAGAATGTCCAGATTTGCTTTTTTTTTTAAAAAGTATTGTTACTCCTATTGAAATTTTTATTTTACCTCTGAAAAGATTTAAACTAAATGCATTTATACCGTAAGAAATTTTAACAGTGTATTCACAAATATTTGTCTTCCATATAACTAATCTAGGGAAATATGAGTGTGTCTATACGAAAAAAGAAATAGCAAGGAACATGATTCTGATACATGTTAAGAACTCATGGAATTTCTCTAACAAGCTGTCTTTTTAGTTGCAAGCAATATTTTGAATGAGCTTGTGTCGTAAACTATACTGTTTGTATTATTTTTGGATGTTAGTACTTACTTCGATCTCGGGGCAGGCCAGAAGGAACCATGTATACATGTTTTAGGAACTAGCATCTTAATTACAAGTTAATTTATAATCTTTTATTTATCTTAGTGCCAAATTGTACATTGCAATGCATTAACTGGAAAAAAAAAGGAGCCTAATCTCCTAGTGCAGCCTTAGAGTTCAACACACAATTATGTGCATTTGATCGTAATAAGTATTGTGTATCTTAGTATTTTTATTATCCTTTATCTTTTTTTAATCTAATTTTTATCTACTCTCCAAGGTTATGGCACCTAGTAAGCAATGGATGCAACTTGTTGATAATCGGATCGATGAAGCCTACCTAATCGGAGTGAAAACGTTTTTGAATTATGGTTTTCAGAAAATAAGAGAGAAATATGAAATAAGATGTCCATGTGTCAAATGTTGTATATAATATTAGGAACTTGTAAGACAGTTGAGACACATTTAAAAGTATATGGAATAATTCAAAATTATACTTTTTGGTATCATCATGGGGAAACTTTAGGTGAGCCACTATTAGAATTTGAAGATGAAGATGGTGATGAAGTAGAAGAATGTGAGAGTGATGATGAAGTAGAAGAATTGTTGAGAGATTTATATCCTAATCATGATGGAGGAACTACGCACACTGGTTGTGACAAATTATTTGAGGAGGAACCAAATGTTGAAGCGAAAAAAGTTTACAGGCTATTGAAGGATTTTGAGCAGCCACTGTACCAAAATTCAAAAGCTTCAAAGATTTTCTCTTTAATTAAATTGCTTCACATCAAAAGTATGGGTCATTGGAGTAATGAATCATTTACAATGTTATTGATAATGTTAAAAGAGGAGTTGTTGCCTGATGGCGCCAATTTGCCAAAATCATATTATGAGGCAAAGAAGATAATTCAAGACCTTGGACTTTCTTACAACAAGATTGATGCTTGTACTAATGATTGTATGCTATACTGGAAGGAGGATAGCTTACTCAATTCTTGCAGAGTTTATGGTGCGTCCAGATGGAAAATAGATAGACATAGCGAGAAAATAAGGAATAAAAAAGGTAAGAAGATAGCATCAAAGATTTTACGCTATTTTCCATTAAAGCCTAGGTTTCAGAGGTTGTTAATGTCTACAAAGACATCTACTCTAATGACATGGCATAAGGATAAAAGAGTTGATGATGGAATAATGAGGCACCCAGCTGATTCAATGGCGTGGAAGTCATTTGATGAACTTCATCCTTCATTTGCGGCAAAGCCTCATAATATTCGACTTAGACTTGCTAGTGATGGATTTCAGCCATTTCGGAATTCAAAAACTTCATATAGCATTTGGCATGTGGTTCTTATTCCTTATAATTTACCGCCTTGGTTGTTTATGAAATAGGAAAATTTTATTTTGTCAAGCTTATTCCTGGTCCAGATAGTTCAGGAGATGCAATTGATACATATCTTCAATCTTTAATAGAGTAACTCAAGAAGTTGTGGGAAGTTGGTAATGTAAGGCCCCGTAAAAATTTTTAAAAGACAAAAAATAAGATTTCGTGGTGCCGAATTGGTTTTACGTCTCGGACTATTTGAGTTGAACAATGCACCGAAAAGTAAAGGGAAACTTTTTGGCAAAACAATGTGTTTCTGCGGGCCGCATAATGGCCGCATAAGTGAGGTAGGAGAGGGCCAGTTTGGATGAAATTTTTTCTGCGGTTCATTATGCGACCACAGAACAGGTCTGCTGGCCGCATAGTGACCGCAGACACGGATAGGTTTTTGACTGTTTTGGTCACCGATTATGCAACCGATATGCGGTCCGCATATCGATTATGCAATCACATTATGCTATCACAGACCTTGTTCCGGAGCTTCATTTTTGGGGTTTTTAAACCCGACCCTATTTCGTTAAAACACATCTCATGGACCATTTTGATCATATTTTCTGATATTTTTAGAGTGAGAGATAGGGTCCTAGTAGGAGAAGTGATCTTCATCACATTGCTCTCCAATTCTCACGTAGAATCTTGAAGATTATCCAGAGAGGCACCTAGGTCTTCCTAAGAGGTAAGATTCTATCACCCAAACTCTTAATTTGAAAATGTAACTAGAATAGCCCATTAGTAAGGTAATTCATGAGGATGAGAGTGCTTATCTTGCATGCATGTATCCTTGTAGTATGTGGGAAGATTGTGAGTTAAAAATGACAGAGAATGGGTTGGGGAAGGATGGAATCCTCCACAAAGAAAAGGGCCTTAAGACATTGATGCATACCTAGTGTTTGATAATATGCTCAAATGATCTAAAACTATGTTCATCTTCCTAATTTTGGATCAATTTTGTTATATTACGAAAATAGATTGAAGTGGCTAATATTTCGGAACATCTTAGAGTTTTAAGGATCTCAATTGAGGTATGTTGGCTAAACCCCCTTCTTGTTAGAATCGTACCCCACGGTGATCATGTAATTGGAGTAAGCCCTTGATCATTATAGAATTGGCAATTTCTAACGTGTTTGTGTTGAAGGATGTAAGTTCAATATTTATTCTAAATGCTTCATCATATTATCTTGTCATTAAGGATGTTTTAAAAATGTGGAATATGTGTTAGAAATGTTAAGACTTCATGTCAAGATCGAAATAAAGGTTGTTATGCCAAATTGTATGTAAAGCCTCTATGTGCCTAAGATCCCCAAATTGCTCATATGTGAATTTAATGTCTGAATGGGGAGCCTTATTGATTTTGATAATCATATTGAATGTGGAAAAGGGGTCTGGAACTAGGAAATACGGCCAAGTGCCAAGAATAACTTTGTAATCGTAATCACTAGTGTCAATAAATCGAAAGTACATGAAAGAAGTACGATATGAGATGATTGACTGAAAAAGATAATGTCTCAAATGTGATGGACTAGCCGGTCGGGCCGAGATCGGACTCCGTATAAGAACACGGTGGTATTATGGATGAAATTGTGAAAAGGGTTGATGTCTCAAATAAGATGGCCTAGCTGATCGGACCGTGATCGGACACCATATCGCACACATGGTGGTACTGCAGTGGAAAGTTATAATGAAATTGTGGTAATGTCTTAGATGAGGCGGCCTAGCCGATCGGGCCGAGATCGGACTCCGTGTAAGAATACGGAGGTATTGTGAATTGTGGATCATCGGTACTAAAGGTCACCCAACCTAGTAATATGAAAATTGTCTTGAAAATGTATATGATCCTTAACTTGTTGTTTTACTATTATTTGAAGCCCTTATTGAATTCCTGACTGTTTCTCTTGTATTATTATTCATTTTATTGGGTTGGGGTTTAGCTATACATACTAGTGTTATTCGACGGTACTAACGTTCCTTTTGTCGGGGGCGCTACATCTTTAAATGGATGCAGGTGTTACATAGCAGACAGTGTGGATCATAGATAGTGCTGCATCCTCTTCTCAGCGGACTCGGTGTGCCCCATTTCATTCCGGGGTCATGTATTGTACCTTTTGTTTATATTATGGTCACTTTTTGAGATATAGCCGGGGCCTTGTTGTCGGCACCATCTTTACTCTCTTTTGTTTATATTCTAACAGACTTGCTCGGCTGGGTTCACTCGGTTGAGCGCCGGCCGCGCCTCCTGAGTATGGGGAGTGACAAACTTGGTATCAGAGCCAAAGGTTTTAAAGTGTCTTAGGATATCTTGGTGTCGTGTCTAGTAGAGTCCTTCTTCTCGGTGGTTTGTCGACCACATCTATAAGTTGGAGGCTACTTGGACATTTAGGAACAATACCCTTCTTGATATTCTGGATCGTGCGATGAAACTAATTGTGCAGTTGTTCCTCCTCTAACTCGTGCATCCCTTTAAACTTTCAGTATATGGCACCTAAGAAGAGAGCAAGAACTGGCCAAGGGGCCAACGCCGCCTTAGGAGTGGCACTTGACCCTTTATTTGATGAAGCGGGTGAACACCCGAGGGGTGAGGATAATCCCCTGACTGCTACACTACCTGATTCTACTACATCGGCCCAGGCCACACCAGTTCCTACACGTACTAAGGGTGCGATGGTTCCTCCACCTGACATTCCGATTGCACCTCCAGCCCCAGCTTCCGGCTCTGGTATTTCTGATGGGGATCTTAGGGGAGCTATTCAGATGCTGACTCAGATAGTGGCTTCTCAGGCCCAAAGGTCGAATGTTGCACCTACATCCTCTAGCCAGAAAGGGGATTCTAGTGGTTCCAGGGTGAACAGGTTTCTGTAGTTGGATCCTCCGGTGTTCATGGGTGCTAATACCGAGGAAGACCCATAGGACTTCATTGATGAGATGCATAAGACTTTCCGGATTATGCATGCTACTAAAACGGAGGGAGTGGAGTTGGTCGCCTACCGCCAGAAAGGAGTGGCATATTCTTGGTTTGAGCTGTGGGAGGACTCTCGGGAGGAGGGGAGCCCTCCAGCGAGATGGAGTGAGTTTGTTGATGAGTTTATAGACCATTTCTTGCCTGCCGAGACTAGGGCAACCCATGCCGCAAAGTTTGAGAATCTTAATCAAGGGAGTAGGAATGTGTGGGAGTATCACATGGAGTTCGTGCACCTGTCAAAATATGCCATTCTCATGTTGCCTACTATGGAGGCTAGAGTGCGCCGCTTTGTGCAGGGCCTTAGCCCATTGGTTATCATTGAGGCCGCTACAAGTGCCTTGAATTCAGACATGAACTATGGGAAAATGGTAGCATTTGCTCAAGCTATATAGGACCGCAAGTTGAAGAATAGGAGGGAGCGAGAGGGTACCAGCAAGGCTCGGTCCGCAAACAGTTTTGGGAAGTCATTTGGTGGGGGAGATCAGCTTTCAAGGGAGGGTCATCAGGGCCAACCCAGCCTCATGCTCAGTCTTCAGCCAGAGCACCTCAAGCAGAGCACAGTTAGCAGCAAAGGAGTCGCTTCAGGCCCAATCAGGGCAGCAGGGGACCCCACCATCAGGGCCGATCAGGAGGGAGGTTCCCACAGCAGCGGAGGCCCCCAGGCCCCAAGTGTGGGAAGATGCACTCGGGGATTTGCTACATGGACTTAACTATATGTTACGGGTGCGGATTGAGGGGTCATATTCAAAGGTAGTGTCGTTCATGCCACCAGGGTACGGGCAGGGGCACAGCACAGCCATCCAGTTCTGCAGCTGCTACATCTTCCGCACCCCCTCCAGCTCGAGGCCCTCCGGCACCAGCAGGGCGTGGTGCAGCTAGGGGTGGTGCGCAGAGTTCAGAAGGACCCAGTCGTTTCTATGCTATGAGCAGTCACCAGAATGCACAGGCTTCTCCAGATGTTGTCACATGTATATTGACTGTCCAAACTCATGATGTATATGCTCTTATTGATCCCGGTTCCACCTTATCCTATATTACCCCTTATGTTGCTATGGAATTTGGGATAGAACCGGAACAACTTCCTGAGTCGTTCTCTATATCTACTCCGGTTGGCGAGTCTATTGTGTCTGCACTAGTTTATAGGGGTTGTGTTGTCACGGTGCGTTGTCGGGACATCGTGGCCGATCTCATTGAATTGGGGATGGTTGATTTTGATGTAATTATGGGGATGGATTGGCTTTATTCATGTTTTGCTAAGCTCAACTGCCGAACTAGAACTGTGAGGTTTGAATTTCCAAGTGACCCAATTGTTGAGTGGAAGGAGGATAATATGGTGCCGAAGGGTAGGTTTATTTCTTACCTTAAGGCCACGAAGATGATTCACAAGGGGTGTATCTATCACTTAGTCCGGGTTACGGACACCGATGCTGAGGCACCTACACTCGAGTCAGTGCAAGTTGTGAAAGAATTTTCGGAGGTCTTTCCAGATGAGCTCCATGGGACTTCGCCTAACAGGGAGGTTGATTTCAGGATTGATGTGATACCAGGCATGCAGCCTATATCTATTCCGCCCTACAGAATGGCACCATCAGAATTGAAGGAACTAAAGGAACAGTTGAAGGATTTGTTAGAGAAGGGATTCATCCGACCGAGTGTGTCGCCATGGGGCGCACCGGTTCTCTTCGTGAGGAAGAAAGATAGATCACTGAGGATGTGCATTGACTACTGGCAGCTCAACAAAGTCACAATCAAAAACTAATACCCACTACCAAGAATAGATGATTTGTTTGATCAGTTACAGGGTGCTAAATACTTCTCCAAAATTGATTTACGATCCGGGTATTACCAATTGAAGATCAGGGAGAAGGATATTTCGAAAATAACTTTTAGGACCCGGTATGGGCATTTTGAATTTCTGGTGATGTCTTTTGGGCTAACAAATGCCCCAGCGGATTTCATGGATCTTATGAATCGGGTTTTCAAGCCTTTCCTCGACTCCTTTGTGATAGTGTTCATTGACGATATTCCTGTGTATTCACGAGGTCGGGAGGACCATGCTGATCATCTCAGGGCAGTGTTGCAGACTCTTCATCAGCAACAATTGTATGCGAAATTTTCAAAGTGTGAATTTTGGCTAGAATATGTCACATTCTTGGGTCATGTTGTCTCTAGAGAAGGAATCAAGGTTGATCCTCAAAAGATTTCAGCAGTAAAGAATTGGCCTAGACCTACTACGCCCACTGAGATTCGCAGTTTCTTGGGCTTAGCAGGGTATTACATGAAGTTTGTGGAGGGGTTCTCTACTATTGCCTCTCCGTTGACTAAATTGACTCAGAAAGTAGTTAAGGTTCAATGGTCTGATGCTTGTGAAAGGAGCTTCCAGGAGTTGAAATCGAGATTGACTACAACGCCGGTGTTGACCTTGCCAGAGGGTACATATGAATTTATGTTATATTTTGATGCTTCAAGAATTGGGCTTGGGTGTGTGTTAATACAACACGGCAAAGTTATAGCATATGCTTCTAGGCAACTCAAGAATCATGAAAAGAATTATCCCACACATGACTTAGAACTTGCGGTGGTGGTTTTTGCATTGAAGATTTGGCGTCACTATTTGTATGGGGTCCATGTGGATGTATTCACGGACCACAAGAGTCTTCAATATATTTTCAAACAAAAGGAGATGAATCTGGGGCAGAGAATATGGCTTGAGTTACTCAACGATTACGACATCGATATTCTATATCACCCAGGGAAAGCAAATGTTGTGGCGGATGCTCTTAGCCGGAAATCTATGGGTAGTTTAGCACACTTGGAGGTATATCAAAGTCCATTGGCCAAGGAAGTCTATCCATTGGCTAGTTTGGGAGTTCATCTTACGGACTCTAATGAAAGAGGGGTAATTGTGCAAAATAGGGCCGAATCATCACTTGTTGTAGAAGTCAAAGAGAAGCAATACAACGATCCATTTTTGGTGCAATTGAAGGAGGGGATTCAAAAACATAAGACTACGGCTTTTGCTCTTAGCATTGATGATGGTACACTAAGGTACCAAGGGAGACTATGTGTTCCGAATGTAGATGGTCTCCGGGAAAGAATCATGACCGAAGCTCTTGCTTCTAGGTATTCCGTGCATCTAGGTTCTACGAAGATGTATCACTACCTCAAGGAAGTATATTGGTGGAATGACAGGAAAAGGAATGTGGCACGGTGTCCGAACAGTCAGCAAGTGAAGGCCGAACATCAACGACCTAGTGGGTTGACACAGAACATAAAAATTCCAATGTGAAAGTGAGAGATGATTAATATGGATTTTGTGGTAGGATTACCATGCACTCCGCACAAGTTTGACTCAATTTAGGTGATCGTGGACCGACTCACGAAATTAATACACTTCTTGCTAGTTAAATCTACCGACACAGCGAAACAGTATGCTCAGTTGTATATCAAGGAAATAATAAAGCTACATGGCACTCCAGTTTCTATCATTTCCGATCGAGGGGCTCAGTTCACGGCCAATTTTTGGAGGAAATTTCAGAAAGGTTTGGGTACTCAGGTGAATCTTAGTACATCTTTCCATCCACAGACTGACGGGCAAGCAGAGCAGACTATTCAGACGCTTGAGGACATGTTGTGTACTTGTGTTCTTCATTTCAAGGGTAGCTGGGATGATCATTTGCCACTCATAGAGTATTCTTATAACAACAGCTTTCATGCAAGTATCCAGATGGCACCATTTGAGGCATTATATGGTAGGAGATGTAGATCTCCCATTGGGTGGTTCGATATTGGGGAAGCAGAGTTGATAGGGCCATACCTTGTACATCAGGCTATGGAAAAAGTTAAGATCATAAAGGAGCGGTTGAAAACTGCTCAAAGCCATCAAAAATCCTATTCGGATGTTCGTCGCAGAGACTTAGACTTCAAAGAAGATGATTGGGTATTCTTGAAGGTTTTCCCCATGAAGGGTATTATGCGATTTGGGAAAAAGGAAAATTGAGTTCGAGGTATGTCAGGCCGTACAAAATCATTGAGAGGATCGGTGAGGTGGCGTATAAGCTTGAGCAACCACCTGAGATGTCATTAGTACACCCGCTGTTTCATGTGTCTATGTTGAAGAAAGTAGTTGGAGATCCGACACTCATTGTTCCGGTTGAGACTATTGAGGTTAATGAGGAATTGACTTATGAAGAGATTCCAGTTTCTATTATTGATCAGCAAGTCTGAAAGTTGAGAAACAAGGAAATTGCATCTGTGAAAGTGTAATGGCGCAACCAACAGATTGAAGAGGCTACTTGGGAGGTTGAGGAAGAAATGAAGAAAAAATACCCTTATTTGTTTGAATAACTATGTATTTATAAAGTTGTGATCTAGGAAAATTATAAGACTTACTTTCTATGAATTTTGTATCAATTGTACAATTGGCATTAAGGGTGTTCCTTTTTGGTAATACATTGCTTGTGAGGCCACAATTGGTGTTGTTTTGTTATTATGTTAGTCGTTGGATTATGTATATGCTGTTAGGATGTGTTTCTGGGGCTCTCTCTCAGGTGGATAGGCCCAGTTACAGGGGAAACTCTCGCAAAAGTTTTGGAAATTTAGGGAGTTAGTCAAATTTGGGACTACTGGTGTGTGGTATGAAAACTGAGTTACATAAGATGCTAATAACAGATTTTTACCCTCATTCGAGGACGAATGATCCTAAGTGGGGGAGAATGTAAGGCCCCGTAAAAATTTTCAAAAGAAAAAAATAATGTTTCGTGGTGCCAAATTGGTTTTACGGCTCGGACTATTTGGGTTGAAAAATGCGACCGCAGAATAGGTCTGCGGGCCGTATAGTGACCACAGACACGAACAGGTTTTTTGCTATTTTGGTCACCGATATGCGGTCCGCATATCGATTATGCAATCGCATATGCGATCGCAGACCTTGTTCCGGAGCTTCATTTTTGGGGGTTTTAAACCGACCCTATTTCGTTAAAACACATCCCATGGACCATTTTGATCATATTTTATGATATTCTTAGAGTGAGAGAGAGGGTCCTAGTGGGAGAAGTGCTATTCATCACATTGCTCTCCAATTCTCACTTAGAATCTTGAAGATTATCAAGAGAGGCACCTAGGTCTTCTTCCTAATAGGTAAGATTCTATCACCCAAACTCTTAATTTCAAAATGTAACTAGAATGGGCCATTAGTAAGGTAATTCATGAGGATGGGAGTGCTTACCTTGAATGCATGTATCCTTGTAGTATGTGGGAAGATTGTGAGATAAAACTGACAGAGAATGGGTTGGGGAAGGATGGAATCCTCCACAAAGAAAAAGGCCTTACAATATTTATGCACACCTAGTGTTTGATAATATGCTCAAATGAGCTAAAACCATGTTCATCTTCCTAATTTTTATTCAATTTTGTTATATTGCTAAAATATATTGAAGTGGCTAATACTCCAGAACATATTAGAGTTTTAAGGAGCTCAATTGAGGTATGTTGGCTAAACCCCATTCTTCTTAGAATCGTACCCCACGGTGATCATATAATTGGAGTAAGCCCTTGATCATTATAGAATTGGCAATTTCTAACGTGTTTGTGTTGAAGGATGTAAGTTCAATATTTATTCTAGATGCCTCATCATGTTATCTTGTCATTGAGGATGTGTTTGAAAATGTGGAATATGTGTTAGAAATGTTAAGACTTCATGTCAAGATCGAAATAAAGGTTGTTATGCCAAATTGTATGAAAAGCCTCTATGTGCATAAGATCCCCAAATTGCTCATATATGAATTTAATGTCTTGAATGGGGAGTCTTATTGATTTTGATAATGATATTGAATATGGAAAAGGGGTCTGGAACTATGAAATATGGCCAAGTGCCAAAAATGACTTTGTAATCGTAATCACTAGTGTCAATGAATCGAAAGTACATGAAAGAAGTACGATGTGAGATGATTGACTGAAAAAGGTAATGTCTCAAATGAGATGGCCTAGCATGTCAGGCCGATATCGGACTCCGTGTAAGAACACGGTGGTATGTGTGGATGAAATTATGAAAAGGGTTGATGTCTCAAATGAGATGGCCTAGCCGATCGGGCCGTGATCGGACGCATGCCGCACACATGGTGGTTCTGTGCTGGAAAGTTATAATGAAATCATGGTAATGTCTTAGATGAGGCGGCCTAGCCGATCGGGCCGAGATCGGACTCCGTGTAAGAATACGAAGGTATTGTGAATTGTGGAACATCGGTACTAAAGGTCACCCAACATAGTAATATGAAATTGTCTTGAAAATGTATATGATCCTTAACTTGTTATTTTACTATTATTTGAAGCCCTTATTGAATTCTTGACTATTCCTCTTGTGTTATTATTCATTCTATTGAGTTGGTGTTTAGCTATACATACTAGTGCTATTCGACGGTACTAATGTCCCTTTTGTCGAGGGCGCTGCATCTTTAAATGGATGCAGGTGGTTACATAGCAGACAGTGCGGATCACAGATAGTGCGGCATCCTCTTCTCAGCGGACTCAGTGAGTCCTATTTTATTCCGGGGTCATGTATTGTAGCTTTTGTTTATATTATGGTCACTTTTTGAGGTACAGCCGGGGCCTTATTGTCGGCACCATCTTTACTCTCTTTTTTATCTTTAGAGGCTCCGTAGACACTATGTGGGTTGTATATGGGTGTTGGAATTGTTAAACAAGTCATGTTGTGCTTGATCACTTGTTCCACTTGAACTTTAAGAAATGTGTATTTTGGGACTTAAAAGCGCAATGACTAATGAAATGATTTAGAATTGTATGAATGAGACTCCTACTGTATAATTAATGAAATCACGTCTTCTCTTGGTCATGGGTTAATTGGGTAGAAAGTATCTAACAGGCTTGCCCGGCCGGGTTCACTCAGTTGAGTGTCGGTCGTGCTTCCCGAGGATGTGGCGTGACAATTATTGAGACCTTTGATGCATCAATTAGATAGAATTTTAAGTTGCAGGCTTTTTTGTTGTGGACCATCAATGACTTTCCAGTATATGAAAATTTATTTGGATGGAGTACAAAAGGAAATTGGCATGTCCATGTTGCAATAAATATACTTCCTCAATTTTATTGGCTAATTGTAAAAACAATGCTTTATGGGTCATTGGCATTACCTTCCTATTAATCACAAATGGAGGAATGACAAGGATTTATTTGATGGTACAAAAGAGAAAAGCCTCCACCAAAAATGCATTCTGGTATTGAGATACTTAATCAAGTGCAAGATCTTGAAGGGATACAATTAACAAAGGATCCAGAGAAAAGGAAGAAGATATCACATGAAAACCGAAAGGATAATTGGAACAAGAAAAGTATCTTTTTTGAACTTCCATATTGGAAATCTCTCTTGTTGCGACATAATTTGGATGTTATGCATATGGAAAAAAATATATGTGACAATATTATGGGGACAATCATGAATGTCAAAGGAAAGACCAAGGACACAATTAAAACCCAACTAGACTTGCAAGAAATGAACAATATGCCGGAATTGCACCCCATCAAAAAAGGGGAGAAAGTCGAAGTTCCAAATGCATGCTACACATTGCCTCCCGAAGGTAAGCACAAACTATTCCTTTTCTTAAAGAATTTAAAAGTTCCTGGTGGATTTTCATGTAATATTTCTCAATGTGTAAACCTGAAAGATCACAAGATATCTGGGTTGAAAAGTCATGATTGTCACATTCTTTTGCAACATATACTCCCCCTTGCACTTCGTGGTATGTTGTCCAAAGAAGTATGTGAACCGCTTATTGAGTTATCTTTATTTTTTAATGTGCTTGGATCAAAGGAGTTAAGGATTCATGACTTGGAACATATTGAAGCACACATTCTTATAACACTTTGTAAATTAGAAAAATTCTTCCCTCCTTCATTTTTTGATATCATGGTGTACTTGGCTATTCATTTAGCTAGTGAAGTTAAGATTGTTGGACCTATTTATTATCGGTGAATGTATCTTGTAGAACGATGGCTATATTTTTTGAAATCTCTCATTGGTAATAGGGCATGTCCAGAAGGTTCTGATGCAGAGGGTTACATTGCAAATGAATGTATGACTTTATGTTCAAGGTATCTACATAGGATTGAGAAAAAATTCAATTGGTCTGAACGGAAATATGATGGGGGGTTAAAAAAATCTAATGCATGATTATCTATATTTTGTCAACCTGGAAGTACTTTGGGAGCCAAAGATCCATGTGAGCTTGAAGCAAATGAATTGGAACAAGCACATATATACATACTGAAGAATTGTGATGAAGTCATACCATATCTCGAGTATGGGGAGTTCTTTCATATCGTCTTATTTCCTTATTTTCTTTAGGGTATTTATTTTTTCTATATGACATTTATGGTTCCCTTCAACTTTGTAGAGTGTTTGCACAAACTCATGCAGATACTTCACAATACTATTCTAAAGGAATTTGGAGTGGGGAAGCTCTTCACTTCTTACATAAAGATAATGTAAGACAAGAGGGGAATAGATGAGTAATCTCGTAAAGTTCAAAGCAAATTTGCAATTCCTTGTAGCAAAGTAACTGGCACAAAACTTTCCGGCAAATGCCAGAGGTCTTGTTCTTATAGTTTTTGTAAATTGATCAAGTGTTCATGAATTGCAGCTTCTTTTACAAAGGAGTAATAGTTATGAAAACTAAAAGAGGTTGACTGAATTTTGCTGTTCCTTTCATATCCTTCCAGTAACTCGAAGTTCTGGTTGACTCGAAGTAACTTGTGTTAGGTTTTAGTTTTAATGATAAAAAATAATATAATTGCTTTTGGTGTAGGGACTCAAGAAAATCAACCAAGATTAAGCATTCAAAAGGAAAAGAAGCACTAACGATCCGGCGAGATAATCAATCTAGGATTGATTGAAGAGTTAAAAAGGAAAAGAAGCATTGAAGATCCAGCAAGATAATCAATCACTAGCTATTACTGGAAGGACTCAGAATTAAGGAGCAAATCTGGCACTATCAAGACTTAAAAATGGAAAGTTGTCAAAGTCCACACATCAAGGAAGAGTAACGGGAATTAACCTTATTCTTGGAAAGAATTAATTTCTTTCCAAGGATCAAATCTCTTGGGTTGGAAAATCTCTTCAGTAACGGTCTCCTACAAAGTATTTATACCAACCTTAAGTCTTAGAGAGATATACTTTGATCAAACCAATTACCCTCTCTTTGTTCTACTTCAAACAAACATTGTAGCTCTACTAGATCTATTGTGTAACAAGTTAGAGAAGAAATAGAGAAAAATATTGGTGAGGCATTGTATCAAGAAAAGACGAGTGACATAGAAACTGAGTTGTTTGTGTAAACTACACCATTCACTTTGTACTCAAGAAACTCAATCACTGAAAGAGAACTCCCTTGCAACCCAAGGGGACTGGACTAGGATTCACAGTGAATCCGAACCAGTATAAAAACTCTAGTGTCTTTAATTCCTGCACCTTACTTCTGCATTTTAATTCTGCACTTTTTATTTTCTCACAATTACATCTAGTCGACTAATTGAAAAACCAGTCAACTTATAATAATAAATTTTAAAATAAGCAATTCACCTCCCCCTCCCCCCCTGAACTTTCAATTGGTATCAGAGCAAGGCTCACATTTTTCTTTTGCTTAACAGCTTGTGAGAAAAGATCATGGCTAATCAAGTTATTGTCGGAGCACTCTTCCAAGAAGGAACATCGCAAGTAAGGCCACCATATTTCAATGGACAATATTTCTCTCACTGAAAAGTGCATATGGAAGTGTACGCAAAGTATTATGATGTCAAGGTCTGGCGAGTTATCAAAAAGCGGAACTATCCTCTGTCGGCTGCTGCTAAACCACCTATTGATCCTGAAGATATAGATGAATATACTGATGAACAAATGGAAGTTGTGCAAGTTAATGCTAAAGCAAGGAATCTACTTTATAATGCTATAAGTGGTGAGGAATATGAGAAAATCTCCAGTTACGATACAGCCAAAGAGATGTGGGATAAACTTGAAGTTACTTATGAAGGAACCAGTAAAGTAAAAGAAACCCATATCAACATATTGGTTTATGACTACGAACTCTTCCAGATGAAAGAAGGAGAATACATTGAAGACATGTTTGCCAGATTTAGCAAAATCATTAGCGATCTAAAAGCTTTTGGCAAACCATACTCAAGTGGTGATCAAGTTAGGAAAATTTTGAGAAGTCTACCCACTACTTGGCAGACAAAAGTGGTTACACTTGAATCACAGGATTTGAAAAAATTATCATACGATGAACTTCGAGGAGAACTTATAGCCTTCGAGAAAACTCATCTCAAGAAAACAAACCAAGAAAAAAAGAAGAAAATAGTTGCTTTCAAGGCTACAACTGAAAGAGCAGACAATGATATTGATCACGACCCTGAAGCTCTTCAAGAAGAAATTACCATGGTATCAAGGAACATGGATGCTTTAATGAGGAGATACAGGAATACAAGAAGAGGCAGGATACCACCTAGGAGAACTAGGAAATATAACGAACAAGACAAAAATGATGGCAAATGCTATGAGTGTGGAAGATTTGGGCATGTTCAAGCTGAGTGTCCTGATCTTAAAAGAAAGGTTTCCAGAGGTTTTAACAAGAACAAATCATTTGGAAGCTGGAGTGATGAAGACAGTTCAGAAAACGAAGAGATAGCAAAACTATGTTTCATGATAATTCTAGAAAATGACATGAACAAACTCTCAGGGTGCTGGACAGATGAGGACACTTTAGATGACGAATGCAAAGATGACAATGAGAACTGTTTCATGGCGCAAGGTAAAACAAGTGAGGTAAGATCTTATAACTGTGAAAGATGTAATGAATTGTAGGATATTCTTGACCTTACTTTGAAAGAGTCTCAAAAAATGATAAATGAACTAAAGAGACTCAACAAAGATGTAAAAGACTGGAAACTCAAGCTTGAAGTATGCGAAATTGAAAAAGAAGTACTTCAAGATGAGTTTCAGGAATTGCAAATGCAACTCAATGGCATGCGCAAATCCATCAGTCATAGTTCTGTCAAGTCGAACCAGGAGACTTACAAGTCAACTGGAGAAGGACCAGCTAGAACACAATCTACTAGTACTAGCACAAATGAAAGATCCAAATGTGGATCAGGACTTACATATCACTACTGTAACAAAAGTGGACATAAATATTCTTTTTGTCGATTTCGTAAATCAAATATCTCAGGATGGATTTGGAAACCAAAAACAATCCTGAGTCCAGTAATACTAACCAACAAGGACACAAGCAAGCTTGGGTACCTAAAAGGAAGTGATAATTATGTTTTGCAGGAACACCACAGAAGGAGTCACAAAGGAAAATGGTACTTAGATAGTGCGTATTCCAGTCACATGACAGGTGATAGAAACCTGTTTAAAGAAGTTACAAAAATAGACGGAGGAAGTGTCAAATTTGGTGATGACTCAAAAGTAAAAATAGTCGGTACCGGAACAGTTCCTTTCAATAATAATTGTGATATCACTGAGGTTTATCTTGTTGACGGACTTAACTATAATCTTCTGAGTATAAGTCAGCTATGCAACTCAGGGTATGAAATAAAGTTCAAGAAAACAGGTTGTGCTATTGAAGATGAGACAGGTAAAATAATCCTCCCAGGTAAAAGGTATGAAAATGTCTATATTCTTGATAGTTTTGAAAATATAGATGGTCATATTTATTTAACATCCATATATGATGATCCATGGTTATGGTATAAGAAACTTGGTCACGCAAGCATGCATCTGATAGAGAAACTTTTCAAGCATAATTTAGTTATTGGTTTACCTAAACTCAATTTCTCTAGACATCATGTATGTGATACATGTCAGATTGGTAAACAAACTAGAAACTCTTTCAAAAACAAAGATATTGTATCTACTTCAAAGCCCTTGCAATTGCTTCATATGGACTTATTTGGACCCACTAGAACTGCTAGCATAGGAGGAAAATGATATGCGTTTGTTATTGTTGATTATTACTCATGCTTTACTTGGGTGATTTTTCTATCTCACAAAGATGAAGCTTTGAAAAATTTTGAGATCTTCTGTAAAAAGGTCGAAAGAGAAAACGGGTATCTTTTACAACAATTCAAAGTGATCATGGAGGAGAATTTGAAAGCAGAGCATTTGAAGATTTCTGCAATGATCAAGGATACACCCACAATTTCTATACTCCAAGGTCACCCAACATAATGGAGTTGTTGAGCGAAAAAATAGGACTTTACAAAATATGGCAAGAACTATGATACTAGAATATTCGTTACCACTTCACTTCCGGGCAAAAGGAGTAAGTACAGCATGTCACATTCTCAATAGATGCCTCATAAGACCCATCCTGAAGAAGACTCCTTATGAATTGTGGAAAGGTAAACGACCCAATATAAGTTACTTTCATCCGTTTGGAAGCAAGTGCTTCATTCACAATAATGGTAAGGACAATCTTAGAAAATTCGATTCAAGAAGTAACGAAGGTATTTTTCTGGATTATTCATTAAATAGTAGATCCTTTAGAGTCTATAATAAATGCACACTGTGTGTAGAAGAATCAGTATATGTTATCTTTGATGAAAATAACACTTCGGCCGAGAAAGGAATTATTGCAGGTGATGAAGATCAAATTCAAAAAATTCAGGAGACAAGCAAATCACAAGAGTTGACTAATAAACTTGATGGCGTAATGGAGTCAACTAATGAGATTAGCAACAGTCAATCAAAATCTCCGAAGGCATCAACTACTTATACAAGTAAAATTTATCCAAATGAATGGAGAGGTGAACCAGAATATCCTCAAAAGTTTATCATAGGAGACCAAAGCGAAGGAATAAAAACCAGGGGCGCTCTCAAGAAGAAAGCAAACATAGCACTGATTTCCCAGATTGAACCAAAGAAAACAGAGGAAGCTCTGAAAGACTCAAGCTGGTTACAAGCAATGCAAGAAGAGCTAGATCAATTTGACAAAAATCAAGTGTGGAAACTACTGCCTAAGCCTGAAAACGCTCCTGTAATTAGAACAAAATGGGTTTTCAGAGATAAGCTAATTAAGGATGGAAATGTTGTGAGAAACAAATCCAGATTAGTAGCTCAAGGATATTCACAACAGGAAGGAGTCGACTACGATGAAACCTTTGCTCCAGTAGCTCGACTGGAATCAATACGAATTCTTCTTGCATACGCATCCTTTAAAAGATTTAGGCTCTTCCAGATGGATGTTAAAAGTGACTTTTTAAATGGTTTCATTGAGGAGGAGGTATATGTAAAACAACCCCCTGGATTTGAAGATTCAAAGTTTCCTTACCATGTGTACAAATTGACCAAAGCATTGTATGGACTTAAACAAGCTCCACGAGCATGGTACAAAAGACTCCGCTCATTTCTTATTGATCACGGATTTACAAGAGGTAAAGTAGACACTGCCCTTTTTATTAAAAGATCATCGGAAGGTAATCTCATTATTCAAGTTTACGTTGATAATATTATTTTTGGTAGTGCTAATCCTTTTCTGTGCAAGGAATTTTCAAATCTTATGCAAAGTGAGTTTGAAATGAGTATGATGGGAGAGCTAACGTTCTTTCTTGGATTTCAAATTCAACTATATGAAGAAGGAACGTTTATATGTCAGACAAAATACACAAAGAAGTTGATTTAGAAGTTCGGTATGAGTAATGCTAAAGCTATTGGCACACTAATGAGTCCTTCAACAAGTCTTGACAAAGATGAAAAGGAAAATCTTGTTGATGAAACTAAATATCGTGGAATGATTGGCTCCCTTCTTTATCTAACTGCTAGTCGACCAGATATTATGTTTAGTGTTTGTAAATGTGCCAAGTTTCAGTCAGCTCCTAAAGAATTACATCTGACTGCAGTAAAGAGAATTATTTGATATCTCATTGGAACTATTTCTCACGGATTATGGTATCCACACTCTAACATTTTAAACTAGAAGGTTTATCAGATGCTGATCTTGCAGGTGATAAGGAAGACAGAAAAATCACCAGCGGAACATGTCAATTACTTGGAAAAGCACTTATATCTTGGAACAGTAAAAATCAAGGATCAGTTGCACTATTTATAACTGAGGCTGAGTATATCGCCATTGGACAATGTTGTGCACAATTACTATGGATGTCTCATCAATTGGGTGACTATGAACTATTCTTTAAACCCATTCCAATTTTTTGTGATAACTCTAGCGCTATATGTCTCTCAAAAAATCATGTGCATCATTCTAGGGCAAAGCATATAGACATCAAGCATCATTTCATTAGAGATCATGTTCTTAAGGGAAATATAGAATTATCTTTTGTTGGAACTACTAATCAACTAGCAGATATTTTCTCTAAACATTTACTTGAAGACAGATTTTACTTTTTAAGAGAATTACTTGGTATTATTTTCATTGATCATTAATACTAGGACCTATGTGATATTTTTATGTTTTGTATGCCTAATGTTTAAACTTTGTCTTTTCATAGTCATTAATAGCGCCTCTGAATTCCCTCTCTTTTTCTCTCTTTTCACATCAATTGCAACGTTCAAGAAAGAAAAACTAATCATCACGCCTATTCAACTGACACCCTTTCCTTTCCTGTACCCAATCGTCAGAAATCCCTTATTTTAATCTCTGAAATCCTCTTCCAATATCCATCATTCCCATCGCCTAGAAACCCTCTTTGAAACTCTCTTCAACCAGTTTCTTCAATGGCTAAACACTCTAAAAATTCCTCAGCCTCCGCCAGGAAAAGTACTCGCTCCAGAGCAAAACCTTCTTCCCAGCCTCCAGAAAAAGTAGACCTAGGGTCCGACCACTCAGAAGGCTTTGCCTCATCTCAGGCAGAACTCTCAGATCATTCTCATCCTCTAGGAGAAAAAGCCTTTGGAAAAAGACCTTTGGAAGAACCTCCTAAATCCTTTACTCCAAAGAAATCGATAATATATCTCTCAATTTCTTTAGAGTCTGACCTAAATTTCTGGGATTCTCCAAACAGGAATTTTTTTATTGCTCTGAAAGACGAGCCAATCGCTCATGGCAGAGTAGTCGACCTTGATGACATAGAAGCCCTAAACTATAAGGTAAAAGATCTGTTTGTTTATCAAGGCTGGTCAAAAAAAAAATCTGGTTTTCCCATGCTTTTCAAAAATTCTTGGCCTGATGATTTTGAAATCATCTTTGATCAAGCAAAACGTTGTACTGCTGAGTGTACATCTGAATCCCTCCCGAACCAATTAGGTCCAAGTGATGTTAGCTTTGAAACTCGTGTTCTAGCCCACATTGTTGCAACTACTCTGATCCCTCGTACATGCTCCTTCTCCACCTTCTCTCAAAGAGATACCTTTCTTGTTTATTGCCTTGTTACCAAACTCAAGATCAAATTATCCTCCAGGGTCAAAAATTTTATGAGTGAAAGTGCTGATGATCCCACCAGTCTGCCCTATGTAGGGCTGGCAAGTGGGCCGGTCCCGGGCCTAAACGGGCCAAGTAGGCCGGTCCAAATGGTCCCGGGCCGGGCACAAATTAAATGGGCCAAATGGGCCCGGGCCTAAACGGGCTTTTTCTAAGGATTGGACGGGACCGGGACCGGGACCGTTTGGTCCCGGGCTAAACGGTCCCGGGCCGCGGGCTAAACGGGCTAAGTGGGCTAAGTGGGCCCAATATATATATTTTTAAAAAAAAAATAGATATTAGAGACAAAAGGATGTTAAAAAAAATATCTAAGACAATGCTTTGTAAATTTTATTATAGAATTCTGACCTAAATTTTATTTAACATCCTAAATTTTAATATTCAATATTTAATATCGAATATATATAGTATATAAGGTGTATATATAGTATATAAGATGTATATATAGTATATCGATCTTAAGATATATATATATATATATATATATATATATATAAGCTATATTCGATAAGCTATATATACATCTTATATACTATATATAAGATGTATATATAGTATAGTATATATATTAAATGTATATATAGTATATATATATAAGCTATATTCGATAAGCTATATATACATCTTACATACTATATTTCTCCCGAATTTCAACTATACCCATTGGAAAAATTCCTTTTTTTGCTTAGATTTTTGGAATTTTGTGTGTGTGTGTGTGTGTGTGTGTGTGTGTGTGTATATATATATATATATATATATATATAAGATGTATATATAGTATATTTATATATAAGCTATATTCGATATGCTATATATACATCTTATATACTATATATAAGATGTATATATAGTATAGTATAGTATATATATAAAAGTATTAAATGTATAAGTATATATATATAAAAGTTATATTCGATAAGCTATATATACAGCTTATATACTATATATAAGATGTATATATAGTATAGTATAGTATATATATATATTAGTCTAAAGACAAAAGGATGTTAAAAATAATATCTAAGTCGAAAAACAAAAATATTGTAAAGAGATATGCCTTGTAATTTTATTATAGAATTAAAAAATATGATAATATCTTTCTTAGTCTTCATCCCCCTATGGAATGAGCACAACAAGGTGCTAATACCACCATTGAGAAGAAAAAGAAACTAATCAAGATGTGCCAAAATATAAGTTACATAATACATACTAATTTTTGTTCAAACAAGTTACATGGTATCTCTTACAAATTTCATAAATCTATCAAGGTCCGGAGGAATTTCTGTTGGTGGTGGCGGAAAAGTTTCTTGGTCATCGCCACTTCCGGGCGAAGAAACATCCTCCGCAAGTTCAGCTAGCATTTGTTCGTAAGCTTCGTCTTCATCTGGTTGTGATTCAGCAAGTCCAAAATTTCTTCTTTCCGACCGGATCCAATCTCTGAAAAGTACTGATTTTTCCAAACTCTCCCTCATAGACGCTCTATAATCACCGAGTTGAAATCTTGCTTGACTGAAAGCGCTCTCTGATGCCACTGTTGAAGCTTGAATATTTAAAATATCTCGGGCCATCCTTGAAAGAACCGGAAAGAGTTTTTCTTTGTCCTTCCACCATTCCAAAATATTAAAGGAACCGTCGGGATTCACTTCCTCAATTCCCTGCGACAAATAAACTTCAAGCTCATTTAGTATTTAGCGTAGTGGTAAGCAAGGTTATAGCATTTGTGTTACTAGTAGCATTATCCATTGAAATTGACATTATTTTATCACTAATGCAAAATATCTACAAATATCTGTAACTGTGCTAGCAATAAACTGCCATGTGTGACGCGAATTAATTATTCTATAAGAAATAATGCGCTTTTGCATTATCCAATCCTCATCAATCCAATGACTGGTAACAGTAAGGTAATCACAGTCGTTACCACTTCTACCAATATCAGTTGTAATAGCAACACGACAATTTATATGAGTAAATAAATAACGCAAATATTATTCATATTCATGTTTATATTTATAAATATTGCTCTTTACGGTTGTGCGAGGAAAACCTTTATAAGTAGGATTAAAAAAATTCTAATATAATGCAAAAAGTTAGGATCAGAAGAAAAACTATAGGGTAAACACATAACAATTACCATTTTTGCCAATTCTTCCCGATCTTTTTTTGGATCATAATATAAAATACCACCGGTAACGGTGTTAATTCCCGGTTGAAATTGATTTGAACTGGCACTAGGGTCAACCTGATTAGGAGTAGGTAGACTTTTCCCCTCGGCCAAAGCTTTCAGATGAAGATATCTCACTTTATCTTGAGGGTGTTTCATTATGTGTCTAGCCAAAGTTCCCGTCCCCCCCTCCTCCCCCCCTCCGCGATCCAAAATATTTAAAAACTAACTCCGTGCCACAAGTTTTACACTTAGCCTTATTTTCTGGAATTAGTTGAGTAAAAAATGGCCAAACGGGAGATGTTTCCGTCCGTTTGCTAGGTTGTCTAGAAAAAGTAGGGGTAGTAACAGGAGTATCAAATGGGGCATCATTTGGATTAGCAGGGTTACCACTAGTTGGGTTAACATCAGGAGCAGGACTAGTTGGTGTATCATCATCCGGTTGAGTTTCATCAAAATCTATTTTCTCGTCATCATTTTCATCAATAGTTGGATTAGAATAAAGAGCATTCATTAATTCATGGTCTAATTGTTCACCAGATCTAATATTATGGCAAAATTGACTTTCAGTAAATTGTAATAAACTATTATCGCTATCAAGAATAGCAGGTGTAGGACGTATATGGAGTTTGGTTCGGGGAGCCCGGGGCAGTGGGGGAGGAACATATTGAGCACTAGATTCGTCACTCTTGGATTTTTTCTTATTTTTACCAAAACGTTTTTTTAAGGAAGCCATCTTAATTAATAAAGTAATAGAAAATAAATAAAACAAATAAAATTATAATATTAAAACTTAAGAGTTGGAACGAGTTTACCGAATTGACGAACAACTTGTTGGAAATTAATTATCGTTGAAAACTTCAATTCACCAACTTCACAATTGTTTCACAAATTGTAACAATAAAGTAAGCAATAGTAGTAATTATAGAAGAAAATTAAAGAGAGATTGTGATAGATTGATGATTTTGTAAGAAAAAATAAAAGAATGATGGGGTATTTATAGTTGAAAATAGGGAAAAAGTATAATTATAAAAAGTTTGGGATTAAAACAAAGTTGGGGGGGTTAAATGGCTATTTTATAAATAGCCAACGGCTATTTTTGACAACCCAACGACTATATTTTTTTTAAAAAAAATAGCCGTTGGGACCGTTTGGCCCGCTAAGGAACCGGGCTGGTCCCGGGCCCTGGCGGGCTAAACGGTCCCGGGCCTGACGGGCCCAAATCATAGGACCGACCCACGAGACCGGCCCAGGCCCACTAAAACCGGGCCAAACGATCCTGACCCATTTACCCCGTTTGGCCCGTTTGGCTCGCGGTCCCGGGCCGGTCCCGGGCGTGGACCGGCCCACTTGCCACCCCTAGCCCTATGGCACGGCCATTACTCACATTCTAGAAGCTCATAATCTCTCTATCTCTGAATATCCCTTCGTCTTTGTTTCAAAATCTTACAATTCTATGGCATTTGATAGTATGGGATATGTGTGTGTGAAGGGCTCCTGGGTTAAGAAACAGGAAGGTGAGGTCAAGCATGTTCAACCTGATCCCAAGACCAAAGCTTCTGTTTCCCATCACAGTCTTTGTAATCCTGACCTTGCTGAGAAACTGACTGCCATTAACAACTAGCTGACCACCATCAAAGATCTTTTTGTTTCCACTCAGTCCACTGTTGGGGACATTCATGCAATCTCCAAAGAGACAGGGTCTGATGTTTCAAAGATAAGGGTTGCAATTCTCAGAGTTAGGGAAAACGCAGTCAAGGCGTTCAAGGTAGTACACGACAGGCTTGATGGAGTGATTTTCTCAGCTAATGCTAGCTTTGATCAACTGAAGGAGGAGATTTGCAATACTCTTACTTATTTCTTACGTCGTTAGTGTGGAAGTTTCAAATTCATGTTTTTTTGGTATGCTGTTTTGGACTGGATAACCAGTCATTGGATGATTTTTTTTAACTCTGCATGCATATTATGCTACAAATTCTGCTTTAATATCTGGTGTGTTATTGTTTTTATCCCCTCTTTCCTGATGCCAAAAAGGGTTCTCTCTCTATATATATATATATATATATATATATATATATATATATATATATATATATATATATATATATATATATATTCGTGCAGGTACATCCATTGCAGGGGGAGTCGACTATAGATACTACAGGAGAAGTCGACTAAAAGAAGTAGTCCCAATGGCACCTATTGAGGGGAAGTCAACTACACTCATTGAGGGGGAGTTAAATACAGGAAAGTTAACTGATATTTACATATATTATTTTTTTTGTCATCATCAAAAAGGGGGAGATTGTTAGGTTTTAGTTTTAATGATGAAAAATAATATAATTGCTTTTGGTATAGGGACTCAAGGAAATCAACCAAGATCAAAGTGCACAAAGAGAAACAATCAAAGCTGAAGGAAGAAACCAATCAAAGATTGATTGAAGCATTCAAAAGGAAAAGAAGCAAGACGATCCGGCGAGATAATCAATCCGAGATTGATTGAAGAATTAAAAAGGAAAAGAAGCATTGAAGATACGGCAAGATAATCAATCAGTATCTATTACTGGAAGAACCCAGAATTAAGGAGCAAATTCGGCGTTATCAAAACTTAAAAATGGAAAGTTGTCAAAGTCAACACATCAAGGAAGAGAAACGGAAATTAACCTTATTCTTGAAAAGAATCAATTTCTTTCCAAGGATCAAATCTCTTGGGTTGGCAAATCTCTTTAGTAACGGTCTCCTACAAAGTATTTATACGCAACCTTAAGTCTTAGAGAGATATACTTTGATCAAACCAATTACCCTCTCTTTGTTCTACTTCAAACAAACATTGTAGCTCTACTAGATCTGTTGTGTAACAAGTTAGAGAAGAAAGAGAGAAAAATACTGGTGAGACATTGTATCAAGAAAAGACGAGTGACATAGAAATTGAGCTGTTGGTGTAAACTATACCATTCACTTTGTACTCAAGAAACTCAATCACTGAAAGAAAACTCCCTTGAAACCTAAGGGGACTGGACTAGGATTCACATTGAATCTGAACCAGTATAAAAACTTCGATGTATTTAATTCCTGCACTTTACTTCTGCATTTTAATTCTGCATTTCTTATTATCTCGCTATTACATCTAATCGACTAATTAAAAAACCAGTCAACTTATAATAATTAATTTTAAAATAAGTAATTCACCCCGTGTACTTTCAACTCAAGGTTGACTGAGAAGAGAATTGTTCTGGTTCCACTATCTTAAGAGGCAAAACTGGAGTTATTTATAATGCATACAGACTACTAACTTGTCAATCAAGTAGATGTGTACTAGATGAAACACAGAATTCAATTTGGGTTTATAAAATTTCATATTTTGTTGATGATCCTATTGAACTGTAATGTTCTTAGTGGTAAAAACAGGTTAGCTAAGTATCGTAATATGTTGTATATTCCCAGAAGAAATTATTTGACATATTTTTTGATAATTTGTGTCATACCATTTATATATCATGGAAGTTTCACTGCCTTACCATGATATACTTTCATTATCAGGAATGTTAGGATAAATAGCTAGCTTGCATAGAAACTACCTTCTGCATGTATCTCTCAAACCATACACCTACTTCAATTTTTCACCTTATTGTAAAAATGATTATATAATGTTTGCCACCATAAGATGTCTAGAGAAAAACTAAGACACATCATGCCTCAGAATTCGTCCCTACAAGTGTCTATAGCAGTAATATAATCAAGCAAATATTTTTGAATTGCAATTATTTCGTCTGCCTTTTTTGCTTCTGCCATTGATTTTAAGTCCTTGAGTTGGTTCATGTACAAATATTTAGTTGTTTCTTGTTTCAAGTTTCATGTGTGACTTGTTACTCTAAGAGCCTAAATTGCCAAATCCAGCAAATTTCGATGAAGAATGTAGACTTTGACTTTGGAAAAGGCAAAAAAACATACATAGCAAAATAAGAAGGGAGAAGGAGAAAGTATTCAATTAGTTGCACTTGCCGCGACACATGATATGTTCTGGTGAAAGCAGCTGGACTTATACAAAATAACAAAATAAACTTTCTCCTCTTCTTTTATCGAACCGAAGTTTAATTTACCGTTCCAAAACTTTTCTAATTAATTTGCTTATATTCTTGTAGCCTTGTTAATGTTGCTGGATAACACCTAATGAATTTAGACTGCTTTTGGGGTTAGCGGTTCAACCATTTCTAGTGTAAATTTACATATATTATTTTACCAATAGTTATTTATCAGTCTTTTCAAAATTTTGTACTTACAGATTTTGAAGATTGAAGCTACAAGCCAAGATACAAGTTTAGAAGAAACAAAAGCTCATTATTATTTTGCTAGGAATGTTATGTAAAACATGATTTCATAGTCTAGCTCAGGATGTTAGCAAAGTTTTTTTGTTAAGATGTTGAGCAAATATTGAAACTAACATCATGGGATGTTAGCATTGTAATTAATAACTTTTTATATAGCAATTTAACATTTATTGATAAAAATTAATGTTTTGTTACATCGAGCTTTAGGACTACTTGACAACAGGGGTGGATTTAGGGGGGCGGAAGGGAAACCCCCTTCGCTGAAAAGTTACACTGTATATATATAACGCAAAATCTATTTTTATCTCTATATATTAAGTTTTGAACCCCATTGACACAGTCCAAAAGTATAGCTTAGTGGTCAAGGGGGTTCAAAATCTTTGAAAGGTCATAGGTTTAATTCCCACTAGGTACGATCTTTTTTTTTTCTTGAACCCCCTTCGCGGAGATCCTGCCTCCGCCACTGCTTGACAAGAAATATGGTCGTTATAGTTACTACAATTATTTTAAATAGCGACTAGTGCTGCTCGTCACTAAAAGATAATCTACGAACAATTAAAGATTGGTCGCTAAAACTGGTTGACGATCGGAAAATATATATTTTTCATAATATATTTATCGTCTATTAGGGAGGAGAAGGCTGGTCGCTAAAACTGTTTAACGACGGGCAAATATATATATTTTTACAATATATTAATTGTCTACTGGGACGAGATATGTAGTCTCTAAAAATATTTAACGACTAGATTTTTTTTCCGTCTCTAAAAACATTTAACGACCAGGTTTCTGAACCCGTCGTTGTTGAGCTTTAGCGGCGGAAGCTATTACGACGGGTGGCGACCGGCTTTTTCCCGTCACAATTGCTCTATTAGGACAAGAATTTGATCTTTAGGGACCAGATTTCCCTTCGTTAAACGCCGTTTTTCTTGTAGTGCCCAAGTAGCTTGGAATAAAATGTTGTTATTCATGTGGCTATGGCAGTGAGGTACAGTGGAGGTCGTGCGTATGAAATCAAGGAAATAATACAAATTTATGGCCTATAAAGGTCTCCGGTCATTGAAGATAAAATCAACAAAGGTGTCGTTTGAATGAAGAGTCTTTGAAGGAATTCAAGAATTTTTGAGTTGGAGTTCCATTCATGGTGAATTGGTGATCAGTAGTTGTGAGAAGGGAGACTATTTTGGGAATGATAGAAAACATCTTTGCTAGGTGGAGGTTTATCGCTAGTTTTGAAATTATTGACTATCCAGTGAAATAAGTTTTGGGTTTCTATTTTGTAAACGGGTTTCCTTTGCCACCCGATTGTTATTTTAGTACTTGTTACGCATGAAATTTAATCATTATTTTAAAAAAAAAAAAATAGAACAAATGTTTTTTATCTAGCCTATTATTATCCATCTCATTTTTTTTACTTTAGAATAAATTATGAACGAGTTGAACGATAACTATTTTTGTAGCGCGAAATGCACAAATATATGCTTTTTGGACCACTACATTTAAAACATGGTCGAAATTTACAAACTATTTAAAGCTTAGCCAGATCAAATCAAAATTAAACTTCAAACCAATTTGAAGTTTGCACTATGGAAATCAAGCTCTAGATGTGAACTATGAAGTTCGAATGAGATAGGTCTGAAATTAGGCTCTGCAATTCAAACTCAAAAATTCTGACCTTCGGATGAAAGTTTGAAAACTTCTGCCCAAAGATGTGAACTTTTTTACTGTTATTATTGAACTTCAGACCCATATTTTAAAGCAAGAAGTTTTTCCATCTGATTAAACTGTAAATACATTATAAAAATGAGCTATATTTCAAATAGCGTATCTAAAAGTCGTTAGCTGGTGCAATTTCTACATGACATTATCACGGACTCTACATTCTCGCCCTTTTTCTTCACTCAAGAACCAACGACAATGTGTCTGGGACACTATCCTTGCTAGGTAAGATTTTCTTCAATTAGGTAAGATTTTCGTTGTTATTTGTTCTTAAAATGTGTCTGACGTTTCACGTGTAGATGCTGAAATTCGCAAAAAAATTGTAAATTTTATATTATCCACAATTTGAGTAGAGAAAACCTAAAGAGAATGAACTTTTGAACAATATGTCCGTTTGTTGAATTTGCTTACTATTATTTACTCTGTAACATCTTATCTAGGTATTGAAAGAAATTTATATCCTTGTATTTCATGGTTGCTAGGTTTCTGTATCATTAATGGTATGACCAATGACGAAGTCAGTAATTTTGCAAAGAATGTTCAAGGTTTAATATATATCTACAAAAAATAATTTTTGACCTGCATACATTTATAATTTTTTATATACTTAGTTTTAATTTTCTGACGAAGGATGTTTATCCGAATACCCTTCATTGTTTTAATGAAGTATTAAATTATTAGACTAGGAGAGTTGTTTGAGGCAAATGGACACACTGTTCTATTTCTGGTTCCTTTATTCTTTTACTACGCACCAAGTGCTATGCATACCAATACCAACTGCCCATCCAACGAGGCTTTTGGTGTATGCAATTTGACTATTAACAGGGAGATTAGGACTGAGGGACTCGAATTGAGGAAACTTGAAATCATATTGTTGTTGTTGTAACAGTAAAATTGATCCAATACTAACTATTTGCGAAACTTTATGGGAACAGCTACTTATGATTCGTCAGGTTAAGGAGAGTTTTCCCTTGCACCAGAATACCATTTGTCTCTGCCTACCACTCTCCCACTAACTCCTTCACTACATTAGCAATTTGAAAAATCTAATTTTTTGTTCAACTGTAAAACCTTCGTTCTGCCTTGAGGTCTTCAACGAGCAAGACCTGTTGACTAATGCAGAAGGTAACTAACGTATTTTACTTTCACAAACTGTCTCAGTGTAGCACATTGCCTTCGTTGTTGCATACATTTGTGTTAATGAATATATATGCTTTAGTTGTGATATCTCTCTCGTGTGTGATATATTGCAACGTCTTAAACAAGTATTTAAGGGGAACAGAACTTCATCTCTGTTTGGTTAAAACTTAAAGATATGGTCATTTTGCGCATCAATATATTACCTATCCTTTTTCATTATTTTACGGCTTGAAGCAACATTGATATTACAAAAGAAGAAAAATTACAAACAAAAAAAAAAGTATTACAAAACAATAAGTGGTATACCATCAAAAGACGCCTATGGTTGAAAGAAAAGAGAAAATATGCGACTTGCATCTTATTACATCACTAGGATCGAGCACATTGAGTTCACCAGGATTGCTGAGCACCAAGTACCTTAAGTCCTTATACAACATGATATTAAGTTACAGGCGGATACAATGTGATTTCAAAGTACAATTATTCATCTATTTTACATTATTTCGAGCTTTCCATAATGGCGTGTAATTACAAAGAGGGGCTATCACGCGGCTTCAGCAAAACCCAGTTGAAGATTACCATAGTCAAATACAGTATGATACACCCCCATGAATACATTACCAAGAATCCTGCAAGTACATGAATCTTTTGGTATGAAACAGATAAGCTTATAAGACTATTTGAATAAATTGAGGTAAGTGTAGTATTCTTGTTTATGCATGCAATTTCTATGACCTTTTGCCAAGACTAATGCACGAAAGTAACACATGTTTTTTCCTTGTTACATTGTAAAGAGAAATGGTTGTAAGAACAATAAAAACATACCAAAGAGGACCACGAGGTGGTGGCACATCCAAAGCAACAAACCCACTGAGGCAAATGGTAGCAATCCCCTCCCCAGTTTTCAAAATATACTGGAAACAGAAGTTGAGTTTTAACAGGGTATAACAAAGCCATTAATAACAGATTTTTAATTAGTTAGCTATTTGGAAAAAAGGAGAATATGATTTTTAACACTTGGTCTACTTTCCATGTAGGAAAGTCCTCCATTTAGTTTTATGTTATAATCATGATAATAAGGGAAAAGCCACCTCACAGCCACAGTTGAAAGAGGGCTGAGTAATTTTGCAGTTGGAACAGGAACTTAGGCACCACAGATGTTCCACTCAAGATTATGCAACATAACAATGTAACATAAAATTAGGAAGAGAGGCATAACCTGTTCTGGAGTGAGGACAAAATCCTTATCACCAATATTGAATGTAACATTTGGCATGGATGATATGCTATTGCAGTCGATTACAGATTGTCCCGTAGGACTTGGTAATTTCTCACAGAGCTGTGAAACACCAAACATTAGACATTAAGACAATGTTCTGCACTACATAACGAGAAAATTCACTCATGAATTTCACCTGATTCACATATTCTATCACACTCTCCTTTGTTGTCTTCTGTTTGAGCTGGTTCTGCATCCAAATTACAGCCATCTCACAGGCAGTGCACAATGGGGCTTCTCCTATGGAACTTCCTTCATTTTCCTTCTCAACGACTGTTCTGATATTCGAGCTGCAAAATTGGTTGGAGCATTATTGAGATGACATCAGATTTTGGCAATTGTGGGACTAAATATCACCAGATTGTCACATGGTTACACAATTCAACATGTATAGTAGCAGAAGTAGATCCTTGGTTCAAATCTCATTACCATCCTTCATCATAATGAATGCCCATGAAAAGATCAGACTTACACGTAAGAGAGTGTGTCGAAGATATAATTAAATAAGATTTGTGACATCTTTGACAGCTTAAGTTTTTAAACGAGATGATTACACAATTCAACATAAATAACATAGCTCTAGAGCCTTGACAGAACACCCTTGACAACGATATTTTCAAATGATTTCACTAATGAAGATAAATCCTCTTAACTTGCAGTTAAAAGAAAGATATAAGCCTGATCTCTCTAGAGAATTTGACTATATGCTCAGATGCAAAAATCTAAGAACAGACTAGGTGCCTGCCTTAGTTTTACAACTCTGAAACCTACCTTCAATTTGTCACAATAGTAATTCTGCTAATGTAAAAATTAGTTTTACCCCTATAATAACTTCACAAAAACCACCTTAATTCACATATGCTCCAAAGCCAGATGGTCCAGTTCAACTTTTTTGGAAAGAGGGGGAAGCACCCATACCTGAAATGCTGAGCTCCATTAAGATAACATAAACCTGCTTGTAAACAAATTTGATCAGCTGTAACCTGCAGACAATTAGTAGTACCATCATATCTACAATGTCACTTTAGTGGCTCAAATAAACTAAAGAAGAGAAATAGAACAAACCCCTGATACTAGTAAATCCCAAATCATTTCCCCATATTGAGAAATGGTTTCTTTACATTCCATGCTCAATACTCCTTCTGCTCCAATGGCATGGTTGACTTGTGTCACAACAGCCTGTTATGTACTTGCTATAATTACTTTCAAGAATTTGTTTAAGATAACTAGATAGTCGAAAGGTCTACAACTTCTGCAACAATTCAAAGAAAGTAAATCATACAGTTGGACCAGCAAGCAATGATGTTCCAGAATCCACTATAGCAGCACAACCGCCTTCACAAAAGCCTGTAAGGGAAAAGTATTAGGACAAAAAAAACTTAAGACTGTTATTCTTATCTTAGGCTCGTAATTTTTTATGAGGCTTCAATATCTTTATTGTTCCAATATAAAGAGTCTTCAATCTTGGACAGCAACTCTCACCTGTTGATTGGTTCCCAATAGAGAAATCTCCCATTTTAAACTGAAACAGAAAAAGGAAAAGAACAGATGGGGGACAGTGAAAAAAGGAAAAAGTAATGGAAACCATAGTGGGAAAAAAATTCAAGTACCTGCCAGTAACCTTTCTGAGTCAAAGGAACATAAGTATGTTTATCCTTGAAGTGTTTTGGATCAACACCACCAAAAACAAGTTCACCTCCCTCTTTTGCATTTGTATCGCGATTAAGCCAGAAAGAGAACACAGGCTCCTTTACGAGATCTTGCTTCACCATATTGTACCTGCACATAGATCATGAATCAAACAGACAAGATTCCAAAAATTGAGAAGAAAGAAAAACAAGATAGAATTGGTTAAAAACTGAAGTGAACAAATGAATTGCAGGCATTATTACCAGAGAGGTGTAGTGTTTCCAACAGCAATTTCCTTGAAACCAAGCCCAAGTATTCCATCAAACTTTGCCACTATAAATGTAATACTTGGTTCTCGTGTCGCCTCGATAAAGACCTGAAGAAGTTCATGTAAATTTCTCATCCATTGTGTTTTAAGAAGAACAGAAAGGACCAAAATATGAGAGTGATGAGTTACTGTCAAGCCAGAATTCACCTGATCCGTGACTAGAAGGTCACCAACTTGAACATTATCTTGACTAAGAAATCCTGAAATTGATCCAGATCCATAGTGGATTGAACAAGATTCTCCTGGATCAGAATAAACATCAAATATAATCAGAAACCATCAATAAATAACTACTTGTCTATCAATTAATGTGAAAGAACTATAACATTAAACTATGATATGATCATCACCTTTTTTTGTGTATGTACTAGACTTGCGTGCCTTGTACTTGGAATGGATCCAGCATGCAATCTGGAATAATTCAAGTTTAAGGAAAAATTATACTGTATAAACCGGTAATTCAACAAAGGAACAAAAGAATTCAAGTTATATACACTAAAAGTGTAAAGATTTTTGTTACTATCAGTATAGTTTAACTTGTGATAGCAACAATTAAGTACCATCTTACCAATTAATGTTTTCTTATAGAGATGTACATGTAATTACCTTATAAGTGACCTGATTATATAACTAACCTTTGCGCCGTTAGCACATAGAACTTGAACATTAACTAAAAAGAAGCACAACTTACAGAGAAATAACATCTTGATGATGGAACCCAGAGATTAGAACTCCCTGTATCAAATATGACAGTGAAATTTTGAGGGGGTGAACCAATACTAATCTCTCCATAATATTGAGCATCCAAATAGTTCTTTAAGGAGACGATATCTGAATCTTTGTCAGATTTCTTCTTCTTCTTCTTCTTTTGTATGTCCTTCATCACATGCTTCCCATATCTGTCTTCAAGTCTAGCTACATTGGCTGCATTTAAGCTACTGATATCTAATTGTCGCTTCTTCAGACTAATTCTTAGCAAACTATCAGAGGAAGCAGGAAATACAAAGCAGGCAATGGCCAATAAAAGGAGAGCAGCCCAAAGATGCTTCCTTTCCATGTTCAAACAGTGCCTGTACAAGAGCAAAAACCAAGCTTTATGAGAATGTCAAGCAGCAAAAATGAATGCAACTTATTATATATGAAGTATCTATATTCTTTCTACATGGTGATGATTGTCTTAACATGACATGAATTATCAAGCCAAATGGAGAATCAAAAGCTGATCATCAACAAACATATAATTCAAGAAGAAACATGCAGAGTGTCAGACCTTAAAGAGTGGTTAGAGCAACTAGAAAAGAGTAGAAGCTTTGAGATATAGATTCTATTCAGGTTACCACAGAGTACGTAGATTGAATTAGGAGATATTTCATGGAGAAGGTATTGCTCTTTGTCCACGACCAACTAAATAGCCGAGGCCCGACAGAAAAGAACAACATGATAATTGGTACGTACGCTTTTGGCATGCAAAGTTTGGTAATAATACATTATCAATAGTATATTTAGTTATGATTAAGTGGCAAGTGTTATGTAAATTTACGCTAAGACAGGTCATATAGTCATTGATTTGGTGAAATACCAGGAATTTATAATTCTTTTCCACAAATGTGCGTGGTTGATTTGAGGATTTGTGCGACAACACAGATTTTTGGAAATATTTCTATGAAAAGAAAATACTTCATCCGCTCCATTTCATGTATGAAGATTTTCGACTGGGCATAATATTTAAGAGAAAAACAAAGCTTTTTGGGCTATGTCAAAAGTACTAGGAAAACTTGTAATTTTAAATATATTATAATATTTTTATGGGTATAAGAGCATGTAGCGAAGTGGATCTCGGATTTGAACTTTACGTGTTCAAATTCATAATTACATGAATATAAAGGGATCTCAAATATAGAAAAATAATATTCTTTTTGGAACAAACTAGAAAGAAAAGCGTAAATACTATTATGCAATAAAGGAGTACTTTACTCTTTAATACTCCCTCCGTCCAATTTATATGGCAGCGTTTAGCTAGGCACAAAGTCTAAGAAAGGAAATGAGACTTTTGAAACTTGTAGTTTAAATCAAGCCATAAATATTTATGTGCTATAATTCATCTCACTAAGGGTAAAATAGGAAGTTTAAAGTCAAATTATTTTCAAATAAGAAAGTATGATTTTTTTTTTTGCGAAATAAACTAAAAATGAAAGTATGACGCATAACTTGAGACAGAAAAAATATGATCTTTAAAACAAAAAAAAACAAAAAAAGGTGTTTCGATAATTGTTGTTTTTCAGAATTTTGTTCTGTAAAAAATTCCGGAAGGTCTCTCAAAATTTGTTTATAAAGGTCATAAACATTGTTAGACAAATTAAGCGAAAAAGAATAATAGAACATAGAGTCATGTAAATGTTTTCAAAAAACATTCTCTCAAAAACCATATCAGACCGCCTCCCCTTTTATTTAGTTTCTTCTAATTAGTGCTTTTTTCCTCAATTTCATGTTATTACGTTTTCGTGCAATCCTCTCCTAGGGAATAAGACACCTCAATGTTTCGGTTCATTTATATTCGGGAAATACGCCTTCAACTTCATAATTATGTTGTACTATAATGGTTACATAGTTTCTTCGATATGCTTGTGGACAGTAGTTTTTTTCTCGAATATTTTTGAGAAAGCCATTGTATTTGCATTGCACGTACCTTTTTAGGTTTTTCTTCTTTTAAAAAAAATTACTTTTCAAAAGACAAGCAAAACATATTATTTTATTCTAAAATCTAAAATTAAAGAATATTGATTTTAAAAGTTGTACTCTAAAACATGCTTATAAACTGTCAAAACACCAAATTTGCATTTAGTTTTCAAAATAAAAAATTCGAGGTGTTTCTTTTAATAGTAACCTTAATTTTCAAATCAAGTAAAATTACTTCAGATATTCTCTTTTGAAATCATATAAAATTAGTAGTAAGTTTCTACAAGACTTTTCCAATATAATGGCCTTACCAGATAAGGAAAAGAATACAGGTTCCAATCTTTCAGCTATTATTATGATTTTTATTCTCTTCTTCCTTTGGAATTTAATGTTGTCCAAACAAGTTAATTTAACTCTAGGGAGCACTAGTTAGAAATTGAAGAACTAATTAATCGTATTTAGGTGATAAATGTTTTTTTATATACGTAGAGAACATGTTATCCATATATTCATTTGGCGCAAAGATTGAATACAAATATTTTTTTGTCTTTTTTCATAAAAAAGTTGATATGAAATGATACAGGGAGAGTGCACACTACAGTATTTGCAAAGAAGACCGTGGCATGATTTTTGGCATTTGAAAGCTCACGCTCATACTTGAGATATGGCAGTAATGACATCTTGATTTTTCTTTGATGAAATGACCTCGAAATTTCCTTCTAAGATGTAGACAAAAATATTGATCATCAAACATGGTTACAAAATCGGATGATATAGTTACGTTATCCCTGTGCAAATACGGGGCGGATCTAGGGGCGCAAGGGTGAACCATTTTCTTAAAATTATATTGTATATTATAAAATCAATGTATGAACAGTGGATGTTGAATTCCCTTGTTTTCTTTGTGATGTGGTATTTTTAAATTTTGAATCCAAAATCTATCTCGGCTTCTCCACTGTCTACAAAATGTAGTAAATTACAATCACCCACTGTAATTCTTTTTTTTCCTTGTAACGCTCGTTTTTATTTTCATTTCAAGTATTATCAAAATCTGTCATGTTCAATGATTTGGCGATCCCAGTAATATATAAGATATTTGCCCTTAAGGGAAATGACGTAGAAATTTCCTCCGAAGATGTGTTGACAAAAGATTGATCGCCGAACATTATTGCAAATGAAGGTTCTTGCGTTTCCCCCAAAAATGTCGTGAATTGCAAATTACTCCCCTACAATTTTCTTTCTGTTTTACCTGTTATAACCCTTACTGTTTTCTCTTTTTTTCTCTTTATATTTTGACATTCATTTTCTCTATAGTATTTGGTGAACTTATAAACCTTGCCTATAAATATTTCAAAAGGTTACGACGAACACTAAAAACCTACGCAAGAAAATGTTAATCACTTTGGTATCATGTATATTTCTAAAATAAGTTTTCATTTCTACACATGTTTAATATTAAATGATTTTATTGAGTTACTTTTGATTTTATATTGAAATTAATCTATTTATACAATAAACTATGTCTATTACTACAAATTTTAAATGACGAAGACTTCTACAATATGTAAATATGTTACTCCATGTTATAATGTCATAAAGAGATATCTTAATAGGAATTAATATCTCCTATATTTGCTATTTTTGACGTGCCAAATCGTTTCCGAGAAAACAAATAGAAAGATGACCCCCAATTAAGGGTGCTGCCTTCTTTTGGTTTGTGCAGATCGAAACGTCGTATGGCGTCTGATTTTGTATACGGTTAAAACCGATCCTCGATCATGAAGATCGATCGAGGATGGCATTTCAGTCAAGGGGTATCTTCATGGAGAACCTGAACGAATTTCGAAATGGGGGCGTCGAGCTCGGGGCGTTCGAATCGACCGAGGTAACGTCGACCGATACAGGTCCCGAACATCGATGCCCGAAAGTGATCACCTAACTCGAAACCAAGGCCGAGGTTCCGATCCGATGTCGAGCTCGAGTCGGTATCGAGTTCACAGACAAAAAGCTGTTACAACCGCACAAAAGGAGAGAATCTCGACGGGAATTAAGGAGGAGACACACCATCATGGGTCCTCCACTAGTAATATTATTCCATCATGTTGCTATAGATAAAATAGTGATCCTTGGCTATAAAAGGGAAGATAGATTGTAATAGAAGAGACCTTCGATGGGATTAAGAATTCATTATATTTATCTTTCTAAAGCTCACTAAATATCTTGTTCATCATTTTCTATTTTTGCACCATAAATACGTGTATTATTATTTTCAGATCAAAGGAATCTACTTGCCCTTAGAACCATACATAAATTCAACGTTATTCGATTTTTCGGGTAAACAGTTTGGCGCCCACCATGGGGCTAAGGATAACAAGTGATTATTTGATACAAATATACAGTACACTCCCGCTTACAACTTCATACCAGCAATGGCTCCGCCAATCGACCTCAAAGCCGGCCTTCAGGATGAAACCAACAACTTGGTGCCCGTGGCCGAAAGGCTACCCAACAACGGCAACGAGGCTCGAATCGAGGAACCCGAAATTCGAGCCGAAGTACCAGTAGATATCAATTCACGAATAGCTCTAGAAGCGAATCAATGTTCCGAGCAGGAAAGAAGTATCCAGGGTGGCGCTAGGCCCATAGCCCGAGACACCCACAGCACGGGAAAAATCGGGGTCAGCTTGCGTATGATTTTCTAAATGCTACAAGCCCAACAAGTAGCGATAGCTCAGTTGCAGAGCCAAACTCATATGCAAAGTAATCCAAACTCCAATCCACTTCTTCGAGAAGTAACCCCCAGAACGAAGCCCGACACAGTGAAATCGAACGAGCGAAAATCAGGAACCGCTCCTGAAATTGCTAAACTGCTCGAGGAACTCACAAAACGAGTTGAAGACAACGACAAAAAATTTGAAACATATGATGCTAGGATCGATCAGATCCCGGGGGCTCCGCCCATGATGAAAGGGCTGGATTCGAAGAAATTCATACAAAAGCCTTTTCCATCGAGCGCGACCCCGAAACCGATCCCAAAAAAGTTCCGTATGCCCGTAATTCCCAAATATAATGGTACGACCGATCCTAACTAACATCTCACCTACTATACATGTGCCATCAAAGGCAACGATTTGGAAGACGATGAGATCGAGTCTGTATAATTGAAAAGGTTCGGAGAGACCCTCGCAAAAGGAGCAATGATCTGGTATCACAACTTACCACCGAATTCTATCGATTCTTTTGCCATGTTAGCAGATTCATTCGTAAAAGCACATGCTGGTGCCATAAAGGTCGCAACGAGGAAATCAGATCTATTCAAAGTAAAACAAAGGGGTGACGAAATACTGAGGGAATTCGTATCTCAGTTTCAAATGGAACGCATGGATTTGCCACCAGCCACGGACGACTGGGCCGTACAAGCTTTCACCCAAGGGTTGAACGGACTGAGTTCGACAGCATCACGTCGGCTGAAACAAAGCTTGATCGAATACCCTGCAATAACTTGGGCGGATATACACAATCGGTATCAATCGAAAATCAGGGTCGAAGATGATCAATTGGGTTTTCCGTATGAACTCACGCGTCAGAACCGCGCAACCACTAAAATTCTGAAGGAAACCAACAGAGAACAAAGGTCAAACAGAGACCGACACCAGTTGTACGTCACAGATCGGGTGAACCACGGTTCGGCACATGAGACAGTTAGGAATAACCGCAGGTATGATCGGGGGCAAAATTCTCGGGGACTTATGTGCAAGAGAGGCTTTGATAAATATGCCGATCCTATAGAAGTTCCTCGATTATCGGAATATAAATTCAACATCGATGCATCCGCCATCGTATCGGCTATCGGACGCATCAAAGATACCAGATGGCCTCGACCCATGCAGACCGATCCGGTCCAAAGGAATCCCAATCATATATGCGAGTATCATGGCACCCATGGTCACAAAATGGAAGAATGCAGACAATTAAGAGAGGAAGTAGCCCGCTTGTTTAACAAAGGGCACCTTAGGGAATTTTTGAGTGATAGGGCGAAGAACCATTTTAAAAACAAGGACTTCGGCAAGCAAAACGAAGAAGAAGAACCACAGCACATCATTCACATGATCATCGGCGGCGTCGATACCCCTCAGGGACCTATGCTCAAACGCGCTAAAACGTCGATTGCGAGGCAAAAGCAATCTCGAATTCAAGATTACACTCCCTCAGGGACTTTATCGTTCAATGATGAAGATGCAGGGGGAATCATCCAACCCCATAACGATGCACTAGTAATATCTGTACTCATGAATAAAATTAAAATTAAGTGTGTGTTAATTGATCCAGGTAGCTCGGCCAATATCAGATCGAAGGTCGTAAAACAGCTCGGCCTACAAAACCGGGTCGTATCCGCAACTTTGGTTTTAAACGGATTCAATATGGCATGCGAAACCACCAAAGGCGAGATAACCCTACCGATAAATGTTGCCGGAACAATTCAGGAAACAAAATTTCACGTGATCGAAGGCGATATGAGATATAACACCCTTTTCGGAAGGCCGTGGATCCACAACATGAGAGTTGTACCTTCGAACCTACACCAGGTCCTCAAATTCCCAACACCGACAGGTGTCAAAATAGTGTACGGAGAACAACCAGCCGCAAAGGAAATGTTCTCCGTCGAGGAAGCAAAACCAATATCTTCGTCTTCGCCAGTGAATGGATCGGGTTCAAAAGGAGGGACAGTCGAAGACCGGAATGCCAAATAGCAACCAAAGACATCGGCCCCGACCCAGCCAGATAAGCAGAGCATCGAAGAAGATAATGATCAGTGGATCCCTCGATCCTTCGTGACCCCCGATGACTCCGATGCCACCAAATTGAGGAATTGGAGCAAATCATTTTGATCGATCACTAGCCCGAACGAAAGGTATACCTGGGAAGGGGTTTGAGACCCGAACTCAGGAAGAAAATCATTCAATTTCTTATCGATAACATCGATTTCTTTCCTTGGTCCCATTTAGATATAATAGGAATCCCGTCGGACACAACAACACATCGACTAAGTGTGTCCCCTAGATTCAAATCGGTGAAGCAAAAAAGAAGACCCCAATCGGAGGTAAAGCACACATTCATAAAAGATGAGGTAACTAAACTGCTCAAAATAGGATCCATTAGAGAGGTAAAATACCCCGAATGGTTGTCCAATGTGGTCGTGGTGCCTAAAAAGGGAAACAAACTTAGAATGTGTATAGACTACAAGGACTTGAACAAAGCATACCCCAAAGATTCTTATCCACTGCCCAACATCGATCACTTGATCGATGCCACGACCGACCACGAGATCCTTACTTTTCTCGATGCCTATTCCGGGTATAATCAAATCCAGATGAACCCGGAAGACCAGGAAAAGACTTCGTTTGTGACCAGATATGGAACATATTGTTATAACGTAATGCCCTTCGGGCTAAAAAATGCAGGAGCTACTTATCAACGCCTAGTAAATAGAATGTTCGAAGAACAAATAGGTAAATCAATGGAAGTCTATATTGATGACATGCTAGTCAAGTCCCTGCGCGCAGAGGACCATTTGACCCATTTGCAGGAAATATTCGATAATCTGAGGAAATACAACATGAGGCTCAACCCCGAAAAATGTGCTTTTGGAGTCGGCTCGGGTAAGTTCCTCGGCTTCATGGTGTCAAATCAGGGAATCGAGATTAACCCAGACAAAATCAAGGCCATTGAAGACATCACCATCGTGAACAGCGTGAAAGCTGTACAAAGGTTAACAGGAAGAATAGCAGCCTTAGGCCGATTCGTTTCGAGATCATCAGATCGAAGCCACAATTTTTTCTCTCTACTCAAAAAGAAGAACGACTTCGCTTGGACACCGGAATGCCAACTAGCGTTACAAGAACTGAAACGATATCTATCGAACCCACCACTGCTGCACACTCCAAAAGCCGACGAAAAACTTTACATGTACTTGGCAGTATCAGAAGTCGCCATAAGCAGCGTCCTGGTTCGCGAATAGGAAGGTACGCAATTTCCTGTTTACTACGTAAGTCGGACCTTAGGGGAAGCGGAAACTAGATATCCGCACTTGGAAAAATTGGCGCTTGCGCTGGTTAGCGCCTCTAGGAAGTTACGACCGTACTTCCAATGCCATCCCATAAGCATATTAACCACCTGCCCACTTCGTAATATTTTACATAGGCATGAACTATCGGGCCGATTGGCCAAATGGGCCATCGAACTCAGCGGGTATGATATCGAATATCGACCTCGAACGGCCATTAAGTCTCAAATTTTAGCAGACTTCGTGGCCGATTTCATGCCGACCCTCGTACCCGAAGTCGAAAAAGAACTACTGTTAAAATCAAATTTATCGACGAGGGCATGGATCCTCTTTACGGACAGAGCTTCGAACGTAAAGGTGTCCGGGCTAGGCATAGTTTTAAAATCTCCCACGGGTAACATTATTAGGCAAGCTATTAAAACTATCAGGTTAACTAACAACGAGGCCGAGTATGAAGCCATAATTGCAGGTCTCGAGCTAGCTAGAAATTTGGGAGCAGAGGTCGTTGAGGCCAATTGTGACTCTTTGCTAGTGGTGAGTCAAGTAAACAAAACCTTCGAAGTCCAAGAAGGCAGAATGCAAAGGTATTCGGACAAACTGCTTATCACTTTGAACCTTTTCAAACCATGGAGTCTACGACATGTTCCACGAGAACAGAATAACGAGGCCGATGCGCTTGCTAATTTGGGATCATCGGTCGAGGTGAATGATTTGAACTCGAAAACTGTCGTTCAACTTTCAAGATCTGTAATCGAAGAAGGGCACGCCGAAATAAATTCTACTAGCTTAACCTGGGATTGGAGAAACAAGTATATTGAATACTTAAAAAATGGAAAGCTCCCTTCAGACTACAAAGAGTCCAGGACCCTTCGAACTAAAGCTGCTCGATTTACTTTGACTGCGGATGGAACGTTATATCAAAGAACATTCGATGGACCGATGGCGGTATGCATAGGTCCGGGAGACACCAATTACATCCTTCGGGAAGTACACGAGGGCACTTGTGGCAATCACTCCGGTGCCGACATGTTAGTTCAAAAAGTGATCAGAGCAGGGTATTATTGGATCGATATGGGCAAAGACGCAAAAGAATTTGTTCGTAAATGCGATAAATGTCAAAGGTTTGCTCCAATGATCCATCAGCCCGGAGAACAACTTCACTCGGTCCTATCGCCATGGCCATTCATGAAATGGGGAATGGACATCGTCGGCCCCCTACCATCGACCCCAGGTAAAGCCAGATTTATTTTGTTTATGACTGACTATTTTTCTAAATGGGTTGAAGCGCAGGCATTCGAGAAAGTAAGAGAAAAAGAGGTTATCGACTTTTTGTGGGATCATATCATATGTCGATTCGGGATACCATCCGAAATAGTATGTGATAATGATTCATTGGCAACAAAATCACAAAATTCTTCGAAGACCACAAAATAAGAAGGATACTAGCAACCCCATACCACCCCAATGGGAACGGACAAGCCGAATCAAAAAACAAAACTATTCTTCAAAACCCGAAAAAGAGATTGAACGACGCTAAGGGAAAATGGAGAGAAATCCTGCCCGAAGTCCTTTGGGCATACCGAACAACATCGAAATCCAGTACAGGGGCGACCCCGTTCTCCTTAGTATATGGCTCCGAAGCATTGATACCAGTCGAAGTCGGAGAGCCTAGTCCCAGATTTCGATTCATGACGGAAGAATCAAATAACGAGGCTATGAACACCAGCCTTGAATTATCGGACGAAGGACGAGAAGCTGCCCTCATCCGGTTAGCCGCACAAAAGCAACGAATCGAAAGGTATTACAATCGAAGAACTAAACCTCGCCACTTCAAGCCAGGGGACTTGGTGTTAAGGAAAGTCACCATCAATACTCGAAATCCAAACGAAGGAAAACTAGGACCAAATTGGGAAGGACCGTACCAGGTGCTCGAGAACTTTGGGAAAGGATCGTACAGGCTCGGCATCATAAACGGCAAACAGCTATCAAGCAGTTGGAATGTATCAAAACAGCTATCAAGCAGTTGGAATGTATCACATCTAAAACGGTACTACTGCTAAGGTCCGACCTTTCCCATATTTATTCAACTGTCCCGTACAGAAGTTCGAACAAAGAACAGAAGTATTCTTTTACTCAAAAGCACGTGTTGCACTCTTGTTTTCTTAGACTGTTTTTTTCCCAAAAGGGTTTTTTGCGGCAAGGTTTTTAACGAGGCAACCATCGATCGTGCTACGCTTTCAAAGCAGTATCCGAGGCTTTCGACCCTTAGCCCGAACGGCCTCGAATACCGGGAGGGCACCAGGGCCTCAAATACATCGAGTTCAGATGCAACAAAGTCTTCTCACAACAATAGAGGAAAAATTGTAAGAGCCAAAATGGTCAAAATGAACCATGCTCATATTAGATTGCCCCAAAACATACTCGAATATTAAGCCTACGGGCTACTTCTATATCGAGTTCGAAATACTCAGTCGACCGTTGAGCCTACGGGCTACTTCAACATCGAGTTCGAAATAATCACTCGAATATTAAGCCTACGGGCTTCCACATTATCTCGAGTTCGAAATAATCACTCGAATATTAAGCCTACGGGCTACCACATTATCTCGAGTTCGAAATAAACACTCGAATATTAAGCCTACGGGCTACTTCTATATCAAGTTCAAAATACTCAGTCGACCGTTGAGCCTACGGGTTACTTCAACATCGAGTTCGAAATAATCACTCGAATATTAAGCCTACGGGCTTCCACATTATCTCGAGTTCAAAATAATCACTCGAATATTAAGCCTATGGGCTACCACATTATCTCGAGTTCAAAATAAACACTCGAATATTAAGCCCACGGGCCACTTCTATATCAAGTTCGAAACAAAACACTCAAATATTAAAGCCTACGGGATGCCGAGTTCGAACAAGGACCCAATCGAATTTGAAACATTGAAAAAGCTACGTTTACTCAGAGTTTACGTTAACCACTGACTGACACACATTAAATGCTTCGATAAAACCAAATCGATGGGACAGCTATCACGGACGTCATAGTCAAAGTCGATAGAAACGTCATCATTGATTCGGTCGAATCTTAGGGAAATCACATAGTTTCTCGTCATCTCCTTTCCAAGAAACGAGGGGGCTATTTGTATACGGTTAAAACCGATCCTCGATCATGAAGATCGATCGAGGATGGCATTTCAGTCAAGGGGTATCTTCATGGAGAACCCGAACGAATTCCGAGATTGGGGCGTCGAGCTCGGGGCGTTCGAATCGACTGAGGTAACGTCGACCGATACAGGTTCCGAACATCGATGCCCGAAAGTAATCACCTAGCTCGAAACCAAGGCAGAGGTTTCGATCCGATGCCGAGCTCGAGTCGATATCGAGTTCACAGATAAAAAACTATTACAACCGCACCAAAGGAGAGAATCTCGGCGGAAATTAAGGAGGAGACACACCATCATGGGTCCTCCACTAGTAATATTATTCCATCATGTTGCTATAGATAAAATAGTGATCCTTGGCTATAAAAGGGAAGATAGATTGTAATAGAAGAGACCTTCGCTGGGATTAAGAATTCATTATATTTATCTTTCTAAAGCTCACTAAATATCTTGTTCATCATTTTCTATTTTTGCACCATAAATACGTGTATTGTTATTTTCATATCAAAGGAATCTACTTGCCCTTAGAACCATACATAAATTCAATGTTATCCAATTTTTCGGGTAAACAGATTTCTTGTAGGATAGAATATATTTTAAAATGTATATATGTACGTATGTATGTGTAAGTGTGTGTTAGCTTCGGGGATCCCTATTTGCAATTTTCCTTGAAATAGTAATTTGAATGCCCACAGAGGAATTCTTCAACACCTTTAAAGCTTCTCCAATGATATGGATCTGGCTCCTAATCATTTTTTATGATCTCCATTTTTCAAGTTCTTAGTAGGATAGATGCCATATGTCTTACTTTAGTATTAGTAATTAATTAAAGTAAGATCTTAACCATAGTTAGAAATTTAGAATAATAGATAATTCTATATATTTGCTCCAAAGAGAATTCGACAATATATCCCACAATTTTTGCAATACATTCCTTCATTTTGCAAATACTTTTCCAAATATTTTACAGCAATATTACATTCTAGCTTACAGATGTGTACGGCAGGTTCTGGCTAGCTTAAGGAATAAATTTCCTGAATCTTTAATTGTTCCTATGGCCATTGCAATCTGACTTAACTTCAGCCTGGTTCAAGATATAAATATTTTCTTCTTGTTCCATGTTGAGCTGAGCATGTGTTATATTTTCATGATTAACAAAGCATGATTAATTATGTGAAAGTCCCAGGTTTCATGTTCCAGGATAATGTGCTACTAAACTGGTGTGCAGATGTGAGTTGCAGATGACGAATGAGTTGATCAGACGCAGGATATTCGAATACATGTGCACGTTGGATTCCCCAAGAAGTTATATTCGTACTCTACAAGGAATGCATTAATTAGATGAGTCCCTCGTCTAAATTGTAATCTATTTACTTTGAGAAGTGTAATCACAGGTTAGTGCAAAAACTTTGAGTTTTTGTTAGCTTCCTAGACTAGAGTTAGTTGGGGAAGGGGCAACTAAAATTGAGTTGATTGTAGGGGTTAGGGTAGTAGAATTAGTCCCATTGATTATTGATAGAATGTATGAGTCCACCAAACTGTATAGAGACCTGATCTTGTACCAGTTCCCACAGAAATAGCTAATGAACCAGTAAGTAAATGACACAGGAGATTTTACGTGGAAAAATCCCTGCTCAAGGGGATAAAAAAATCACGACCTACACTTGTAGGATTTCAACTTCACTACTTGAGCAATCTTTAGATTACAACCTATTGTAACCTAGGAATTAAACTATTAATCCCTCACTAACTTGTAATACACCTATTACAAGCCACTTTGCAATACACCTATTACAAAGACTTCAACTCATGACTAACTCTAGTCACGACACAAACTCTAAGGTTTTATGATTTTTGGAGGTTCCTAGTTAAAGCTTCTAAATAAGCAAAGTAGGAATTATAATGAAAAACTAATACAAAGATACAACTCAACTAAGGACATACAAAAGACTTGTTGTAGGAACTGGTCTGTAGTAGTGTTGTACTTTGTTCTTGATGCACTTGTGACTTCAATGCTTGATTATCAGTTCTTGAGTGCTTGAATTATTTCACAAGTATTCAAGTGATGTTTTGTTGTAATGCTTCTTGTTAATATCCTTTGGATGACACCACTTGGATGATGTAAACACTTGGTTGGTAAAAAGCCCTTCCTAATGGGAAGTGACTATTGTATTATTTCTGCACTATAGCATGTACAGTGCAGGCAGTCACTTTCCAACTGTAGAGTTGACTTCGTACTGCTTTCAGGGAAACTCAAAGGGATTAGGTCCCTGAGTTGATTCTTCTCTGTCTAAAGTAATACAGCACACATTAGCTTGAGTCCGTTGATAGAGATATATACCAAGTGTATATCAGGTTCTTTATCTGGTTCTTAACAATAAGTTTATTAGATCATCAAAACATAAATCTAAGATACTTTAAACCCATAAATTTCTCCTTTTTGATGATGACAAACTTAAAAATTGAAAACCATTTGTAGAACACAATAAACCATATAAAGTACCAGGAACTTCACAAGTTCCCCCTGACTCTATGCCTTCCCCCTTACTCAGATGCCCCTGCTTCAATTTTTCTTCCCCCTTGTGGCATCATTAAAAATACACAAGCAAGTAATAAGCATAAAGAGGTCTAGCCCAGCTAACTCATGCCACATGTATGCACACAACATGATTAGAAAAGAGAAGCAGAAAAGCACAAGCATTTAATAGAAAAAAAGAGTCTTCATTGATTTATAAGACATAAGCCTCTGCCAAGAAAGCAGAGTCAAGTTTGGACTGTTGAAAGCGGGAACAATTCAGGTGAAATCCATCCACATCACAAAAAAAAAAATAACTACCACAAGTCATCAGAACAAAAGAGAGAAACTTGACACTGGTCACTGGCACTGGTCACTGGAAGATATTCCTAGGGAGCACTAGAGGAAGAAGGCTTGGAGGAGGCCACAAGAGTGTTGAGAACAAGGTCAATCCGAGTATTTGCGAACATCTGCTCTGCGAGCAATTTCTCTCTCAAGTTCTCCACATGTTGCCTAAGCTCAGCATTTTCTTTTGTCACCAGAATATCATCATCAGATACTGATTGTTCCTCCACAACTTGCTTAGACTTGATACTACTTTTCACAGACTTTTTACTTGATTTTTCAACAGCTTCCTTTGAAGCACTCTCAACAGATTGTTTCTTTTTCTGAGATCTCTTAACCAGGGAACTTGGTTCCTCTTGAGCATCCTCATCCACTTCCACTACAGGTATACTTTTGTCATACACAATTTTCCCGTCCTTCACCAGCCTCTTCTTCTTTTTCTTGCTACTCCTTTTGCTTTTCTTCAAGGTAGACTCAAAAGCCTCCTTCTGTTGCAACCTTGTGGTAGGTCGCTTAGGAGGGTGCTCATGAGTGACCACGGGTTTTCTAATCTTAAAGCGTGCACTGAGAACCACATCATCCTGTTCATCCTCATCACTAGATCTCATAACGGGAGGGATGGAATCCAACGATTCAGCATCAAAGTGAGGAGATGGAGAAGGATCGAAGTTGACATGGGAAGATGATTCCTGACCTGTTTCCTCAGGGAGTGGATCAAGTTCATCAGCAGGGTTCCAGTAGCTTCTTCAGGTGCAGAAGATCCTAAGAGCACTGTTGGTCCTTCTTCTCCTAAGAGTGGAGTCCCTTCCCCCCTGAGACTCAGGCATGGAAGAAGTTACCTCATTCACCAGTCTCTCGGCAGCAATGGCCAACATGTTTTCGATGGCCTCCTTTTTCTGAGGTTCCATAGCAGTAGCAGTAACCAAAGGACCAGCACACTGATCAGTATCTTCCTCGGACACCCATTTTCCTTGTTGAGTTTCACCCTTTTCTTCATCCTTGTTCTGTTCTTTGAGAGTATCGGGCAACAAAGAAGAGACACTATCTATTTTTGGTTCTTCTGAGTCCTCAACACTTAAGTAAGGAGTATCAACAGAGGGAGTGATGAGAGAGATACGGGGTGAAAGGGAATCAGGTTTGGGTGTTTCTGGGTTAGCAATGGTGGAAGAGGGGTCGTTTGTTGGTGTTTCTAACATGATGAATGAGTCAAGGGTTTTCTCTTCAGAGGTGGGCAGGTTTGCTTGCTCTTCAGCCATGGTAGATAGTTGGGTGGAAGGTTCTGGAAGAGTGGAAAGAGAGAAGGATGATCGCTTAAGGTTAGGAGGTATAGGGGTTTTAAGGAGGGAAAGGATAATTATGAGGGAAGAGAAACAGGTTCTGAAACGGCTGTAGGTTTGTGGGAAGATGCAACGTTACAGAGGGAAGTGAAAAGATTTGAAAGAAAAGACGTGATATACAGGGTCTGAAAAGGTGGATGACGTGGTAGTTAATTTTGTTTCTTTTGAGATATACATGAAAAAAAATACAAGACTACTAAGCTGTGGTACAAGAACCAGGTTCTTGATAGGTCTTTCAGAAAATATTTTTGAACTCTCTTTTACCGCTCATGCATTGTTTCTTTAGCTTCTATAATCATCATGCGTGTCTACCTGCAACGGTATAGAGGTGAGTTAGGCTTGGCCGGAAAACACTTCAGCTAGATTTACCTGAATGTAACTTTCATATCCATATGAAAGGGAATCATGTTCTCAATTAGGCTTGATTAACCCCAGTGCCATCCTGTTTTTCTATACTTTGGTGAAGATGTCTGCAATTTGGTCTTCTGTACTACAAAACTTCATGCAAATAAGCCCATTCTCCACATTGTCTTTGAGAAAATGATATCTCACATCAATGTGCTTGGTTCTCTTGTGTTGGACCGAGTTCTTTGCCATGTTGACTGCATTGGTGTTGTCATATAGAAGAGGTACACAGTCAGTTTATACTCCAAAATCCTCCAATTGTTGTTTGATCCACAAGAGTTGGGCACAACAAGAAGCTGCAACAACATATTATGCTTCAGCTGTTGAGAGAGCTTCAGAGTTTTGCTTCCTTGTGCCCCATGAAATCAAACAAGATCCTAGGAAGTGAGCCATTCCGGATGTGCTTTTTCTGTCCACCAGATAACCTACATAATCTGCATCAGCGTACCTAACAAGATTCAAATTGTCACCTGAAGGGTAATACAGAACCAGGTCATGTGTTCCCTTAAGATATCTCAGAATCCTTTTGGCAGCCTTTAGGTAAGATTCCTTGGGGTTTGACTGGAACCTTGCACATAGCACCATACTGAACACAATATCTGGTCTACTGGCAGTGAGATAGAGGAGAGATCCAATAATGCCTCGATACATTGTTTGATTTACAGAAGAGTTAGATTCATCCAAGTCCAGTCTAGGGGTAGTGGCAATGGGAGTGTTGATCACTTTTGATGCTTCCATATCGAACCTTTTCAAAAGCTCCTTGGTGTATTTCTACTGACTGATACAGGTTCCCTTCGTGGACTCCTTCACTTGAAGGCCCAAGAAAAAGTTCACCTCCCCCATCATGCTCATCTCAAACTCACTTCCCATGAGTTTTGCAAATTCCTCACAAAGTGAGTCAACTGTTGCCCCAAAGATAATATCACCAACGGATACTTGAACAATGAGCAGGTTCCTTCCTCGTTTCTTCATAAATAGAGTGTTGTCAATTTTTCCTCTTGTAAAGCCATTTTCTAATAGAAATTTTGACAACCTTTCATACCAAACTCGAGGAGCCTGCTTCAAACCATACAGTGCCTTGTCCAATTTGAACACATATTCAGGATATTCATGACATTCAAAACCTGGAGGTTGCTTAACATAAACTTCTTCCTTGAGAAAACTATTCAGAAATGCACTTTTGACATCCATTTGGAACAAGGTAAATTTCCATATGTGATGCAAAGGCAATGAGAATTCTGATGGCTTCCATACGAGCAACTGGAGCGAAGATCTCATCATAATCAATCCCTTTCCTCCTGATTGTAGCCTTGAAAAACTAGCATTGCCTTGTTCCTTGCAGTGTTTCCATGCTCATCAAGCTTGTTTCTGAACACCCACCTGGTCCCTATGATGGTTTTATCTGAGGGTCTAGGTACCAGGTGCTATACTTTGTTCCTTTCAAATTGATGCAACTCTTCTTGTATAGCTGTGATCCAGTCTGCATCCTTCAAGGCTTCCTTAATATTTTTGGGTTCTATTTGGGAGAGGAATGATGAGAAGGCAAGTGAATTTCTTACTTTTGATCTAGTTTGGACTCCAGAATCAAGGGGGTGATTATATTCTCGAGAGGATAGGAGCTTTTGTGTTTCCAGTTTGGCATTTGAATATCATTAGTGGAGGAACTAGGTAATCCTGACTGGTTCCCTTGCATTCTTCTTTCTGCTACCTGTGGAGTACTTTGAACTGCATCAACCACTCTTTCTTCAGCTTCAGTGGTTGTGATTTGGGTACCTGGTTCCTCTTGAGTTGGAGTGGAGGAGGTTGCATTGCCTTCATTTGACTCCTTCACTTGACTCATCATATCTCCCTTTCCATTTTCCATATCAATGATTTCTCCTGGAACCAGCAGTGGCTCACTGTCTTGATCATCCTTGTTGCTCTTCACACCAGATGAAGGAGACTCATTAAAGATTACATGAAAACTTTCTTCCACACACTCAGTCCTTTTATTGTAAACTTTGTAAGCTTTGCTTTGAGAAGAATACCCCAGAAAAATTCCTTCATCGCTTTTGGCATCAAATTTTCCAAGTTGATCATTTCCATGGTTGAGAACATAGCACTTGCACCCGAACATTCTTAAGTGAGTCAGCTTGGGCTTCCTTCCATTTAGCATCTCATAGGGAGTTTTGTTCAAGAAGGATCTGATCATGCACCTGTTCACCAAGTAGCAGGCAGTATTTATGGCTTCTACCCAGAAGTTTTTGCCTATCCCACTGTCAATAAGCATTGTTCTTGCCATATCTTCAAGGGTTCTGTTCTTCCTTTATACAACTCCATTTTGTTGTGGAGTTCTAGGAGCTGAGAAGTTGTGGGTGATGCTATTTCCACTGCAGAATTCATCAAACTTGGCATTGTCAAATTCTGTTCCATGATCGGATCTGATGCAAGCCACTTTTGATTCCATCTTCACTTGAATTTTCTTCACAAAGGCTACAAATACTTCGAAGGTCTCATCCTTTGTTCTGAGAAACAATGCCCAAGTGAATCTTGAGCAGTCATCTACTATCACAAAAATGTATCTTTTTCCTCCCCTGCTTGGAACTCTCATAGGGCCACATAGATCCATATGAAGTAGTTCAAGTGGCTTTGATGTGCTAACATCCTTCTTTGTCTTGATTGAAGATTTCACATGCTTCCCTCTAGCACATGCATCACATACTTTGTGCTCTTTGAACTTTGAATTTGGCAAGCCACGAACCAGGTCCTTCTGTATCAGTTTGTTCAGAAGAGAGAAGCTTGCATGTCCCAGCCTTCTGTGCTACAGCTCGGCATCATCATCAACAGCTTTCAGGCAGCTCATGTCACCACTTTGTAGGGACTCGAAATCAGCAACGTAGATGGTCTTGTATCTTTTGGCCACAAGTACCACATCACTAGTTACCAGATTAGTAACTGTACATATCTTTGACAAAAACTCCACTTTGTTTCCCTTATCACAAATTTGAGAAACAATCAAGAGATTGTACTTCAGACCATTGACATAATACATGTTCTCGATTGAGTGTGAGAGAGACTTTCCAATTTTTCCAACACCAAGAATGTACCCCTTTTTCCCATTTCCAAAGGATGCATTCCCTCCTTGTAGGGCTTTCAGTGAAAAGAAGTCCATGGTATTCCTAGTCATGTGCTTAGAGCATCCACTGTCCATGATCCATTGTTGACTGCTTCCTCTCACTGTTCCCTGCACAAGGAATTCAAGGGTTAGATTTAGGAACCCAAACAAGTTTGGGTCCCTTGTAATGAGTAAAGGGATGAATGAGAGCTCTTCTAGTCCATGCAGGCAACATACGTTTTTTGTGAGTGGCACCTGATCCTCTTCCAGTAGTTACTTTTTCAGCAAAAACTTTGTTTTTCTTAACAGACTAGACTCTGGCTTGACAATTTTCCGTGAAATGCCCATTTTTCCCACAGTGGGTACAAAGCCAGTTATCAGGTACAGTGACATACTTTCTATGAGGGTTATAGGGAACTTTCCCCCTTTGGAACCCTATTCCCCGTCTGTTTCTACCATTGTTAAAATACATGGCAGTAATGGCATCTGAGGACCAAGTCCACTTAAGAGATTTCTCAAGATTATTTTTTACTTTTTTCAATTCTGCTTGAAGCTGCCTATTTTTCTCAAGCTCAGCACATAAACTAGTTTTCACAATATTCAGCTCATTTTCAAGTTTAATATTTGCCTCACTAGTAACTTCCTTTCCTTTTTTAGAACTTCCAGGCCTAGAGTCTGCTTTATGTTCCTCAATTATTTCCTTTGGGTCTGCAATCACCACTAGGAGATCATCTCTTTCTTGCTCAGTGATAGCAACTTTCTCCACTAAGGCATTCTTTTCTTTACTAAGGTTCTCAATAGTTTCTTTCAAGTCAACTACAACTACCATCAAATCATCTCTTTCATGTTCTACACTAGCAATTTTTTCTGTTATAACCTCTTTTTCATTTTTTAGATTTTCTATAGTTTCCTTCAAGTCAATTACACAAAAACCAAGTCATCTCTAGTCTGCTCAGCATCTCCTAACTCTATGGTTAAGGCATCCTTACCACTCACCAGACTATGATATGCGTCAATCAATACATTAGCTAATGACATGAGTTTTTTAGGAGAATAGGATTTCAGATTTCTGTGAACATCCCTAAAATTTACCTCATCATTGTCATCGTCTTCATCATAGTCTGATTGAGCCATCAAGGCGAATATTGAATCATATTCATTTGCTTCACTTTCAACTACCAACATGGAGTTATCACCTCCATTATTTTCTTCTTCAGACTCACTGGAGGAGTCTCCCCATGCTGCAAGAGCTTACTTCGCAACATTGTCAGCTACGTTTTTTCTTTTGAAGCGTTTGTCAGGAATCGGGTTCCTCTTGGCTGCTTTATCAGAGTTGTGCTTGAAATGTTCTTACTTCAGAAGAGGACAGTCCTTGATGAAATGCCCTGTCTTTCCACACTGATGACAGAGGTCATAATTATTTGGTTTGCTGGAACTAACTCTCTTTGGTATACCTCCATTCCTTCGAACTATTTTCTGAAACCTTCTGGTAAGGTATGCCATATCGCTATCCTCCTCACTTGAATTATCGTTTTCAGCTTTGAGTACCAGGTTCTTCTCCTTCTTTGGTTCTCTTCTTTCACTGTCATTCTTTCTCTACATCTCATAGGTCTTCAGATTTCCAACCAGCTCGTCCATAGTCAGTGTTTGCAGATCCTTGGCTTCAATAATAACGTTCACCTTACTCTCCCGGGAGCTGGGTAAAACATTAAGAACTTTCCTCACAAGCTTGTTCCTAGGAATGATTTCTCCAAGAGAGTGTAGCTCATTTATAATGGAAGTGAATCGAGTATGCATATCTTTAATGGATTCATCATCCTTTATTTTAAAGAGCTCATACTCGGTGGTGAGCATGTCGATCTTGGACTGCTTTACTTGAGTGGTTCCCTCATGTGCCGTTTGTAGAGCTTCCCATATCTCCTTGGTGGATTGACAGGCTGAGATCCTATTATATTCATCAGGTCCTATGCCACACACCAAAATATTTTTGGCGCGAAAGTTCTTTTCTACAGCTTTCCTGTCAACATCATTGTACTCTTTCCTGGTTTTTGGAACTATTACAGCAGGTTCTCCTACCTTCTTTGTTGGGACGTATGGACCATCACAAATAACATCTCATAACTCGAAGTCTTCTGCCATTATGAAGTCATGCATTCGAGTTTTCCACCAGCCATAGTATTGGTCGTTGAATCTCGGGGGCCTGTAGGTTGATTGTCCTTCCTCGAAGTTTGGTGGAGCAGCCATGGTGAGGATCCTCTCTAGGTGTTAACAATTTAGAAAGAACCTGCTATGATACCAATTGATAGAATGTATGATTCCACCAAACTATATAGAGACCTGGTCCTATACTAGTTCCCACAGAAATAGCTAATGAATCAGTAAGAAAATGACACAGGAGATTTTACGTGGAAAAATCACTGCTCAAGGGGATAAAAAAATTACGACCTACACTTGTAGGATTTCAACTTCACTACTTGAGCAATCTTTAGATTACAACCTATTGTAACCTAAAAATTAAACTCTTAATCCCTTACTAACTAGTAATACACTTATTACAAGCCACTTTGCAATACACCTATTACAAAGACTTCAACTCATGACTAACTCTAGTCACGACACAAACTCTAAGGATTTATGATTTTTGGAGGTTCCTAGTTAAAGTTTCTAAATAAGCAAAGTAGGAATTTAATAAAAAACTAATACAACGATACAACTCAACTAAGGACATACAAAAGACTTGTTGTAGGAACTGGTCCGGAGTAGTGTTGTACTTTGTTCTTGATGCACTTGCGACTTTAATGCTTGCTTATCAGATCTTGAGTGCTTGCATTATTTCACAAGTGTTCAAGTGATATTTTGTTGTAATGCTTCTTATTAATATCCTTTGGATGACATCACTTGGATGATGTAAATACTTGGTTGGTAAAAAGCTCTTTCCAATGGGAAGTGACTGTTGCACTGTTTCTGCACTGTAGCATGTACAGTGCAGGTAGTCACTTTCCAGCTGTAGAGTTGACTTCGTACTGCTTTCAGGGAAACTCAAAGGGATCAGGTCCCTGAGTTGATTATTTTCTGTCTGAAGTCATACAGCACACATTAGCTTGAGTCCGTTGATAGAGATATATACCAAGTGTACATCAGGTCCTTTATCTGGTTCTTAACAATAAGTTTGTTAGATCATCAAAACATAAATCTAAGATACTTTAAACCCATCAGTTATAGAGTTGTAACCTAAAACAGTTCATTGAAATTTAGTGAAGTTTGAGAAAATCCTATTGGGTAGGTCGTTGTTTTTATGCCCTTGAGTTAGGAGGTTTTTCGTGTAAAAATCTCTATGTCATTTAATATAAGACTCGACTTGATAGATATAAGACTCGACTTGTTGCTATATGAGTATACAAAATAGGAGAAGATTGACTATGACGAGACTTTCTCACCTATTGTATGGATTCACCTCTATACACATAATTCTAGCTATTATTCCTAGCTTGGATCTATAATTGCATCAAACGGATGTAATATATTGCCTTTCTCAATAGAGAACTAGGTGAAAAATTAATATAGAATAATTTGAGTTTTTCCTTCTAAAGGTCCACTACTAAAAAAAATAGGATTTAGCGACGGACAAATTCTATAACTAAATCAAAAAATTTGTCTCTCCTATTTAGCGACGAATTAGCGACAGACTAGCGACGAAGTTCGCAACTAATTTCAGTTTTTTAGTAGTGGTCACGAACATATGATTTGTAGACTTTTATATATTATGGTAATGATCGTAAACAATCTTCAAGCCAGTGTTATATACGTATTCTTACTGTTGTCACTTCTATTATCTTCACAATGATTCATAAAAGTTCATTGCATTTATATTAAAAAGATCTAAAAGCAATTTTATAGTTATGTCATTATATGTTGATTGCATGTACCTGAAAAATAGTTTAGAGTATATAAACGAGGTAAATGCCTTGTTATCGTCTCAGTTGATAAAAACATGGTGAAGATGCATATATTTTCGAACTAAATTTCAAGAAAATGTTTAAGTAAATTATTCTTTAAATGAATCAACTTGTAAAATTGCGAGCTTATCAAAACTCCAATCAACAAAGATAAACCTTTATATGTTGTACTGTGTCCTAAGACTCCAAAACAAGATAAACAAATGAGTAGAATTCCATATCCTAGTATGTTTGATAGTGTAATCCAAGATACGTTTGTTAGGCTTAATATCTATTTTGCATTTTTTTTGGTCGAAAAGAGAGGAACTATTTCATTAAGTAAAAGACATACAGGGGGCGGGGTGCTCAGCAGGCACCCCAAGTACAAAGTTGTTACTAATATTACTGACTTCTATGAAAGTACAAAAGGGGGAGATGAATCGTCGATTTTTCTTTTTGTACCCTAAGTAGTTGACTAGTTTACTAATTAGTCGATTGAAAGTAAGAACAGAATATAAATAAAGCATAAATAAAATGCAGGAATTAAAGGCACTATAATTTTTATACTGGTTCAGATTCAATGTGAATCCTACGTCTAGTCCCCTTGGGTTGCAAGGGTGTTCTCTTTCAGTATTTGAAGTTTCTCGATACAAGAGAGTTGATGTAGCTTTAATTACACCAACATCTTAGTCACTATGTCACTTTTCTCTTCTTGATACAATGTCTCACCAATATTTTTTTCTTTTTCTTCTCTCACTAATTACACAGCAGATCTAAAGTAAACTACATGCTTGTTTGGAGTAGAACAAAAAAACTGATAGTGGTTCGTTCAAAGTATGTTTCTTCAAAGCTGGTGCAGTGGGTATTTATATTTCTTGAGGCCTCCATGTCTTGTGAATCTTGAGAGATTGCTAACGCAAGGGAGTTGATCTCAAAAAGGAATCGTAGATTAATTCTTTTCAAGAATAAAATATTTCTTCTGTTGATTTGCCTTGACTTGTGATCTTGATTTATTTCTTTCTTTGTTGAATAGAAATTCCTTTTATCAAATCCCTTGATTTCTGCTTCGCTTGACGTCCTTATATGGAGGAATCTTCAGTGCATAATTCTATGCCCTTGATTTTCTTTGATTGAGGTCCTTCCTATAATATCCTCATTGATCTCATACCAAATCCTTGATTGATTTTGCCTTTGATTTTCCGCTACTCCTTCCTTTTTCGTCTTGATTCTTCTATGCCTCCTTTCCATTGCCCAAGGACTGTATCTGCACGTAAAGAGTAATTCGTTATTTTGCATCATTAAAATCAACTTAGATCTAACAATCTCCCCCTTTTGATGATGATAAAACAACAATATAATAGCCTCAGTTTACTTCCCTATTTATCAGTTGACTTTGAGTGCGTTGTAGTCGACTCCTCCTCAATCTGTGTTTCTTGTTAGATGTGTCTAGTCGACTCACCCTCAGCTGGACATTCTGTTGTGCAGTAGTTATAGTCGACTCCCCCTTAATTTTATACTGTATGATATACCTGCAAGTTGAACATTTGCAAAAAATATTACAGAACACAGAACATAAACCACACAGAACAGGGAATACAGAGGAATACAAGCCCTAAAGTCTGCTTACTTTTCTCCGCCTTTGGCATCAACAAAAAGTTATAACCTACTTTAGCATGCAGAACAGAAAAAAAAAGTCCTAATAATACAACCCATGACTGAACCACCAGTCTCAAAATAAGCAGAGCAACAAAAATTGTCTTAACAACCATGCATCAATGACGCAGAAAGTAAGTAAGGGTATTGCAAATAGCCTCCTTGAGGCGATCAAAACTAGCATTCACTGTGACAGAGATCTCATCAATTTTGTCGTGCACTTCTTTAAAAGCCTTTAATGCTTTTTTTGCAGTCTTGAGAATCTGCATTCAGATCTTAGACACATTAGAGCTTGTCTCCTTTGCCACTCCATGGACATCTTCAATTGTGATTTGAATAGAGGTTAAAGAGTCCTTGATGGCCGTCAATTTTTCGTTGATGGAGGCTAGATTTTCTAAGAGATCAGGATCACCTGCACTAAGAAGAGACACAGAGGTTTTCACTTTTGAGTCAGAGGGGATATTCTTGTATTCACGTTCTTGCTTCTTTACCCAAGCTCCCTTTACAGAAATATATCCCATGCTAGCAAATCCCCTGGAGTTCTATGACTTGGTGACAGTGATATAGGGATAGTCGACAAGAGATATGTTGTTGTCTTCTAACAGATTGGTGATGACTATACCATAGGGAAGACTCATGAGATCATCGGTACTCTCAATCATAAAATTGATAACCCAAGAAGACAACTTGACCTTGTATTTAGTCAGAAGACAATAAACTAGGAGGGTATCATGCTGGGAGAAGGTAGAGAAGGATCCTCTTCTTGGAAGAAGAGTGGTTGCCACAATAAGTGCTAAGACATGAGTTTTGAAACAAACATCACTAAGTCCTAGTTGACTGGGAAGGGAATCAGAGGGTGATTTAGCTATACACCTTTTTGCTTGATCAAAAGAAATTTCAAAATTCTCAGGCCAAGTATTCTTAAAAGTCATAGAGAAACTAGAACAACTACACTAAAAAATAGAGTCAAATAGAGCACAGTCCAACACGATGCATTTGCCAAGAACTAGGGTTTCTAACTTATCACGTTTTCTAGAGCGAACATTAGCATAGAACATTTAACAAGAGGTTCATATACCTTTGGAGGAGGCAAGCAGAGAAAGTATTTCCACCCCTGGAAGTGGAAGAGCTCCTTGACTTTGCAGTTGAGACTATCCCTGACATTTAAATCAACAACTCTGTCATGGGCAACAGGCTTGTCTTTAAAAGGAATGAAGGCATCCTTGTTGGGTGTGTCCCAGAAATTTAAGTCAGACTCAAGGGAACTTGAGAGATCAGTTTTGGGCTTTTTGGGAGTGAAGGTTTCAGGGGGGATCTTCCATAGGTCATTATCCTAGGGCTTTTTCATTGAGACTACGTGCATCATCTGAGAGGACTTGAGAAGAGGCAAAATTCTGAAAGTGATATGATCCTAGATTAACTGGTTCAGGAAGTTGAGAGGAGGGTTTCTCTCTAGAACGAGTGCCTTTGCAGGTTGAAGCAGATTGGTTTTCGGAGTTTTTCGCCATAGTAGGGTTTGGAGCAGGGGAATGGAGATACAAACAATGTGAGGAAGATTGATGAGACTTGGCCTTAAAAAGATGAAAACTGGCGGTTGAGTACAGACGAAAAGGCGTTAGTGATTCAACGCTATGATTTACTGATTTCTGAAAAGGCATGAAAACGTGTAAAAAGGGAAAAGTAAAAGACACACAATTAATGCCACTTACACACATAAGGAAATATGCAAATTGAGAGACGGTAAAAATTTAAAATATCACAAAGGCCCTAAAATTATGAATTAATGGAAATAATGCCAAGAGAGTCTCGTAATGCACAGAATCTGTCTCCAAGCAAGGGATTTGTAAAAATATCTGCTAATTGATTAGTGGAGCTTACAAACGATAACTCTATATTACCTTTAAGAACATGATCTCTAATAAAATGATGCTTAATATCTATATGCTTAGCTCAAGAATGATGCATAGGATTTTTAAACAGACAGATAACACTAGAATTATCACAGAATATTTGAACAGGTTAAAAAGATAATTCATAGTCACCCAATTGATGTGACATCTAGAGTAATTGAGTACAACATTGTCCAATTGCGATGTACTCTGCTTCAGTTGTGGAAAAAGCTACTAATCCTCGTTTCTTACTATTCCCAGAGATAAATGTCTTTTCTAGTAATTGACAAGTGTCGCTTGTGCTTTTTCTGTCTTCCTTGTTACCTGCAAGATCAGCATCTGAAAATCCCTAAATTTTAAAATTGTTAGAGCATGGATACCAAAGTCATAAGAGGTAGTTCCAATGAGATAGCGAATTATTCGCTTTACTACAGTTAAGTGTGACTCCTTAGGAGCTGACTGAAACCTAGCACATTTACAAATACTGAACATGATATCTGGTCGAATAGCAGTTAGATATAATAGAGATCCAATCATTCCATGATACTTTGTTTCATCTGATTTTGCATGTTCATCATTGTCTAAACTTATAGAGGGACTCATAAGATGTGATGACTCAAAAGGTCATCTTATATTTTAGAACTCAAATATGCGCTCTTAAGCCTTTAAAATCTCATTTTAATCCTCCTCGATTTGTGTGCGCAGTCCGGGCAGGTTTCCGGAAAGCTTTCATGTTGAAAACTAATAAAAATATAAATTTTTACCTTAAAAGTTATTTTTAGTTGACTTCGGTCAACATTTTTAGTAAATGGGCCCAGATCCATACATTGACGGTCCCGGTAGGTCCGTATCGAATTATGGGACCTGGGCATATGCCCAGAATCGAATTTGGAGGTCCCTAGCTTGAGTTATGAATTTTTGATGAAAATTAAACGTTTGAAAATTATTTATTTTTAAGAATTGATTGATATTCGACATTGTTAGTATCGGGTCCGTATTTTAGTTTCGAAGCCCGGTACAGGTTCATTATAATATTTAAGACATGTATGTGAAATTTGGTGAGAAATGGAGTTGATTTGACGTGATTCGGACGTCCAGTTGAGAAATTAGAAGTTTTAAAGTGTTCTTGAGAATCTCATTTGAATTGGTGCTAAATTTAGATTTTTCGGTGTTAATTTGGCGATTTGATCGCGCGAGCAAGTTCGTATGATGTTTTTAGACTTGTGTGCATGCTTGGTTTGGAGCCCCGAGGGCTCGGGTGAGTTTCGGATAGGCCACGGGATGTTTTGGACTTTGGAAATCTAGTTTTTCTGTAGAATCTGTGTTCGGGCATGTCCTTCTTCGCGTTTGCGAAGGTACTCTCGCAAACGCAAAGAGTAAACTGGGCAGCTGAGGATTTCTTCTTCGTGAACGCGAAGGCTTGGTCGCAAACGCGAAGCGATGGGGGCGTTCGCGAAGCCCATGCACTTCGCGAACGCGACAGTGCTCTCGCGAATGCGATGAACACTGTCGCCCAGCACTTAACAGAATCGAAAACAGGATTTTTTCCACAAAACTAATTTTTCTCAAAAACCAAACGGTGAGGGGCAATTTTTCAAGAGTCATTCCTTCCCCAAATTATTGGTAAGTAATTCTAAACCATTTTCTTTCAATTACCCATTACATTTCTTGAATTTTCAACCTAAAATCTAGAGTTTTCATGGTAGAATTAAGGGTTAGGGTAGAAAATAGGGATTTCGGAAATTTGGGGATTTAGACCTTAATTTGAGGTCGGATTCCAAAACTAATTACATATTCGGGCTCGGGGGTGAATGGGTAAAAAGATTTTGGTCCGAACCTTGGGTTTTGACCAAGAGGGCCCGGGGTCGATTTTTTGACTTTTTGGAGGAAAAATTGGAAAATTTAATTTATGCAATATAATTGATTCCTTTAGCAATATTTGATATTATTGAGTAATTTTTGAATAGATACGAGTGGTTTGGGGGTGAATTCCAAAGGAAAAGCTGTGATTGAGAATTAAGTGGCCTTCGGAGCGAGGTAAGTGTTGTGTCTAACCCTGACTTGAGCAATTATGAATCTTAGATTATTTGTTAAGTGAAATTCATGTGAGCGGCGTATATGTTAGGTGACGAGTACCTATGCGCCGCCAATTTACCTGTTTTTCCATGTATCTCTGTTTTTATGATATTGTCTCATTCCTATGCTAAATTGCTACGTGTTATACTTGTGTTGTCCAAATTATCATTCTTATTATGTTTACGGATTTTTCTGGTGATAACTGAGTTTTTATTTCAAAGTTGAGATTGATATTATGGAACCAAATATTGAAGTAAGGTTTGTACTTGTTATTCTATCTCCCTATTGTTATTTATGCATTGCATTATGGTATAGGAGAGAGAGTGATGCCGTGCCATATTGTGAGTGTTAATGCACGAAGGGTGATGCCGTGCCATACTGTGAGTGTTAATGCACGAAGGGTGATACTGTGCCATATTGTGAGTGTTAATGCACGAAGGGTGATGCCGTGCCATATTGTGAGTGTTAATGCACGAAGGGTGATGCTGTGCCATGATATGAGAGTAAAAGCACGAAGGGTGATGTCGTGCAGTTTCTATAAATTTTATGGTGAGATTGAGAGTAAAAGCACGAATGGTGATGTCGTGCATTTTTCCTTACTGTATTCACTATTCTTATTGATTCATGGTATATTGACTGCTCCGGTGATCATTCTGTTGTACTTCTTTATCTTGTATGCCCCTCAGTATGTTTCCCCTCCCGATATTTCCTGTTTAGTTCTTTAATCCTGTTATTTGCGTATACATTGTTAAATTGTACAGGTTGATTTGTAGGTGCCTTGCCTTAGCCTCGTCACTACTTCGTTGAGGTTAGGCTCGACACTTACCAGTACATGGGGTCGGTTGTACTGATGCTGCACTCTGCACTTTCTGTGCAGATTTCGATACCGGCTCAGGTTGATCGAGATTTGCTATTGGTCCGCTGTCCGGAGACTCAAGGTAGATCTGTTGGTGTTCAAAGTCCTTGAAGTCCCCGTCTATCTTTTTATGTCCTACTGTTTTCTTTCATTCAGACAATTATATTTCTTACAAACTATTACTTGTAGTAAAATTCTAGAATGCTCGTGAAGTGTGACTCCAGATCCGGGTGGTAGTAATTAATACAGTTTTTTGATATTTCGCACTTATTATATTTTATTTTAGTTAATTATTGTTATTTACTGAATGAAAATAAGGAATTGGTTTTATGATTCTCTAATGTTGGCTTGCCTGGCAAGTGAAATGTTAGGCGCTATCACGGTCCCGTCGATAGGAAATTTCGGGTCGTGACATAGGAGTTCCAATTGATTTGGCATTACTCATTCCAAACTTTTGAATCAATTCCTTCGTATACTTGGCTTGGCAGATGAATATTCCACTTTCTGATTGATGCATTTGGAGTCCAAGAAAGAATTCCAGCTCTCCCATCATACTCATTTTGAACTCACTCTGCATGAGATTTGAGAAATCCTTGCACAAAGAAGATTAGTACTACCAAATATAATATCATCTACATAAATTTAGATAATGATATTACCTTTAGTGGATCTTTTGATAAATAAAGTAGTATTCACCTTACCTCTGATGAACTCATGATCAATTAAAAAAGAACTCAATCTTTCATACCAAGCTCGAGGGGCTTGTTTGAGTCCATAGAGAGATTTAGCTAACTTATACACATGGTAAGGAAATTGTGAGTTTTTAAAGCCAGGGGTTGTTTTATATATACCTCCTCATTAATGAAACCGTTTAGAAAAACACTTTTGACATTCATTCGAAATAGTTTAAAGCCTTTAAAAGATGCATAGGCAAGGAGTATACGAATTGATTCTAACTCTGCTACCGGTGCAAAGGTTTCATCATAGTCGACTCCTTCCTGTTGTGAGTAGCCTTGAGCTACTAGTCTGGCTTTGTTTCTTACTACCTTTCCTTCTTCATGTATCTTGTTTTTGAATACCCACTTTGTTCCAACTACAGTAGCATTTGATGGCCTAGGTACTAGTTCCTAAACTTGATTCTTGTCGAATTGATCAAGTTCATCCTACATAGCTTGTATCCAGCTGAAGTCTTTTAGGGCTTCATTAACATTCTTTGGTTCTACTTGAGAGATGAGTGCAATGTTTTCCTTCTTTTTGAGAGATCCTCTGGTTTTTATTCCTTCGCTTGGATCCCCTATGATGAACATTTGAGGGTACTCAGGTTCATTTCTCCATTCATTTGGTCGCGTTCCAACTACAGAAATAGTTGACTCCTTTTGTGGTTCAGTAGGATTGCTCACAGGTTCACTAGTCGACTCGGTGACTATGATTGTTCTATCAATCGACTTTTGTGACTTGTTTTTGCATGTGGTACTTCTTGACTGATATCTTCATCACCTGGAATGATTCCTTTCTCGTCCGTAGTGTTATTGTCATCAAATATAACATGCACTGATTCTTCTACAGATAAAGTATATTTGTTGTAAACTCTAAAAGATCTACTATTAATGGAGTAACCGAGAAAAATACCTTCATCACTCCTTGGATCAAATTTTTCAAGGTTATCCTTACCATTGTTCTGGACGAAACACTTACTTCTGAACGGATGAAAGTAGCCTATATTAGGCCTTTTGCCTTTCCATAATTCATATGGAGTCTTTTTCAAAATGGGTCTTATGAGACATCTGTTGAGAATATGACATGATGTACTTACTGGCCCAAAAATGATTCGGCAATTAATGTTCTAATATAATTTTCTGGCCATATCTTGTAGAGTTTGATTCTTACGCTCAACTACCCTATTCTGTTGGGGTGATCTTGGGGCTGAGAAATTATGAGTATAACCCTGATCGTTGCAGACTTCAAAAGGTCTACTTTCAAATTCTCCTCCATGGTCACTTTGGATGGTTGAGATAAGATACCATTTTTCTCTTTCGATTCTTTTGCAGAAAATCTCAAAGTTTTTCAAATCTTCATCTTTATGAGATAAGAAAATCACCCATGTAAAACGTGAGTAGTCATCAACAATAACAAAAGCATATCATTTACCTCCAATGCTGGCAGTTTTAGTAGGTCCAAACAAGTCCATATGAAGCAATTGTAAAGGCTTGGTAGTGGAAATAATGTCCTTTGTTTTGAAAGAGTTTCTAGTTTATTTGCCAATCTGACATGCATCACATACATGATTTCTAGAAAAATTGAGTTTAGGGAGACCAATAACTAAATCATACATAGAGAGTATTTCAATTGACGCATGCTTGCATGAGCAATTTTTTTATGCCAAAGCCATGGATCATCGGATATGGATACTAAACAAATATGACTATCTAGATTTTCAATGCCAACAAAAATATAAAAAAATTCATACCTTTTACCTGGAAGAATGATTTTACTTGTCTCTTCAATGGAACATCATGTTTTCTTGAATTTTACTACGTATCTCGAATCACATAGCTGACTTATACTCAAGAGATTGTAGTTGAGTCCATTTACAAGATACACCTCTGTAATATCACAATTATTGCTGAATTGAACTGTGCCAGTACCAACTATCTTTCCTTTTGAATTATCACTAAATTTGACATTTCCTCCATTTATTTTTGTGACTTCTTTGAACAGATTTTTGTCACCCGTCATGTGACTGGAACATGCACTGTCTAAATATCATTTTCCTTTGCAACTCTTTCTGTGGTGTTCCTGCAAAATAGAATTATCACCTTCTTTTAGGTACCAAAGCTTACTTGGGCCTTGTTAGTTAATTCTACTGGAATCAGGGTTGTTTTGGGTTTCCAAATCCATCTTAAAATATTAGATTTACGAAATCTGTAAAAAGAATATTTATGTCCAACCTTGTTACAGTAATGACACCTAAGGGTTGATCTAGTTTTTGATCTACCACTTGTGTTAGTACTTGTGGACTCAGTTCTAACCGGTTCTTTTCCAGTTGACTTGTAAGTCGCTTGGTTAGACTTGACAGAACTGTGAGTGGTGGATTTTCGCATGCCATTCAGTTGCATCTGCAATTCCTGAACCTCATCTTGAAGAACATCTCTTTCGATTTCACAGACTTCAAGCTTAAGTTCCCAATCCTTCTTTTTCTTATTGAGTCTCTTTAATTCATTCAATATTTTTTTAGACTCCTTTAGCGTAAGGTCAAGGATATCCTGTAATTCATTACATTTATCACAGTTATACGGTCTTACCTCGCTTGCTTCACCTCATGCCATGAAACCGTTTTCAGTGTCTTCTTTGCATTCATCGTCTGATGCATCTTCATTAGTCTAGGAACTATAATATTTGTTCATATCATTTTCCAAAATAGTCATGAAGCACAGATTTGTTATTTCTTCATATTCTGAGCTATCTTCATCACTCCATCTTCCCAAGGATTTATTTTTATTGAACCCTCTGGAGACTTTTCTTTTAAGGTTTGGCCATTCAGATTGAACATGGCTATACCTTCCACACTTAAAACACTTTCCGTCATTCTTGTCTTGTTCATTGTATTGCCTTGTTCGTCTAGATGACATCCTTCCTTTTTTGTGTTTCTGTATCTTCTCATCAATCCATTCATGTTTCTTGATACCATGGCAATTTCTTCTTCAAGAGATTCTTGATCATCATCAATATCATTTTCAGGTCCTTCAGTAGTAGTCTTGAAAGCAACTGTTTTCTTATATTCTTCCTGACGCGTTTTCTTGAAATGGGTTTTCTCAAATGCTATAAGATCTCCTCGTAGCACATCATATGAAAGTTTGTCTAGATCTTGAGATTCAAGTGCAAATACTTTTGTCTGCCATGTAGTAGGCAAGCTTCTCAGGCATTTTCAAACTTGATCATCACTTGAGTAAGGTTTACCAAAGGCTTTCAGGTCACCAATAATTTTGCTGAATCTTACAAACATCTCCTCAATGGATTATCCATCTTTCATCTAGAAGAGTTCATAATCGTGAACCAACAGGTTTATCCAAATTTCTTTCACTTTGCGGGTTTCTTCATAGGTAACTTCCAGTTTGTCCCACATTTCTTTAGCAGTATCACAGCTTGAAATTTTCTCATACTCTTCTCCACTTATAGTATTATAAAGCAAGTTTTGTGCCTTAGCATTAACTTGAACGACAGCCATTTGCTCGTCTATGTATTCATCTATATCTTCAGGATCAGCGGGTGGTTGAGCTTCTGCTGGCAGTGAATAATTTTCTTTTTTGATAACATGCCATACTTTGACATCATAGGACTTTGCATAAATTTTCATGCGCACTTTCTAGTGGGAGAAGTGTTGTCCATTGAAATATGGTGTCCTTACTTGTGATGTCCCTTCTTGAAAGAGTGCTCCAATAGTTACTTGGTTAGACATGATCTTTTTTCACTAGCTGTTAAGCAAAAGATAAAAGTGTGAGACCTCCTCTGATAGCAATTGAAAGTATAATAGAGGGGGGTGAATTGTCAATTTTTTTTGTACCCTAAGTAGTTGACTAGTTTACTAATTAGTCGACTGAAGGTAAGAACAGAATATAAATAAAGCAGAAATAAAATGCAGGAATTAAAGGCACCGGAATTTTTATACTGGTTCGAATTCAATGTGAATCCTACGTCCAGTCCCCGTGGGTTACAAGGGTATTCTCTTTCAGTGTTTGAAGTTTCTCGATACAAGAGAGTTGATGTAGCTTTACACCAAAAGTTTAGTCACTATGTCACTTCTCGCTTCTTGATACAATGCCTCACCAGTATTTTTCTCTTCTTCTTCTCTCACTAATTACACAGCAAATCTAAAGTGAACTACAATGCTTGTTTGGAGTAGAACAAAAAGAGTGGTAGCGGTTCGTTCAAAGTATATTTCTTCAAAGCTAGTGCAGTGGGTATTTATACTTTGTGAGGCCTTCATGTCTTGTGAATCTTGAGAGATTTCAAATCCAAGGGAGTTGATCTGAGAAAGGAATCGTAGATTGATTCTTTCCAATTATAGAATATTTCTTCTATTGATTGCCTTGACTTGTGGTCGTGATTTATTTCTTTCTTTGTTGAGTGGATATTCCCGTTATCAAATCTCTTGATTTCTGCTTCGATTGACGTCCTTATATGGAGGAATCTTCATTGCATAATTTTGTGCCCTTGATTTCCTTTGATTGAGGTCCTTCCTATAACATCCTCCTTGATCTCATACCAAATCCTTGATTGATTTTGCCTTTTGATTTTCAGCTACTCCTTCCTTTTTCGTCTTGATTCTTCTATGCCTCATTTCCATAGCTCAAGGACTGTTTCTGCACATAAAGAGTAATTCGCTATTTTGCATCATTAAAATCAACTTGGATCTAACATTCTACACCCCTAAGGGGCACATTACAACGAAAAGTAGTGCGTAAACCAGACTGAGACTCGACTGCTTGTGGTGGATTTACAGGGGGTAGTGTAGTAAAACAAACATGCATTAACAGGTCTTTTGGATGTAACTCCCATGCAGTCATCTTGGTAGAGATGGGTGACAAAAGATGGTGGCGCGGCAAAAAGTTCCAAGCTGCTTCCATGTGGCTTGAGAGATCCATATTTAGCTAAGTTGTCTGCTACATAGTTTTTCTCCATATATGTGTGTTGGATGAGTGGATCATCCAGTTGTTGGATCATTAACCTGCAATCATCAAGGATGTTAGTCTATTTTGCAGTTGGCTTATAAACAAATATGTAAACAACATATACCCAGCATATTGGAAAAGAAGTCACAAGGGAACTTCTGATTATGCATTTCGTCATAAGGGTATGACATGAACTGAGAAGTTATATGGACAAGATTAGGTCCATCTCCAAATGTATTTTATGCTCTATAATAGCACCATATCTAAAATAAAAAGTAATCATGTGCACCGAAGCTGAGTTTGTGCTATCTCCTCAATAACGCAAGCAGTTGTTTGGGTCAAAAAAGGCCTTGAACTATTTGTTGGTGCTGCTGTTAGTATTGATCTTGTGACAGTTCGTATGACACTCAAACTGCTATTTTGGGAATCAAGGATCCTAAATATTATTTTAAAACCAAACACATTGCATTAAAATCAATCTTATAAAAGACAAGGTTGCATGCAAATAAATAAACGTATAGTGTATCTGCACAAATGGTTGTAGATTCATTGACTGTATGGGCTTATAGAGTCATTATTTTTTTGATTTATTTTTACGACGTTCATTTTTTTTAAATCAAAATGAGTTTGATTTGCATACACTTATTATTTGACTATTTGGGTGTATTCTTATTTCGAATGTTTATTGTACTTTCATATTGTTTGGTGCATTTTTTTAATTAAATGACATATCGAGTAGATAGAGGTCAGCCTTTTCTCACAGGTGACCGCCTCCATCGATGTAGTTGTTTACCCGGAAAATCGATAATGATATCGAGCTTGACATTGACCGGTCCTAGAACTCGAAGTTTAATGACCTGACTTCGGACCTCAACCTGATATTACGAAGACACTCTTCGATCAAAGTATTATTATCTCGACCAGTTCGTACGACGGACTAATCGACTTTGGCCATATACAGATAGTCCCCTCGTTTCTCGGGAAGGATATAACGAGAAACGACATGATTTTCCAATGGTATGATTAGATATATACTAACGTTTGCATCGAGTCCGATCGTAACGTACGTGATAGTTGTCCCGTCGGTTCAGTTTACCGAGGCATTTAATGCGTGTCAGACGATGGTCGGCCATTACCGATATTGAACCGCCACTGTTCAGACTATAAATAGCCCGCTTCTTCATTGAATCAAACTTTACTTTTTGCTCTAATCAGACCTCTAAATCTTCTTACTCTCCTTTTCGCCGCCTGTAGAGCCATCTTTATCAGCGTTGAAACCGCCATTTTGTTTTTGTCTTCCTTCGCTCCACTTTACTTATACAAATGGCGAAAACCTCAACGACCATACCGCAGAAGGAGAAAGCTTCTTGCTCCTCTTCCCGCTTGTCCGGCGGCAAGGCGCCGGCGGAGCTGCTTCCCCACGAGTATGTTCCTGGCCCGTGTACTCTAAAGTCCGATTTCAAAGTCGAAAACCCTTCATCGATCCCGGGCCGATGTGAGCATGTGTCGATGTACATGTGCTCGATAACAAAGGGCCACCTCGAGGTCGTAAGGAGGGACTGCAACTGGGGTCCCGAGGTCGTGTTGCAAATTCCTTCCCCCGAATAGAGTATCACCGCTCTTGTGGAGGAGTTCTTCAGTGTTTATACTTACTCCTTCACATTGGGTCCCCTCGACCTAGTGATTATTGATCTTTGTAAAAGATATCAGGTCACTCTTGGCCAAATTCACCCCTCCCTATGGCACATAGTAATCATACTGCGCTTCATCTCTAGCAAGGTCGGGGGGCTAGAGTTTACTCTAAATCACCTTATGCAGTTGTATCGGCCTCGAATCTATCGAGGACTAATCAGGATCCAACGCCGGGAAACGAAGGCCTTGATCTCGAGTATCGACGAATACAAGGATCGGGGTTGGATGAGCCGTTTTGTACGGGTGAGGACCCATGACATTATTCCGGAAGAGAAGATGTCGTTCCCTGAGGAGTGGAACTTTCACCGTAAGTGATCTTTTGAAACTTTATTCTTCGTACCTTCTTCGACTTCACCTGATACCCCTTTCGATATGCAGATGTTCCTTGGATGCCTCAAGCGGTGCCCGACCTCGAGTATTGGGTTTGGAAGTTAGCCTCGACTTCTACTTATGCCGAACGCGCATGGCATGATTTGGCAAAAGGCAGATGGGAAGCCAAGAATCATGGTAAGGGCCTCCTTTTTCACATTTTTAAAACACTCTTTACACTTCATTCGTCACTAACTTTCTTTTATGCAGGCCTGACCAAGGATGCTATTTTGAGGCCTTCAAGTGGCGAATAAGGAACCAAGTCCCCGGTTCCGAAATCGGGTGATGATAAGTAGAGGAAAACTGCCTCGCAGTCCGAGGACCCCAAACCCAAGCCTCGAAGGGTGAGGAGAAAAGTTATCCCCCTTACGATGGACTCGGTCCAAAGACTGAGAGACGAAGAAGAGAAAAATGCCTCGGCACTGACGGTTCGACCTAGGAAAGCCGTCGAGGTTTCCAAACCTTCCGAACCGACGGCGGCTGCTAAAATCAAGCCTCGTATCGAGGAGGCTTCCAAAAAGAAATCGGGTGAGGGTCTGGAATTACCAGAGGTCAAGATCGTTTCTCGGCCATCTACGACCATACCAGATGGGGCCGGTTCTGAGAGCCCGAAGATCGATCAGAGCGTCCCGAGCAACTTGCTCGGGACCATGACAGCAGGCCACTTGCTATATACCCGGCCGATGCTGAGGCTGCTCAAGTGCAGCTAAGGGAGGCTTCTGACCGAGAGCAATAGATCATAGACTCGGCAAAGTGCCAATCCCGGAGGGAGACCATCGAGGAAATCCATACTCGAGGTTTTGACCTCTCCGAGGAGATAGCCCGAGCCAAGTTGCTCGAGGCTGAAGCCAGGCAACTTTCCTCCTTCGATGATAAAGGTGATGATGAAGAAGGCAGTCGAGGCGAATCCGATGAGGGGCCTGAAGGAGAAGTTGCTCCCGAAGAAGAGGTCGAAAACCGGCCGTAGTTAGGACTTAGTTTCCTTTTTTGCAAGGCCTTGATCGGTTTCTTGTACATAACCTTTTTTATCAATAATAGAAAAACTTCTTTTGAATGCCTTCTCAGTTTTATGATCAAACTTAGAATACTAGTCTCTTGTACATAACCTTCTTTTGCAGCCTCTGTAATCGAGAGAATACTAGTTCGAACTTAGAACAAAACCCTTAGGTTTTTTTTTAGACACGCAAGGGTAAGTCCCCGAGTTCAATAATATGTTCGATATTTCGAATATCTTGATTGACGCCACGACCGCGCTGTGTTTTATAACTAAGTTCGAGTATGTTTTGAACTTAGAATAGAATAAACCCTTAGGTTTTTATCAAATAATGGGTAATTTTCGAATCTTGTAGTAACATACCCATATTGGTCCTTAGGCTTAATAGTTGAGTGAGTGATTGTTCGAACTCGAAGTAAGATAGCCCTTAGGCTTAATAGTCGAGTGAGTGATTGCACGAACTCAAACTCGAAGTATTGTAGCCCGTAGGCTTTTATAGTCGAGTGAGTGATTGCTCGAACTCGAAGTAAGATAGCCCTTAGGCTTAATAGTCGAGTGAGTAATTGCTCGAACTCGAACTTGAAGTATTGTAGCCCGTAGGCTTTATGGTCGAGTAAGTGATTGCTCGAACTCGAAGTAAGGTAGCCCTTAGGCTTAATAGTCGAGTGAGTGATTGCTCGAACTCAAACTCGAAGTATTGTAGCACGTAGGCTTTATGGTCGAGTGAGTGATTTCTCAAACTCGAAGTAAGATAGCCCTTAGGCTTAATAGTCGAGTGAGTGATTGCTCGAACCCAAACTCGAAGTATTGTAGCTCGTAGGCTTTATGGTCGAGTGAGTGATTGCTCGAACTTAAAGTAAGATAGCCCTTAGGCTTAATAGTTGAGTGAATGATTGCTCGAACTCGAAGTAAGATATCCCTTAGGCTCAATAGTCGAGTGAGTGATTGCTCAAACTTGAACTCGAAGTATTGTAGCCCGTAGGCTTTATAGTGTAAGTTTTTCAAAACTCCTTCGGTAGTGGTCGGCCCTTAAACCCATTTGAATCATGAAGCAGAACGAAATTTTCAAAATATGAGTTATCGGTAAAGAGGTCATTATATATGTGTTCGTAGTTTGTGCTAGGGCTCGAGCAAAACTACCCGGGCATGGTTCGTTTTGACCATTTGGCCCTTACACATTTCCCTATCGAGACCCTGTTTGACATGACTTTGGTATGAAATAACTTTCTTGTATTGAACTCGATTTATTCAATGGTAAATCCCCCTAGTATTCGAGGTTGATTGTAAAGAAGCCTTGGATACTATTGAATTGTCCTCAAGTAGCACATAGTTGTTGTCTCGTTAAAAACCTTGCCGGAAAAAACTCGGTTGGGATAAAAATCGATCTAAGGGAAAAAGAGTGCAACGCGTACTTTAAAACCTGAGGTCTCAATGTCTTTGGTCGAACTCCTACAATGAGTTAGCATCGAATATATAAGGGAGAAAATCATACCTTAACAATAATATCGTTTGAGAAGTGATATGTTCCAGTTGTTTGGTAATGGTTCGCCATCCATCGTTCCGAGTTTATAAGACCCCCCTCCGACTTTATCGAGAACTTGATAGGGTCCTTCCCAATTCGGGCCGGGATTCCCTTTATTAGGATCTCGAGTGTTAGCGGTGACCTTCCTTAGGACTAAGTTCCCGATCCTTAAGTGGCGGAGGTTGGTTCTTCTATGATAGTACATTTCGATTCGTTGCTTTTGCGCAGCCATTCAAACAAGTGTCGCTGCTCGTTTTTCATATAATAATTCAAGGCTAGTACCCATAGCCTCGTGGTTTGATTCCTCCGATGTATGTCGAAACCTTGCATTGGGTTCTCCGACTTTGACTGGAATTAATGCTTCGGAAACATACATTAAGGAAAACGGATTTGCCCCCGTACTGGACTTCGATGTTGTTCTATATGCCCAAAGGACTTCGGGCAGAATTTCTCTCCATTTCCCTTTAGCTTCGTTCAACCTTTTCTTCAGGTTTTGGATGATAGTCTTGTTTGTCGATTCGGCATGTCCGTTCCCACTGGGTGATATGATGTTGAAAATATCCTTTTTATTTTATGGTCCTCAAGAAACTTTGTCACTTTACTGCCGATAAATTGCTTACCATTGTCGCATACTATTTCTGCGGGTATCCCAAATCGATACACGATGTGATCCCAGATGAAGTCTATAACCTCTTTTTCTCTCACTTTCTCGAACGCCTGTGCTTCAATCCATTTAGAGAAATAGTCAGTCATAAACAAAATGAATTTAGCTTTACCTAGGGCCGATGGTAGAGGGCCGACGATACCCATCCCTCATTTCATGAATGACCATGGGGATAGGACTGAATGAAGTCGTTCTCCGGGCTGATGGATCATCGGTGCAAACCTTTGGCATTTATCACATTTTCGAACAAACTCCTTAGTGTCTTTTTCCATACTATCCCAGTAGTATCCTGCTCTAATGATTTTGTGAATTAGTGATTCGGCGTCGGAGTGGTTTCCACAAGTGCCTTCATGTACCTCTCATAAAATATAATCGGTGTCTCTTGGTCCTAAACATACTGCCAATGATCCATCGAATGTCCTTTTGTATAATGTTCCATCTTCAACCAACAAAAATCTACTAGCTCTGGTTTGTTGAGCCCTCGATTCTTTAGGGTTCAATGGGAGTTTTTTGTTCTTCAAGTATTCAATATACTTATTCCTCCAATCCCAGGTTAAGCTTGTAGAATTTATCTCGGCATGACCTTCTTCGATTACGGATCCCGAGAGTTGAACGACAGTCCCCGAGTGAATCTCATCTTCCTCGACCGATGACCCCAAACTTGCGAGTGCGTCGGCCTCACTATTTTGTTCTTGAGGCACATGTTGTAAAGTCCATTCCTTGAAACGGTGCAAAGTTACCTGTAATTTGTCCAAATACCTTTGCATTCTATCTTTTCGAACTTCGAAGGTTCTGTTTACTTGGTTCACCACTAGTAAAGAGTCACATTTGGCTTCAATGACTTCTGCTCCCAAGCTTTTAGCTAGCTCGAGACCTGCAATCATGGCCTCATACTCGGCCTCACTGTTAGTCAACCTAGAAGTTTTTATAGTTTGCCTAATAATGCCACCCGTGGGGGGTTTAAAAACGATGCCAAGCCCGGACCCCTTCACATTCGAAGCACCATCTCTGAAGAGGGTCCAAACCCGCGATGATGTACCCGATTTTATCAAGAGTTCTTTTTCAACTTTGGGTACGAGGGTTAGAGTGAAGTCGGCCACGAAGTCCGCTAAAATTTGAGACTTGATGGTTGTACGGGATTGATATTCGATATCGTACCCACTGAGTTCAACAACCTATTTGGCCAATCGGCCCGATAGTTTGGGCTTGTGCAAAATGTTACGAAGTGGGTAGGTGGTTAACACGCATATGGGGTAACATTAAAAGTATGGTCTTAACTTTCTAGAGGCACTTATCAGTGCAAGTGCCAATTTCTCTAATTGTGGATATCTAGTTTCTGCTTCTCCTAAGTTCGACTTACATAATAAATAGGAAATTGCGTACCTTGCTCTTCTCGAACTAGTACGCCACTCACCGCGATTTTCAATACTGCCAAGTATAAGTAAAGTTTCTCACCTGCCTTCGGTATGTGAAGCAGTGGTGGGCACGACAAGTATCGCTTGAATTCTTCCAATGCTTGTTGGCATTCCGGGGTCCAGGCGAAATCGTTCTTCTTTTTGAGTAGAGAGAAGATTCTGTGGCTTCGATCCGACGACCTTGAAATGAATCGGCCTAAGGCGGCTATCCGTCCTGTTAACTTTTGCACGGCTTTTACACTATCCACTACGGCGATGTCTTCGATGGCCTTGATCTTATCGGGGTTGATCTCGATTCCCCGATTCGATACCATGAACCAACGAACTTGCCCGAGCCAACCCCGAAAGCACATTTCTTGGGGTTGATCTTCATGTTGTATTTTCTTAAAATCTGGAATGTCTCCTGCAAATGAGTCAAATGCTCCTCTGCGCGCGGGGACTTAACTAGCATGTTATCAATATAAACTTCCATTGACTTACCTATTTGTTCTTCGAATATTTTATTTACTAGGCGTTGGTAAGTAGCTCCTGCATTTTTTAGCCCGAAGGGTATTACATTATAACAATACATTCCATACTTGGTGATAAATGAATTCTTTTCTTGGTCCTCCGGGTTCATTTGAATTTGATTGTACCCGGAATAGGCATCGAGAAAAGTAAGGATCTTGTGGCCGGCCGTGGCATCGATCATGCGATCGATGTTAGGTAGTGGAAAAGAATCTTTGGGGCACGCCTTGTTTAAATCCTTATAATCCACACACATTCTTAGTTTGTTCGCTTTTGGGGGGACTATAACTACATTGGCTAACCATTCAGGATATTTTACTTCCCGAATCAACCCTATTTTGAGAAGTTTAGTTACCTCGTCCTTTACGAATGCGTGCTTTACCTCAGACTGAGGTCTTCTTTTTTGTTTCACCGGTTTGAACCTAGGGTTCAGGCTCAGCCGGTGCGTTGTTATCGACGACGGGATCCCTGTCATGTCTAAATGGGACCAAGCAAAATAATTTATGTTATCGATAAGAAATTGAATAAGTTTTTTCCTGAGTTCGGGGGTCAATCTCGTTCCCAGTTATACCTTTTTCTCGGGCAGATGCTCGATCAATATAACCTGTTCCAGCTCTTCAACCGTTGATTTGGTGGCGTCAGAATCTTCGACGATGATAAAAGTTTGAGGGGTCAGAAAATCCTCCTCCTATTCTTCTATTTCCTGCTTCCCCGATTCGGTCGAGGCTGGTGGCTGTGATTTCTATTTAACTTCTCGTTTACCTTTGATGCTTGACCTTTTCGAGGTTGATAGTGTTGATATCGGCGTTACTTATCGACCGCAAACATTTCCTTCTCAGCATGCTGCTTCCCGTATACTGTTTTTACACCGTCCGACGTCGGGAATTTCATTACTTGGTAGAGAGTCGAAGGTACCGCCCTCATATTATGGATCCAAGGCCTTTCGAGTAGGGGCATTGTACGTCATGGCGCCCTCGATTACGTGGAACTTAGTATTTTGGATGGTCCCAGCCACGTTTACCGGTAGAATAATCTACCCTTTAGTTGTTTCGCTGGCCATATTGAAGTCGTTTAAGACTCGAGTTGCGGGCACGACTTTATTTTGCAAATCGAGCTGCTCCACGACCCTCGATCGAATGATATTCGCAGAGCTACCTGGATCCACTAAAACATGCTTAACTTGAACTTTATTTAATAAGATAGAAATTACCAAAGCGTCGTTGTGGGGCTGAGAGATGCCTTCGGCTTCTTCGTTGTTGAATGATAAAGTGTCTTCGAGCACATAATCTCGGGTTCGTTTTTATCTAGTGATAAGTATCTTTGTGCGTTTGAGTATGGGTTCCTGTGGAGTGTCGACCCCACCGACGATCATATGAATGATATGTCTGTTCATTTTTTCTGTTGGCGTCTCTCTCTCTTAAATGGTTCTTGGCTCGATCGCTGAGGAATTCTTGAAGGTGGCCCTCATTGAATAGACGGGCTTCCTCCTCCCTTAATTGTCTGCAATCCTCGGTCTTGTGGCCATGTGTGCCATGATATTTGCACATTGAATTTGGGTTTCTTTGGGAAGGATCGGTTTTCATGGGTCTGGGCCACCTAGTATCCTTGATACTTCCGATTGCCGATACAATGCCCGATGCATCGATGCTAAAGTTATATTCCGATAATCGAGGTGCCTCTAAAGGATCGGCATATTTGTCGAAACCACTTTTGCTCATAAGTCCCCGAGAATTCTGTCTTTGATCACTTCTTCGATTGTTTCAGGCAGAATTGCATCCCGAACCATCGTTCCTTCGATTTGTGGTGTATGGTTGATATCGGTCTCTGTTCGACCTTGGCTCTCTGTCGATGTCCCTCTGGTTTTTAGTAACCAGCTTGTTTGGATGTACTAATCCGGAAGGAACTCCTAATTGGTCGTCTTCGATCCTGATTTTTGACTGATATCGATTGTGCACATCTGCCCAAGTTACAGCTGGATATTAGATTAAATTTGGTTTCAGCCGACGTGATGCTATCGAACTTCGCTAGTTCAACCCTTGGGTGAAAGCTTGAACGGCCCAATCATTTGTGACCGGTGGCAACTCCATGCGTTCCATTTGAAATCGGGACACGAATTCCCTCAGCATTTCATTATCCCTTTGTTTTACTTTAAAAAAGTTTGATTTCCTTGTTGCGACTTTTATGGCACCGGTGTGTGCCTTTACGAAAGGATCTGCTAGCATGGCAAATGAGTCGATGGAATTCGGCGGCAGATTGTGATACCAAATCATTGCTCCCTTTGAGAGTCACTCCGAATTCTTTCAACAACATAGATTCGATTTCGTCATCTTCTAAATCGTTACCCTTGATGGCACATGTGTAAGAAGTGACGTATTCGTTGGGGTCAGTCGTTCCGTTATATTTGGGAATCTCGGGCATACGAAATTGTTTTGGGATTAGTTTCGGGGTTGCACTCGAGGGAAAAGGCTTTTGCACGAATCTATTAGAATCCAACCCTTTTATCATTGGTGGTGCCCCCGGGATCTGATCGACCCTGGAGTTATATGTTTCTATTTTTTTATCGTTTGCTTCGATCCGCTTTGTGAGCTTCTTGATTATATTAGCAATTTTCGGAGTAGTCCCCGATTCTTGCTCATTTGACCTTACTACGGCGGACTCCGTTCTGTGGGCAATTTCTCGAGGTGGACTGGGCTCCGGCCTGCTTGGTACCTGGGTTTGGCTCTGCAACTGAGTTATCGCTATCTGTTGGGCTTGCAGCATTTCAAAAATCATACGCAAGCTGACTCCGTTTTTCTCAACGTTATGGGTGTCTCGAGCTGCAGATCGAGTACCGCCATGAACGCTATTTTCAGGTTCAGAACGTTGGTTTGCCTCAAGGGCCACATGTGAATTAACGTCTAGTGGTACATCGACCCGAGCTTCATGTACTCCGACTCGAGCTTCCACGGCATCGATAAGCGGTCTTCCGGCCCTGGGCGTCAAGTTGTTGGTTTCATCTTGAAGGTCGACTTCATTGTCGATAGGTAAAGCCATTAACCGAGGGTTTGCCATTGCTAATCTGAAGTCAAAGACACTTTCAAAAACAAGCGTAAAATGGTGTGTGTTGTAGATTTGTATCAAATAACCACTGATATCCTTAGCCCCACGGTGGGCGCCAAACTGTTTACCCGAAAAACCGGATAGAGTTGAATTTGAACGTAGTTCTAAGGGTATGTGGTATAATTTGACACAAATCATAAAGAGAAATATAAATATCCAATCTTAACTATAAAGAATGAAAGATAAACACAGTTGAAAGGAGGAAAATGAATGAGCAAAACAAGACGAACTAATGGAGCTCAAAAGGTTAATCTTTCAATATGAGAAAATAGGATTCTTGTTACGATGTGAATGTCTCTCCCCTTACAAAAATAACAATCATCCCTCTTATAGTGGAGGGATCCTACTTTAGATAAAATAAAATTAAAATACATAATGGGGAACCTATGATGAATTAGTTTTTCCCTAATTCCTGCCAGGATTCTTTCCCCTAGTGCGGTTGCAACGGCTCTTGTCTGTGAGCTCGGTATTGACTCGAGCTCGGTATTTACTCGAGCTCTTGATCTTGACTCAAGCTTGATTCTGACTCGGAGTCCGGTATCGATTCGGGGTCGGTGCCGGTTGGCCTATGAATCTTAAGCTCGATAATTTCGCTTCGCCTCATAGCTCGATTTGGATTCGAGCTCGATAATGATATCGAGCTTGACATTGACCGGTCCTAGAACTCGAAGTTTGATGATCTGACTTCGGACCTCAACCTAATATTACGAAGACGCTCTTCGATCAAAGTATTACCATCTCGACCAGTTCGTACGACGGACTAACTTTGTTTTGGCAGTATACATTAGTGTTGATAGAAGATAAGACGATATCTTAAGCAAATTATCATAAAAATAATTTGAGAGCATGTGGCATAAAGATCTTTAGGATTACAAAAGTAATGACAAACGGTCATAATAGTATTTTGTTGGCGGAAATGAGTTTCACCTAATTGAGTAGATCAAGGAACCTAGTTCAAATGCCCATGGTGTCTGAATATCATCTGTATAACATCAACTTATGAGATGAAGACATGCACTCCATGGGAAAGGAGAAAATGATGAGCACATTTTCATGTCATGTGTGCAAATATCGACCAAAAGGGTTAACATAAGTTTTAGCTCGACTTATTATTGTGTGAGACTCCAAATTAAGTACCCTCACGACTTCTATCAGTGGCTCAAAGCTTGGTTCTCCAAATTAAGTACCCTCACGACTCTTATCAGTGGCTCGAAGCTTGGTTCGATATTCACTATCTTAACATGCTACCAAATGACCATGACAAATTCAGGTTGGTGTAGAATGACTAGAAAAGCAAATTGAATTCAAATTGATAAACTCGCGGAAAGAGGAAGATCATTGATAGAATCTCATTCGGTTTGTATTTGTCGGTACCGATTATGACTTATGAGTCATAATTGTGAATGCAAAATTTACGATACATGAGATCCAGAGGGCCACTAAGCATATTTTTGTGACATACTTGAAGACTTTCATGAAGACAACCAGAGACTCTATATTCCTAACAGATGTCCATCAACATGCTCTCATAGTATGATAGTCGCACAACTTATTTATCATTATGAAATGATGTAAGAGAATTTAAAAGAGAATATGTTTTTCCTAGCTTGATGGAGCTACAACACTCCCTTAGTGTGAGTGAGAGATGTAGTAGAAAAGCTATCAGTCGGATCCACCCATAAAGGGTGATAATTAGCTCATTAGCTTGTCCTCCTCGTAAACCTACATATAACCCATAAGTACACAATTGAGGGTGTAGGAAAATAAGATTTTCCTAAAGTTTCTTGTGGGAAACAAATAACGTCTAGGGTTAGTACTTCCTTGCATCAGAATAGGAGATAATCAAGACTATGAAAAGGGGAGTTCATCCGCTTCATGAGGATTTCTGACGATCGGTGATACAAGTTTCGTTATTGCAGATCCGCTTTCGCAAAAGAAAAACCCGTAAATCTCCTAAACTAATATTTAGGGTTAAATACCTCACTATCTAATGTGGGTTCTGACATTAACTGATTGAGAGACAAGCAGCATTGGAGGGCTTTAAAATAGTAATTTTGAACAAGTGTAGGTGTTTGGACGAAATCCCATAGAGTAGGAAGACCAAAATCTTAAAATTGAATAAGTACATGTGTCAATAAGGCTATTTGCCAATAAATTAAGCATCATTTATTTGCCTGGGCTACCAAGTCCCAATCGCACTGTTTACTTGTGCTGTAATGTTAAGCTCAGGTTAGTAAAAAACTATGGAAGAGGGTATCCAATGTCTGCCGTTTCTTCACTTTACCTTTTTAGTTTTTACTACCTCGAAGTACAAAAATTAAACTGTTCAATCATGTTTCAAGTGGCACCGAAACTGCACATGGGAAAACAGAGAAAAAAAAGTCAAGAATTATGAAAAAGTTACTTGTCCAGGAAAAAGTCTAAAAAATTAGGAAAAAATTACTTGTCCTAAATCCAATGAATATTTACATTATTCAATTAATAATGTCATCCTATATGTTTTTATCAAACTCCATTTAACTATTCAATTTCTATTTTTTTTTCATTCTTTTCAAGTAACCCATCAAAATAGTGCATCAACCAATACTTTTAACATATTGTTCTACTATCACTAATATAAGTCAAACCGAGTATCAACTAGCCATCAAAGCAGGAGATTAGTAGTTTCCTTTTTGAAAAATCTTTGTCTGTTGATCTTTGTTGGCTGTACAATGCAAATCTTGTCTATAATTGAGGGGATTTTATCCCTGTATGGCTGTACTCAACTTTTTTTTTGAAACACATTCTTAGAATAAGAATGACAACTGACCCAAGTGCTTTCCATGGAGAAAGGCAAAAAAGAAAAAGCAAAGAGAGCAACTGATTTTGCTGGGCTTTCTACTCATTCCATTTAGCTTTTAGCTTGAACCATCTATGCAACATATTCAACCTAACAATTTCTCCCAATATTGGATTTCTGATGCACTGTCGTATAAATAGTTTGACTTCGGACCTATTTAATTTTAGTGGCGCGAAAGTTACTTCAGAGTACAAGACATGGATTTTGCCCCTAAAACCAATTTCTAAAATTTTCACTTCTGAATAAGTAACTAACTTGAGCAGTGTATAGGTATGTCATATCTAAACCTTGAGAGGGTACTACTAACTGCTTTTGTTTCCTCCACAAAAACTGTACATAGCTTGAAAGTAAACATCCAGCTTCTTACTTGAGAATTGGGCTTCTCTTTTCCTCAGATATCCAAAACAAACTTGACAGCAAACAGAATGATGCAGCTGATAAAGGGTTTCAAACTACTCGACATGGATGTCGACGTGGTAACAGTTGGAGGGATGGTATCACCGAAGCCTGTGGGCATTTCTCCCAAAGCAGGATTGCTCGCATTCAACACCGTTGGAGGTGCTCCGGTGCTGCACAAGTACATCAAAATGGAGTAAATGAAGAGCCTATAGATAATCTTTTCCAGACATTGATTAACTCTGTTCTCACCCTGGTACTGCAACCCCTGTTGTTGATGATGTCGTTGGCACTGCTGTTCCAGCAGATGGAGTTGTGATTGTTGGAGTAGATGTCACAGGCGATGAAGTTGAAGATGCCGAATTCGGAAAAATGCAAGAACCAGTGCCTGTACATAAAAGATAAGGAAAATTCTGAGATGTAGGTTTTCAGTAACAAGACACGATAATGAAGAGATCTTTTTAGCTTACTTGGATTCGAATTGGTAATCATAGCAGTACCCCCAAAATCACAGCTGGTTTGTGTTGGATTCTTTTGAAAATAACTATTGAAGGCATAAGATGCATGATTTTGCATAGTATTAGGATTGTAACAACTGCCACCCTGTTGGATGGCCAAGCAATTTGCACCTCCCATTCCACAAGCATAATCAAGTGCTGACTGAAGGGCAGTCTCCATTGCTCCATTCTTTGCAACACACCAGCTCTGCCCTGGAGCAATAGGTGCATTCGTCGTAGCAGGAGGTGTTACTGGAGTGATGACAGGAACACCACCTACAGGTGGTGACGGATTTGTCGTTACAGGATTACTCACCGGTGGATTTGTGCTCGGGGTGGTAACTGGATTGGTTATTGGTAATGGTGAATTGACAGGATTTGTGTTTGGGACAGAAACAGGAGTAGTAGAAGGAACAGCTAGAGGTGTCGACCCAGGATTTGGAAATCCAGAGTTAGGATTTGTAGCAGGGACAGTAACAATCGTCGGAGCTGAATTATCTGGAGGAACATTATTTGGAGTCGTGACAGGAGTTGTAGGATAGACAGTTGGTGGATCTATCAAGTCATGTTTAGCTGCTTTAACGGGTAATAATTCAACCAATTCTTTACGGGACAAGTGGAAAATTTGTTCTTTTTCCCTTTCTACCTCTTTGTGCTCAAAGTCTTTGGCTGGTGATTTCCCTGCAAAAGAACATCTTGCATGAGACTTGTTTTACTTTTCTTTAACATTAGAGTTTAACTGATATTTTCAAGCTCTTGTAACACCAGATATCAACTTATCATTCCCTTCCTAACTGCTTCCATATAAGCTGTATAAGGAAGCAGCTCAATTTCAAAGTAGACATGATCAGATTTTAGCATGCTTACTTTGGATACCAACTTTTTTTTTTCCGCGAGTAGTACTTGGGGCCAAAGGTGGATCGAGTATTTAAATCAGTTGGGTTCAACCTTTATGTTTTCACCACTAAACCATAGCAACTTTAGCAATTATAGGTTCAGAACTTGATAATAAAAGTTTACTAGTAATTTTCACACACATATCTGCTTACGTGTAATTCATCGAGAAGCCTTCTAGTTGAATCTATGTTAACTAATTCATCGAGAAGCCTTCTAGGTGCGAGATAAACTAGATAGGAACAGATGAGCTGACGGAGTGTTGTAGTTAGGATTTATACCTACTCCAATGTCTCAACACTTGAACCATACCATTGGAATACCAACTTCAAGCAGTACAGACCAGCTTTATGGATGTCTAATTCATTAAGTCATTTTCTCCACTTAATTAATCTATGAGCCTAAACACACTTCTTACAGATATTTGTCTTGGATTCAAACTCCATTCTTCCTCCCCCAGGCCTTAACCCTACCCCACCCCCACCCCCAACCCCAAAAGCAAAAAGGAGCAGAGACCAGTCAATATCCTTGGTATACTGGGGTAGGTTGAGAGTTTCACTTGAAAAAGAAAAAAATTCAGATCTTTACACACTACATAGCCATTTCCTTAGTAAATAAAAACCCTAGTCTAATTTACTGTTCATTAACAGAAAAGCAGAAAAAGAGAAGCTTGTTGTAAAACAAAAGGCAAACTTGGTAATTAATCACCAGAAAGTGCAGCAAATGAAGAAACTTGCTGGTAATCAATCAAACATTCAGACACCAATATTTTTGTAAGTACTCAAGCAAAAAGTGCAATAAATTTCATATTCAGAAATTAAAGTACCAACCAAGAATGCAGGTAATAAGGAGAATAGACAAGAAGAGGAAAAAGATCAGTTTAGAAGCTGCTGTAGCCATTATGAGGAGAGTCATTTTCTTTATTGAACAGACCCAAACAGGATTGTAATGTGAAGAAGTAGTAAAGGGTGGTGGTGGTCTTTAAAATACATGACACACACAATGAAAAGGTGACAAATAGGAGAATAGAGGGGAAAAGGTGTGTATAGAGGATAGAGAATGGGAAAAAGGTGAAAGGGAAACGAATATATCTTGTTGAACTATTTTATTTTAGAGAAAAGAGATTCTTTTGAGATGAAAATTGAAATAAATAATTCTTGCTTCTCTACTGTCAAAATTGAAGGCATAAAATACAAAGAATTTTTCAATGTTATTTGGACGTCAAACTATATTAATATTTTAGATATATAAATATTATATATTTGAAAATTATAAAGTGACTCCTTATGTATACGAAAGTATTTAACTAAACGCTAAGAGCTTGTTGGAAAGGCACCTAAGAATTGAACGTGGGTGTAATTGAGTTTCATTATTATATGTCATATTTTTCTAGCCAATAATTACTTGGTCAGCATGAAATTGGGTGTAATTGAAGATGTGTAATTATTCTTTCCAATTCTTAAAGGGGAAGTGAGAATTGGTGGTAATTACACTGTGTAATTACAAAGTTATTTTTTAATTTATTTTCTTTTTGTTTTTATTTTAATTTATTTTCTTTATAACTTTTTGTTTCCATTATTTAATTTTTTAAATTTTACTTTTACTTTTTAATTTTAAAATATATTTTTTGAACATTAATTATCTGTTATTTCTCTACCTTTGCTTCTTGTAATTCCATGTAATTGCTCGTATATTTTATTTATTATTTATTTTATTTTAATTTATTTTCTTTATAACTTTAATTTCCATTATTTTAAATTTTTGTTTTTACTTTTAAATTTTAAAATATATTTTTCTTTGTACATTATTTATCTTTTATTTCTCATTATTTATCTTTTATTTCTCTACCTTTACTTCTTGTGATTCCATGTAATTGCTTGTATATTTTATTTCTTATTTATTTTATTTTCTTCATTTACCGTAACTGCGTTATTATTCTAGAATTTGAAATATGTTAAACTATTTTTTTTGGATTTTAAAATTATGCCATATTTATGGTTCTAATTTAATTGTTTTAGTAATATTGGCTTGTTATTTCACATTGCATATGGTTCATTTTTTAGTTAGAATTGATAGATTAGTCTTGTCAAACATTTAAATAATGTTATGACATTGTATTTATAAATATTAGTTTATTTTAGCAGAAATGCATTCTATAATATTCTTACAAAACGTATGGTTTTAGTTTTTATAATTAATTAAACTAAATATTATTAATTTAGAAAATATATATATCAATTATTTTTACAATATTAGTTATAAATATATGATTACCAATTGATGTATATTCAAGCAAAAATATTCATCTTAAATACCAAATCTAATATCATTTATACTTATAAAAAATTATTTATAGGCATATATTTATTATATTAACTTTTAAGTTTTGATAATTACTTCATTTTTTTAAAATTTAATCTAATAATGTAATCACGTGTGTGCAGCCAAACAATACACTTGTAATTAAAATGTAGTTACATTATGACAAACAAACATGTCGTCGTAATTACTAATTGTGTAATTATTAGGTTGTGTAATTACACCAATTTCAATTACCGGGTGACTTTCCAAACGAACCCTAAAGTTAAAATATTCAATTGGACTTATAAATTACATTGTTAATAGTAAAAAATGTTAAAGCAATGATAAAGTCAATTAATGCAATGAATATCAATTAATATCAAAGGTAAATAAGTATATAATTTAATTAATCATAATTTTTGAAGGGTGTGAAAGTTATATAAAAATGAAATATCCTCAAATTTCTTTTATATCCAAAATGAAACAAGTGATAAATTATTAATTAGTATGGAAGGAATATACTACATCGTAACCTTAATTTTATATGTAAAATATTAAAAATGTGTTTTCTGAAAACCATAGTTGCAGAAACTTATGACAAATAGCCCATTTTTTGGACTTCTGAGAGCTTTTTGTTTTAGAAATTTTCCTTTACTGAATTTAAAAGAAAAAAATGGAACTCCTTTAAACACTTGGCAATTTGCAGAGGCTACTGTAAGGCATGCACGTAAGGACACTGGACATGACGGTGGTGGCCTCGGTATCTAGAAAAGGACCAGATTCAAGATTTTTATTTAACCTGAATTTACATGATTTAATTTACATTAATAACTGTAGTCTTTTCATTTTTTTGACTAAAATAGGGTGACTTGATTATTAGTTTCAAAAAAATTGTAGTTATATCTAAGTTTTCATGCGAAGAAGCTATTTCGGAAAACTGTAATAGCTCTTTCTAAACTACTTAACATCCAGTAGTCTTTTCATCTCGTATCAAATATTTTATTATTTTTATATCAAAATATAAAAAGATACATTACCTATTACGGGAAATAATACATATATTAATTTTGGTATTACTAATCTCTTATTTGACAATTTTTTTCAACTCATGTATTAGTTATACACCCTACCAAACGACCCTTTAAAGTACAATTTGACTAATTAAAAGTAAAATGTGACTTATGTGTTTTATTTTTAAAATGTTAAAGGGTACATATTTATTTGTATGTTTCATTTAATAATTGTACATAGCCAAACAAAACTATTTATGTTTTTTACGTTTTTTTCAAGTCGAAAATGGTAAGGGACATTCCGGTACACAAAGTATCTCGTATTTACTTAGGGTCGCGCACCTAGGGGCGGATTTATAGGGGAATTATGGAGCATGTGAACCCATGGTTTCTTTATAAAATTAGATATTTTATGTATATATTTTTTAAAATTGGTATAATATTAAATGTTGATACTCGCGCTTTAAGAATGTTGAATGGTGCATTTGGTTTAAGGTTGAGTTGGGATCAATTCCCACTTAATATATTTTTTCCTCCATTTTGAGTAGTGCATCCATGTACTTTAAATCATAGATCCGCCTCCGATTGCACCCCAATGGATATAATATAGAAACTCTACCCTAGTGCAAGCATTAATAGTTATTTCTACGATTCAAACATGTGACATATAAGTTACACGAAAATAACTTTATTGTACTCCAAGATAATCTCTTAGTCAAATAACAACATTATACTAGGAAGACGGATCATTACATAAGTCATCATTCATCCAAGAGAAAAGCAAATTATAGTATTTCTTTTGATCCCATGAAATAAAAAACCAAAAAGGACAGCCCCAAAACGAATTTACATGTAAAGTTTGGGTGCCGGAGCACCCATTAACCTCGACTGAGAGTACGTACCCAAGAAAAGAAACACATGTTTGGTGCTTTGGTTAAGGAAGTGTATTCGAGGCTTTAATGAAATGAAGGGACGTGAGTTTTAAACTACTCATAACAGACAAGGGCGGAGTTACAGTTGTGGGTGCGGGTTCGGGCGAACCTAGTGACTTCTTCCGGAACTTTATATTTTTATTGAAATATTTATTAAATCTATATAACTATATACTGCCGAACCCAATAACAAAAGGGGTCTTGGTTCAACGGTAAAGGTTGTGGGTTCGCTGGAAAAGATGGGGGTTCGATTCCCTTGGAAGTAATGTTTTATTTTAAAATTTAGAACACACACTTAAATCCCTAGCTCCGCCTCTGATATTAACATATCTTTTATACATTTCTTCTTGTATCCCAATTAAGTCTTCTTCTTCTTTTTTTAATTCTTTCAGGTAGCCACTTTTTTACCTAATATTACTTCTTCTTCTTTTTTAATTTCTTTTTCTCATTACTTTTTTGCTGGAACTTCAAAAAAGAAGACTCTAAAGTTCAACACTCTTTTTAAAGACGAATCGTTCCATTCATAGTGTCAATAATATTAATATGAATTTTCTAAGTTTTAATCATCTTGTTCAAATAATTGTGCACTTATACTATGCCATTGATAGTGACTACACATAGTAAAAGAGTTTAAGTACCCACGAACCTAAAATCTTGAATCCTTCGATGAACAACCTTGAACGTGAACCTAAATTATCTAGCTAACCCTCCTCCAAATTGTGTACGGATAAAATTGGGGATAAAGTTAACTCTGATTTCCCGATGAAGAAACGAGAAACAACATGATTCGACACTGGCTCGGGTAAAGCCGAGGGCACCCACAAATCAGAGCCCGGGGGGACGAATGACACGTCAATAATCGGGCATGACTTCACGCCCAACTATGCCTCCTAAGAGGTCTAGCGATCGTTGCAAATATAATCTGGTTTACAAGTCCGGAATCGAATCTCACAGGGAATTAACCTACTAATCACAACCACAAGTTTCGCAAGAATTCAAGTAATCAACCTTCAAAAATATTGAATAATGAGTTGATTCTTTACTAACTAAAAGCAAGGTAATTAAAAAGCTGTAATTTTATTACTAACAAAGCAAATGTTGTAGAAAAGATTGGAAAGGTCTAGGGTTACGATTTCCCCTCTCGTTGAAATTCTCCCTGCCACGTCTCCTATAAATCCACCTATATATTCTCTATCGATCGTGAGCACATTAGGTGTCTAAATTCTCTTTCGAGTAAATACAATAATTTACTAGATGTATTCTTTCGAACTACGCTAGTTGGCACTAGTTTACCGCTCACTAAGATCGCACCAAGGTTTCGTTATTCCTAATCCTGCCTTTAATCACTCTATATTGATTTTTCATATACGTTAGGAGTGATACTGGTCAATAACTACCTAAATGTGTACCCTTTTCCAAGCAATACACACTAAATAGGCACAGTCACTTGAGGGCCTTTCAATCAACCATAATAATTACGTAGTTAAAAAAGTAGAGAAAATCCAATGGCAACCTTATATTAAACGCAACAAAAATTCATCCTCCAAGAGGTTCCATCAAACCCTAGATGAGAATTTAGCTACTCATAATTGTTTGCACAAATACAAGATTAGAATTCATAACAATGAAAAATTAGGAAGAAAGAGAAAAAAACGTGAAGTTGAATCCTTAAACATTAGGAAGAAAGAGAAAAAAACGTGAAGTTGAATCCTTCTCTTTGCTCCAAACGTGTTCTTTCCTCTCCAAAGTCTTCTCTCTTTCAAAAAGTGGCTAACTTTCATATTTATATGGTTTAGGGTTAAGTTAGGGCGAATTTGGCTTCTCCTTATTCGGATTGAAAAAGCTGATTTGTTTTTGCTTTGGTCCATGTTTGGCGAAGTGAACCTCGCTTCGCTGTCCGAGACTTTTCTGGTTTCTTCTGCTCCGGTCCTGGTCTGGCGAAGTGAACCTCGCTTCGCCGTCCGAAACTTTTCTCTTCAGCTCTTTTTCACCAATTTTTCTCTCATTTGATCATTTTCCGCGCAAGTTTGTTCTTACACATAAAAAATACATAATAAGCATATTTTTACTTCAAAAGCGGCGTGAACTTTCGCAACTCACACACGAAATAACACACAAACACACTCAAAATATGTACTTTTCATCTTTTATCACCACCCCACACTTAAACTGTGATGACCCAATATGTCATCTTTAATTTTAAACATTCATTTATGTATTCTGAGACCTTGAAAAGAACCCTTCAACATCCCTCGACTTACAAGCGCAGTCTATAAATTTTTCCGAAAAGTTTCTATGTGAAAAATTAATTAAAATGTGAAATGGAGCTTCAAAACTCATTTGAGTTGACTTCAGTCAACTATTTGAGCAAACGGACTCGGATCAGTATTTTGACAATTTCGGTAGGTCCGTATCGTGATTTGGGACTTGGACGTATGCCCGGAATCGAATTCAGAGGTCCCTACCTCAAATTATCGACATTTAACGGAAACTAAAAATCTAAAGGCTAAATATTTCAAACTTGACCGTGAATTTGACTTTATTGATATCAGACTCGGATTGAGATTCTAAGAGTTGAAATAGCTCTGTTATGTCATTTATGACTTGTGTGCCAAATTTGAAATCATTCTGGATTCATTTAACACGTTTCGGCGCGAGTTTTGTAAAGTGAAAAGTTTGAAACTCATAAGTCAGAATCGAAGTGTGAATTATAATTTCGACGTTATTTGAGACCCCGAGTAAGTCCGTATTATATTACAGGACTTGTTGGAATATTTGATTGAGGTCCTGAGGGCCTCGAGTGGATTTGGATGGTTAACGGATTTTAATTGAAATATTCTAGAATGTTTCGACGTCGTTTGTTTCAAGAATAAGTTGTATCACATTAATAAAATGAGCTCCAAATTCAGTTTTTATTGAAGCATTAGATCCGTATTGAAATTTTGGAGTCATAGCAAAAAGAATCGTCGAATTTGGACATCGTATGAGAGAGTTCTGCTCATTTCCGTGTCAGGAAAGACTTTCCGTCGCCGCCAACGCCCAGGGTAGCGTGGGGTGCTAGCCCTGGCACTAGGAATTGTTGGGGTTCTGGAAACTGCGCCACAGGCAGCACCCCACGCTACCTGTGACGCTCAAAAATAGAAGAGGCTCTATAAACGGGATTTTTTGCCATTTTGACAAAAATAGAGTTGGGGAGCTCGGTATTGGCGATTTTCAGAGGGGTTTTTACAAATGCAATTCGGGTAAGTGTTCATTATCCCTAATATAGCTTTTCAGACTCGGTATGGGCATTACCAATTCCTAGCGATGTCATTTGGGCTGACAAATGCCCTAGCAACATTTATGGATTTGATAAACCGGGTATTCAAGCCCTATTTGGATTCTTTTGTGGTTGTATTCATTGATGATATCTTGATTTACTCTAGCAATCGAAAGAAGCACGAGCAATATCTTCAGATTGTGCTTCAGACTTTGAAAAATAAACGGTTATATGCCAAATATTTGAAATGTGAATTTTGGTTAGACTCAGTTACCTTTTGGGGCATGTTGTATCGGAAGAAGGCATAAAAATGGATCCTAAAAAGATTGAGACAGTTCAGAATTGGCCTAGACCTACTTCAGCTACAGAGATCCGGAGTTTTCTGGGGTTAGCAGGTTATTACCGTCGGTTTGTGAAGGGGTTTTCATCCATAGCATCCCCATTGACCAAATTGACCCAGAAGGGTGCCCCATTCAGATTGTCTAATGAATATGAGTTGAGCTATCAGAAGCTCAAAACTGCTTTGACTACGGCGCCAGTGTTGGTATTACCCAAAGGTTCAGGATCTTATATGGTGTATTGTGATGCATCTCGCATTGGTCTTGGTGTAGTGTTGATGCAAGATGGCAGGGTAATTGCATATGCGTCGTGGCATTTGAAAGTTCATAAGAAGAATTATCTTGTTCATGACTTAGAATTGGCAGTTATTGTTCATGCGCTGAAGATTTGGAGGCATTACATTTACGGAGTCTCGTGTGAGGTATTTACTGATCATCATAGCCTACAGTATCTGTTCAAAGAAAAATATCTCAATTTGAGGCTGAGAAGATGGTTGGAGCTATTGAAAGACTATTATAGCACAATTTTGTATCACCCCGAAAAGGCCAATGTGGTGGCCGATGTTTTTGTGTAGAAAGGTTATGAGTATGGTTAGCCTTGGGTATATTCTGGTTGGTGAGAGGTCGTTAGATGTAGATGTTCAGACTTTGACCAATCAGTTCATGAGGTTAGATATTTCAGAGTCCAGTCAGGTTTTAGATTGCACAGTCGCTCGGTGTTCCTTGTATGAGCGCATCAGAGAGCGACAATATGATGATCATCATTTGCTTGTCCTTAAGGACACGGCACGACACGATGGTTCCAAGTAGGTTATTATGGGGGAAGATGGAGTTCTCCAGATGTAGGGTCGTATTTGTATACCTAATGTGGATGGGCTTTGTGAATTAATTCTTGTAGAGGCCCATAGTTCCCAGTATTCTATTCATCCGGGTGCCGCCAAAATGTATCAAGATTTACGGCAGAATTATTGGTGGAGGAGAATGAAGAAGGATATAGTTGCATATGTAGCTCGGTGTCTAAATTGTCAGCAAGTCAAGTACAAACATCAGAGACCTGGTGGTTTACTTCAGAAGTTAGAAATTCCTAAGTGGAAGTGATAGCGTATCATTATGGATTTTGTTGTGGGGCTCCCACGGACTCAGAGAAAGTTTGATGCAGTATGGGTCATTGTGGACAGGTTGACCAAGTCAGCACATTTCATTCCAGTAGTTGTTACCTATTCTTTAGAGCGGTAAGCGGAGATTTACATCTACGATATTGTCCGCCTTCACAGTGTGTCTGTGTCTATCATTACTGATCGAGGTACGCAGTTCACCTCGCACTTCTGGAGAGTTGTATCGGTTGAGTTAGGCATACGGGTTGAGTTGAGTACAACATTTCATCCTCAGACGGACGGACGAACGGACAATCTGAGCGCACTATTCAGATATTGGAAGATATGTTTCGCGCTTGTGTTATAGACTTTGGAGGTTCTTGGGATCAGTTCTTGCCACTTTCGGAGTTTGCATATAATAACAGCTACCAATCGAGCATTTAGATGGCTTCGTATGAAGCATTGTACGGGAGACGATGTCGTTCATCAGTTGGCTAGTTTGAACCGGGAGAGGCTTGGTTGTTGGGTACCGATTTGGTACAGGATGCCTTGGATAAGGTCAAGATTATTCAGGATCGACTTCGCATAGCTCAGTCTAGTAAAAAGACTTATACCGACCGTAAAGTTCATGATGTTGCATTCATAGTTGGAGGAAGAGTGTTGCTCTGGGTTTTACCTATGAAGGGTGTAATGAGGTTCGGAAAGAAGGGCAAGTTGAGTCCTAGGTATATTGGACCCTTTGAAATTCTTGAAAGGGTGGGTGAAATAGTCTACAGGCTTGCACTACTACCAAGTTTATCAGCAGTTCATCTGGTGTTCCGTGTATCTATGCTCCGGAAGTATCATGGTAATCCGTCACATGTGTTAGATTTCAGCTCAGTCCAATTGGACAAGGTTTTGACTTACGAGGAGGATCCGGTAGCTATTCTAGCTCGGCAGGTCTAACAGTTGAGGTCTAAGAGTTATCCTTCAGTTTGGGTGCAATGGAGAGGCCAGTCGATTGAGGTAGCTACCTGGGAGTCCAAGTCGGACATGCGGAGTAGATGTCCACACCTTTTCACCAGCTCAGGTAATTTTCTAATTCCGTTCGAAGAAGAATATTTGTTTTAGAGGTTGAGAATGTGATGACCCAATATATCATCTTTAATTTTAAACATTCATTTATGTGTTCTAATACCTTGAAAAGTACCCTTCAGCATCCCTTGACTTGCGGGCGCAATCTGTAAATTGTTTCGGAAAGTTTTTATGTGAAAAATTGATTAAAATGTGAAATGGAGCCTCAAAACTCATTTGAGTTGACTTCAATCAATTATTTGAGAAAACGAGCCTGGATCAGTATTTTGACAGTTTCGGTAGGTCCGTATCGTGATTTGGAACTTGGCGTATGCCCGGAATCAAATTCAGAGGTCCCTACCTCGAATTATTGCCATTTAACGAAAACTAGAAATCTAAAGGCTAAAGATTTCCAAACTTGACCGTGAATTTGACTTTATTAATATAGGACTCAGATTGAGATTCCGAGAGTTGGAATAGATCCATTATATCATTTATGACTTGTGCGCCAAATTTGAAATCATTCTGAATTCATTTAACACATTTCAGCGCAAGTTTTGTGAAGTGAAAAATATGAAACTCATAAGTCTGAATCGAGGTGTGAATTATAATTTTGATATTATTTGAGACCCCGAGTAAGTCTGTATTATGTTACAGGACTTGTTGGAATATTTGGTTGAGGTCCCGAGGGCCTCGAGTGGATTTAGATGGTTAACGAATTTTAATTGAAATATTCTAGAATGTTTCGACATCGTTTCTTCAAGAATAAGTGGTATCATATTAATAGAATGAACTCTAAATTCAGTTTTGATTGAAGCATTAGACCCGTATTGAAAATTTGGAGCCATAGCAAAAGGAATCATCGAATTCGGACATCATATGAGAGATTTATGCTCATTTCTGTGTCAGGAAAGACTTCTCGTCGCCGCCAGCGCCCAGGGTAGCGTGGGGAGCTAGCCCTGGCACTGTGAATTGTTGGGGTTTTGGAAACTGCGCAACAGGCAGTGCCCCACGATACCGGTGGCGCTCAAAAACATCAAAAGCTCTATAAACAAGGTTTTTTTGCCATTTTTGACAAAAATAGAGTTGGGGAGCTCGGTTTGGGCGATATTCAGAGGAGAATTTCTGCCTGTTTCTTCTCTCCCCTCCCACCTCCCCCCTTCTCCCTCCCCCCCTACCAGTGGTTAATGCTTTCAGTTATAATATTATTTCTTATAATTTTCTTTTTAATTTTTTAAGTTTCTGGAATTTAAATGAACATCGCACTAACAGTGTACATGCGACATAGTTCGCAAACACAATTATCCAAAGGGTGACGGATAAAACTCATTTTCTCGCTTTGTTATTTTATTATTTCATTTTATCTTATTCTGTTGAAGTGAAAACTGAAAAGGATTAGGAAACCTGATTACAACTAGAGGAATAGTTTTGGCAAATCATGTTGATTGAATCGTTGTGCTGTGTAGGGGTGTACAAACCGAATCGAAAATTGCACCAAATTGAAAAATTGGTATTCTCTTCAATTTGTGAATAATTTTGATTTTCTTTGCTCGAAAAGAGAAGGAGAACTTAGAGTGCATTTGCTGGTGGCTTTCAACAACAACAACAACCCAGTATAATCCCACTAGTGGGGTTTGGGGAGGGTAGTGTGTACGCAGACCTTACCCCTACCCTGAGGTAGAGAGGCTGTTTCCGATAGACCCTCGGCTCCCTCCCTCCAAGAACTCCCCACCTTGCTCTTGGAGTGACTCGAACTCACAACCTCTTGGTTGGAAGTGGGGGGTGCTTACCACTAGAGCAACCCACTCTTGTCGGACATATAAATATACAATATAATCATGTTGATTTAATCGTTGTGCTGTGTAGGGGTGTACAAACCGAATCGAAAACCGCACCAAATCGAAAAGTTAAACCAAACCGATTAAAAAATCCGATTATGTTTGGTTTGGTATGGAGTAAAAAAATCATTAACCAAACCGACATATAAATATATAATTTTTAGGCCAAATTGGTGTACGTCCCCTTAAACTTGGCTCCAGTTTCCATTTTGACACCTTAACTTAGTTCTTTTCCTATTGAACACTTTAACTGTACTTTGGACTATACTATTTAAACACAATGCATGACCGGGCTGTAAAAACTTAAGCGCATGTTTTTAAACGCTTCCCCACGTGGAATAACATACCAATAATAGTCTGACACGTGTTTATTTATCCAGGTCGGATAAAAAATCCCGTTTTTACCTTACCCACATACCTCGCCTCACTTAATCGATCTTCCACCCAAAATTTCCTTTCTTTAGCCTAATAAACCCTAATAAACTACATTGAGACCGATTTCCGGTGGAATCTTCATCGCTTTTGAGTTAGATTCAACTGTCCGTCAACTATTTGGCCATTATATTACTAATACGGGTAATCATTTGCTTCTTTTGACCGTGGTGGTGAGTGGAGTTGGTCGTAACTGGAGCTGGTCCTGACTGGAGTTGGTCGTGACTGAAGTTTTGAGGGTATAGACATGTCTGCAGACGAATATATTCTTGTTGATTTTCACCATGGTGGACATATTATCAAGGATCCTTTCCCGAGATATGTAGGAGAGAGGGGTGAGGATGGTCACATGATAGACAAGGACCACTTTTCTCTTTTTGAGCTTATGTCCTACACAAAGAATATGGGTTATGCTGAGGTAGAGGGTTTTTATTTAATTAATCCTAAATCTAATGACTTTGTCTTGATTGAAAATGATGAACAACTATATAATATAGTTTGTCACCTTAATCATCTTGATCATTTAGATTTGTATATTAAGCATGCAGTTAATGAGCCTGTATTGCTTGATGAGACTGTCCCATGTGGCCTTTTATGTGGGCCAGAAATTATTGAACCAAGTGAAAATACATTAAATAAAGAGGCTAGGGCAACATCTACTGTTCCAGAGGATATAAATATCCAGAGAAGTGCTGCAAATAACACATCTGTGCCTGAGGAAAACCTAGCTGATGCTGGGGTTGCAGGTGAGAATTTACAAGGGGCTGAAGAAACAACAAACATAGATGCTAGTTTGGCATCAGTTTTTTCAAGTAGTGAATCTGAATTAGATAACATTCCTGATGAAGATGATAGTGATGTGAATGAAGAGCTCACTTCATTAAGGCATGAAAGAAGAAAGAAGAAAAAACAGAAGAAATAAAGAAAGAAACTTACTCCAACTGAAGAGATTATTCTGGGAGAAACTGGAATAGATAAAGGCTTTGAGGATATTGGCAGACCATCTAAGGAGGACAGGTTTGCTGAAAAATTAGGAGGGGATGAAGACTACTATACCAGTTATGATATTGGAAGTGATGATAGCACATATGAGTTAGATGTTTTAGCTGAACGAGGTATTGACTTACCTTCTAGAAGGTGAAGTAAAAAGGTAAGGTTTGACCCTGACCGTTACCTTGCTATTTTTGAGCTTGGTATGGTATTTGAAAATGTTGTAGAGTTTAGAAAAGCAGTAGCCTCATATGTTGTGGAGAACAAAGTATAACTAACAATTAGGCCTAATGAAAAAGATAGGGTTAGAGTTAAGTGTAAAGGAGCCAAGTATAACTGGGAATTGTATGCAAGCAATTATGGAGATTCATGTGACTTTACTGTGAAGAAGTACCATCCAGCTCATAAGTGAAACACCAAAAATAAGAATAAATTATGTACTTCTAAGTACATTGCCAATAAGTATAAAGATAGGATTATTTCCCAGCCAAATATTAAGTTGTGGGAGATTCAAGATTTGGTCAGGGATAAGTTAGGTTTGTATGTTGGAAGGACTATTTGTTACAGGGCTAAGTGTAGGGTGATAAGTCAATTCATGGGTGACTGGAGGATGGAATTTAACAGACTTGCTGATTATGCTGATATTATTAAGCAAACAAATCCTGGGAGTTCATGCTGAATCAAAACAGATAGTGAGACTATTCCTCGCAAGAATCTGTTTGTCTATTTCTATCTATGTTTAGATGCTTTGAAAAAAGGATGGTTAGAAGGGTGCAGAAGGATTATAGGATTTGATGACTGTTTTCTAAAGGGAATCTGCAAGGGTGAGTTACTTGTTGCAGTTAGTAGAAATGGGAACAATCAAATGTTTCCTATTGCATGGGTTGTAGTTGATCAAGAGACAAAATACTCCTAGAGCTGGTTCATCACATATTTGATTGCAGATTTACAGTTGGGAGATGGTGTTGGCTTAACTGTTATGTCAGATATACAAAAGGTAAACTTATAATCAACTTTTAATTTTTCTTTTTCCTGCTTTATATATACTGTCCACTAACAATTATTACTATTTTTTGTAGGGACTAGTACCAACTATAAGAGAATTACTACCAATGGCAGAACACAGAATGTGTGCTAGACACATTTGGTCTAACTGGTCCAAGAACTGGAGAGGTGAAGAAAGGAGAAAAGAATTCTGGAGATGTGCCAAAGCATCTTATGAAGTAAAATTCAATGAAGAACTAGAAGCAATGAATAGGCTTGGTTATAAGATATGTGAAGACTTGTTGAAGTATGATAAATAGTATTGGTGTAGGGCATACTTTAGAGAAGATTTAAAGTGTGATGTCATTGAGAATAACATGTGTGAAACATATTTAATTCTTGGATAGTAGGTCCTAGGCACAAGTCTGTTATAACTATGTTGGAAGAAATTAGACATAAAATCATGAATAGGACCATTGAAATGAGAAAGTTTGGTGAGACTTGGGTTACTGACATTGCACCAATGGCTAGGATGATACTGGAAGAGAACAAAGCCGTTTCTAGGAGGTGTAAGGTTATGTGGAATGCAGAACATGGGTTTGAAGTTGATAAAGGTGTGTACAGATTCATTATTGATTTTAGGACCATGACATGTACTTGTAGATCATGGATGTTGAGGGACATTCCATATCAACATGCAGTATGTGCATTCTATGATAGAGAAATGGACCCAGATGATTATGTTGCCCACTGGGTATAGGAAGAAAACTTTCCTTAAAGCTTACCAGCATTTCATTCAACTAATTCCCAACATGAAGATGTGGTCGGATTCAACAAATCCATCTATAGAGCCTCCGGAACCTAAACCTATGCCAGATAGACCAAAGAGATGTAGGAGAAAAGCCAAGGATGAACCAAAAAAAAAGCATGGTAAACTATCAAAGAAAGGGGTAAAGATGACTTGTTCAAACTGCCAACAAACAGGACACAACAAATCTGGATGCAGGAAAGGGGTAAGTTCTAATATTTGTAATTCTGCCTTTTACATTCTTTTTTTGCAATTCTGATATTCTTTTCTTTTACTTTTGTCAGCATGTTCCAAGAAGTGCTACTCAGCAAAGTCAAAACATGCCACCACCTCCACCAAGATCATCTCAGGAAATACCATCTCAACAAAGCAATCGATCCTCCATATGTGAGGATACAAGTGTTGTCAAAAGACAAAGCAACAGCCAATCAACTGGGCTTGGTAGAGGAAGAGGAAGAGGAAGAGGCCATGAACTAGGTAGGGGAAAAGGAAGAGGAACTACACTAGGAGGAGGCTCGGCTAATACAGCAACCATTGGACATAAAAGGCCAAGGCATACTGGTTTTGGGATTTTCACTGACACTATGACTGGAACTACTATCCTGAATGTAAGGGTGTATAGTTTATTATAATGCAGTTTTGTGGGCTGGAATTGTTCTATTTTTTACTAATTTATTGTATTTTATAGCCTGGTATATCATCTGAGAGAGTCATATTAGTTGGGACATTCAAGGATACATCTGCAATTAACATAGACATTGGATTTAAGCCTCCCGGATTGAAGTTTAAAGGAAGAAATGCAGTGATAAGGTCATAACTTCAGCAAATGAGTGCAGCAAGGAAAAAAGGTTCTTCAAGTCAAACAAGTTCAGATGCATCTACACTGTGAAGCAGGCCAGTTTTTATTTATGTTATCTAAGATGTCACTACAATTTTTTTGTTTGGGCAGTTATGCTCTATTAGAATTTACTAGTTTGGGCAGTTATATGTTTGGGAAAATAATGCTCTATTGTTTTTGTAATTTGTAGACCAAAACAATGCTCTATTTTTGAGCTTGGATGCAATGCTAGTCCATCACATTATGCAATGGAATGTTTAGGCAGTTATGTTTTCAATTCATGAATATGAATTTGCATTTCATTCATAACACAATATGGAAGTGCAGCTGAACTTAAATTTGCATTAAAAATTGGCCATTTGCATTTCATTCATTACAAGATAATGTACATTAACAAAAGGCCAAATTCCTAGTACTTACTTCCAACATACTATATTTTTCTTGAACTAATAGCAGCAACTACAACACTATTAGCACCAGCATATCATAAAAATACTACATTATTCTTCAAACCACCAGCATCACCAAAGCCAAATCCATAGAAACAACACCACCACCACAACAAATAACCACTTCAGCCGCGCAACTATTTTCTCAGTTCTTTCGACTCTCTTCAACAGACCCCGTATAACCCTCTTAGCTTGGTCAAGCATTTTATCATCATGCCATCTGAAATATTTGCAGCCACCTCGACCCTACAAAATTCAAAAATAAATGCGGCCAAAAAAATTAAAAACAAATTTCTTTATTAAGAAATTCAAGGGTCTAACAAAAACAATACGACCGACTTACCAATTTACAACCATAAAATCGGCGACCTGAATTTGCAGATGACCATGATATAGTCAGTGGCGCATTAAATCCACAGTGGCAAATTTTCATTCCATTGCGAGAAGTTGTTGATTTTTGTGACATGGAACTGATAAACGAGAAAGATGAGGAAGAAATCAGATCAAGATTCAAGCTTGGGCACCTAAGCTTCAGTAGAAAGGGAAAATGGCGAATTTGAAAGGGAAGAAGACGAAAGAGGAATTAGGGCATTCTTGAGAGAAAAATGAAAAAATCGGGTATTTTAAAATGGGTCTAACGGGTGAGTTTTATTTTTACCATTGAAATATCCACCTAAGCAAATATTAATAACATTCACACGCTTATCATGTGTGGAGATAACGCTCCTTTGGTCGGACATGCGTTGTGTTTAAATGGTATACACCAAAATAGAATTAAAGTGTTCAATAGGAAAAGCGCTAAATTAAGGTGTCAAAATAAAAACTGGAGCCAAGTTTAAGGGGCCGTCTATATATTTGCCCTAATTTTTATATATACTTTTATGACTTTTCATAGAATATTTTAAAAAAATATCTAGAAATATTTGTGATCCTCTTATGGGATGTAATATTTAGTTAAATATGAAGTGTTCTATTTTTATTAACTTTAAATAATGAGTTATATGATCACTTTATTATCAGGTGTTAGTGAAATGCGTTAATTTCTTTGTTCTTCCATATTCATATGTCAAGATCTATTAAAATTTTATATTATTTTTGAATTTAAAGTGGTATTTCGATAATTTAAGATTAAATAGAACATATCATTATATATGTATCATTTTTTTTTATGTTTAATTATTAAATTCAGTTAACCTTGAAAGTGTACATCAACGAAAAATTATTGTCAGGCGACTAAAAACATAACTATCATATGTTTTACTAAGAAAATTCTCCCATAAGAATATGTTAATAGATCATATATGTTTGTCAATTTTTTTAATTTTTACTAAACATATATTTACCTATAAAAAATTTAACAAAGGTAGATTGAAATAATATTCATGTAACAAAAAAATCCGAAAATTCGAAAAATCTGACAAAGCCAAACCAATCCAAACCGATATAAATGGTTTGATTTGATTTTGATAAAAACCGAATCAATCCGGTCCATGTACACCACTAGTGCTGAGGTAAACAATCCATCATAAGTTTCACAATTAGTTCAATTTTTTTCTGTTAACATCATTAAATAAATAGAATAAAAAATAACATGTTAAGGAATTATATTACTTATTATATGGTTTCCATTGGAACTTTTTTTTACTAACTCTAATCATGGTCTCAGCACTATCAATTTATCCTGGCAACAAAGAGGAAACTTATATGAAAAAAAATAATCCACATAAAATTCGATAATCAGGAATTCAGTGCCATTAGCTTTATGTTGTTGCTCTCTTATTTACAGTTTGTATAGATTCGTGCATGAGTTTCCTTAAACAAAGCTATTTGATAATCGATCATGTAAACGAGCATTAATGAAGTCTTATTCGGCTGTTTTGTTTTTTCTTTCTTTTATTTTTTGTGCATTTTAGAGTAAGCTTCTTTATTCAGATAAATTAGTATCAAATCAAAGGGTCCACCCATGTGGGCTAATTTTTATCGCTTAATCTTTTCGTTCAACATGAATCAAAAGTAACAAGTGTGACTATGTCTTATATCAGCATGAATAAAAAAGAAGTCTGCTCGTCTCTTTTTAAACAAGAATGATAAAAAGCAGAAACATCCAATAAGACATAATCCTAGCTTTTTTTCTTTGTATCTTTTATTCCAATTTGATTGTTTAAATTAAATTAAAAGTTGAGATAAGTGTTATATCTGTATTTAATTGTGCCAAACTAGCCCAAGAATATTATCTTACCATGTGATATTATCCCAAAACCTTCACACAACTTAGCATATTCCTACGTACGCATTGTAAGTCATTTCTTTTTCTTACTAACTTTTTATATGGTATTTTGTTTGCACGCCCTATACCTCATAATTACAAAATTGCTGATAGTGTTGAAAAAATTGATTATGGAGAATAAGAATTAGCTTGAGGCGTATTAAGAATAGTGTTCTTAAGAATATTTCGCCTACACAATAAAAAATAAAATTAAACGTATAATTTAACAAACTCTTCTAGTTATATAACTCAATAAAGAAACCATCAGCATAAGGGGAAGAAGATTGAGAAAGTTGGTACGTACAAATTGCATTAAAGCGCGGGGACATTGGAATGGATTAGCCATATCCATTAAATTCTAGTAGGCAGTAGAAAGTTTTGATAGGTCCACTCTGAGATTCCCAAAGAGAAATTAATCTTTGGTGAAAAAGGTGATAGGCAACGTCTGCATGAGCTGTATATGTTCACGATTTATGGAACAGAACACGAGTCTTCAAATAGCATCTGGCCGGTGTAGACTCTAAACTGATCCTTTGGAGATGGAGCAATTGATTTTTGGCTCCGCCACCCCTAAATCTTTCCTCTCTCGTACAAGATATATAGCAATGGCATTGACTGGACACTTTCATTTACTTTTGATTTTTCTTGTTCTTTGATCAATAGGTATTCAGATGGTCATGGTTATTGGTTAATGATTAAATAATCAAAGCGCAAGCAGCTGAAGTTGATGCCAGCTAATTGCGACTTTATTGTTGCTTATAGCCTACCAACTTTATCATAGATTGATTATATGATTTCTTCAACAGCTAGCAATACGTCAAGCCAATAGTAATACTACATCCGTTCCAATTTATGTGAATCTGTTTGACTGGGCATGAAGTTTAAGAAAAAAATAAAAACTTTTAGAATTTGTGCTTCTAAACAATTCAAAAAGGGGCCTAGAATATTTGTGTGGTTATAAAAGTTTCTCATTAAGAGTAGAATTGTAAGTTTAAGCAAAATTATTTCCAAATTTAGAAAGGGGTCAATCTTTTTGGAACAGACCAAAAAAGAAATAAGTTCACATAAAGTGAAACGGAGGTAGTATTAATTTAGCAAGAGTCCCGTGATTGTAATTGTATATATATATACATAATGTTGTAGTATCTGCTTAGGTACTGGACTACATAGATCTATGGTTCAGTCGTGCCCGGTGTCATGCTCATGCAGGTTATTATTGTATATGGTAAAATATGATACGATATGTGGCTGACTAAAAGGAGGACACGTGGAATTCAAGATGGGATGGTTGAGGACTAAACGCAGCCACTGCACCTGTCACCGGAACGGATAACGTTCATAAAAGTATATTAAATACTCTGCGCCCGGTAGCATTTACTAAGGATTATTCTATAACATTAAGAGCGTCGGTCTGTTATAAAGAATTTGACATTTATCCTCAACATTACATCTTCATCAAAGACCCTTATAATTGGCATTAAAGGAGGGCATGATCCCACGACCCTTTTTCCTAGGCATAATTATAAATAGTGAGCTCACTTACCATAGTAAATGACACGAATTTTCTGGCAAGAATATATACTATATTCTATATAAAGTTGTATACAATTTCACTTTCTTACTTTTAGATCCCATCATTACTGTGTTCGGAAACCATGTTCACGGAATCATCATCTTTGCTATTTCATCTACATTCTAAGGCTAAGTATTGTGTATTTATTCAATTATTATATTATTACATGATTAAATTAGTTCATTTGTCTAGAAACCACGTATAAATTCAATTGTACTATTTTACGGGCAAACAGTTTGGTGCCCACCGTGGGGCCTAGACAGTCGTGCAATTAAATTGATCCTTGCCTTTTTTACTAATATTTTTTTGACTACTTTGTCATAGAAAAAATCGCAAAAAATGGCAGACAACACTATTAACGATGCACACAACCCTGATATTCGAGGAGATCAGCCTCATTTCATGGACTCGATCAGTAACACCCACAATAAGGAGAATGATGCCACGCCGGTGCATGACCGAAGGTACCCTCGACAGGTTTGGGAGACAACCCCCGACGATGCTGACGAGGAACAAGTAGCGGATGCTGTGAGGATCCTACAAGAGCAATCGACAATCATTCTAGTCCATCTCACGCGGCAGGATCAAGTTATGATGGAACTAAAGCAGGCACTATCAGGTGCTTCGAATAATGCAAACAGGCGCGACCCGGTTCCTCCCGTTGTTCCCACAGACCAAACAACGCAGAGAATCGACAATAACACTCCCAGGGGTGAAGTTGGCTACGATGGGGCTAGGGGAGTAGATCAGGTCTTAACAAAGAGAACAATTCATTCAAGGATGAGATTTTACGGTTCATGAGGGAAGGAAACGCCTGCATGGATCAAATCCCGGGCTCACCACCAGTATTGAAAAGCCCAAACTTGAAGAAGTATGTTCAATTACCGTACAAGACAAGTACGGCACCAGAACTAATCCCGAAGCATTTCAAAATGCCTGAAGTTCCAAAGTATGATGGAACTTCAGACCCGCAGGAACATATTACTACCTACACAACGGCGGTGAAAGGAAATGATCCAGTTCCTCACGAAATTGAATCTGTATTGCTAAAGAAATTCGGCGAACTCTCACGAGGGGAGCCTTAACGTGGTACTCATTACTGCTTAAGCATTCCATAGATTCTTTTAAAATGCTCGCGGATTCTTTCATTAAAGCTCATGCCGGGGACAGAAAGGCGCAAGCCCGAAAGGCCAACATATTCAAAATCGCACAGAGAGAATCAAAATTATTACGAGAGTTTGTTACCGGGTTCCAAAAAGAAAGAATGTTGCTCTCGGTCGTCCCAGACGAATGGGCAGCTGAAGCATTCATCAAAGGATTAAATCTGAGAAGTTCAGACGCTTCCCAAAAGTTGAAGGAGAGCCTGCTTGAGTTTCAAGCAACAACCTGGGAAGATGTTAACAACCGGTATGAGTCGAAGATAAGGATCGAAAATGACCAGGTCGGTTTTACATCATTGGCCAAAGGACGAGAGAAGAACCGAGAAAAATCAAAGGATGACTACGACGCGGATATGCGGGCTACGAGGGGTCTGTTTTTGCCCTACGAGTGTACCGAAGGTTGTGGCAGAAATTTCCGTGCATCAACCAAGTTCACCGTTGCCAGAGGGACTGATCATGGTCGAAACAATAGATCACTTCAAGATAAAGAAATGTCGGGGTCTCGAGATCTTTCTTACCCCAGGTTATCAGAATATAACTTCAACGCTAGTGTAGTGGAACTGGTGTCAGCCATGAGGAACATTAAAGAAGCATAATTCTCAAGACCTATGAGGTCCAATTCCATCTAGAGGGATCCCAATTTATGGTGTGAATACCACGGGACGAACGATCGTCGGATATGGGACTACTGACATCTTTAGGAGGATGTGGCAATGCTATTGAAGAATGGTCATATCCGAGAATTATCGAGTGACCGAGCTAGGAGTAATTACGATCACAACAGAGAGCAGAATCCTCAAAAGCAGGAAAAGAAACCCCACTCCAAGTGATCAACATGATCTTTGGGGGGGACGAGATACGAGGTCACCTTTTCGGTGGCAAAGAAGACTAAAGTATCGATAACTCACAACAAAATACTCTAGGAGGACGATATCACTTTCATGGAGGAAGACGCAGATGGATTGTTGTTACCACACAACGACGCATTGGTAATCTCTTTAAATGTGTTAGATTTTAAAATTAAGCGTGTTCTAGTGGATCTGGGAAGTTCGGCTAATATCATACAATAGAGAGTATTGGAACAAGCTAAACTCACTCGAAGCATTATTCCGGCGACAAAACTCCTCGCTGGATTCAACCTTGCGAGCGTGACAACCCGGGGGAAGATCTTGCTGCTCACAAATGCTGAAAGAGTAATGAATATAACTCTCTTCAAAGTAGTGGATAGTGATATGGGATACAACATCATCTTAGGAAGGCCATGGTTACACGCGATGAAAGGTGTACCTTCGACGTATCACCAACTGTTGAAGTTTCTAATGCCCGAAAGAATTAAGCAGTTAAGAGGTTACCAACCGGCAGCAAGGGAGGTGAATGCAATCTCAATTTCCAGTAGCAAAGGGAAGGAGCACACGACATAGCAATTACAAGAACGGGCGCCTACTCCTGTACGAAATGAAGAAGGAATTGAAAATTTTCTCTGTATATTTCATCATTGTTGCTATACATGTATATATACACTTACATCTGAAGAATAAAGAATGGCAAGAAAGAGAAACTATGTACACATGTCCTATTCTAATTTGCCTAATAATAACAAATTTATTCTTTCTATCAACTAACTATATTCCCTAACATGTTAGTCACGTGAGGGAAGCTTATAGAATTAAGACTATCAAATGGTTTATAATTAATCCATCATGAATTGATTTGCTTGATCCAAAGGTTGTGAGTCTTCCATGTGGTCCAAACAAAAACCACTGACTATGACTTATGTAATATGGGTTATATCGAAGATAGCCACTTTGGTCGGAGAACACATGAGATCCTTCTAGGTCTTCTTATTCTTCTTCATTCCCTCTACTCCATCTGAAAGCAAAGCTCCATGAAAATCAGAATTAAGATGGGGTTTCTTCTTCTCAACATCCCCCCTCAAGTTGAAGGGGAACTTTGTGACCCCTAACTTGACCAAAATCTCGCGATGAGAAACTACAAAGAAAGGCTTTGTGAAGAGATCTGCGAGCTGATCTTTAGAAGGAACAAAAGAAAGAGTGATTAGCCCTGAAAGAAACTGTTGGCATATAAAATGACAATCAATGTCGACATGTTTTGTGCGTTCATGAAAAATGGGGTTACGGGTGATGTGGATTGCTTCTTTGCTATCAAAGTGAAGAGGAATTGGTAGAGTGACCGGTGCAGAGATATCCTCAAGTACTCGTACTAACCACGTAAGTTCTGCAATGACCCTTCTCATAGATCTGTATTATGCTTTTACAGAATATAAAGAAATTGATGCTACTTCTTTGATTTCTAGGAAATAGGAGCTCCTCCTAGTGTTATGAAGAAACCACTGACGGGCCTCCTTGAATCCTTGCAAGAAGCCCAATCAGCGTCGCAAAAATGCTAGCAAAGAAAATGATGGTTCTGCTAAAAGGAGAATGCCTTGACCTGGATTAGAGCTGAGGTATTTGAGTACTCGTAGAGCAACAGAGAAGTGATTTATGCACGTATGGACCGAGGGTGAGCACCGCAAAAGAGAGATCTGGTCGAGTATTAGTTAAATAATTTAACTTTCCGACCAAGTGACGAAATACAGTGGGATTTTGCAGGGGGTGTCCATCATCAGCTTGAAGCTTGAAGCTTGAAGGAAGGATCCAAGGGGGAGCTGACTCGAGTCAAATGAGACACATCAATCTCCTTCAACATATCTAAGGTAAATTTCCTTTGACTGTTGAATTAATTCTTTTCTATCAAGATTTCCATGCCTAGAAAGTAGTGTATATTTCCCAAATTCTTGACTTTAAACTCAGTATTCAGAAAGTCTTTGATGCTTTGAATTTCGTCTAAGTCATCTCCTGTGAGTAGTATGTCATCAACATAGACAAATAGGATAGATATAAGACTTCCTGTGCATTTAAAGAACAAAGAATAGGCATTTAGTGATGAAGAGTATCCCTTAAAACTTAAAGCCCCCGCAATCCTAACATACCACTGCCTGGAAGCCTATTTTAAACCACATAATGATTTCCTCAATAGGTAGACATATCCGGGGCTAGGAGGTTCTAATCTTGCTGGGAGCCTCATGTATACCTCTTATTGTAGATCCCCATGCAGAAATACATTATTCAATCCAATTGAGATACAGTCCAGTCTTTCTTGGCTGCAATAGTGAGTAGACACCTTATGGTTGTCATTTTTATCACCGGTGAGAAATTCTCACTATAATCTATCCCTTCTCTTTGGATATCCCCCCTGACCACTAACCTTGCCTTCAACCTTTCAATTCTGCCATCTGTCAAGTGTTTTTCCTTGTATACCTATTTACAAAGTGAAGCTCTTTTTTCCTTTAGGTAATTCAACCATATCCCATGTGTGGTTATCCTCTAAAGCTTTAATCTCTGCATTCATAGCTTCTATCCAACCTGGATATTGATAAGCCTGGCTGAAGGTATAAGGTTCTATTAGGGTAGAAAAGGATTACATTACATGCTGATTATTAGGTGAGAGAGATGAAAAATATTATTCCTTAGACTTGTAAGGTTGAGCAAAACAAGTTGTTTCTACATCTGTGAACATGATACTGCTACACACATAGTCTTTCAAGTAGATTAGTTGATTAGAAACCCTTCATGATCTTCTTAATGGCATAGGTTCCTGAGGTATAGGAATATGTGAGCTGGTGTGTGATGAATCTAGGATAGGGGAAAATGGAATTGGGCTAGGAGATACTTGATGAGGAGGAGTATATGAAGGGCTTGATGATGGTAGTGAGAAAACATCTATTACTTTAGATTCTAAGGAAGTAGGTAATGATTGATCTTGTGATATGGTTGAATAGGTAGGTTATGTGGTAAAAATTGAGGTTGGAAAAATAGTATGGTGTGATGTGTTGATTTGAGTAAAAGGGAATTATTCTTCATGAAACTTTACATCTCTGGATACAAAAACTCTCCTTGTAGACAACTCTAGTAGTTTGTATCTCTTCTGTTGAAGAGGGTAACCAAGCAGAACACAAGTTGTTTCCCTATCATCAAACTTTCCTCATCCCTGTGCTAATATAGAAGCATAACATAGGCACCCAAAGTTCCTCAAATAATCATACTTAGGTTTTTGCTGAAACAGGAGCTCATATGGTGTTTTCCCATTGAGAACACTAGAAGGTAATCTATTTATAAGATGTGTGGCAGTCAAAATGGATTTACCCCAATATGACATAACCAACCTAGATTGGAACATTAAACCTCTAGCAATCTCTAAAAGATGTTTATGTTTCCTCCCAACAATTCCATTTTGTTGAAGAGTTGCTACACAAGATACTTGGTGTAGAATTCCTTCTGAAGCCAGAAAAGTTGCCTCTTGTGTGCCTTTCCCCAATTCTAGTGCATTGTTAGATTTTATCATTCTTACTTTTACATTGAACTATCTCTCAACCATGGACAGAAAAGATTTAAGCATAGGAAAAGCATTGCTCTTAGCAGAAAATAAGAATATTCACATTCCTCTACTATAGTCATCTACTATAGTAAGAAAATATCTGAATCCATTATAGGTACTTGACCTATAAGGTCTCCATGTGTCTACATATATAAGATCAAAAATATGTTTGGATTTAATGATGTTGACAGGAAAATGATTCCTTGTTTGTTTAGCCTTAGGACAAACATCACAAACAAATTCAGAACTTGAGTCACAATGAAGGAAATCTAAATGTTTCGTTGCAGAAAATGAGAGATGTCCCAACCTTACATGCCAAATCTTAACATAAGGAATAATATTAACATGAACTGGACTAGAAATAGACACAGACTCTGGAATGAAATTTCTTCCTTTTTGAATTGAAAATACATTAGTACTGAATAGACCCTTAGACTTAAAAATGCTTGGTTTAAATATGTAGAGTCCCTCTCTAACTTCACCAAAAGTTTGTGGACTCTTCATTGAAAGGCCCTGCAGCACACACCCAATAGATGTGAATAGAACATCATATTTGAACTGAATATAAAACCTATGAACTCACAATAGATTGTATTTGAAATCTGGAACATGTAGCATATTTCTCAATACATGACCTGGCAGAATAGGAACACTTCCTATATGAGTAACAATCACTTTGAAAGAATTAGGTAAACTGATGTTCATAGGTACAGGAAGTTGAGTTAGAGACAAGAAAGAGTTGGGATCAAAACACATGTGCTATGAAGCACCTGAATCAATGATCCAGGTGTCTGAGTTTAGAGTAATAAATACTGAACCTGAGTATTTTAGAATAGTACCAGTAACTGTATTTGCATTGATTCCTGAGTTTCCTGCCTGTGCCAACTTTGCCTACTTATACATGCTCATCATTTCTGCAACTTGTTCCTTATTGAATTGCTGCTCAAAGTTGATATTGTTGTTTTTTGTGCTTTGTCCTCCTGCATTCTCATGCTCTTCATGTAGTAAAACTGCATTTCCTTTTATCTGAATTTGATAACATTTGTGATTGGTAAATTCAAAATCATCTGGAAATCCAATGATTCTGTAGTAGTCTTCCTGTGTATGTCCTGTTTTTCCATAATAAGTACAAGATACATTTAGATTATACTTCTTCTTTCCCTTAAACTTCTGCTGAGGTTTAGTGAATTTCTTCCCTGAATTGTTATATTTAGGTGCCATGACTTCTCCTCTTTGTGTTAGGTTTCTGTTTTTCGGAAATCTTCTCCCATGTCCAATGACCATAAAAGCTGCAAAATCAGCTAAAAGCTAGGCATTAGGCGGCTTTTCCTCTCCAACTACCATAAATGAAAGTGAATCAGAGTTGAAGTGTGCATTTGCATAAACTTCTCTTTGATTTTCATCTTGCAGAAAAGTGAATAGGCAACATCCATAGTAGGCAAAGGATTCATCATGAGTATATTTCCTCTTGCTTGTCCATAAATGTCACTCAACCCCATTAGGAATTAGATCAACCTCTGGTCTTTAAGTGACTTAGTTAACTTTGCTTTTCCTTCACATTAACAATATATGATAATATTCAAAACATCCAGTTCATCCCACAATCATTTGAGTTTAGTGAAGTATCCTGCAATGTCACTATTACCCTGTACTAATCATGATAGCTCATTTTGCAGATGATATAACTTGGATCCATTTGGTCTTCCAAATCTCTGCTCCAGACTGTCCCAAAGCTCTTTCGCATTTTTGGAGTATATTACAATGTCTGCAATATCCTTAGAGAGAGTATTCAGAATGTAAGATATCACCATGTCATTGACACAACTCCATTGCTCATGATCTGGAGACTTCAGATCTGGAGATTGATAAGCTCCATTGATGAAACCAAGTTTTTTCTTGGCTGATAAAGATAATAGAATAGATCTCCTCCATCTTGGATATCCTCTTCTATCAAACACAATGTTGACTAGAGTCATCCCAGGAGAATCAGAATTGTTAAGATGATAAGGATGATTGACATCATAGCTGACTGCCTTTGCAACATTACTGGTATCACCGGGGATAGGTTTTTCAGACATCTTAGTTTACTGATTATGAAAATGCATTTGATGTTAATGGAGAAGATGATTGAACTGTTGGATCGAGCTTATTGCTCTGATGCCATGTACGAAATGAAGAAGAAATTGAAATTTTTCTCTGTATACTTCATAATTGTTGTTGTACATGTATATATACACTTACATCTGAAGAATAAAGAATGGCAGGAAAGAGAAACTATGTACACATGTCCTATTCTAATTTGCCTACTAATAACAAATTTATTCTTTCTATCAAGTAACTATATTTCCTCACATGTTAGTCATGTGAGAGAAGCTTCTAGAATTAAGACTATCAAATGGTTTATAATTAATCCATCATGAATTGATTTGCTTGATCCAAAGGTTGTGAGTCTTCCACGTGTTCCAAACAAAATCCACTGAATATGACTTATGTAATATGGGTTATATCGAAGATAACCACTTTGGTCGGAGAACAGATGAGATCCTTCTAGGTCTTCTTCTTCTTCTTCTTCTTCTTCATTCCCTCTATTTATCTGAAAGCAAAGCTCCAAGAAAATCAGAATTAAGATGGGGTTTCTTCTTCTCAACAACTCCCGAGTTCGAAGAAATTATTCTAGAGGCAGAATCGTCAGAACAATATCAGGTGCCGAGATATTTCCAAGTTCTGGAAGAAACGGACGCAACGAAATCCACGACAGAAGACTAGAGCAAGTGTCATTATTCAAAGAATTCTTAGAAAGAAAATTTCACTTGGGAACAGGATTGCACCCCGATCTCAGGTCTGGTTTTATTGAATTCCTTTAAATTAACGCTGATTATTTTGCATGATCGCACAAGGATATGACAGGTATTCCGACAAAAATAGCCGTACACAAGCTAAGTTTGTATCCCAACATACCACCGGTACGACAGAAAAAGTGCCCTATTGTCGAGTCCAGGAATAAATTCGTCAAAGAAGAGGTAACCCACCTGCTTAAAATCGATTCGGTCAGAGAGGTAAGATATCCAAACTGGCTAGCCAATGTAGTAGTAGCTCCTAAGAAAAATAATAAATTTTATATGTGAGTGGATTATAAATATCTTAATAAGGCATTCCCGAAAGATTCGTTTTCACTGCCAAATATCGATCAAATGATTGGTGCCACGGCCGAGAACAAACTGATGAGTTTCCTTGATGCTTATTCCGTGTACAACCAAATTAAGATGAACCCGGAAGATCAGGAAAAGACTTCATTTATAACAAATTTCGGTACATATTCTTACAATGTAATGCCTTTCCGGTTGAAAAACACCGGAGCCACTTATCAACGGATCGTAAATAAGATGTTCGAAAAGCAAATAGCAAAAACCATGGAAGTTTATATAGACAATATGCTCGTTAAGTCTTTGAATGCAGGTGACCACCTTAAGCATTTGCAAGAAACATTAGATATCCTGAGGAAGCATAACATGAAACTTACCCCCGAAAAGTGCGCGTTTGGGGTCAACTCCGGTAAGTTCCTGGGGTTTCTGGTCTCATAAAAGGGAATTGAGGTAAACCCTGACAAAATGTGGCCATAGACAATATCCCGGAACAATTATCTAATGTGAAGGAAGTCCAAAGACTCATATGAAGGTTAGAAGTTTTGAGCAGGTTCATTTTTCGGTCATCGACAAAGTGTCATCGCTTCTTTTACATTGCTAAAAAAGAAGAACAACTTTGAATGAACGCCGGAGTGCCAACATGCTTTGAGGGACTTGAAGAAGTACTTATCAAGTCGTCCAGTGCTCTCGAAACCAAAAGAAGGTGAAACATTGTTAGTCTACCTCGCAGTTTCAGAAGCTGCGATAAGTGCGGTTTTAGTCCAGGAGGATGAAGGTACACAACTTCCTATTTATTACGTTAGCAAAATTTTAACGGGAGCAGAAACTCGCTACCCGCACTTGAAAAAACTGGCCTTAGCTCTAGTAGTCGTCGCTCGGAAGCTGAGGACCTATTTTAATGCCACCCAATAGCTGTGGTGACTACTTTCCCTTTGCGGAACATCCTTCACAAACTCGAACTCTCGGGCAAATTGGCCAAATGGACCGTCGAAATGAGTGAATTCGACATATAATATAAACCGAGGACTGCAATTAATTCACAAGTCTTGGCTGACTTCGTAGCCGATTTTAGTCTGGGACTGCTACCTTTGGCAACCAAGGAGGTAGTTATGGTGTCAAAATCGACATCAGGGGTTTGGACCTTATTTTTGGATGGAGCCTTGAACGTAAAAGGATCCGGGCTCGGAATAGTTTTAATCATGCCTTCAGGGGAAACTTTAAGGCAAGCTATCCGAACAATTCCTTTAACTAAAAATGAAGTAGAGTATGAAGCTTTGATTGCAGGGCTCGAATTGGCCCGGGGACTTGATTCCGCGGTTATCGAAATCAAATGCGACTCACAGCTGGTGGTAAATCAAATTTATGGGATCTTTGATTCCAAAGAAGAACGTATGCAACAATACGTGATAAAGGTCCAGGCTCTTTTGGCACGATTCTCTGAGTGGTCAATCACTCATATCGTGAGAGAGGATAATGTAGAAGCAGATGCATTAGCAAACTTAGGTTCATCGATGGAGATAAAGGGATCAGAGTCTAGAATGGTGGTACAACTGATGACTTCAGTCCTTGATACGAATGGTTACTATGAAATGAATTCGGCCAGTCTGGTCTGGGACTGGAGAAACGAACTAATCAACTACCTCGAGCACAGAAAGTTGCCTGACGATCCTAAAGCGTCACAAGGTTTACGCACTAAAGCTGCACGTTATAGCTTCAAGAAAGGCCAATTGTATAGAAAATTATTTCAAGGCCCGTTGGCCCGGTGTTTAGGAGCATCAGAAGCTGACTATGTCATGAGAGAAATCCACGAAGGGATATGCGGTAATCACTCAGGCACAAAGTCTTTGGTGCTGAAATCGGTACGGGCAGGATAGTATTGGCCCCGCATGGAACAAGACGCCAAAGATTTTGTACGAAAATGTGATAAGTGCCAACGCTATGCATCATTAGCACATCAACCGAAAGAACCCTTACAGTTCTATCCCCGTGGTCGTTCATGAAATGGGGGATGGATATCATCGGACCACTGCCCCCGGCTTCTGGAAAGGTAAAGCTTCTTTTAATTTTGACTGATTATTTATTTAAATGGGTGGAAGCAGGTTCTTATCAAAAGATTGGAGAATGCGAACTGGTCGATCTTCTGTGGAAAAATATAATTTGCAGGTTTGGAATACCAAAAGAGGATAGCATGCGATAATGTCCCCCCCAGTTTATCGGTGCAAAAGTTACAAAGTTCTTCGAAGACCTGAAAATGAAGAGAATCATATCCTCGCCTTATCATCTGAGCGCAAATGGTCAAATAGAGTCAAAAAAATAAGTGATCATTTGCAACCTCATGAAAAGTCTGGAAGTAGCAAAAGACAAATGGCCTAAAGAGTTGCCCGGAGTTCTATGGGCCTACCGAACAGCAGCCAAATCAAGTACAGGAGAAACTCCTTTTTCTCTCATGTACGGTGCTGAAGCCCTAACCTCTTTTGAAGTGGACGAACCCACTTTGAGATATTCTCAGACAAATGAAGAATCGAACGACGAAGCAATGCTAATCAATTTGAAACTGCTCGAAGGACGCAGGGACTTGGCGCATGTAAGAATGGCAACTCAAAAATAGAGGATGGAGCGATATTACAATCGAAGAGCCAATTTTTGTTTTTTCAAAATAGGAGACTTGGTTCTAAGGAAAGTAACACAAAATACCCAGGAGCTCAACACGGGAAAGTTAGGTCCAATGTGGGAAGGTCCTTACCGGATTTCAGCTTTCACTGGGAAAGGTTCATATGAGTTGGAGAACCAGAATGAGGATAAGTTGCCCAATAATTGGGATGTGGCACACCTCAAAAGGTATTATTGCTGATGAACAACACTTAAACAGAAAGTATGTGCTGCACTCTTTTTACCTTCGTTCAATTTCTGTCCCAATTGGGTTTTTCTGGTAAGGTTTTTAACGAGGCAGCGACAAAAAGCATACTATGAAGACAACAACAATAAGACCTTTGATTGCAAGGCAAACGAACAAGCTCCCACTCGGGGACGATTAAGTAATCTTTGGTTCGATAGCAAATTCCCACCGGAAAGTTAAATTTGCTACCAAACAGGGGTTACCCGACCGTTCACGGGCACAAACTGCCAGAAGACTGTTAGGTATTCTTTCGCTTGGTAGTATGGATTCCTAAGGGGAAACAAGATATGTTGCCGAGTGGAGGACTTCCTAGCAATTCATTGGTGGGACCTTCGAAGATACAAGACTTCCAGTGTTCCAATTCGCATTCTTCGCATTCCAACACTGGGGGGATGATATGAAGATACGGCAACAATGACTGCCACATCAACCGGGAACAAAAATTCGAAAACAAAATACATCATCGGAATCGGGGACTGCGCAGCCAGCCCCATAGAACAAGTTGTACAAGATAGCCACAAGTAATGGCAGTTTCTTTTCTGCATAGCAAAATGCTTATGTAATTTTTGAAAATAGAAGGAGTAAAATGAAATACTTTTGCTTTTATCTTGTTTCTTGTCTGAGCGATGAGCTGATTTTGTCATTTGAAAGTTAAACAAGTACTTAAAATATTAGTGTCGTAATGTACACGAGACGTCTTCTACAAGAGCACCGCAAACATAAGAGAGCCCTCTCTTATAAAAATCCTCGTGTTAAAGGGTTGGTTCTGGAAGAATCAATACACGGAATCCAAAATGCCATCAGAGAAATATACACCGGAAGTCACATATGAAAAGGACGCAAAAAGCAAACTTGCACAAATATTCATTGAAACTCTCACGTAAAAGGGAAACGTGCGCAAATATTCATAGAAACCCTTACGTAAAAGGGAAACTTGCACAAAAATTCATTAAAACCCTCACGTAAAAGGGATAATACTCGAAACCAAAATGCTTCGAAGAAAAGGCATTCGAGACTACACTTAGTAAAGCACGAATTTAACAACATGCGCAAAATACTTGAGCAAATGCAAAAGTGAAAAACGTGCATGGATATTCAAACGAAAGTAAGACTCAAACGATATTTGAACAAAAAATATGTCTTTATTCACAAGAACAGGCCAAAACGTTACAAGATCAAAATGAAAAAAGAAAGGAAAAGATAAACTGCAGCTCCTCCGGGACCAGAAGGAAGAGAAGTATCTGCATTAACCGGAATCAGAAGAACCCAGAGCATCAGACTGTGCCGGGAGTCCATTTTTTGCAGCCAACTTAAGCTCTCGGGCCTTAGCAATTTCGGCATCAACATCAATGATACCAGATTTGGCCTCTTCAAAGGTTTTTCTCCTCATGCTATACATAGAATAAGTTTTTTCAATAATGAGAGAAGCCGCTCGACGCTTAAGTTATTCTTTGAGTTGAGTAACCTCGGCGGAAAGGTTTTTCCCCGGCGGATCTACCAGATTAGAGGCTGATGTCGAGCTCGCAGACAGTTGAACTAAAGAGCCTATTATGCTCAATAGTTTTCCTGTACTTCTCTTCTAGTTGGTCATGTTTCACCTCCACGACTAAAAGCTCTTCACTTTTGGAGTTCAAGGCTGCCTCCAAGATAATCACTCTTTTAGCGGAGACAACCTCACGGACGGCTGCAACAACTATGACGTTTTGGAATTCTGCCCATTTGGCCTTGGCCTCATCAAATCTAACCCTCAGTGGCCCAATTTCTTGGCTAAGGGTTACCACTTCTTGCTCGGTTTGCTGCAGACGAGCCTCCAAGACAGCGGCCACAACAACTCTGGTTTCCAGTTCCGAGAGGTGGAGAATAGTCTGGTCCCATTCCACCAAAAATTTATTCTGTTCAGAAGTATGTTCTTCCTTCTCATGAATCAATCTTTGAAGGCCCTTAGAAGCAAGAAAGTTGGCCTACAAAACAAGAAGAAGTAAAACTTAAAATAAATTCATACTAAAGTAGAAGAAGTGACGAAGGAATAAAAGAACGTACCAATGCGGCATTGTGCATGGCATTTTTCAACAAACACTCTCCTGAGAAGGGGCGACATACATGGTATTGTTCAACCACACATGACATTGTGCATGGCATTTTCCCAGTCATTTTCTGAAGCCAAAGGCTTTAGATAATTAGCAAGTTCCACCGGTCGGGACAATAAGTTGCACCTGGTAGAAACCAAAAGAGTAATTCCTCCTCTTTTGTGGATCTTCAGAAGGGGCGGCATAATATTTCCCCAAATTACCATGAACTGGGATTGTGGAAGAGGAACACCTTATTCATGGTCAGATGTGGCTGATGGAGGTGATACATCAATTGCTGGTGGAAGAGTGGATGGAGATGGAAGTGATGTAGCAGTTGCTGGTGTTGGTGAAGGTGGACATGGAGCTGATGGAGTTGAAGAATGAGAAGCAGCTGCATTAAATGCAGTGCCGGTTGTTGAATGCTCTCCAACCAAAGACTGCAAGGACCCGGTACTCAGCCTCGTAACACCTATTACAGCAATTGGTGCCCGAAAACGGGAGTTAGCATATTCCACTAAATCAGATTATCCTCAAAGTGTTGAGACGTTGCCTTCAGTTGGTGCAATTATGTCAACAGGTCGAGCATCCTCTTGAGATGATGAGGATTGTCGCCTCATATGTAAACAAGCTCCCTCATCACCAACTTCTTCATCATCGTCGATCATCATAGTGTCTATGACCAGCCCAGAAGGAGGGCCAGTCATCATCGCCACCGGAGATGACTCGGGGGCAGCAATCTTAGCCCTTTTATTCTCAACCAAGTTCTTCATACGCAAAAATAGAAACAAGGTAAATTAGAGTTACTATGATATTTGACCTTCCACCCGTATTTAAGGGCCAGTTGTTTTCACGAACGAGTTTCGGGCGTTGTGACGTCCAAAATCTTCTGAACCCACCGGTACAAACCTTCCATCGGTGGTGGGAACCATAGAATTTCTGAAACATACGAAGGGTGAAGAGATGATACGGCCATAAAAGAATATCTAATAAGAGAAATTTTATACAAAGAACTTACGTGTGCATTTCCAAGCAACCGGAAAGGATGAAGCCGTTGTCGGAATAGTTTTGTTGGTGGCCACTACAACGAACTGTTCTATCCACCCACGGTCGTTTTCATCATCCATGCTAGACAACAAAGCATGGTGGTCACGCTTGCAAAGGTTTATCATTCCCCCGTGGAAGATTTTAGGGGAATAAAGATTCATCACATGAGCTAAAGTTAGCTCCTCTCTAGTTTCTTGGCGCAAGCGTCGGAGGCAGGCGATCGTCTTCTACTCTGAAGGACTTACCTGTGCCAAACATACTTGGTAGCGAAGACAAAACTCTGCAATCACGGAATCAAGCTCCGCGGTTAAAGAAAAAAGTATGTAAAACCTTTCTTGGGAACGGTCACTCGCTCCGATAGATCAGGAGCGATAATTTCCAACTCATTACAGTTGCAGGCATCCTTCATAGCAGAAATACTGAAAGGACGAATGGAAGAAGGGTACCTACTAATAACCCATGTACGAGGGTTAGCAGTGTGGAATTTCTCTTCAAAATTCTTCGAAGTAATAAGCCTCCTTGGGATGATGGAATCCACTGTTGGAGGAATGGAGTCCTCGGCTTTGTTCTTATTCTTTGAGGAACTACCACGTTTGGAAGGAGAAGCCATTGGAAAAGAAGAAGGTAAAAAGTTTGTGTTTAAAGGAAATTAGAAAAAAGATGCAAATCAAAAGCTCAAGCAGTTGTGAAACGTAAAGGAAAAGAAAGTTGCGTATAAGTAAAATTTTGGCGGCTAAATTCATGGCCATGATTACCTCGATAATCGGCAAAAGCTGTACTGAATCATGGGATGACATGTGTTCGGAGCATTAAATGCGGAGAGACGTGAGTCTAATCAACTGTCAGAGACATTCGGAGGGAATTATAGTAATTCCCGCCAAAAAGGTGTTTCTACCAACTTTCCGGTAACACAAAGTTATGTCACCGGAAAGCAGAGGGACTATCTGTATAGGGTGAAATATGATATGACACATGGATGATTAAAAGGAGGACACGTGGAATCCAAGATGGGATGGTTGAGGACCGAATACAACCACTTCACCTGTCACCGGAACGGATAACGTTCATAAATGTGTATTAAATGCTTTGCGCCCGATAGCATTTACTAAGGAATATTCTGCAGAATTAAGAGCGACGGTCCGTTAAAGAGAATTTGGCATTTATACTCAACATTACATCTTCATCAATGACCCTCATAATTGACATTAAAGGAGGGCATGATCTTATGACTTTTTTCCCTAGGCATAACTATAAATAGTAAACTCAATTACCATAGTAAAGGACACGAATTTTCTGGCAAGAATATATACTATATTCTATACAAAGCTTTATACAATTTCACTTTCTTGCTTTTAGATCTCATCATTACTGTGTTCGGAAACCGTGTTCACGGAATCATCATCTTTGCTATTTCATCTACATTCTAAGGCTAAGTATTGTGTATTTCTTCAATTATTATATTATTTCAGGATCAAATTAGTTCATTTATCTAAAAACCACGTATAAATTCAATTGTACCGTATTACAGATAAATACAGATAAACTTAGTTCAAACATTATACATTATAGAAATTGAGACGGAGTAGTAGTACCTATTAGCTAATTACTCCTACAATGTTTGCATGTACAGTACTTCTGCATAAGTAAAGATCATCTAACCCCATACCTACGTACTACATCGAAACTTCATTCAGGGGCACATTTCAAACTTAAAAAGTGTTGTTTTAACTTACGATGGAAAAAACTTATAACCCTTGTTGGAATATGTATTTTGCACCAAACCAATTTAATGAATTGTATAAACTTTACTAGTCAAAGATTGATATACTTATTAATTAAGCACTGTCAAGCGAAAAAGTATGCAAGAAACATATTTTTTTAACATTCTTGGGATTGTCTAATACTCCCTCTGCCCCAAAATGTTCTAGCTCCTATATAAATGCAAGGAGAGCAACATGTCTGTGTTTCAATCAGAGATAACACAGCTGGAGAAAAGAGCTAATGAAATCCTAACTTTTTTAACCAATAATGTCATTTTCCTCCTACTGTTTCAGGGGTGTCCAGTGGGCTGGTCTTGGGCCGGTTCGGTTCAACGGAAAAGGGGGCTCAGGTAGGGGGCATAGGCAAGCCGAGGTCTAGAGGGTGGGACCAAACCGGCCCACATCCTGGTCCTAGTGGCCCGGTTCTTATCTGGGATGTAGTATTTGGTGGGATTTTCCTTTTTGTTTAATGTGTGTGCAAATTTGAAATATTTAAACATACAACTTTAAAAAAATTTAAAAAATTCCAAAGCTAAAAGCCTTTAATTTTATTTAAAAGGACTTTGAATTTTATATCTTTTTAATACAATTCTAATTTGCAACTTTTTATTTTTGAGTTTAAAACTTGTAAATTACATATTATAATTTTGCATTAAAAATAAAATTACATTAATTTAAAGGATTTGCTTTGTTTTCCTATGGCTTCACGAGGCTATCTTCCTTTAAAATTGAAATATACAATAACAACGTCGACGACGACGATCGAGTAAAATTCCACAAAGTGAGGTATGTGGAGGGTAGTGTGTACGCAAATCTTACCCTTACCCTGATGGAGCAGAGAAGATGTTTCCGATAGACCCTTGGCGCAGGAAGAGGGGAATAAAATAAGAAGAGACAATCCATCAGTAGCGTCAGCAGAAACCGTAGAAATAGTTGCAGAAGCATAAAAACCAAAAAATAGATGACATGCAATAACAGTAACCAGTAATTAAGGTCTGAGACTAAAAAAAAATAGAAAGGATAGTGTGGATTCAATATTAGCCACAAACCATCTAAGATCAACCCTATCCAACCCCGTCTGACCCCCGGTATGAAGTAGGAAAAGCTCGACTACCCCTAGCCTACAATCCTAATGCTTGACTTCCAGACCTTCCTATCAAGGTCATGTCCTCGAAAATCCGTAATTGTGCCAAGTCTTGCCTGATCACCTCTCCCCAATACTTTTTAGACCGCTCTCTACCTCTTCCCGTACCCACCACAGCCAACCACTCATACATCCTCTTGCAATGAATAGGATCTCATTATAAGCTGCCTCATTTTGTTCTGGGAGGTCAAAGTTTCTCATCTTCGTTTTGATCAATCTTTTATAAACAAGACTAAAATTTCTAAGTTGTCCTCCGTCAACGAGTGTATTGTGTTTTTAGTGCGAATTTAAATCTTGCTGTACTAAAAGTGCTTTCTGAAGCTACAAATGATGCTTGAAAAGTTAGCACATCCGAGACCATCCTTGCAAGTGTACAAATCTAACTAGAAAATCGTACCAAACAGAAAAGTCAAATCAAATCGATTAAAAAACCTGATGAAATTTGGAATTGAGTAAAATATTCCGAACCAAACCGGCATATAAATATATAATTTTTATATATACTTTTAAGACTTATGTAGAATTTTCTTTAAAAATATCTAAAAATATTTGGGATTCTCTTATGGAAAGTAATATTTAATAGAATATGAAGTGCTCCATTTTTATTAACTTTAAATAATGTGTTGTATGATCACTTTCTTATCAAGTGTTATTGAAATGCGTCAATCTCTTTGTTCTTTCATATTCATATGTCAGATCTATTAAATTCTTATATCTTTTTCGATTTTGAAGTGATATTTCAATAATTGAACATTAAATATTGTAGAACATATCATTATTTAGGTGTCATATTAATTTTTATATTTAATTATTAAATTCGATTAACCTTGAAAGTTTACATCAACGAAAAGTTATTGTTAGACAACTAAAAAAATAACTATCATGTGATACTAAGAAAATTCTCTCATAAGAATATTTTAATAGATTATATGTTTGTTAATTTTTTTAATTTTTATTTAAGATATATTTACTTATAAAAAATTTAATAAAGTAAGACTGACATATTATTCATGTAACAAAAGAACTCCAAAAAATCCGACAAAATCGAACTAATTCAAACCGATATAGTTGGTTTGGTTTGATTTTAATAAAAATTGAACCAACCCGCTCTATGTACACCCCTAATTGCAAGAATTAATTTTTCTTTTCATGCTTTATCCAATATTTTAGTAAGTCTCCACGTTTATTTTTATCATAAACGTTTAGCTCCGAACCTTATAGTATATAAACATCAAGCTCGTTTATTTGTGAAGAGCGCACCCCTATTTAACTTACCTCGAAGGTTCACAAAACTCTTGACACCAATTGATTTTGTCTGAAAGTTGAATTGAAGAAGAATAGGTAGGAGTAATTGGTGCAACAGTGTTTGATAACGCTTGGTAATCCTCTTACATAATTTTGTAATTTTAAATTATTCTAGCTATACAAGTTGCCAGACTTGGTTTTTTTGTCGCTGCAATTTTTAAGTTTTTATATATTATTTCAACAAGTGTTTGTGCACCACAACCTTTTAGAGTAGGATTTAAGTAGCAACAAATGTGAAAAATAGGCGGAATAGCAAAAATATACACTTTTTTAACTTATCAATCATTTATTTACAGCTAATCTATAGTTGGAATTTTACTTATATTAAAAAAGTGAAATTCCAGCTATATAAAATAACATAGAAATAATTGTCAGATAATAATGTAACGACCCGACCGGGCGTTTTAAGCATTTGCACTTCGCTCGGTGGTTTGAGGGCATGAGTAGCTCCGTACGATGTAGTATGACTTGCGTGTATTGGTTGTTTCGATTTTCGGGTGATTCAGAATTAGTTTGGAAGAATAATTCTCAATTAGGAAGCTTTAAGTTGAAAGAGTTAACCAAGTTTGACTTTTGAGTATTGGACCTCGGATCGGAGTTTTGATGGTTCCGTTAAGCTCGGATGGTGATTTTGGACTTGGGCGTATGCCCGAATTTACATTTGGATATTTCTAGAAGGTTTCGGCACTCATTAGCGAAAGTTGGAAATTTAAAGATTTGGAATGTTCGTAAGTTTGACCGATAGTTGACTTCGATGTTATCGGGTTCAGATTGTTGTTCCGGGAGTTGGAATAGGTTCGATATGTCATTTGGAACTTGTATGCAAAATTTGGGTTCATTCTGGATTTGTTAGGTGAATCGGACGCTTGATTTGATGTTTGAAGTTTATGAACTTAAGAGATTGATCTTGATCGGCGATTCATGGTTTTGATGTTGTTATGTGTGATTTGAGGTCTCGAATAGGTTCGTATTCTATTTTGGGACTTGTTGGTATGTTCAGACGAGGTTCCGAGGGGCTCGAGTGAGTTTGGGGGGGGGGGGGAGGGTGGTATAGGACCATTTCTAGGCCATTTTTAGCTGCTGATTTTTGGCTACAAGGTGTACATTGCGATCACGTAGATAGGGCCGCGATCGGGAAGAGTAAAATAGGAAAAATAGACATGTGAAATCGCAATCGCGGAAGCCTTTTTGCGATCACGTAGAAGAAAAATCTGCTATCACTGACCCGATTTTGGAAGTTTATATCTTGCAATCTATAAGGAATTTGGAGATGATCCAAAAATGAAAGTTGTAACCCTTTGTGTCTAGTTTTCAAAAATAAACCGTTTGTCATTTAGAGTTTTATACAAAACGTTATGGCTAGTAAACTACAAGCTGTCTGAGAAGAGTTTGAGAAAGGTTAGAGAAGTTTGTTTTTCGCGATCGCAGGGAAATGGCCGCGATCGCATTGGGTAAAAATTGTCCTGGAAAATTTTGTAATCGCGATCGCGAGGTTTGTAACCGCGATCGCAAAGGGTACCCCTGGAACAGTGTATAAAGTACTATATGTCGAAGGTTTAAGATATTTTTGAATATTTGGAGCTATGGAGCTCGGATTGAGACGATTTTTGAAGCGATTTCACCATATGGATTGGGGTAAGTGTTCTCTACTCGATTTTGTTTATATTTCAAGAATCAATCTTTATTTTTGGCAATTGGTTGATGATTTGAAAAGAGAAATTAGGGATTTTTGTCTAAAGTTTCATAGAGTGATTTTTTGAGTTTTGAACATCGATTCGGTGTCGAATTTGAGTGAAACTAGTATGGTTGAACACGTAATTAAATGAGTTGTCGGATTCTGAGGTGCGGGCCCAGGGTTTGACATTTTGGTTGACTTTGGAACTTTTGATTAAAGATTTGTCCTTTACCGATTGGTTTTGTTTTCTTTGGCATTGTTTGATGTTCTTGGGTTGCTTTTGGCTAGTTTCGAGCCGTTCGGAGGTCGGTACGCGTGGGATGGCATTTTTGGAGCATCGTTTGGCTTGCTCAGTATTGGATTTGGCTTGTTCGAGGTAAGTAACACTTTTAAACTTCGTACTGAGGGTATGAACCCCTGAATATACGTGTTATGTATTTGGTGTTGAGGTGACACACATGTTAGGTAACGGGCATGTGGGTGTGCACCGTGTGAATTATGAGTCGATTGATTCTTTGGTATTGTGTAGTGACCTACTCTTGTTTCTATCCGTGAAATTTCTACGTGCTAGAGTAAATGAGCTGTGATCCATGTTAGAAACCATGTTTAGGCTATATGCTTATTATGTTGGGACCCAATGAGGTCATATCTATTGTGGAGTTATTTGCTTAAATTGTAGTTACATAATTAGTCATACTTATTTATTTGCATATCATATCTCAGTCTCTGTTGCTATTTATTGATATATCATATTATCATTTTTGGACTAATCTTCATGACATTATGAGCCCGAGAGACTGGAGAGATTGATGAATGAGTGAGGCGGAGGGCCTGTTTGTGAGTGATATTTATAGTATCGGGCGCAATAGACTTTATTGATTCATGCCACGATTGGCTTATTATACTGCTTGGGCTGGATCTGTCCCTCCGGAGTCTGCACACCCACAGAGAGCGTGGTTGCTATATTGATTCACGATGGGATCGGGCTACGCGTCGCAACATAATTTATTAGCGTTTGGGCTGGATCTACCCTGTACAGAGTTGAGTGACTGAGTGTGTTGAGTGATTGAGCGTGATGAGTGAAAAGTGTGAGACAGTGAGATTTAGTATTATAAGAGTGTGAGTACATGAGTTCATCAAGGTAATGCATTGCATTTGACATGCATACTTGACATACATGCATAGAGATGCATTTCCTCATGCTACCTAGTTTTGGTGACATTCATGATTTCACGTACACGCTGATATGTAGGCATAGAGAAGTACTTTTCTCAGGTTATCTGATAATGAAACATCTTATTTATTGTTAAAAGGTTTTGGGAAAAATTACAGTTTTTCTGATTTACTCATACTTTGGTATTTTCGGTGAAATATTTGGGTTTTACTGTTATACCTGAGAAGCATGACTATTTTTTCATAACTGAGAACAAGCTGAGTGATAAATAGGGATTTTGACACTTATTTGCACTGTTTTACTTTTGTTTTAGCTCACAAATACTTAAAGGTATTCCATAGAACTAATGAAATGTGCTTTCTTGCAGGAATATTGGGAAATGAGCCAAAGAGATGAAAATCAACTCAAGAAGGAGTAAAGTTGGACAAGGACCAAAACAGAGCAGAAAAGAGCAAAGTGCGGATGCACAATACTGTGTGCGGCCGCAGACTATGAAGAACCACTGAAAATTCCCTTCGCAAAGTGAGGACCGCACAATTATTGTGCGGCCGTAGAAGACGAGATTCAGAGAGATGGTGTTTTGGGTCACTGAAGAAGTACAGACCGCACTATTATTGTGTGGCCACAGAATGCAAAAGTGCGACTGCACTCATAAATGTGCGGTCCACAGAAATCTCCCATGTCCAGCTCAAGTCCAAGAGTGCGGCCGCACTTAAAAATGTGCGGTCCGCAAAATCTGAAAAAGTGCGGCCGCATCCCAGAATTGTGCGGCCACAAAAGTCCATCCTGTCAAGCCAGCTTCAAAGTGTGGACTGCACACAGAATTATGTGGCCGCACAACCTCCGCAGGGGCAATTGTTTCGATAATTTCATCTGTTTATAGATTGATCTTTTTGTCGAATTTAGGTGATGTTTGAATACCTGAAAGTAGATAGCAGTTTTTTTCCCTTACTGTTTTGGGTAACTTTGTAATAGTTTATCATTTTAACATTAGATTTTCTTCCCTTAATCATCTATTATGAGTTTAATCTTAATTTCTTCTTTAGTTTCTTCAATTTTGCCTATGAGTAGCTAAATTCTTAGCTAGGGTTGTGACCCAACCCTAGTGTGGGTGCGTAATGGGTGTTTAATTTGGGGCTTGTTTGTGATTGGGTGTATGATATTTAGCCTAGTTCTTGCTTGAATTTAAGAATTAATGGTTGCAAACATTGATTCATGCCTAATTGACCTAGTCTCTACTTGAGAAAGAGAGACTAAGTCTAGGAAAACTTGGCTAACAAGGAATTGGGGTGAACTCAAAAAATTGATAGCCCCAATTAAAGGGTCAAATCTAGAGATAGTAAGACCCGACTTGAGCATCTATCATTAGTTTTGTGAATTACCCATTTGGACTTGAGAATGCCAAATTGGGCAAAACCACTCAAACTACCGAGAGGTATAGAGTGAGAAATTGCGTGTGATTACTATATTACACCCCGATCAATCAAACCTGCCCTAAAGCCCACAATCTGTTAGGTAACCACATAGATGAAAGTCACGACCCTAGATCTTTTATTAACTTGAAAAACAACAATACCAAAAATATCGTTCCTTAGCTTTTCATTTACAAACAATAGTATACTTTTTAGAAGTAGGAAGAAACAACCAATTATGTGGAAGTGCAATTTGGGCACGTCATACACCTAGTCTAGATATATGCCTAATCCAATATAAGCTCTCTGTGGAATCGACCCCGACTCACGTTGGGTAATTATAATTGCATCGACCGCTTCACAATCCCAATCAGTGGTGTGAATTTGGGCGACATCACTGAGCAACATATTTTTGAGTCATTGCATGTACTATTTTTCTTATATTGTTAAGAACTATTCTTGGCTATTGGTGTTGGGCTCTAACCTTTGTCTAAACTCGTTACTACTTTCAACCTATGGTTAGGTTTGTTACTTATTGAGTATATGGGGTCGGTTGTACTCATACTACACTTCTCCACCTTGCGTGTAGATGTTGGATGCTGATGTTACTGTGTATGGCGGAAGCTGGATTTGAAGATGTACCTGCGTTTCGGTCATAGATGCCTCTTGTTCTTGGTAGCTTTAGAATTTTTAATCAATTCAAGTATATTTCAAACAAATGATGTACTTATTTCATACCAACTTTGTAAACTCTAAATCTTAGAATCTCATGATTTGTACTACTAGTCCTTGGGATTTTTGGTATAAAAGTTTAGTTATTTCATCATGTATTTTCTCAGTTATATCTCTTTTGAATCGGATTGTTGCTATTTGACTTACCTAACGGGTTGGGTTAGGTGCCATCACGACTAGTTGAATTTTGGGTCATGACAAATAAATGCTAAAAATGCTGTAGTAGCATAAAAACAGTTTTCTAAAGATGTAATAAGTTGGAAAATAAATCTCAATCGTCATCTACAATCTGATCATTAGAATTAGCATTATGGGCATTAGATGTTAATTATAAAGGCATTCAGTATTTATAAGCACGATTAACTGCTAATATTTATGTTGAAATTTAAAAACATCACATCTAATAGTTAATCGAGGAAAATCTTTATAAGTTAAATTATATGTATATTGTATGTAACGAGCAAGACTGTTAGAGGAAGGAAGATCAAAAAGGTAAACCCTCCACAACTACGATCTTTGCTATATTTTTTCAATCTTTGTTTTTGTCATGTGCTAAAATTCCTCCCGTCAAAGGGTTAAGTAGTGCTTGCTCACAAGCAGAACTCTGAGCGAGTAGGAATTGCGTGAGAAGGCCCAACCTTAGCAAGGTCCACCCCACAATATTTTGGGGTGTTGGCGGGCCAAAATATCGTCCATAACCATTGCAAAAATAACTATTGAGCAACGTGAAGAACCTATCAGAAAATTTAATTTTTTTATTTCATCGGTCTGGCATGCTGGGACCAGGCCGGCCCAATATTTTTTCCGTCTATTCCCACTCCCCCTTCCTTAATCCCTGCCCCTTCTCCTTTAGTGGTATCAGGATGGTCCGGGCCCGTATCGGGCCTACCCGACTCACTTGACACCCATATATTGTATATGGCCCTATTTTAGAGTATAAAGCTACCTTGTCCAAGAACAGTTGCTATCACATTGGTTTCCTTTATATATACTTGAAGTATTTTCTTCCATGATCATGGAATACACAAATTTGAACAATTGCTTTTCATTTATGAACGAATTGACGGAAACATAAAAGAACTAGAACACAAGCACGAGAAATTTGAAATGCATACATGGATACGACAAAAAATTAAAATATCTCTAATAATGCTGAACAACACCTTTCAACAACGGAAAAATTTGTGATTGATCGAGCTGTGAAAATAATGGATCCCCATATCTTATTTGAATTTTGGTTGCACAACATGATATTTATTTTGTTTGTTGGTGTGTTCGCAATAGTTAATATAGTTGTTTGGTGTCCTACTGGTTTCTCCAACTATTGTGGTATGTAAGTTAACTCTACTTCAAATTTTCACTAATTTGAGATGTGTTAAAGGTGTATGTGATGCATAGTTTTATAAAAACTTAAAACAATTTGTAAATTTCACTATTAGTGCTAAAGAAATTGGTTGAACATTCATTTACGTTATTAAGAAAGGGGATACAATCAATGGACAATAACATCAATGGCGAATTTTAATAAGAGATCGTTTATAATATAGTATTTTTACAAGACATAAAGCCTTAATCACATAGCAATATTATTATTTATATTGATATGATTAATATAAATTAATAGGATTTTAGCTATGTGTTTGCAATATATTATCTTAGATCTTGTTGTAAAAAACTTTATTTACTAATATAAAATTTGAATAGTTTAATTCAAAGCTCTAAAATATTTCTACTATTAAAAAGTAACCGTCTTTTTTGTTTCTTTTTTGTATTTTTCGAAGAACGTCAATATTGTCAAAGTGAAAATAAAATTATAAAATAAAATTAAAATTTTTGAATCCTTAAATTGAGACCTAAAGCAAATGTTTTAATAGCCTCCCCTGAAGGGCATCTCCATGAATTGAATCCCACTTGGAGGTGGGTATTCACAAATGAATCTTTAGATTCAAAATTTCGACTCTAGAAGTAGTTATGGTTGTTAGTTTTCTTTTTGGGATATAATTTCATGTTTTGTTTTGGGTCTTTGCTATCAGGCTAATAGCCTGTTTGGCCAAGCTTCTCAAGAGGTCATGAGTGTTTGTTTTCTTCTCAAAAGTACTTTTTTCTCCTAACTTGAGGTGTTTTGCCAAGCTTTTTTGGGAAAAAATGTGCTTTTGGAAAAAAACAGAAGTAGTTTCTGAGAAGCAGAAAAAAGTACTTTCTTCCCAAAAGCAGAAACAGAAGCAGCTTTGACTTTTCTTCTTACCAAGAATACCCTTAACAAAATATAGTATATACCAAAATAACCGTTAAACTTAATACTTAGGATATTAATATATACATATTTCTTATTATTTTTAAGATAGCTTTCTAATATATAGTGACTTTAGGGGTGAATACTTTTATATTTGCTGAATGATTTTTAATATATTTAACTTATATTAAAAGAATTAAGTACTTTTAAATTTTATTTCCATATTTTACTTAAATAAAATGAAAAGATTTAATTATTGCCTGTAATAATAATTTTTTGAGATTATTTATTTACTTATAATATTAACTATTAAGTAAATATATTCATGTCCTTATTCATAATTTGATACTTAAAAGCACTTTCTGAAAAGCTTGGCCAAACACAAATTATTGCTCAAAAATACTTTTCAGAGTGATTAGCCAAACACAAACTGCTTCTATCCAAAAGTACTTTTTTCAAAAGTACTTTTCAAAATAAACTGATTTCTCCAGCTTAGCCAAACATGCTATAAATTGAGAGTAATATTGTGCTTCTCAAACGGTAGGAATTTGATTTGGTTTGGTTCTGTAAGCAGACAACATCATTCAAGAGTAGCATCAAACTATGAATTTGTGCATTTCGTTATTTATGTGTATGTTTGTTTATTCTGGTTTGTATTTGAAATAGTTATGTATGAAATATGTATTTATAGTCCGATAAGGTCTTTAAATTGGAGTAAAACAAGGAAGGACGAAGAAAAACAGAAAAGACCTTACATTGAGGGATCATGAAACCGGCGAATAGAAAGACAATGTGGATGAGAAATTGCCAGCAGTAGTACGTCAGAAAACCACAATTGACTGAGACTAATGCAAATAAACTGTGAAACATGGTGATTGATACTATACCTTTAACACATCAAATTTAGTTAGAAAAATGAGTAACTATTGTTTAGTATAGTCTTGCGTGACTGGGAAATTATGAAATTGTGAATTGCTCTAACGAACGATCATTCGTTTTGAGTTTTGGCATTTCGTTCTGTGATTCGAGACTTTGAGTAGTTTCATATGATGTATTATGACTTGCATGTATGGTTGATTTTGATTTTGAAGAGGTTCAAGATTGATTTGGAAGAGTAATTCTCAATTTGGAAGCTTAAAGTTAGAAGAGTTGATAAATGTCTAACTTTTGAGTAGTTGACCTCGAAATTGGGATTTGATAGTTTTAATAGGTTCGTATGATAATTTTGGACTTTAGCGTATGTTCAAATTTCAATTTGAAGGTTCCTAGAAGGTTTTGTCTCTATTTATCGAAAGTTAACAATTTGAAGAATTGAAGGGTTCATAGGTTTGACCGGGAGTTAACTTCGGTGTTATCAGGCTGTTACGAAGTTTTTGAGACCTTGGATAAGTTCATTTGGTGGATTGGAACTTGTGTGCAAAGTTTGGTTGTGATATGAAATGTCTAAGTGTGGTTCGGACGCGTTCCAAGAAGTTGGAATGTTTGAAAGTTAAGAGAACGAATTGATCTTCGATTCTTGGTCTTGATGCTATTTATGGTATTTCGAGCCTTTGGATAAGTTTTGTTAATTTATTTAGACTTGTTAATATGATTGGACGGGATCCCGAGGGGTCAGGGTGTGGTTTGGGTCATTAGGTGAGAGACTAGTTAAGTTAAGGAGCAGATTCATTGACAATCATTCTGGTGCAGATTCATTAGTGCTCAAATTAATGAGAGCCGATTACTATTGGTGCAGAATGGAACAAGATACTAAGTTATTTGTGCAAAAGTGTAATAAATATCAATTTATGCATTCAGTTGTGTCGCCGTGACCGTTTATGAAATGGGGGATGGATATAGTTGGGCCTTCAGGGACCCGGACAAGTATTCTTTTTAATTATGACTGATTGTTTTACTAAATGGGTTGGGGAAGGTTCGTTCAAGAAGGTTGGAGAACGAGAGGTGATAGATTTTATTTAGGATCACATTATTTGTCGATTTGGAGAACCAAAAGAAATTACTTGTGACAGTGGGCCATACTTCATAAGTTCCAAAGTCACAAAATTCTTAGAGAGATTGAAGATTAAAAGGATCACATCGTCTCCCTATCATTCAAGTGCTAATGGTCAAGCAGAGCCAACAAACAAGGTGATAATTCAAAACCTCAAAAAGAAGTTAGACGATGCAAATGGCAAGTGGCTTAAGAAGTTACCGGAAGTACTATGGGCGTATCGAATCACAACAAATATCAGAAAAAGCCTTTTTCTCTTGTATATGGAGTTGAAGATCTAATTCTAGTGGAGATAGGTAAATCAACTATGAGGTTTTCCCGGGCAAACGAGCAGAAAAATGCTGAAGCTATATTGATTAAGCTGAATTTGCTTCATGAACACCGGAATTTGGCTTATGTGAGGATGATGGCACATAAACAAAGAATGGAAATATAATATAATCGTAGAGCAAATATTCGTTCTTTTATAATCGGAGACTTTTGTTTGCGAAATGTGACCCATAATACTCGGGAAGTTAACGTCGGCAAATTGGGACCAAATTGGGAAGGACCTTACATGAGCTATTACAGGAAAAAGGCTCGTATCAACTGGAAAACCAAGATGGAGTTAAATTACTAAGAAACTGAAACGTGACCTATCTCAAGAGGTACTATTGTTGAACATCGATGATTATACTGAAAGTACGCGCTGCACTTTTTCCTTCGTCCAATTTTTTGTCCCAAATGATATTTTCTGACAAAGTTTTTAATGAGGCAGCAATGTAAAGCATACTACGGAGATAAGTTGTTAATGGAAACTAGAAGTTTAGTGTTTGAATCCTCATATTTTGAATTCGAACACTAGGGGGGAGGGGGGAAGCTACTCCTACAGGTATAGATCGTAATCAAAAGCATTAAAAGTGTTAGTGCTAGCTTAAAAGTAAAAGCAAATGCATTATCTGAGAACACAGTTATAACGCGGACTGCTGAAACTGGGGAACATGTTTTGAACTTAGAAGTTCAGTTGTTATGGATCACCTCAAGTCAGGACCGGGACTGTACATCAAACCCCGTAGAAATAAGAAGTACAAATTAGTCACATGTGTTGGCAGTTCGTTTATTTGACAAATGTAATTTACTTGCTTGTCTAAATTTACTGTTGAAAATAGAAGAAATAAATAAAAGTCATTTTGCCTTTATCTCTTATTTCTTGTCCAAGAGACATGGTGTTTCTTTTATTTGAATGTTGTTTAGATATCAAACTTAAGTGCCAGGATGAACATGATACATCCTCTTCAAGAGCACTGTAAATATAAAGGTTCTCTCTTATGAAACCTTTCTAGTTAAAGGATAAAAATCGGAAGCATAAATACTCGGTAATAAAGTTAATTGGAGGCAAAAATTCCCGAACTTTATCAATAAAAAAACATAGATAAAAATAATATTTTTTGCTAACTAAAAACTCCAAGAAATTAAGGAAGAAAGGTATCTTTTATTTCAAAATTTCGGGCCCAGAAGCGAGTTCGGAATAGTTACAAAGTTGCTAAAAAAAAACTTTTTAAAATCTATCAATCTGCTTTATTATCAGAGGTCGAAGGTTGAGAAGCCTCTTCTTTATCTTTCTGAGTCGAAGATTGCTCATCTTCGGGCTCAACGTCTTCACCTTTCTCAGAGCAAGTTTTCGAAGAGCTTGAAGGAGGGAGCCGGGCAGGAATGTTCTCGAAGAAGGTCATTTCCAAAGCAAGAGCTTCAGCAATGTAGTTATCTATATTTTCAATGCCATTTTTGGCATCCTTTAGAGTCTTTCTTCGCATGCTGTAAACAACATGAGTTTTCTCAAGCAGGAAGGAATTCTCTTGAGCTTAGAATCTTGCTCAAAGTTCTTGGAATTTAGACTGCAATTGCTCGATTTCAACCTTTAAGATTTTGTTGGTCTTCAACTGGTCAAAACTAGTTTTTGCATGTTCCTCTATTTTGGCTCTTTTCTCTTCGGTCTTAGTAGCTTCTTCGGTCTTGGAGCGCAAGTTAGTTTCTAGATTGTTGTTTATTTCCATGGAAGCAGACTCACATTCAGCAGTCGAAATAATAGCACCCTGTAACTCAACCCATTTAACCTTCAACTTAGCAAGCTCAGATGTAGCTAAGTGGCTTTTAATGAGCCATTTTTCTTGCTCTGTTTGCTCCAGCCGGGCCTCGAGTTTGCCCATTTGAGCAAGTTTGGTATCTGGAATCGGAAGGCGCTCAACAAGTTGATCCCACTCAGATTAAATTGCTTCATTGTCAAGTGTCATCCTTTGCAAATCCTTAGAGACAAGAAGGTTAGCCTATAAGGTTAATTTTAAAATTATTAGAGACAATGAACAATATGTGTAAAGAAGAGGATAGGAAAATGAAGGGTACTTGAGCAACAAGATACATGTTGTTGTTGATTAAACATTCAGTGGAAAGAGCATCCATTTTCCTTCAATCTTCTTTTATAGCCAAAGTTTTCAAGTAATTGCCTACCCTAACCGATTTGGAGAGTAAGTGGATTTCATCCAAAACTATAAGGGTAACACTATATTTGCCGTTAGGGTTTGGATGGAAACTGAGAAGATATTTTCTATGTTCCCGTGATCAGGTGATCGGGGGGAACGTGCACCTTGCTCTCGATCAGTAGTGACCGGAGGCAGAACATGAGTTGGTGGTGGAGCAGAAGTTGGGGAAGCACTTGGATCAGAACCCTTCTGGCCGGTGGAAACAACTAGAACCCGAAAAGGAGAATAAGCTATTTCAACTAATTTAGACTCTCGAAAGAGTCCCTCCACTCCTCCGATTGAGTTACTGGAGCTCTTCTTCTTCTTTGAAGAAATAATGTTTTCAGCATCATCCTCAGTATCTTCTTCGTCAAGGACCACAATGTCTAACTCTTCCTAGATTTCCACTATAATCGGGGGTTGCACTTCAGCATCAATCCTAGATGAGTTTTTCCTTTTAGGTTTCTTTCCCTTGGGCTGGGGACTGATTGATGATGTAGCTTCACCGGAAGCAAGAGCTACATTACAAGACCTTTTCCGGTCAAGGACCTCTTGGAGTTATTGTTGGGCCACTTTCGAGACAGGTATGTCACGACCCAAACCGTAGGGCCGCGACGGGCACCCGGTGCTGCAATCAACCGAGTACCAACGTAACATATCCTTCTTATCATACTATCATGGGTAAATGAACCGGAAAGGCCGTCATGAGATAACTAGAATTAAACATAAGAGAATACTCGACATGGGATGACCCAACAAGATATTGAAGCTTATGCATGAGACATACGGGCCTATAAGGCTGACATGATCATATGTATACTCAAAACATAGGCCGACAAGGCCATACAAGTATCCATAAATATAATATCTGTCTACAAGCCTCTATGAGTACATAAATATTATAAAGTTCGAGATATGGCCCCGCCATACCAATCAATACATGTTCAATTCATACTGACCAGATAGGCAACTCCGGAGTAAGTGGAGTGCACCAACACCTTCCGCTGAGCTGATAGCCTACTAAGAGGACTCTCAACCTGTCTATCGGGACCTGCGGGCATGAAACGCAGCGTCCCCAGGTAAAATGGACATCAGTACAAATAAAGTACTGAGTATGAAAGGCATGACAGAAGTATATAAAAGACATGAAAGAAACATGGAGTAAAGAACTCAACCTGTGATTCTGAAGAGCTCTGTGAATCATGAAAAATATTTATAATGTCAATGCATGTGCGTATAAATGCCATAACATGCATAGGTGTATGCGTACATAACATTATCAAGCCTCTAAGAGCATCCCATCATATCATCTCAGCCACTATGGGTGAAATCATCAACGTATACTAGCTGATCAGGTGGTGGTGCATATATAACGCCATAACCTTTTCCCATATCCCATATACATATAATATACGCGTATATATAATGCCATCTGGGTATGGGTCAATATACATGTATAAATGAATATAATGCATAATGAAGTAAGTTAGTAAGATTTCTCAGAATGTCATAAGATCAATATACCTTCGAATAAAATTTAGCAACTTACGTATTTTTCTGATATCCATGAACAAAAGATATAATAATAGGACACATGGGGAATCAAGAACATAGGCACCCCTAGTACTTCTATAAATAGAGTCATTTATGAAAGTTCCGCATTTTACACGTTTCGTTTGTATTATATGGATCATGCCAAAAGGAAAGAATGGATAACCTTAACATACCTTAACTCCATTGAGTCCTTAATACCTTCCAGGCAATTCTTTAAACAACTCAACTCAATCTACCATAGCATAAGGAGATTCAAAATTAGTGTTGAGTAAAGGCTAAGTCCGCAACTTAAACTAGTAGCTCGTTTATGTAAATTTGGGAAGAATCTCCCCTGTAACAAGAGCCTCTTCCAATACCATTTACCAACAACAATGACCAGAGAAATCCAACAATACGTAATTATCAATAACAAGACACCATATAATAACAACAAGTCACAACTACTTCATGACGAGCTACAAGCCCAATTGGAATTTGTATATCACATATCACCCCTTATAGACTTCTTACTTTCAGTTATTTGTATCATTAACATGATAATGAAGTCATTTGTCAATTATTCCAGCCTTATACCATATATTTATAACAAAGAAAATAATTCACAACTCCAATTATCCTCAATTAGCAACTTTATTAAATAGTTCATGTCTAGTCCATCCATTTAACTTAATTAATGTCAAGATAACCTTAAGCACATGAAATAACACAATATAAATACCTCCTACAGTAGCTTCAAGTTCAAATCCAAGTTATATTTAGCATACAACAACCCACAATGGCAATACAATACCATAGAAGTGACTTAAGCTAATCTTCACTCCCAATCTTAAGTTTCGTATGCTTCTTTCACCAATTCACTTGATAAACATATAGACATGCATAACAAAAGAAACCATATCATAAACAAGTTATTTTTCCCGTTTTCCATCCATTTATAGTTCATGGAAACAACCTTTCCAAAACAGTCTATTAAAACCCATAACATCTCAAACTATTTCAAGTCTCCTCTTGTAGTATACAACCAACACACAAACAACTTCAAGTACATGTAGTAGGATTTTATACTCACCTTACATAGTAGAAACAACATGAAATTACAGCCAAGCACAGCCCATAATTATCCTCAATAACACCACAACACTATAGGTATTGTATTCTCTTCTTAAATCAACTTTTGATGTTCAAGTTGGTGTGTAAACACTTGTAATTCGCCTTGAAAATCTAATATATATAAAGGAGGGACTGATTATTACTTTAATCAACAAGAACTACACGAAATCTGAGGTTACTTACCTTTGAAGAACCTTCCAAAACAGCCACAAGACGAAGAACTATGATCTAGCAAGCACCACGGGATTTCTATCGTTGGATTCATGTTTTCATCTTAGGTTCTCACCCTAGAATCATGGAGGAACCATTATAGAGCATTTAGGAGGATTTAGGAACTGTTTTAGACCAGAAAAATGAGTTAAAACGATGGAGAATTAACTTAAATACAAGCTGGAGCTTTCCCCCGACTTTGTGGGTCCCATGGGTGCTACTTGCGCAGTCTCGCAAAAATGTGAATATCTCTCTACTCCGATATCGTATCGATGAACGGTTAAATAATTTAGATACTAGACTTAAAGACCTTCAATTTTATATATAATATGTCCCAAAAAAACATAATAAAGCTTACAAAATGAATTGCTCAAAAAGCTTCATTACAAGGCAAATCCTTAGTCGGTTCTTCCGCAACTTAAATCCGATTTTTCGCAAACTTTATATTTCATATCCAAACATCATATATAGTCATATAATGACTTTAAAATCTTTTAAATTATGATTAAAAAGTCATATATTCATCTTAACGTACTTAAGACTTCGGTAAACCTTTCTTATCCTTGTAGAAGAATTTCGTCCTTTTTGAGCTTACATTAGATAATCATATAATGACAGTGACGCCTGAAGTACAGGTTGTAATAACATGTCCCCTTAAATCATTTATCCCCGAATGATTACTCTTAAAGGCTTGTGAAAATGGGACGTAACATCATTATATCACTTTATATATTTTCAAAGAGGATCTTATTTTTCAAGCTTACATCAATTGACTTACAACGTACTTTCACGTACAAAAATATGGGTTGTAACATCATTCCCCCTTTAGAACATTCGTCCTCAAATGTTGACTGATGCGCTTATAATTCTCATAATATATGGCTCTTATGAATACTTTAATATTATCCTTTTCCATCTAGGCAACTGTTCTATGAATAAATCCAAAGGCCAGGGTATTCCCCCCTTTAGGCCTCTTTCTCACGCCACGACTCGTGGTCAAAATTCTTCCAATCTCGTAACTATTGCTACTTTTTATCATGCAGTATGTACGACTTTGTCCTTGTATGTGCGCCTATGCGACTCTTCTCACATTTTCTTCCAGCTTTTAGCCAATCTCTAGGCCTTACTTTATGAATATATACAGGACTACGACAAACTGTCCCTCTGGGCATCTATAGGTATACTGAAGTTCTTCACTTGGTACTTTGTTGAATGTACCACTATTGCTATATTTTATTTCCTAACCTTGGTTATCTGTCCTTATGGCTTTTATAACACTTACTTTGGTTTATTATTACTGAGTTTTGCTACCCAACTCCAGGTTACTCTCTCACTACTTATCCCATATGTATAAATTTAAGTCCTTTAATGCTTCCTTATTACTGTTCATCTAACGAATGTCATTATAACCTCCTCTTATACTTTGGAATTTTTATCCATCTATTGTTGATTCACCTTAATGTTAATCTATATCTACAACTGATAACTTGAGACCTCTTACGTAATACATTGTCACTAGGGCTCACGTCTCATCGAGGAACATCTGAAGTGATTTTCCTGATCCACCTAAGGGTGATACTATACTTCAATAACTGTATTTCATAGCATCCCATCGTGATTCATCTTATATGGGTATTCTAATCCTATGAAATTCATGAAATCCATTTTCTTAAAATCATTACTCATTCAAACGCCTAAACGTCATCCTCTTATCTATCACCATTACACCCTTATTCTACTACCAGAGCAGCATTTCATCTATTCTAATTGCTCATATTCTTAGACTCCTCTGAGTTCCTTTAGACTGTACCGAGCTTTATATAACTTATGGAAACCATCAAAGCTCTTATTTTGATAGGCTTAATCTTGAGGCCTTACCTGTTCTCGTCACCTTCTCACTCACCTTTTCATAACCTTACTCTTGTCTACCTAAAACCTTGTCGCTCTATCATACTTTAGCTTGTGACCCATACATATCTATTTATACTACTCGCAATCTTCCTTTAAATTACTAGCACCATAGATTTCCTTTCGTGCCTGCTCAGTTGTCTTTAAATGTAAGTAATTACTTTTCCTGGTCGTTCTTCTACTTATTGCATGAATACTTGGCTTATCTTATTGCTCACGAATACTGAAATTTCCTGTAACTCATATGATATCAAATATCACCTTTGATTTTTACTTCCCATTCATTAGCCACGATGGTGCCACTTTTTTATGGAGTGTATACAATATTGTAGTGAGACTATTGTTACAAGACCATTTCTTCTTTATGTCACTATGCTTAGGTTGAATCCTTCTTCCTTATTTCCTCAGCTAGTCTTTCGGGGTGGTACACAGTGGAGACCCTCTCACTCCTGTAAAGCTACGAGCTTATTACATCGCATACCCGAAGGAATCTTTGATGTTCTTACTCGCCTATAATTATCCTTAGTTACATACCTCCGCGCCCTTGTGCTCGTAGGGTTTCTTCTGAACTGAAATTTTGAATGTCTCCCTAGTGGCACTCTCTTTTATTTCTGAAACACTTATACAGTACCTTTAACTACCCCAACTCCTATCTGAAAATTTTTCAACAATTGCAATCTCGTATCTGTGAGACTGGATTCCCTATGTTGGGGTTCACTATGTTTATCTTGCACGATCTGTTGATTTAGTTGTATCCTCTTGTCTAGCCATAACTAGAATCTTCCTCAATCTTCTACAGACTACTCGTTGGTCCATTCTTATATCTATATTCTGCGTAACCCCTCTTGGGTTATGTCCTTTGTCTTAACTTACCTCTCGTACTGGCTCCTTATGTATCAAGTGATCATTCCCATTTATTTATAAGTATCATCTGGTGCGTAACCCTTACTGCCTCTCCCCGACGTCATTCTTGCATAATGTTCTGGAGTTGTATCATATCTGTAGGATCTAAATAAATGCAATCTCATTCCTTTCACCTTTTCACCGCATTCTTTCTTTACTATTCCATAGTTACCTCTTCATCTTTGGTATCTTTTCACATCTTTACTGACATCTTACCCACCTTGCGGTAACCCTTCTGTACCAAGGATAACTAAAGTTCTTACGCACGAGGGTGACACCTAGTGTAACTGGCACACTTAGTCCCTTAAGCTTAACTTTGCTCATAGTGCTCGCTTTAGGGAAGCGTCTTCCTGAATGACCTTTAAAGGTTATTCTTCTGTTGTCCATTCTATTATCATTGGAATGTGATCTCTAAAATTCTGATGATGTCGGCTATTGTCAAATCATTCAGTCCCTAATTCATATTCATTTTATCTTGTTTACCAGCTCATACTAATTTCTATTACTCTGGGGTCTAACGTTTCCTTCTGGTAATCACGTTTGAGTCACCAACTTATTTCTCGAAAGAAGGATATGACTTTATGGCTTATACTCTTCTATTGTTTCAAGGCATGTCTCCTCTTGTCTTTTCCTTCACTTGACTATAGACTCTGTCATTGTGTCATATTTTGATTTACCGTTATCACCCATATATCACATCTTACTCATGATGCTTTATTTACTCTCTTCTTATTCTCCGGATAATATTTTTGTCTATCACTTTATTCTGAAAACTTCAACAAAATATTCTTTCACTTTTAGTTCCCCTTGCTTCATCTCACTGGCTCTTCGGAATTCCTAACATTCTCCTTTTTTTTTTACTCGGGGCTGGAGTCATACTAAGGTAAATATTTATCCCTTCTAGGATTCCACAGCCTATCTTCTGAAATTTCTGAACATTCTAATATTCATATCTGACTGTACTATTCTAGAGTTCACCATCTGGGTGTTTCACAAGAATATCTATTACTATATTTGCACTATCTTCGAAAATGTTAGCTAATCATAACAATCCATCCACCATTTTTGGGTTACTCTAACCCCAGCTGGATCCAGATATCCTATCCTTCTCTTAAACTATATCTGCTAGCTCCTATAGGGCATAATTAAGATGAGTGTGGCCCATTGTATATAACTCTATTACTGTTGAAAGTAACTCATAATGCTTGTATTTCTTTGTCTGAATTGTAAATACTGATAATCTTCATTAACTAGGTACCTCGTGCCCTTACTTCTTTTACTTGCCGAAACTTGTTTCTACCTTCTGATTCTTTTTACCATATGAGTGGATAGGTGTTCTTGCAGTAGGGCTCCTTATCAAGAAGCTTACACATCTTAGTACACACATGATCTGCTGAAGACCTCACATTTACTCATCATAAGCATGATGCAAAATCAAGTTCCTGTGACTCAACTCTTCCACAACCACATTCAATCTCTTACCAACTGTCTTTCTGGATGTAGGTATCGTTGTATTACGATTTAAATAAAATTTAGGTGTTTGAATTCTTACAATTGAGTTCTACCACACGATCTAGATTAAGAAGAAAGAGTGATAGTCCTAAATGCCCTGTAGCCTCCTGCTTATAAGTATGGTGCACAACACACCCATAAACAAGACTCTACTAGACACGACTTGTAGACTCCCTAGGACAGAACTACTCTGATACCACCTTTGTCACGACCCATATCGTAGGGCCGCGACGGGAACCCAATGCCTAACTCAATCAAGTACCAACATAATGTATACTTCTTATCATACTATCATGGGTAAATGAACAAGAAAGGTCGTCATGAGATAACTATAATTAAACATAAGAGAATACTCGACATGAGATGACCCAACATGATAAAGAAGCTTATTCGTGAGACATACGGGCCTATAAGTCTAACATGATCATTTTGTATACTTAAAACATAGGCCGACAAGGCCATACAAGTATCCATATATATGACATCTGTCTACAAGACTCTACGAGTATATAAATGACATAAAGTTCGAGATATGACCCCGCCATACCAATCAATACATGTCCAAATCATACTAACTAAATAGGCAACTCCGGAGCAAGTGGAGTGCACCAACACCTTCTGTAGAGATGATAGCTTACTAGGAGGACTCTCAACCTATCTATAGGGACTTGCGGGCAAGAAATGCAGCGTTCCCGAGCAAAAGAGACGTTAGTAAAAATAAAATACTGAGTATGTAAGGTATGATAGTAGTATATAAAAGACATGAAAGAAACATGGAGTAAAGAACTCAACCTGTAATTATGAATAGCTCTGTGAATCATGAAAAATATTTATAGTGTCATGCATGTGCGTATAAATGCCATAACATGCATATGTGTATGCATACATAACATCATCAAGCCTCTTAGGGCATCCCATCATATCATCTCAGCCACTGTGGGTGAAATCATCAACGCATACCAACTGATCAGGTGGTGGTGCATATATAACACCATAACCTTTTCCCATATCCCATATATAAATAATATACGCGTATATAATGCCATCTGGTCATGGGTCAATATACACGTATAAATGAATGCAATGCATAATGAAGTAAGTCAGTAGGATTTCTCGGAATGTCATAAGATCAATATGCCTTCGGATAAACTTTAGCAACTTGCGTATTTTTTTGATATCCATGAACAGAAGATATAATAATAGGACACATGGGGAATCAAGAACATAGGCACCCCTAGTACTTCTATAAATAGAGTCATTTACGAAAGTTCCGCATTTTGCACGTTTCATTTGTATCATATGGATCATGCCAAAAGGAAAGAATGGATAGCCTTAACATACCTTAAATCCATTGAGTCCTTAATACCTTTCAGGCAATTCTTCAAACAACTCAACTCAATCTACCATAGCATAAGGAGATTCAAAATTAGTGTTGAGTAAAGGCTAAGTCCGCAACTTAAACTAGTAGCTCGTTTATGTAAATTTGGGAAGCATCTCCCCTATAACAAGAGCCTCCTCCAATACCATTTACCAACAACAATGACCAGTGAAATCCAATAATACATAATTATCAATAACAAGACACCATATAACAACAACAAGTCACAACTACTTCATGACGAGCTACAAGCCCAATTGGAATTTGTATATCCTATATCACCCCTTATAGACTTCTTACTTTCAATTATTTGTATCATTAACATGATAATGAAGTCATTTAGCAAAGAAAATAATTCACAACCCAATTATGCTCAATTAGCAACTTTATTCACTAGTTCATGTCGTGTCCATCCATTTAACTTAATCAATATCAAGACAACCTTAAGCACATGCACGAACACAATATATATACCTCCTACAGTAGCTTCAAGTCGAAATTCAAGATATATTTAGCTTACAACAGCCCTAAATGGCAATACAACACCATAGAAGTTACTTAAGCTAATCTTCACTCCCAATCTCATATTTCAGATGCTTCTTTCACCAATTCACTTGATAAACATATAGCCATCTATAACAACAGAAACCATAACATAATCAAGTTATTTTTCCCATTTTCCAGCCATTTATAGTTCATGGAAACAACCTTTCCAAAATAGTCCATTAAAACCCATAACGTCTAAAACTATTTCAAGTGTCCTCTTGTGGTGTTTTGCTCAAATAATGCAACCAACACACAAAAAACTTCAAGTACATGTAGTAAGATTTTATACTCACCTTAAATAGTAGAAACAACACAAAATTTCAGCCAAGCACAGCCCACAACTATCCTCCATAACACCACAACACTATAGGTGTTGTATTCTCTTCTTGAATCAACGTTTGGTGTTTAAGTTGGTATGTAAACACTTGTAGTTCACCTTGAAAATCTAATATATATGAAGGAGGGACTGATTATTACCTTAATCAACAAGAACCATACGAAATCTGAGGTTACTTACCTTTGAAGAACCCTCCAAAACAGCCGAAAGACGAATAACTACGATCTAGCAAGCACCACAGGATTTCTAGCGCTGGATTCATGTTTTCATCTTAGGTTCTTACCCTAGAATCATGGAGGAACCATTGGAGAACATTTAGGAACTGTTATGGACCAGAAAAATGAGTTAAAACGACAGAGAATTGATTTTAATACAAGCTGGAATATTTTTCCGACTTTGTGGGTCCCATGGGTGCTGCTTGCGCAGTCTCGCGAAACGCGAATATCTCATTTCTCCGATATCGTATCGACGAACGGTTTAATTATTTAGAAACTAGACTAATAGATCTTCAATTATGTATATAATATGTCCCAAAAATATATCATAAAGCTTATGGAATGTATTGCTAAATAAATATTATTATAAGGCAAATCCTTAGTCCTTTTTTCCGCAACTTAAATCTGATTTTCCCAAACTTTATATTTCATATCCAAACATCATATATAGTCATATCATGATATTAAGCTCATTTAAATCATGATTAATAAGTCTCATATTCATCTTAACTTTCTTAAGACTTCGGTAAACCTTTCTTATCCTTGTAGAAGGATTTTATCCTTTTTGAGCTTACATTAGATAATCCTATAATGACAGTGACGTCTGAAGTACAGGGTGTAATAACATGTCCCTTTAGAAACATTTGTCCCCGAATGATAACTCTTAAAAGTTTGCAAAAATGGTACGTAACATCATTAAATCACTTTATATACTTTCAAAGAGGATCTCATTTTCAAGCTTACATCAATTGACTTACGACATACTTTCACGTACAAAACTATGTGGTATAACAGAGTGAAAACAGTCAGACAAACATATAACCATATTGTAAGGCCTGAGGTTGCATCATGAAATAAGAAAAGTCACCAATCTATTATCGAATAAAGGCACGTGCCAACAAGAAGGGAAATATGGAGCTGTTTTAACCGTGATTCTCGCACTTCAAAATTTTCTTTATTGAAATTTCCTTCTACATGCAGAGTTCCAACGTGGAAGTATCCAAAATATTCTGAATCCATTGTGTTCGATTTTCTACTATTGGGGGAACCTAGAGAGTAGCTAAAATAGAAGGAAGAAGAGTTAAGGAAAGAGTGAACACTTTTAAAATGAAAAAAAGAGATATATGAGAAAACTTATGAGTATAGTTCCAAACTTCATGAATTGGGGATGCTGATGATGGTATAATATCCCCGAGAGCAACGACAACAAACCTCTCTATCCAACCACAATCATTATTATCGTCCACACTTGTGATGATGGTATTGTGACCACGTTTGCTGAGTTTGATCACGCCTCCTCGAATGATCTTGGGAGCGTAGAGGCAGATCAGGTGTGCAGGAATGAGATTTTCTTGTACCCGGGAATACAAATACTAGAGACAAGCTACCGTACGCCATATCAGGGGACCCACTTAAGCCAAACAAACTTAGTAATTTTGGAAAAACTTATGAATAATAGGATCTATTGCTTTTCCAAACCTGAGGGTAAAAGGGTATATATAAACAAAAACATACCCTAATTTATTGAATGTTACCCTCTCCACTTTGAGAGGGGTCAAAACCTCAATGTTTTTTCAGTCACAATCTTCCTTCATGACCGGAATGCTAGCTGGGCAAATAGAAGAAGTATATTCACCGATTACTTTATTTCTGTTGTCGTCAGGGTTGGAGGAAGTATTTTGGACTCAGAGATCCCTTTTAAAAGACCATTTAGAAGGAATGGTTGTATTTTTTGTGGGAGGTTTAGCGTCAGAATTCTTGGGCTTGCTATTCTTGGATGGTCCACCACCAATGCAAGTTCCAGTGCCAGTGGATGAAGGGAGAGATGAAGTCTTAGTAAGATTTTGTTGTTTGGCCGTAGAAGATGAGTTGCCGGAGAAGGAAATAATAGAAGACATGGTGACTAAAAAATGGAATTTGATATTCAAAAACGAAGGTTTTGCTATGAAAAGGGAATTGCAGAAGAGTTTAAAGAAATTTGACGAAGATGTGTGGAAAAAGTGAAAGATAAAATTGGTTCAAAAAGGGGAAGCTTATAGGCGGTTCAGTAAAAAAGCCATCATTACCTAGGTAATTGGCGAAATTGTTCCTCGAATCACGGGGGAATGTTAACACGTGTTTAGCTCATTAAATTCAAAGAGAAATGCGTCCTTTCACGTATCAGAAACCGCCCGAGAACATTCCTGCCAAGAAAAGAGAAGATCTTATTTATTTTCCGGTCACATCAAGTTGATTCACCGAAAAGTAGGGGGACTATCTGCATTTGGTAAGATTTGCAGTTTACAGATGGTCTTCTCTCGAGCAGACACATGGCAGTGATGACAGGGTGGAGATGAGTCAATAGATAGTTAATACCGGATACAGTCATATGATAGATATTGAGTAGATTCTAAGGACAAAAAGTTCGTGGAAGAGAATTTAAAAGTAAGGTACCAGTTGGAAAGAGCAGCGTTAAAGGAGCAGTCGTTATAAAAAATCACAGCATTTACTCCCAACGTTATGCAATCATCAAGAGGAGTTTTTATTTATCTTTAAGAGGGCGTGATTTTGGGATCTTGTCTCCTTTGATTTAACTATAAATAGCAACATTAGCGCTCATTATAAGGACACGAAGTACTAGAATTACAAAAGCTAGAATTCTTTCTCTCATTTTCTTAAACTTTATAAGACTGTTATCATGATTTTCTAGTTACTCTTAGTTCCGGTGGGATCAAGTTGAAATCCAGGCTTGTTCTTTCTTTCTCTATCTTTATTTTATTTCTCTTTATTCTTTGTTATTTTGTTAATCAGATCAACTAAAATTCACGTATCTATAGACTACGTTTACAAATTCAATTGTACCTCTTCTGCGGGTAAACAAGGGGAGAAAAGATTTAGGGGGAAAATCTGGATGGGTTCTTTATTTCCATTCTCTTTCCATCATTGAGTATAACCATGCCCGAAAAACGTGTTATTACATTTGAATAAGGGTAGCCAATTATTTTATGATTTGACAATACTTTAAAAGTGTAGCGTTTACCCTTAATAGGAATGCAAAATATGCGTTGCTAAAATCCGTATCTAAAGTGCTTGACAAAGGCCACCTGTTCACCTCATGAACAGGGGCGGATCTATTAAGACCCAAGAGGGTGGCACGCCACCCGCAAGCTTCCATCGGAATTCTGTATATATGTATATGATATCGTACAAATAAATGACTTGCCACCATGAGTAACAAATGATGCTAAGGTGCCAATGGCAAGGGACCGGAGTTTCCTCCCTTGTGGAGAGGGATCAAACCCTCCTGACGCTAGTTTCAAAACATTTTAGGCTTACTGCATCACAATAAGCTTTCTGTCCATTACATTCTCTTTATTTTTCTTTCTTTGATTATTATTGACTATCTTTCTTTATTAGTTAACTTTTACTACTACTTTTGGTCTCTTACTCAGAAGTATTTGTTTCTTCCATACAAATGTTTAAATTACATTTCCTTTTCCATATGTTCTCTCTCATCACAACTCAGAACAAAAACTCTCACCGATAGACCATCTTCCCATCCCCTTTGACAGTTGCCACTGTCATCCTCCAGCAGCCAATTGGGAGGCTCTTATTCTTAGTCTCTCTTTGATGATTTCTCTGGGTTATTTTCCTACTTAAGTGTTTGCTGAATTTTCTTCTTGATATAGCTTGATCGACAAAGTCAATTTGCTATATTTAAAAGTCACCTGTAGAGGTTGATTGACTCTTGAGGGCCAATAGATTTTAATAGAATGATACTAAACACCATTTTGACCACAAGTCATGAATCTTAATTTACCTAAGTTTGGTGGCTATTGTTAAGTAAAAAGTTATATTATGTTGGAACTTAGAACTGCTCAATATGTCTGTTTTTGTTTATTCGTGATAATATTTTCTTGTCAGGGAAATAAATTTTTATGTCCAATTGATTATAGTAGCATTTTGTTTATTGGAAGATATTGTCAACTGCCACAAAATGGAATAAGTTTGTTGTCTTTCTAAGTTTTTCATGTAGAACACAATTTATGATATTAGTAATATTATTGAAAGTTTAATGCTTTGCACCGAGTTGTCATAATTATACTATATTTTTTCATTCGATCTATCTGCCTATATAAATTGAAAAGATGAATGACCCGAACCGAAACCCAAAGTTGATCAAACTGGCGAAATGTTTATCCTATTTGGACTGTGTAAAAAACACCATGTTTACCTTCAAAATAATGTGGCACCCACAATCTTTAAATCCTGGATCCGCCTTTACTCATGAAGCATTTACACAGACACTTGACAATACTTTTCAAGCGTTGTCTAAAATTGGTGAGGCCTTAGACTAAATTTATTGTAGTGTGGGCTGATTTTGCCATCCCTAGTTCTGGCTCATGTACTCAGTAAGAAGCCTAAGTCATGTGGTATTGGGTCTGCTAAAACAAGCTTATGCAAAATTGGCAGATGATGACAGTTTAGAATTAAGTACTACTACTTGATATAAGAGCACTAGTGGAATTGAGGCAAGTGGAAGTCCATATATAAATACACATTTTTGTGCTGAAATCTTGCACAAGAATTTATGAGTTTGGACGAAGTATCATGTTTTATGAAGAGATAGTTCGAAAGAATCTGGAAAGTGAAATCTACATTGAGAATTATTAATATGCGAGTAAAAGGGGTGATTATGAAAGGGTAAGAAGGGTGTTTGATCAACAGCCTAACAAGAAAAGAAGGAAAGAAAAGGAAACACACCTCTTAGGAAACTTCTTAATGACAGACTTTAGACATGTATGTATGAAAATTAGCTTTGGCACAATTAACTTGAAAGCCTAATTTCAGAGGTATTTCTCAAGTTTTAAAACTTCTAACTCGCCATACATGTTTAAAAGACTTTAGACATGTATGGCGTGCAAATCGTTGACTAGATTGCACCGGAACCACATAAGTCCAAAAAAGATAAAGACTTGTTCAAGTTTGATCCCTTTCCTTATCCCTCCACCTAATTATTTTTTTTTTTGTTTTTTGAAAAATATTTATATTATTTCTTTTACCCATTAGAAAGTTTGAAATAATAATTTAGGGCTTTAGTGATACTTTTTGGAAAAGCAAACCCAAAACCAGTCAAAATATTTCTTCCCAATTCAAATAGTAACATTATTGTCGTCCAAAACAAAAATAAAACCAATTCTAAAACCAGAACCAAAGCCAAATCAACTTCTAATCCACAGATAATTGATTCCTGAATGATTTAAATAAGCCTTATTTGTTTTCGAGAGTACTTGAGACTTGAGGCAAAATAATCGAGAATTCTCTCAGTTTTACCTCCTTTGGTCTTCCCTTCTCTGCGTTAGGCCGTCGCTCTTGCCCTGGTATTTGGTTCGACGATTTGTAAGTTCCTGTCCCAAGTGATTAATAATACCCTGTAAGTTCCTGTCCCAAGTGATTAATAATACCCTATTTATATATATATATATACATATATTTGTTTACTTCCTATATATTTAAGCTTTCGCATGATTTGAGTTTTAATCATGTCCATATTTTGTGATTCGAGTTTCTTATTCCATTATTATACCCCTCTTTCTCAATTTTGAATCATATTACATTATAAAAGAGAAAATTGCAATTTATCATGGCTTTATTTTTCTCAGTTTATTTTCTTTAGGATCAATATGTGTATAGTTTGCTATCATATGAAACCGTAGTTTTCTTATTTTCTGCTTCATAGGTCATGGTACTTCAATGCTTCACTTGGACTACAGAACTCTTGGGTTCATTATTTAATATAATATATAAAGATGAAGACGAGTAGACTTCCATTAGATTGCCTTGTTAGATTTCAAAGGGATTGTAGGGATTTGAGAGCTTTGATCTCAACACACGATTTTTCCAGCGTACATCTCAGTAGAGCTAGACCTATGCTGCTCATACATGATTATTTCAAGAGTACCAAGAACGGACAACAACTATATGTGTTTGGTACTGAACATCTTAATGGGAAGAATGTGTTCAGGAAATTTCATCTCAGACCCGAGCTTATGATCAATAATAAGCGCTGGGAAAAACCCCCAACTCTTCAATGCTCTTGTCAAGGAGTTCTTCTGTTTGCTGATCCCATGCGCCCTACTTATTATGCTTTGAACCCGATAACACAAGAGAAAGTAACCATAAAACATACACCAGATCCCGGAAAATCGTGTGCTCTTTATTTTTGTCCATTAACAAGACAATTCAAACTTCTTTATGTACAAGCACAAGGGAGTTTGTGTCAGTATTTTGTATACATGTTCAAGACACAAACGTGGAGGAAAATCCATCCATCGTCCACTTTCAACTTTTTGCCATATCGTAACTCTCACGCAGTTGTAAATGGAGCATTGCATTGGATCATGTACTCTAATTTAGAACAAGAAGGGATTCCTCCTTTTGCAAATGGAATCATGGTATTTAGAATGGATAAGGAAGAACTCTTCGCTATGCCTCATCCTGGAAGTGTGTGTACCTCAAAGAAAGTGCATACAACTATGACTCTTTTAGTGAAGGAAAACTGTTTGTCTTTCTGTCACTTGCTTGTCTCTGAGTATGCAGTGGATATATGGATCTTGGAAGACTATGAAATGAGGGCATGGAACAAAAGGTACAAGGTTAATCTCTTTGACAAGAAAAGTTTTCCTTTTAGTTTGCCCTATATTCTCCCCGGGTCGGCATCTATAGACGTGTATTGGTGGATAAAGCTTACTAACATCCAAGACGGTGAACTTCTATTTTACTTGCGCGATAGAGGTTTATTTTCTTATAATTTAGAGCATAAAACTGTAAAGATATTTGAATTTCCACAACTGAAAAAGTTATATGCTTGTAGGACTTATATAATGAGCCTACTGGCAATAACTTAACTCTCCTCGCTTTTTATTCTTGTTCTTTATCTTTCTAAGTTTGGTGCTTTGTTAAGTTATCAAATACCGTTCTTAGTGGAGGTTCAATGTGTTTCTACTTTTCTTGCACGGGAATTGGAAAAACTCTAAATCTTTAGCTAATGTTAAATTCTTTACCATGCAAAATTTTAGGTGTCCTATAACCCATCCTAGTTTTCTTAATTATTCTCCATATCCTGCTGATATACTAAGTACCCTTTTTTCTTTGAGCCACTTAGTTGTTATAAGTGTTCATGATGTAGCATTGCTTATTTTATAACTTTATCTCAAATGTAGTTGTAATCAGTGCAAATCCGTTGTGCGCTGCACGATCCTACACTATAAAGTGAAATAATATTTGAAAGTATAATACTGATAAATTTTATTCTATATCATAACGGGCACTATTTATTTTGCGCAGTCTATAAATTTTCATTTTATAACAAAACACGGGAATTACACTATCAAAGCAATATCATATATATTTCTCTGTCAAATTTCATAAATTTTGACGCAAATACAAGACAAAGTTCATAGTTCAAGACGTATGGAAAAAGAGATTTAGAATTCCTTCTTAAGACATAAATGTTGAAATGTATCTAAAACATTCATTCCAATGTATCTTAAACATAAATGTCGCAATGTATCTTAAACATTCATTCAAATGTATTAAATACAAATTAAACAACTCAAACATATTATCAGAAAAGAATTAACCTCATTAACAACTGTATGAGTTAAAAAAATGATTTATACTTATGTCACGACCCAAAATTTACCTAGTCGTGATGACACCTAACCCAACCCACTAGGTAAGCCATATAACAGTCAACACAATTCTAATGAAAATAATAAGAAATTAATAAGGAAAATAACTGAATTTCTATACAACAACCTAAGGATTAGTAGTACAAGTCACGAGTCACTAAGACTTAGATTTAAAAAGCTAGGATGAAAATAAATACAACATCTGTTAAGAATATACATGAATAAATTATAAATCTAAAACTACCAAGGACAAGTGGTAGCTATATCCGGAAAGCAAGTACATCTTTAGTGCCAACTCTTGTCATCCACTTCATCTCAGCTCCAAAATCTGCACACAAGGTGTAGAAGTGCAGTATGAGTACAACCGACCCCATGTACTCAGCAAGTATCATAACTAAATTCGGTGAGGTAATAGAAGTAAGAATTATAAATAACACTCACCAATTACCTGTAAAATTCATAAATTCCAACAAGTAAAGAACAATAATATGAACAAATCATGAAATTACAGATAAGACCACCTTGGTGCACATAATATTTTTAATGTACTCTGCCCAGTCAACAATCTAGCATATAAGGAAGATACGCAAATAAATTGGGTAAATAGCAAAGAAGAAATGCAATAACCAAATATCAATTCGTTGTGGCGCGCAACCCGATCCAAATATAAATCACAATACGACTCTAAGGCCCACATCATAATCTCAATAACCGAACCAAACCACTGATTAGCCTTCCCAAGGCCCATCAACCAGAAACCCGTCAGTTTCTCACAATCCATGTGTACACCATCAAGAAGAAACATGAGAGGGGCCCTAGGGGATGGATCCATATCCATACGCTATACGGATAACTCACATGCTAATAATATCAACCGCACTGACAAATCACTGTATAAACTCACCATGCACATACCCATAGGTGATCCCATATCACCCCAATCCATATAAATTTGACAACACAACCTAATAAAGATTCTTACTTCAACCTTAGTCCATGAACCTTATAACCCAATCTCCAAAATCTAAAACTCATTATAAGACCCGATTTTTGCATCTATACATTGTGTAAGTCCGAACAAGGTGTATCAAACCATAAGCATATTCCAAATATAATCATATGATATTTCACAAAATTTAGTTAACCATAGCAATAACTTTCGACCATAATAGTTGCCCAATAATAAATACGGTACCGGTAAAAAATCTCATATCAAATAAAACCTTGTTCTAGACCTCCGTACACTGCCAAGGATAAAAGAAACATGCAGAAAATCATAACCACTTATCAGATTAACAAGTCATGGAGCTCTCTTGCCCGATAAGAATCATTGTCAAATCTAAGATGACTAGTGGTGTTATCCTTCCAAACATACCATAGTCAAATCCGATGGAACTCATTCCAGGTCCAATTACCTCATCTCATCTAGTACAAGCTGCTCGACCGACATGCCACACCGGCACTACCTCAAGCCACATACCGTGCAATCCGTGAACCAACAAGTAACAAATTCAATGTACCCAATGATGGGAAGAGAATCAAATGTGAAGACCATCCCGCAAGCTCAATAGGTAGCACCACAAAGCGCAATACTATGAACCCATCACACAATGGAGAAACAAAACACATAAAATGCGCACAAAGATCATATCCCAATCATAACTCAGCCGCGATGCATGACCCAATCCAAACACCGGTCAACATGAAATACCTCGAGTCATGATGCTCACAATCAACAACCATAAGCATATCAATAACAAATACTTGAAGTGCATGACCATAACCATGGAGAATCAGATAGCACAATATACTACAAATAGGAAGACCATAATCAAGGCGCAATCAACCATTTGACACCCGAAGAGCCATCTCTCTCAAATTCTGCCACAAGGCCCCAAACAGACCCGCATCATGTGTAAATAGTCAACAGTCTTACAACCCATCGTAGCATAAGAGTATAACATATCCGCACATGAATAAGATCAACTCTAAGTGATGACATACACCTCAACCACAACTGTGTTGAGTAAATAAATCTCACCCGATAATATCGAAGTCAACCTATGAACTTTTCAAACCTTTACATTGCCAACTTACGCCAAATAAAGCCGAAACCTTATAAAAACGTCCAAATGCAAATCCTGGAATACACCCATGTCCAAAATTACCATCAGGACCTAACAGAACCATAAAAACTCTGATCCGAGGTCAAATACACAACAGTCAACCTTGGTCAACTCTTCAAACTTAAAGCTTTCTAGTTGAAAATCATTCTTCTAAATCAATCCCGAACCACTCGAAAACCAAAACTGGCGATACACTCAAGTCATATCACACCATAAGAAGCTACTCATGTCCTCTGTCATGACCCAAAATCCAACTAGTCGTGATGGCACCTAACCTAACCCGCTAGGTAAGCCAATTAGCAATTATCCAATTCCAATGAAATTATTAAAAAAAAATTAAATAGAGAAGTTAACTGAATCTTATACATTTTTCAAGGACTGATAGTACAAATCATGAGTTTCTAAGATTTAGAGTTTACAAAGCTAGTGTAAAATAAATACATCATCAGTCCGAAATATACATAAACAAATTCCTCATAAGTCTAGAGCTACCATAGACAAGAGGCAACTATTACCGGAACGCAAGTATGTCTTCAATGCTAGCTCCCGTCATACACAACAATGTCAGCATCCAAGTCTGCACGCAAGGTGCATAAGTGTAGTATGAGTACAACCGACTCCATGTAATCAATAAGTAACAAACATAACCTTAGATTGAAAGTAATGATGAGCTGGGACAATGGTCAGAGTCCAACTCTAATAACCAGCAATAGTGCATAACAATATAGTAAAATGGTACGCGAAGTAACTTAGAGATATGATGCTTGGCTCATTCACGTGATGACCCAAAAGGTTATCTTATATTTTAGAACTCGAATCTGCCACTTAAACCTTAAAAATCTCATTTTCTTACCTTTCTCGATTTGCATGTGCAGTCCGGGCATGTTTCCGGAAAGCTTTTATATTGAAAATTGATGAAAATAAGAATTTATGCCTTAAAAGATGATTTTAGTTGACTTCGGTCAACATTATTGGTAAACGGGTCTGGATCCATATTTTGATGGTCTCGATGGGTCCGTATCGAATTATGGGACCTAGGCGTATGCCCAGAATCGAATTCGGAGGTCCCTAGCTCAAGTTATAAATTTTTGATGAAAATTAAAAGTCTAAAATTAATTATTTTAAAAATTGATTGATGTTTGGCATTGTTAGTGCCGGGTCCGTATTCTAGTTCTGGAGCCCGGTACAGGTTCATTATGATATTTAAGACTTGTATGTGCAATTTGTTGAGAAACGGAGTTGATTTGACGTGATTCAGACGTCCAGTTGAGAAGATATGAACTTTAAAGTGTTATTGAGAATTTCATTTGATTTGGTGCTAAATTTAGAGTTCTAGGTGTTATTTTGGCGATTTGATCACACAAGCAAGTTCATATGATGTTTTTAGACTTGTGTGCATGTTTGGTTTGGATCCCCGAGGGCTCGGGTGAGTTTCAGATAGGACACGGGATGTTTTGGACTTTGAAAATCTGGTATTTTACTGCAGCATGTGTTCTGGCATGTCCGTCTTCGCGTTCGCGACGGTACTCTCGGGAACGCGAAGAGTAAACTAGGCAGCTGAAGTTTTCTTCTTCGCGAACGCGAAGGCTTCGTTGCGAACGCAAATCGATGGGGGCGTTACCTTTCGCGAACACGAACAGCTCTTCGCGAACGCGTAGTGTTAGGCACACCTAGGGGAGGGTTGGTCGTTCCTTCATCGCGAACGCGAGCAATGCCTCACGAACGCGAAGGCCAGGGGGTAGTAGCCATCGCGAACGCCAGTCCCCGGAAAATCATGTGCTCTTTATTTTTGTCCATTAACAAGACAATTCAAACTTCTTTATGCACAGGCACGAGGCAGTTTGTGTCAGTATTTTGTATACATGTTCAAGACACGGACGTGGAGGAAAATCCATTCATCGTCCACCTTCAACTTTTTGCCATATCTTAACTCTCACGCAGTTGTAAATGGAGCATTGCATTGGATCATGTACTCTAATTTAGAACAAGAAGGGATTCCTCCTTGTGCAAATGGAATCATGGTATTTAGAATGGATAAGGAAGAACTCTTCGCTATGCCTCATCCTGGAAGTGTGTGTACCTCAAAGAAAGTGCATACAACTATGACTCTTTTAGTGAAGGAAAACTGTTTGTCTTTCTGTCACTTGCTTGTCTCTGAGTATGCAGTGGATATATGGATCTTGGAAGACTATGAAATGAGGGCATGGAACAAAAGGTACAAGGTTAATCTCTTTGACAAGAAAATATTTCCTTTTAGTTTGCCTTATATTCTCCACGGGTCGGCATCTATAGACGTGTATTGGTGTGGATAATGCTTATTAACATCCAAGGTAGTGAACTTCTCTTCTACTTGCGCGATAGAGGTTTATTTTCTTATAATTTAGATCATAATACTATGAAGATATTTGAATTGCCGCAACCAAAAGAGTTATATGCTTGTAGGACTTATATAGAGAGCCTACTGGCAATAACTTAATTCAAGTGCCCTCGCACAACAATAGAGAGTAGTTCCACATACAATAAAATTTAAGAACAATTAGAAACTCAAGATCGAAAGAATTCACTCATTCTCAGAAACAAAATTCATGTGCCACAAAAGACGTACCATAGTCTTGCCCGTAGTGTACTACTTAACTAATTGAGCTCATCCAGTCAAGGATCAAGTAGGACTTTAATTGGTTGTAATGTAAGTTGCAGGGCGGGTAGGATACATTTGGATATACGAGTGACTACACCTCCCTAAGCACTTTAATACATACAGTTAACCATTCAAAACCCCACACTTATGTCAAACCATAACTCCACCTTCATGTCAATATACGTCAACTCCCAACTTCTTTAAGCACAATTACATAAAGAGTTACCACTATCAAAGAATATTTTTAACAACAAGAACTATTTTTTCTCTTTCTTTTTCAATTCAAGTGGTTCTTACTTTTTTAAAACAGTGCACATTTTTCTTTATTTCATTAGTTCCACTCAAAATCCAAACCAACACCCCACACTTTAGCTTTTACAAAGTTAATAAAAAATTCAAATGCTCACGAGTGGTAAAAGGTTCAAATAGATGGTCAATTCAACAAATGGGTAAGGCTTGTAATGTGGTCGCCAAAGAAACAAGATTACAGGTTCAACCGGGTTAACTAAGATGCATAACAATTAGGTGAGTAAAAGCATATAACTGGCTCAACAAAGAAATGCCTATATCACTTCCAAGACTGAATAAAACTACTATTTCGCTTGGCAAACATACGGGGCAAGTTCTAGACATAAAATGCAATGCATAGAATAACACAAAACCTCACACACACATAACTCACTCAGGATCGGACTCATCAAGACACTCTAGTCACAGTAGTTAATCAAAGTTAAGATCATACAATTTAAGATACTTATACAAGTGTAAAAAATTGAGCCTAAATGTCACACTAAAGAACTCACTATTCTCAATGTATAATAAAGTCAAGAGATATTGCCTTCAATTCAAATCATAGCATAAGGTTTCTTACTCCTAAAAAAATAAAAACTAACTACACCCGGTTCAATTAAAACCTTTGAAAAAGAACCGTGACACAAAGAAAAATCAAGGGGGACTTCTTACACTACCTAACAAAAGAAAATCTTTTTATCTTTTTCTTTCGACTTTAATCCCTCAAGAAACCTGTCGATGATATCCATCGTCGGGAAAAATCAAAAATTTTAGAATTTGTATGTTTTTCAATTCAATATTTTTCTATCTTGAACTACTACACCCAACAAAAAGAAAAAAATATATACATACAAATATACATACAAATATCCTCTACCCCATACTTTAAGTTGTGGTATGTCCACATGACATACAATTAAAAAGCATAAGGTAAAGGAAACTTTCCAGAATATCTAGTCGAGGTCTGAGTCGAAGTCGGACTCCATTCCTCGGCTCCGAACTAATGCACACATCCATGCAGACAGCTTCTTCTCGGCCTACTTGGGGTACACCCCACATTTATCTTTCTCTCTCACCATAGCCTTCTCTTTCAAGCCCTTTACTTTCCACTCGACACTCGCAGCTGGTTTGTCCTTTTGTGCCCCCTTTTCTATATCCATTTTAAAAGTCACAGTCTCCTCACCCACTCTAAGCATGAGTTTTCTCTCGTGTATATCTAATATAGTTCTACCCGTCGTTAAGAATGGTCTTCCTAGGATGAGGGGGACCTCCTTATTTTCCTCCATATTCACCACTATAAAATTCACAGGAAATACGAGCTTATCCACCCGAACTAATATATCTTCCACTATCCCCTCGGGTATTATGGTCGTTTGGTCTGCCAGCTGCAAGGATATGAGTGCAGACCTTTTCTCTCCAATTTCCTTCTCCTGTTTCCTGTAGATAGATAGGGGCATTAAATTAATTGAAGCACCAGAATCACACAAGGATTTATCAAAATGCATAGTTCCTACAGAACAAGGTATAGTAAAACTCCCTGGATCTCCACACTTTTGTGGGAGTTTATTTTACAATATCGCGCTACAATGCTATGTGAGTTTGACCAGCGAGGTTTCCTCTATTTTACTCTTCTTCATAAGGATCTCTTTCAAGAATGTGGCATAATCAGGCATCTGTGAGAGCACTTCTGTGAATGGTAAGTTTACATGAACTTGTTTCAGCACATCCAGAAATCTCCCAAACTGCTTGTCCAGCTTTTCTCTACTTTGCTTTTGGGGGAAAGGTATAGCAGACATATACTTGCTCTCCTCAGGTACTTCCCTTCTCAAATTTTCTTCTTCTTTCTTCTTCTTCTCAGCTTTCATCTGGCCTTTCGTCTTCTTATCAATATCACTCTTCAGCTACTCCCCACTTTCTTTTTCAAGTCTCACCTCTTTTTGGATTTGGGTGAGAGCTTTCAACATTTGCCCACTTCTCAAAGTTATAACATTCACTGTTTCTTTGGGATTTCTTTCAGTATCAGCGGGGAGAGTTCCTGGAATTCTCTCAGACAATAGAGTGGCTAGCTGCTCATCCTGTCTTTCCAGGTTTCAAAAACCCGTGCCAAGTTCTTTGATAGTTGCACCATCTTCCTGATAGATGAGCTATAAGCTTCAAGTCTCTCATTAGTTTTGATAGTAAAAGCCTTCATTAGATCTTCCATGCTAGACTGAGTGGGCTGTTGAGGCTGAAATTGCTGCCTCTGTTGATTTATAAAATTGCTGCCATGCATTCGCAGTACCCCCAGGTGAACTCCATGAAAAACTGGGGTGCCTCTGACACATTGCATTATAATTTCCCACAGCATTCACTTCCTCAGTTGAGGCTTGACACTCATGAGTAGGGTGTCCTCTTCCACATGTATCACAAGCTGCATGAGGCTCATTTTGTATCGAGGCTAAGGTCAGCTTTCGTATTTCTTTGGCCATAGCATCAAGCTGTACCTGCACAAATGTATTAGCATCAACTTGGTGAACACCGGTTGATCTTCTTCTTTCAGCACTCTCAGAGGTCCACAGATTAGCATCTTCAGATAACCCATCAAGAATTGTAACTATCTCCTCTGGAGTCTTCTTCATCAAAGGGCCTCCCACTGTATTGCTCAATATTCTACGCGAGGCCGGTGTCAATCCTTCCCAAAAATCATGTCTCTCTACCTCCTTAAACCTCTCCCACGCTTCAAAAACAGTTTCAGTCTCTTTCTAGCAGAAGTTATGAATTTCTCTTCTAATCTTGCCCGTTTTAGCTGAGGAGAAATATTTATCAAGAAATTTTCTGGTCATCTCTTCTCAAGTTCTAATCGATCCACTGGGTAAGCTTCGAAGCCATTCCTTAACATCTTCTTTCAGTGAAAAGGGGAATGCCCTTTAGTACACTGCATCTTGTGACACCCCATTGTATTAAAAGTTGTTCATAACTTCCTCGAAGTCCATTAGATGAGTGTTTGGATTTTTGTTTGGCTTCCCTCTCAAGACGCAGTAATTGTGAAGTGTTTGAAGCATCCCTTGCTTCAACTTGAAATTGTTAGCTGCAATTGGAGGTGGTCTACCACTTGATAAGCCTTGATTATAGACAGGTAGCATAATCATCAAGTGGTCTCCTAGGCCTGGGAGTTATATTTCCGAACTGGTCTATAGCCAAGGGTTGATTTTGAGAAATTCTCCGACCCCTCTCTTCTTCATAAATAATTTATGCCTCTATAATAATTGCTTCCTCAGCATCCCGTGCAGCTTTTTTTCGTTGTTGGGCTGCCTCTCTTGCAGCCAAATCTACATTATCATTATCGACTCCAACCATAGTTTCTTTGGTTGAGGATTGCGCAACCCTTTCTAACGTCTCGGTGAAATTTCTTTCCTTCCTCAGTTGTCGCAGTTATTTTTCTATCTTTGGCTTGTATGGTAGCACTTCTTTTGCATAAAATCGAGTCATGCACCAATCTGAACCTGTAACCTGCGCACAGTCAACGAACACCAAACGTAAAAAGAGAAAATAGAAATAAAAAGAACAAAAAGAATTCTTGAATTAACACTACAAATATTTCAAACACTAATGCCAATCCCCGGCAACAACGCCAAACACACACTTAAAAATGCTCGCTAGTCGAATATAGTATAATATAATATCGTATCCACATGGATTGAAGTTAAATATCGTTCTCTAAGTTTCTAGCTTGATTGCTATCCAAGATGATCTACAATTGAGATTTATATGCTTTCTAACTAAAATTAACTAAGAATCTAAAGCTATTGACTAGTGACAATCGCAATAAGGAATAACCAAAGAAGGTTATCAGTGGGAGAAAATAGGATTTTGATAGGATAGGTGCAAGATAATTATTCGAGATCTAACTTTAGATACATCACTTCTAATATTCAAGTGAGTCTCTCGAATTCACTCGATTATTAGTTCAAACGCTCAACAAAAACTCCTTTCTCGATTAAGTCTTAACCTCACGAGATGAACCAATTTTAAGCACGTGAAGATATGTAAGAATGCATAGTGGATTGGTCTTTAGGAAAACCTCTTTCGATTATTCTCCTAACTACGTTTAATCAATGATTCAACTAGCCTCTTTCGATTACTTTAAAGAATCTATGAACTCAACCAACAATATAATGCAAAGATATAAGAAGTTATGCCTCTCTCGATTACATGAAGTAGTGAATATAAATGTAACAATTAAATCATCTGAAACGATTCAATACATAAAACTAGAGTTATAATCCACAAACAAATATCAATACACTATATCCATTAAACCCTAAAGGGAACTACTCCATAGATATGGAGAAATTCATCACAAATATAATAAAAGTATAGGAAAGCATAAATTCGATCCAAACTCGTGTCTTGAGTGAGGAAGGAATGATGAAATCCTTGTGCTTATGTTCTTCCAACTCCTCCTTAGCGTCCTTAGGTCTAAAAGTATGTTAAAAGTCTATAAAATAACGTTTTCCCATGTATTTATACCAAGTAGGGCCGGGCCTAGACGAAATCACCCCTTTCCCAGCCGAAATAGGACAATCGCTGTGGAAAAATTACACAGGCGTGCATGGGGTGACGCGCCACACAGGGTGCTAGTGGGGAACTTCAAGAAGTTCAACAATTCAACAGGCAACAAAAATACACTGCTGTGTCGCACTATGCCTCGCACCCTGCGTTGCACTAGTGCAAATTTCTCAAAGTACGGCTCAAATCTTGCGTTTTGACGTCCAGACTTGCTCCTCTACCCCCGAACACGATCCCGGCTTAATTCCTTTGGCTTTTACTCAGAGTTCAAAGCTCCAAATAGCTTGAATTATCTCCACAACATCTACATATCTCAAAATTACTCCTACAAAGCATAAAACACACAATAAGTGCAAAACACTACTAGTTAAAGCTCAACACAAAGAAAGTGCAGCCAATTAGAGTACAATAAGCGACTGAAATACGTAATTATAGCCTACCATCATATACCCTGGAGATTACAAAATGAAGTGAAAAACATAAGAAGCAAAATAGAGATATTTGATGAGACAAAGGTGAATCACTACAACAGGGAAGGTAACAAAGTGGCAGACAATTTATCTAGTTGTGGTTTATATTGTAGCCCCATCACCTGTACACAATCTTTCAACATCTCCCAAGAGAGGCCATAGGGAAGGTTAACATGGATCGATAACTGCTTAGACTATATAATTTTGATGTACTTTGATTTTCTTTTTTGTAGCATAGGGAGGATGTCTCACTCCCTATCTCTCTTTTTGTGAACAAATCTGATGACCTACATATGTATTGGATGGAGCATGTTCCACCTCGGTAGGGACAGAGAGTTTGGGATGCCAACTCTTCTGCATTTTGTACTCCTTTTTGATATTGAATAAAAACAGGTTCGTTGATTAAAAAAATCTTAAAAAAAGAAGAAGAAAATATATACTTTACACCTGTATCACCAAACAAAGCAAAAGATAAGAAGCTAATAGTCCCCCTGTTTTCCGGTGACATAACTTTGTGCCGTCGGAAAGCTAGTAGAAACATAATAGTATAATTGAGCATAATTTTCAAGAATATATAATGTATATTATATAAATACCTTTATTTAAATAATTATTTTTATATTATTTAAAAATATAAAAATAATAATATAAAAATAATTATTTGGAGGGAGAGAACCGAGGGTCTATCGGAAATATCCTCTCTATCCGAGGGTAGGGGTAAGGTCTGCGTACATATTACCCTCCCTAGACCCCACTAGTGAGATTATACTGGGTTGTTGTTGTTGTATTTTTATATTATGTGCATAGAATATATATTTTACAACCTTTATTTTCTTTCATTCTGGATTGTGTAAATAAATTTTTGAATTTTTGTTGTTAATACTAAAAAGTTTTAAAAAAATAAAAAGAAGATAAATGTTTATAATTTAGAAGGTAAAATAGGTATTTGACAATCCAAAATTTAAAAAATCTAGTTGAGTGACCTTCTGAGTGCAATAGGCATAGTTCAGTGACTTTGTTGTTACAAACGAAAGAAAAATAACTTTAGGAGATAATTTGGGATAGTTGAGTGATCATTTGAGTAATTGACTCAAAACGTTATACCAAAAAATGACCAAACCGATCATTACTTCAGGTTTTTAACAAGGCGTAAGAGAAAAAAATAAAAAAAAATTCACGGAACAATATTAACAAAATAGAAACACTCTCAAACATAGTGAAAAAACATGTATACAGAGGTGCATTCTTATTTAAGAAAATAAACACAGAAATGGAAATGGGTGGCAACTGGAAAGTTTACCATACAAAGTGCATCTCTCTCATGAATTAATGCAAACACATTGAGTGACTATCACATTTCAGACATTTTAATAAAAGAATTCCATAAAACGCAAATTTAGTTCTACCCACTCCAAAAGAACAAAAAATTCACAAATATTTCTTGCCAAACATATCAAAATCAGATAGAATTCTATACATGCATGTAGAAAATCTAGCAATAAATTATGAAAAAGAATAGAAAAAATAACATTGAACCAAATATGGACAAACTTTCAGAAAAATTCAAAAGTGAAGCTAGAACATGGTGCAAGAGAAGAACAAGAGAGAAAAGTTACTAGGCTAGAAGATTGTACAAGCAGAACGTAAAAGCAAAAAAGAACAGAATTCATGAAAGAATTCCAAACATAGAAAGTGGAGAAAACTCCGACATAGGGATCCAAAGAAGCCCAAAATAATTGAAAAACTCACCCAAAAAAGATGACACCTTGAATTCTTGAAATAGCGAAGCAAGAAGAAAATCGCAAATAGGAACTGAGATGAGAGAACTGGAGTGAAGAGTTGAATAATAGAGAGTTTGTATCTGAAATAGTAAAGTATACGTGGTTTTGATAAAGCAAAAGGTGTGATATACGTGTCAATTCAGTAATAAGATAGGCCCAAATAAAAGTATAATGTACAATGCATTCTGTACAATTAAGGGTTGTTGTGTTCGTACAGCCTTAGCCTCTTATATATGGTAGTAAAGTAATATGACTACGTGAACTCCTTGAATCATGCTAGATATTATGTGTAGGTTTTGATTTCCTATTTGAATATGATATTCGTTATCGTATGGCGTACCCGAGTTGTAGCCGTACACTTCTCACATGCATACATCTTAGCATGTTATTTTTCTCAGCTTATGAGTATGTGATTTGTTATCCATTGCTCGTATACATACATTTTTATATACGCTTTCTGTGTGATGGACTAGATTAACGGCTAGTGAGTAGTTCGTGCGGGTTGAGTTACTATAACATGTAAGTTGTTCGTACAGTTGTTATAATTATGGCACGTGAGTTATCCGTGCAGCGCGCGGATAAAGATCCATCCCCCTAAGGTCGTCCTCTCATGTTTCTCTCTTGACGACGTACACGTGGATTATGAAAAACAATCAGTGGTTGGACTTTGCGTATCTTCTCTATATGCAAATTTCTTGGATGTATGCATGATTTTTACCGCATATCTTCTCTATATGCTTGCTCCGGAATGTATACATGCATTTTATGCATATCTTTTCTATATGTTGCTTTAAATTGATGAAAAGATATATGGTACATATATTCTCTATATGTCACTCTGTATACCTTAACTTGTTTATTCGTGCATATATTCTCTATATACCATTGTTGACAGGATATTTGATATCAAATGCATATCTTCTCTATATGCTGAGATGTAGTTAGATTACGATACTTGTGCATATCTTCTCTATATGCTGAACTATAGTTGGTATGCGATACTTGTGCATATCTTCTCTATTTGTTTTTCGTATTTATTCTTTTATATTATTATTATTATTATTATTATTATTATTATTATTATTATTATTATTATTATTTATTAGATGATTCCCAGTTGGAATTGTGGCATATGTTAGTTGGCTTACCTAACATGATGAGTTAGGTGTCATTACAACTTGGTGGTATTTTTGGGTCTTGACACATGTAAAACCATAATCCCGGAATAAACAAGTTTAGCCACGTATAGTCATGGTAGAAGTCTCAATTAATTCCCAAGAATACATAAAAATTAATAAAAGAAGGGAGTACGAAGAACTCAAAACGAATTCCACAGTCTTCAAACTCTATGATGGTTTTTCTTCGCTTCAAAGTGTGTGAGATGATCTAAAAGCTATATTTTTCCTTTATATATTGAGGCCAAAAGTTATGAGTCAAAGTTTTCCTTTTTCTTTTTTCGAGTCAGTTTTAGGGATTAATACTAAGTTGGATGCTTCGCGTCCACTTTAGCTTAAAATTTCTAGCAGCGGATGTTGGGATAGATGCTTTGCATCCAAGTTTTGTTCCATTCGTTCCTTTAACTGAGTTATGTTTTTGTATACAAAAGTCATAAGATATCAAACACAACTTAGTTAATTAAAAATTAATGATTAATATGAGTTGGGCATATGCCACGATCTAAAATCTCACCACAGGCGTCGTGATGACACCTAATCTCTAAGACTAGGTAAGCAGATTACAATTACCTTTTGAAGCCATTTCTTTTTGAATTGAATTAGTAATCAAAACTAACAGCGGAACAAATATGATATACAACCTCCCAAGACTGGTAATACTGAGTCACGAACTCTAACTGAATACATGGAATGATCACGAAGACCGAATATACAATACTGTTTGATTACAAATTAACAGTACAATGAAATGGAAAGACTCCAAGGGACTGCGACTGCCAAGCAGCTCTACCTTGAATCTTTACGATCGCGCTTTAATTCTGCTCAAGTCCGATATCTTCAATACCTGGCTCTGCACAAAAATATGCAGAAGTGTAGAGTGAGCACACCACAGCGGTGCCCAGTAGGTATCAAGACTAATCTCAATGGAGTAGAGACGAGGTACAGTCAAGACACTCACTAGTCTAATACCCTGTGCAATATAGTAGTATACAATAGTACTTGAAAATAACTAGCAATGATAACAATAACTCAAACAGTGATATAACAACAAGGCAACAAGAACATCATAATTATTGCTCAGGCGAATAAGGAACACAAGTACAATCAATAAGTCAAGTCTTTCAAATATAAATCTTTCACATATTATTCTTTAAGATAAACATCTTTCGAATATACTTCTTTCAAATAAATATATTTTCAAGTAAAAGTCACCATGTGACACCTCATTTCAAATCATAAAAATTACGGGTCTCACCCCACTTTCATATTTTTCATGGCACCTCGTGCCCATATCTCTATAACCATCACACGGACAACTCACGTGTCAATAATAAAATTATCATATTTTTTTCCGGCATCTCATGCCCATATTATTTTCATAACTGTACGGTCAACTCACGTACCAAAATATCAATGTATATAAGATCGGCAAGATCAATTTATTTTTAATAAAGTAAGGTTAAAATATTTAAATCAAGTAAGAAATCAACAAAAGGATAAGTTTATTTTAGAAATCGTTTGAGAGAGGAAGAATGACATTTCCTTTAAAATAAAGCATCAGATAAACTACTGATTTGGATATAAAATTTATTAAATTAAACATCCTGGAAAATTTCTTTTATTTAAAACAACTCAATCATCAAAGACAAGTACAACCCAAAAATACAAATTCTCAAAGTCTCGTACGAAAAAGTAAAGGTCAACACAATACATCAAGAAATACAAAACACTTAATATTAAGTTAAATAATACATCACGGAAAACACAAGAATTTATAAATTACGAAAAAAACAAAATAACCAAGGGCAAGTGCAAACATAGTCTCGAAGTAAGTGCTCAGCAAGGGATCTACCGAGGTACCGCCTCGTAGTCCCAAAATAAATATGCAACAACAATAATGCCCCCAGGCCATTACAAATCAATCCCCGACATACCCCTCCCTTGTCTCGCCACGTGTGCAATAGTAAAGTAAATGCCCGCCTTGTCTCTCCACACGTGCATAATAATGTTCTCACCTTGTCTCGCCACATGCGCAAACCCACATATATATATAAATAGCCCGCCTTATCACGCTGCATGTGCATAAATCAATAGTAATAATAGCACGGCAGAAACCTCGTGCAAACACCCGAACATAACTCCCACAATATAATGTGCCAATATCACATCTCATAAACTGCACCTCGAGTGTTCAAATATTACAATATAGCATAGATTGCATATCAAATGTTCAATTATTATAACTTATCATAGATTGCATATCAAGTGCTCAAATATTACAACTTATCACAAATTGCACATCAAATGCTCAAATATTACAAATTATCATATATTGTACATCAAGTGCTCAAATATTACAACTTATTACAGATTGCACATCAAGTGCTCAAACATTACAACTTGCCACAAAAATCAACAATACATTATTTTTCACAATAAGGAGCCCATGGCTCGACCATAATGTGCACAAAGAATCTTAACAAAATATCCAGAAGTGAACAACTCAATAAAATAATATTTTACATAAAAATCAAAATGGAAATCACACCAAATCATCATGTAAAAATAATTTCAACAAAAAAGGATCTAGGCATGACAAATAGAGGATTTAATGAGTGCCAATAATTTCCAATTTAATATATAAGGCGTCTCAGGATTTTTAATCAATAAAATTTGCACATATAAACCAAGTACATACTCGTCACCTCGCGTACATAGTTTTCAATTACACAAATTGCACATAAGACTTAATGCCTAAGGGGTAATTCCCCCACTCGAGGTTAAGCAAGACACTTACCTCTTTGAAGTTATGCCGATATTCCAAAATCGCCTTCTTGCTTGAATTGACCTCTGGACCACTCAAATCTATCCAAATTAATTGTATAACTTCATTAAAATTCATCGGAAATAATTTCGGGTAATAATACATCGACTTAAAATTTTATTCCAAAAAGTCAACAAAAGTCAATGCGGGACTTGCCCCTCGGAACCCGACAAATTTTCATGAAATCCGAATACCCATTCCGATACGAGTTCAACCATACCAATTTTATCGAATTTCAATAACAAATCGACCTTTGAATCTTAAATTTTAATTTTTGGAAGATTTTATAAAAATCTTGATTTCTTCCATTTAAATCCGAACTAAATGATGAATATAATAATAGATTCATGAAATATAATCACTTTAGGATATAGAACACTACCCCAACCAAGCTTGTGAAAAGTTTCTCCAGAATCGCCCAAATCCGAGCTCAAAAAATTCCAAAACGAAATGCCAAAAATGACCAAATTCAATCCTTATGTTTCTGCCCAGTTTCGCACCTGCGGACCATTTTATCGCACCTGCGAGCTCGCTTTTGCGAGAAAATTCTAGCTTCTGTGAATGTCCACTGACCACTACCCTCTTGCACCTGCGGAAAAGTTCCGCTTCTGCGTCCTCGCAGGTGCAGGAAAATGTTCGCACCTGCGACCACTGCCCATGCCTGCTCCTTTCGCTTCTGCAACCTAAACCTCGCATCGGCGTTTGCGCAGGTGCGGAAGGCTGTCCGCATCTGTGACCTTTTCCCAGTCCTGCCCAGGACGCATCTGTGACCAAATCCTCGCTTCTGCGAGGTCGCACCTTCGCCGAAATTTCCGCAAATGCGAATCCAACAGCTGCTGCCATTTTCCAGCAGCTTCTTCCAAGTCCGAATTGCTCCGTTAACCTTCTGAAATCCACCCGAGGCCCCCGGGACCTCAACCAATTATACCAACATGTCCCAAAATATAATACGAACTTAGTTGAGGCTTCAAACCACATCAAACAATGCGGAAATTACGAATCGCGCATCGAATCGAATTATAAGTTTTTAAATCTTTCAACTTCTATATTTTGCGCTGAAACGTACCAAATCAATCCGGAATGACTTCAAATTTTGTACACAAGTCATAATTGACGTAAGGGAGCTATTCCCATTTCCTGAATCGAAATCCGACCTCGTTATCAAAAATTCACCCTCCGGTCGTACTTTTACAAAAATCTTATATTTTTCAACTTTCGCCAAAATATGTTGAATTGTCCTATGGACTTCCAAATCTAAATCCGAACATACTCCTAAGTCCGAAATCATCATACGAAGCTATTTCCATCATCGAATTTCTATTCCGGGGTCGTTTGCTCAAAAGTCAACTCTCCGGTCAACTCTTTCCATTTAAGCTTCTAAATAAGAATTGTTCTTTTAATTAAATTCCGAAAATCAAACTCGACTACACCCACAGGTCATAATACATATTACGAAACTTCTCGAAACCTTAAGCCACTGAACGGGACGTAAATTCTTAAAATGACAAGTCGGGTCGTTACAATATATTTTGTTAGGGATATAGTAGATATGCCCTACATCCAATCTCATATTTGATGATTTGAACATATTTTTCTGAACTTTATTTGATATAAAAATATATGGCATCTAATATTCTTTTATCATAGTTATTATAAATTGCTTGATTAACTTGATAAGGCCCTTGATTAAATTTTGAGACTTGACATTGTGATGGAGATCTTGATAATGAGAGTGAAGTTTCTTCTAGTTTAATCTAAATTTGTTCTTGATCATAGGATTATTAATTTGGACATTAATAATCCGGTTAGATCAATATTTATGTGATTGTCTTTATTGGATAAAGATTAGTTTATCTCATTAACTAAATCACATAGATAGATGATGCATATAGAGATATGATCATTGAACCGACTCATTGGATAATTCCTCATGGTTAGAATTACCATAAACTGTCAATAGGATATTCTCTTGAAGAATATGATGTAAAAGTTTCCTTTGACTTGAGATCGTCATAGTAATTGACAAGTTATTTATTGTGCTTTGATACCAGACACCTATGGACCTAAGGCGATAGTTGAAAGGATATTGGGTATGATTAAATGCTTGTAGAATTAGTGATTGATCAAGATGGAATCTGTCAACTCTTGGTAATGAGTTTAAACTCCATGTTGTCATGAATTATAAATGACCAAATTAAGACATTGGCCTGGGCGATAGAATGAAAGAAGCCAGGGCGATTATTCTTAGGTCATTCAATGGTCAATTATATCTGATATGAATACATAGTTGGTCGCCTATTAGGATTTGATAGTTGAACCATATCCTAGGGTGACTCAGAGCTATAAGGAAAGAAGGAAATATTACTTTATTCTTCTACTGGTTCTTGAAAGTAAATAGTATACTTCATGCTATCCGGTCGTTAAGGAGTGTTGCTAGACACCACCCTTGATTAGTATATTGATGTGATCAATTTACTACCGGTTTAGTATTGAATATATGGGGTCGCATACTAACGAGTGTTCTGATCTTTGCTAAAGGATTAATTATTTTATTTGATAATTAAATTAAAGAATTTAATTAGTCAAATAAATTAAAATATTAGTCCATATAAAATATTATTATATTCTTTGCTAGCACAAAGGATGTAATTAATATTGTGAACAAATTAAAGTTTTCTATTTGGAATAGAAAATTAAATTATATCTCTTGGTTGAAATATATATGTGATATATATTCAATACTCATAATTAATATTTATTTATACATGGGATGTATATAAATATTAATAAAGACTACTTGTTAAGTCCAATTAGAATTAGACTAACGAAGAAAGTCCATAAAAGACGTCGCCAGCTTCTTACCTATGTGGAAAGGGATTGGAATTTTCCATTGAAAATTATGGAAAAGAAGTCCAATTCTAGAATTGGCCAAGTCACGTCCCATTATTTCTCAATTATTCCATAAAGTTTATTTTGAAATAAACTTTTACCCTAAATAAATTATTACCTCAACCAAGTAGGAAAAGAGTTTATAGGTGATGCTATATATAAAGTGTGATGATCCAAAATGTCATCTTTTAATTTAATAAATAATTATGTATGCTAAGACCTCAAAAAGCACCATTTATCATTCCTCGACTTGCGTGCGCAGTCCCTAAAATTTTTCGAAAAGTTTTCATGTGTAAAATAGATTAAAATGGTAAATAGAACTTTAAAACTCAACTGAGTTGACTTTGGTCAACCTTTTTAGCAAACAGACCCGGATTAGTATTTTGAGAATTCCGGTAGCTCCGTATCATGATTTGGGACTTGTGCGTATGCCCGAAATTCAATTTGGAGGTTCCTAGCTCAAGTTATGACCATTTAACGGAACTAGCAATGTAAAGGCCAAAGATTTCCAAGTTTGACCTCAGGGTTGACTTTTTTATATCGGAGCTGGAATCTAATTCTGGAAATTTGAACAGCTCCATTATGTTATTTATGACTTGTGTGCCAAATTTGAAATCATTCCGGATTCATTTAGTATGTTTTGGCACGAGATTTGCAAATTGAAAAGTTTAAAACTCGAAGTTTGAATCGGGGTGTAAATTATAATTTTAGCGTTGTTTGACGTGATACGAGACCCCGAGTAAGTCCGTATTATGTTATTGGACTTGTTGGTATATTCGTACGGTGTCCCGAGTACCCCGAGAGGGATACAGATTGAAATCGGATCAAGAATTGGACTTAAGCAAAATCTGAATTTTTCCTTCTATTGTGATCGTACCTGCGGATTTTTGCCCGCAGGTGCGAGCTCGTAGAAGCGACCCTTCCATCGCAGATGCACCCAGGCGTGTCCAGGCTTCGATTGCAGAAGCGGACAACTTCTCGCAGAAGCGTGTCCGCAGATGCGCACCAAATCACGCAGATGCGGGACTAGGCTGGCCTGGGGTCTTCACAGGTGCGACCATTTTGTGCAGAAGCGGATGTCGCGGTGCGACAGGAGTGTCCGCAGATGCGGAACTTCACCTGGTAGCATGGCATCGCAAATGCGAGCTTTGTCTTGCAAATGCAAGTCCGGAAATGCGGAACTTTTATCCGCAGATGCAAAAATGACTGGACAGACCCCATAAATTCGTAAGTCGCCATTTTTACTTATTGGGTAAGTGTTCTTTAACCAAAAGTGATTATATTTCACAAATTTATGTCTATATTCATCATTTATTTCAGATTTAGATGGAAGAAGTCAGATTTTTATAAAATCTTTCAAAAACGAAAAGTTAAGATCTGAAGGTCCATTTGATATCGGAATTGGACAATTTTTGTATGGTTGAACTCATATTGGAACGGGTGTTCGGATTTTGCGAGTTTTTCCGGCATTTGAGACGTGGGTACCACTGTCGAATATTTTAATAAATTTTAGATTTTTATCCGGAAAATTAATAAATTCATTTGGAATTAATTCCTATGATTAGTATTGAATATATCGAATTATATGTGCATAGATTTGAAGCTTTTGGAGACAAATTTAAAAGAAAAAGCTATGGTTGAGTAATTGATTGGAATTTACAAAGCGAGGTAAGTGTCGTGGTTATCCTTGACTTGAGGGAATAGAACCCTTAAATAAATTGTTACGTAAATTGCATGTGAACGACGTATAGGCGAGGTGACGAGTGCCTATACGTCGTCAAATTAATTATTTGCATAATTATTTGAAAATCCTAAATTTGTTTTAATACATGAATTAATTGTTATAATAATTGTTTCTCTCCTATTCTTTGCCAAATATTAATTCTTAAATTTCTGTAATAATTGCTACATGCTTATTTGAATTATGTGCACTAATTGCTACTTGACATATAGCATATTAAATAATAAACTGTCTATTTTCTCCCTGATTTCCAAAATAAATTGTTATTGCCATTGTTTGTTCATAAATAAATTATAATTATTGTGTGCCTTGATGCTTAATAGTTCCTCATTGGACGTGGTATTTATTGGAGTAATTTTTATTTATATTATGAGCTGTTTAAAGTTATATATATTGGGGGAACGGGTTGCACGCCGCAACGGAAATGAAAGTAAATATATCTATATTGGTGGATCGGATTGCATGCCGCTATAGACTTATTTAAAAGTCAATATTGGGGGATCGGATTGCGCGCCGCAATAGACTTATTTAAAAGTCAATATTGGGAGATCCGATTGCACGCCGCAATAGACTTATTTAAAAGTCAATATTGGGGGATCGGGTTGCACGCCGTAATAGACTTATTTAAAAGTCAATATTAGGGGATCGGATCGCACGCTGCAACATACTTATTTAAAAGTCTATATATACTGGATTGAAATAAATATATGACAGACTTGATTAAAAGGAATATATTGGGAGAGCGGGTTGCACGCTGTAATCGAATTGAATGTGAATATATTGTGAGAGCGGGTTGCACGCTGCAACAGAATTGGTTGAAATAATAATGTATTATGACTGCTGAGTTGGCTTCAATTATTATAAATGAGTTACCTGATTTATTTCTATTATTTGTTGTTGTTATTAATATTGCGTACAGGTTAATATAAGCGAACCGTCTTAGCCTCGTCACTACTTCGTCGAGGTTAGGCTCAACACTTACCAGTACATGAGGTCGGTTGTACTGATACTACACTCTGCACTTTCTTGTGCAGATTTTGGAGTTGGTCCCGGCGACGTACCATATACTTGCTCGGATTTCAGCTACCAGAGGAGACTTGAGGTATAACTGCATGGCGTCCGCAGTTCTGAAGTCTCCGTCTATTTTACTTTAGCTGTATGTTTATTCCCAGATAGCTTTATTTTATTCAAACCTTTATTTATATTTATTTTAGAAGCTCGTGCACTTGTAACACCAATTCTGGGATGGTATTTAGACACCGTTATTTTTATGGATTATTTCACTATATTTCAAACTTTACTTCCGCTTTTGTTTCCTTGATTATTAATAATTTAAAAATTGTTTTAAAAAAATTGGTTAACATTATTCTAATGTTGGCTTGCCTAGCAAGTGAAATATTAGGCGCCATCACGGTACGAAGGAGGAAATTTCGGGTCGTGACAGTTGGTATCAGAGCACTAGGTTACATAGGTCTCACGGGTCACGAGCAAGCTTAGTAGAGTCTGAAGGATCGGTACGAAGACGTCTGTACTTATCTCTCAGAGGCTATGAAGTTTAGGAACAATATCACTTCTTTCTTATTCTGTCATGCAAATTTATTCTATCATCGATGATTGAACCATTCTACTCTTATTCTCTCGTAGATGGTGAGAACACGTAATACCTCTACCGATGGACATGGACCAGAACCCCCAGTGGCAACTATGGCCAGGGGTAGAGGTTAAGGCCGAGGTCGTGATAGAGGCCGAGGCAGAGCTCAGTCCAGAGCTCGAGAAGCTGCACCTGTTGAAAAACCTCAAGTGAACCTTCAGGAGGAGGTTCCAGTTCAGAATGTACCAGTTGGACCAATTCAGGTCCCGGAAGGATTCATAGTCACTCCAGTACTTCAGGACGCTCTAGTCTATTTGGTAAGTCTTATGGAGGGCGTGGCCCAGAATGGTACATTTAAAGTGGCACCAGCCGTCTCACAGGCTGGGGGAAGAGCGCAAACTCCCACTACTCCCGCTCTGGAGTAGATGGCTCCCCAGAATTAGGCTCCAGCAGCCTCGCCAGTTGGGGTAGTTCAGCAGTTGTTGCGGCACAGATAGGTGATAGGCCCGCCATGTCTTTTGAGGCCTTATTGAGACTGGATAAGTTTACTAAGCTCTTTCCAGTTCACTTCAGTGGTACACCTTCTGAGGACCCACAGGATTATCTTGAATACTGTCACGAGGTGCTGCGGAACATGGGTATAGTTGAGACCAATGGGGTTGATTTTGCTATATTTCAGATGACGGGTTCCGTCAAGGGATGGTGGAGAGATTATACATTGACCAGTCCAGTTGGATCGCCTACACTTACATGGGAGCAGTTCTCTCATCTATTTCTAGAAAAGTTGCTCCCTATCACACTGAGAGAGGAATTCCGCAAGCAATTTGAGCGTCTACAGCAGGGCAGTATGACTGTTACTCAGTATGAGTCCCTTTTTGTGGATTTGGCCCGTCATGCTCTCCTTTTACTGCCTACGGAGGGAGAGAGAGTGAGGAGGTTTATTGAGGGACTCACTCACCCTATCCGACTTCAGATGGCCAAGGAGACCAGAAGTGAGATTTCTTTTCAGGCGGCTGCTAATGTCGCAAGGAGGATCGAGATGGTTCTTGCACAGGAGAGAGGGCAAAGGTCTGATAAGAGGCCTCATTAGTTCGGTGGTTTCAGTGGTGCCTCGTCTAGAGGAAGAGGTAATTTTGGTAGGGGTCATCGTCCCAGACTGTTTCATTCAGAACATTATGCATCTCCCGGTGCTTCAGGGATTCATAGTCCTATTATGCATTCCTCTGGAAAAGCCAGTATTTAGTGCACATTCAGCTCCTATCAGTGCACCACCACTCCAGAGTTACTACAGTGGTTATCCGTCCCATCTGGGTCAGCTTCAGCTTCACCAGCCACAACATTAGGATGGGTGTTATGAGTGTGGAAACATTGGTCACATCAGGAGGTATTGCCCTAGATTGGCGAGTAACAGATCTCAGCAATATTCTCGTGTCATCATACCGGCACCGGTTGCTTCACCCCCTGCTCAGCCAGCTAGAGGTAGGGGTCAGGCAGCTAGAGGGGGAGGTCAGGACATTAGAGGGGGAGGTCAGTCCATTAGAGGTGGAGGTCAGACCGTTAGAGGTGGAGGCCAGCCAGTTAGAGGCCGTCCCAGAGATGCAGTTCAGAGTGGTGAGGCCCAGCCTCAATTTTATGCTTTTCCAGCTAGGCCTGAGGCCGAGTCATCTGATGCTGTGATCACAGGTATTATTCCAGTTTGCCATAGAGATGCTTCAGTTCTATTTGATCCAGGATCCATTTATTCCTATGTGTCCTCCTATTTTGCTTCATATTTGGTTGTGCCTTGTGATTCTCTGAGTGCTTCTATGTGTGTATCTACACCGGTGTGAGACTCTGTTATAGTAGATCATGTCTATCGTTCATGTGTGGTTACTATTGGTAATCTTGAGACTAGTGTGAATCTTCTACTTCTTGATATGGTAGATTTTGATGTCATCGTGGGTATGGATTGGTTGTCCCCTTATCATGCTATATTGGATTGTCATGCCAAGGCAGTGACCCTAGTTATGCCGGGGTTACCCCGGTTAGAGTGGAAAGGAACTCCTAGTCATTCTGCCAGTAGGGTTATTTCTTATATGAAAGCTCTGCGTATGGTAGAGAAAGGGTGTCTAGCCTCTTTGGCTTATATTCGCGATCCCAGTGCGGATGCTCCTTCTATGGACTCAGTACCAGTTATTTGTGAATTTCCAGAAGTATTTCCTGTAGATTTGCCGGGGATGCCACCCGACAGAGATATTGACTTCTGTATTGATTTGGCTCCGGGCACTCAACCCATTTATATTCCACCATACCGCATGGCCCCGCCAGAGTTGAAAGAATTGAAAGAGCAGTTACAAGACTTGCTTGATCAGGGATTCATTAGACCCAGTGTCTCACCCTGGGGTGCACCGGTAATATTTGTAAAGAAGAAAGATGGCTCTATGCGGATGTGCATAGATTATCGACAGTTGAACAAGGCCACTATCAAAAATAAATATCCGCTGCCAAGAATTGATGACTTATTTGATCAGCTTCAGGGTGCTAAGGCATTTTCGAAGATCGATTTGAGGTCTGGTTACCATCAGTTGAGGATTAGGTCATCTGATGTCCCTAAAACAGCTTTTCGAACTCGGTATGGGCATTACGAATTCCTAGTGATGTCATTTGGGTTGACAAATGCCCCAGCAGCATTTATGGATTTGATGAATCGAGTGTTCAAGACTTATTTGGATTCTTTTGTTGTTGTATTCATTGATGATATCTTGATCTACTCCAGCAGTCGAGAGGAACATGAGCAGCATCTTCAAAGTGTGCTTCACACCTTGGAGAATAATCAGTTATATGCCAAGTTTTAAAAATGTGAGTTTTGGTTAGACTTAGTTGCCTTTTGGGGGCATGTTGTATTGGCAGAAGGCATAAAGGTGGATCCTAAGAAGATTGAGGTTGTTCAGAATTGGCCTAGACCTACTTCAGTTACAGAGATCCGGAGTTTCCCAGGTTTAGCACGTTATTATCATCGGTTCGTGGAGGGGTTTTCATCTATAGCAAGTCCATTGACCAGATTGACCCAGAAAGGTGTCCCATTCTGATGGTCAGACGAGTGTGAGTTGAGCTTTCAGAAGCTCAAGACCGCTTTGACTACGGCGCCAGTGTTGGTATTACCCACAAGTTCAGGATCATATACGGTATATTATGACGCATCTCACATTGGGCTTGGTGCAGTATTAATGCAAGATGGCAAGGTAATTGGATATGCATCGCGTCGGTTGAAAGTTCACGAGAAGAATTATCCTGTTCATAACTTAGAATTGGCAGCCATTGTTCATGCGCTGAGGATTTGGAGGCATTACCTCTACGGTGTCTCGTGTGAGGTATTTACTGATCATCGTAGCCTTCAGTATCTGTTCAAACAAAAGTATATTAATTTGAGGTAGAGAAGATGGTTGGAGTTGTTGAAAGACTATAATATCACTATTTTGTATCACCCCGGAAAGGCCAATGTAGTGGCCGATGCTTTGAGTAGAAAGGCTGTGAGTATGGGCAGTCTTGCGTATATTCCGGTTGGTGAGAGGCCATTAGCTGCAGATGTTCAGACTTTGGCTAATCAGTTTGTGAGATTAGATGTTTCAGAACCCAGTCGGGTTCTAGCTTGCAAAGTCGCTCGTTCTTTTTTACATGAGCGCGTCAGAGAGGGGCAGTATGGTGATCCTCACTTACTTGTCCTTAAGGACACGGTGTGTCACGGTGATGCCAAACAGGTTGCTGTGGGGAAAGATGGGGTTTTGCGAATGCAGAGTCATATTTGTGTGCCTAATGTGGATGGGCTTCGTGAATTAATTTTTGAAGACACACACAGTTCCAGGTATTACTTTCATCCAGGTACCGCCAAAATGTATCAAGATTTGCGGCAACATTATTGGTGGAGGAGAATGAAAAAGGATATAGTTGCATATGTAGCTCGATGTCTGAAATGTCAGCAAGTTAAGTACGAGCATCAGAGACCTGGTGGTTTGCTTTAGAAGTTAGAAATTCCTGAGTGGAAGTGGGAACGTATCACTATGGATTTTGTTGTTGGGCTCCCACGGACTCAGAGAAAATTTGACGCAGTTTGGGTCATTGTGGACAGGTTGACCAAGTCAGCACATTTCATTCCAGTGGCAGTTACCTATTCTTCAGAGAGGTTAGCTGAAATTTACATTCGTGAGATTGTCCGCCTTCACGGTGTGCCCGTGTCTATTATTTCAGATCGAGATACGCAGTTTACCTCACATTTCTGGAGGGATGTATAGCGTGAGTTAAGCACACGGGTGGAGTTGAGTACATCATTTCATCCACAGACAGGCGGACAGTCAGAGCGCACTATTCAAATATTGGAAGATATGCTCTACGCTTGTCTTATAGAATTTGGAGGTTCTTGGGATCATTTCTTGCCACTTGCGGAGTTTGCTTATAATAATAGCTACCAGTCGAGCATTCAGATGACTCCATATGAGGCATTATATGGAAGGCGATGCCGATCGTCAGTTGGTTGGTTTGAACCAGGAGAGGCTCGGTTGTTGGGTACCGATTTGGTACAGGATGCCTTGGATAAGGTCAAGATTATTCAGGATCGACTTCGCACAGCTCAGTCTAGGCAAAAGAGTTATGCCGACCGAAAAGTTCGTGATATTGCATTCATGGTTGGAGAAAGAATATTGCTCCGGGTTTCACCTATGAAAGGTGTAATGAGGTTTGGAAAGAAGGGCAAGTTGAGCCATAGGTATATCGGACCCTTTGAAATTCTTGAAAGGGTGGGTGAAGTAGCCTATAGGCTTGCATTACCACCTAGTTTACCAGCGGTTCATCCGGTGTTCCATGTGTCTATGTTCCGAAAATATCATGGTGATTTGTCCCATGTGTTAGATTTCAGCTCAGTCCAATTGGACAAAGATTTGACTTACGAAGAGGAGCCGATGTCTATTCTAGCCCAATAGGTACGACAGTTGAGGTCTAAGAGTTATCCTTCAGTTCGGGTGTAATGGAGAGGTCAGCCGGTAGAGGCATCTACCTGGGAGTCAAAGTCAGACATGCAGAGTAAATATCCACACCTTTTCTCCAGCTCAGGTACTTTTCTAACTCCGTTCGAGGACGAACGTTTGTTTTAGAGGTGGAGAATGTGATGACCCAAAATGTCATCTTTAAATTTAATAAGTAATTCTGTGTTCTAAGACCTCAAAAAGCACCATTTATCATTCCTCGACTTGCGTGCATAGTCCGTAAAATTTTTCGAAAAGTTTTCATGTGAAAAATAGATTAAAATGTGAAATAGAGCTTTAATTTGGGACAGTTCCGTATCGTGATTTGGGACTTCGGCGTATGCCCAGAATTTAATTTGGAGGTTCCTAGCTCAAATTATGACCATTTAACGGAACTACCAATTTAAAGGCTAAAGATTTCCAAGTTTTACCTCAAGGTTGACTTTTTGATATTGGAGCCGGAATCCGATTCTGGAAATTGGAAAAGCTCCGTTATATCATTTATGACTTGTGTGCCAAATTTGAAGTAATTCCGGATTCATTTAATATGTTTTGGAATGAGATTTGCAAATTGAAAAGTTTAAAACTCAAAGTTTGAATCGGGGTGTGAATTATAATTCAGCGTTGTTTGACGTGATAAGAGACCCCGAGTAAGTCCGTATTAAGTTATTGGACTTGTTGGTATATTCGTACGGTGTCCCGAGTACCCCGAGAGTGATACAGATTTAAATCGGATCAAGAATTGGACTTAAGCAAAATCTGAATTTTTCCTTCTGTTGTGATCGCAGCTGCGGTTTTTTGCCCGCAGGTGCGAGCTCGCAGAAGCGAGCCTTCCATCGCAGATGCGCCCAGGCGTGTCCAGGCTTCAATCACAGAAGCGGACAACTTCTCGCAGAAGCGAGTCCGCAGATGCGCACCAAATGACGCAGATGCGGGACTGGGCTGGGCTGGGGTCTTCGCAGGTGCGGCCATTTTGCGCAGAAGCGGATGTCGCAGGTGCGACAGGAGTGTCCGCAGATGCGGAACTTCACCTTGCAGCCTGGCATCGCAAATGCGAGCTTTGTCTCGCAAATGCATGTCCGCAAATGCGAAGCGTTTATCCGTAGATGCAAAAATGACTGGGCAGAGCCCATAAATTCGGAAGTCGCCATTTTTACTTATTTTTGAGTTTCAAGTCTCGAATTTGGGCGATTTCAAGGGGGATTTTCACGACTTTGAATTGGGTAAGTGTTCTTTAACCAACAGTGATTATATTTTAAAAATCCATGTCTATATTCATCATTTATTTCAGATTTAGATGGAAGAAATCAGATTTTTATAAAATCTTTCAAAAATGCAAAGTTAATATTTGAAGGTCCATTTGATATCGGAATTGGACAATGTTTATATGGTTGAACTCGTATCAGAACGGGTGTTCGAATTTTGCAAGTTTTTTCGGGATTTGAGAAGTGGGTCCCACTATCGAATATTTTAATAAATTTTGGATTTTTATCCGAAAAATTAGTAAATTCATATGGAATTAATTCCTATGATTAGTATTGAATATATCGAATTGTTTGTGAATAGATTTGACGCTTTTGGAGATAAATTTAAAAGGAAAATCTGTGGTTGAGTAATTGATTGGAATTTGCAAAGCGAGGTAAGTGTCGTGGTTAACCTTGACTTGAGGGAATAGAGCCCTTAAATAAATTATTATGTGAATTGCATGTGAACAACGTATATGCGAGGTGACGAGTGCCTATACATCATCAAATTAATTGTTTGCATAATTATTTGAAAATCCTAAATGTATTTTAATACATGAATTAATTGTTATAATAATTGTTTTTCTCCTATTCTTTGCCAAATATTAATTCTTAAATTCCTGTAATAATTGCTACATGCTTGTTTGAATTATGTGCACTAATTTCTACTTGACATTTAGCATATTAAATAATAAACTGTCTATTTTCTCCCTGATTTCTAAAATAAATTGTTATTGCCATTGTTTGTTCATAAATAAATTATAATTATTGTGTGCCTTGATGCTTAATAGTTCCTCATTGGACATGGTATTTATTGGAGTAATTTGTATTCATATTATGAGATATTTAAAGTTATATATATTGGGAGAACGGGTTGCACGTCGCAACGAAAATGAAAGTTAATATATCTATATTGGGGGATCGGACTGCATGCCGCAATAGACTTATTTAAAAGTCAATATTGGGGGATCGGATTGTACGCCGCAATAGACTTATTTAAAAGTCAATATTGGGGGATCGGATTGCACGCCGCAATTGAGAGAAAATACAATTACAAGAAAGTTCGACGGTTTTATTAATCAGCAATTGAGAGAAAATACAATTAAAAGTTTCAGCACAATATTTTTCATTCAATTTGTTCGACGGTTTTATTAATCAAATATCTAGTTGATAGTAAGGATCGGTGTCGGTGTGGATACACATAGCGTCTTCGCACAACCGAAGAAATTTGAAACAAGACTCTCTTCACCAGGTATGTCTCAGATTAGATCTTTGACATGTAGATAAATTTTAAACACAAAAATGTGATGACCCAAAATATCATCTTTAAATTTAATAATTAATTATATGATCTAAGCACTATTTACCATTACTCGATTTGCGTGTGCAGTCCGTAAAAATTTTTCGAAAAGATTTCAGGTGAAAAAATGGATTAAAATGTGAATTAGATGTTTAAAACACAACTGAGTTGACTTTGATCAACATTTTGAGCAAATGGATTCGGATCAGCATTTTGACAGTTCTGGTAGGTCCGTATCGTGAATTGGGACTTGGGCGTATGCCCGGAATTAAATTCCCAGGTCCCTAGCCCGAGATATGGAATTTTGATGAAAAATTTAAAGTTTAAGTTGAAATAGTGACCGGATGTCGAATTATGTGCAAATGACCCCGGAATAGAATTTTGATGATTCCAACAGCTCCGTATGGTGATTTTGGACTTAGGAGCGTGATCGGAATTTTATTTGAAAGTCCGTAGTGGAATTAGGCTTGAAATGCCGAAAGTTGAATTTTTAGGAAGTTTGACCGAGGGGTTGACTTTTTGATATCGGGGTCGAAATCAGATTCTCAAAATTTTCATAGCTCCGTTATGTCATTTATGGATTGTGTACAAAATTTGAGGTCAATCGGACTTGATTTGATAGGTTCCGGTGTTGTTTGTAGAAATTGAAAGTTTCAAAGTTCATTATGCTTGAATCTATGTGTGATTCGTGATTTTAGCATTGTTTGATGTGATTTGAGGTTTCAAATAAGTTCGTATGATATTTTAGGACTTGTTGGTGTATTGGGTTGAGGTCCCGAGGACCTCGGGTGAGTTTCGGATGGTTAACGGATCAAAAATGGGACTTAAACAGCTGCTACAAAAGCTCCTGCAAATTCTCTTCTGCTGTGCAATCGAGCCCCCAGAAATCGAGCCAAGGATCGAAGGCAGGCTCGAGATCCATGATCTAAGGCAAGCTCGAAGGCCAATGATCGAAGGCCCAGGATCGAGGGCTATGACCAAGGCTAGTGATCGAAGGCCATAAAGATCGAAGCCATGATCGATAGCCACGATTAATGGCTGTGATCGAGCCGGAGGGTCGAGGGCCATGATCGAAGCTATGATCGAAGGCCATGACCGAGGTCCATGATCGAGGACCATGATCGGACCCCATGATCGGACTCCCCTTAATCGGACTCCCCTTGATCGGACTCCTATGATCGAGGTCCAGGATCGGACCCCATGATCGAGGTCACCCTCGACAGATCTGTAAGTTATAAAATCAAGGGGGCTTCGTCCCATTCGCCATTTTTAACAACTTGGAACTTGAGCAGAGGCGATTTTTGATATATCTTCAAGGAAAAATATTGGGGTAACTGTTCTTAACTCAATCGTGGTTAGATTACCCGAATCCATCACTGTTTTTAACATTTAATTGGTGATTTAAGTTGGAAAAATTTGAAAACCCTCTTGGATAGATTTGTGGATTTGAGGGTCGAATCGTTATTGGAGTTTAGTCATTTTGGTATGGTTAGACTCGTGGTTGAATGGCCGTTTATATTTCGTAACTTTCGCCGGATTCCGAGATGTGGGCCCCACGGGCAAATTTTGAGTTAATTTCGGATTTTATTGAAAAAATATAATATTTTCTTATGAAATTGATTTCTATAATTTTTGTTGACTGTATCGAATTAATTATGACTAGATACGAGTCGAATCGGAGTCGGAAAATCGAGGAAAAAGCATAATACTTGATTAAATTGGATCAAGTCGAGGTAAGTGACTTGTCTAACCTTGTGTGGGGAAAATTTTTCCTAGAATTGATATTAATGTGATTATTGAAATGTGTTGAAAGTCGTGTACACGAGGTGACGAGTGTGTACACAGGCTAAATATGAAAGATTATATTTTTAAATTGTGTAGATCATTGTTGCGCATTTATTAAATTATTTTATCTTGTTATATTCTTCATCATTGATCTGTGATATATATTTTAAATTTGTTTGACCTTTTTCTGCTAATTGTTTTACCAGTTTAATTAAAACTTGATTTCTTTTATACTGTGCATTATTTGAAGGTTGATTTTCTTTAAATTAAATATTATTAATATGAAGTATTTGACATTTCTAAATTTGATATTGAAGTAACGTATTAAAAATTTGAAATATTATTTTCCTGAATTATTTACTCTTGAATATTTTCGTAAGTTTGTTTTGGGCACTCATTGTGATGGAGCCGTGAGCTCTTTATTGTGGAAATAATATTATTATTGGATTATTCTGGCATGAGCCGTGAGCTCTTTATTATTGAAAAATATTATTATTGATTTATTGTGGAAAATTGAAATATTGGGCACTTGAGGTACAAATTGTGATATATTGTGATATTAATACGCATGCGGTGGTATAAGGTCTGGGTATTGAAACGCATGCGGTGAGATAAGGGTGGCTTGATACGCATGGCTAGTAGGGGTGACTACTAGAAGTCATGCGGTGTGATAAGGGTGGCTAAAACGCGGGATGCTATTTCGGAAAAAATATTTTCTTTAAATAAATTGTGAAGGCTCCTGCGGTGAGATAAGAAAATGAGATATTGTGAAATTATTTATAATTTGGGACTACGAGGCGGTACCTCGGTAGTGCCCTTGTTGATATTGATTTATGGCCATAGTTGCCTTTGATTAATTGTTGTGATTTTCATAAAGTTGAAGAAAATTCTGTTTTGATTCCACGAGATATTATTTGCAATTATTTGGTGTCATTAAATGTGACATACTATTTGATTCATTTCCAATGTCATTTTATTTTACTATATTGATAAACATTTTACCATGCCATTATTATATTCCAGTAGGGCCTCACCTGACCTCATCACTACTCTACCGAGGTTAGGCTTGACACTTACTGGGTACCGCTGTGGTGTACTCATACTACGCTTCTGCACATCTGTTTGTGCAGATCCAGGTACATTTTACCAGCCTAGACGTCAGTAAGTTATCTGCGCACGGAGACTTCGAAGTATATCTGCTAGCGTCCGCAGACTCCGGAGTCCCCTTCTATCATTTTATGTTGCTTCCTTATATTTTATTTAGAGCTTGACATATAGAGACATTGAGAATAAATTCTTAGAAGCTTGTGATTTATTTCTACCGGGTTTTGGGAGTTGAAATTGTTTGAATTGTAGTTTATTTATTTCAGATATTTATTATTATTCCGCATTGATAGACTTACCTAGTCTTAGACTAGGTGCCATCACAATATCCTACGGAGGGAATTTGGGATCGTGACAAAAAATATCTTCCGAGAATTGTTATTGTGTTTCGCTGCATGTTACGAGCACCTATATGCAATCCTTCATATTTAACACAAAATAGCAGAGAAAAATGATCAAAACACGAGCAAACTAATATTAAAATACATAAAAATATGCCACAACATCAGATTTTTGGGTAGTTAGGATTGCATATTTTAATGGATGGTCCATAAAGAGGTTCTTCCCTTTTAAGTTTGGATGGGATGAATTGGGAAGTGTTAAAGCTCTTAAGAAAAGGATTAGTTGGTAGGGATAGTAGAATTGCAAAGCTGTTTATGTTACAATCAAGAGTAGTTGGGAGAAAAGTTGAACAAAGCATTTCGGAAGAAGAGAGAGATTGGTTATTTTTGCGGAAAGAAAAAATGATAAACGAAGTTCAATTTTTTGGGAGAAAACGGACACATTTTTTTGGGTCTGAATGGTATCAAGACTGGCAGTCCGTCCGATTTAGACCTATTAAGACTCATTCAGATACTTTAAAATTAAAAAAATAATTATATTTAATGGACTGAGTTCTAAACCATTCAGATTCAGACCCCCATCGGAAATGGGGGCTTATATAAACAAATGAAACCTAAGCCATGTGGCGTTGAGTTTACTAAAACATTGCTTAGGCAAAATAGTTTTTGAACTTCTAATTCACAAATAAAATTGATTTTAGAAAGATCAAACTTATAAATCCATATATATATACTATATTAAAAGTAACAAAATATGAACGCCCATCCAACCACGAGTCCAACCATACAAATATCACCAAATTCCGACATCAACTCGACCCTCAAATCTTAAGTTAAAGTTTATGAAGATTTCTACCATTTTCAACTCAATCTTTACCCATTTGAACTCTCCCTTATTGGTATGTGTATATATAAATGGTACTCTTACACCCAAAAATAATACTCTTAATCTCCCTTCTTTTACCCCAAAAATCGAAATTGAAGAATTGGGGAAAAGAAATTCTTACCTCTTTGAAGCCCTAGCAAGATCCTTGTGAAATCTTCAAGTCTTGAATAAGAATTGATGAACAATTGACTAAGTCTTCACTTTTTCTCTCTAAAATGCTCTCACCTTTCTCTAAACTATCAGATGAAACCCTTCAAAATGATCCCCAATAGTGTTTTAGAAGAATGGGGTGGAGTTTTTAAAATCAGAAAAATTAAGCCTCGAAACACATTATGCGATCGCATAATGCTTCTGCGGCTCGCGGCCATTCCGCGACCTGTATGCGGTCGTTATGCGGTTCACAGACCTGTTCTGCGGTCGCATAATGTACCGCATAACTGATCTGCGGCCCCATAATGCGCCGCAAATTTTTTTCCACACTTGCCCCTCTCCTGATCCACTCTGCGACTATTATGCGGTCCGCATAGTGATTCTGCGACCGCATAGTGGTCGTAGAAATGATCGTTTTTTCCGGCAAAATTTTTTTTTTACACATCGGTACATTGTTCAACCCAAAAAGTCGGAGCCGCGGCTCGCAAGCTCGCCGCTAGAAATTTCTACAACCTTTGTACTAATTAACCTACATTAGCACCACAGAACCTTTTTAACTTAAATTTTAAACCTTTGAACTAAGTGTTCCAAATCATTCCAAACCTCACCGGACCCGAATCAATTAACCCGGTAATCATAAAACAACTGAAAATCATAACAGTAAATGGGGAGACGGGGTTGTAATACTTGAAACAACCGACCGAGTCGTTATAATATTGATGTGATCAATTTACTACCGGTTTAGTATTGAATTTATGGGGTCGCATACTAACGAGTGTTCTGATCTTTGCTAAAGGATTAATTATTTTATTTGATAATTAAATTAAAGAATTTAATTAGTCAAATAAATTAAAATATTAGTCCATATAAAATATTATTATATTCTTTGCTAGCAGAAAGGATGTAATAAATATTGTGAACAAATTAAAGTTTTCTATTTGGAATAAAAAATTAAATTATATCTCTATATATGTGATATATATTCAATACTCATAATTAATATTTATTTATATATGGGTTCGACGGCTAGCACAATATTTTTCATTCAATTTGTTCGACGGTTTCATTAATCAAAGAGTTGATAGCAAGGATCGGTTTCGGTGTGGATACGCATAGCGTCTTCGCACAATCGAAGAAATTTGAAACGAGACTCTCTTCACGAGGTACGTCTCAAATTAGATCTTTGATTTGTAGATAAATTTTAAACACAAAAAGATCTTTCTAGGATTGTTATTGTCCACCTATATGCAATCCTTCATATTTAACACAAAATAGCACAGAAAAATGGTCAAAACATGAGCAAAATAATATTAAAATACATAAAAATATGCCACAACATCAATATCCACGTTTTTGGGTGGTTAGGATTGCATATTTTAATGGATGGTCCATAAAGAGGTTCTTCACTTTTAAGTTTGGATTGGATGAATTGGGAAGTGTTAAAGCTCTTAAGAAAAGGATTACTTGGTAGGGATAGTAGAATTGCAATGCTGTTTTTGTTACAATCAAGAGTAGTTGGGAGAAAAGTTGAACAAAGCATTTCGGAAGAAAGAGATTGGTTATTTTGCGGAAAGAAAAAATGATAAACGAAGTTCAATTTTTTGGGAGAAAACGGACACATTTTTTTGGGTCTGAATGGTATTAAGACTGGCAGTCCGTCCGATTTAGACCTATTAAGACTCATTCAGATACTTTAAAATTTAAAAAATAATTATATTTAATGGACTGAGTTCTAAACCATTCAGATTCAGACCCCCATTGGAATCAGAATTAAAAATGAGGGCTTATATAAACAAATGAAACCTAAGCCATGTGGCATTGAGTTTGCTAAAAAATTGCTTAGGCAAAATAGTTTTTGAACTTCTAATTCGCAAATAAAATTGATTTTAAAAAGATCAAACTTACAAATCTATATCTATACTATATTAAAAGCACGAAAACCTTTAACGAAATGTCGTTCGTCTTTTTTGTCCTTTAAAAATATGACTTCACACTAGACAATATAGTCATTTACTTATTTTTTAAATTTTTAGGGCTTGGTAATCAAATACAATTTGTCTTATTAAATCATTAATAATTTGATTTTCATTCGTCTACTACTATTGCATGTAGGATACTCAATTTATTATATTCATTATTTTCCTAATCAAATTATACTTCGTCAAGAATTTCGTCCAATTATTATCACGTAAACTAGGTTTATGTTGGAACAATTTCTTAAAACCTCTTTGCTTGTAGGATTATGTTAGAAGCAGATTCTTAAAACTTCTTTGCCTATCTAAAAAACATACAATAATTTTGCAACATAAAGATGTTAGTCTTAAGATACAAAGGCTAAATATAGTTAAGATTTGCTATGACTTGATGATCACAAAAAATGGAGTAATAAGAGAAAGAACTTGAGAAAACATGCTAATTAATTTCATGGTTATTAGTTTACTTATTTCACCATTCACGAGCCAATTTTCGAACCAACAAGTACATAAAATAATAACATTATATATATTAATCATTTACTATTTAAAAATAGAATATGACTGAATAAAATAATAATTACTAGATACTTGGAAATTGGTATGAGATAACGATAACTATTCGAATAAACAAGAAAAAAAAAGGTATTTTCTAATGTGAGAATAAATAATTTAAATTTTGAATTAATTAATTAGTAAAATAATATAAGTCAATACTTTTATTAATTCATCATATATATAAAATTAATTTTCAAATTTGCATAATAGGCTACATAAATTGTGCCCTTAAAGTATAATATGAAGAGCTAAATTATTTAAATTGCTATTCATTTAACTAAATCAATATTCTTCACTTACCTAACACTTTTTTTAAGTTTTCATTTTTTTTTAACTCAAATGTAAATTTTTAAGAAAATATCTATGATTTTAAAAAAGTTTATAAGCCTAATACTAGTAAATATAAATTTTGGCAATATCTTAAATAAGTGTCACGACCCAAAATCCCAACCTGTCGTGATGATGCCTATCATGGTACTAGGCCAGCCGACCCTTTACCAAAAATAATGCAATATTTCATTTCAAAAATAACCTTCAAGCTATTTAACAATAAATCTTCCATCAGTAATTTAAATCAAAGAAAAGTGCGAAAATAAAGGCCCGACATCGGGTGTCACTAGTCATGAGCATCTACAATATCTGTCTGATAATACCAAGACCAATACAATCTGGAAAATAACTAAAAACATCTATAGGAAGACAGGAGGGAGAAGAGCAGGGCTGCGATCGCCATGCAACTACCTTGCTAACTCTAATAGATCTGCGATGGGATGAAATCAACACTCACTAGCACGTCCAGTAACACCTGGATCTGCACACAAGGTGCAGGGAGTAACGTGAGTACGCCAACTCAGTAAGTAATTGTCACGACCCGAAATTCCCACCTTCGGACCGTGATGGCGCCTAACATTTCACTTGCTAGGCAAGCCAACGTTAGAATAATATTATTCATTTTTAAAACAATTTCTAAATTTATTAATAATAAAGAACAAATGCGGAAGTAAAGTCTGAAATGTAGTGAATAATTCAAAAAAAAAAATAACGGTGCCTAAATACCATCCCAAAATTGGTGTCACAAGTTTACGAGCTTCTAGAATAATACAAATAAAGGTCTGAATAAAATAAAGCTGTCTGAAAATAAATACACAGCTAAAGTAAAATAGACGGGGACTTCAAAACTGCGGACGCCATGCAATTATACCTCAAGTCTCCTCTGGGTAGCTGATATCCGGGCAAGTCTACGGTACGCCGCTAGGACCAACTCCGAAATCTGCACAAGAAGTGCAGAGTGTAGTATCAGTACAACCGACCCCATGTACTGGTAAGTGCTGAGCCTAACCTCGACGAAGTAGTGACGAGGCTAAGGCGGGTCACTTACATTACCTGTAAGCAATATTAGTAACAACAACAATACTAGAAATAAATCAGGTAACTTATTTATAATAATTGAAGCCAACTCAGCAGTCATAACTAATTATCATTTCCATCAATTCTATTGCAGTGTGCAACCTGCTCTCATAATATATTCACATTCAGTTCTATTGCGGCGTGTAACCCGTTCCTCCAATATATTCATTTTAGTCAAGTCTGTTGCGGCATGCAACCCGATCCTCCAATATGGACTTTTAATAAGTCTGTTGCGACGTGCAACCCGATCCTCCAATATGGACTTTTTAATAAGTCTGTTACGGCGGACAACCCGATCCTCCAATATATTCATTATAATTAATTCTGTTGTGGCGTGCAACCCGATCCTCCAATATATTCATTATGATCAATTCTATTGCGGCGTGCAACCCGATCCTCCAACATATTCATTTACCAATTCTTATAGAAGAAATTTTTCCAATAAATACAACAATTAATATAAAGCTATAAGACAACAAGCATACAATAATTATGATTTAATTATGCAACAAACAAGGCAAATAGCAAATTATTATAAAAATCAGAGAGAAAATATGCAGTTTAATATTTAATATGCTAAATGTCAAATAACAATTAAGGCACATAATTCAAATAGCATATAACAATTAATGCAGGAATTCAAGAATTAATATTTGACAAAGAATAGGAGAGAAATAATTATTATAATAATTAATTCATGATTTTTTAAGTAATTAGGAAAACAATTAATTTGACGACGTATAGACACTCGTCACCTCACCTATACGTCGTTCACATGCAATTCACATAACAAATAATTTGAGGGTTCTATTCGCTCAAGTCAAGGTTAACCACGACACTTACCTCGTTTTGTAAATTCCAATCAATTACTCAACCATAACTTTTCCTTTTAAATTTGTTTCCAAAATCTTCAAATCTATTCACAAACAATTCGATATATTCAATACTAATCATAGGAATTAATTCCATATTAATTTACTAATTTTCCGGATAAAAATCCGAAATTCATTAAAATATTCGATAGTGGGACCCACGTCTCAAATCCCGAAAAAACTCATGAAATCTGAACAACCGTTTCGATATGAGTTCAACCATACAAAAATTATCCAATTCCGATATCAAATGGACCTTCAAATCTAAAATTTTCGTTTTTGGAAGATTTTAGAAAAATCTGATTTTTCTTCCATAAATTCATGAATTCATGATATAAACGAGTATGGAATCATGAAATATAATCAATATAGGATAAGGAATACTTACCCCAATGTTTCCCGTGAAAATCGCCCAAAACTCCGCCTTAACCGAGCTCAGAACGACCAAAATGTGAAAATAATATAGGACTCTTCGATATATACACTGCCTAGGCATTTCCGCACCTGCGGTGCCTGGACTCGCATCTACGAGAAAAATCTCGCATCTGCCAAGTCCGCTTCTGCGGACGCGCAGGTGCGTGCGAGTTTCCGCACCTGCGGACCTTTGCCCAGCCTGCCCATGCCACTTCTGCGATGGAAGGCTTGCTTTTGCGAGCTCGCACCTACGGTCAAAAATCCGCAGGTGCGATTACAAGAGAAGGCAAAATTTCAAATTTTGCTTAAGTCTAATTCTTGTTTCGATTTCGATTCGAGTCACACTCCGGGTACGTGGGACCCCATCCGAATATACCAACAAGTCCCATAACATAATACGGACTTACTTTGGGTCTCGTATCACGTCAAACAACGCTGAAATTACAATTCACACCCCGATTCAAACTTTGAGTTTTAAACTTTTTAATTTGCAAATCTCGTGCCAAAACATATTAAATAAATTCGGAATGACTTCAAATTTGGCACACAAGTCATAAATGACATAACGGAGCTGTTCAAATTTTCAGAATCGAATTCCGGCTCCGATATCAAAAAGTCAACCCCGAGGTCAAACTTGAAAATCTTTAGCCTTTAAATTGCTAGTTCCTTTAAATGGTCATAACTTGAGCTAGGAACCTCCAAATTAAATTCCGGGCATACGCCCAAGTCCCAAATTACGATACGGAGCTACAGGAACTGTCAAAATACTGATCCGGGTCCGTTTGCTAAAAATGTTGACCAAAGTCAACTCAGTTGAGTTTTAAAGCTCTATTTCACATTTTAATCCATTTTTCACATGAAAACTTTTCGGAAAATTTTACGGAATGCACACGCAAGTCGAGGAATGATAAATGGTGCTTTTTGAGGTCATAGAACACATAATTACTTATTAAATTTAAAGATAACATTTTGGGTCATCACATTCTCCACCTCTAAAACAAACGTTCGTCCTCGAACGGAGTTAGAAAAAGTACCTGAGCTGGAGAAAAGGTGTGGATATTTACTCTGCATGTCCGACTCAGACTCCTAGGTAGATGTCTCTACCGGCTGACCTCTCCATTGCACCTGAACTGAAGGATAACTATTAGACCTCAATTGTCGGACCTGCTGGGCTAGAATAGCCACCAGCTCCTCCTCGTAAGTCAAATCTTTGTCCAATTGGACTGAGCTAAAATCTAACACATGGTACAGATCACCATGATATTTTCGGAGCATAGACACATGGAACACCGGATGAACCGCTGATAAACTAGGTGGTAATTGCAAGCCTGTAGGCTACTTCACCCACCATTTCAAGAATTTCAAAGGGTCCGATATACCTAGGGCTTAACTTGTCCTTCTTTCCGAACCTCATTACACCTTTCCTAGGTGAAACCCGGAGCAATATTCTTTCTCCAACCATGAATGAAATATCACAAACTTTACGGCCGACATAACTCTTTTGCCTAGACTGAGCTGTGCGAAGTCGATCCTGAAATCTTGACCTTATCCAAGGCATCCTGTACCAAATTGGTACCTAACAACCGAGCCTCTCCTGGTTGAAACCAACCAACTGGCGATCGGCATCGCCTTCCGTATAATGCCTCATATAGAGCCATCTGAATGCTCGACTGGTAGCTATTAGTATAAGCAAACTTCACAAGTGGCAAGAAATGATCCCAAGAACCTCCAAAGTCTATAACACAAGCGCGGAGCATATCTTTCAATATTTGAATAGTGCGCTCTGACTGTCCATCTGTCTGTGGATTAAATACTGTACTCAACTCCACCCGCGTGCCTAACTCACGCTGTACAGCCCTCTAAAAATGTGAGGTAAACTGCGTACCTGGATCTAAAATAATAGACACGGGCACCCCGTAAAGGCGGATAATCTCACGAATGTAAATTTCAGCTAACCTATCTGAAGAATAGGTAGCTGCCACTGGAATAAAATGTGTTGACTTGGTCAACCTATCCACAATGACCCAAACTACGTCAAATTTTCTCTGAATCCTGGGGAGTCCAAGAACAAAATCCATAGTGATACGCTCTCACTTCCACTCAGGAATTTCTAATTTCTTATGAAAATCACCAGGTCTCTAATGCTCGTACTTAACTTGCTGACAATTCAGATACCGAGCTACATATACAACTCTATCCTTTTTCATTCTCCTCCACCAATAATGTTGCCGCAAATCTTGATACATTTTGGTGGTACCTGGATGAATGGAATACCTGGAACTATGTGTGTCTTCAAGAATTAACTTACGAAGCCCATCCACATTAGGCACACAAATACGATCCTGCATTCGCAGAACCCCATCTTGCCCCACAGAAATCTGTTTGGCATCACCGTGCCGCACCGTGTCCTTAAGAACAAGTAAGTGAGGATCATCATACTGCCCCTCTCTGACACGCTCATATAAAGAAGACCGAGCGACTATGCAAGCTAGAACCCGACTGGGTTTTGAAACATCTAACCTCACAAACTGATTAGCCAAAGTCTAAACATCTGCAACTAATGGCCTCTCACCAACTGGAATATATGCAAGACTGCCCATACTCACAGCCTTTCTACTCAAAGCATCGGCCACCACATTGGCCTTTCCGGGGTGATACAAAATAGTGATATTATAGTCTTTAAACAACTCCAACCATCTTCTCTGCCTCAAATTAAGATCCTTTTGTTTGAACAAATACTGAAGGCTACGATGATCAGTAAATACCTCACACGAGACACCGTAGAGGTAATGCCTCCAAATCTTCAGCGCATGAACAATGGCTGCCAATTCTAAGTCATGAACAGGATAATTCTTCTCGTGAACTTTCAACTGCCGCGACGCATATGCAATTACCTTGCCATCTTGCATTAATACTGCACCAAGCCCAATGTGAGATGCGTCACAATATACCGTATACGATCCTGAACTAGTGGGTAATACCAACACTGGCGCCGTAGTCAAAGCGGTCTTGAGCTCCTGAAAGCTCAACTCACACTCGTCTGACCATCTGAATGGGACACCTTTCTACATCAATCTGGTCAATGGGCTTGTTATAGATCTGGTCAAACTCCAGATCTCTGTAACTGAAGTAGGTCTAGGCCAATTTTGAACAGCCTCAATCTTCTTAAAATCCACCTTTATGCCTTCTGCCGATACAACATGCCCCAAAAAGGCAACTAAGTCTAACCAAAACTCACATTTTGAAAACTTGGCATATAACGGATTATTCTTCAAGGTGTGAAGCACACTTCGAAGATGCTGCTCATGTTCCTCTCGACTGCTGGAGTAAATCAAGATATTATCAATGAATACAACCACAAAAGAATCCAAATAAGTCTTGAACACCCGATTCATCATATCCATAAATGCTGCTGGGGCATTTGTCAACCCAAATGACATCACTAGGAATTCGTAATGCCCATACCGAGTTCGAAAAGCTATTTTAGGGACATCAGATGCCCTAATCTTCAACTGATGGTAACCAAACCTCAAATCGATCTTCGAAAATGCCTTAGCACCCTGAAGCTGATCAAATAAGTCATCAATTCTTGGCAACGGATATTTGTTTTTGATAGTGGCTTTGTTCAACTGCCGATAATCTATACATATCTGCATAGAGCCATCTTTCTTCTTTACAAATAATACTGGTGCACCCCAGGGCGAGACACTGGGTCTAATGAATCCCTGATCAAGCAAGTCTTGTAACTGCTCTTTCAATTCTTTCAACTCTGGCGGGGCCATACGGTATGGTGGAATAGAAATGGGCTGAGTGCCCGGAGCCAAATCAATACAAAAGTCAATATCTCTGTCGGGTGGCATCCCCGACAAATCTGTAGGAAATACTTCTGCAGATTGAGTCCATAGAAGGAGCATCCGCACTGGGATTGCAAATATAAGCCAAATAGGCTTGACACCTTTTCTCTACCATACGCCGAGCTTTCATATAAGAAATAACCCTGCTGGCAGAATGACCAGGAGTTCCTTTCCACTCTAACTGAGGTAACCCCGGCATAGCTAGGGTCACTGTCTTGGCATGACAATCTAATATAACATGATAAGGGGACAACCAATCCATACCCAAGATGACATCAAAATCTACCATATCAAGAAGTAGAAGATCCACACTAGTCTCATGATTACCAATAGTAACCACAAACAAATGATAGACATGATCTACTATAACTGAGTCTCCCACCGCTGTAGATACACACATAGAAGCACTTAGAGAATCACAAGGCACAACCAAATATGAAGCAAAATAGGAGGACACATAGGAATAAGTAGATCTTGGATCAAATAGAACTGAAGCATCTCTATGGCAAACTGGAATAATACCTGTGATCACAGCATCAGATGACTCGGCCTCAGGCCTAGCTGGAAAAGCATAAAATTGGGGCTGGGCCCCACCACTCTGAACTACGTCTCTGGGACGGCCTCTAACTGGCTGGCCTCCACTTCTAACGGTCTGACCTCCACCTCTAATGGCCTGACCTCCCCCTCTATCTGCCTGACCCCTACCTCTAGCTATCTGAGCAGGCGGTGAAGCAACCGGTGCCGGTATAATGGAACGAGAATCTTGCCGAGATCTGTTACTCTCCAATCTAGGGCAATACCTCATGATGTGACCAATGTTTCCACACTCATAACACCCATCCTGATGCCGTGGCTGCTGAAGCTGAAGCTAACCCAAATGGGCCGGATAACCACTATAGTAACTCTGGAGTGGTGATGCACTAATAGGAGCTGAATGTGCACTGAAGTGCTGAATGAAACGGTCTGGGAGGATGACCCCTACCAAAATTACCTTTGCCTCCAGACAAGGCACCACTAAAATCACCGAACTGACGAGGCCTCTTATCGGACTTCTGCCCTCTCTCCTGTGCAAGAACCATCTCGATCCTCCTTGCGACATTAGCAGCCGTCTGAAAAGAAATCTCACTTCCTATCTCCTTGGCCATCTGAAGTCTGATAGGATGAGTGAGTCCCTCAATAAACCTCCTCACTCTCTCTCCCTCCGTAGGTAGTAAAAGGAGAGCATGACAGACCAAATCCACAAAATGGGACTCATACTGAGTAACAGTCATACTGCCCTGTTGTAGACGCTCAAATTGCTTGCAGAATTCCTCTCTCAGTTTGATATGGAGGAACTTTTCCAGAAATAGCTGAGCGAACTGCTCCCATGTAAGTGCAGTCGATCCAGCTGGTCGGGTCAATGTATAATATCTCCACCACCTCTTGGCGGAACTCGTCATCTGAAATACAGCAAAATCAACCCCATTGGTCTCAACGATACCCATGTTCCGCAGCACCTCAATTGTAGTGTTCAAGATAATCCCATGGGTCCTCAGAAGGTGTACCACTGAAGTGAACTGAAAAGAGCTTAGTAAACTTATCCAGTCTCAATAAGGCCTCAAAATACATGGTGGGCCTATCACCGGTCTGTGCCGCAATAATTGGCTGAACTACCCCAATTGGCTGGGCTGCTGGAGCCTGATTCTAGGGAGCCATCTGCTCCGGAGCGGGAGTAGTGGGAGTTTGTGCTCCCCCCAGCCTGTGAAACGGCTGGTGGCATTGGAAATTTACCATTCTGGGCCACGCCCCCATAAGACTCACCAAATGGACTAGAGCATCCTGAAGCACTGGAGTAGCTATGAATCTTTCCGGGACCTAAACCGGTCCAGCTGGTACATTCTGAACTGGAACCTCCTCCTGAAGGTCCACCTGAGGTTCTTCAACAGCTGCAGCTGCTCGAGCTCTGGACTGAGCTCTACCTCGGCCTTTAGCACGACCTCGGCATCGACCTCTACCCTTGGCCATAGTAGAGGTAGGGGTTCTGGTCCCTGACCATCGGTAGAGGTATTACGTGTTCTCACCATCTGCGAGAGAATAAGAGTAGAATGGTTCAATCATCGATGATAGAATAAAATCGCACGACAAAATAAGAAAGAAGTGATATTGTTCCTAAACTTCATAGCCTCCAAGAGATAAGTACAGACGTCTCTGTACCGATCCTTCAGACTCTACTAAGCTTGCTCGTGACTCGTGAGACCTATATAACCTAGTTCTCTAATACCAACTGTCACGACCCGAAATTCCCACCTTCGGACCGTAATGGCGCTTAACATTTCACTTGCTAGGCAAGCCAACGTTAGAATAATATTATCCATTTTAAAAATAATTTCTAAATTTATTAATAACAAAGAACAAATGCGGAAGTAAAGTCTGAAATGTAGTGAATAATACAAAAAAAAATCGGTGTCTAAATACCATCCAAGAATTGGTGTCACAAATGCACGAGCTTCTAGAATTATACAAATAAAGGTCTGAATAAAATAAAGCTATCTGGAAATAAACACACAGCTAAAGTAAAATAGACGGGGACTTCAGAACTGCGGACGCCATGCAGTTATACCTCAAGTCTCCTCTGGGTAGCTGATATCCGGGCAAGTCTACGGTACGCCGCTGGGACCAACTTCAAAATCTACACAAGAAGTGCAGAGTGTAGTATCAGTACAACCAACCCCATGTACTGGTAGTTGTTGAGCCTAATCTCGACGAAGTAATGACGAGGCTAAGGCGGGTCACTTACATTACCTGTATGCAATATTAGTAACAACAACAATAATAGAAATAAATCAGGTAACTTGTTTATAATAATTGAAACCAACTCAGCAGTCATAACCAATTATCATTTCCATCAATTCTCTTGCAACGTGCAACCCGCTCTCACAATATATTCATAGTTCTATTGTGGAGTGCAACCCACTCCTCCAATATATTCATTTTAATCAAGTCTCTTACGGCATGCAATCCGATCCTCCAATATGGACTTTTAATAAGTCTGTTGCGATGTGCAACCCGATCCACCAATATGGACTTTTTAATAAGTCTGTTGCGGCGTGCAACCCGATCCTCCAATATATTCATTATCATTAATTCTGTTGCGGCATGCAACTCGATTCTCCAATATATTTATTATAATCAATTCTGTTGCGGCGTGCAACCCGATCCTCCAACATATTCATTTACCAATTCTTATAGAAGAAATTTTCCCAATAAATGCAACAATTAATATAAAGCTATAAGACAACAAGCATACAATAATTATGATTTAATTATGCAACAAACAAGGAAAATAGCAAATTATTATGGAAATCAGAGAGAAAATATGCAGTTTAATATTTAATATGCTAAATGTCAAATAACAATTAAGGCACATAATTCAAATAGCACATAACAATTAATGCAGGAATTCAAGAATTAATATTTGATAAAGAATAGGAGAGAAATAATTATTATAATAATTTATTCACGATTTAAAACAATTTATGATTTTTCAAGTAAGCAGGCAAACAATTAATTTGACGACGTATAGACACTCGTCACCTCGCCTATACGTCGTTCACATGCAATTCACATAACAAATAATTTGAGGGTTCTATTCCCTCAAGTCAAGGTTAACCACGACACTTACCTCGTTTTGCAAATTCCAAGCAATTACTCAACCACAACTTTTCCTTTTAAATTTGTCTCCAAAACCTTAAAATCTATTCATAAACAATTTGATATATTCAATACTAATCATAGGAATTAATTCCATATGAATTTACTAATTTTTCGGATAAAAATTCGAAATTCATTAAAATATTTGACAGTGGGAGCCACATCTCAAATGCAAAAAAACTCATGAAATCCAAACAACCGTTCCGATACGAGTTCTACCATACAAAAATTATCCAATTCCGATATCAAATGGACCTTCAAATCTAAATTTTTCGTTTTTAGATGATTTTAGAAAAATCTGATTTTTCTTCCATAAATTCACAGATTCATGATATAAATGAGTATGGAATCATGAAATATAATCAATATAGGTTAAGGAAGACTTACCCCAATGTTTCCCGTGAAAATCGCCCAAATATTCGCCTTAACCAAGCTCAAAACGACCAAACTGTGAAAATAATATCGGACTCTTCGATATATACACTGCCCAGGCATTTCCGCACCTGCGGTGCCTGGACTCGCACATGCGAGCTCGCATCTGCGAGAAAAATCTCGCATCTACGAAATGGGGCTGCCAGGTGAGGCCTCGCACCTGCGGAGGAAAAATGCGCACCTGCGCTGCCTTCTGCTTCTGCGATTGCCAAGTCTGCTTCTGCGCTAACATTTTGGGTCATCACAATAACAATAATAAATAAAGACTGAGCAGTAGTGATGTTACACCTTATATTTTCATACGTAAAAATGCGTCGTAAGCAAACTAATGTAGGACCAAAAATGAGATAATATTTAAAAGTATATAAAGTAAGTTAATCATGTTACCTCTGAGGTTACAAATATTGAAGATCATGAACAACAAGTACAAAGAGGGTTGGACAGTTCAGAAGCTAAAGCAATTAAATAAAACAATGTTTCGTCGAAAGTCGACAAGTTGGGAATGTTATAACATGTACCTTTGGGGTGAGACTAGGGTGATTAACATGATAAGGAGATTATGTTATGATTTATATTAGTCGTATGACATCCATGTGTTATGTTTTAATGTCAAGCGAGTTGTGGAACAAAAGTCGATGAAAGTCATCACAAGTTACACTCATACGTTTTACTGAAATTTTAGGTCAAATGTAACTGCAATTTTCTCCCAATATACTTAGAGTTATGGGGTGTTCCACCCATCAAATTAAATATCTATGAGTTTATTTTCCAGCGCATTAAACCGTTTGTCAATACGACATCGGAGTAGAGAGATATGGGCATTTTTGCGATACTGCACATGCTGCTAGGTGACAAGTAGGTGTGTCACCTACTTGCTTAAATGAAAGCCCAAAAATGGACCATTTCGGGTCGTCCAAAGAGGCCTTTTAAAGGCCCATTTTCTTCATATATTAGACTTAAAATAGAGCATAATAACCAGACATAAGCTCTGCAAAGAATCCTCCCAAAACATTTCCCACAAACCCTAATTGATTTTCTCTCCCTTTCAAGTTCTAATTAGAGGTAAAACCTAAAGTTTGAAGGACCAAGATAGGAGCTGAGTTATCCAACAAATAAGGTGAGTTTACTGCTCTCTTTCATCCAATTTTTCTTCTGTAAATTCATGGTAAGTCGTTCTATACTTGTAAGAACTCACGGACGGTGATCGGAAGCCGTGAGTTCGAGTTATTCACTTGTAGCGGACTGTTTTGTGGACTGTTTTGTGTTGCTGTTGGGCTGAGTGTTTTACTACTATTTTGTGGATTTTTGGAGGAGGAAGGGGGTTTATAAACACCATATAAATGTAGGGTGGTTAGCTGGTCGTTCGTCATAACATTTTCGGGTCGTTTGACACTACTACGGTGGTCGTTTTGTGTACGAAGAGATTGGGGTGTGTTGGGCTGTTTGGTAGTATTTGATGGTGTATATAGGGCTGGAAAATGATGTATATATGTTGTTATTGTTCTGTTCTTGTATTGTTGGTGTTATCTTGAATTTGGAGAAAGTAAGGATTATAGGGGAGATGCTGCCCGTTTTAATACAAAATAAGTTTGTCGTTCGTTGTGCGATAGTTGTACCTTTCGTAACTTAACGATAGTATTATTATCGTTCTTGTAGATTAAGGTGCAAAGAGGTGAGTTCAACTTGGTGATTGGAAAGATTGTGATAAGGTATGTTAAGGCTAAGCCTTCCTTCATTTTGGCATGATCTCGTAGCTACATGTGTTAGTAATGAGACAAAAGAGAAGTTCATATTCATGAATTTATTCACACTATTCTAGTCTCATAAGTTACAATATTATTCCTTATCGAGACTCTATATTCAATTTTAGTATTGTCTTCTTCCAGTCAAGAGAGTAGCAAGCCTATATATACAGTATTACAGTATTTTCATTACCATCGAGCTATAATCGATGGGCAGGCCCCTATTGGGCAACCTCTGATCAGATGGAAAGTTATATACCGAGCCTACTATGGCCGAGCGCCTATGAGCGAGCCCAGCATGGTCGAGATACATAGCCTAGTATGGCCGAGCGCCTATGAGCGAGCCTACTATGGCAGAGCAGTTATATATACCGAGCCTTATAAGGCCGTACAATTATTTTACTTACTATATTGAAGGAGTTGAGTCAGTATCAGCAGGTAAGTATATCTCCAGATCATCTTTGACTCCCAGTTACTTCCAGTTATTATATTATCAGTTCAGTTTCGATTTTCAGTTATGTTATTGCCTTACATACTCGGTACATTATTTCGTACTGACGTCCTTTTTCCGGGGACGCTGCATTTCATGCATGCAGGTTCAGATAGACAGACGAGTAGATCTCCTCAGTAGGTGTTTCCCGAGTTCCGTCTGATCGGTAAGCTCCACGTCTTTCGGAGTTGCCAGGTCTAGAGTTTTGTGTACATCTTATGTATATCTGTATATATGTTATGGGTAGGTCGGGGCCCTGTTCCGATCACAGTACATCTATCAGTAGAGGCTTGTAGACATATCCTGTTGGTTAGTGTTGTATGTTGGGTTTGTATAAATTGGTGGTTTGTCAGCTGTAGTAGCTATGACGGCCTTGTCGGCCTAGCTTTATATTGATGTTTAGTTAGCGCTAGTTTCCATTCATTTTTATATTTTGCTTCGCAAATTGTCTTGCAAGGTGGCCCCATGGCCAAAGTATGACATTATATGTTCAGAGTCCCTTAGTCGCAATATGGTACGCCAGATTAGGTGAGGCACCGGGTGCTGGTTTCGCTCCTAGGTTCGGGGCGTGACAAACTTGGTATCAGAGCAGTTCTGTCCTAGGGAGTCTACAAGCCGTGTCTAGTAGGGTCTTGTTTATAGATGTGTTGTGCACCACATTATATAAGCAGGGAACTACAGGGCATTTAGGAGTTGGTTACCCTTCTTAGAAATCTAAATCGTGCTATAGAACTGAGTTATAGGAAATTTGAATTAAACTTATGTGTTGGTGTTTGCATGCACAGATGACGGTGACTAGGAAGACTACGGCTAGCCAGAGGAGAGATACAGCAGCAGGTGAGGGGACCAGCAGGGTACCCCTAGTAGATGGGGCCCAGTCTGAGGCTCAAGGCGAGACCCCTACTCAGCCATTACCGACTCCTCCACCAACTACGGAGATTCCTAGGGAAACCGCACATCCAGTTCCCCCTCCACTTCCATCAGATCAGGACTTGAGGAGTGCGGTGCATTTGTTGACACAGTTGGTAGCTACCCAGCAACAGGCTAGGGCATCAGCTAGTGCAGGAACTTCTGAGGGGTCTGGGAGTTCAAGGGTCCGAGAGTTTATTGCTTTGAGTCCCCCAGAGTTCACGGGGACAGATCAGAGGGAGGACCCGCAAGATTTCATAGATCAGCTTCACAGGATCTTTCGTGTTATGCATGCCACGGAGAAAGAGGCAGTTGAGCTAGCAGCTTTTCGACTCCGAGATGTAGCCATCCTTTGGTACGAGGGATGGGAGAGGTCCAGGGGACGTGATGCACCTCCAGCTATTTGGGAGAATTTTTCAGATGCCTTCCTTGACCAGTACTTACCACGGGAGATCCGACAGGCTCGAGTCGATCAGTTTCTAGCCCTCAAGCAGGGTAATATGAGTGTTCGAGAGTATAGTCTCCGTTTTGACTCATTGGCCAGATATGCACCATCCATAGTTGCTACTATGCGGGACAGGATTCACAGGTTTATAGCAGGGTTAGCCCAGAGTTAACCGAGGCATGTGCCACCGCTGCATTGCAGGATAGTATGGATATCTCCCGGATTCAGGCATTCGCCCAGAATATAGAAAGGGGTAGGCGTCGGCAACAGGGTACAGAAAGGGCTGAGTAAGGGCAACGTAAGAGGATGCGATTTCCCAGGTCTCAGGAGCAATATCAGGGTAGTTATAGGACCCAGTACTTCGGACGGCCACCTAGGCCTCCGCTACCTCAGTTACAGGGTTACAGGTATGACCGCTATAATCAGTCAGGACCAGGTGAGAGCTCACGGGCGTCAGGTTTGCAGTGACAATGAGGATCTGCGCAGACATGGTCATTTCCTCCAAGGTGTGACATTTGTGGTAGAGGACACTTAGGCCAATGCCGAGCAGGTTCTGATGCTTGTTATATATGTGGGCGTCCAGGGCATATGATGCGAGATTGCCCAAATAGAGATTCGGGGGGAATGGCACAACTATCGAGTTCAGCAACAGGATCATCTATGTCCGTGCATCCTTCAAGGCGCGAGTCTCAGTCTTCGGCTGGTAGAGGTCGAGGCAGGGGTAGAGGTTCCAGTTCAAGTGGTAATCAGAACCGTATCTATGCTTTAGCGGGTCGACAGGACCAGGAGTCTTCACCAGACGTTGTGATAGGTATATTAACCATTTGCTCTCACGATGCTTATGCTTTGATAGACCCAGGATCTACTTTATCATATATTACCCCATTTGTCGCAAGGAAGTTTGGTATAGTGCCTGAAATACTAAGTGATCCTTTTGCGGTATCTACACCGGTCGGAGAATCGATTATTGCTAGACGAGTTTACCGAGGTTGTACGGTGACAATTTGTAGTCATCAGACCTCAGCTGACCTAGTTGAGCTAGAGATGATGGATTTTGATGCTATCATGAGCATGGACTGGTTGGCAGCTTGCTATGCCACAGTTGATTGCCGAGCAAAGGCAGCCAGATTTCATTTTCCGGGTGAGCCAGTCCTTGAATGGGTAGGTAATACACCAACACCCAGAGGTAGGTTTATTTCCTATCTGAAGGCGAGGAAAATGATCGCAAAAGGGTGCATTTATCATATTGTGTGAGTTAGAGATGCAGATGCTGAGATACCTACACTTCAGTCTATTCCCGTAGTCAAAGAGTATGCAGATGTGTTTCCAGATGAGCTTCCAGGTATTCCTCCAGAGCAAGAGATTGATTTTAGCATCGATTTGCTTCCAGGAACTCAACCAATATCCGTCCCTCCGTATAGAATGGCACCTGGCGAATTGAAGGAGTTGAAGGAGCAGTTAAAAGATTTGCTGGAGAAAGGTTACATCAGGCCCAGTACCTCACCTTGGGGTGCACCGGTACTATTTGTACGGAAGAAAGACGGCTCGCTGAGGATGTGTATCGATTATAGGCAGCTGAACAAGGTAACTATTAAGAATAAGTATCCACTTCCAAGGATCGATGACTTGTTTGATCAGTTGCAGGGAGCTAGATGCTTTTCAAAGATAGATTTGAGGTCGGGGTACCACCAGGTCAGAGTTCGGGAAAAAGATATTCCGAAGACAGCCTTCAGGACCCGATATGGTCACTTCGAGTTCCTTGTCATGTCCTTCGGGTTGACTAATGCACCCGCCATATTTATGGACTTGATGAATAGCCTATTCCGGCCATTTTTAGATCTGTTCGTGATAGTATTTATTGATGATATTCTGGTTTATTCCCGTTCAGAGGATGAGCATGCGGACCACCTGCGAGCGGTACTCCAAACCTTCCATGATCATAAGTTGTATGCTAAGTTTTCTAAATGTGAGTTCTGGTTGAAGTCTGTAGCATTCTTGGGGCATATTGTATCAGATGAAGGGATAAAGGTAGACACTCAGAAGATTGAGGCCGTGAAATCTTGGCCTAGACCTACCACTCCGACAGAGGTTCGTAGCTTTCTAGGCTTAGCAGGATACTATCGGAGGTTCGTAGAGGGTTTTTCTTCCCTTTCGGCACCATTGACGAAGTTGACACAGAAAGAAACTAAGTTTCAATGGACAGAGGCTTGCGAGCGGAGTTTCCAAGAGCTTAAGAACAGGTTGACCTCAGCTCCAGTTCTAACACTTCTAGAGGGTCTAGAGGGTTATGCCGTGTATTGTGATGCATCAGGTGTCGGGTTAGGATGTGTCCTGATGCAACATGGGAAGGTAATTGCGTATGCTTCAAGGCAGTTGAGGAAGCACGAGAGGAATTATCCGACCCACGACCTCGAGTTAGCTGCGGTTGTCCATGCACTTAAGATATGGCGGCATTATTTATATGGTGTTCATGTTGATGTATTTACTGATCATAAAAGCCTACAATATATCTTCAAGCAGAAAGAGTTGAATTTGCGACAGAGGCGATGGCTTGAGTTATTGAAAGATTACGATGTTAACATTCTCTACCATCCAGGGAAAGCTAATGTTGTAGCAGATGCCTTAAGTCGCCGATCTATGGGTAGCTTAGCACATGTAGAGCCCAAGAAAAGACAATTAGCTAGAGAGATTCATCAATTGTCTTCGTTGGGGGTTCGGTTAGTAGATTCTGAGGATGGTGGAGTTGTACTCCAAAACACTACAAAATCATCCCTCATAGCGGAAGTCAAGGAAAGGCAGTACGAGGACCCAGAGTTGGTCGAGCTGAGAGAGCGAGTTCCGCAGCAGAAGAAGCCACTGTTAGAGCTAAAGGGAGATGGGGTTCTCAGATATAGGGGTCGCTTGTGTGTTCCAGATGTAGCAGGGCTACGAGACAGGATTATGTCAGAGGCACATTATTCATGGTATTCCATCCATCCTGGGTCGACGAAGATGTATCATGACATTAAGGATGTGTACTGGTGGAATGATATGAAGAAGAACATTGCTGAGTTTGTCACCCAATGTACTAGTTGCCAGCAAGTGAAGATAGAGCACCAGAAGCCTGGAGGGCTAATGCAGACTATAGAGATCCCGACATGGAAATGGGAGGCGATAAACATGGACTTTATCATGGGTTTACCTCGTTCTAATCGTAAGTTCGATTCCATATGGGTAATAGTCGATAGGCTCACGAAATCAGCTCACTTCCTACCGGTCAGATCTACATATACAGCAGAAGATTATGCAAAGTTATATATTAAGGAGATAGTGCGGCTACACGGAGTACCGGTTTCTATTATATCTGACCGTGGGGCTCAGTTTACAGCACATTTTTGGAGGTCATTTCAGAGAGGTCTAGGGACTCAGGTGAATCTCAGCACAGCTTTTCATCCACAGACTGATGGACAAGCTGAGCGCACAATTCAGACGCTCGAGGATATGTTACGAGTATGTGTGTTGGATTTTAAAAGAAGTTGGGATGAACATCTACCTCTTGTCGAGTTTGTATATAATAACAGTTACCACTCCAGTATTCAGATGGCTCCGTATGAGGCTTTGTATGGGCGTAAGTGCAGATCTCCTATAGGGTGGTTTGATGTTGGGGAATCTGGGTTATATGGGCCAGACCTGGTTCAACAGGCCATAGAGAAAGTAAAGCTCATCCGGGAGCGACTGTTGACAGCTCAGAGTAGTCAGAAGTCATATTCTGACGTGCGGCGACGAGACTTAGAGTTCAGGATTAATGACTGGGTATTCTTAAAGGTATCACCTATGAAGGGCGTGATGAGGTTTGGCAAGAAAGGCAAGCTTAGCCCACGGTATATTGGGCCTTATAGGATCATTCGGAGAGTGGGCCAAGTAGCTTATGAGTTAGAGTTGCCCTCAGAATTGGAGTCTGTCCATCCGATTTTTCACGTATCTATGCTACGGAAGTGCATTGGCAATCCTACCTGAGTGGTGCCCACAGATGATGTACAGATTACAGAGGACTTGTCATACGAGGAAATTCCAGTTGCCATCCTAGACCGACAAATCCGCAATCTACGAAATAAGGAGGTAGCTTCCGTAAAGGTTTTATGGAGGAGCAAGAATGTAGAAGAGATGACGTGGGAATCGGAGGAAGAAATGAAGTCTAAATACCCCCACCTATTTCAAACTGAAGATATGGTTCGAGATGGGACGCTACAACATAGCTCTATGTAGGCTAGCAGGTCATCAGGTAAGCTTTTATTTTTCACTTTCAATATTTATGATTTACGGTCGGTGAGGCAAATTGCTACTATTTATAAAGATTGGCCATATGTGGCATGCATAGTATGTTTCTGGCTACGTGCAGGTTGGTTTTAACCTAGTGTACGAAGGATACTTTGGCAAAATTTTCCAAAGTCTCTAAGAGTAAACATTCGAGGATGAATGTTCCCAAGGGGGGAGTGATGTTACACCCTATATTTTCGTACGTAAAAATGCGTCGTAAGCAAACTAATGTAGGACCAAAAATGAGATAATATTTAAAAGTATATAAAGTAAGTTAATCATGTTACCTCTGAGGTTACAAATATTGAAGATCATGAACAACAAGTACAAAGAGGGTTGGATAGTTCAGAAGCTAAAGCAATTAAATAAAACAATGTTTCGTCGAAAGTCGACAAGTTGGGAATGTTATAACATGTACCTTTGGGGTGAGATTAGGGTGATTAACATGATAAGGAGATTATGTTATGATTTATATTAGTCGTATGACATCCGTGTGTTATGTTTTAATGTCAAGCGAGTTGTGGAACAAAAGTCGATGAAAGTCATCACAAGTTACACTCATAAGTTTTACTGAAAGTTTGGGTCCACTGTAACTGCAATTTTCTCCCAATATACTTAGAGTTATGGGGTGTTACACCCATCAAATTAAAGATCTATGAGTCTATTTTCCAATGCATTAAACCGTTTGTCAATATGACATCGGAGTAGAGAGATATGGGCATTTTTGCGATACTGCGCAAGCTGCTAGGTGACAAGTAGGTGTGTCACCTACTTGCTTAAATGAAAGCCCAAAAATGGACCATTTCGGGTCGTCCAAAGAGGCCTTTTAAAGGCCCATTTTCTTCATATATTAGACTTAAAATAGAGCATAATAACCAGACATAAGCTCTGCAAAGAATCCTCCCAAAAAATTTCCCACAAACCCTAATTGATTTTCTCTCCCTTTCAAGTTCTAATTAGAGGTAAAACCTAAAGTTTGAAGGACCAAGATAGGAGCTGAGTTATCCAACAAATAAGGTGAGTTTACTGCTCTCTTTCATCCAATTTTTCTTCTGTAAATTCATGGTAAGTCGTTCTATACTTGTAAGAACTCACGGGACGGTGATCGGAAGCCGTGAGTTCGAGTTATTCACTTGTAGCAGACTGTTTTGTAGACTGTTTTGTGTTGCTGTTGGGCTGAGTGTTTTACTACTATTTTGTGGATTTTTGGAGGAGGAAGGGGGTTTATAAACACCATATAAATGTAGGGTGGTTAGCTGGTCGTTCGTCATAACATTTTCGGGTCGTTTGACACTACTACGGTGGTCGTTTTGTGTACGAAGAGATTGGGGTGTGTTGGGATGTTTGGTAGTATTTGATGGTGTATATAGGGCTGGAAAATTATGTATATATGTTGTTATTTTTCTGTTCTTGTATTGTTGGTGTTATCTTGAATTTGGAGGAAGTAAGGATTATAGGGGAGATGCTGCCTGTTTTAATACAAAATAAGTTTGTCGTTCGTTGTGAGATAGTTGTACCTTTCGTAACTTAACGATAGTATTATTATCGTTCTTGTAGATTAAGGTGCAAAGAGGTGAGTTCAACTTGGTGATTGGAAAGATTGTGATAAGGTATGTTAAGGCTAAGCCTTCCTTCATTTTGGCATGATCTCGTAGCTACATGTGTTAGTAATGAGACAAAAAGAGAAGTTCATATTCATGAATTTATTCACACTATTCTAGTCTCATAAGTTACAATATTATTCCTTATCGAGACTCTATATTCAATTTTAGTATTGTCTTCTTCCAGTCAAGAGAGCAGCAAGCCTATATATACAGTATTACAGTATTTTCATTACCATCGAGCTATAATCGATGGGCAGGCCCCTATTGGGCAACCTCTGATCAGATGGAAAGTTATATACCGAGCCTACTGTGGCCGAGCGCCTATGAGCGAGCCCAGCATGGTCGAGATACATAGCCTAGTATGGCCGAGCGCCTATGAGCGAGCCTACTATGGCAGAGCAGTTATATATACCGAGCCTTATAAGGCCGTACAATTATTTTACTTACTATATTGAAGGAGTTGAGTCAGTATCAGCAGGTAAGTATATCTCCAGATCATCTTTGACTCCCAGTTACTTCCAGTTATTATATTATCAGTTCAGTTTCGATTTTCAGTTATGTTATTGCCTTACATACTCGGTACATTATTTCGTACTGACGTCCCTTTTCCGGGGACGCTGCATTTCATGCATGCAGGTTCAGATAGACAGACGAGTAGATCTCCTCAGTAGGTGTTTCCCGAGTTTCTCCTGATCGGTAAGCTCCACGTCTTTCGGAGTTGCCAGGTCTAGAGTTTTGTGTACATCTTATGTATATCTGTATATATGTTATGGGTAGGTCGGGGCCCTGTTCCGATCACAGTACATCTATCAGTAGAGGCTTGTAGACATATCCTGTTGGTTAGTGTTGTATGTTGGGTTTGTATAAATTGGTGGTTTATCAGCTGTAGTAGCTATGACGGCCTTGTCGGCCTAGCTTTATATTGATGTTTAGTTAACGCTAGTTTCCATTCATCTTTATATTTTGCTTCGCAAATTGTCTTGCAAGGTGGCCCCATGGCCAAAGTATGACATTATATGTTCAGAGTCCCTTAGTCGCAATATGGTACGCCAGATTAGGTGAGGCACCGGGTGCTGGTTTTGCTCCTAGGTTCGGGGCGTGACAAGTGACGAGCAATAAAGCATATCAAGTTCATATCACAAAAATTCAGTAAAGTACAACATGCTCTAAAAATCAGAGTTTGAATCAAATCATCTCGTTTAAACCCGATTCCAGTAAAAATCATTTGAAGATATTTTTTAATAGTTTTTCAAACAAAGTCTCAATGCAAAGGTGAGCAAAAATGATGAAATCATAAACAGCCACTCGGGCAAAGCATCACTCATATACAGCTACTCGGGCAAACCTCACAGTCACTCGTGCCACTCGGGCATACCTCACCATCACTCTTACCACTCGGGCATACCTCATAATCACTCATGCCTCATAGTCACTCAGCACTCGGCACTCGACACTCGCACTCAGTAGGTACCTGCGCTCAGTGGAGGTGTGTACAGACTCCGGAGGGGCTCCTTCAGCCCAAGCGCTATATCAAGCCAAATCATTGCATAAATCACTCAGGCCCTCGGCCTATATCAAATATGTTGTGGCGTGCAGCCCGATCCCATAAATATCCTCACAAATCAGGCCTTCGACCTCACTCAGTTATAAACCTCTCAAGCCACTTGGGCATTTCAGTAAAAATAGGGAACTCAGCCCAAAACAACATTTATATGCATCAAAACAGAGTAATAGAACTGAGTTATACAGTAAACAGGTATGACCATGACTGAGTATAGATTTTCAATCGAAAACAGTGAGAGGATAGTAAGAAAAGGCCCCTGGGGGTCCAAGCAGTACTGGCACAAGGCCCAAACATGGCATTCAGCACAATTTACAGTAACTCTTTCTAAAACACATAAGTATTATACAGTTTCAACAAAGTGTGCAATTCTACAGTTTCTACGGGACAGACCAAGTCAAAATCCCCAATGGTGCACGCCCACACGCTCGTCACCTAGCATGTGCGTCACCTCAAAATAGTAAAGACGATACGAAATCCGGGGTTTCATATCCTCAGGACAAGATTTACAATCGTTACTTACCTCAAACCGTGTAATTCTTTATTCCGATATGCCCTTGCCACAAGAATTTGTCTCCGAAAGCCTTGTATCTAGCCACAATTAATTCGATTCAGTCAATACCAATTATTGTAATTAATTCCATAAGGACATACTAATTTTCTAATAAAATCCGAAATTAACTCAAAAATCACCTGTGGGGCCCAGGCTTCGGAACCTGATAAAAGTTAAAAAATATGAACGCTCATCCAACTATGAGTCCAATCGTACAAATTTCACCAAATTTCGATATCCACTCGACCCTCAAATCTTTAATTAAATTCTATGAAGATTTCTACCATTTTTAACCCAATCTTTACTAATTTGAACTTATCAATCTTTCCACAACCTTATTGGTATGTATACATAATACTCTTACACCCAATAATCATACTATTATTCACCCATCTTTACTCCAAACTCGAAATTGAAGAATTAGGGAAAGAAATTCTTACCTCTTTGAAGCCCTAGCAAGATCCTTGTGAAATCTTCAAACCTTGAACAAGAATTGATGGATAAATGACTAAATCTTCACTTTCTCTCTCTAAAATGCTCTCACCTCTCTCTAAAATGTCAGATTTTGGCTCAAAAATGAGCTTCAAGGGCTATAAATCGAAGTTGGGTTGGGTAAAAAATTAGAAAGAATGGAAGCTCCGACGTAGTTATGCGATCACATAACAGGTATGCGGTCCGCATACCGGCCGCATAATTTGGCCTCCAAAGCTGGGCATTACTGAACCGATCTGCGGTCATTATGCGGCCCGCATACTTATTCTGCGGTCGCATAATGCACCGCAAAACCGGTTTGCGGTCTCATAGTGCACCGCAGATTTTTCTCAAATCTTGCCCCTCTCCTGATCCACTTTGCGACCATTATGCGATCCGCAGAGTGATTCTGCGAGCACATAGTGGTCGCAGAAATGACCCTCGGCACCACCAAACCTTAATTTCTTTAGCAAAAATTCTCCGGGGTCATTACACATAAGTCAACATCCGGTCAACCTTTTCAACTTAAATTCTAAACCTTGGGACTAAGTGCTCCAAATCATTTCAAAACCTCACCGGACCGAAAGCAATTACCTCGGCAAGCCAAATAACAACTGTAATTCACAATTTGAGCGGTAATTGGGGTAACGGGATTGCAATAGTCAAAACGACCTGTCGAGTCGTTACATCCTCCCCCCCTTAAACAAATGTTCATCCTCGAACGGGCTTAGAATTATACATGGAGTCTCAAATAGATGTGGATATTTGCTCTGCATCTACTGCTCGATCTCCCAAGTAGCTTCTCCGACTTGCTGGCCTCTCCACTACACCTTCACCGAAGCTATGTTCTTTGATCTCAACTTTCGAACCTTCCGGTCTAAAATGGCCACCGGCTCCACCTCATAAGTCAAATTACCGTCCACTTGCACTATGCTGATATGAGACGGATCCCCGACATACTTTCAGAGCATGGATACATGGAACATTAAATGAACACCTGATAGACTGGGTGGCAATGCAAGTTCATAAGCTACTTCTCCAATTTTCTTAAGTATCTCAAAAGGCCCAATATACCAAGGGCTCAACTTGACCTTTTTCCCGAACCTCAACACACCCTTCATTGGTGAAATTTTGAGCAGAACCTTCTCCCCAACCATGTAAGCAATATCACGAACCTTCCTGTAGGCATAACTCTTCTGTCTAGACTGCGCCGTGCGAAGCCGCTCCTGAATCACTTTAACCTGCTCTAAAGCATCTCGAACCAAGTCAATACCCAATAGCCTAGCCTCACCCGGCTCAAACCAACCAACCGGAGATCGACACCGTCTCCCATATAATGCCTCATACGGAGCCATTTTTATACTCGACTGGTAGCTGTTATTGTAAGCAAACTCCGCAAGTGGTAGAAATTTATCCCAAGAACCTCCAAAATCAATGACACAAGCACGTAGCATATCCTTCAATATCTGAATAGTGCGCTCGGACTGTCCGTCTGTTTGAGGGTGAAATGCTGTACTCAACTGAACTTGTGTGCCCAATTCTCGCTGCACTACTCTCCAAAACTGTGATGTAAACTATGTGCCTCGATTTGAAATGATGGACAATGGCACACCATGTAGGCGAACAATCTCGCGGATATAAATCTCAGCCAACCACTCCGAAGAATAATTAGTACCAACTGGAATGAAATGTGCAGATTTGGTCAACCGATCCATAATCACCCAAACCGCATCAAACTTCCTCAATGTTCATGGAAGCCCAACTATGAAGTCCTTGGTAATGCGTTCCCATTTCCACTACGGAATTTCAAGTCTCTGAAGTAATCCTCCCGATCTCTGATGCTCGTACTTTACCTGTTGACAATTTAAACACCGAGCTACAAACCTAACTATATCTTTCTTCATTTGCCTCCACCAATAATGCTGCCTCAAATCCTGATACATCTTCGCGGCACCTGGATGAATGGCGTATCGCAAACTATAAGCTTCCTAGAGAATCAACTCACGCAAACCATCTACATTAGGCACACATAGCCTACCCTACGTCCGTAATACACCGTCATCTGCAATAGTGACTTCCTTAGCATCGCCGTGCTGAACCGTGTCCTTAAGGACAAGCAGATGGGGATCATCATACTGGCACTCTCTGATGCGATCATATAAAGAAGACCGAGAAACCACACAAGCCAAAAATTTATTCGGCTCGAAAACATCCAATCTAACAAACTGTTTGGCCAAGGCCTGAATATCCAAGGCTAAAGGCCTCTCTGTTACTGGTAAGTATGCTAAGCTTCCCAAACTCTCCGCCTTACGACTCAAGGCATCAGCTACCACATTACCCTTTCCGGGATGATAAATAATGGTGATATCATAATCCTTAAGTAACTCCAACCACCTTCGCTGCCGCAAATTAAGATCCTTCTGTTTAAATAGATGTTGTAGACTCCGATGATCGGTATAAACCTCACAATGGACACCGTACAAGTAATTCCGCCAAATTTTCAAGGCATGAACAATAGCTGCTAGCTCAAGGTCATGTACCGGATAATTATTCTCATGTACCTTTAACTGTCTGAACGCATAGGCAATCACCCTACCGTCTTGCATCAGTACTGTGCCGAGACCAATACGCGACGTGTTACAATACACAGTATAAGACCCTGAACCTGTAGGCAACACCAATATTGTAGTTGTAGTCAAAGCTGTCTTGAGCTTCTGAAAGCTCTCTTCATATTCATCCGACAACCTGAACGGAGCACCTTTCTGGGTCAATTTAGTCATAGGCGATGCAATAGACGAGAAAACTTCCACGAAGCGATGATAATAACCGGCCAAGCCGAGAAAACTCCGAATCTCAGTAACTGAAGTTGGCCTGGACCAACTCTTAACTGCCTCTATTTTCTTTGGATCCACCTTAATCCCTTCACTGGACACTATGTGTCCCAAGAATGCTACCGAACTAAGCGAGAACTCACACTTAGAGAATTTGGCATAAAGTTTCTCCTCTCTCAGCCTATGTAGTACAATACTCAAGTGTCGTGCATGCTCCTCCTGGCTACGTGAGTACACCATGATATTATCAATAAATACTACAACAAATGAGTCAAGATATGATTGGAATACACTATTCTTCAAGTGCATGAATGCTACTGGGGCATTTGTTTGCCCAAACGACATCATAAGGAATTCATAGTGACTATAACGAGTCCTGAATGCCGTTTTTAGAATATCCGAATCCCAAATTTTTAACAGGTGGTACCCAGATCTCAAATCAATTTTGGAGAATACCCTCGCTCCCTGAAGTTGGTCAAATAAATCATCAATACACGGCAAATGATACTTATTCTTGATTGTAACTTTGTTCAACTGAATGTAATCGATACACATCCGTATAGTACCATCTTTATTTTTCACAAACAGAACCAGTGCACCCCAAGGCGACATACCAGGCCTAATAAACCCCTTATCAAGAAGTTCCTGAAGTTGCTATTTCAATTCTTTTAACTCAGCTGGTGACATACGATACGGAGGAATAGAAATGGGATGAGTGCCCTGCACCAAGTCAATACCGAAATCAATATCCCTGTCGGGCGGCATACCCGACAGGTCTGCAGGAAATACATTAGGAAAGTCTCTCACTACCGGTGTTGAATCAATAGTAGGAGTATCTGCATCAATATCTCTCACAAAAGCCAAGTATGACAAACACCCCTTCCCAACCATACGTTGGGCTTTCAGATAAGAAATTACCTTGCTAGGAGCATAGTCTAGAGAACCTCTCCACTCAACCTTTGGCAACCCCGGCATGGTCAACGCCATGGTTTTTGTGTGACAGTCTAGAATAGCATGACATGGAGACAACCAATCCATACACAGAATTACATCGAAATCAACCATATTGAGCAATAGAAGATCAACTCTATTCTCCAATCCCCCAATAGTTACCACACATGACTGATACACATGGTCCACAATAATAGTATCGCCCACCCGCGTAGATACACAAATAGGTGAAACTAAGGGCTCACGGGGTATATCCAAATGATGAGTAAAGTACGATGACACATATGAATAAGTAGAACCAGGGTCAAATAATATAGAAGCCTCACTATGGCACACTGAGACAATACCTGTGATCACTGCATCTGAAGCAATAATATCTGGTTTGGCAGGAAAAGCATAGAATCGGGCCTGACCGCCCCCTGATCGGCCTCCCCCTCTTAGGCGACCCCTAGCTACCTGACCCCTACCCCAAGCTGGTTGGGCGGGCGGTGAAGTAACTGGTGCTGAAGTTGTAGTCTGACTTCTGTACTGCACTAGACCTCCTGAGCGACGAGGACATTGTCTCCACATATGCCCAAATTCCCCGCACTCAAAGCAGCTCCCCGGTACTGGTGGTGGTGCTGATTGAATCGGGCCCCGAGAACCAGAATAACTGCTAGAAGCACCCGGTGCAAATGAACCCTGATCTGAAGAGGCACGGGATGAACTCTGGGCTGGAAGGGTGCCGAGGAATGGCTGACCCTGATGAGAACTGTATGAACCATGGCTGGATGATGCACCACGGTGAACTGGACGACCCGTTTGAGCGTGCCTGTAAGGACGACCCCTACCATGGTAAAACTGTCCCCCTGAAGGAACACCGCTGAAATCACCTGGACCACGAGGCCTCTTGGCCTCCCTCTCTCCACGTTCCTGACTATGGACCACTTCTATCTGTCGAGCAAAGTCAACTACCTTATCAAAAGTAGCACCCGATACTCTCTCCCGAGTCATGACTAACCACAACTGATATGTGAGGCCATCAATGAACCTCCTAATCCTCTCCCTATCAATTGGAACCAACCAAACTGCGTGACGAGCCAATTCAGAAAACCTTATCTCGTACTGGGTCACAGACAAGCCATCATGCCAAAGCTGCTCAAACTGTCTACGCAGCTCCTCCATGCGAGACTATGGCACGAACTTCTCCAAAAAGAGAATAGAGAACTCCCGCCATGTAAGTGGTACTACACCGACCGGCCTGCGCCTCTCATAAGTCTCCCACCATCTGAAGGAATCTACAGAAAACTGAAAAGTAGTGAATGGGACCCCACTGGTCTCCAAAATACCCGATGTCTGAAGCATCCGCTGGCACTTATCCAGAAAACCCTGAGCATTTTCTGACTCAGCACCGCTAAATGATGGAGGTCGAAGCCTCCCAAGCCTCTCCAGTCTCCTCTGATCATCATTTACTATAACAAGGACTGCCGAGGCCTGAGTAGCAACAGCCGGCTGGGCCGGTATTGCCCCTGGTATCTGAAGTCCCTGCACTACCTACTCTGGAGCGCGGGAAACAGGGGTGTGAGTACCTGCCCCGATCTGAGAAGTGGCTGGTGTGTCCTGAGCCGAAACCACCTGAGCAAGGCTAGTGCAAACTATCAATATATGAGTCAAAGCCTCTTGTAGGTCTGGAATCTCAATGAGCACAGCTGGTGCCTGAGCGGGTCCCTCCGGCTCTACTATATTTGGAATCTGCTCCTGAGCTAGAGCAACTGGTGGTGCTACAGGTGCCTCTCCAACTGCTGTACGAGTGACACCTCGACCTCTATCTCGGCCCCGGCTTCTACCAAGGCACCCACCTCTCGTGGCCCTAACTGGTGGCACTGGTGGCTGACCGTCCGATCCGGTAGTACGTGTTTTCACCATTTGTGAGAGAATAGAATAACATAATTTTAGTTTTCCGGAATCAATAAGTTTGCACGATAGATTACAAGAAAGTGAAATTTTCCTAAAGGTTCGGCAGCCTCTCGAAGATAAGTACAGACGTCTCAGTACCGATCCTCAAGACTCTACTAAAACTGCTCATGACTCGTGAGACCTATGTAACCTAGGATCTGATACCAACTTGTCACGACCCAAAATCCCAACCTGTCGTGATGGCGTCTATCATGGTACTAGGCCAGCTGACTCTTAAATCTCTGCCAACCACTTCGAGGAATAGGTAACTGCCACAGGAATGAAATGCGCTGACTTAGTCAGCCTATCCATAATGACCCAAACTGCATCGAACTTCCTTTGAGTCCGTGGGAGTCCAACAACAAAGTCTATAGTGATACACTCCCACTTCCACTCAGGAATATCTAACCTCTGAAGTAAACTACCAGGTCTATGATGCTCACACTTTACCTGCTGGAAAATTAGGCACCGAGCTACATAGGCAGCTATGTCCTTCTTCATTCGCCTCCACCAATAATGCTGCCTCAAGTCCTGATACATCTTGGCAGCGTCCGGATAAATAGAATGCCGGGAACTGTGGGACTCCTCAAGGATCAGCTCACAAAGTCCATCCACATTAGGCATGCAAATATGAGCCTGCATCCTCAAAACTCCGTCATCTCCAACAGTAACCTGCTTGGCACCACCATGCCGCACTATGTCTCTAAGGACATGTAAATGAGGATCGTCATCCTACCGATCTCTGATGCGCTCAAATAAAGAAGACCGAGCAACTGTATAATCTAGAACACGGCTGGGCTCAGAAACATCTAACCTCACGAACTGGTTGGCCAAGGCTTGAACATCTAATGAAAGCGGTCTCTCACCAACTGGAATATATGCAAGGCTACCCATACTGACTGACTTTCTACTCAAAGCATTGGCCACCACATTGGCCTTCCCGGGAAGATACAATATGGTGATATCATAGTCTTTCAATAGCTCCAGCCACCTCCTCTGCCTCAAATTGAGTTCCTTCTGCTTGAACAAATACTGCAAGCTCCGATGATCAGTGAATACCTCACATGGCACGCCGTAAAGATAGTGCCTCCAAATCTTCAGCGCGTGAACAATGGCTGCCAGCTCTAGATCATGAACAGGGTAATTCTTCTCGTGAACCTTCAGCTGCCGTGAAGCATATGCAATAACCTTGCCACCCTGCATCAATACCGCACCCAGACCAATACGAGATGCATCACAATATACTGTATAAGATCCTGAGCCTGTGGGTAATACCAATGCTGGTGCCGTAGTCAAAGCTGTCTTGAGCTTCTGAAAGCTTGCTTCACACTCGTATAACCACCTGAACGGGGCACCCTTCTGGGTCAATCTGGTCAACGGGGCTGCCATGGATGAAAACCCCTCCATAAATCGACGGTAATAGCCCGCCAAACCCATGAAACTACGGATCTCTGTAGCTGACGTGGGTCTAGGCCAATTCTGGACTGCCTCAATCTTCTTAGGATCCACCTGAATACCCTCTGCTGATACAACGTGACCCAAGAAAGCAATTGAACTCAACCAAAACTCGTATTTTGAGAACTTAGCATATAACTGGCTGACTTTCAGAGTCTGAAGAATGATCCGAAGGTGCTGCTCATGCTCCTCTCGACTGTGGGAGTAGATCAAGATATCATCAATAAACACAACAGCAAAGGAATCCATGTAGGTTTTGAACACGCGGTTCATCAAATCCATGAATGTTGCTGGGGCTTTTGTCAGCCCAAATGACATCACTAGAAATTCATAATGCCCATACCGAGTCCGAAAAGCTGTCTTAGGAATATCGGATGCCCTAATCCTCCACTGATGGTAGCCAGATCTCAAATCAATCTTTGAAAACACTTTGGCTCCCTGAAGCTGATCAAATAAATCATCAATCCTCGGCAATGGATATTTGTTCTTGGTGGTGACTTTGTTCAACTGCCGATAATCTATACACATCCTCATCGATCCATCTTTCTTCTTCACAAACAACACCAGTGCACCCCAGGGCAAGACACTAGGTCTAATGAAGCCCTTATCAAGCAAATCTTGCAACTGCTCCTTTAATTCTTTCAACTCTGGTGGGGCCATGCGATAGGGCGGAATGGAAATAGGCTGAGTGCCCAGAGCCAAATCAATGCAGAAATCAATATCCCTGTCGGATGGCATCCCCGGCAGGTCTGCAGGAAACACCTCTGGAAACTTACGAACAACCGGCACTGAATCCATGGAAGTAACCTCCGCACTAGAATCGCGGACATAAGCCAAATAAGCTAGACACCCCTTCTCCACCATATGCCGAGCCTTCATATAAGATATAACCCTGCTGGCAGAATGGCCAAGATTCCCTCTCCACTCTAATCGAGGCAACCCCTGCAAGGCTAAGGTCACCGTCTTGGCGTGACAATCTAATATACCATGATAAGGTGACAGCCAATTCATACCCAGTATGACATCAAAATCAACCATGTAGAGAAGTAGAAGATCTACACGAGTCTCAAGACTCCTAATGATGACCACATGTTGCAGAGGTTTAAAGAGAAACTGAACATTTGTTATGAGCTGGACATATTTCTGCTATAATAACTCCAAAACTGCACTGCTTGGCCACGTCATGGGAAACTATAATACTAGGAACAAAGTGAGATACTTAATGCGTAATGTCCTAAGTGGCCATAAAAGTAATACTAAGATAGGCAAACAGTGGATTTTCTTATGATGAATTTGTGAGGATCCCAAGTTTCAGAGTAACTTTCTGTGGTCAAGTTCACAGAGCATTGCAGTGCTATCTTGTAAAATAAACTCCCACAAAAGTGTGGAGATCCAGGGAGTTTTACTATAGCTTACTCTTTAGGCACTCTAAATTTTGATTAGTCTTTAGGTGATTTCAATTAATCTAATGCCATTATCTATTTACAGGAAAATAGTTTAGGAGATTGGAGAGTTAAGGTCGGTGCCAATATTTTTGCAGCTGGCAGACCAAACGAGTATAACACCCGAGGGGATAGTAGAAGATGTTTTGGTGCAGGTGGATAAGTTCGTATTTCCTGTATATTTAATAGTGGTGACTATAGAGGAGAACAAGGAGGTCCCCCTCATCCTAGGAAGACCATTTTTAGCAACGACTAGAGCTATACTAGATACACATGATAGAAAACTCATTCTTAGAGTGGGTGAAGAGACTGTGACTTTCGAGATGAATGTAGCAAGTGTAGTAAAAAAGGAGAAGCCAGGTGCAAATGTTGAATGGAAGGTGAAGAGTTCAAAAGAGAAGGCTCTAGTGATTGAGAAAGACAAGTGTGGGGGTGTACCCCAAGAAGGCTGAGAAGAAGTTGTCTGCGTGGATGTGTGCACTAGTTTGGGCACGTGGAATGGAGCCCGACTTCGACTTAGACCCCGACTGAAAATTCAGGAAAATTTCCTTTACCTTATGCTTTTTAATAGTGTGTCATGGGGACATGCCACAATGTAAAGTGTGGGGTAGGGGGATATTTGTATGTTGTATGTATATGTATTTTAGTTTTTGTTAATTTTAGTAGTTAGAGATTGAAAAAAATTTGAAAAAAACATAAAAAGTTTAAAACTTTTGATTTTTCCCGACGATGGATATCATTCGACGGGTTTCTTGAGGGATTAAAGTCGAAAGAAAAATACAAAAAGATTTTCTTTTGGTAGGTAGTGTAATAATTTGACCTTGGTTTTTCTTTGTGCCGCGGTTCTTTTCCAAGGGTTTTGATTGAACCGGGTGTAGTTAGTTTTATTTTATTAGTTGTAGGAAACCTTGTTCTATGATTTGAATTGAAGCAATATCTCTTGAATTTATTATTCCTAGAGAATAGTAAGTGCTTTAGTTATGACTCTTAGGCTCAGTTTTTTGACTCTTGCATAAGTACCTTAAATCGTATGATCTTAACTTTGCTTAACTGCTTACACTAGAGTGTCTTGATGAGTCCAATCCTGAGTGAGTTATGTGCCATGTGTGTGTGTGTAAGGTTTTGTGTTATTCTGTGCATTGAATTTGATGTCTAGAACTTGCCCCGTATGTTTGCAAAGAGAAATAGTAGTTTTATTCAGTCTTGGAAGTGATATAGGCATTCCTTTGTTGTACCATTTATATATTTTACCCACCTAATTGTTATGTATCTTAGTTAACTCTTTTGAGCCTATAATCCTATTTCTTTGGTAACCACATTACAAGCCTTACCCTTTTGTTTGAATTGACCATCTATTTGAACCATTTACCTCCCACGAGCACTTAAAATTGTTATGAACTTTGTAAAAGTTGAAGTGTAAGGTGGTTGGTTTGGCTTTTGAGTGGAACTAATGAAATAAGGAGAAAGGTGCACTTTTTTGAAAAGGTAAGAGCCACTTGCATTGAACAAGAAAAGGAAAAAAAATAGTTGTATTATTATGAATGAGATTCATTGATAAGCAGTAACTCTTGATGCAATTGTGCTTAAAGAATAGAGAGTTAATGCATGTTGATGTTAAGGTGGAGAATGGTTTGACATAAGTATGTGGTTTGAACAATGAAATGTATGTATTAAAGTGCTTAGGGAGGTGTAATCACTCTTATATCTAAATGTATCCTACCTGTCCCGCAACCTACATTACAACCATTTAAAGTCCTATTTGATGCTTGACTGAATGAACTCGATAAGTTGAGGAGTACACTACATCCAAGCCTATGGTTCATCTTTTGTGGCATATGAATGTTGTTTCTGAGAGTTAGTAAATGCTTTCTATCTTGAGTTCCTGATTGTTCTTAATTTTTATTGTGTGTGGAACTACTCTCGTTTGTTGTGCGAGGGCACATGATTCATGAAGGAAAGGTAATATTATTGACCTCTATGTTAGAGTAAGTGAGTGAGTTGTGAATAATGCGCGGTACTTGTGAGTCAAATCTTCAGGTGAAGATGTTACACTATTGTGCTTAGTCTATTTCAAATATTCTTGGTGTGATGAGTTAGGAGAGTTGCTCAGTAAGGTTGTGTCTAAATAAAGTGTGGTTTGATTGCTCGAGAACCAGAAATGGTTTAAGTGTGGGATATTGATTGTAGGCTATAATCTCATATTTTAGTCGATTATTACATTTCAATTTACTTCACTTTAGTTGAGTTTGAGCTTTAATCGCTAGTGTTTTGCACTAATTGTGTCTTTTATGCCTTGTAGGAGTGATTTCGAGTTATGTAGATGTTATGGAACGAATTCAAATGATTTGGAGCTTTGAAGTCATAGTAAAAACCCAAGGAATTAAGCCGGGATCGTGTTCAGGGATCAACGGATGATAGTGGAACGAAATGAAGAATCGAGCAGGCATATTGCGCAATGTCTAGTGAACTACACATACCTTTTCGTTCGGAACTCCATTTAGGCTCCACAGTATATTGTTGGAAAGATAATTCAAAGGGCTACAACTGTCATGCGTTACATGTTCACCAATTTCCAATAGCACATGGGGAAAAGTACGTGGCAAGTGCGCGGCCGCGCACTGACCGTGCATATGGAGCAGAACAGTGTGAAACGTGCGCTGCCAAGTGCGCGGGCACACATCCAGGTGCGTGGCCGCGCACGTCCAACTCCAGAAAAGTGTCCTTTTTAGCGTAGGATAAAGTGTATTTGCTTGGGCCCAACCCTACTTGGTATATATACATAGAAAAATAGTATTTTGAGGACTTTTGAAATAATTTAGACCTAAGGAAGCTAAGGAGAAGAGGGAGAAGCAAGAGCATAAGGATTTCACCATTCATCCTCACTCAGAACAAGGGTTTGGATGTTTTATGTTTTCCTTTGACTTAAACTTAATTGTGATGAATTTCTCCATATCCATGGAGTAATTCTTCCTTAGGGATTGATGGATTTGGTATTTTGAGAATTGTTTGTGGATATTAACTCTAATTTTATGTATTGAATCATTTTGGGTATTTTCATTATTGCATATATATTCACATGTTTATGTAATCGAAAGAGGCATAATTTGTGATGTTTTGCATTATATTGTTGGTTGAATTCGTTGATTCTTCTTAGTAATCGAAAGAAGCTAGTTGAATTATTGTTTAGACCTAGTTAAGAGGATAATCGATTAAGGTTCTCCTAAAGATTAACCCACTGCGAATTCTTGCATATCTTTAGTGAGCTTAACTTAGTTTATATTGTGAGGTTGAGACTTAATCGAGAGAGGGGTTTCTACTGAACATTCGAACTAATAATATAGTGAATTCGAGAGACTCACTTGATTCATAGAGTGAAGTAACTAGAGTTAATTCCCACAAATCCAAATTGTTGATCATCTTGAATAGCAATTAGACTAGACGCTACGAAAACACTATTTAAATCCAATCCCTGAGGATACGATTATTTTTTATACTATATTCGACTAGCGAGCATAATTTTGTGTTGTGTTTTTAGCTCGTCAATAGCAGGTCGTAGTTTTTACACCTTTTGAGCCGGGTGTTTTCCTCGTAAAATTTCTTGTGTTCTTTATTTTGCATTATTTATTTCGCAATTATAGTGTAAGGAACACATAGAAGAATCAGGTCCTTCGATAATCTAGTGCATGCAAAAATCAGGCACCACACAAATCATCTCACTCTTGTGTGGTTTTGAAGTATACCATCAACAGAAATATTTTTGGGATACCAATGCCTAGGTCCCTTCAATTCACATATGCGTTGTCCTTATCTTGTAGATATGATTCGGTTCGATCATTTTCTTTAATACACGCCTGCATTCTACAAATATTTTCCTCTCTCCCGTCTAAGACATCATGGAATGTTGAAGATGAACTCCTATGTGTAACTTTTCATGGTAACCACTGATACACATAATTATAGATGGCCTATGGTTCAATTGATCAAATGCCCCTTTCATCACTGTAATTTTATCATCTACATCCAAATGAAAAAACTAGTGTTCCAAGCAATAGTGTCTCGTATTTATGCCAAGCTTGTGCAATATTTGTTTGCAAAAACATTATATCATCAACTGTAATGTGTGTGTTCCGCGTTATCTCTGTTATGACCATAATTGTACTTAGCTCGGTCACTTAAGAATTCTCTGAGGTGCCCATTCTTCAATAGTGTTGCCACTTTTTTTCGGAGGTGTCGGCAGTCCCCTGTCCGGTGGCCATTCATCCCATGGTATTCTTACCATAAGTTGGGATACCTTTGGCTGGGATCAGATCTCATTGGTCTAGGGAATCATACCTCCTTGATGTTTCTCAAGGCTGGCACCAATTCCACTATACTGACGTTGAAGTTGTATATTCTGATAACTTTGGGTAAGAGGAATCCCGTGAACCCGACGTTTCTTTATCCTGCGGTGATCTATTGTTGCGACCATGATCAGTCCTCGAAGTCCGTATGTTCGTGTCATAGTCATCCTTTGATTTTTCTCTGTTCTTCTCCGTCATTTGGCCGATAATGGAAAGTCAACCTGATCATATTTGATCCTTATTTTTGACTCGTACTGGTTGTGGATATCTACCCAAGTCATTACTTGAAACTCAAGCAGGCTTTCCTTTAGCTTCCGGGAAGCGTCTGAACTTCTCGGATTCAATCCTATAGTGAATGCTTCAGTCGCCCATTCATCCGGGACAGCCGGGAGCAATATTCTTTCCTTCTGGAATTGGGTAACGAATTCCCATAGTAACTCGAACTCTCCCTGTGCAATCCTGAATATATCGGCCTTCCGGGCTTGTACTTTTCTGGCCCCGGCATGGACCTTGATGAAAGAGTCCACGAGCATCTCACACGAATCTATGGAATGCTCGGGTAATAATGAATACCATGTCAGAGCTCCCCTAGTGGGAGTTTCTCCAACTTTCTTTAGCAACACAGATTCAATTTCATGAGGAGCTAAATCATTTCCTTTTACCGCTATTGTGTAGGTGGTAATATGCTCCTAAGGGTCTGAAGTTCCGTCATACTTTGCTACTTCAGGCATTTTGAACCGCTTCGGGGTTAATTCTGGTGCTGCATTCGGCTTGTACTGCAATTGAGTATACTTCTTTGAGTCCGGGCCCTTTAGTACTGGTGGCGCGCCCGGTATTCGATCCATGGGGGCGTTTACTTCACTCATAAACCGTAAAAGTTCGTTCTTGAAAGGATCGTTCTCATTATTAAGACCGGATCCGCTCCCCCCAGCTCTGTTGGATCCAACTTTACCCCTGAGAGTGTTGTTAGCGACTCTCTGCGTTATTTGATTTGTGGGAACACCGGGAGGAATTGGATCTCGTCTGTTTGCATTATTAGAAGCCCCCGATAATGCCTTCTTCAACTCCGTCATAACCTTATCCTGCCGCGTGAGATGGCCTAGAATGATAGCATGTTGCTCTTGCAAGACCCTTACCGCGTCAACGACATGTTCCTCATCAGCATCATCGGGAGTTGTCTCCCGAAAATGTCAAGGATACTGTCTGTCATGCACTGGTGTGGCTCATTCCCTCATTGTGAGTGTCACTGATTGAGTCCTCACAATGAGGCTGATACCCTCGAGTCTCAGGGTTGTGCGTGTTGTTAACATTGTTATCTGCAATTTTTTGTGATTTTTTCTATGACTAAATAATCAAAGCAAGTTAGTAAAAAAGGCAAGGAACAATTTAATTGCACAATTGTCTAGGCCCCACAGTGGGTGCCAAACTGTTTACCCGTAAAATGGCATAGTTGAATCTATACGTGGTTTCTAGACAAGTGAACAAATTTGATACTGAAATGATAAAATAATTGAAGAATTATGCAATACTTAGCCTTAAAATGTAGATGAAACAGCAGAGATGACAGTTCCGGGAATAAGATTTTCGGGCACAGCAATGATGAGATATAAAAACGAGAAAGTAAAATTGTATTAAGCTTTGTATAGAATGTAGTGTAATTGTGCCAGAAAATTTGTGTCATTTACAATGATAACTGAGCTCACTATTTATAGTTACGTCTAGGGAAGAAGGTCCTAGGATCTTGCTCTCCTTTAATGTCAATTATGAGGGTCATTGATGAAGATGTAACGGTGAAATAAATGTCAAATTTTCTGTAACGGGCCGCCGTCCTTAATGCCGCAGAATATTCCTTATTAAATGCTCTCAGGCTCATAGCATTTAATACACATTTATGAACGTTATCCCGGTTGATGACAAGCGGAATAGCTATACGTTCGGTCTTTGGTCATCCCCGTCTTGGGTTCCACGTATCCTTCCTTTAGATGACCACGTGTCATATCATATTTTACCCTATGCAATATCATCAACTGTACTAAGTGGCAATTGTGATCCAAGTTATGTGGAGGCAAATGCTTTGTCACGTCTGGCATGTAGGTAACTTGTTGCTACGATTTACATTTTAACATAATACATATAATAATTCATACATTTAGAAATTTACGTTGTCATACTGAATAATGCAATAAGCAATAATAGATTGCACACTAAAGATATATTTTCGAAATCTGCATTATCACACTGGACGGGATCTTTACACATTTAGTCGGCCATATTCATTATTTATTTTTTCTAGTCATATACAGATATAATACATAAATTATACATATATTACACATTCACTGCCTATTTTTAGTTTAAGCGATTGGGTGACAACTATTTGGATTAATTCTTCCTCTTTATAAGTCGTTCGTATAGGGCGCTAAGCCCAAATAAAGGATTAGGTCTCAGACTGTGTCCGTAGCACGCTCTGAGTATGTACATTTATTGACCAATACACCCATGTGTGCTAGCATCTTCTGTATTGGTAAGTCCAAGTTCGGGTATATGGCAGGTCAGTGGGCACCTTAAAATGTTCATCCTTTCCTAGTTTAGAAAGATCATCGGCGTGAGGGAAGTTCCATATGCGGAGTCGGACCTATTAAGATTGAGTTTGTAATAAGGTCCTTCCTATGTCAATTCACGTACGACTTATGCTGATACAGATTGGATCAGGTATTGTGTTGACAGTAATGCCTAGATTTTTAGTCAGTTTTATCGGCCAAACATGGTCAAACTTTCATACTACATTAAAAAATATATAATATCTTAATAAAAAATATCTCACTTTACTTGTCAATATAAATAATTAATTAACTAATGGAGCATCTAGTCTTAAACTCAAGAATAACACAATGACCTACATTAAATAAAGTGATTGAAAGCTCTATATGTACTACGTTCGACTAGAATTTGTTAAGAAAATATTCACCAAGTTTCCAAGCGGACTACTGATCAAGTATACGCTAAATTAAGTTTAAATTAGTTGCTACTACTTAGTAAAATGTGTAACTTAAATTAATCATTTATTATAAATTCAACAAAATAAAGTGGTGCATATGCTAATACTTGACGATTTATCTCAAAAATTAGGATGAAACTTTAAACCTTGATTATTCAATCTCTGTTTTGTGTTTTTTTAGATGGAATATCATAGTTGGATGTATAATAAGAATTATCCTAATCAACTTGGATTGGGGGAAGATTTTGTAAAAGGAGTTGATGGGTTTATTCGGCATGCAATGTCACTTTCTTCATTTCGAATTGAAGGGATGATAAGGTGCCCTTGTGTGAAGTGTAAATGTAACGACCCGATAGGTCGTTTTGAGTACTAGCTCCCTTTTATGTGTTTCTAGACTTTTTATAGCTCAATTTGATGATTTATGACTTGTGTGTGTAGTCTATATTGAGTTTCGGAAAGTTTATATGTAAAATTTTAAAGAAAATATGATTTTTGACTTTAAATGTGGCTAGAGTTGACCACTGTCAACGCTTTTGATAAACGACCTCGAATTGATGTTTTGACGATTTCGCAGCTTCGTATAATAATTTTGGACTTGTACACATGTTCCGTTGGGGTCCAGGGTGATCCGAGGCCGTTTCGGTACTGTATGTGAAAAATTGAGTTTCGAACTTGAAACTCTTGAGTTTAAATAATCAATTCTTGAATTTAGATGTTATTTTAATGATTTGAGCATGCGAGCGAGTTTTTATGTTGTTATTACACTAGTGTGGATGTATGGATTGGAGCCCGAGGGGCTCGGATGAGTGTCGGATGCGTTGCTGATGGTTTTCGACAACTGAAGCAACAACTGATGTTGCTGAACTGCAGGTTTCGCATTTGCGTGAATCTGTTCACAAATGCGAGCCTCGCATTTGCAAGGTCAGGCTTGCATTTGCGATACTGGAGGGGGTAGGGGCAGCTTCGCGTTTGCTAAGCTATGATCACATTTGCGAAGGTGGTAGACTTCGCTTTTGCGATGGTTCTGTCGCATTTGCGACTAGGAGGGAGTTAGGAAAGCTTCGCATTTGCGAAGCTCTGCTTGCATTTGTGGACTACCAAGGTTCGTATTTGCGATGAAGTAATCGGTTTTCCGATATTGAAGGCTCGGAGACTGGTTCGCAATTATGATCAGTTGTTCGCTTTTGCGAATACGAGTTCACAATTGTGATATCTGCAATTGGGTAAATTGTGGAGATTTCGGGACTTATCTTATTTTACAGTATTTTTGAGACCTAAACCCCATAGAAATAATTTTTGGAGAGCAATTTCTTTCCAAATTCATAGTTTAGTAATCTTAACTTGTTTTGGTCAATTTTTATAACTTTTTCATGAATTTTATCATCAAATCTAAGAATTTCAAAGTAGAAATTGGGGGATTCGGATTTCGAAACAAATTACATATTCGGGCTTGGGGGTGAATGGGTAATCAAAATTTGGTCTTAATTTCGGATTTCGATCACGTGGGCCCGAGTTGACTTTTTGTGACTTTTTCAATTATGTTAAAGATTGAACTTTTGGCATTCGAGGATAGTTTTTAAATCTTGTTTTAACTTATTTGAATAATAGTTAACTAGATAATGGTGTTTTGGAGGCTTTTGTTTTAAAGAAAAAGTCGTGTTGGATTGTTAATTGTGTTCCGAAAAGAGGTAAATGTCTTGATTTGAGGGAAATAAGGTATAATCGAGTCTATTTGCTATGTGATCTACATGTTGGGGCAGCGTATATACAAGATGATGAGTGTATATGCGTTGGTTATGAGATAAGGATGCGTGTAGAATTATCCTTACTTGTGCCATGTTACTTCGTGTATTATGTCTTCCATACTTTATATAAATTATTCAATTCTTTAATTACATGTATTTAAGTTATTTTTATGTTGGAATTTTTTTGGTATTGGGTGTTGAGATCGTTGAATTGTTGATTGGTTGTTGGTGCTAAACTGTTGGAAGATTTTCATATAACGAGTTGTGTTCAAATTCTATTATTCATGTTGAACTTGCTTGCCACCTTGCTTGGTATTGTGTTGTATATGATGGTGGTGAGGAAGAGTGAAATGTACAAAAGATGTTGCTGTACTTGTGAGGAAGAGTGAAATGCACGAAGGGTGTTGCCATGCTTGTAAGGATGAGAGATTGAGAACGAAGAGTATTTCCGTGCTTATTCATACATTGATATTATTGAACCAAGGGTGTTTCCATGATTGAGGTAAAGTGAAGATATGCACGAAGGATGTTTCCGTACTTTTTATTATATTATGATGTGAAGATAAGAGTAAAAGCACGAAGGGTGATGCCGTGTAATTTTGCAAATTTCATTGCTCTTTACTTGCTGTTCAAAGTGTGGACTTGGCTTTGTGGATTTGTTATGTACTTTTGAAAGAATGTTCGGAATTGTTGAAAAACTACGAGTTGAGGCTTACTCAGTGACACTTTACTTTATTTTTTCCGTTTTATGCCCATTTACTTGTGTACTCGTTATCTCTTTTACTTGTCATTATCCTATTGTTATATTTTATACTTTATCTTCTATTTTATTTTTTCTTGATATATAACTACACATATTTATTGTAGGTGTCTTGTCTTAACCTCGTCACTACCTCGTCGGGGTTAGGTTCGACACTTACTGATTACATTAGGTCGATTGTACTCATACTATACTTTTGCAATTTTTGTGCATATTCAAACATCGGTACCAGCGGAGTCCCAAGAGAAGCTTAGCGGATATCAGACAGGTGATTTGAGGTAGAGTTGCATTCCATTCACAGGCTTTAGTGTCATCTTCTTATTCCTATTATACTATTCTATCTTTCAGACAATGTTTCACTTCTTTCAAAACAATGTATTTAGTAACTCTAGAAACTCATGTACTTGTGATTCCACGTCTTGGGATGGTTTGCATTAGATGTTAGTTTTAGACTTATTATGTATATCTCCGAGTTGCTTTTACACTATGTTATTATCTTATCACTATAACAAAAGATGGTTTTAGCGGCAATTGTTTTAGTGGCAATAGCATAATTGCCGCTAAAGTATATAGTAAAGGTAAAGTATTAGCAGCCAAATAGTATTGGTCAGCAATAAGTATATTTTTAGTGGCAATTCAAGAGAATAGCCCGCAAAAATTTTGTTTTTACTTTTTCTCTTCCCTCCAGTTTATTTTTCGCTCTAAATATTTTCCCTCCTATATAATTTACCACTCCAACATTTCTAAAAACAAATACTACGAATCTCATTGTAATTTGGACTTCAAACTACGGCTCTTCCATAAGCTTTGCAAGGTTCCAGGAGTAAGAAAACCTAACATTGCAATATGGCCTTCAACAAATAAAATTTTCCGTAGGTTGTAGGTACGATTTTGATTAATCTCTTTATTTCTAATTCTATATTTTTCAATCTCTCTTTATACACTTTCTATCTCTATCTCTATCTTTTAGAATTTATGATTCAATGGTTATGACAACAAAAAGATTGAACCTTTTTGACTCAATACCTAAAAACCCAACTCAATATTTCCCCTTATAAGCACCTTTCTTCGCTAAATCTCATGTTTTATTGTTTTGGTATTCTTTGTGCTTAAAACCATAGCGGACTTTAGCGCTTTCTACAAGGTCTTGTTTGTTAATAATGTGTTGACTGCCATTGAATAGCTTTTGCTCTATGTTTTTACATATGTGTTTATTAAGGCAGATGATGAAAATTTCGTCTCCTGGGACTCACTACTAAAAATCAGGGCAAAATCGTCCAAACAAACCGACCAAAATTGGTCGGTAATGGCTAATAACCGTCCAAAACGTGATCATTTACGTGTGGACGGTATTTTGAAGGTCTAAAGGGTATACCGACTAAAGTTGGTCGGAAATTACCGACCAAAATTGGACGATATGCTTTAAACGACCATCTGACAATGTAATTGGTTTACCGACCAAATGGTCGGAATATTATTTTATTAATTTAATTTTACTGATCAAAGTTTGTCGGTGTATTAAATTTATTAATTTTTTATACCGACCAACTTTGGTCGATACTAGAAAATATGTTTATTTTTATAAATTATTAAAATTTAAAAAAACGACCAACTTTGGTCAGTAAACTGAGCAGTGCAGGCAGAAAACCGACCAAAGTTGGTCGGTAATGTTGAATTCTGGGAATGCATTGTACATTAACCGACCAACATTGGTCGGTAATGTGCAATTTAATTTTTTTTATTTACCGATCAAAGTTGGTCGATTTTCTGGGTTTAATTTTGACATAAGGTGTCTGTTTTGGTAGTTACACCATCTGCCAAATCAAAACAGCATACCAATACCCCAATTCACATCTAATAATCACCAATTCATCTTATAAAATCCCTAATTCAGCACAAATCCAATCAAATATCCAACAACAACAACCAAACATCCAATTAATATTTTAAAACTAACAAATTAAAGTTCAATTGAATATCACAATCCAAAACCAAGAAAAAACTAATTACAACAAGTTAAAAATTGTTCAATCTAATTCAAAACTAGTTTTATTAGTCTAGTTCAAATTATATCAAAGTATTGGTCAAGAGGTATTTTCTACAACATCATCATCACCGTCTGATGAACTTTTTCATCTACAAGACGGTATAGAGAACAGTTTTGTAGGGAACGGGAAGAACGATCACGAGGAGGACAGGAGGAATAATCACATGGAGGTCGAGCCTCTAGCGATGACTCAGGAGTCCGGGGCAACGGAAAGCTCCAGTAGATAGGAGAGTTCTGATCTGAGCTTGCAACGGAAAATCATCTCTAAGCCTTTCTCTTTCCTTGGCCGTTTCTATCTCGGATGTAAGCTTTGTCACTGCCTCCCGCATAGCCAAGAGGCTCTCCCTATTAAGTTTCTCACCTTACAAGGAAGTCCCTATTCCTTGCATTCCACACCTATAGCGATGGAATTATTTCATAGAAAGCCCGTATACCTTCCCCCATTTTGGACCGCCAATAACCTCTAACCATATTCTTTCAGCATCCTCGTCCGAAGGTTGGGTTGGCTCGCCCGATTCACCAGATGGCTAACTACGAATAAATTCCTCCACATTACTTTGGTAGCGACCCTACATTATTTTAAATTAAATTAATATTTAAAAATTCTTATAAAAGTAAATTATAACACTTAAAGAAAATTGAATGTTTACATATGTAGTCTCTGCCCGGTCCTTGACCCACCTATCTCCATCCCCCTATTTTTTCTTCTTTATAATATGCATCTCCTTGAATAGCTCATCATGGCTCATTGGACACCCATACTTCTTTTCCTGAAAATAAATTAATTTAGTTAATAAATAGAATTAATATACTTAGAAAAGTAAAATAATTTAAGCAATTACCAATCTTCTTTTTATTGTCCCCGGGCTGATAGCACCCTAGTGTGCAAGGAGCCTCCCTTCTCAGATGAGCGAGCTTTCTTATCTTTTTCTCTCCTCTCTAAGAAATCTGCGGTATGCGATTGCCTTAACAAATCATTCCATAAATGCTCAAGACACCAGCCATGCCTCTTGTTCTTCTTTCTAGCATCCGAGAAATGATCCGCCAATTTCTTGCGAGCTTTAGGATGAAAATTTGCAGCCACTTCCGTGCTATAGCGGTCTTCCCATACACACTTGCTCTGCATTTCAAAAGTTAAATATTAGATGAAAACATCCTAAATATAAATTGTTAAATTTCTTAAAAGAACATTTACTTTAAACTGATTGAAAATTTGCTCCTTTAGCGAGAATAGGAAATCAGTCCAAGTCGCATAAGGGCCATCATAAAGTTTTTTGATGGTATTTGTGATTATCTTTGAAGTCTGCTTACCCGGCTTGAACCTTAAATTTAACAATAAAAATACATGAATATATTAGTAAAAACATTACAATACAATAGACACAAAAATAACAAATAACTCTTACCCGTCACTCTCAGGGACTATGATGATTCTGCCATAGCGATCATAATGCACTACCTCTGGATCATCATCCTCAATATGTGTATTAGAGGAATGTGTAGATGGTGTAGGGGGCTCAGAGCTACTGTCTCGCAGGCGAAGGCCTGAAATAGATGGAGTCGATGATGAAGATGGTTGCGATCCCTGTGACTGTGACATAGCTGGATGCGACCCGTGTGGTTGTGATGCTGATGGTTTTGACCCGAGTGGCTATGATATGGATGGATTCTATTCATGTGGCTATGATATGTAGGGATGCGATCCACATGGCTGTGATGCAGATGGTTGCGATCCACGTGGCTGTGAGGCAGCTGGACTGTATGTCAGACGTATAGCCCTATGGCCCTGTGATGGAAGACCTGGTGTCTGGATGAAGGTGTAGGCCTTGTGAGGTTGTGGCAGCTCAGTATAGCCGTATGGTGGAGGATAAGACATAGGCATCTCTGAAAAGGGTGGAAAAGAGGGAGTATTATTATCTACCCTCCTCTTTCCCTTCCTAGCTTTTTCTCGACCCCGAGAACTAGTAGGGTCATTGTTACCTTGACCCTTACCTGTCATCTGCATAACATAATACATATTTAGATTGAAACATATAAGAAACTAGTTACAAAACAAGAGTGCTTTTAAAAACCAACTTTTTAATCCTCGTCGACGTATTGTTCCTCGTCTGAGAATTTCTCGTTCTCACTTGTTTGAATTTCATTAGTTGATTTTTCGTCCTAATTTTCTATAATTGTTACTTCGTTTATATCAACTTCTTCCAATATGCGTTCAGGATGTTCTAAATTATTTTCTAACTGATCGTCTACTATTTGGTGAAGACTGCAGATATCGTTTTGATATGCAACATCTAACACATTCTCGACTTCCACCCTACCTACAGGCTTACTTTTTACTACAACCCACCAATCGGACTTATTCCGTCACAATGGATAAAGAGCATAATACACTTGCCTAACGTTATGTGCAATTATGAAAGGATCATAGCGATCATACTCCCTCGTATGATTAACCTCAATTATGTTGTATTGGTGGTGTACTCTTTTACCTCTTACTGGATTTGGGTCAAACCACTTGCATCTAAAGAGTATTAATTTCTTATATGGTCAACCTGTATATTCTAGTTGTAATATTTCTTTGACCACACCATAATAACCAATATCTCCAACTTGGTTGCCATCACCACCTTGAACCCACACTCCGCTGTTGTTGCTATTTTTATTTTTAGAGCAATCCTTGGATGAAACTTATAACCATTCACTTCGTACTTAGACATTGTTATGACCTGAAGCCCAGGTCCCCAAAATATATCTTTCAAAAATTGATTTATACTATTATTTTGATTATTTACCTACATAGTGTAAAACAAAATTCATAAGTTAGCATTACCCTATATATATATAGTGGAAACTTCAGAAGAACATTATCAGGATAAACTTATAAATTGTTTGAACCACGTATCCAATCTCGTATATACATCATCATGGCCAAATTGACCCACGAAGTGAGTGTGACGCATCAAATATTTTTAGTAGTTGCATCAATATGTAATCACAGTAAATTTTACATTTTGATAACTAATAAATCAATACTTACTTGAGAAATAGAATAACTTCGGGACAATTTAGCAACACATGAATTGTTGCTGACTTGTACTCCATATCACTCAAACTTCTCTTTCTAACATCCTTAGAACATCGGCCTGGTTGATTGAATATGGACATTGGTGGATATAATGGATCATTCACACGTTCGATGGTGTGCCTATTGGGCCTATTCCTAGAACATGGCATGTTACTCTCAAAATAATAAGAACAAAAATGTGCAGTTTCCTTTGCAAGATAGGCTTCGCATATAGATCCTTCAATCCTATTCCTCTGCTTAACAAATTGTTTGAATTTGCCAATTGTCCTACATATTGTCATGTTAGCCAAGAACATTCAAATGAAATAGAATATTATATCAAACTTATAATATTACCTCTCAAAGGGATACATCCAGCTGCACTGAACAGGCCCTCCAAGTCGTGCCACGTGTACAAGGTGGATTGGAAGGTGTTCCATCACATCAACGAAACCACATGGAAATATTTTTTTCATCTTACTAGAAGTTACATGAATGTTCTGATCCATCCGAAGTAGGTTTTCTTTCCTTAATGTGGTAGACCACAAGTCTTTGAAGAACAAACTAATCTCTGTGATGGGTTTTCAGATTCTTTCAGGCAAACCACAAAATACAATAGGCACTAAGGTCTCCATGAAGACAGTCATGACTTTTCAAATGATTCAACTTCCCTACCTCCATATCTACTTTGTTCCTAGATTCGACACATAACCCTCAGGCATCTTCAATTTCGTAACCCAATCACAAATTTATCGTCTTTCCTCCAAACTGAATGTGTAACTTGCTTTGGGCTTGAACATCTTACCATTGTTTGTTGTCTGCAAGTATAATTCAGGTCTCCTGCAACATTCTTGTAAGTCCATTCTAGCATTCCGGTTATCTTTAGTCTTAAACATCCATCACTGTATTGAACAAATTGTCAAAATAATTCTTCTCAATATGCATGACATCAGGGTTGTGTTGGATAAGATTATCCTTCGAATAAGGCAACTCCCAAAATATACTCTCTTTCGTCCAATTATGAGTAACACCATATTCGGGGAATCTATAAGGTGGAGCCTCAGTAACTTTACTGAAGTTCTGGACCCTCTCCCAAATTTCCTCACCTGAATGTATCGGAGGTGGCGAATCATATTCCACTTTATTCTTTTTGAATGCATTTTTCATCCTTGTAAACTCATGATCATCAGGCAAGAACTGACGGTGATAATCAAACCATTATTTCTTTCGACCATATTTCAAAGTGAACGCTTTACCATTTTCCATGAAGTAAGGACAAGCTAGCTTCCCAGCAGTCATCCACCCAGACAACACTCCATACGTAGGAAAATCGTTAATAGTCCACATTGAATTAGCACGCAATTTGAAATTCTGCTTGGTTGATATGTTATATGTTTCAACACCATCATACCACAACCGTTTTAGCTCATCAATTAAAGGTTGCAAATATACATCAATCAAACTTTTTGGATTACGTGGACCGGGGATAATACAATTTAAAAATATATAAGGACTAGTCATACACAACTCAGGTGGTAGCTTATAAGGTGTAAGAAAGACAAACCTGCTCATGACTCGTGAGACCGATGTAACCTAGGCTCTAATACCAACTTGTCACGACCCAAAATCTCACCTGTCATGATGGCGTCTATCTCAATACTAGGCAAACCGACAATCTCAATAAATCACCATATCTTTAAAGTTTGAAAACATAATATTTAAATTCAGTGGAAAGTCACTCACAAATAAATATATAAACACTCCTAAAACCTGGTGTCACTGAGTACATGAGCATCCAGTATGTATATGAGTCTGGAAAATATTGTCTATAATAGTCTGGGACCAAATACAGTAAACAAGGAGATAGGGAAGGAGAGACAAGGTCTGCGAAACATGACAACTACCTGTGAATCTCCGAAAAATCAACTGTGTGAGAGAATTAGAACCCGCTATGTCCGGAAATACCTGGATCTGCACCCGAAATGTAGGGTGTAGTATGAGTACAACTAACTCAGCAAGTAACAATAATAAATAAGGAACTGAAGATAGTGACGAGCTACACAGTTATAGTTCATTTTCAGTAATTCTAGCAGAGAGTAGACATGCTTTCAATTCCATAAGTTTAAGTCAAATCAGTTTTATACAGTTCAAATTCATGTAATACTGATATAAAATCTTTCAGAGAATTTCACAACAATGACATATAGCAACTAAGTGCAATAACAAATGAAAAACAAGTACAACCTCTCAGGGCAACAGTTACTCAAATCGTTACAACAGCTCAACCACTCGGCTCTCATCCCTCAGCACTCACACCCAATGGGTACCCGCGCTCACTAGGGGTGTACAGAATTTGGAGGGGCTCCTACAACCCAAGCGCTATAATCCGCACGGATAATTTATGTGCTATAATATCCTGTACGGATAACTCACATGCCATAGTATCCTTACCTCACCGACAGGCCCTCGGCCTTACTCAATCCTCATCCTCTCTAGTCTCTCGGCTCTCAGAAATCACAAAGATCAGCCCAAACAAAGATAACATAATGTATCAACAAAAATCAAGAAAGACAGAGGTATGATACGCAAGTAAAATCATAACTGAGTACAAGACAACAATTAGCAAATAATTCAACCAGTACGTGACCTCTGCGGGTCCCAACAGTACTCTCACACAGCCTAAGCAAGATTTCTAACATGATTTACAGTCAAATTTCTTCAACACATAGAGAGCATATAGCTAACAACAAGTTAATCAACTTTCCAATTTCACGGGACGGACCAAGTCACAATCCCCTCGGGCACACCCAGACGCCCGTCACCTAGCATGTGCGTCACCTCCAAAACAATCACATGATACAAAATCCGGGGTTTCATACCCTCAGGACCAGATTTTTAGCTGTTACTTACCTCAAACCGTGAAATTCTTATTCTGCTAAGCCTTTGCCTCGTGAATTGGCCTCCAAATGCCTCGGATCTAGCCACAAATAATTCGATTCCGTCAATAAAATTTATTGGAATTAATTCTATAAGAAAATGCTAATTTTCCATAAAATTCTGAATTTTAGCTCAAAATTCGCATGTGGGGCCCACATCTCGGAATCCGATAAAACTCACAAAATTCGATAACCTATTCAATTACGAGTCCAACCATATCAGTTTCACTCAAATCCGATGGTAAATCATCACCGAAATCTCAAAAATTTATTTCTATGAGATTTCTTAAATTTTCCCAAATTTCAATCTCGAAACACTAATTAAATGGTGAAAAAAAATGATGGATTCGGATAATCTAACCATAATTGAGTTAAGAACACTTACCCCGATATTTTCTCTGAAAATATCCCAAAACCCACCTCTCCCCAAGCTCCAATTTGACAAAAATAGAAAATGGGACGAAGTCCCCTACTTTATAACTTACAGTTCTGTCCAGGTCATCGACGTTCAGTCCTCGGCCTTCGCTCCATGGCTTTTGGTCCTCGGCCTTCGGCCCTTGAATTTCCAGCAGAATAAAAATTGCAGTAGCTTTTGCAACAGTTGTTTAAGTCCAACTTTTGATCCGTTAACCATCCGAAACCTCCCGGACACAAACCATATATGAATTTCAATCATAAAACATGCTAAGGGCCTGCTCGTACACTCAAAATAGTGAAAAAGGTCATATTGACCCGATATTGACCATGGTCAAATTGCCAAATTTCTTAACCTTACTAGTCTCTCAACCAATGATCCAAAAAACAATATACCCAAGCCCCTCGAGACCTGTCAAATCATACCAACAAGTCCTATAATATCATACGGACTTAGTCGAAACCTCAAATCATATCAAACAACACTAAAACCATGAATCATACCCGAATTCAAGTTTAAGGAACTTAAGAATTTCTAACTTCTATATTCGATGCCAAAACCTATCGAATTAATTTCGATTGACCTAAAATTTTGCACACAAGTCATAAATGATATAACGGAGCTATGAAAATTTTCAGAACTGGATTACGTCCCCGATATCAAAAAGTCAACCCCCTATTAAACTTCCCATAAATTCGACTTTTGCCATTGCAAGCCTAATTCTACTACGGACCTCCAAATAATTTCCGGACACGCTCCTAAGTCCAAAATCACCATACAGAGCTATTGGAATTATCAGAATTCAAATCCAGGGTTGTTTATATATAAGTCAATATTTGGTCAAGTTTTCTTACATAAAATATTTAATTATGAGACTAAGTGTCTCATTTCACTTCGAATTCCTTTCGGACCCGAACAAACTAACCCGGTAAGTCATAAAATGACTGTAAAGCATAAAATGAGCAGTAAATAGGGGAACAAGATTATAATACTCAAAACGACCGGCTGGGTCGTTATATTTTACACCTCTTAAACAAACGTTCGTCCTCGAACGAGTTTAGAATCATACCTGGATTCTCAAATAGGTGTGGATATTTGCTCCGCATCTCCTACTCAATCTCCCAAGTAGCTTCTCTGACTGGCTGGCCTCTCCACTGTACCTTCATTGATTCTATGTTCTTTGACCTTACCTTTCGAACCTGCCGGTCTAAAATAGCCACCGACTTCACATCATAAGTCAAATTACCGTCCAGCTGTAATGTACTGAAATCCAGAATATGAGACGGATCCCCGACATACTTTCGGAGCATGGATACATGGAACACTAGATGAACACCTGATAGACTAGGTGACAAAGCAAGTTCATAAGCCATCTCTCCAATCTTCTTAAGTATCTCAAAATGTCCAATATACCGAGGGATCAACTTTCCCTTCTTCCCGAACCTCAACACACCCTTCATGTGTGAAATCGTGAGCAGAACCTTCTCCGCAACCATGTAAACCACATCACGAACCTTCTTGTCGGCATAACTCCTCTGTCTAGATTGCGTCGTGCGAAGCCGTTCCTGAATCACTTTGACCTTTTCTAAAGCATCCTGAACCAAGTTAGTACCCAATAGCCTAGCTTCACCCGGCTCAAACCAACCCACCGGGGACCAGCACCATCTCCCATGCAAAGGCTCATATGGAGCCATCTAAATGCTTGACTGGTAGCTATTATTATAAGCAAACTCCGCAAGTGGAAGAAATTGATCCCATGAACCCCCAAAATCAATAACACAAGCGCGTAGAATATCCTCTAATATCTGAATAGTGCGCTCGGACTGTCTGTCCGTCTGAGGGTGAAATGATGTACTCAACTAAACCTGGGTGCCCAATTCTCGCTGCACTGCTCTCCAAAACTGTGATGTAAACTACGTGCCCCGATCTGAAATGATGGACACTGGCACACCGCGTAGGCGAAGAATATCACGGATATAAATATCAGCCAACCGCTCCGAAGAATAATTGGTACCAACTGGAATAAAATGCGCGGACTTAGTCAAACGATCTACAATCACCCAAACTGCATCAAACTTCCTCAAAGTCCGTGGAATCCCAACTACGAAGTCCATGGTAATACGCTCCCATTTCCACTCCGGAATTGCAAGTCTCTGAAGTAATACTCCTGGTTTCTAATGTTCATACTTCACATGTTGACAATTTAAACACCGAGCTATAAACCCAACTATATCTTTCTTTATTTGCCTCCACCAATAATATTGCCTCAAATCCTGATACATCTTCGCGGCACCTGGATGAATGGAGTACCGCAAACTGTGAGCTTCAACTTATGCAAACCATCTACATTAGGCACACATAGCATACCCTGCATCCGTAATACACTATCATCTACAGTAGTGACTTCCTTGGTATCATTGTGCTGAACTGTGTCCTTAAGGACGAGCAAATGGGGATTATCATACGGGCGTTCTCTGATGTGATCATATAAAGAAGATCGAGAAACCATACAAGCCAAAACTTGTCGGAAACATCCAATCTAACAAACTTGTTGGCCAAGGCCTGAATATCCAAGGCTAAAGGCCTCTCTGCAACCGGTAAGTATGTTAAACTGTCCAAACTCTCTGCCTTACGACTCAAGGCATCGGCCACCAAATTGCCCTTTCCAGGATGATAGAGAATGGTGAAATCATAATCTTCAAGTAACTCTAACCACCTTCGCTGCCGCAAATTAAGATCCTTCTGTTTAAACAGATGTTGTAGACTCTGGTGATCGGTATAAACCTCGCAATGGACACCGTACAAATAATGCCGCAAAAGTTTCAAGGCATGAACAATAGCTACTAACTCAAGATCGTGGACCGGATAATTCTTCTCATGTACCTTTAACTGTCTGGACGGATAGAAAATTGCCCTACCGTCTTGCATCAGCACTACGCCGAAACCAATATGCGACACATCACAATACACACTATAAGACTCTGAACCTATAGGCAATACCAATACTGGAGTTGTAGTCAAAGTTTTCTTGAGCTTCTGAAAGCTCTCTTCATACTCATCCGACCACCAGAACATAGCACCTTTCTGGGTCAATTTAGTCATAGGTGATGCAATAGACGAGAAACTCTCCACGAAGAGACGATAATAACCGGCTAAGACGAGAAAACTCCGAATCTCAGTAACTGAAGATGGCCTGGACCAATTCTGAACTGCCTCTATTTTCTTCGGGTCCACCTTAGTTCCTTCACTAGACACTATATGTCCCAAGAATTCCATCGAACTAAGCCAGAACTCACACTTAGAGAATTTGGCATAAAGTATCTCCTCTCTCAGCCTCTGTAATATAATACCCAAGTGTTGTGCATGCTCTTCCTAGATATGTGAGTACACCAGAATATCATCAATAAATACTACGACAAATAAATCAAGATATGGCTGGAATACACTATTAATCAAATGCATAAATGCCGATTGGTTAGCCCAAAAGACATCACAAGAAATTCATAGTGGCCATAACGAGTTCTGAATGTCGTCTTTAGAATATTCGAATCCCGAATTTGCAACTGGTGATACCCAGATCTCAAATCAATCTTGGAGAACACCCTCGCTCCCTGAAGCTGGTCAAATAAGTCATGAATACCGGCAAGTAATATTTATTCTTGATTGTAACTTTGTCCAACTGCCTATAATCAATGCACATTCTCATAGTATCATCTTTCTTTTTCACAAATAGAACTGGTGCACCCCAAGGTGATACACTAGGCCTAATAAACCCATTTTCAAGGAGTTCCTGAAGTTGCACTTTCAATTCTTTTAACTCAGTTGGTGCCATACGATACGGAGGAATAGAAATGGGCTGAGTGTCATGCACCAAGTCAATGCCGAAATCAATATCCATGTCAGGTGGCATACCCGGCAGGTTTACAGGAAATACATCCGAAAAGTCTCGCACTACTGGTACTGAATCAATAATAGGAGTATCTGCATTAACATCTCTCAAAAAGGCCAAATATGACAAACATCCCTTTCCAACCATACGTTGGGCCTTCAGATAAGAAATTACCCTGCTAACAACAAACTCGAAAGAACCTCTCCATTCAACCTTTGGCAACCTCGGTATCGTCAACGTCACGGTTTTTGTGTGACAGACAAGAATAGCATGACATGGAGACAGCCAATCCATACCCAGTATTCCATCGAATTCAACCATACCGAGTAATAAGAGATCAACTCTAGTCTCCAGTTCCCCAATAGTTACCACACACGACCGATACACACAGTACACAATAATAATATCACCCACCGGTGTAGATACACAAACAGTTGAAACTAACGACTCAAATGGCATATCCAGATAATGAGCAAAATACGATTATACATATGAATAAGTGGAACCAGGGTCAAATAATATAGAAGCTTCCCTGTGGCACACTGAAACAATACATGTGATCACTGCATCTGAAGCAACAACATCTGGCCTGGCAGGAAAAGCATAGAATCGGGCCTGACCGCCACCTGATCGGCCTCCCCTCTTGGGTGACATCTAGCTGCTTGAGCCCTACCCCAAGCTAGATGGGCGGGTGGTAGAACTGCTGGTGTTGGTGCTGTTAGTCGAGAACTCTACTGTGGAGCCCCACTCAACAGCCTAGGACAATCTCTCTTGAAATGACCCAATTCTTCACACTCGAAAACCCCCCTCCTTTGACGGAACTGCTGCTTAACCCAAAGAATTACCTGTAGAAGCCTAAGCGGACTATGCATGATGAGAACTCTGCGCTGGTAGTGCACTGAATAAAGACTGGCCTAAGTGAGCACTATAAGAACCATGGCTAGCTGATGCACCACGATGAGCTGGACAACTCGTTTGAGCGTGTCTGTAAGAACGACCCCTGCCGCAGTAAACCTGACCCCCTGAAGGAACACCACTGTAATCACCTGGACCATGAGACCTCTTATCCTCTCTCTCAACCCGCTCCTGGCTGCCAACCATCTAAATCTGACGAGCAATGTTGACAACCTCATTAAAAGTAGCACCAGACACTCTCTCTCTAGTCATGAGTAATCGAAGCTGACAAGTGAGGCCATCTATGAACCTCCTGATCCTCTCCCTTTCTGTGGGAATCAACCAGATAGCATGATTGGCCAACTCTGAAAATCTCATCTCATATTGTGTCACAGACATATCACCCTGACGAAGCTGCTCGAACTGTCTGCGCAGCTCCTCTCTGTGGGACTGAGGCATGAACTTCTCTAGGAATAGACCGGAGAACTGCTGCCAGGTAAGGGGTGTTGCGCCGACCGGCCTACGCCTCTCGTAAGCCTCCCACCATCTGAAGGCAGCCCTAGAAAACTGAAAAGTAGTGAACGAGACCCCACTGGTCTCTAGAATACCCGCTGTCTGAAGCATCCATTGACATTTATCCAGAAAACCTTGAGCATCCTCTGACTCAACACCGCTAAATGGTGGAGGTCGAAGCCTCTCAAATCTCTCAAGTCTCCTCTGCTCATCATCTTCCATAACAGCTGCAACTGGCTGGGCTGGTAGTACCCTCGGTATATGAAGTCCTTGTACTACCTAGTCTGGAGTACGGGCAATAGGGTAAGAGTATCTCTCCCGGCCTGAGAAGTGGCAGGTGTGGCCTGAGCCGAAACCACTTGAGCAAGACCAGTGCAAACTGTCAATATCTGGGCCAAAGTCTCCTGAAGGCTTGGAATCTCAATGGGCACAGCTTGTGCCTGGGCAGGTCCTGTCGGCTAGATATATCTGGAATCTGCTCCTAAGCTGGAGCAACTGGTGGTACTACAAGTGCTGGTAACTAGTTCCAAATTCAACTCTGCTACCAAAGCCAACAAAACTCTAATGGAGGAGTGTTTTATGACGGGAGAAAATACCTCATTATAATCCATTCCCTCCTTTTGAGCGTATCCTTTGGACACCAATCTTGCTTTGTAGCGAACATCTTCTTGGTTAGGGAATCCTTCTTTCTTTGCAAATAACCATTTGCACCCAATTGCTTTCTTGCCCTTAAGGAGATTGGCCAATTTCTATGTGCGATTCTGATGAAGGGACTACATTTCTTCATTTATGGCAATCCTCCACTTATCTTCTTCTGAACATTATCCTATGTCTTTATAAGTGGTAGGAATACCATCAGCTACAATTGAGGTTGCACAAGCCACCATCTCTATACCTCGGCCCCGGCCTCTACCACGGCCCGGGCCTCTGGCGGCCCTAACTGGTGGCACTGGTGGCTGACCGTCCGATCCGGTAGTACGTGTCCTCACCATCTGTGAAATAGAATAATAGAAATTTAGTTTCCTGAATCAACAAATTCGCACGACAGAATACAAGACAATGAATTTTTCCTAAGGGTTCTGCAGCCTCTTGAAGATAAGTACAGACATCTCCGTACCGATCCGCAAGACTCTACGAAACCTGCTCATGACTCGTGAGACCTATCTAACCTAGGCTTTGATACCAACTTGTCACGACCCAAAATCTCACATATCGTGATAGCGCCTATCTCAATACTAGGCAAGCCGACAATCTCAATAAACTCTCATATCTTTTAAGTTTAAAAACATAATCATTAAATTCAGCGGAAGAAAATTCACAAACACATATATAAACACTCCCAAAACCTGGTGTCACTGAGTACATGAGCATCTAGTATGAGTACAAGTCTGGAAAATAAGGTCTATAATAGTCTAGGACCAAACACCATAAACAAGGAGATACGGAAGGAGAGACAAGGTCTGCGAAACACGGCAGCTACCTCTGAATCTCCAAAAAATCAACTGTGCGAGAGAATTAGCACCCGCTATGTCCGGAAACACCTGGATCTGCACACGAAGTGCAGGGTGTAGTATGAGTACAACCAACTCACCAAGTAACAATAATAAATAAAGAACTGAAGATAGTGACGAGCTACACAATTATAGTTCATTTTCAGTAATTCTAGCACAGAGTAGATATGCTTTCAATTCCATAAGTTTAAGTCAAATCAGTTTTATACAGTTCAATTTCATGTAATACAGATATAAAATCTTTCAGAGAATTTCACAAAAATGACAGATAGCAACTAAGTGCAACAACAAATGTAAAGTAAGTACAACCTCTCAGGGCAACAATCACTCCACTCGTCATAACAACTCAACCACTCGGCTCTCAACACTCACACTACGGGTCCCAACAGTACTACTACAGTCAAATTTCTTCAACACATAGAGAGAATATAGCTAACAACAAGTTAATAAACTTTCCAGTTTCACTGGACGGACCAAGTCACAATCCCCTCGGGCACGCCCACACGCCCGTCACCTAGCATGTGTGTCACCTCCAAAATAATCACATGATACAAAATCCAGGGTTTCATACACTCACGACCAAATTTATAGCTGTTACTTACATCAAACCGTGAAATTCTTATTCCACTAAGCCTTTGCCTCATGAATTGGCCTCCAAACACCTCGAATCTAGCCATAAATAATTCGATTCAGTCAATAAACTTTATTGGAAATAATTCCATAAGAAAATTCTAATTTTCCATAAATATCCAAATTTTAGCTGAAATATTACCTGTGGGGCCCATGTATCGGAATTCGAAAAAACTCACAAAATACGACAAGCCATTCAATTACGAATCCAACCATACCAGTTTTACTCAAATCCGACTCCGACTCGACACCGAAATCTCAAACATTCGTTTCTATGAGATTCCTAAAATTTTCCCAAATTTCAATCTCAAAACACTAATTAAATGGTGAAAACAAATGATGAATTCGGGTAATCTAACCATAATTGAGTTAAGAACACTTACCCCGATGTTTTCTCTGAAAATCTCCCAAAAATCGCCTCTCCCCAAGCTCCAATTTGACAAAAATGGAAAATAGGACGAAGTCCCCTGCTTTATAACTTACAGTTCTGTCCAGGTCCTCGGCCTTCGCTCCACGGCCTTCGTCCCTCGGCCCTCGGCCTTTGATCCGCGGCCTTTGGTCCTCGGCCTTCGGCCCTCGAATTTCCAGCAGAATAAAAAGTGCAGGAGCAGTTTAAGTCCAACTTTTGATCAGTTAACCATCCGAAACCTCCCGGACACAAACCATATATGAATTTCAATCATAAATCATGCTACGGACCTGCACGCACACTCAAAACACTGAAAAAGGTCATCTTGACCCGATATTGACCATGGTCAAACTCCCAAATTTCCTAACCTTTCTAGTCTCTTAACCAATGATGCAAAGAAAATACACCCAAGCCCCTCGGGGCCTGTCAAATCATACCAACAAGTCCTATAACATCATACGGACTTAGTCGAAACCTCTAATCATATCAAACAACGCTAAAACCATGAATCATACCCCAATTAAGCTTAAGGAACTTAAGAATTTCCAACTTCTACATTCGATGCCGAAACCTATCAAATCAGTTCTGATTTACCTCAAATTTTGCACACAGGTCATAAATGACATAACAGAGCTATGAAAATTTTCAGAACTGGATTCCGACCCCGATATCAAAAAGTCAACCCCCGGTCAAACTTCCCAAAAATTCGATTTTCGCCATTTCAAGCCTAATTCTACTACGGACCTCCAAATAATTTTCCGGACATGCTACTAAGTCCAAAATCACCATACGAAGCTATTGAAATTATCAGAATTCGAATTTGATTTTGTTTACACATAAGTCAATATCTGGTCAACTTTTCTAACTTAAAGTTTTTAATTATGAGACTAAGTATCTCATTTCACTTCGAATTCCTTCCGAACCCGAATCAACTAACACGGTAAGTCATAAAATTACTGTAAAGTATAAATTGAGCAGTAAATAGGGGAACGAGCTTATAATACTCAAAAAGACCAGACGGGTCATTACAACACACAAACCTAACCGAATATTCCTTGCGTCACTAGCATAATCTGGATATGCCCTATCAAAGTGCTTCCAAGCTTCTCCATCTAAAGGTAGACACATAACACGAGGTGATCTTCTATTTTCAATGTGTCATCTCATATGAGGAGCAGAACTCATCGATACATATAACCTCTTTAACCTAGGTATAAGAGGTAAATAATGCACCGCCTTTACAGCGACCATATTCCCGCTGGAAAGCCTCTTGAAACAAGGCTTTTCACAAATTTACAACTTTTTAAATTTGCATCATCTTTATAATATAACATGCAACCATCTTCACAACAATCAATTCTCATTGACGAAAGTCCTAACTTAGAAACCAATCTCTTTGCCTTATAGAAATCACCAGGTAAGTTGATATTTGGGTCAATTAGTTCACTTATAAGGTCAATAAAAGAGTCCATGGCCGCTTGAGAAATATTCTAATCAGATTTGATACTTAGTAATCTAACTACAACAGACAGCTCTGAGTGCGGACTTCCTTCACGTAGTGGACGACTAGCTTCCTCTAACTGTTTATAAAAATGTTTTGCATCATCATTAGGATTTTGTTCAATATTTTTATTGGGCTCACCCCCGGAGTGCATCCCAAAAGCATCAGCAACCATATCCTGAATTCTAGAATCATGATTTGTATTCTCTACCGACCTACTACTTTCACCAACAAACATGTTATGAAATATTCCACGGCTATCATCGATCTCTCCATGATTAGTCCACATAAAGTAATTCTCTATAAACCCCTTCCTATAAAGATGAAGCTTAACTTCCTCCGCTTTTTTAAACTTCACACAATCCCACATGACACAATGGCACCTAATTACTCCTTAATTTGGTATGGTGAAAGCGACATTGCATGTCTAATAAAGTCATCAACCCCTTCTACAAAATCCTCCCGCAATCTCCGCCGATTAGGATAATTCCTATTGTACATCCAAGTACAATGTTCCATCTATACAAATAAAACAAGAACAAATTAATTTATTCTAATTACTTTTTCCTAATTACACCAAAATTAAATTATAGTAAATATAATTAATTATAAACTATACATTCAATTCATATCCTAAGAGTTTAAACATAAACTAAAAGTTTAATTTATATCCAAAAAGTTCAATTCATATCCAAAAAGTTCAATTCATATCCTAAAAGTTCAACCCATACTATAAAAGTTCAATTCACAAGAACAAATCCTAAAAACTCAATTCAATTCAAAGTTTATAATTCAATTCTAACTAAGCTATTCATGACAATACAAACTTAAACATTTAATTTATACCATATGTAATCAATTTAATCCAATTCAATTAAAACAAGACCTAAACCCTAGATTTCAATAAAATGCAAAGTTAAACAATCAATTTAAACACTAATTAACTAATTCATAACTAATTAACAAAACATTAAATTTATACAACAAAGATATAAGTTGTAGTTCAAACCTATAATTTTTATGTAATGACCCGACTTGTCGTTTTAAGAATTTACGCCCCGTTCAATGGCTTAAGGTCTCGAGAAGTTTCGTAATATGTATTATGACCGTGGGTGTGGTCGAGTTTGATTTTCGGAATTTAATTTAAAGAATAATTCTTATTTAGAAGCTTAAATGGAAAGAGTTGACCGGAAAGTTGACTTTTGAGAAAACGACCCCAGAATAGAATTTTGATGATGGAAATAGCTTCGTATGATGATTTCAGACTTAGACATATGTTCGAATTTGTATTTGGAAGTCCGTAGGACAATTCGACATATTTTGGCGAAAGTTGGAAAATATAAGATTTTAGAAAAGTCTGACCGAAGGGTGAATTTTTGATAACGAGGTCAGATTTCGATTCCGAAAATGGGAATAGCTCCCTTACATAAATTATGAATTGTGTGCAAAATTTGAAGTCATTCCGGATTGATTTGATATGTTTCGGCGCAAAATATAGAAATTGAAAGATTCGAAAACTTATAATTCGATTCAATGCATGATTCGTAATTCCGGCATTGTTTGACGTGGTTTGAAGCCTCGACTAAGTTCGTATAGCATGTTGGGACATGTTGGTATAATTGGTTGAGGTCTCGGGGGCCTCGGGCGAGTTTCGAATGGTTAAACGGATCAAAATTTGACTTGAAGGAACTGTTGGAAATCTGCCACTGGTGTCATCGCATCTGCGATGAAATTGATTGCATATGCGCAATCGCATATGCGAGATTTAAGTCATATAATAGAAAGGAAAAGGCCTAGGCAGTGGTCGCAGGTGCGAAAAATATCCCGCACCTGCGTGATCGCAGAAGCGGGCAGAGAAGGCGCAAAAGCGGAAGGGCATCGCAGGTGCGCGTGAGGCATCGCAGAAGCGATTCCCGCAGAAGTGGAAAAGCTTCCGCAAATGCGATGGTCGAATGGGCAGTGCACTTCATCAGAAGCAAGTTTTTACTCGCAAAAGCGAGCTTGCAGGTGCGACTAAAAGGTCCGCAAGTGCGAAATTGGGCAGAAACATAAGGATGGAACTTGGCCATTTTTGGCATTTCGTTTTGGAATTTTTGGAGCTCGGATTTGGGCGATTCTGGAGGGAGTTTTCATAAGATGGGTTGGGGTAAGTATTCTATATCCTAAAGTGATTATATTTCATGAATCTATGATTATATTCATCATTTAGTTCAGATTTAAATGGAAGAACTCAAGATTTTTACAAAATCTTCCAAAAACATAAATTTAAGATTTGTAGGTCGAGCTGTTATTGAAACTCAATAAAATTGGTATGGTTAAAATCGTATAGGAATGGGTGTTCGGGTTTCATGAAAAGTTTGTCGGATTCCGAGGGGCGGGTCCCGCTTTGACTTTTGTTGACTTTTTGGAATAAAGTTTTTTAAGTCGATGTATTATTATCCGGAATTATTTCCGATGAATTTTAATAAAGATATACAACTAATTTAGATAGCTTTGAGCAATCCGGAGGTCAATTCAAGCAAGAAGACAATTGTGGAATATCGGCATAACTTCAAAAAGGTAAGTGTCTTGCTTAACCTCGAGTGGGGGAATTACCCCTTAGGCATCGAGTCTTATGTGCCATTTGTGAAATGTGAAAAGCCGAGTACGCGATGTTACGAGTACGTACTCAGGCTTATATGTGCAAATTTTTATTGGATTAAAGTCTTAGGCATTATTGTGTAGTAAATTGGGTAATCGTAGATAAGTATTAAATCATCTGTTTGCCATGCCTAAATCTTTGTTGTTGTTGAATCTGTTGTTATATGACAATTTGATGTGATTGTTGCTTGATTATTTATGTAATTCCGTGAATTTGTTGGTTTGATAAGTATTGTAATTTAATTTCATTATGGATTTATCCTCTGCAAATAATTAATTAAATGAGCTTAATAAGAGGTGTTTATATAATTATTAAAAATTTGAATTTAATGAAGACTTTGCTTTATGTTGAGTAATTTCTATCCCTATTGGTTGTTTTTGGGTGTTGTACACAATTTGTGGAGCTTTTGGCTATTTGTTATGAAATTAATTGATTTTGTTATATCCTTGGAATTTGTTGTGGCCATTTGGGCAAACTGTAATGTGAATTGATTTTGTTATGTTGTCGTGTAAATTGTTGTGTTGTGTAAATTATTATTTTGAGGAGATAAGGGTGGCATTTCACCGTTGATACTATGTAGGTATAAGGATTGCATTTCACTGTTGTTGTGTTGTTGGAATATTGTTTGGGCGGAGCAATAAGGGTGGCTATAGGAGCAATAAGGGTGGCAATATGAGCGATAAGAGTGGCTATTGATATTGTCTGGGCAGAGCGATAAGGGTGGATATAGGAGCGATAAGGGTGGCAATAGGAGCGATAAGGGTGGCTATTGTCAAGGACGATATGTGATGATGTGGGGTTATGGCATTGATGATTTTCATGTGATGTTATGATTTTTTTGTGTTTATTTTTATACCTTGTGCAATTTATCTTGTTGTTGGTAAATTAATAATAATCTGATTTATGTTGAAATTGAGAGACTGTGGCTATTGCCAGGTGGATTATAAAATGAATTGTGGGCACGAGGTGCCGTGAGTAAATAATGAGGATATTTGGCACGTGAATTGTCCGTGCAGTTGTGATATGAAATGTGGGCACGAGGTGGTATGATGAAATGATAATGATATTTGGCATGTGAATCGTCCGTGCAGTTGTGATATGAAATGAGGGCACGAGGTGCCGGGAAAATATGATGATTTAATAATGGCCACGAGGTGCAGTGGAAATATAAAAAATGGGTTGAGACCCGTGTTTACGAAAAATATAAAAATGGGCTGAGACCTCTGTTTTTATGATTTTGAAATGAGGTGTCACATGGTGACTCTTTAATCGAAAGAATTATATTCAAAATATTTATTTGAAAGGATTTTTATTCAAAAAGAATTATATGAAAGAATTATATTTGAAAGATATTTATTCGATGAAAATATATTTGGAAGAGAGTTTTATTCGTAAGAATTATATGTGAAAGATATTTAATTGAAGAACTTGGATTAATTGGGTGTAATTATATTTATTAATTGTTGAGCGATATTAAATTGTGATTTTATTGTCTTACTGTGCATGTCATTGGTTGTTTTATGTTGCCTTTATTATTATTTATTTCTTATTATTTTGTATATTATATTGCACAGGTTATTAGACTAGTGAGTGTCTTGACTATACCTCATCTCTACTCCATTGAGGTTAGTCTTGATACTTATTGGGTACCGACCGTGGTGTACTCATATTACACTTCTGCACATTTTTGTGCAGAGCCAGGTATTGGAGATATCGGACTTGAGCAGAGTTAAAGCGCGATCAAAAGGATTCAAGGTAGAGCTGCTTGGCCGTCGCAGTCCCTTGGAGTCTTTTCATTTCATTGTATTGTTAATTTGTAATCAAACAGTATTGTATATTTGGTTCTCGTGATCATTCCATGTATTCAGTTAGAGTTCGTGACTCAGTACTACCAGTCTTGGGAGATTGTATATTCATATTTATTCCGCTGTTAGTTTTGGTTACTTATTTAATTCAAAAACAAATGACTTCAAAATGTAATATAAATCGGCTTACCTAGTCTTAAAGACTAGGTGCCATCACGATGCCTGTGGTGGGATTCTGGGTCGTGACAAGTTGGTATTAGAGCTCTAGGTTCATAGGTTCTACGAGTCACGAACGAGTCTAGTAGAGTCTTGCGGATTGGTTTAGAGACGTTTGTATTTAACTTCTAGAGGCTACAAAACTATTAGGAAATTTCCATTTCTTTCATTCCTGTCGTGCGGAATTTGTTGAATTCGGAATTTGAACCTTTGTATCTCCATTCTCTCACAGATGGTGAGGACACGTGCTACTGGATTAGCTGAGCAGACATCCGCACATACTTATAGGACTGCAAGAGGTCGGGGCCGAGGTAGAGGCTGAGGTAGATGACAAGGAAGGGCACGTGCTGCGACTAGAGCACCTGTCAGAACAATAGTTGAGGAGCCACTAGTAACTCCAGATGGGGGACAGGTACCAGAAGCACCTGTTGTTACCCCCGGACTTCAGGATACTTTAGCATAGTTCCTGAGTATGTTTGGAACATTAACTCAGGTGGGATTGTTCTCTGTTGCACCAAACATTCCGCAGATTGGGGGAGTAGCTCAGACTCCTATCATAACTCCAAAGCAACAGGTTCATGTTGGTCAGGTTCCGAGTGTAGTACCGATACAACCTGTTATTCCGGTTCGGTCTGAGGTCAGGCCCGAGGCATCAAAATAAGAACAAAAGAGACTTGAAAGGTTTAAGAGGTATAGTCCACCTACTTTCAGTGGCACAGCTACAGAGGATGCCCAAGAATTTCTAGAAAATTGTCACTGTATTCACTACACCATGGGTATTGTGGAGGTGAGCGGAGTTGCCTTTACTATATTTCAACTGTTAGGCGCAGCATATCGGTGGTGGAAAATCTACGAAGAAGGTAGACCAGCCGATGCAACCCTACCAACTTGGACTCAATTTTCAGAAATGTTCTTGAAAGAGTTTGTTCCCCAGACTCTCCGAGATGCGTGGCGCACAGAGTTTGAACGGTTGTGTCAGGGCACTATGACATAGTCAGAATATATTATCAGGTTCAGTGGGTTAGCCCGTCAAGCACCTATCTTAGATCCTACAATCAGAGAACGGGTCCGCAGATTCATTGAGGGGCTCAATTATGATATTAAAATATGCATGGCTAGAGAGTTGCAAACTAATGCTCCATTTCAACAAGTAGTGGAGATTGCAAGGAAGATTGAGGGTGTTTTAGGCGAGGAAAGGGAGTCTAAGGAGGCCAAAAGGTCTCGAAGATCTGGAGGATTCAGTGGATTTTACTCTTCAGCTAGAACCCATTATAGCGGAGGCTCGAGCAGTCGGTCAGCTCAGTCCGCACATCAGATTACTCGGGGTGCTCCAGTTTATAGTGCACCACCGACATGAGATTCTTATAGTGGTTATTCCAGTTATCCGGCAGAGACTCAGTACGAGCAGTCGCGACCTCAGAGGGGGTGTTATGAGTGTGGTTATACTAGGCATATGTCACGACCCAAAACTAACCCTTGTCGTGATGGCGCCTATCGTGGAACTAGGCAAGCCAACTCATTTCCAAAACAAAACGATATTTTCATTTCAAAGATAATTTCAAGGTTATTTAACATAAAACCTCCATTTAAAGAGTTCAAATCAAAGAAAAATAGAAGTGTGGAAAAGAAAAAGCCCGACATCGGGGTGTCACTAGTCATGAGCATATACTACAATCTGTCTAACAATATCAAGGCTAACTCAGCCCAGAAAATAGCTAAATATAACTAGAGGAAGATAAGAGGGAGAAGAGCAGTGGTTGCGATCGCCAAACAGCTACCTTGCTATCTCCAAGAAAATCTGCAACCAGAACACTCAATAACTGCTACCGTGTCCATCTACACCTGGATATGCACATAAGGTGCAGGGAATAACGTGAGTACGCCAACTCAGTAAGTAACAACAATAAATAAAGACTGAGCAGTAGTGACGAGCAATAAAGCATATAACGTTCATATTTGAAAATCTCAGTAAAATACCACATGCTCTTAAAAATCAGGATTTGAATCAAACATCTCGTTTAAACCCAGTTCCAATAAAAATCATTTTTAAAGACATTTTTCCAATAGTTTTTTCAAACAAAGGCTCAATGCAAAGGTGAGCAAAAATGATGAAATCATAAACAGCCCCTCGGGCAAAACCACACAGTCACTCGTTCCACTCGGGCATAACTCACAGTCACTCTTGCCACTCGGGCATACCTCATAATCTCTCATGCCTCCCAGTCACTTGGCACTCGCACTCAGTAGGTACCTGCACTCACTAGGGGTGTGTACAGACTCCGGAGGGGCTCCTTCAGGCCATGCGCTATAATCTGCACGGACAACTCACGTGCGATAATAATAAAGTATGCTGCAAGCGGGCAGCCCCGATCCATACTCATCCTCACAAATCAGGACCTCGGCCTCACTCAGTCATAAATATACTATAGGCGGGCAGCCCTGATCCACACTCATCCTCACAAATCAAGCCACTCGGGCATTTCAGTAAAACAGGGCATTCGGCCCAAAATATTTATATGCATCAAAATAGAGTCATAAAACTGAGTTATGCGGTAAACAAGTGTAACCATGACTGAGTATAAAATTTTCAATCCAAAAACAGTGAGAGGATGGTAAGAAACAGCCCCTAAGGCTCCAAATAGCATTGGCGCAAGGCCCAAACATGGCATTCAACCCAATTTACATAAATTCTTTCTAAAACATATAAGTATCAATGGTTTCAACAAAGTATGCAACTTTAGAGTTGCTACGGGGTATACCAAGTCACAAATCCCTAATAGTGCACGCCCACATGCCCGTCACCTAGCATGTGCGTCACTAAAAATAGTAGAATGATACAAAACCCGGGGTTTCATACCCTTAGGACTAGATTTACAATCGTTACTTACCTCAAACCGGTCAAATCTCTATCCCGCAATGATCTTGCCTCTAGACTTGGCCTCCAAATGCTCTGAATCTATTCAAAATCAGTACAATACCATCAATACGTGCTAATGGAATTAATTCCACAAGAAAAACTACAAAATTAGACCAAAACCCGAAATTAGCTCAAAGATCGCCTGTGGGGACCACGTCTCGGAACCCGAAGAAAGTTATAAAATCTGAAAGCCCATTCAATCACGAGTCTACCCATACCAATTTTACCAAAATCCGACCTCAACTCAACCCTCAAATCTACAAATTGTATTTCCAAATTTCTAAGTTCCAATCTCCGATTTACACCTCAAAATCATGTAATCTAGTCGGATTATTCAATGATAATTCAATATTATGGAGTATAAATGATCACAAGGGACTTACCGCAAGTTTTCCTTGAAAATATATCAAAAATTGCCTCTCCTCAAGCTCCAATTTGTCAAAATGGCAAATGAGACGAAGTCCCTATTTTTACAATTCTACCCAGACATCCTCGGTTCTGCCTCGATCTTGTCCTTCGATCGAGGTCCTCGATCTTGGCCTTCGATCTTGGACTTCAATCTTGGCCTTCGATCGAGGTCCTCGATCCTGGTCCTCGATCCTGGTTCTCGATCCTGGCCCTCGATTATGTCTTCGACCCGACCTTCGACTGTGACCCTCGACCATGGGCTCGATCATGCCTTCGATCGTGGCCCTCGACTCTGGGCTCGATCATGCCTTCGATCGTGGCCCTCGACTCTATGCTCGATCATGCCTTCGATCGTGGCCCTCGACTCTGGGCTCGATCATGGCTCTCTACACTGAGCTCGATCTGGGCTTCGATCGTGGCCCTCGACCTTGAGCTTGATTTGGGCTTCGATCGTGGCCCACGACCTTGAGCTCAATCTGGGCTTCGATCGTGGCCCTCGACCCTGAGCTCGATCTGGGCTTACATCTGGGCTCGATTTCTGGGCAGAAGCAATTTCCAACAGAAGGAAAGTGCAGCAGTTGTTCTAGTTCAATTTTTGATCCGTTAACCATCTGAAACTCACACGAGGCCCTCGGGACCTCAACCAAATATACCAACAAGTCCTAAAACATCATACAAACTTAGTCGAATCCTCAAATCACCTCAAACAACGCTAAAACCATGAATTACACCCAATTCAAGCCTATTGAACTTTGAAATTTCTAATTTCTACAAACAACTCCGGAACCTATCAAATCACGTCCGATTTACCTCAGATTTTGCACACAAGTTCTAAATGACATAACAGAGGTATTTCAATTTTCAGAATCGGATTCCTACCCCGATATCAAAAAGTCAACCCCCCTGTCAAACTTCTCAAAAATAAAACTTTAGGCGTTTCAAGCATAATTCCTCTACGGACTTCCAAATAATATTCTGGACACGCTCTTAAGACAAAAATCACCATACAGAGCTATTGGAATCATCAAAATTCAAATCCGAGGTCGTTTACACATAGGTCCGTATCCATTCCACTTTTCTAACTCAAATTTTCAATTATGAGACTAAGTGTCTTATTTCACTCCGAGTTCCTTCCAGATTCAAACCCACTAACCCGATATAACATAATATAGCTGAATAACACAAAAAAAGTAGAAATGGGGAAAACGGGGTTATAACTCTCGAAACGACTGACTGGGTCGTTACAGCATATCATGAGAGATTGTTCCAAACTTGGGAGGGGTGGATTTCATCAGAACACTCCAGCTACAAGCTTTATTCCAGCTGATACTCCACGTGCTTAGTCAGCTAGAGGTGGAGGATAGGCAGGTAGTGGGAGCCTAAGAGGTGGAGGCCCGACCCGCTGATATAATCACTATGATTTGGCTGGGACCAATACACTAGATGGTGTCGTTACAGGTATAGTCCTGATTTTTATTATAAAGGATAATTTCCCTTAATTTGATTCGGTTCTAAATATTGAGGTGAGTCCTCCTATTATGCTCCACTTATGGGTGAGCTTCGTAAATTTGGGTCCCACTTATATGTTTATCCCTGTTGGGAGATTTAAATATGTGAATCCATGTCTGTCATTTTATTTTTGGTACACCATTGAGGGCTATAAGCCCAAAAGTAATTTTTTTATTATTCATTACAGCGAGTTTAATGCGTTTTGGAATATTTGATTCCAATTTTTAGGAATTATATGCCCTACCGGTAGGAGGGTTCATTATATGTTGTGAAAAGCTCCGAATCTATTCAAAATCAGTACAATACCATCAATACGCGCTAATGGAATGAATTCCACAAGAAACACTACAAAATTAGACCAAAACTCAAAATTAACTCAAAAATTGCCTGTGGGGCCCACATCTCAGAACCCGGCAAAAGTTACAAAATCCAAAAGCCCATTCAAGCACGAGTCTACGCATACCAATTTTACCAAAATCCGACCTCAACTCGACCCTCAAATCTACAAATCTTATTTCCAAATTTCTAAGTTCCAATCTCTGATTTACACCTCAAAATCATGTAATCTAGTCGGATTATTTAATGATAATTCAATATTATGGAGTAGAAATGATCACAAGGGACTTACCTCAAGTTTTCCTTAAAAATATATCAAAAATCGCCTCTCCTCAAGCTCCAATTTGTCAAAAATAGCAAATGGGACGAAGTCCCTATTTTAATAATTCTGCCCAGACATCCTCGGTTCTGCCTCGATCTTGTCCTTCGATCGAGGTCCTCGATCCTAGTCCTCGGTCCTGCCCCACAATCCTGGTTCTCGATCCTGGCCCTCGATTATGTCTTCGACCCGGCTTCGACCGTGACCCTCGACCATGGGCTCGATCAGGCCTTCGATTGTGGCCCTCGACTCTGGGCTCGATCTTGCCTTCGATCGTGGCCCTCGACTCTGTGCTCGATCATGCCTTTGATCGTGGCCCTCAACTCTGGGCTCGATCATGGCTTCGATCATGGCCCTCGACCCTGAGCTCAATCTGGGCTTCGATTGTGGTCCTCAACCCTGAGCTCGATCTGGGCTTCGATCGTGGACCACGACCCTGAGCTCGATATGGGCTTTGATCGTGGCCCTCGACCCTGAGCTCGATCTGGGCTCACATCTAGGCTTGATTTCTGGGCACAAGCAATTTCTAACAGAAGGAAATCGCAGCAGCTGTTCTAGTTTAATTTTTGATCCGTTAACCAATCGAAACTCACACGATGCCCTCGGGACCTCAACCAAATATACCAACAAGTCCTAAAACATCATACGAACTTAGTTGAATTCTCAAATAACCTCAAACAACGCTAAAACCATGTATTTCACCTCAATTCAAGTCTAATGAACTTTGAAATTTCTAATTTCTACAAACAACTCCGGAACCTATCAAATCACGTCCGATTGACCTCAAAGTTTTTCACACAAGTCCTAAATGACATAACAGAGGTATTCCAATTTTCAGAATCAGATTCCGACCCCGATATCAAAAAGTCAACCCCCGGGTCAAACTTCTCAAAAATAAAACTTTCGGCATTTAAAGCCTAATTCCTCTACGGACTTCCAAATAATATTCCGGACACGCTCCTAAGACCAAAATCACCATACGGAGCTATTGGAATCATCAAAATTCAAACCCGAGGTCGTTTACACATAGGTCCATATCTGGTCCACTTTTCTAACTCAATTTTTCAATTTTGAGACTAAGTGTCTCATTTCACTCCGAGTTCCTTACGGATTCGAACCCACTAACCCGATATAACATAATATAGTTGAATAACACAAAAAGAAGTATAAATGGGGAAAATGGGGTTATAACTCTCGAAACGACCGACCGGGTTGTTACATTCTCCCCCTCTTAAATATCTGTTCGTCCTCAAACGGGTCTAGAAAGATACATGGAGTCTCGAATTGGTGTGGATATATACTCCGCATCTCCCCCTCGGTCTCCCAAGTGGCCTTCTCCACAGGCTGACCCCTCCATTGCACCATCACTGAAGCTATATCCTTTGACCTCAACCTTCAAACCTGCCGATCTAAAATAGCCACTGGCTCCACATCATAAGTCATATCACCCTCCAACTGAACCATGCTGAAATCCAAAACATGGGACGGATCTCCAATATACTTCCGGAGCATGGAAACATGAAACACTGGATGCACACTCGACAAGCTGGGTGGCAAGGCAAGTTTATAAGCCACCTCCCCTATTCTCTGAAGCACCTCAAAAGGCCCAATGAACCGGGGGCTCAACTTGCTCCTCTTCCCAAACCTCATAAGACCCTTCATGGGTGATACCTTCAGAAAAACCTTCTCCCCAACCATAAAAGACACGTCACGGACCTTCCTATCCGCGTAGCTCTTCTGCCTAGACTGCGCCATGCGAAGCCGCTCCTGAATCAATTTCACCTTATCTAATGCGTCCTGGACCAAGTCTGTACCTAAGAGCCTAGCCTCACCCGGCTCAAACTATCCAATCAGAGATCTACACCTCCTCCCATACAAAGCCTTGTACGGAGCCATCTGAATACTCGATTGATAACTGTTGTTATATGCAAACTCCGCGAGGGGCAGAAACTGGTCCCATGAACCCCCAAAGTCAATGACACAAGCATGCAACATGTCCTCCAATATCTGAATAGTGCGCTCGGACTGCCCATCCGTCTGAGGGTGAAAAGCTGTGCTTAACTCAACCTAAGTACCCAACTCTCGCTGAACGGCCGTCCAAAACTGCGATGTGAACTGAGTACCCCTATATGAAATGATGGAAACTGGGACACCATGCAGGAGAACGATCTCTCGAATGTAAATTTCAGCCAACCGCTCTGAAGAGTAAGTAGTACCAAATGGAATGAAGTGTGCGGACTTGGTTAGCCGATCCACAATAACCCAAATAGCGTCGAACTTCCTCAAAGTCCATGGGAGCCCAATTACAAAGTCCATAGTGATCCGCTCCCACTTCCACTCTGGGATCTCTAACCTCTGAAGCAAGCCACCCGGTCTCTGATGCTCATACTTAACCTGCTGACAGTTTAGACACCGAGCCACAAACCCAACTATATCCTTCTTCATCCGCCTCCACCAATGGTGCTGCCTCAAATCCTGGTACATCTTCGCGGCACCCGGATGGATGGAATACCGCGAGCTGTGGGCCTCCTCCAGAATCAACTCTCGAAGCCCATCTACATTAGGCACACATGTATGGCCCTGCATTCTCAGCACCCCGTCATCACCAATAGTCACATCCCTAGCATCACCTCTCCAAACCTTGTCCTGAAGAACGAGTAAGTGAGGGTCATCATACTGACGCTCACTGATACGGTCATAAAGAGAAGACCTGGAGACCATACAAGCCAATACCTGACTAGGCTCCGAAATATCCAATCTGACAAGCTGGCCTGCGAAGGTCTGAACATCTAATGCTAAAGGTCTCTCTGCTACTGGAAGATATGCTAAACTCCCCAAACTCTCTGCCCGGTGACTCAAAGCATCGGCCACCACTTTGGCCTTCCCCGGATGGTACAAAATAGTGATATCATAGTCTTTAAGAAGCTCCAACCATCTCCGCTGATGCAAATTAAGATCCTTCTGCTTTAACAGATACTGCAGACTCCGATGATCAGTATAGATCTCACAATGAACCCCATACAAATAATGACGCCAAATCTTCAAGGCGTGAATAATGGCTGCTAACTCGAGATCATGGATAGGATAGTTCTTCTCATGGGTCTTCAACTGGCGCGAGGCATAGGCAATCACCCTACCCTCCTGCATCAAAACACAACCAATGCCTATCCTCGAGGCATCACAATACATGGTGTAAGAACCTGAAACTGATGGCAAAACTAACACTGAAGATGTGGTCAAAGCAGTCTTGAGCTTCTGAAAGCTCTCCTCACATTCATCCGACCACCTGAATGGAGTAACCTTATGGGTCAATTTGGTCAAGGGCGATGGAATAAATGAAAATCCCTCCACAAAGCGACGGTAGTAACCCGCGAAACCAAGAAAGCTCCGAATCTCTGTGGCTGAGGATGGTCTGGGCTAATTCTGCACCGCCTCTATCATCTTCGGATCCACCTGAATACCCTCACTAGACACCACATGTCCCAAGAATGCTACTGAACTGAGACAAAACTCACATTTAGAGAACTTTGCATAAAGCTTCTCCTCCCTCAATCTCTGCAATACAACCCTCAAATGCTGAGCGTGCTCTTCCTGGCTACGAGAGTACACCAGGATGTCGTCAATGAATACAACGATGAATGAGTCCAAATAGGGCTGGAATACACTGTTCATCAGATGCATGAACGTTGCTGGGGCATTGGTCAGCCCAAAAGACATCACCAAGAACTCATAATTGCCATATCAGGTTCTAAAAGCTGTCTTGAGAATATCTGAATCCAAACCAAAATGATATTTTCATTTCAAAGATAATTTCAAGGTTATTTAACATAAAACCTCAATTTAAAGAGTTCAAATCAAAGAAAACTAGAAGTGCGGAAAAGAAAAAGCCCGACATCGGGGTGTCACTAGTCATGAGCATATACTACAATCTGTCTAACAATATCAAGGCTAGCTCAGCCCGGAAAATAGCTAAATACAACTAGAGGAAGATAAGAGGGAGAAGAGCAGTGGTTGCGATCGCCAAACAGCTACCTTGCTATCTCCAAGAAAATCTGCAACCAGAACACTCAATAACCGCTACCGTGTCCATCTACACCTGGATCTGCACACAAGGTGCAGGGAGTAACGTGAGTACGCCAACACAGTAAGTAACAACAATAAATAAAGACTGAGCAGTAGTGACGAGCAATAAAGCATATAACGTTCATACCACATGCTCTTAAAACTCAGGATTTGAATCAAACATCTCGTTTAAACCCAGTTCCAATAAAAATCATTTTTAAAGACATTTTTCCAATAGTTTTTCAAACAAAGGCTCAATGCAAAGGTGAGCAAAAATGATGAAATCATAAACAGCCCCTCGGGCAAAACCTCACAGTCACTCGTGCCACTATGGCAGACCTCACAATCACTCTTGCGACTCGGGCATACCTCACAATCGCTCATGCCTCCTAGTCACTCGGCACTCGGAACTCGCACTCAGTAGGTACCTGTGCTCACTAGGGTGTGTACAGACTCCGGAGGGGCTCCTTCAGCCCAAGCGCTATAATCTGCACGAACAACTCACGTGCGATAATAATAAAGTATGCTGCAGGCGGGAAGCCTCGATCCACACTCATCCTCACAAATCGGGCCCTCGGCCTCACTCAGTCATAAGTATGCTGCAGGTAGGCAGCCCCGATCCACACTCATCCTCACAAATCAAGCCACTCAGGCATTTCAGTAAAATAGGGCATTCGGCCCAAAACATTTATATGCATCAAAATAGAGTCATAAAACTGAGTTATGCGGTAAACAAGTGTAACCATGACTGAGTGTAAAATTTTCAATCCAAAAACAGTGAGAGGATGGTAAGAAACAGCACCTAAGGCTCTAAACAGCATTGGCGCAAGACCCAAACATGGTATTCAGCCCAATTTAACAAAGTATGCAACTTTAGAGTTGCTACGGGGCGGACCAAGTCACAAATCCCTAACAGTGCATGTCTACACGCCCGTCACCTAGCATGTGCGTCACTAAAAATAGTAGAATGATACAAAATCCGGTGTTTCATACCCTTAGGACTAGATTTGCAATCGTTACTTACCTCAAACTGGTCAAATCTCTATCCCGCAATGATCTTGCCTCTAGACTCGGCCTCCAAATACTCCGAATCTATTCAAAATCAGTACAATACCATCAATACGTGCTAATGGAATGAATTCCACAAGAAAAACTATAAAATTAGACCAAAACTCGAAATTAGCTCAAACATCGCCTGTGGGGCCCACGTCTCGAAACCCGACGAAAGTTACAAAATCCGAAAGCCCATTCAATCATGAGTCTACCCATACCAATTTTACCAAAATCCGACCTCAACTCAACCCTCAAATCTACAAATCGTATTTCCAAATTTCTAAGTTCCAATCTCCGATTTACACCTCAAAATCATGTAATCTAGTCGGATTATTCAATGATAATTCAATATTATGGAGTATAAATGATCACAAGGGACTTACCTTAAGTTTTCCTTGAAAATATATCAAAAATCGCCTCTCCTCAAGCTCCAATTTGTCAAAAATGGCAAATGGGATGAAGTCCCTGTTTTAATAATTCTGCCCAGACATCCTCGGTTCTGCCTCGATCTTGGCCTTCGATCGAGGTCCTCGATCCTGGTCCTCGGTCCTGCCCCTTGATCTTGGTTCTCGATCCTGGCCCTCGATTATGTCTTCTACCCGGCCTTTGACCGTGACCCTCGACCATGGGCTCGATCATGCCTTCGATCATGGCCCTCGACTCTAGGCTCGATCATGCCTTCGATCGTGGCCCTCGACTCTAGGCTCGATCATGCCTTCGATCGTGGCCCTCGACTCTGGGCTTGATCATGGCTTCGATCATGGCTCTCGACACTGAGCTCGATCTGGGCTTCGATCGTGGCCCTTGACCCTGAGCTCGATTTGGGCTTCGATCGTGGCCCACGACCTTGAGCTCGATCTGGGCTTCGATCGTGGCCCTCGCCCCTGAGCTCTATCTGGGCTCACATCTGGGCTCGATTTCTGGGCAGAAGCAATTTCCAACAGAAGGAAAGTGCAGCAGCTGTTCTAGTTCAAATTTTGATCCGTTAACCATCTGAAACTCACACGACGCCCTCGGGAGCAAAACCAAATATACCAACAAGTCCTAAAACATCATACAAACTTAGTCGAATCCTCAAATCACCTCAAACAACGCTAAAACCATGAATTACACCCAATTCAAGCCTAATGAACTTTGAAATTTCTAATTTCTACAAACAACTCCGGAACCTATCAAATTACGTCCGATTGACCTCAAATTTTTCACACAAGTCCTAAATGAGATAATAGAGGTATTTCAATTTTCAGAATCGGATTCCTACCCCGATATCAAAAAGTCAACCCCCCGGTCAAACTTTTTAAAAATAAAACTTTCGGCGTTTCAAGCATAATTCCTCTACGGACTTCCAAATAATATTCCGGACACGCTCTTAAGACCAAAATCACTTTACGGAGCTATTGGAATCATCAAAATTCAAATCCGAGGTCGTTTACATATAAGTCCATATCCGGTCCACTTTTCTAACTCAAATTTTCAATTATGAGACTAAGTGTCTCATTTCACTCCGAGTTCCTTTTGGATTCAAACCCACTAACCCGATATAACATAATATAGCTAAATAACACAAAAAGAAGTAGAAATGGGGAAAACGGGGTTATAACTCTCGAAACGACTGACCGGGTCGTTACAGCATATCATGAGAGATTGTTCCAAACTTGGGAGGGGTAGATTTCATCAGAACACTCCATCTACAAGCTTTATTCCAGTTGATACTCCACGTGCTCAGTCAGCTAGAGGTGGAGAATAGGCGGGTAGTGGGAGCCTAAGAGGTGGAGGCCCGACCCGTTGATATAATCACTATGATTTGGCTGGGGCCAATACACCAGATGGTGTCGTTACAGGTACGGTCCTGATTTTTATTATAAAGGATAATTTCCCTTAATTTGATTCGGTTCTGAATATTGAGGTGAGTCCTCCTATTATGCTCCACTTATGGGTGAGCTTCGTAAATTTGTATCCCACTTATATGTTTATCCCTGTTGGGAGATTTAAAGATGTGAACCCGTGTCTGTCATTTTATTTTTGGTACACCATTGAGGGTTATAAGCCCAAAAGTAATTTTTTATTATTCATTACAACGGGTTTAATATGTTTCGAAATATTTGATTCCAATTTTTAGGAATTATATGCCCTACCGGTAGGAGGGTTCATTATATTTTGTGAAAATTGTTTATGAAATATATTGAAAAGAAGAAAGAAAGAAAATTGAAAATTTCAGTTGGCACAATGTGCAACATACTTGTGATTCGGAGTTGAGGACGAGATCCTCGCATTTTTACATGATGTGAAATATTTAAACCGGGGTGCAAGCCTTGATGGAAGTTATAAAAGGACGAGGTCCTTGTGGTGAAATATTTATGAGTTTAAAATTCTCCCTTTGTGAAATTTAATTGGTACAATAATATTAATAGGGAGTCATGCCTGTTAGGCTTATTTGATAATTCTCGTATATTTTATGTGCATATTCAGCCATTTTCGTGCTGTAAATATTGAGTTTTAACCTATAAGATGAGTGCCCAGGTGGCGTTAAATGTGACTCATTAATCCGAGTAAGCAATCATGAGGTGGGGTGGCGTTAAATATGACTCATTAATCCGAGTAAGCAATCATGAGGTCTTCATGCCTCACATTCTATTGTCAGTGTTGTGAAAATTCGAAATGAGGTGGTGGTTAATATGAGATTAATTGATGATGCTGGAATTAATTATGAACAACTTTTAAGACCAGAGATGTGGTGATGAGCATACATATGATGTGCTTCATGTCCTGATATCATTATGATAATGCAGTACTTGTAATGCTGAGATTGATGTTATTAATATATACCTTGTGGTATTGTGTTGGGTTATGGATGCGTTGTTCGGAGTTGTTTTGGTGTTACTCTGGCAGGTGGATAAGCCCAATTACAGGGGAGACTCTGCCGAAATTTCTGAAAAATTTGGGAGTTAGTAAAATTTGGAATATTGAGATTTGCAAACGAAGAGATAATTTATGTTATATATTTGAGGGTGAATGATCCTAAGCGGGGGAGAATGTAACACCCCAGAAAATTTTTGAAGTACTTCAACACTATCAAGAAAATTGATGTGTGCGTAGGCACGAGTTGCTATAGCCAGTTGAGACTAATACTGTGCGTTGTTGTGAAAAAAATCAGACCTTTTGAAATGTTGGAATGTAAGAAATTAATCTTAAAATTTACAAATATGGATAAAAAAATAATCTCAAATGAGATGATGTTGTCGGGCTTATGTCATATGCGAAAACGTGGAATCAACCGTGAGTATATGTGTAAAAGTAAAATCATCAATTTGGTAACCTTAGAATTATTCTTAGAACGTTCGAGGACGAACGTTTGTTTAAGAGGTGGAGAATGTAACGACCCGACTTGTCGTTTTAAGAATTTACGCCCCGTTCAGTGGCTTAAGGTCTTGAAGTTTCGTAATATGTATTATGACCCGTGGGTGTGGTCGAGTTTGATTTTCGAAATTTAATTAAAAGAACAATTCTTATTTAGAAGCTTAAATAGAAAGAGTTAACTGGAGAGTTGACATTTGAGGAAACGACCCCGGAATGGAATTTTGATAATGACAATAGCTTCGTATGATGATTTTGGACTTAGGCATATGTTCGGATTTAGATTGGGAAGTCCGTAGTACAATTCAACATATTTTGGCGAAAGTTGGAAAATATAAGATTTTGGAAAAGTCCGACCGAAGGGTGAATTTTTGATAACAAGGTCGGATTTCGATTCCAAAAATGGGAATAGCTCCCTTACATAAATTATGACTTGTGTGCAAAATTTGAAGTCATTCTGGATTGATGTGATACGTTTCGGCGCAAAATATAGAAGTTGAAAGATTTGAAAACTTATAAGTTTATTCGATGCGCGATTCATAATTCCGGCGTTGTTTGACGTGGTTTGAATCCTCGACTAAATTCGTATTGCATGTTGGGACATGTTGGTAAAATTGGTTGAGGTCTCTGGGGCCTCGGGCGAGTTTCGGATGGTTAAACGGATCAAAATGTGACTTGAAGGAATTGCTAGAAATCTGCCACTGGTGTCATCGCATCTGCGATGAAATTGATCGAAGATGCGAGATTTAAGTCGCAGAAGCGAAATGAAAAGTCCTAGGCAGTGGTCGCTGGTGCGAAAAATATCCCGCACCTTCGTGATCGCAGAAACAGGCAGAGAAGGCACAAAAGCGGAGGGGCATCGCAGGTGCGCGTGAGGCATCGCAAAAGCGATTCCCGCAGAAGCGGAAAAGCTTTCGCAAATGCGATGGTCGACTGGGCAGTGCACTTCCGCAGAAAGGAGTTTTTACTCCCAAAAGCGAGCTCGCATGTGCGACTAAAAGGTCCGCAGGTGCGAAACTTGGCAGAAACATAAGGATGGAATTTGGCCATTTTTGGCATTTCGTTTTGGAATTTTTGGAGCTCGGATTTGGGCGATTCTGGAGGAATTTTTTACAAGCTTGGTTGGGGCAAGTGTTCTATATCCTAAAGTGATTATATTTCATGAATCTATGATTATACTCATCATTTAATTCGGATTTAAATGGAAGAAATCAAGATTTTTACAAAATCTTCCAAATACGAAAATTTAAGATTTGGAGGTCGAGTTGTTATTGGAACTCAATAAAATTGGTATGGTTGAACTCGTATAGGAATGGGTATTCGGGTTTCAGGAAAAGTTTATCGGGTTCTGAGTGGCGGGTTCCGCGTTGACTTTTGTTGACTTTTTGGAATAAATTATTTTAAGTCGACGTATTATTATCCGGAATTATTTCCAATGAATTTTAATGAAGTTATACAATTAATTTGGATAGATTTGAGCGGTCCGGAGGTCAATTTAAGCAAGAAGGCGATTTTGGAATATCGGCATAACTTCAAAAGCATAAGTGTCTTGCTTAACCTCGAGTGGGGAAATTACCCCTTAGGCATCGAGCCTTATGTGCCATTTGTGAAATGTGAAAAGCCGTGTACGCGAAGTGACGAGTACGTACTCGGCCTTATATGTGCAAATTGTATTGGATTAAAGTCTAAGGCATTATAGTGTTGTAAATTGGGTAATCATGGATAAGTATTAAATCATCTGTTTGCCATGCCTAAATCTTTTTTGTTGTTGAATCTATTATTATATGACAATCTGATGTGATTGTTTCTTGATTATTTATGTAATTCCGTGAATTTGTTGGTTTGATAAGTATTGTAATTTAATTTCATTATGGATTTTCCCTCTGCAAATAATTAATTAAATGAGCTTAAGAAGAGGTGTTTATATAATTATTAAAAATTTAAATTTAATGAAGACTTTACTTTATGTTGAGTAATTTCTATCTCTATTGGTTGTTTTTGGGTATTGTACACATTGTGTGGAACTTTTGGCTATTTGTTGTGAAATTAATTAATTTTGTTATATCCTTGGAATTTGTTGTGGCCATTTGGGAAAACTGTAATGTGAATTGATTTTGTTATGTTGCCGTGTAAATTGTTGTGTTGTGTGAATTATTATTTTGATGAGATATGGGTGGCATTTCAGTGTTGATATTATGTAGGTATAAGGGTGGCATTTCATTGTTATTGTGTTGTTGGAATGTTGTCTGGGCGGAGCGATAAGGGTGGCTATAGGAGCGATAAGGGTGGATATTGATATTGTCTGGGCGGAGCGATAATGGTGGCTATAGGAGCGATAAGGGTGGCAATAGGAGCGATAAGGGTGGCTATTGTCAGGGACGGTATGTGATGATGTGGGTTGTGGCATTGATGATTTTCATGTCATGTTGTGATTTTCTTGTGTTTATTTTTATACCTTGTGCAATTTGTCTTGTTGCTGGTAAATTGATAACAATCTGATTTATGTTGAAATTGAGAGCATGTGGCTATTGCCAGGCAGATTATAAAATGAATTGTGGGCACGAGGTGCCGTGAGTAAATAATGAGGATATTTGGCACGTGAATTGTCCGTGCAGTTGTGATATGAAATGTGGGCACGAGGTGGTATGATGAAATGATAATGATATTTGGCACGTGAATCGTCCGTGCAGTTGTGATATGAAATGAGGGCACGAGGTGCCGGAAAAATATGATGATTTAATAATGGCCACGAGGTGCAGTGGAAATATAAAAAATGGGTTGAGACCCGTGTTTACGAAAAATATGAAAATGGGCTGAGACCCGTGTTTTTATGATTTTGAAATAAGGTGTCACATGGTGACTCTTTAATCGAAAGAATTATATTCAAAATATTTATTTGAAAGGATTTTTATTCAAAAAGAATTATATGAAAGAATTATATTTGAAAGATATTTATTCGACGAAAATATATTTGGAAAAGAGTTTTATTCGTAAGAATTATATGTGAAAGATATTTAATTGAAGAACTTGGATTAGCTGGGTGTAATTATATTTATTAATTGTTGAGCGATATTAAATGTTAATTTTATTGTCTTACTGTGTATATCATTGGTTGTTTTATGTTGCCCTTATTATTATTTGTTTCCTATTATTTTGTATATTATATTGCACAGGTTATTAGACTAGTGAGTGTCTTGACTGTACCTCGTCTCTACTCCATTGAGGTTAGTCTTGATACTTATTGGGTACCGACCGTGGTGTACACATACTACACTTCTGCACATTTTTGTGCAGAACCAGGTATTGGAGATATCGGACTTGAGCAGAGTTAAAGCGCGATCATAAGGATTCAAGGTAAAGCTGCTTGGCCGTCGCAGTCCCTTGGAGTCTTTTCATTTCATTGTTCTGTTAATTTGTAATCAAATAGTATTGTATATTCGGTTCACGTGATCATTCCATGTATTCAGTTAGAGTTCGTGACTCAGTACTACCAGTCTTGGGAGGTTGTATATTCATATTTATTCCACTGTTAGTTTTGGTTACTTATTTAATTCAAAAAAATGGCTTCAAAATGTAATAGAAATGAGCTTACCTAGTCTTAGAGACTACGTGCCATCACGACGCCTGTGGTGGGATTTTTGGTCGTGACATTTTAGGAGGTGGAGAAGGAGGGTGGCAGTGGTGGAGTCGGTAGCAGTGGCAGCGACGACAGCAGGGGAGTGGCTACCTGGGGTGGGGAATGGGATCTGTGTGAGGGAAATAGAGAAGGAGATGGGGAAGGGTGTTATGTGTGTGAGGGAGAAGCTAATGAGGAGTATGAAGATTTGAGAAGAGAGTAAGAGAAATGAGGGGGAAATCCCGTTTTCAGATCTAAAATTAGAATTACCGACCAAAGTTGGTCGGTAATTTTGGTCGGTACACTAAGTGTTTGACTGTTTGACTATTAACCGACTAACTTTGGTCGGTTATTTTTTTAAAAATAAACTAAATTGTTTTTTTTGTGTTTTTATTTCTTAAAATATTATAAACTATAAAAAAAATTATTATAAACTATAAGCATTTATTTTATTTACATATATATTTATTATAAATAATTATAAACTATAAGAATAATCTTTATAAATAATTATATTAACTAATTACTTTTAATAAATTATAATAGCATCTATCTAAGTTAATTTTCTAAGTTATAATTAAGTATATGAGTAATTTCACACACACACACACACACACACACACTATATTGTAATTGATGATCAATCACATACATTACTACGTACGAAAACGTTATCAATTGATGAATTGGTATTATTCTATTTTAAATATGTTTAGCCGTTTGACCTATTAACTCGTTTACTTAATGCTAATAACTGCTTTCGTTTCTTTAATTTGTGATCCATATATATATATATACACATACATGTCAAAGATGTTTATTATTATTTCTTCTATATTTCATTCATTAATCACTAATAATGCATGGCATAGATTAATCAATATAGGGCGAGACGTTTTGCTTTTAATATTCATTGATATAGGTCGAAACGTTTTATTTTTAATATTCATTAATGCATCTAAGTAAGTTATAAGTCAATGAATCAATTTACAAATAGATATATTTAATGATGATCAATTATATATACTAATTAGATTATGCTTCTTCATAAGTCTATCCCCAAAAGAACCCGACCCTGTGGCCCATATATATATATATATATATATATATATATATATATATATATATATATATATATATATATATATATATATATACACACACACACACACACACACACACACACACACACACACTTCGTTGTACTACTTAATTAACTATATATAGCTTGTCATAGTATATGTTAGTGTATTCATTATTTGTGTTACAAAATAAAGTATTAACGGATTACATTTATGTTATTTAGATAGTAAATATTAAAGTGATTCAAAAGTTTGACCATGTTTGACCTAATAATTGTTACGACCCAATTTTCCCTCCGTTTGGGTATCGTGATGGCACCTAGTCTTAGAGACTTGGTAAGCCTAACAATAATTAAAACAACAACATTATTTAAATAGAATCTCTTAAAATTTCTAAAACCGGTAGTACAAGTCATAAGCTCTACAGAGTATTTGCTAGAAAACTTCTAAATACAACTATCCATAAATAAGAATAAACAGTGCAAAACAAAAAGTTGAAGGTGACTCCGAAGCCTGCGAACACAGCGGCAGGTTTACCTTGAGTCTCCGCAGCAACAGTCCACACAGCTAGTTAACGAACAATTACCCGGATCTGCACAAACAAATGTGCAGAAGAGTAGCATGAGCACACCACAGCGGTGCCCAGTAAGTATCAAGACTAACCTCGGTGGGGTAGTGACGAGGAACAGTCAAGACACTCACTGGTCTAATAAACTAAACATGTACAAGTATATGAGCAGCAGAAGTATGATGTCTACATAAAGACTATGCAATATGGCTCACAGTACAGTAATGGTTATAAGGAAGGAAACAACCAGTGTCAGCGAAATATCGTGAAAATGACACAGAAAAATGAATGGAACCCAACCTAAATCCGGAATCACAAATACAGTAAGGACAAGTAATAACGCAGCAACTACAACCGCTTTTACATTAGGTTTTAGCCAACAACTTCACAAAGTACCGAACCTCGGACAATTCATAACTCACGGGTCTCAATACCTGAACTCTAACACTTGGCATCCTGTGCCCTCATAACACCTCATAACCGCACTGAAGACTCACGTGCCAATAGAGCCATTCTCACATAGAAGGCAAGTAAACAAGGGTGAGCATCTATGCTCAACAATATCAAGAACACCTCTTATCCGATAAGAGTGCTTAACTACGTGTATGCTTGTGCAAGTGTCCTAACATAGTCCATACCAGCAAATAAGCATAAGGAAGAAGAAGAACGGACAACACGTAGAATATTTTCTCACAGCTTTCACAAGATAAAGCTCACACAGGTACGTATACCACTACACAAATATCAACAACAAGAATGCCCCCAGGCCATAAATCATCACAAATCAATCCCTGACACAGCCCACCTTGTCTCGCCACGTGTGCAATAGTAACATAAATGCCCGCCTCACACACACACACACACACACACACACACACACACACACACACACACACACATATATATATATATATATATATATATATATATATATATATATATATATATATATATATATATATATATCCCGGCTTGTCACGCTGCATGTGCAAATATCAATGGTAACAATAGCACGACAGAAACCTCGTGCAACCCCATAATAACAACCGCAAGGCAAAAACCTCGTGCATCACAATAATAACAAGTACAACAGCAACAATGACAATAATACAAAGTACGGCAAGTAAATCAACTCAAGAACTTTAATTCACAAAGAAATGGTAGAACCAATTCACAAGGAATAACCACAGTAAAGAATGTTAGGCGAAAAGAGAACATCAAAAGAAAGGGAAAACTAGTGTGTAGCAACGATCCCACAATATACACTGCAACAAAAGGGAAGCTAACGCGAATCAAATAATGCAAAATAAAACAAGTCGACTAAGATATAGGATATCTAAACTTCTTTTAAGGTTGAGAAAATTAATAAGGATATTCAACAATTCAATTAATGATAAGCAGCAGAAAAATAATCATAACCTCAATTAAGACTAAACAATTATAGGATGAAACAATATAAATTTCAAATAAAGATAAGCAGTTATGAAAAGATAGCATGGCTATAAAAGAGATAACAGTTTCAATTAAGGCACATATGAATCAAGTAACAATAATAGTGGATCATGAAGCAATTGATTCTAATTAAGCAGGTAGATGTGAATCTAGTAATTAAGATATATAATCATAACAAGAACAACTGCATATTCAATGAATACAAGGACCTAAGAACCCTAAAAGGCCAACTTTCCACAATAAGTCTGTGCACGCACTCGTCACCTCATGTACACGGACTACAATCAATATAGAAGACTCAAATCCTAAGGGGAAGTCCCCCACACAAGGTTAGGCAAGATACTTACCTCGAACCAAACTCAAACACTCGGTAACAATGCCTTTTCCACGAATATCCGGCTCCGAATGGCCCAAATCTAGACAAACACAATTGTGTAACATGAATACAACAATAATAGAATCATCTAATCAATGAAATCAATATTTTAACAAAAATTCCAAAATTCGCCCTAAAAAGTCGACCCGGGCTCACATCTCGGAATCGGGTAAAAAATATAAAATACAAACACCCATTCACTCACGAGCCCGACCATATAAGAATTACTAAAATCCGACCAAAAATCCCCCTTCAAAACTCATAATCTTTATTGAAGTAGTTCTTCCAATTTTTCCCATTTCAACCCCAAAAATCCGAAATTAAATGGAGAAACAACTATAGATTAATGCAATAAAACCAAATTCGAGTAAGAAATCGTTACCCACAAGATTCCTCGAAAAATCCCTCAAAGAATCGCCTTCTCCCGAGTTAAAAATAAAAAATGGAGTGAAAAATGAACTAACCCTCGATTGCAACCCCTTTCTGCCCAGCGATCCTCGCACTTGCGATCATTTCTCGCACCTGCACCTACCGCACCTGCGGTCTAACCAGTCGCACCTGCGGAAGTCATTAACTCCCACAGCCTCCGCACCTGCGAGCATTCTGCGCATCCACGGGCATCGCAGATGCGGAACTTCCTCGCACCTGGGACCCCAGGCCAACTCTCAATTCTTGCATCTGCGCTTCCATCTCCGCACGTGCGAGTCCGCTGATGCGCACAAGTTCTCCGCACCTGCGAACACTGCCAAGTCCAGCTCTTCTCGCAGGTGGGCCTCCATCTTTGCATCTATGACCATCGCACCTGTGCCCAAGGTTCGCAGGTGCGATTACACTAGAACTCAGACCTCCCCAATGCCATGGAAATCATCTACAACTCGTCCGAAAAACACCCGGGGCCCTCAGGACCCCGTCCAAACATACCAACAAGTTCTATACCTATCACGGAACCGCTCGAGGTCTCAAATCACATCAAAAAATGTTGAAACTATGAATCGCACCATGAATCGAACTTATAAATTTTCAAATCTTTCAACTTCTAAAACCCGTGCCGAAACCTATCAAATTAACCCGGAATGAAGTCAAATTTTGCAGGCAAGTCCCAAATAACATAACAGAGTTGTTCCAACTCTCGGAATCGCATTCTGACTCCGATATCAAAAAGTCCACTTCCAGTCCAAATCTCCAAAAATTCGACTTTCGCCATTTCAAGCCTAAATCAACAACAGACCTCGGATTTACAGTCCGGACACTCTCCTAATTCTAAAAACACACAACGGAGCTAATGGAACCGACAGAACTCCATTCCGGAGTCGTCTTCACATAGTTCCGACTACGGTCGAAATCCTAATACTTAAGCTTCCGTTTTAGGGACTAAGTGTCCCAAATCACTCTGAAATATCCAGTAACTAAATTCAACCACGCACGCAAGTAAATACACATAATATGAAGTTGCTCAGGTCCTTATGCCGCCGAACAGGACTTAAATGCTCAAAACGATCGATCGGGTCATTACACCCTTCCCCTCTTAAACAAACGTTCGTCCTCGGACGTTCTAAGAATCGCCTCGAAGTCTTCGAATCACTGAAAGTACATATCCAACATACACCCACGGGCGAATCCATGACACCCCAATCCACATAAGCTTGACGACACCATCCCAACTGTAATTTATCCTTTCTGCCAACACTGATAGGCCTTAGAGTCAAACATTCTCACCTTCCATTTATCTTCAAAAGATCCGATTCTAAATCCATAACCGGTATAAGTCTCAAGTAGCTGTAACAACTCATGCCTATACCCACAAGGTACGACCACATAACAAGACACACCACACATAGGCCCATAATAAAATTTCTGATCACAATAGCTGCCCGTAATCAAATCTATCACCGGCAATTAGCCTCATTTCCGTTAGAACCCTACTCAAATCTCAACAATACTAACAACTATGCAAGAAATACGAAGACCTCTTAACTATACACCCGAATCAACAAGTCACAACTAACACCACCGGGCACAAACCCCGCAAGCCAAAACTCAAGAAGCACATAACGAAATTGACTAAATATGTAAAGAGAAACACATAAGATAAATATCAAACAAGCCCGACAGGTACAACTTTCTAACAATACCCTACTACAAATCAATTCAAAAGGAAAAATCAAAGTACATGAACAAATCATAAGGATCTCATCCTGGTATCACCCCCACCGCGGCACGCAGCCCAGCTCAAACATTTTATATCACATGGAGTCACGAGGGTCTCACCCTCAACTCTGAATCACAAGTCGAATACACATCATACCAATGAAAATCTTCCACTAATTCAATTATGCCAATAAAATCACAACACTTACTAAACTCTCACCCCAGTAGAGTATCAAATCACAAATTATAACCAATTTACTCAGGAATCACATCAAACCTACCATAATGGACAACGTGAATTCACTTATAGTCTCGTAACTTTCAATAATGAATAGAAACAAATGATAGACACGACTATCACTCATAGAATCTCCCAACGGGGTAAACATCTAAACATAATACTAAGTCATAAACTCACCCATAGGTGGGACAAGTAGGGGAACTCACCCCGATAAGCAGGACCGAATCAAAATACGAATGGTTCCCCTCTGTAACAAATCAAAAACATACCTGCATGACATCATCTGGCGTAATGGCCTCAAGCCTACTATATGAAACACATCAACGGGTCGGGCCTTCCCCTCTTGGGAACCCTCTACTCGCCTGAATACTCCGTTGTGACACACCTGTCCAGAGTCTAGGACAATCTCTCACCCTGTGGATGGTATCTCCACACTCGAAGCAACCTATCTGCTGACGTGGTTGGGAGAACTGTGCGGTACGGGTACTCTGAGACCCATGAGCACCTGAAACACTGTGCAAAGCCTAAAGTGCAAACTGAACTGGCTGACCCACAAAACCTCTACCATGTCGTACCTTGCCTCCAAAATAAGGACGAGTAGATCTCTCCGATCAACGAGGCCTCCTCAGCTCCCTGTCCTCTCTCTCCTGATCTCGCCTGTACTCTCTCTCATGGCCTCTCCTATCTTCTCTCTCCTGGTCCTACATTCCCTCTACTTGGCGAGCGATTCCTACCATCTGCTGAAATGAAACATCTGAATCCGACTCCCGAGCCATGATGAACCGAATATCATGCCTGAGTCCCTCAATGAATCTACGGACATGCTCTCAAACTGTGGCGACCAAAGCAGGTGCATGCCTGGCCAAATCACTGAATCTCATGGCATACTCTAACACTGACATAGTGCCCTGGCGCAACTGCTCAAACTCCGCGCGCCATGCATCTCGAAGGGACTGAGGTACAAACTCTCTCAGGAACATCTCTGAAAACTTAACCCATGTAAGTGAAGCTAACTCGGCTGGGCTACCCAACTCATATGCCCTACACCACTGATAAGCCGCTCCCCTGAGCTGGAACGTAGTAAAAGCTCATCTCCAAAATACCCATAATATGAAGAATGCGGTGACACCCCTCCAGAAAACCCTGTGCACTCTCTGAAGACAAGCCACTGAATGTAGGAGGGTCATATTTCTTGAATCTTGCAAGTCTAAGCTGCTCTTCGTCAGATGTTGCTGCCCTGACCACAGGCTGAACTGGAACCACAGACTATGTCGCCATGATACCTGGAACCTGACCCACATGAACTCGCTGCTCTAGGGTGTGGGCTGCGGGAGTCTGGGTTCCTCCCCCGGTCTGTGAAGTAGATGGTGCAACCGAAATCAACCCCGCCTGAGCCAATGTACCAAACATACTCAGGAACTGTGAGAAGGTCTCCTGAAGTCCGGGGGTAATAACAGGCGCCTCCGGTACCTGCTTCCTAACTGGAACTACTGGAGGCTCCTCAACTGCTGCTTTGGTAGGTGCTCTCGCTGCGACACTTACTCCTCGTCGGCCTCTACCTCTGCCTCTAGCGATACTTGCTCCGGGAGCAGCGTCGTCTATAACTGTAGCTCGTGTCCTCACCATCTGTGAGAGAATGGAATGATAAAAGTTCAAACTCCGAGATCAATAAGCTCACACGATATGAATGAAAGAAGTGAGATTGTTCTAATAGTTTTGTAGCCTCTTGAAGATAAGTACAGACGTCTCCGTACTGATCTGCAAGACTCTACTAAACTCGCTTATGACTCGTAGTACCTATGAACCTAGTGCTCTGATACCAACTTGTCACGACCCAATTTTCCCTCTGTTTGGGTATCGTGATGGCACCAAGTCTTAGGGACTAGGTAAGCCTAACAATAATGAAAACAACAACATTATTTAAATAGAATCTCTTAAAATTCCCAAAACCGGTAGTACAAGTCATAAGCTCAACAGAGTGTTTGCTAGAAAACTTCTAAATACAACTGTCCAGAAATAAGAATAAATAGTGCAAAACAAAAAGTTAAAGGTGACTCCGAAGCCTGCAAACGCAGCGGCAGGTTTACCTTGAGTCTCCGTAGCAACAGTCCACACAGCTAGCTAACAAACAATTACCTGGATCTGCACAAAAATATGTGCAGAAGAGTACCATGAGCACATCACAGCGGTGCCTAGTAAGTATCAAGACTAACCTCGGTGGGGTAGTTACGAAGAACAGTCAAGACACTCACTGGTCTAATAAACTAAACAGGTACAAGTATAAGAGCAGCAGAAGTATGATGTCTACATAAAGACTATACAATATGGCTCACAGTACAGTAATGGTAATAAGGAAGGAAACAACTAGTGTCAGCGAAATATCGTGAAAATGACACAGAAAAATAAATGGAACCCAACCTAAATGCGGAATCACAAATATAGCAAGGACAAGTAATAACGCAGCAACTACAACCGCTTTTACATCAGGTTTTAGCCAACAACTTCACGAGGTACCGAACCTTGGACAATTCACAACTCATGGGTCTCAATACGTGAACCCTAACACTTGGCATCCTGTGCACTCATAATATCTCATAACCGCACTGACGACTCACGTGCCAATAGAGCCATTCTCACATAGAAGGCAAGTAAACAAGGGTGAGCATCTATGCTCAACAGTATCAACAACACCTCTTATCCAATAAGAGTGCTTAACTACGTGTATGCTTGTGCAAGTGTCCTATCATAGTCCATATCAGCAAATATGCATAAGGTAAAAGAACGGACAACACATAGAATATTTTCTCACAGCTTTCACAAGATAAAGCTCACACAGGTATGTATACCACTTCACAAATATCAACAACAAGAATGCCCCCAGGCCACAAATCATCACAAATCAATCCCTGACACAGCCCACCTTGTCTCGCCACGTGTGCAATAGTAACATAAATGCTCGCCTTGTCTCGCCATACGTGCATAATAATGTTCCCACCTTATCTCACCACATGCGCAACCCACATATATATATACATATCCCGCCTTGTCACGCTGTATGTGCAAATATCAAAGGTAACAATAGCACGGCAGAAACCTCATGCAACCCCATAATAACAACCGCACGGCAGAAACCTCGTGCATCACAATAATAACAAGTACAACAACAACAATGACAATAATACAAAGTACGACAAGTAAATCAACTCAAGAACATTAATTCACAAAGAAACAGTAGAACCAATTCACAAGGAATAACCACAGTAAAGAATGCTAGGCGAAAAGAGAACAACTCAAGAAAGGGAAAACTAATGTGTAGCAACGATCCCACAATATCCACTTCAACAAAAGGGAAGCTAACACGAATCAAATAATGCCAAATAAAACAAGTCGACTAAGATATAGGATATCTAAACTTCTTTTAAGGTTGAGGAAATTACGAAGGATATTCAACAATTCAATTAATGATAAGCAGCAGAAAAATAATCATAACCTCAATTAAGACTGAACAATTATAGGATGAAATAATATAAATTCCAAATAAAGATAAGCAGTTATGAAAAGATAGCATGGCTACAAAAGAGTTAACAATTTCAGTTAAGGCACATATGAATCAAGTAATAATAATAGTGGATCATGAAGCAATTGATTCTAATTAAGCAGGTAGATGTGAATCTAGTAATTAAGATATATATAATCATAACAAGAACAACTGCATATTCAATGAATACAAGGACCTAAAAACCCTAAAAGGCCAACTTCCCACAAATAAGTTTGTGCACGCACTCGTCACCTCGTGTACACGGACTACAATCAACATAGAAGACTCAAATCCTAAGGGGAAGTCCCCTACATAAGGTTAGGCAAGATACTTACCTCGAACCAAGCTCAAACAATCGGTCACAATACCTTTTCCATGAATATCCGGCTCTGAATGGCCCAAATCTAGCCAAACACAATTGCGTAACATGAATACAACAATAATAGACACATCAAATCAACGAAATCAATATTTTAACAAAAGTTTCGAAATTCACCCTAAAAATCGACTCGGGCCCACATCTTGAAATCGGGTAAAAATTATAAAATACGTACACCCATTCAGTCACGAGTCCGACCATATAAGAATTACTCAAATCCAACAACAAATCCCCCTTCAAAACGCAAAATCTTTATTGAAGAAATTCTTCCAATTTTTCCCATTTCAACCCCAAAAATCCGAAATTAAATAAAGAAACAACTATAGATTAATGCAATAAAACCAAATACGAGTAAGAAATCGTTACCCACAAGATTCCTCTGAAATTCCCTCAAAGAATCGCCTTCTCCCGAGCTAAAAATCAAAAATGGAGTGAAAAATGAACTAACCCTCGATTCCAACCCCTTTCTGCCCAGCGATCCTCGCACCTGCGATCATTTCTCGCACATGCGCCTACCGCACCTATGGTCTAACTAGTCGCACCTGCGGAAGTCATTAACTCCCACAGCCTCTGCACCTGTGAGCCTTCTGTGCATCCACGGGCATCGCAGACGCAGAACTTTCTCGCACCTGCGACCCCAGGCCAACTCTCAATTCTCACATCTGCGCTCCAATCTCCGCTCGTGCGAGTCTGCTGATGCGCACAAATTCTCCGAACCTGCGGAGACTTCCAAGTCCAGCTCTTCTCGCACTTACACCTCTATCTTCGCACCTGCGACCATCGCACCTGCGCCCAAGGTCCGCAGGTGCAATTACACCAGAACTCAGACCTCCCCAAAAACATGGAAATCATCTGTAACTCGTCCGAAAAACACCCGGGGCCCTCAGGACCTCGTCCAAGCATACCAACAAGTTCTATACCCTAACATGGACCCGCTCGAGGTCGCAAATCACATCAAACAACGTTGAAACTACGAATCGCACCATGAATCGAACTTATAAATTTTCAAATCTTTCAACTTCTAAAACCAGTGCCGAAACCTATCATATCAACCCGGAATGACGTCACATTTTGAAGGCAAGTCCCAAATAACATAACGGAGTTATTCCAACTCTCGGAATCACATTCTGACCCCGATATCAAAAAGTCCACTTCCGATCCAAATCTCTAAAAATTTGACTTTCGCCATTTCAAGCCTAAATCAGCTACAGACCTCGGATTTACAGTCCGGACACGCTCCTAAGTCCAAAATCACCCAACGGAGCTAATTGAACAGACGAAACTCCAGTCTGGAGTCATCTTCACATAGTTCCGACTACGGTCAAAATTCTAAGATTTAAGCTTCCGTTTTAGGGACTAAGTGTCCCAAATCACTCTGAAATATTCGATAACTGAATTCAACCACGAACGCAAGTCAATAGACATAATATGAAGCTGCTCAGGTCCTTATGCTGCCGAACGGGATTTAAATTCTCAAAACGACCGGTCGGGTTATTATAATAACCAACCAACTTTGGTCGGTTATTTTCCAGGAAATACTGACCAACTTTTGTGGGTAAACTTAAATATAAATTCTATAAATTTTATAAAATATTTTAAATAATAATATAATTATTAAAATTTAAAAAAGTGGGTCCACATTACCGACCAAAGTTAGTCAGTAATCAAAAAGTTACTTTGACTAAGCAAGTCTGAACACTTCGGTCAAATGTTTTACCAATATACCGACCAACTTTGGTCGGTATGTAATTTTAAAAGTAATTTAAATATTATTTTTGTAGTTTCCATCCGTGTTGGACGGTATTTTTGTTGCTTTTGTTGGCTGATCAATGTTGGTCGGTCTTGATTGGTTTTTCCCTGATTTCTAGTAGTGACTGTCATGATAGCTACTAAGATCATCCTATTTCTCAAATCTCTTCCTAATCTTTTTATATTTTGATGTAATATAATTGAATTGATTTAAATAACATAACTTAAGTTAATGATTTTAATTATTTGTGGTGATCTTTCTTGTTTTAGGGAGACTATAATTTTGAATTTAAAATCTCTTGGTATGGTTGAAATTGTATTGCTGGATCAATTCAATTAGCTAGCTTGACAGATTGAATGTGATGGGTGGAGAAAAGTTTATGTTTTGAATTACAATGTTGGTAGTTGTTTATATTGGGGCATATACTATTAATCATACGTTTAGATATAGTATATTCTAATAATTATCATGGTTAAAAGTCTAAGTGGGAGATTGTTGGGATATATACTATTAACCATGGGTTTGGTTTGGATATAGTATTTATTATGGAACAATTGTTTATTCAATTTTAATAAAGTTTTAAATAGATCATATATTAGTTTGTGTCCTTTGCTTATATAGTAGATGATTTAGTGTATAGAGTTTAGCTTATACACGGAAGATTAGATCATCGGTTCTTATAAGTATAAAGTTTGAGTTCACAATCTAATGATGGAATTGGACAAACCATCATGGATGATTATAGCACAAGATTAAATATAATTTATCTTGATTATGGATGGTTTAATTCCAACTTCTTGTGCTAGTACATTTTGTATGTATTGAACGGACCAAGTAGAGATAAGTATTTTATACTGACTTAATAAAATAAACTCTCTAGCCATTAAATGTACTTATACTCTTAATATTGATATAATTAATATTAGCTATGTATATTATTATTGTTTTGATTTATTAAAAGGAGAGATTCTTTTATGGGTCAATATGCCTGGTAAATTGGATAATAATAATGTACATTGGCGAAGTAACAGTTAGTTGATTGAATCCATGTCTCGGTTTAGAGATTGATTATACACCTTTATGAAAGCTTATAAGTTTTCATGTGTAAACCCGGCCGGTGGATTTTTGTAACTACCTGGCCGGTCATTTTGAGACTTGCCGAGGATGATTGGTTCGAGTCTTGTGAGGTTGTTGAATGATTTGGAACACCTAGTTCCAAGTTTTTAAAATTTAGTTGAAAAGGTTGACCAGATGTTCATGTATATGTAGTGATCCTGAGAATTTTTGCTAAGGAAATTAAGGTTTTGTGATGTCGAGGTAGATCAATTAGTACAAAGGTTGAAGAAGCTCGGACCTTTTGGGTTGAACAATACACCGGAAAGTAAAAAAAAAATTTTGGCGGAAAAATACATTTCTGCGGTCCATTATGCGACCGCATAATCACTCCGCATAATGGCCACAGAAGTGAGGCAAAAAAGAGCCAGTTTGGATGAAATCTGCGGTCGACTATGCTACTGCATAACTGTTCTGCGGTCACTATGCGACCGCAGAATAGGTATGCGGGCTGCATAGTGACCGCATATACAGACAGATGTTTTCCAGTGTTGGACACCGATTATGCGACCGATATGCGGTCCGCATAACCATTATGCGGTTGCATATGCGACCGCAGAACCAGTTCAGTAGCTTTATTTTTCTGGTTTTATAAACCCGACCACATTCTTATAAAACAATATTTGGGGTCATTTTGAAGGGTTTCATCTGATATTTTAGAGAGAGGTGAGAGGATTGTAGAGAGAGAAAGTGAAGACTTAGTATATTGACACTGATTATGCGACCGATATGCAGTCGCATATGCGACCGCAGAACCTATTCCGGAGCTTCATTTTTCTGGTTTTATAAACCTAACCCCATTCTTATAAAACACTATTTGGGGTCATTTTCAAGGATTTTATCTGATATTTTAGAGAGAGGTGAGAGCATTTTTGAGAGAGAAAGTGAAGACTTAGTCATTTATCCATCAATTCTTGTTCAAGGTTTGAAAATTTCACAAGGATCTTGCTAGGGCTTCAAAGAGGTAAGAATTTCTTTCCTCAATTCTTCAATTTTGGGTTTGGAGTAAAAATGGGTGATTAATAGTATGATTCTTGGGTATAAGAGTATTATGTATACATACCAATAAGGTTGTGGAAAGATTGTTAAGTTCAAATGGGTAAGGATTGGGTTAAAAATGGTAGAAATCTTCATAGATTTTAATTGAAGATTTGAGGGTCGAGTTAGTGTCGGATTTTGGTGAAATTTGTATGGTTGGACTCGTGGTTAGATAGGCATTTATATTCTGTAACTTTTGTCGGGTTTCGATACGTGGGCCCCACTGGCGATTTTTTGAGTTAATTTCATATTTTATTGGAAATAAGTATTTCCTTATGGAATTAATTACAATAATTTGTATTGACTGAATCGAATTAATTGTGGCTAGATACGAGACTTTCATAGACCAATTCTCATGGCAAGAGCATAGCGGAATAAAGATTTACACGGGTTGAGGTAAGTAATAATTTTAAATCTGGTCCTGAGGGTATGAAACCCCAGATTTTTGTATCATGTGATTACTTTGGAGGTGACGCACATGCTAGGTGACGGGCGTGTGGGCGTGCACCAAGGATATTGTGACTTTGTCCGTCCCGTAAAACTGTAAAGTTGAATAATTTATTGTTAGCTATATGATCTCTATGTGTTGAAGAAATTTGACTATAAATCATGTTAGAAATCATGCTTAGGTTATGTGATAGTACTATTGGGACCCACCGAGGTCGCGTACTTCTTGAATTATTTGCTAATTATTGTCTTGTACTCAGTCATGATTTTTCTTGCGTATTATACCTCAGTCTTTTCTGGATATTTGTTGATACACTATGTTATCTTTGTTTGGGCTGATCTTTGTGATTTCTGAGAGCCCGAGAGACTAGAGAGGTTGAGGACTGAGTAAGGCCGAGGGCCTGTCTGTGAGGTACGGATATTATGGCACGTGATTTGTCCGTGCAGGATATTATAGCACGTGAGTTATCCGTACAACACGTGAGTTGTCTGTGCAGATTATGACGCTTCGGCTGTATGAGCCCCTCCGGAGTCTGCACACCCCCATTGAGTGCGGGTACCCATTGAGTATGAGTGCTAAGGGCTGAGAGCCGAGTGGTTGAGCTGTTGTGACAAGTTGAGTGACTGTTGCCCTGAGCGGCTATACTTGCCTTTCATTTGTTGTTGCACTTAGTTGCTATCTGTCATTGTTGTGAAATTCTCTGAAAGATTTTATATCCGGATTACATGAACTTGAACTGTATAAAATTAATTTGACTTAAACTGTGAATTTGAAAGCATGTCTATTCTTTGCTGAAATTACTGAAAGTGAACTATAACTGTGTAGCTCGTCACTATCTTCAGTTTTTTATTTATTATTGTTACTTACTAAGTTGGTTGTACTAATACTATACACTGCACTTCGTGTGCAGATTTAGGTATTTCCCGCCATAGCGGGTGTTGATTTCTTTTGCACAATTGATATTCCAGAGATTCAGAGGTAGCTGCCGTGTTTCGCAGACCTTGCCGCTCCTTTTCTATCTCCTTAATTACTGCATTTGGTCTCAGACTATTATGAACCATATTTTCCAGACTTGTATTCATATTAGATGCTTATGTACTCAGTGATACAGGGTTTTGGGAATATTTATATATGTATTTGTGAGTTTTTCTTCCGCTAAATTTAGATATTATGTTTTCAAACACAAATGATATGGTGGTTTATTGAGATTGTCGGCTTGCCTAGTATTGAGATAGGCGCCATCACGACGGGTGAGAATTTGGGTCGTGACAATTTGGTATCCGACACATGAAATAAGTTAAACGAAAGTCTAACGGAAAGAATTAATAAATTAAATCGTCAGTAATTTAATTTAATTAATTAGTATCTGAATCTTAACATGGGGAGTTAAATAAGATTTAATGGATGAATTTCGAAATTGAATAAGGAGTGCAATTACGAATTTTTAGTGGAATAATTCGTAATTAATTATGGTGGATATTAATTTCGAAAATTACAAATTAATTCCATAATTGGAAGCCTTGTTAATTAAATTCTGTGGTCCCTACTGTGCCTAAATAATAGGAAATAAAGGAATCATTTTTCTGGTGGAAAAGAAAACCTAACAGGTTTTGGAAAAGGGTCTTAACCCTTAAAACTTGTGCTATAAATACATAAGGTTTTCCACCTAGAGAAGGTAGAAAAGATGGCCGAAAGTTTCAGTCTTTTTCCTAAAAATTTCGCCCACACGAAATTACTATTTTCGGATATTATTTGGGTAACACAGTAGAAGACCATGGAATGTTTGCGAATCTTTATCATGCTGATGATGGAGAATTCATTGAGTTGCTGTGGAATTGGAGGCTCACGTGATAGAGGAGCTTTGTTTACGCTTCAAGAGGTAACCCATGAAATCTCGTTTATGCTAGTTGTCTAGATTACATGTGATTTTGATACTGGGATTGCTTCCGTTGTTTATTATAATCCTTCAATTGGTATCAGAGCCCACTCACATCTAATTAGATAACTAAGTTTTTCATGAAACAAGAATATCGTGTTTATGTGCGTTATTGAATTACACGTATATGTAGTTTTCTGAAAAACTGCATTGTTGTTGTGAATTAACTGTGCAAAAAATTTAGATTATTCTTGTCATCATGAGATATCTGTTTTTTTTATTGATATTTGATTTGGATGATCTGGAATATTTTTTGGTAAACCCTAGAAAAACGTAAAACCTGATTTTGACCGAATTGCCGGTATTTTTGGAGGTCAGCGAACTTGACGGACTCCGATTGAGTTGAAATTTGGTGGGTCCATCAGAAACGACGTGGTGAGAAAAACTCACTGCTTTGGCAGTGAAGCATGATGTTTTTCGCGTTTTGAGGTTGTTTGGACTGTGTTTTGGACGTTATTCTATTTTTTGGAAATTATTTCTTAATAATTTTAATTAAATGGTAGTAGGGGTGACTCCCCATGGTCTCCATGATTAAATACTGGTGATATAATAGGTTTACACATTGGCTATTAGTAAATAGACGTGTTGTTGTATTAAATTCAATAATAGAAGTGTAGGATATGATTGACTAGGTCTTACAAGGTATAATTGATATTGTGTGATGATATAATTATTTTGTAAGAAAGTGAAATCCTCTATTTGATATCCAAGATGACTAATGATTGGAGAGTTTGGTATATTTGTGCATTAAAAAAAATTCTCAAATTTTAGTTTATGTTTCCATGCTCTACGTGATTACTAGTCTTGAATTTTCGATGAAAAATTTTATTCTCTGGTTGGAGGTTGTAATTAAGTGAAATATGACGGTATTTTGTATGAGTTTTATATTATTGGCATATCTTTTAAGTTGTGGTCCATAATCTACTGTAAAATAATTTTATGAGCTACATGTATCTTCACTCGTAAATTGAGAATTTTGTGAGTAATATATAATTACCACTAAAGTGGTTTGTTTGTTTAAACTCATGAAAAATTCTTAATAAATTTGTACATGTGAAATTGTGTCTATTCATGGATTGAGCATTATGATTAATAAGTAGGATCCACAAAATGGTCTATTTATTTGAGTCATTAAAATCTGCTTAATGTACTATGTGAAAATTATCCTTGATAAATCTACATTAGTGGTGGAGGTTCTTAACTAGAAAAAGAGTTTTGTCTTTGGGTACTAGTGAGACCAACTCCACCCATGAGAAGAGATATTAGGTTTTTCACCGAATGAGAGAAAATATAATATCTTAGGTTCTTGTGTATTTAATAAAAGGATAATTTATTGTAAAAGGAGATAATGTGTATCCTAGAAATAGGAAGAACATATTATATGCCTTGAGCTCATAGTATAATTATAAGGAGAATATAAATCAATATCATATTTATTTTAATTCATGAAACTACTTAAACAGCTATTCTTCGAGTTTGGTTACAGGCTGGTTGTCATGAATTTGACAAACTCCGATTGACCTGAATCTTGGTAAGTTCATCAAAAACGATCTAGTGAGAAAAACTCACTGCTATGCAGTGAATCGTGTTATTTTTCGGCATTTTGAGGTCGATTAGATGGGTTTTCAAGCAGTTTATTAAATTGAGTTTGTTATAAATATGAAAAATATATTCTTTATATATCGGCTATATTTGTGTTAAATCTGAAACATGATGATTTAACTTGATATGATATATAGCAACAATGCAAATCACATGGATTTAATCCTTAATACGCCAAAAATAATTTATTTGAATTTGGTCTAGTTTTTTGGCGATCGTGAATTTCACGATCTCCGAATGACCTGACATTCGGTAGGATCACAATTAAGAAGAACTCACTGCTATGCAGTGAACCACATTATTTTTTGATGATTCGAGATCGTTTAGATGAGTATTTTGGAGGTTTGGCGGATTAAAGTGTGATTTACAGATGAAAAGTCATTCTTTCTATCATTTTATTTATGTCTAATCTGGAACATGATAACACATGTTGATTTTACATGAATTGGTACATGATAATAATGTAGGTCACATTTTAAATTCTGAAAAAAATGCTTTAAATGATAATTTTCCAAATTTGGTCGCAATTTTTGGAAATTATGATTTTAACGATCTCCGATTGGTCTGAAATTTGGTAGGTTTATCAGAAATAGCCTAATGAACAATACTCACGGCTAATCAGTGAAAAATATTAAATTTAGCATTTAATACTATTTAAATGGGGTATTGAGCATTTTATTTAATTATGGAACTTAATCCTGAGAGAAAAGTTCGTGGTTGTGATAAAGTGGTGATAGGAATTAACCCCTATGGTCTCCATTTTTTTATAATGAGATGATAAATTTACGCGTTGACATTAAGTCTTCCTCCCTATCGGATAAATTTATTATGAACTCACTGGATACAGTTCCTAGTTATTGATAACTTGTATTAACTCTCTATCTGAGTTTAAAGGGTTGAATCAATTTTGTATCTAAAATACAATCATGATTAATTGGTGATGGAAATATATTTCTGTGGTCTTCCACTATTAATTTCAAGTGAGTAATAAATTTATGCGTTGACTTTAGGTCTTCCTTTATATCAGATAAATTTATTGTAAGCTCACTCGGTGAAATACTAGGAATTGATATCGTGTACTTACTCTCCATCTGAGTATACATATTGGATCAATGGAACTAGAGCTATTAATTATGATGTTCAGTTGACTTAAATTAACAGCATACTCTCCATCTGAGTTGGGTCTGTTTTAATTATTGGAGTGAATAATCTGGCATTATTTATGTATATTGCATGAGTAGTTCTTTTCCCATCAAAATTGCTATTCAAGATGCATGACATATATGTGTAGTGTGTTTAAAATTTTTGAATTAAAAGGTTATATACAATTGACTGAAAATAATAGTATACTTTCCATCTCAGTTGGTTCTATTTATTTTTGGATTGTATAATTCTTGCATTATATAATATACTTTGCATGAATAATTCTTTTCCCATTGAAATTTATTATTTGAGATGCATGTATGTATATAAATATTGAATGTAGTCTGAATTTTACTATTCAGTATTTTGACTTATTATGATCTATTTAATATTTTTATCTCAACTCCACAATGACTTCATGCAATTTGTCGTATTACTTGTTAAAATTTTCTTTTAGTGATAAGACATTAATTTAAAGGATGCGATATATGTACCTTTTGTTAGAAGGAATTTAATTCCGATTTCTAGGCAAAATAAGAGATGGATATTTGTTTTTTTTTTCGAATAACTCTTGAGTTATTGAGCTTGATAAACATTTTATCACTTGTGGTACATGAATGCATGACCTTGTTATTGTATATTAATGTCTCTCCTGAACAGAACAATATTAGTCTACCTCATAAGAGAATATGTTCTTCAAAAATTGAGAAAAACTTATCTGTACACCTTTGTCTAAGTCATATTAATCTAGATGGGATTTCAAGTTGGTCAAAGATGGACCTTAAGGTTCATTGAAAGTAGAGGCACTACCAACTTGTAGATCCCGTTTGGAAGAAAATTTCACTAAAGGTTATTTTCCTTCAAAAGGATATAAAGCTAATGATAAGCTAGAATGAATCCCTTTTGATTTGTATGGTTAAATGAACATACTGGTAAGATATAGTTTTGAGTATTATTATGACGTTCATAAATGATTACTCAAAATATTAATATATTTATTTGATGCACAGTAAGTCTTAATGAATTAAGTAATTCAAGGTTTTAAAGACTTGAAACGGAGAAGCACCAAGAAAATTTATTAAGTTAGTGCAATTTGATTGTAGTGGCGAGCACCTCTCTAAAGAGTTCTTTTGTTACTTATTAGAATAAGGGATTACATCTCAATTGACTACACCGTAAACTCCATAATAGAGTGGTGTAGTAGAAAGAAGAAATAAGTCTCTTTTGGAAATGGATAGATTAATAACGTGTTATTCAAATTTTCCTTATTTGCTTTTGGAATATTTCCTGAAAACTGCAAATTACATTCTGAATTTAGTTCCTTCAAAGTTAGTACCTGGGACATCTATAGAACTGTGGACTGAATGTAAGCTCAGTCTATGGCATGTTCAGATATGGGATTGTCCATATGTGCTGAAAGGGAAAGCGGATATGTAAGTTGGAACTAAGAATGGACAGGTACATGTTTAATGACCCAAAAGGTCATCTTATGTTTCCGTGCGCAGTTCGGGCAAGTTTCCGGAAAGCTTTTATGTTGAAAATTGATGAAAATAAGAATTGTTTGCATTAAAAGTTAATTTTTGTTGACTTCGATCAAAAGTTTTGGTAAATGGGCCCGGATCCGTGCTTTGACATTCCCGGTAGGTCCGTATCGAATTATGGGACCTGGGCGTATGCCCGAAATTAAATTCGAAGGTCCCTAGCTTGAGTTATAAAGTTTTGATAAAAATTAAAAGTTTAGAAATTGTTTGTGTTTTAAGAATTGGTTGATATTTGGCATTATTAGTATCGGGTCCGTATTTTAGTTCCGGAGCCTGATACAGGTTTATTATGATATTTAAGACCTGTCTGTGAATTTTGGTGAGAAACAAAGTTTATTTGATGTGATTCGGACGTCCAGTTGAGAAGATAGAAATTTTAAAGTGTTCTTGAGAATTTCATTTGATTTGGTGTTAAATTTGTAGTTCTAGTTCGTTATTTTGGTGATTTGATCGCGCCAACAAGTTCGTATGATATTTTTAGACTTGTGTGCATATTTGGTTTGGAGCCCCGAGGGCTCGGGTGAGTTTCGGATAGGCCATGGATCTTTTGAACTTAGAAACTTTTGCTGGTATAACTAAACCTGTTGCAGGCCTACGATCTCGCAATTGCGAGATAAGGCATCGCAAATGCGAACATAACAGGGTCCGCAATTGTGAGGCTTTCATCGCAATTGCGATCAGAAGCCTAGGTCAGCAGTTCTTGCATTTGCGAGGTTACCTTCGCAATTGCGAAGGGAGTCTGGGAACGGCAGGTTCGCAAATGCGAACATCTACTCGCATTGCGAGGTTCAGGGGTCACAAATGCGACACTTTCCTCGCATTTGCGAAGGCAGCAGGATTGTGAAGGGCATCGCATTTGCGATTGTTCCTTCGCATTTGCTAGCTTCGCATTTGCGAAGCTCAGGTCGCAATTGCGACACCTGCAGCTGAGTAAAAGGGACTTATACGGGATTTTTCATTCATTCTTTATATTTTCAAAACCCTACACCTTAAGAGGGGATTTTCCATAGACTAAATCTTCCCTAATTTATAGGTAAGTTATTCCTAACTCTTTCCTTTCAATCTTTTACATCTTATAATAAGATTTCAACCTAGAATCTAGAATTTTATGGTGAAATTAGGAATTTTGGGTATAACTTAGGAATTTCAAAATTTGAGGATTCAGAACTCAATTTGAGGTCGGATTCCAAAACTAATTACATATTTGGGCTCGGGGATGAATGGGTAAATGGATTTTGGTCCAAACCTCGGGTTTTGACCAAGCGGGCCCGAGGTCAATTTTTGACTTTTTGGAAAAACAAAATTTGGGAAATCTATAATTATTCATTAAACTTGATTCCTTTAGCAATGTTTGATATTATTGAGTCATTTTTAATAGATACGAGAGATTTGGAAGTGAACTCCAAAGGGAAAGGTGTGATTGAGAATTAAGTGGCCTTCGGAGCATGGTAAGTGTTGTGTCTAATCCTAACTTGAAGAAATTAGGAACCTTAGATTACTTGCTAAGTGAAATTCATGTGAGCGGCATATATGTGAGGTGACGAGTACTTATGCGCCGCCAATTTACCTGTTTCCCATGTTTCTCAGTTTTTCTTATATTGTCTCATTCCTATGCTTAATTGTTATGTGTTATACTAGTGTTGTTCAATTTATCGTTCTTATCATGTTTACGGATTTTCTGGTGATAATTGAGTTTTTATCTTAAAGTTGAGATTGATGTTATGGAACCAAATATTGAAGTAAGGTTTGTACTTGTTATTCTATCTCCCTGTTGTTATTTATGCATTGCATTATGGTAAGGGAGAGTGTTAATGCACGAAGGGTGATGCCGTGTCATATTGTGAGTGTTAATGCACGAAGGGTGATGCCGTGCCATATTGTGAGTGTTAACGCACGAAGGGTGATGCCGTGCCATGATATGAGAGTTAATGCACAAAGGGTGATGTCGTGCCGTTTCTATTAATTTTATGGTGAGATTGAGAGTAAAAGCATGAAGGGTGATGCCGCGCATTCTTCCTTACTGTATTCACTATTGTTATTGATTCATAGTATATTGACTGATCCAGTGATTATTGTATTGTAGTTATTTATATTGTATCCCCCTTAGTATGTTCCCCTCCCGACAATTCCTATTTAGATCTTAATTTCTGTTATTTGTATATACAATGTTAAATTTTACAAGTTGATTCGTAGGTGCCTTGCCTTAGCCTCGTCACTACTTCGTCGAGGTTAGGCTCGACACTTACCAGTTCATGGGGTCGGTTGTACTGATACTACACTCTGCACTTTCTGTGCAGATTTTGATAATGTCTTGGGTTGATCGAGATTTTGCTATTGGTCCGCTGTCCGGAGACTCAAGGTAGATCTGTCGACGTTCACAGACCTTGAAGTCCCCGTCTATCTTCTGTGTTCTACTGTTTCTTTCATTCAGACAGTTGTATTTCTTTCAGACTATTACTTGTAGTAAATTCTAGAATGCTCATGAATTGTGACTCCAGATCTGGGTGGTAGTAATTAATACAATTTTATGATATTCCACACTTATTATATTTCATCTTAGTTAATTATTGTTAATTAGTTAATGAAAATAAGGAATTGGTTTAATGATTCTCTAATGTTGGCTTTCCTAGCAAGTGAAATGTTAGGCGCAATCACAGTCCCGTCGGTGGGAAATTTTGGGTCGTGACAGTTGGTATCAGAGCACTAAGTTGCCTAGGTCTCATGATTCACGAGCAGGCTTAGTAGAGTCTGGAGGATCGGTACGGAGACGTCTGTGCTTATATTCCACAGGCTATGAAGTTTAGGAACAAGTTTAACTTCTATTCTTCTCTGTCGTGCGATTTTGCTTTCTCAATACTTATTGAACTCTTCTACTCTTATTCTCTCGCAGATGGCTAGAACATGTACCGCTTCCTCGGCTGAGCAGCAGCCAAAGCCTCCAGTGGTAGCTCCTACGCTGGGCAGAGGTCAAGGCTGAGGCCGTGCCAGAGGCCGAGGCAGGGGCAGGGTTCAGCCTAGGGCCCGAGCATCAGCCCCAGCAGTGGAGCCTCAGATAGAGCTTGATGACGAGGTTCCAGCCCAGACTATTCCTAACGGACCAACTCAGGTTCCGGAGGGGTTCATTTTTACCCCAGTACTTCAGGACGCTTTGGTCTGTTTGGTGGGCCTTATAGAGAGAGTGGCCCAGACTGGCGCATTTCCCATGTGTAACGACTCAACCGGTCGTTTTAAGCATTTACGCTCCTTTAAAATATTTGAGGTCTTGCATAACTTTCTACGAGGTATTATGACTTGTGTGAATTGTCGGTTTGGGTTTTAAGGTATTTCGGAGTTAGCTTGGAAGAATGAATTTCATGTAGGAAGCTTAAGTTGAAATAGTTACCGGGTGTTGACTTATATGTAAACGACCATGGAATAGAGTTTTGATGATTCCAGTAGCTCCGTATGGTGATTATGGCCTTAGGAGCGTGTTTGGAATATTATTTGGAGTTTCGTAGTAGAATTTGGCTTGAAATGGCGAAAGTTAAATTTTTGGAAAGTTTAACCGGGGGTTTGATTTTTTGATATCGGGGTCGGAATCTGATTCTGGAGTTGGAATAGGTTCGTTATGTCATTTATGACTTGTGTGCAAAATTTTAGGACAATCGGACTTGATTCGGTAGGTTTCGTCATCGAATGTAGAAGTAGAAATCTTCAAAGACTTTAATTGAAAATTTGAGGGTCGAGTTGATGTCGGAATTTGGTGAAATTTGTATGGTTGGACTAGTGGTTGGATGGGCGTTCATATTTTATAACTTTTATCGGGTTCTGAGACATGGGCCCTATGGGAAATTTTTGAGTTAATTTTGGATTATATTGGAAAATTAGTATCTCCTTATGGAATTAATTACAATAATTGGTATTGACTGGATCCAATTAATTATGGCTAAATACGAGGCTTTCAGAGATTAATTCTCGTGGAAAGGGCACAGCGGAATAAGGAATCATACGGTTTGAGGTAAGTAACACTTCTAAACTTGGTTCTGAGGGTATGAATCCCCGAATTTGGTATGATATGAATTGTTTGGTGGTGACACACACGATAGATGACGAACATGTAGACATGCACCACAAAAAGTGTGTCTTGAATAAATCTTGTGAAGTAGTAAAATTAAAGAATCATGTTATTATCTGAGCATATGGCACGTGTTAGAGGAATTAAGTTGAGGCTAGTAATATAGATCATTTTTAGGCTATGTGCCGATATTTTAGGACCCATGGGGTCGTGATGTTGTTGAATTAATTGTTCAAAAATATACATTTCGCCCTCAGTAATAATTGTCCATTGTGAGGATATTTATGGGATTGAGCTGCGCAACGTAGCAGGCCATTTGGCTTTATATATATTATTATTAAATGGATCGGGGTTGCCGTCTGCAGCAGGCCAGAATGGCTTTATACACTATTATTGTTCTGGATCGGGGTTGCCCGCCTGCAGCAGGCCTTATTGGCTTTACTATTTTATGGATCGGGGCTGTTCGCCTGCAGCAAGCCTTATAGGCTTTGTTATTATACGGATCGGGACTGCCCTCCTGCAGTAGGCCATATTGGCTTTGTATTACGCTTGGGCTGAAGGAGCCCCTCCAGAGTCTGTACATACCCCCAGTGAGCGTAGATGATCATCGATATTCGGGATGGACTTCCCAGGACATGGACTTGCCTTATTTGTTGCTTTATATATATATATATATATATATATATATATATATATATATATATATATATATATATATATATATATATATATATATATATATATATATATATTTAGAAAGGATTTTCCCAGGGCATGAACTTGCCTTACTTATTTGTATTGTAATGAGTTATCTGGACAAGGATCTTCTCAGTATTATTTATATTTGGGGATAAATTATCCAGGGCTGGATTGGCCTTATACGGTACTAGGTGACTGACTGTTAGTTGATGTGTACTTATATACGGGTTGGAACACCCCTAGGCTGGATTGTCCATAAACAGTACCGAGTGACCGGATAATTTGTGACAAGTATTTACATGAGGTCTTTCTACTGAGATGTCATATTCCTCATATCATGCAGTATTGATCTATTTCACTTGTACTGAGTTTAACTGTTGAACTTGAAAACATGCCTTCATTTCTGTACCATTATTTTTGCTGGATTGTACCTGCGGAGCTCATTATTTCTTTCAGCCCAGAGGTTAGTCTTGTTACTTATTGAGTTAGTTGTACTCATACTACACTCTACACCTCGTGTACAGATCCAGGTGCTCCCGGATACGACGACTGCTAGAACTCGGAGTTATTTCTGTTGGAGAGTATCAATGTAGCTTCTTGACAACCGCAGACTTGATTCCCTTCCTGTTTAGTTATTGTATTGTTCTATACTTCAGACAGTGATGTTTATCAGTCAGACTTTGTATTTATTTAGATGCTCATGTACTCAGTGACACCGGGTTTTGGGAGTGATATATTTGAAATTGTGAAATTTCTTCCGCTGAATTTAGTTATTTCATTTTCAAATTTAAAAGAAATGGTGGTTTATTGGGATATTTGGCTTGCCTAGTATTGAGATAGGAGCCATCACGATAGGTGAGATTTTGGGTCGTGACACCATGGCACCAGTAGTCTCTCAGGCTGGAGGAGGAGCCCAGACTCCCACCCCTCCCGCTCCGGAGAAAATAGCTCCCCAGTATCAGGCTCCAGCAGCTCAGCCAGTTGGGTTAGTTCAACCGGTTATTGCGACACAGGTCGGAGATGGGCCAGCTATGTCTTCTGAAGCTTTATGGAGATTGGACAAGTTTACCAAGCTCTTTCCTGTTCACTTCAGTAGTGCTCCTTCAGAAGATCCCCAGGAGTATCTTGATAGCTGTCACGAGGTTCTACGAAACATGGGTATAGTGGAGACCAATAGGGTCGATTTTGCTGCATTTCAGATGACTGGTTCCGCCAAGAAATGGTGGATAGATTACTAGTTGACCAGACCAGCTGGGTCTCCTTCTCTTACTTTGGACCAATTATCTCAGCTCTTCATAGAGAAGTTTCTGCCTATCACATTGAGAGAGGAGCGTCGCCGTCAGTTTGAGCATCTCCAGTAAGGCAGTATGACTGTTACTCAGTATGAGACCCATTTTGTGGATTTCGCCCGTCATGCCATTCTTTTGCTTCCCACCGAGAGAGAGAGAGGGTGAGGAGGTTTATTGATGGACTTGCTCAGCCTATCAAATTGCAGCTGGCTAAGGAGACTGGGAGTGAGATTTCTTTTCAGGCGGCTGCTAATGTTGCCAGACGAGTCGAAATGGTTCTTACTCAGGAGGTCAGGGGTGTGAAAAGAGACCTCGTCATTACAGTGAGTTCAGCGGTGCCTCATCTAGAGGCAGGAGTACTTTTGGTAGAGGCCATGCTCCCAAGACGTTTGATTCAGTGCTCCAGGCATCCCACAGTGCCTCAGGTGGTCGTGGCCCTTAGATGCATTATTCCGACCAGCTAGCCTACAGTGCACCACCAGCTCCTATTAGTGCACCTCCACTCCAGAGTTATCAGGGTGGTTATTTAGGTCGACAGGGTCAGTTTCAGGGTCAACAGTCACAGTAGCCGAGGTTATGTTATACTTGTGGTGATCTGAGGCACATTGATAGATTTTTCCCTCAGGCAACGGGCAGCTCACAACATCAGAGTTCTCATGCCATGGTTCCGGCACCAGTTGCTGCACCACCTGCTCAGCCAGCCAGAGGCAGGGGTCAGGCAGCCAGAGGTAGAGGCTAGACTGTTAGAGGTGGAGGTCAGGCTGTTAGAGGTGGAGACCAGCCAGTTAGAGGCCGTCCCAGGGACGTAGTTCAGGGTGGTAGGGCCCAGCCCCAGTGTTATGTTTTCCCAGCCAGGCCTGAGGCTGAGTCATCTGATGCCATTATCACAAGTACTATTTCAGTTTGCAGTAGAGCTGCTTCAGTTCTATTTGATCCAGGATCTACTTACTCTTATGTGTCATCCTATTTTGCTTCCTATTTGGTTGTGCCCCGTGATTCTTTGACTGCTCCTGTGTATGTGTCCACACCAGTGGGAGATGCTATTGATGTAGATCGCGTTTATCGTGCGTGTGTGGTCACCATTGGGAGTCTTGAGACTCGTGTAGAACTTCTACTTCTTGACATGGTTGATTTTGATGTCATACTGGGTATGGATTGGTTGTCACCTTATCATGCTATATTAGATTGTCACGTCAAGACGGTGACCTTAGCCTTGCAGCGGTTGCCTCAATTTGAGTGGAGAGGGAATCTTGGCCATTTTGCCAGCAGGGTTATCTCTTATGTGAAGGCTCGGCATATGGTCAAGAAGGGGTGTGTAGATTATTTGGCTTATGTCCACGATTCTAGTGCAAAGGTTCCTTCCATAAATTCGGTGCCAGTTGTTCATGAGCTCCAGAGGTGTTTCCGACAGACCTGCCGGGGATGCCACCCGACAGGGATATTGATTTCTGCATTGATTTGGCTCCGGGCACTTAGCCTATTTCCATTTTGCCATATCGTATGGCCCAGCCAGAGTTAAAAGAATTAAAGGAGCATTTGCAAGATTTGCTTGATAAGGGCTTCATTAGACCTAGTGTCTCGCCCTGGGGTGCACCCGTGTTGCTTGTGAAGAAGAAAGATGGACCGATAAGGATGTGTATAGATTATCGGTAGTTGAACAAAGTCACCATCAAGAACAAGTATCCATTGCCGAGAATAGATGATTTATTTGATCAGCTTCAGGGTGCCAAGGTATTTTCAAAGATTGATTTGAGATCTGGCTACCACCAGTTGAGGATTAGGGCATCCGATGTTCCTAAAACAACTTTTCGGACTCGGTATGGGCATTATGAGTTTCTAGTGATGTCATTTAGGCTGACAAATGCCCCAGCAGCATTCATGGATTTGATGAACTGGGTGTTCAAACCCTACTTGGATTCCTTTGTGGTTGTGTTTATTGATGATATCTTGATCTACTCCCACAGTCGAGAGGAGCATGAACAACACTTTCGGATCGTTCTTTAGACTCTGAAAGACAACCAGTTATATGCTAAGTTCTCAAAATGCGATTTTTGGTTGAATTCAGTTGCTTTCTTGGGTCATGTTGTATCAGCAGAGGGTATTCAGGTGGATCCTAAGAAGATTGAGGCAGTTCAAAAATGGCTTAGACCCACATCAGCTACATAGATTCGTAGTTTTCTGGGTTTTGGCGGGCTATTACCGTCGATTTGTGGAGGGGTTTTCATCCATAGCAGCCCTGTTGACCAGATTGGCCCAGAAGGGTGCCCCGTTCAGGTGGTCAAATGAGAGTGAAGCGAGCTTTCAAAAGCTTAAGACAGCTTTGACTATGGCACCAGTATTGGTGTTGCCCATAGGTTTAGGAGATTATACAGTATATTGTAATGCATCTCATATTGGTCTGGGTGCGGTGTTGATACAGGGTGAAAAGGTTATTGCATATGCTTCGCCGCAGCTGAAGGTTCACGAGAAGAATTACCATGTTCATGATCTAGAGCTGGCAGCCATTGTTCATGCGCTGAAGATTTGGAGCCATTACCTCTACGGTGTCTCGTGTGAGGTATTTACCGATCATCGTAGCCTTCAGTATCTGTTCAAACAAGATCTTAATTTGAGGCAGAGGAGGTGGCTGGAGCTATTGAAAGACTATGATATCACCATATTATACCATCTGGGAAAGGCCAATATGGTGGCCGATGCATTGAGTAGAAAAGCAGTGAGTATAGGCAGCCTTGCTTATATTCCAGTTGGTGAGAGACCACTAGCATTGGAGGTTTAGGCCTTGGCCAACCAGTTCATGAGGTTAGATGTTTCTGAGCCCAGCCGTGTTCTAGCTTGTACAATTACTCAGTCTTCCTTGTTTGAGCGCATCAGAGATCGGCAGGATGACGATCCTCAGTTACTTGTCCTTAGAGACACAGTGAGGCACGGTGGTGCCAAGCAGGTTACTGTTGGAGATGACGGAGTTTTGAGGATGCAGGGTCGCATTTGTGTGCCTAATATGGATGGACTTCGTGAGTTGATCCTTGAGCAGTCCCACAGTTCCCGGTATTCTATTCATCCGGGCACCGCCAAGATGTATCAGGACTTGAGGCAGCATTATTGGTGGAGGCGAATGAAGAAGGACATAGTTGCCTATGTAGCTTGGTGCCTAAATTGCCAGCAGGTAAAGTGTGAGCATCAGAGACCTGGTGGTTTACTTCAGAGGTTAGATATTCCTAAGTGGAAGTGGGAGTGTATCACTATGGAATTTCTTGTCGGACTCCCACAGACTTAGCGTAACACCACTTCAGAGGTTTGGGTTATTGTGGACAGGCTGACTAAGTCAGCGCATTTCATTCCTATGGCAGTTACCTATTCCTCGGGGCGGTTGGTAGAGATTTACATTCGTGAGATTGTCCGTCTTCATGGTGTGCCCATGTCTATCATTTCTGACTGAGGTACGCAGTTTACCTCGCACTTTTAGAGGGCACTACAACGTGAGTTAGGTACGCGGGTTGAGTTGAGCATAGCATTCCATCCTCAGATGAACAGACAGTCTGAGCGTACTATTAAGATCTTGGAGGATATGCTCTGCGCCTGTGTTATTGACTTTGAGGTTCTTGGGATCAGTTCTTGCCGTTAGCTGAGTTTGCCTACAATAACAGCTACCAGTCGAGCATTCAGATGGCTCCCTATGAGGCATTATATGGTAGAAAGTGTAGGTCACCAGTTGGGTGATTTGAGCCGGGGGAGGCTCGGTTATTGGGTACAGATTTAGTTCAGGAGGCCTTGGATAAGGTTAAAATTATAGAGGATCGACTTCGTATAGCTCAGTCCAGGCAAAAGAGTTATGCCAACCGTAGAGTTCGTGATGTGGCGTTCATGGTCGGAGAGAGAGTATTACTTTGGGTATCACCCATGAAGGGTGTTATGAGATTTGGGAAGAAGGGCAAGTTGAGCTCTAGGTATATCGGGCCATTTGAGATCCTCGAGAGAGTGGAGGAGGTAGCTTACAGGCTTGCGTTGCCACCTAGTTTAGCAACTGTTCATTCGGTATTCCATGTGTCTATGCTCCAGAAATATCATGGTGATCCGTCTCATGTGTTAGAGATCAACACTGTCCAGTTGGACAAGGATTTGACTTACGAAGAGGAGCCGGTGGCAATTCTAGCCCGGCAAGTTCGCCAGTTGAGATTAAAGATTTACCCTTCAATTCGAGTGCAGTGGAGAGGTCAGCCTATTGAGGCAGCTACTTGGGAGTCCGAGTCCGATATGCGGAGTAGATATCCCCACCTTTTCACCAGCCCAGGTACTTTTCTATGTCCGTTCGAGAACGAACGGTTATTTTAGAGGTGGAGAATGTGATGACCCAAAAGGTAATCTTATGTTTTAGAACTCGAATCTACGCTCTTAAGCCTTAAAAATATCATTTTTACCCTCCTCTATTTGCGTGCACAGTCCGGGCAAGTTTTCGGGAAGCTTTTATGTTGAAAATTGATGAAAATAAGAATTTTTACCTTAAAAGTTGATTTTTATTGACTTCGGTCAACAATTTTGGTAAACGGGCCCGGATCCATTCTTTGACGGTTCCGATAGGTCCGTATCGAATTATGGGACCTGGGCGTATGCCCGGAATTAAATTCGGAGGTCCCTAGCATAAGTTATGAATTTTTGATGAAAATTAAAAGTCTGGAAATTATTTACTTTTAAGAATTGATTGATATTTGGCATTGTTACTATCGGGTCCATATTTTGGTTTCGGAGCCCGGTAGAGGTTCGTTATGATATTTAAGACCTGTCTGTGAAGTTTGGTGAGAAACGGAGTTGATTTGACGTGATTCGGACGTTCAGTTGAGAAGACAGAAATTTTAAAGTGTTCTTGAGAATTTCATTTGATTTGGTGCTAAATTCGTAGTTCTAGGTATTATTTTGGCGATTTTATCGCGCGAGCAAGTTCGTATGATGTTTTTAGACATGTGTGCATGTTTGGTTTGGAGCCCCAAGGGCTCGGGTGAGTTTCGGATAGGCCATGGGATGTTTTGAACTTAGAAAATTTTGTTGGTATAACTGAACCTATTGCAGGCCTCTGATCTCGCAATTTCAAGATCAGGCATCGCAAATGCGAATATAACAAGGTCCACAATTGCGAGGATTTCATCGCAATTGCGATCAGAAGCCTGGGCCAGCCGTTCTCGCAAATGCGAACATCTACTCGTATTTGCGAAGGCAGCGGGATTGTGAAGGGCATCACAATTGCGATTGTTCCTTCACATTTGTGAAGCTCAGGTCGCAATTGCGACACTTGCAGCTGAGTAAAAGGGACTTAGACGGGATTTTTCATTCATTCTTCATATTTTCAAAACCCTAAACCTTAGGAGGAAATTTTCCAAAGACCAAATCTTCCCCAAATCATTGGTAAGTGATTCCTAACTCTTTTCTTTCAAACTTTTACATCTTATAACAAGATTTCAACCTAGAATCTAGAATATTTATGGTGAAATTAGGATTTTTTTGGTAGAACTTAGAACTTTTGAAATTTGAGGATTTAGACCTCAATTTGAGGTCGGATTCCAAAACTAATTACATATTCGGGCTCGGGGGTGAATGGGTAAATGGATTTTGGTCCGAACCTCAGGTTTTGACCAAGCGGTCCCGGGGTCGATTTGCAACTTTTTTGGAGGAAAAAATATGGGAAATCTGTAATTATTCATTAAACTTGATTCCTTTAGCAATGTTTGATATTATTGAGTCATTGTTGAATGGATACGGGTGATTTGGAGGTGAATTCCAAAGGGAAAGTTGTGATTGAGAATTAAGTGGCCTTCGAAGCAAGGTAAGTGTTGTGTCTAACCCTCACTTGAGAAAATTAGGAACCTTATATTACTTGCTAAGTGAAATCCATGTGAGCGGCGTATATGTGAGGTGACGAGTACTTATGCGCCGCCAATTTACCCGTTTCCCATGTTCCTCAATTTTTCTTATATTGTCTCATTCCTATGCCTAATTGCTATGTGTTATACTATTGTTGTTCAACTTATCGTTCTTATCATGTTTACGGATTTTCTGGTGATAATTGAGTTTTTATCTCAAAGTTGAGATTGATGTTATGGAACCAAATGTTGAAGTAAGGTTTGTACTTGTTATTCTATCTTCCTGTTGTTATTTATGCATTGCATTAAAGTAAGGGAGAGTGTTAATGCACGAAGGGTGATGTCGTGACATATTATTAGTGTTAATGCACGAAGGGTGATGTCGTGCCATATTGTGAGTGTTAATGCACAAAGGGTGATTCCGTACCATATTGTGAGTGTTAATGAACAAAGGGTGATGTCATGCCATGATATGAGAGTTAATGCACGAAGGGTGATGCCGTGCTGTTTTTATTATCTTTATGGTGAGATTGAGAGTAAAAGCACGAAGGGTGATGTCGTGCATTTTTTCTTACTGTATTCACTATTCCTATTGATTCATAGTATATTGACTGCTCCGGTGATCATTTTATTGTAGTTCTTTATCTTGTATTCCCCTCAGTATGTTCCCCACCCGACAATTCCTGTTTAGATCTTCATTTCTGCCATTTGTATATACACTGTTAAATTGTACAGGTTGATTTGTAGGTACCTTGCCTTAGCCTCGTCACTACTTTGTCGAGGTTAGGCTCGACACTTACAAGTATATGGGGCCAGTTGTACTGATACTGTACTCTGCACTTTCTGTGCAGATTTTGATACAGGCTCGGGTTGATCGAGATTTTGCTATTTGTCCGTTGTCCGGAGACTCAAGGTAGATCTGTCGGCATTCACAGACCTTGAAATTCCCATCTATCTTCTGTGTTCTACTGTTTTTTTTTATTTAGACAATTGTATTTCTTTCACACTATTACTTATAGTAAATAGAATGCTCGTGAATTATGACTCTAGATCGGGGTGGTAGTAATTAATACGGTTTTATGATATTTCGCACTTATTATATTTTATCTTAGTTAATTATTGTTAATTACTGAATGAAAATAAGGAATTGGTTTAATAATTCTCTGACGTTGGCTTGCCTAGCAAGTAAAATATTTGGCGCTATCACGGTCCCGTCGGTGGAAAATTTCGGTTCGTGACAGCATGTTTATTGAATATCCAAGAAAACGAATGAAGTTTTATTTTATTGTCCTAAATAAAACAAGGCAATTGTTAAAACAAATGCATTTTTCTAGATAAGAACTGTTTAATAAACCATGTTCCTAGAAGTAAACTATTTTTACAAGAACTGGGCAAAGAAATAACTAGATGTTCAAGAACATCAAAACCCACATGTCCGAATTGATGTTCCATTGCATTTAAGTAGTTGGAGAACATTAATAGACATGCCTTTATCGAGTGGGAGTGATGTTTGAACAGTGAACACTATAGTAAGAAGTCGCTAATATTTCAATGCCACAAGGTAATGAAGGTAATATTATTAGTACTTCGTCGTAGTGGGAGAATACAAAGGAAAATCATAGTTTGGTGTACACTCTTGGGATAGTTTCGGTAACAGGATCCCTGAAGAGTTTAATACCAAACTAGATAGGTACGATAAAGCACTACTAGACACAGATTACATCAGAAATAACTTGGCAAGATTCTTTAACAAAATCAGGTTTTGTGGAGACTTTTAATAGTCATGTAAAAAGAATGCCTGAGAAAGTTGTAGATGCATGGTTACAAGTCTAAGTGGGAGATTATTGGGGCATATATTATTAACCAGGCGTTTAGATATAGTATATTTTAATAATTATCATGGTTAAAAGTCTAAGTGGGAGATTGTTGGGATATATACTATTAACCATGGGTTTTGTTTGGATATAGTATTTATTATAGAACAATTGTTTATTCAATTTTAATAAAGTTTTAAATAGATCCTATATTAGTCTGTGTCCTTTGCTTATATAGTAGATGATTTAGTGTATAGAGCTTAGCTTATACACGGAAGATTAGATCATCGGTTCTTATAAGTATAAAGTTTGAGTTCACAATCTAATGATGGAATTGGACAAACCATCATAGATGATTGTAGCACAAGATTAAATATAATTTATCTTGATTATGGGAATAGTTTAATTCCAACTTCTTGTGCTAGTACATTTTGTATGTATTGAACGGACCAAGTAGAGATAAGTATTTTATACTGACCTAATAAAATAAACTCTCTAGCCATTAAATGTACTTATACTCTTAATCTTGATATAATTATTATTAGTTGTGTATATTATTATTGTTTTGATTTATTAAAAGGCGAGATTCTTTCGTGGGTCAATATGCCTGGTAAATTGGATAATAATAATGTACATTGGCGAAGTAACAGTTAGTTGATGGAATCTATGTCTCGGTTTAGAGATTGATGATACACCTTTATGAAAGCTTATAAGTTTTCATGTGTAAACCCGACCGGTGGATTTTGTATCCGACACATGAAATAAGTTAAGCGAAAATCTATAGGAAATAATCAATAAATTAAATGGTCAGTAATTTAATTTAATTGATTAGTATCTGAATCTTAACATGGGGAGTTAAATAAGATTTAATGGATGAATTTTGAAATTAAATAAGGAGTGCAATTACGAATTTTTAGTGGAATAATTCGTAATTAATTATGGTGGATATTAATTTCGAAAATTAGAAATTAATTACATAATTGGAAGCCTTGTTAATTAAATTATGTGGTCCCTGTTATGCCTAAATAATAGGAAATAAAGGAATCCTTTTTCTGTTGGAAAAGAAAACCCAACAGGTTTTGGAAAAGGGTTTTAACCCTTAAAACTTGTGCTATAAATACAGGTTTTCCACCTAGAGGAGGCACAACAAGGTGGCCGAAATTTTCAGCCTTTTTCCTAAAAAGTTTTGCCCACACGAAATTACTATTTTCGGATATTATTTGGGTAATATAGTAAAAGACAACATTCGCAAATCTTTATCATCAGTAGAAGACAACATTCGCAAATCTTTATCATGCTGATGATGGAGAATTCATTGAGTTACTGTGGAATTGGAGGCTCACGTGATAGAGGAGCTTTGTTCACGCTTCAAGAGATAACCCGTAAAATCCCGTTTATGCTAGTTGTCTAGATTACATGTGATTTGATACTGAGATTGCTTCCGCTGCTTATTATAATCCTTCAGTTTATGCCCGTGGAATGTTTTGCTGCATTTTGTGTTCATTCTCAGAACAATTTCTCCGGGTTAGATAGACTGAGTCTTATTATTGAAGTTGTGTGATTATTCTACGTGAACATCCAGTACTAGCAATTTAAAGATCTTTGCTATGAAGGAAGTCTTTCCTGTTGATTTCATCATAGTAAACTTCATTCTTAATGATTATCGTCTTGAAATTATACTAAGTTCAAGTCCTCTTTTGGATTTGGTAATACTTTAATCTTCTTTAATTTTTAAGTAGTGAAAGTTGCATTTTTATGGGGATTTTATATCAGTTATTAGAATAGAAACATGTCTTTTTGGAAAGTAGTAGTTATTCTGGCTTTGTTATATGATGAATCTGGATCGACGTGTTTGTGTGTAAAAATATCGGTTAGGATGGAGGTCATGAGAAATAGGTGTTAGATCATGATTCTCTAATCCTTAAAGCTATTTAAATTAAATCATGAACTTATACCCATGGTGCTAGAAAAAAGGATGGCATACACTACAGATATTGATTTGCTTTTGTAGAGTAATTTTATATCTTATTTTGTCTGCTTCTTCCATGTTTCTTAATTCACTAAGAATTCTCCTCCTTTTTACTAATTTTTAGTTCTTACAGTAATTGCAGGAAACAAAAAACATGACATTCCTAGAAATAAAAGATGGATGTATTGTTATAGAGTTAGTAAAGAATACTTGGACGGAGTAGAAGATTTTATAAACTATGCCTTTTTTAGAAAACAAGGTGGAGAAAATATTACATGTCCTTGTATAAAATGTGTGCTTATTCATCAAGTAAATACGGCTACAGCATATGATCATCTTGTAGTTAATGGTATTATGCCGTCATATGATGAGGATGTGTGTCGCACGGCTTTGTGTGTGTGTGCGCACAGATCGCTATTTATTTGTTTTTAACAGTTTGAGATGCGGATGATGCTTCCTCCTATTTTGCCTATGACCTACTGGTCTGTTGGAGCTATTCTGGTACTAGTATAAGGTAATGCTTTTAGATAATTCCTTCATCTTGGAATTATACAAACTAGAGGCCGCAACCGACTGGTAATTGAACAAGATGATGATGGAGATATGTGTCCTTATATTGAGCAATTGATGGATGGTAAAAACTACACTTCAACCCAATCATATATTGAGCAGTTGATGGATAACCAGAACTACACTGAAGCCGAAGCACATGACGGTCAATCTAATGAGCTGAATACTTCTGCCGGTGGCACTGAAAATCAACATAATGATGAATTAGGTAACATTTTTCTCTGGGTTTATTTTCGAATCTTAGTTATGTGAAAACTTTGGTTAATCTGTTTGTGTATATAATTTTATGGTCTAGAATGTGAGCTTCTTACAGTTTTGTTCTGAAGTTACATATTTTAGTTAAGTCTAGAATGTACTTGTTATTTTTTCTTTTTCATTCGTGGACTAAGAACATAGAAAGTGATCCTTTCTGTAGCAGAATTAATATGAATTCCTGATGAGCCATGATGCACTTGGAAGTTTAAATGTATTTCTTCCAACAGAAAGTCAATGAAAATTGTCCACTTTTTCTTGTTTAAGTGCAACAATATATTTCTGACCAATTCTAAATTCTATTAAATCTTTTCCTCTCAAAGTACTTTTATTTTATGACATAAAAGAGGACCATTCGAATCTTTTAATTTGGAGGCAAGAAAGGTTCGTGGGCCTACTTTTCTGCTAACACGTGCTTGTTGGGAATTCCAATGATTGATAAAACTACTATAGGAGAAGCTGGTTAAGCCTAGATGCATCTTGCACTGGAATTGCAGAAATAAGCAACATATTAGTTTTTTTCTATCCTGGCTATATTCTTCTAGTGCTTATTGCAGTGATGTGAATTATTAAGATACTATATCTCTTTTACAATTGAAAGAATATGTACTAGTCACATACTAGTGTAACTCTTCCCTTTGTTGTGTAGATTTTGCTTGATTTTAGAATTACTTATATGGAACCAAAACGATATATTCCCATGTAGTAAACTTATACTTGCTTCTTGTGGCTGTTTTTTCATAGTATATAATGTGATTTCTTAAAATAAAATTTCAAGGAGAATGATGACTTGCTGATATAATAGAAGCTAATATGGAAGGTATAATAGAAGCTAATATGGAAAACCTTAAAATTTAGTAAACTCTCGTACGTAATTAAAAGATAAAGGCATTATCTCTTTTGTTGGAAGTTCTCGTACATTAAATCATTTTTGTTTCCAAAAAATTTTCTACGAGACTTGTATTGATATAGAAGATTCATGTAACTCATCTCTACTAGCTAACAGGTTTTACGTCTTTTGGAAGGTATTATCGAGGTTAAGGTGCATAATTTTCTGTCACCTATTTGAGAGCTTCATTAATAGCATGTAACCATAGTCTAGTATCCATGTTTAAGAAAAAAGAACTTGCCAACTATTACATTTGCTAATGAACTTGGTGTGCAACTTCTTTGATCTTATTAGCTTAGTAGCATGGAAGTTACAATAGTTCTAACAGAGTAAGCTAGAAGATGACCAATCCCACCCCATTGGTGTCGAGTCCGTTGTGAAAGGCGCTTAAAAGGCCGTTTTGCTTCTCCAAGCTAAAAGACTGCTTTTGAATTGTTTTTTTGTTTTTTCTCGATCATAACAAAGAAAAAAACTCCATTTCATTGTTTGCACATCCATTTCTCTTGCCTATTGTTCCATCTAGTTGTTTCTGCTTATAAATGTTAGGTGAGGGAGTTGGTTGAATAAGAATCTTACGGTGATGGAGTCTTCAAGATGTTTTTTCACATTATATTTCATCTTTTAACACATTTATTTTATAATTTCAGGTCATACAGTCTGATATTTGATAATTTAGCGGGGTGAAAGATTTCAATATTATGAAAATTTGCGAAAATTATTTGAAGACTATCATTCGTCAAGACTAATTACATAATAGCATTAGCTATTTCGTTCAAACAATATAAGTTTATATTTTAATTTAATGTGATGTTGATATTTTTGATTAGTACTTCCTTTTGTTTTTTAAGATTTAGTGAGATATATTATATTGTTTTGGATTATTATTGATACATTTTGTTGTTTGGATCATATTTTAGATGAATGTAGTAACTTTATTAATGTTGGCTAAATTATTTCCATTACAACTTGTGACTTTTAGCTCTAATTTCCACAAAATAATTGTCGTTAAAGATACAAACTTTTAGCGGCAATTATTTTGAATTTAGTGGCTATATAAAAGGACGTTAAAGGAGCATAATTAGCCGTAAATAATTACCATTAAAATTAATGGATTTTAGCGGCAATAAGTCATACCTTTTACCAGCTGATGTGAGAATGGACGCTAAAGGCTTTGCCGACGCCAGCATCAGCGGCTAAATACCAATGGACGGTAAACGATATAGCGGCTATTGTGATTGCCGCTAAAGACGTTTTTAATTGCCGCTAAAGCCCCTTTTTGTTGTAGTATATATTGTTAGTCGTTAATTGCAATTCTTTCGGATTTTTCTATTGTGTGTTGGCTTGCCTAGAAAGCGGCATTAGGCACCAACACAACCCCGATTGGTTGGGAGTTTGGACCGTGACAAGTTGGTATCAGAGCCGTAAGTTGCATAGGTCTCACGAGTCATGAGGATCGGTATGAAGACGTATGTACTTATATTCTAGAGGCCATAATGATTTAGGAAAACTTCACATTCTTTCTTTCTCAATCATGCTACTTTGTTCTATCATGAAGTTTGAATCTTTTTTCTCTTATTCTCTCACAGATGATGAGGACACGTGCTTCGTCCATCGTTGATCAGGAGCCAGAGCCCCAGGTTGCAGCCACTTCTAGGGGTAGGGGCCGGGGAAAGGCCAAAGGCCAAGGTAGAGGCAGATCTCAACCTAGAGCACGTGCAACAACACCTGTTATTAAGCCTCATATGGAGCAGGATGATGGGATTCCAGATCAGGTTGAGCCAGTAGGATCGGCTCAGGTTCCAAAGGGGTTCATTACTACCCCAGTGCTTTAGGACACCTTAGTCTGCATGATTGGTCTTATGGAGAGTATGGATGATAAGTATGGATTTTAACCACTAATTATTACCTTCTTGCTTTAGTTTTAGTCCAAAAGTATTAATTCTTGTTCTCAAAACTAATGAAATTGTATAAATTGCAGGCATGTTGGAGAATTGGACCTTAACAAAGAATTCTATCTCAAAAAAGGTGTTCCAGCTCAAAAACATAAGAAGGAGTTCAGCAGGACAAAGTGCGATACGCAGAAGTAATTATGCGATCGAAGAAGAAAGTGCGGTCTGTAGAAATACATCTGCGGCTGTAGTAAAGGTACCTGAGTTTCAGAAGAAAGTTTAACAAGTGCGGACCGCACATGCAATTTTACGGCGGCAAAATATGGTCGCACCGACAAGATTTCAAAAACTTCAGAGAATGTGCAAAACGACCAAGTGTGAAGATTTACCAAAAGTGCAGCCGTAGAAGAAAAAGTGCGATCGCAGAAGCTAAAGTGTAGTCGCAGACGGAATTGTGCGGCTGCAGAATCTCTCCACTTGCAAAAGCCAAGCAAAGTGCAGACCGCACATGAAATTGTGCGGCTGTAGAACCTCCCAAAGGGTATTTTTGTCAGTGAATTTCAGGCCACTATAAATAGACGGAAAATGTTTTTATAAGGCAAGTTTTTTAATAGTTTAAGGTGTAGCCCTTATATTTTACTATTTTGGGTAATTAGTGACTATTTTAGGTTAAGAATTATTAGTTTTATCAATTTAATTTTAGTTGCTTTTATTAGTTCTTCTTCTTTGTTTTCTTCAATTTCTACAGAGTAGCAAGATTTTCTCTAGGGTTGTGACCCAACCCTAGTCTGTAAACCTTATGGGTGTAACGACCATACCGGTCGTTTTGTGTAATTGCGCCCGGTTACCCTTTCTTATGCTTTACATATGTGTGTTTTTGATTTTATGACTTGCGAGATTAATTAGTTTTGTTCCAGGAAGCTTTCGGGTTGATTTGGACACTTTAATTCTGTCACGACCCAAAATTCAACTAGTCGTGATGGCACCTAGCCCAACCCGCTAGGTAAGCCAACTTTCAACTAGCCAATTTCATTAATAATTATTAAAGAAATTTAAGTAAATGCCCAGACATTTGCTCTACGTGATCGCGGACTTGTCCACGCGATCGTGAAGCACAATTCTCCCACTGCCTAAATTAACCCTACGCGATCGCATACTTTTTCACGCGGTCGCGAAGCTCAAACTCACAGGCCTACGCGATCGTGGACTTGTCCACGCGATCGTGAAGCACAAAATGCGTGACCTCCACTTCTCTATGCGAATGCGACCTTCTTCACAAATTCGTGAATAACAAACTCCCATAGCTACGCGATCGCGAAGAACAAAATCATCAGTGCCTCAAACAAGCCTACGCGATCGCGGACATTCTCATGCGATCGTGGACATTCTCATGCGATCATATAGAAGGAAACCAGTGACAGAAAACCAGCATTCTTCAGCTGGAATGCCAAGTCCAAAATTGATATGTTAGCCGTCTGAAACTCACGCGAGGCCTCCGGGACCTCAAAAAAATACACCAGCAAGTCCTAAAAAATCATACGAACTTAGTCGAAATCTCAAATCATATCAAACAATATCAAAAACACAAATTGTACACGGATTCAAGCCTAATGAACTTTGAAATTTCCGAATTGTACAAACGACGCCGAAAACTATTAAATCACATCCAATTGACCTTTTGCACACAAGTCATAAATGACATAACGGACCTGTTCCAATTTCCAAAATCGGATTTCAACCCTGATATCAAAAAGTCAACTCTCGGACAAACTTACGAATTTTATTTTTCCAACTTTCACCAAAATGCTTCAATTTATTCTACGGACTTCCAAATCCAATTCCGGACGTATTCCTAACTCCAAAATCATAATACGAAACTATTGGAATCATCAAAATTTTATTCCCGAGTTGTTTGCACAAAAGTCAAACTCTGGTCAACTCTTTTCATTTAAGTTTCCAAAACAAAAATTGTTCTTTTAATTAAATCACGAATCATCCGATAAAAACTTGACCACCCTTGCAAGTTATAATACACATTTCAAAGCTACTCGAGGCCTTAAGCCACCCAACGAAATGCTAATTCTCAAAATGACAAGTCGGGTCGTTACAATAGGGCAAACCCGACTTGGGCTCATATCAACAATTTGAATTAATAAACAATTGGGCTTGAGAAAGCCAATTCGGGAAAAATCACTCTATAACCGAGAGGTATTGAGTAGGTAATTCAGAGTTAAGAGTTATAATACACTCCGATCACTAAAATAAGCATTAACGTGATTTACCTATTAGGTTAGCACCTAGGCGAAGGTTACATCCCTAAGCTTTTACCCATTTGATAAAAACAAAAAAAATAATTACTCTTTTTCTAGTTTCTTCTTATTAGTTTACAATTGTTAGTGTTAATTTTAGAAGTAGAAAACAAAATCCCTTGTTTGTAAACGCAATTAAGATTATTTCATTTACTCTCATCAAGTGTACACCCTAACACCCATATTAAACTCCCTGTGGAAATCGACCCCGGCTCTTGTTGGATACTATTCTTCCAACGACCGTTTCTACTCACTATTGAGTGTGGATTGGACGTGGATCAATGGCCTAGGACAATGTGTTTTTGTGAAACCAGCCATTTCTCAGGCCGAGGTAGGTTTCAGTTGGTGTAGTTCAACCTATTATTGCTACACAACTCGGGAAAAGACCCGCGATGTCAGTTGATGAGTTGAAGAGGTTGAACAGGTTCACCAAATTATATCTGCCTCTCTATAATGGTGCACCTTCAGAGGATGCCCAAGACTTCTTGGACCGTTTCCATGAGATTTTGCGCAACATAGGGATAGTGGAGTCCAACATAGTTACTTTCATTGTCTTTCAGATGTATGGTTCTGCCAAGAGATGGTGGCAGGTGTATGAGCAGAGAAGACCAGCGGGATCATCTTCTCTCATATGGACTCGGTTTTCACTGTTGTTCCTGGAGACGTTTATTCCCTTCTCTCAGAGAGAGGAGTTGTGCAGTTAGTTCGAGTACCTTCAGCATGGTAGCATGGCCATTAATCTGTATGGGACTAGATTGTTTTATCTATCATGCCATGCAGCTATCCTGATTCCTACTGAGAGGGAGAAGGTGTGAAGGTCCATAGATGGACTTACATATGGCATAAGACTTTAGATGGCCAAAGAGACCGAGCTTGAGATTTGTTTTACTCGGGTAGTAGAGATCGCCATGAGGATTAAGCGCATTAGAGGTCTGGCGAGGGAGGCGACCTCTGACAATAGGCCCCATCACTTTAGAGGATTCAGTAGTGCCTAGTCCGGAGGCAGGGGTTCCTTTAGTAGACGCTATCCTATCAGACTGGTTCAGTCAGCTCTACAGGTCACCCATGGTACTTCAGGCAGCTATAGTGCTTATGGGCCTCATCCTGAGCAGCTAGCATACAGTACACCTCTAGCTCCGGCTAGTGCACCTCCAATACAGAGTTACCGGGGTGGTTATTCAGATCGATAGGGATAGTTAAAAGGTCAGCAGTCATGTCATCAAAGGGCTTGTTATGTATGTGGGGATCTGAGGCACGTCGCGAAGTTTTTTCCTAGGTCGCAGAGCAGTATGCCACAACAGGGTACTCGTGCCATGGTTCCGACACTGATGGCTCCACCACCCGGATAGCCAGCTAGAGGCCGGGGTCTGGTAACCCGAGGTGGAGGCCATTTAGCTAGAGGTGGACCTCAATTAGTGAGAGGTCATCTCAGAGGTAGAGGACAGGTTGGTGGGGCTCAGCCCCATTGTTATGCATTTCTGGGTAGACTTGAGGCGAAGTCCTCCGATGCAGTTATTATAGGTATTATCTCAGTGTGTCATAGATATGCTTTTGTGTTATTTGATCTGGTCTTCATATTTTGCTTCACATCTGGGTATGCCTCATGATTCTATTGATGTTCCTGTTTCTATGTCTACACAGGTTTGAGATTCCATAGTAGTTTATAGGGTGTACCATCTTGTGTTGCCACTATTAATGGTTTTGATACTGTAGTTGATATTTTGTTGTTGGATATGGTGGATTTTGAGGTCATTCTTTATATGGATTGGTTGTCCCCTTATCACATTATCTTGGATTGTCATGCCAATTCTGTGACTTTGCCATGCCGGGGTTGCCTAGCTTAGAGTGGAGAGGGACCCACAGTCACTTCACTAGCCGGGTGGTTTCATATTTTGAAGGCTCAATGTATGGTTGATAAACGGTGTTTAGCATTTTTGGCTTTTATCCGAGATTCTAGCACGAATGTCCCTTCTATGGATTCGGTACTGGCTATAAGTGAGTTTCCAGAGGTGTTTCCTACATATTTGATGGCTATGCTATGCGGCGGGGATATCGACTTTTGCATTGATTTGGTTCTGGGCAGTAAACCTATTTCTATTCCTTCGTACCGTATTGCTCCAGCTGAGTTGAAAGAGTTGAATGATCTGTTGCAAAATCTGCTTGACAAGGGATTCATGAACGGAGTGTTTTACCTTGGGTTTCACTAGTGTTGTTTTTAAGAAAAAGGAAGGAATGATGAGGATGTGCATAGATTATCGGCAGTTGAGTAAAGTCACTATCAAGAACAAGTAGTTGTTGCCTAGGATTGATGATTTATTTGACCAACTTCAGGGTGTCAAGGCATTTTCCAAGATTAATTTGAGATCTCGCTAGCATCAAGTAAAGATTAAGGCCTCAGATGTCCCTAAGAAACCTTTTAGGACTCGTGGTCATTACGAGTTCTTAGTGATGTCATTTGGCTTGACTAATGCTCCAGCAACCTTCACGAATTTGATGAACCGAATGTTCAAGCCTTATTTGGATTCCTTCGTGATTGTCTTCGTTGATGATATTCTGGTTTACCCTCGCAGTAGAGAGGAGTATGAGCAGCACCTGCGGATTGTACTTCAGACTTTGAAGGATCATGTCATGACCCAAAATCCTAACCTGCGTGATGGCACCTATCTCAATACTAGGCAAGCCGAAAATCTCAATGAACCACAACTTCTTTTAAGTCTGAAAATATAATATTTAAATAAAATCTGCAAATCTTACAAATACCGATACAACCACTCCCAAAACTTGGTGTCACTGAGTACATGAGTATCTAATATGGATACAAATCTGGAACATAAGGTCTATAATAGTCTAAGACCAAAATACAGTAAACAAGGAGATAGGGAAAGAGATACAAGGTCTGCGAAACACGGCATCTACCTCTGAATCTCTGGAAAAATTAGTTGTGCGGAAAATAATCAACAGCCGCTATGTCCGGAAATACCTGGATCTGCACACGAAGTGCAGGGTGTAGTATGAGTACAACCAACTCAGCAAGTAACAATAATAAATTAGGAACTGAAGATAATGACGAGCTACACAGATACAGTTCATTTCCAGTAATTCCAGCAAAGAATAGACATACTTTCAACTCTGACAGTTTAAGTCAAATCAATTTTATACTGGTCAAGTTCATGTAATCCATATATAAAATCTTTCAGAGAATTTCACAACAATGACAGATAGCAACTAAGTGTAACAACAAATGGAAAGCAAGTACAGCTTCTCAGGCCAACAATCACTCAACTCGTCACAACAACTCAACCAATCGGCTCTCAACCCTTAGCACTCACACTCAATGTGTACCCGCGCTCACTGGGGGTGTACAGACTATGTAGGGGCTCCTACAGCCCAAGTGCTATATTCTGCACCGACAACTCACGTGCGACAGGGACAACTCACGTGCTATAATATCCTTACCTCACCGACAGGCCCTCGGCCTTACTTAGTCCTCAACCTCTCTAGTCTCTCGGGCTCTCAGAAATCACAAAGATCAGTCCAAAAAAAAACATTGTGGATCAACAAATATCCAGAAAGACTGAAGTATAATATGCAAGAAAAATCGTGACAGAGTACAAGACAACAATTAGCAAATAATTCAACAAGTACGCGACCTCTACGGGTCCCAACAGTACTATAACATAGCCTAAGCATGATTTCTAACATGATTTACAGTCAAATTTCTTCAACACATAGAGAGCATATAACTAACAATAAGTTATTCAACTTTACAGTTTTACGGGACGGACCAAGTCACAATCCCCTCGGTGCACGCCCGTCACCTATCATGTGCGTCACCTCCAAAATATTCACATGACACAAAATTTCGGGGTTTCATACCCTCAGGACCAGATTTAAAACTGTTACTTACCTCAAACCATGTAATTCTTTATTCCGCCACACCTTTGACACTAGAATTGTTCTCTGAAAGCCTCGTATCTAGCCACAATTAATTCGATTCAGTCAATGCCAATTATTGTAATTAATTCCATAAGGAAATATTAAATTTTCCAAAACAATTTGAAATTAACTCAAAAATCGTCGCCCATGGGGCCCACATTTTGGAACCCAATAAAAGTTACAAAGTATGAACGCACATCCAACCACGAGTCCAACCATACAAATTTTACCAAATTCTGACATCAACTCGACCCTCAAATCTTCAATTAAAGTCTATGAAGATTTCTACCATTTTCAACCCAATCTTTACCTATTTGAACTTATCAATCTTTCACAACCTTATTGGTATGTATACATAAGTCTCTTACACCCAAGAAAAATACTATTAATCACCCATCTTTACTCCGAACCCGAAATTGAAGAATTGGGGAATGAAATTATTACCTCTTTGAAGCCCTTGCAAGATCCTTGTGAAATCTTCAAACCTTGAACAAGAATTGATGGGTAATGACTAAGTCTTCAATTTCTCTCTCTAAAATGCTCTCACTTCTATCTAAAATATCATATGAAACCCTTCAAAATGACCCCCAATACTATTTTATAAGAATAGGGTCGGGTTTATAAAACCAGAAAAATTAATCCCCGAAACACACTATGCGGTCGCATATGCGACCGCATAACGCTTCTGTGGCTCACAAAATGGCCGTGAAATGTGGCCTCCGGAACTGGGCAAGTCTGCCTCAGTATGTGGTCATTATGTGGCCCGCAGAACTGTTCTACGGTCGCATGATGCACCGCATAACTGATCTGCGGCTGCATAATGTGCCGCAAATTTTCTTCCACACATGCCCCTCTCCTGATCCACTTTGCGACCATTATGCGGTCCGCAGAGTGACTCTGCGACCGCATAGTGGTCGCATAAATGACCCTTTTTCTGGAAAAATTCTTTTTTTTACACATCGGTGCATTGTTCAACCCAAAAAGTCCGAGCCGCGGCGAGCAAGCTCACCGCGAGAAATTTCTATAACTTTTGTATTAATTGATCTACCTCGGCACCACAAAACCGTAATTTACTTAGCAAAATTTCTCTGTGGTCACTACACATAAGTCAACATCTGGTCAACCCTTTCAACTTAATTTTGAAACCTTGGAACTAGGTTTTCCAAGTCATTCAAAAACCTCACCAGACTCGAACCAATCACCCCGGCAAGTCACATAACAAATAAAAAGCATAAATTGAGCAGTAAATGGGGGAATGAGGTTGTAATACTCAAAACGATCGGCCGGGTCGTTATATTCTCCCCCTCTTAAACAAACGTTCGTCCTCGAACGGGTTTAGAATTATACATGGAGTCTTAAATAGGTGTGGATATTTGCTTTGTATCTCCCGCTCAGTCTCCCAAGTAGCTTCCCCGACCGGCTGGCCTCTCCGCTACACTTTCACTGAAGCTATGTTCTTTGATCTCATCTTTCGAACCTTTCAGTCTAAAATAGTCACCGGCTTCCACTTCATAAGTCAAATTACTATCCAGTTGTACTGTACTGAAATCCAGAATATGCGATAGATCCCCGACATACTTTCAGAGCATGCTAACATGGAACACTGGATGAACACCTGATAGACTAGGTGGCAAAGCAAGTTCATATGCCACTTCTCCAATTTTCTTAAGTATCTCAAAAGGCCCAATATACCAAGGGCTCAACTTGCCTTTCTTCCCGAACCTAAACACACCCTTCATGGGTGAAATCCTGAGTAGAACCTTCTCTCCCAACCATGTAAACAACATCACAAACCTTCCTGTCGGCATAACTCTTCTGTCTAGACTGCGTCGTGCGAAGCCATTCCTGAATCACTTTGACCTTCTCTAAAGCATCTTGAACCAAGTCAGTACCCAATAGCCTAGCCTCACCCGGCTCAAACCAACCTACCGGAGACCAGCACCGTCTCCCATACAAAGCCTCATACGGAGCCATTTGAATACTCGACTGGTAGTTGTTATTGTAGGCAAACTCCGCGAGTGGCAGAAATTGATCCCAAGAACCCCCAAAATCAATGACACAAGCGCATAACTTATCCTCCAATATCTAAATGGTGTGCTCTGACTGTCTGTCCGTCAGAGGATGAAATGTTGTACTCAACTGAACCTGTGTGCCCAATTCTCGTTGTACTTCTCTCCAAAACTGTGATGTAAACTGCGTGCCTCGATCTGATATGATGGACACTGGTACACCGTGTAGGCGAACAATCTCGCGGATATAAATCTCAGCTAACCGCTCTAAAGAATAATTAGTACCAACTGGAATAAAATGCGCGGATTTGGTCAACCGATCGACAATCACCCAAACCGCATCAAACTTACTCAATGTCCGGGGAAGCCCAACTACGAAATCCATGGTAATGCGCTCCCATTTCCACTCCGGAATTTCAAGTCTCTGAAGTAATCCTCCCGGTATCTGAAGCTCGTACTTTACTTGTTGACAATTTAAGCACCGAGCTACAAACCCAACTAGATCGTTCTTCATTCACCTTCACCAATAGTGTTGCCTCAAATCCTGATACATTTTCGTGGCGCCTGGATGAATAGAGTACCATGAACTGTGAGCTTCCTGGAGAATCAGCTCACACAAACCATCTACATTAGGCACACATAGCCTACCCTGCATCCATAATACACCATCATCTCCAATAGTGACTTCCTTGGCATCACCGTGTCAAAATGTGTCCTTAAGGACAAGCAAATGGGGATCATCATACTGGCGCTCCCTAATGCGATCATATAAAGAAGACCGAGAAAACACACAATCCAAAACTCGAATCAGCACTGCATAAGCATAAGCACTGCGCCAAGACCAATACGCGACGCGTCACAGTACATAGTATAAGACCTTAAACCTGTAGGCAACACCAATACTGGAGCTATAGTCAAAGCTGTCTTGAGCTTCTGAAAGCTCTCTTCACATTCATCCGACCACCTGAACAGAGCACCTTTCTGGGTTAATTTAGTCATAGGCGATGCAATAGACGAGAAACCCTCCACGAAGCGATGGTAATAACCGGGTAAGCCGAGAAAACTCTGAATCTCAGTACTGAAGATGGTCTGGGCCAATTCTGAACTGCCTCTATTTTCTTCGGATCCACCTTAATCCCTACACTGGACACTATGTGTCCCAAGAATACTACCGAACTAAGCCAGATCTCACACTTAGAGAATTTGGCATAAAGTTTTTCCTCTCTCAACCTCTGCAATACAATACCCAAGTGTTGTGCATGCTCCTCCTGGTTACGTGAGTATACCAGGATATCATCAATAAATACCACGACAAATGAGTCAAGATACGGCTGGAATACACTATTCATCAAGTGCATGGATGTTGTTGGGGCGTTGGTTAGCCCAAAAGACATCACAAGAAATTCATAGTGACCATAATGAGTCCTGAATGCTGTCTTTAGAATATCCGAATCCCGAATTTTTAACTGGTGATACCCCGATCTCAAATTAATTTTGGAGAATACCCTTGCTCCCTGAAGTTGGTCAAATAAATCATCAATACGTGGCAAAGGATATTTGTTCGTGATTGTAACTTTGTTCAGTTGTCTGTAATCAATGCACATTCGCATAGTACCATCTTTCTTTTTTCACAAACAAAACTAGTGCACCCCAAGGTGACACACTGGGCCTAATAAACCCCTTATCAATAAGTTCATGAAGTTGCTCTTTTAATTCTTTCAATTCAGCCGGTGCCATAGGGTACGGAGGAATTAAAATAGGCTGAATTCCTGGCACCAAGTCAATACCGAAATCGATATCCCTGTTGGGTGGCATACCCGGCAGGTCTGCAGGAAATATATCCAAAAACTCTTCCACTGCCGGTACTGAATCAATCATAGGTGTATTTGCATCAACATCTCTCACAAAGGCCAAGTATGACAAATACCTATTCCCAACCATATGTTGGGCTTTTAAATAAGAAATTACCCTACTAGGAACATAATCTAGAGAACCTCTCCATTCAACCTTTGGCAACCCCGACATTGTCCACGTCACGGTTTTTGCGTGACAGTCCAAAATAGCATGACATGGAGACAACCAATCCATACCCAGAATTACATCAAAATCAACCATATTGAGTAATAAGAGATCAACTCTAGTCTCCAGTACCCCAATAGTTACCACACACGATTGATACACACGATCCACAGTAATAATATCGCCCACCGGTGTAGATACACAAACAGGTGAAACTAAGGACTCACAAGGCATATACAGATAATGAGCAAAATATGATGATACATATGAATAAGTGGAACCAGGGTCAAATAATATAGAAGCCTCCCCGTGGCACACTGAAACAATACTTGTGATCACTACATCTGAGGCAACAACATCTGGTTAGCAGGAAAAGCATAGAATCGGGCCTGCCCGCCACCTGACCGGCCTCCCCCTCTTGGGCGACCCCTAGCTTCCTGATCCCCACTCCGAGCTGACTGCGCGGGTGGTGTAACTGCTGGTGCTGGTGCCATTGGTCGAGAACTCTGCTGCAGTGCCCCACTCAACAGCCTGGGACAATCTCTCTTGAAATGACTCAATTCTCCGCACTCGAAACAACCCCTCCTCTGACGGAACCGTTGTTCCTGATAACCCAAAGAATTACTTATAGAAGCCTGAACAGACGAGGCATGATGAGAACTCTGCGCTGGTAGTGCACTGAATGAAGACTGGCCTAAGTGAGCACTGTACGAACCGTGGCTAGTTGATGCACCACGATGAGCTAGACCACTCGTCTGAGCGTGTCTGTAAGAACGACCCCTGCCGCGGTAAAACTGACCCCCCTGAAGGAACACCGCTGAAATCACCTGAACCACAAGGTCTCTTAGCCTCCCTCTCAACCTGCTCCTGGCTTCGAACCATATCAATCTGACGAGCAATGTTGACAACCTTGTCGAAAGTAGCACCAGACACTCTCTCTCTAGTCATGAGTAAACCTCCTGATCCTTTCCCTGTCCATGGGGATCAACCAGATAGCATGACGGGCCAATTTTGAAAATCTTATCTCATACTGTGTCACAGACATATCACCCTGACGAAGCTACTCAAATTGCCTGCGCAGCTCCTCTCTGTGAGACTGAGGCACAAACTTCTCCAGGAATAGACTGGAGAGCTACTGCCAGGTAAGGGGTGCTGCACCGACCGGCCTATACCTCTCCTAAGCCTCCCACCATCTGAAGGCAGCCCCAGAAAACTGAAAAGTAGTGAATGAGACTCCACTGGTCTCTACAATACTTGTTGTCTGAAGCATCCATTGACACTTATCCAGAAAACCCTAAGCATCCTATGACTCAGCACCGCTAAATGATGGAGGTCGAAGCCTCTCAAATCTCTCAAGTCTCATCTGCTCATCATCTGCCATAACAGGAACTACCGGGGCCTGAGCAGCTGCAACTGGCTGAGCTGGTAGTGCCCCCAGTATCTGAAGTCCCTGTACTACCTGGTCTGGAGTACGGGCAACAGGGGTATGAGTACCTCCCCTGGCCTGAGAAGTGGCAGGTGCGGCCTGAGCCGAAACCACCTGAGCTAGACCAGTGCAAGCTGCCAATATCTGGGCGAAAGTCTCCTGAAGGCCTAGAATCTCAATGGGCATAGCTGGTGCCTGAGCTGATCCTGTCGGCTCAGCTATATCTTGAATCTGCTCCCGAGCGGGAGCAACTGGTGGCACTACAGGTGCTGGTCCAATTGTGGTACGAGCTATACCTCGACCTCTACCTCGACCCTGGCAGTTTAAGTCAAATCAATTTTATACTGTTCAAGTTCATGTAATCCGGATATAACATCTTTCAGAGAATTTCACAACAATGAAAGATAGCAACTAAGTGCAACAACAAATGGAAAGAAAGTATAACCTCTCAGGCCAACAATCACTCTACTCATCACAACAACTCAACCACTCGGCTCTCAGCCCTCAGCACTCATACTCAATGGGTACCCGCGCTCACTGGGGGTATACAAACTCCAGAGGGGCTCCTACAGCCCAAGCGCTATAATCTGTACGGACAACTCACGTGCTGCACAGATAACTCATGTGCTATAATATCCTTACCTCACCGACAGAACCTCGGCCTTACTCAGTCCTCAATCTCTCTAGTCTCTCGGGCTCTCAAAAATCACAAAGATCAGCCCAAACAAAGATAACACAGTGGATCAACAAATATCCAGAAAGACTGAAGTATAATACGCAAGAAAAATCGTGACTGAGTACAAGACAACAGTTAGCAAATAATTCAACTAGTACGCGACCTCTACGGGTCCCAACAGTATTATAACATAGCCTAAGCATGATTTCTAACATGATTTATATTTAAATTTCTTCAACACATAGAGAGCATATAGCTAACAATAAATTATTCATCTATACAGTTTTTCACGGGACGGACCAAGTCACAATCCCCTCGGTGCACGCCCGTCAGCTAGCATGTGCGTCACCTCCAAAATATACACATGACACAAAATTTCGGGGTTTCATACCCTCAGGACCAGATTTAAAACTGTTACTTACTTCCAACCGTGTAATTGTTTATTTCGCTACGCCCTTGCCACGAGAATTGGTCTCTGAAAGCCTCATATCTAACCACAATTAATTCGATTCAGTCAATGCCAATTATTGTAATTAATTTCATAAGGAAATACTAATTTTTCCAAAATAAATTCCAAATTACTTCAAAAATCGTCTGTGGCGCCCACATCTCAGAACCCGACAAAAGTTACAAAATATGAACGTCCATCCAACCACGAGTCCAACCATATAAATTTCACCAAATTCCGACATCAACTCGACCCTCAAATCTTCAATTAAAGTCTATGAAGATTTCTACCATTTTCAACCCAATCTTTACCCATTTGAACTTAACAACATTTCGCAACCTTATTGGTATGTATATATAAGTCTCTTACACCCAAGAATCATATTATTAATCACCCATGTTTACTCCAAACCCAAAATGGAAGAATTGGGGAAAGAAATTATTACCTCTTTGAAGCCCTAGCAAGATCCTTGTGAAATATTCAAACCTTGAACAAGAATTGATGGATAAATGACTAAGTCTTCACTTTCTCTCTCTAAAATGCTCTCTCTTCTCACTAAAATATTAGATGAAACCCTTCAAAATGACCCCCAATAGTGTTTTATAAGAATGGGGTCGGGTTTATAAAATAAGAAAAATTAAGCCCCGAAACACACTATGCGGTTGCATATGCGACCGCATAACGCTTCTACGGCTCGCACAATGGCCGCGAAATGTGGCCTCCGGAACTGGGCAAGGCTGCCTCAATATACGGTCATTATGCGGCCCGCAGACCTGTTATGCGGTCGCATGATGCACCGCATAACTGATCTGCGGTCGCATAATGCACCGCAAATTTTTCTCCACACATGCCCCTCTACTGATCCACTTTGCGACTATTATGCGGTCCGCAGAGTGATTCTGCGACCGCATAATGGTCGCATAAATGACCCTTTTTTCGGCAAAATTTTTTCTTTACACATCGGTGCATTGTTCAACCCAAAAAGTTTGAGACGCGACTCGCAAGCTCGCCGCGAGAAATTTCTATAATCTTTGTATTAATTGATCTACCTCGTCACCACAAAACCTTAATTTTCTTAGCAAAATTTCACTGGTGTCACTACACATAAGTCAACATCTGGTTAACCCTTTCAACTTAATTTCGAAACCTTGGAACTAGGTTTCCAAGTCATTCAAAAACCTCACCGGACCCGAATCAATTACCCCCGACAAGTCACATAACAAATAAAAAGCATAAATTGAGCAGTAAATGGGGGAACGGGGTTGTAATACTCAAAATGACCGGCCGGGTCGTTACAGATCGTCAGCTATATGGAAAGTTTACGAAGTGTGAGTTTTGGTTAGATTCAGTCGCCTTTTTGGGTCATGTTGTATCTTTCGAGGGTATCAAGGTAGATCCTAAGAAGATTGAGGCAATTCAAAATTGGCCTAGAACTACTTCAGCTACAGATATTCGGAGCATCTTGAGTTTGGCGGGTTACTATCGCCGGTTCGGGGAGAGATTTTATCTATCCAGCCCCATTGACCAAGTTGACTCTGAAGGGCGCTCTTTTTAGATGGTCCGACGAGTGAGAGCTTTCTGAAGCTCAAGAATGCCTTGACTACAGCCCAAAGTTGGTGTTGCCCACGGGTTCAGAGTCTGACACTGTGTATTGTGCATGATGCATCACGTGTTGGTCTTGGCGTAGAACGAAGTTCAATTTTTTCGGGAAAAAAGAATGGACACATTTTTTTGGGCCTGGATGGTATTAAGACCGGAAGTCTGTCCGATTTAGACCTATTACGACCCATTCAGATATTTTAAAATTAAAAAAATAACTATACTTAATGGACTGAGTTCTAAATCATTCAGATTTAGACCACCATTTGAATCTGAATTAAAAATGAGGGCTTATATAAACAAATGAAACCTAAGCCATGTGGCGTTGAGTTTGCTAAAAAATAGCTTATGCAAAATAGTTTTTGAACTTCTAATTCGCAAATAAAATTAATTTTAAAGCGATCAAACTTACAAATAAATATAAATTTTGGAAATATCTTAAATAAGGGTCCTAAAAAGGGCCGTCGGTGCACTTTGACTAGATTGTACGGGAACCACATAAGTCCAAAAAAGTTAAAGACTTCTTCAAGTTTGATCCCTTTCCTTGTCCCTCCACCTAGTTTGAATAAATAATTTAGGGATACAGTGAAACTTTTGGAAAAGCAAACCCAATATTTGGTTGAAAACAATATCTTTCCCAATTCAACAGTACCAAAATTTTCGTCGAAAACAACAACAATTCTAAAACCAGAACCAAAGCCAAATCAATTTCTAATCCAAATCATTAGATTACCTTGTTAGATGTCGAAGAGATTTGTAGGGATTTGAGAGCTTTGATCTCATCACACGATTTTGCCACCGTACATCTCAGTCGAGCTAGACCCATGCTGCTCATACATGATTATTTCAGTAGTAGCAAGCACGGGCAGCAACTTTATGTGTTTGGTGAAAAAATTACTAATAAGGAAGTGTTCAAGAAACTTCATCTCTGACCTGAGCTTATGATCAATAAGCGCTGGGAACACTCCCCCACTCTTCAATACTCTTGTCAAGGAGTTCTTCTGTTTGCTGATCACGTGTTCTCTACTTTTTATACTTTGAACCCGATAACACAAGAGGAAGTAATCGTAAAACATACACTTGATCCCGGCAAATCATGTGCACTTTATTTTTGTCCATTAACAAGACAATTCAAACTCCTTTATGCACAAGTACGAGGCAATTTGTGTCAGTATTTTATATACATGTTCAAGATACAGACGTGGAGGAGAATCCGTTCGTCGTCCACTTTCAACTTTTTGCCATATCGTAACTCCCGCACAGTTGTTAATGGAGCATTGCATTGGATCATGTACACTGATTTAGAGAAAGAAGGGATTCCTCCTTGTGCAAATGGAATCATGGTATTTCGAATGGATAAGGAAGAACTCTCCGCTATGCCTCATCCTGGAAGTGTGTGCAACTCAAAGCAAGTGTATAAAACTATGACTCTCTTAGCGAAGGAAAACTGTTTGTCTTTCTGTCACTGGCTTGTCGCGGTGAACTACTATTTTACTTGTACAATAGAGGTTTATTTTTTTATAATTTAGATCATAAAACTGTGAAGAGAATTGAATTGCCGCAACAGATATATGCTTATAGGACTTATATAAAGAGCCTACTGGCAATAGCTTAAATCTTTCCCGGTTTTATTTTTGGCATTTTACTTTCTAATATTGGTTTTATTTAAGTTATCAAATGATGTTTTTAGTTGCGTTGGTAGTATTCTACATAAAGTATGTTTAAGCTTGCATATAGCTCATTCTATCTGCTGCAAGAAAGTGGCAAATATTATCGCGTAAGTTCGCAAGCTCGGGGCATACTTGAATATTATCTAAACATTCTAAGTTCATTTTATAGACATTTAGTCTATTGACTGTGAAAATTACTCTAAAACATTTCTTGTCAAAAATCTTCTCTTTTTTTTTTGGAGGGTGTTCCAATCAAGTTGCCGCCAGATGATAATTTAATGAAAATGAGGTTTGGAATTCCGTCTATGTGTTTTTTATGCTTCAATTAGTCAGCTAGCTATTTGCTTTCTTGCTAGAATTAAGATTGGATATTGTTACTTCTAAATGCACATACAACTATACGCGGTCAACAAGTAATAAAGTGATAAAATAGAGTATTGTTCCCACGAGAACATATTATAAACTATTAACTAAATTAAATTAATGCTGATATCTATTCAAGCGATGTTTCCTAATTAAGGGAGTTGATTATGATGAGTAACTAAAAAGACTATGAAACTAGAAAATATGCAAGTAAAGAAAACGAGCAGGCAAACTTAGGTCGTAGATTATGGGTCAGCTAATAATCTTGTTGAATTATCGCCACTTAAGTTGACTAATGTATATCTGATTTATTAGTTGGCAAAGTTAACATTGGGCGGGCGTAAGAATGCTCGAGTGCTTATTCGGCTATTCAAGTTAACCTAATGCTTATCTATTTACGAAATTAGAATAAACAAGAACAAATTAATAATTTATGTATAATAATCGAGCAAGATAATTAGGTGTATTTCTATCCTAACCGTGAACCCGTATCCTTATGTCCAAATTCAAAAACTTGCTCTAGTTAATCCTATTACAATATTAAATTTGTACTTTCTAGTTTAATTCAAGATTCATAATATAATTTTCAATAGTTGGCCAACCAATTAAATAATTAAACTTAGGATTAAATAAATTAATTAATACGACAAATCAGTATGAACAATTAATTTTCAAACATCAACAATCATGTAGCACCATAACACTAGAACTGAGAAACTACTCTCTACGGTCCACAATAAATGACAATTTATTTTTTTATTTTAGTCCAAAATAAGTGTCCATTTATATAATCAAGAAAAAATTCAATTTGTTTTTTCAAAATTACCCTTATGTATGTATCCCTAAAAAGTCTTTTACTTCTCACGTTAACTATGTTGTAACATTTGATTAAGGGTAGTTTAGTCACACCATCTATTTTTTTCTTGAATTTTATATTTTCTTAATGGGTGTGCCCAAAGCAAATTGGTCACTTATTGTGGACACGTATTGTGGACCGGAGGGAGTATATTATTAATAAAGAAAAGAAACAACAACAACAACAACAAGGGGTATTATCACTTTTAGCCCGCGGCAGAACTATTTACATCTGGTAGCCAAAAAAGTGTATAAGACTTGTATAATTTTTGTATATAACATACATAATATATATATATATACAAAATATATACAAATTTTATACATTTGTTTGGCTATTATTTTTACAACGGCTATACAGTGTCATTTTTCCCAACAACAAGCCAATATAATCCCACTAGTAAGGTTTGGAGACGGTAGTGTGTACACATATCTTACCCTCACCCTGGGGTAGAGAGACTGTTTCCGATAGACCTTCGGCTCCTTCCCTCCAAGAACTCTCCACTTTGCTTTTGGGGTGACTCGAAGTCACAACCTCTCGGTTGGAAGTGGATGGTGCTTACCACTAGAGCAACCAACTCTTGTTACACAAATTCCCTAGCCGTCCTCTTTTTTTTTTTACCAAAAGTGAAATACATTGAAAATTTAGGTTTAAGACCTTATATAAGCCGTGGAAAAAGTCTAGAATAAAACTACTACTTATTCACCTACCGGTGCTAAGACTCTAGCTGCAGGTACTTTTCGGGCACACTAACATGCCCAACACCATATCGAGCGCACATATTTCACACATTCTATCCAGCATAATTTTTTTAGTTTCATATCCCAGCTTCTAGCACTGGGTTTCGTGCGGGCATGGTCCCTAGCACAGTAAGCTTCAGTCTTCGATACTTTAATTCTTCCAATTCGTCTCCAATTGTACCCAATTTATTTATTAACACCCAAGTCAGTGTTAATCAATAAGTGAGCTAATTTTGGCATATTCAAGATAAAATATAACCAAAGAGCAGCAAAATAATGGGTAAATCAACATTAAAATTACATAACTATAATAGATGAAATAAAATTGAGCTATCAATCTTCAAGCTTCAACTAACTCAAAATTTTCAATTAAGCAAAAAAAAAAAAAAAATCTGTGACTATGATTAATAACAACAATGTCACGACCCAAAATCTCACATGTCGCGATGGTGCCTATCTCAATACTAGGCAAGCCGACAATCTCAATAAACTCCCATATCTTTTTAATTTGAAAATAAAATAATTAAATCCAGCGGAAGAAATCTCACAATTTCAAATATAACACTCCCAAAATTCGGTATCACTGAGTACATGAGCATCTAAATGAATACAAAGTCTCACTGATAAATATCATTTTCTGAAGTATAGAACTGTACAATAACTAAACAGGAAGGGAATCAAGTCTGCGGTCGTCAAGCAGCTACCTTGATACTCCCCAACAGAAATAACTCTGAATTCTAGCAGTCGTTGTATCCGGGAGCACCTGGATCTGCACACGAGGTGCAAAGTATAGTATTAGTACAACTAACTCAATAAGCAACAAGACTAACCTCTAGGCTGAAAGAAATGATGAGCTCCGCAGGTACAGTCCAGTAAAAATAATGGTACGGAAATATAAGCATGCTTTCAAGTTCAACAGTTAAACTCAGTACAAGTGAAATATATCAATACTGCATAATATGAGGCATATGACAACTCAGTAGAAAAATCTCATGTAAATACTGGTCACAAATTATCCGGTCGCTCGGTATTGTTTATGGTCAATCCAGCCCAAGGGTGTTCGAACCCGTATATAAATACACATCGACTGACAGTCAGTCACTCAGTGTCGTATAAGGCCAATCCAGCCCTCGGATAATTTATCCCCAAATATAAATAATACGATCAAGATCCATATCCACGTAAACTCATTACAATACAAATAAGTAAGGCAAGTCTATGCCCTGAGAAAATCCATCCCAAATGTCCAGGTAAACTCATTAGAATACAAATAAGTAAGGCAAGTCCATGCCCTGGGAAACTCCATCCCAAATATATATATATAAGCAGTAAGTAAGGCAAGTCCATGCCCTGGGAAGTCCATCCCGAATATATATGATCATCTATGCTCACTAGGGGTGTGTACATACTCCTGAGGGGCTCCTTCAGTCCAAGCATAATACAAAGCCAATATGGCCTACTGCAGGCGGGCAGTCCCGATCCATATAATAACAAAGCCTATAAGGCCTGCTACAGGCGGGCAGCCCCGATCCATAAAATAGTAAAGCCAATAAAGCCTGCTGCAGGCGGGCAGCCCCGATCCAGAACAATAATAATGTATAAAGCCATTCTGGCCTGCTGCAGGCGGGCAACCCCGATCTATTTAATAATAACATATATAAAACCAATATGGCCTGCTGCGGCGCGCAGCTCGATCCCATAAATATCCTCACAATGAACGAATATGACTGATTGTAAAATGCATATTTTTGAAATAATTAATTCAACAGCAATACGGCCTCATTGGTCCCAATAGACCGGCACGTAGCCTACACATGATCTTCAATAAAAGCCTCAGCTTAATTTCTCTAACATGTTCAGGTAATAACAAGATTCTTTAATCTTTACAAGTGCACATGATTTATTCAAGACACAATTTATATGGTGCACGCCCACATGTTCGTCACCTATCGTGAGTGTCACCTCCAAACAATTTATATCATACCAAATTCAGGGATTCATACTCTCAGAACCAAGTTTATAAGTGTTACTCACCTCAAACCGTATAATTCGTTACTCCTCTATGCCTTCGCCTCGTGAATTGGCCTCCAAACGTCTCGAATCTGGCCACAATTAATTCAATTCAGCCAATAAAGTTTATTGGAATTAATTCCATAAGAAAATACTAATTTCCTTACTAATTTACAAAAATTATGAGTCTAACGAGACTAATTTTACAAATTTTTTACTAAAATCACGAGTCTAACCACGAAATTACAAAATCCGGAAGCCCATTCAACCACGAGTCTAACCATACTAATTTTACTAAAATCCAACCTTAACTCGACCTCCAAATATTCAAATCTTATTTTCAAATCCATAAGTTCAAACCCCCGATTTACACCTCAAAAACATGTAATCTAGTCGGATTATTCGATGATAATTCAATATTATGGAGTAGAAATGATCACAAGTGACTTACCTCAAATTTCCCTTGAATTCTCTCTCAAAATCGCCCAAAGAACCGTGCTTGAAGGTCCAAAAATAGCAAAACTCGGAACCCCTCTGTTTTTAACATTTTGCCCAGGATTTTTGCGCCCGCGATGATTTTTTCGCACCTGCGGTATTCACACCCGCGACATAACTCTCGCGCCTACGGTGTCCGCACCTGCGATGATTTTTTCGCGTACGGTGTCCGCACCTGCGATGGATTTCTTCGTTGCGGCCTTTGCACCCGCGGCAAAATTTTTCGCACTCGCGGTGCCTGGCCAGCCCATGCATTTTCCGCTTCCGCGACTAATTCCTCGCATCCGCGAGCTCGCACCTGCGGCCCTTTTTCGCGTAGGTGCGATCACACCAGATGCCCAGCTGCTTCAACTCCTCCTCCAAATCCAAATTCGATCCATTAAGCATCCGAAACTCACCCGAAGCCATCGGGACCCCGTCCGAGCATACCAATAGGTTCTATAACATAACACGGACCTACTCGAGGCCTCAAATCATATCAAATAACATCAAAACGACGAATCGCACCTCAAATCAAAATCTATGAACTTTGAACTTTTAAATTCTATATCCTGTGCCGAAACATATCAAATCAATCCGGAATGACTTCAAATTTTGCACACAAGTCATAAATGACATAACGAAGCTATTCCAAATTTCCAAAATCAGATTTCGAGACCGATATCAAAAAGTCAACTCCCCGGTCAAACTTCCAAACTTAACTTTCTATTTTAGCCATTCCAAGCCAAATTCTACTATGTACTTCCAAATAATTTTTCGGACACGCTCCTAAGTCCAAAATCACCATACGGAGCTATTGGAATCATCAGAATTCAATTCCGAGGTCGTTTACTCATAAGTCAATATCCGATCAACTTTTCCAACTTAAGTTTTCAATTATGAGACTAAGTGTCTCATTTCATTTCAAAAACTTTCCGTACCCGAACCAACTAACCCGATAAGTCATAAATCAATTGTAAGGAATAAATTGAGCAGTAAATGGGAGAACGGGGTTATAATACTCAAAACGACCAGCCAGATCGTTACATTCTCCCCCACTTAAACATACGTTCGTCCTCGAACGTGCCAAGAGTTGTTTCCAAGCCACCAAATCACTATTCCATCTAATCACACACGTACCCGGGGTGATTCCACGCCACCCTATTCTGTGTAAATTGTATAGGCCTGACAACACAACATAATTGAAAATCATTACTTCAACCTTAGCCCATAAACCTTGGAGCCAAATTTCTAACATCCCGAATTCTTTTCAAGACCCGAATCTCACATCTACCCATTGTATAATCCTGAACAAGCTGTACGCAGCCATAACCATAATCCCAGATACAATCGCATAACATACTACCCAACTCGCATACTCGTAACACCATTTATGATCAGAGTAACTACTCAAAACCAACCACGTACTAGTATAAAACTCTGCATTCAACAGAACCTCGTTCCAAAAACATCGTACACTGCCAATGATGAAAGAACAATCAAAAACTCATAACCACTCATCAGATCAACTAGCCATGGATCTCTCTCGCCCCAACCAGAACCACAATTCTCTCTTAAGCCGACTTTCAATATTATCCTCCCAATATACCAGAATCAAACCTGATAGTATCCATTCTAGGTCCAATGACCTTATATTATTAAACATAACTCTCCCATTGACATGCCACACCAATGCAACTCAATCCACAAGTACGCAACCTTGTACCCAAAATGGAAGATGTCTCAAAGTAGAGAACCGTATTATAAGTTCAACAAGCACCACCACAACTATAATGCTATAAGCTCATTATATATAGTAGAACCAAGACACCCAAATTTAATAATAGTAATCAGCTCTTCTAGAGCTCACATTAACGTCACTCGCACGGACAACTCACGTGCTATAGTATCAATATCTAGACCCGCACAGACAATTCACGTGCCAATAATATCAGTATATGGATCCGCACGGACAACTCACGTGCCAATAACATAATCCGCCTGGCATGGTCAGAGGCCTCCAGTCCAGGCATATCATAGAGGATCAATCAAATAAGTACACATGTATATGATAAATGAAATAAGATTCACATGCTCCTGGACTGGTATAAATAGCACGTCATAGTGTAAGCATGTGCAAAGTGCGCTATCACAACTCAAATCTGCAGTTAACACAGAAATAGTAATTACCCAATTTATTCAGGGAATTAGCCTCCTTGTAACCTCAAGTGTAGTCCAAATAGTTCTCGACAAAGGTACGAATATGAGAAACATTATAACTTTACGCTTAACAGCCAACTCTAGGCATATCTTTGCCTAAGCATTCTTCTGAGTATGAATACTTACCCAGACACCCGCACATGGGCTCAAACCTCACACATATATATACTCACTCGTAGCGTGTAGTCATCACAAATAATTAACGCAACTAGTGCCTCCACTGAGTTTAAATAAAATAGTCACCTCAAATAGGTGACAACCCCGAAACAATATACTTTTGAGAACTCCCAGTCTCTAAATTCATCGAACACATGAATCACCGTAACTGATCCTAACTCCGGCACTCGAATGACTAACACATTATTCATGCACGATAATCCCATGAGGAATACTTTCATAATTCTTCCGTTCCACATAGCAATAATTTGAATATCAGCAGTCTATCAACCAGATGAGTACTGCAATACCGATGAATATCCGTAACTCAAAACACAACACGCCTTCTGAAATGCGCACCCTTCTCAGGAATTACCGAGCAGTTATAACATTCATCGAAATATCTGAAACTGACCATGCTGTCCAACATTCGTTACCTTCTCTTCAAGACTGAACTGTCACCTTGTACATGTAAATCCTAATCCCGCACAACACACCATATCTATTATGCCATCATGTGACAAGCACAAGAATCCCATTATCAACTCGGAGTCACCAGCAAATTACATACCCGATTAATTATAAACCTTCATCTTGCTTCCTTCCAGGAGGAAATCACAATACACAACACGTTTCCCACACCAGTAAAACATATCCGGTTCAAACCATGGTAGAAACCATCAAGAACACTTTGAAATCCATCTACATATAACCAAGCTATTAGAACTAAATTCCTCTAACTTGACCAAACCACGTAGGTCACCAAAACCCAAGAATATTTCCACCAAAATATCTGTAGAGTCTCACCACATCATAATTACCCCTATAAATACCACACCCGAAACACCCACTCTGAAAATATCCCTTTTGAATTTAAAATTATTCTTTTACACTTCTTATACTGGAATGTGGAATCCATAGTCATACAGAATTACCCCAAGCCCCCCACCATCCAGTACAAATAACCGATTTTGGCGATATACAAATTCTGATTTTTTTTAATTGACACCTATACGTTTTGAATCCATTATAACCCTTTCAAAAGTCACCCACTATGCTCAAATCTAAATAGCATCGCCCGAACGGGCCGAAAGACACAAGCCCCCATTAGCATAGAGGCCCCCAAAGAAGTAACCTTGCCTTAACACCACTAATCAAACCCATACTTCGTGCGCACTACATCCTTCAAAATAACCATTTAGTCATTTCATGATTTTTTATATTTTCATAAAGTGCAATATAACCCGCATTCAAGAAATTTTCTTACTCGAGTAATCCCCGATCTCAACTTCTGCAAGTTATAACGAATCAACAAGTATGCCTCAGACCAAAACCATTACCGCACATAATCGTGCAATCACATCGTAGATAGCAGACTCCCCCACTTGGCTCAAAGACATAGAACAAAACATTCGATAAATAACAATACCCATACTTTATTACTGCCATAATACTGCAGTCAGTTCAACGAAAATTCTTCTCAAGCTTATGCAACACCCACCATAAAATACCTCAATCATCTGCTAAGTTTGCATTTATTCTCGTGACAGTCAAGTCAACATTCTCGGCCATATTCAAATTCAAAAGTCAACACATATGCCCCGCTGGTAGAAAAGAAACTCTCCACTCAACATTATAAGGAACACACCTACGTAGATTACTCAGCAGGAGATAACCCACCTGATTAGCCTCAAATTGGCATCTTGTTATACCCTTTCGCAGCCACAATTACTACGCAATCACTTAATCTTTCCGAGTCCAAACTCAGTAACAAGACATGAGAATTTAATTTGTCCCACAATTTAACAACGTGAGAGATCCTTCAACACATTCATACTCGAGACTATACGTCAAATCAAGACAGACTGGCTGTATCAAAAGGAAAACACTTATCGTCACATTCAAACCATCTTAACACATCCCGCAATCATATCATAGTTATCATATAGCCATTTAACCGCTCATCGAGCCACAAATTCTTCTTGTAAGAACATTACCGTACATATGAGTCCAAATGTACAAGTTCTCACAACCGAAACTACCGAGTCTAAGCTGCGGTCTAAACGTGGCCTCAAGTCCTCTAGACTGGTCCATTACCAAAACATAGACTACACATCTCGAACCTCGTTCATGAAATCACAAGCCAGGGATGGACAGCTGATACTGAGCGCTCACATGCGCACGCGAATGCGTGGAAGGAATTCAAAGAGTTATGTTTCAAGCTGAATCGACTCCGCATGATAGAATACAGGAAAGTGAAATTGTTTCCTAAGGGTTCAGCAACCTCTCGAAGATAAGTACAGATGTCTCTGTACCGTTCCGCAAGACTCTACTAAACCTACGCATGACTCGAGTGACCTATGTAACCTAGAGCTCTAATACTAACTTGTCACAATCCAAAATCTCACCTGTCGTGATGGCACCTATCCCAATACGAGGCAAGCCGACAATATCAATAAACTCCCATAAAAACAAAATAATTAAATTCAGCGAAAGAAATCTTACAATTTCAAATATAACACTCCCAAAACTCGGTATCACTGAGTACATGAGCATCTAAATGAATACAAGTCTCACTGATAAACATCATTGTCTGAAGTATAGAACAGTAAAATAACAAAACAGGAAGGGAATCAAGTCTGCGGTCGTCAAGCAGCTACATTGATACTCCCCAACAGAACTAACTCTGAATTCTAGCAGTCGTCATATCCGGGAGCACCTGCACACGAGATGCAGAGTGTAGTATGAGTACAACTAACTCAATAAGTAACAAGACTAACCTCTGGGCTAAAAGAAATGATGAGCTCCGCATGTACAGTCCAGTAAAAATAATGGTACAGAAATGTAGGCATGCTTTCAAGTTCAACAGTTAAATTCAGTAAAAGTGAAATAGATCAAAACTGCATGATATGAGGCATATGACATCTTAGTAGAAAAACCTCATGTAAATACTGGTCACAAATTATCCGGTCACTCGGTATTGTTTATGGCCAATCCAGCCCAGGGATGTTCCAACCCATATATAAATACACATCGACTGACAGTCAGTCACTCAGTACCGTATAAGGCCAATCCAGCCCTGGGATAATTTATCCCCAAATATAAATAATACGATCAAGATCCATGTCCACGTAAACTCATTACAATACAAATAAGTAAGGCAAGTCCACGCCCTGGGAAAATACATCCCAAATATATATATATAAGCACTAAGTAAGGCAAGTCCATTCTCTGGGAAGTCCATCCTGAATATATATGATCATCTACGTTCACTGGGGGTATATACAGACTCCGGAGGGGCTCCTTCAGTCCAAGCGTAATACAAAGCCAATATGGCCTACTGCAGGCGGGTAGTCCCGATCCGTATAATAATAAAGCCTATAAGGCCTGCTGCAGGTACGCAGCCCCGATCCATAAAATAGTAAAGCCAATAAGGCCTGCTGCAGGCGGGCAGCCCCGATACAGAACAATAATAATGTATAAAGCCATTCTGGCCTGCTGCAGGCGGGTAACCCCGATCCATTTAATAATAACATATATAAAGCCAATATGGACTGTTGTGGCGCGCAGCTCGATCTCATAAATATCCTCACAATGGACGAATATAACTGAGTGTAAAATGTGTATATTTGAAATAATTAATTCAACAGCAATACGACCCCACAGGTCCCAAAATATCGGCACGTAGCCTACACATGATCTTTAATAAAAGCCTCAGCTCAATTTCTCTAACATGTTCAGGTAATAACATGATTCTTTAATCTTTACAAGCGCACATGATTTATTCAAGACACAATTTATATGGTGCACGTCCACATGCTCGTCACCTATCGTGAGTGTCACCTCCAAACAATTTATATCATACCAAATTCGGGGATTCATACCCTCAAAACCAAGTTTAGAAGTGTTACTTACCTCAAACCGTGCAATTCTTTACTCCGGTATGCCTTTGCCTCGTGAATTGGCCTCCAAACGCCTCGAATCTAGCCATAATTAATTCAATTCAACCGATAAAGTTTATTGGAATTAATTCCATAAGAAAATATTAATTTTCCATATTAATCCGAAATTTAGCTCAAAAATTGCCCATGGAGACCACGTCTCGGAACCCAACAAAAATTACAAAATTCGGAAGCCCATTCAACCACGAGTCTAACCATACTAATTTTACCAAAATCCGACCTCAACTCGACCTCCAAATATTCAATTCTTATTTTCAAATCCCTAAGTTCAAACCCCCGATTTACAACCCAAAAACAAGTAATCTAGTTGGATTATTCGATGATAATTCAATGTTATGGAGTAGAAAAGATCACAAGTGACTTACCTCAAGTTTCCCTTGAATTCTCTCTCAAAATCGCCCCAAAAACCGTGCTAGAAGGTCCAAAAATGGAAAAACTCGGAACCCCTTTGTTTTTAACATTCTGCCCAGGATTTTCGCGCCCACGATGATTTGTTTCGCACCTGTAGTCTTCGCACCCGCGGCATAACTCTCGCGCCTGCGGTGTCCACACCTGCGATGATGTTTTCATGCCTGCGGTGTCCGCACCTGCGATGCCTGGCCAATCCAAGCATTTTCCGCTTCCACAACTAATTCCTTGTATCTGCGAGCTCGCACCTGCGGCCCTTTTTCGTGCAGGTGCGATCACACCAGATGCCCAGCTGCTTCAGCTCCTCCTCCAAATCCAAATTCGATTCGTTAAACATCCGAAACTTACCCGAGGCCCTCGGGACCCCGAGACTAGTATGTCACCATTTAATTACACCAAATAATGGAAATTAATACCTCGTAGAAACAAAACAGAATTCTTTTCAACTTCAAGAAAATCACAACAATAATCAAAGGCAACTCCGACCATAAATCAATATCAACAAGGGCACTCCCGAGATACCGCCTCGTAGTCCCAAATCATAAATAAATTCACAATATCTCATTTCCTTATATCACCGCGAGAGCCTTCACAATTTATTTTAAAGAAAATATTTTTCCCAAAATAGCATTCCGCGTTTTAGTCATCCTTATCACACTGCATGACTTCTAGTAGTTTTCCCTACTAGCTACGCGTATCAAGTCATCCTTATCTCACCGCATGTTGAAACCAAACCTTATACCACCGCATGCATATCAATATCACAATATATCACAATTTGCACCTCAAGTGCCCAAATATTTCAATTTGCCAAAATAAATCAACAACAATATTTTTCCACAATAAAGAGTTCACGGCACCATCACAATTAGTACGAAAATCCCACAAAATATTCAGCAAATATAATAATTCACAAATTTACTACCTTGTTTTAAATATCAAGTTTTTAAATGTAAAATACTTCATTTTTAATAATATTTGAAATTAAATAAATTCCACCTTTAATTAATACACCGAATAAAAGAAACCAAGTTTCAGCTAACAGGTAAAACAATTAGCAGGAGAAGGTCAAGCAAATTTAAAGTATATAAATCAAATCAATGATGGAGAATATAACAAGATTTAATAATTTAATTAATATGCAATAGTGATCTACACAATTTAAAAATATAATCTTTCATATTTATGCCGTGTACACACCCGTCACCTCATGTACACGATTTTTATCACATTACAATTATCACATTAATACCAATCCTACGAAAAATTTCCCCCACACAAGGTCAGATAAGTCACTTACCTCGACTTGCTCCAATTTAATCAAGTAGTGTGCCTTTTCCTCGAATTTCCATTTTTGAATGGCTCGAATCTACCCAAAATAATTCGATATAGTCAACAAAAATTATAGGAATCAATTTCATAAGAAAATACTATATTTTTCAATAAAATCCAAAATTAGCTCAAAAATTGCTCGTGGGGCTCACGTCTCGGAATCCGGCGAAACTCATTAAATTTGACAACCCATTCAATTACGAGTCCAACCATACTAGTTTCACTCAAATTCGACTCTGAATCGACACCGAAATCTCAAAAATGTATTTTTATGAGATTTCTAAAATTGTCCCAAATTTCCATCTCAATACACTAATTAAATGGTGAAAACAATGATATATTCGTGTATATTGACCAAACCCGAGTTAAAATCACTTACCCAAATATTTTTTCCTTAAAAATTTGTCAAAATTCGCTTCTACTCAAGCTCAAATTTGTCAAAAATGTGAAATGGGACGAAATTCCCAGTTTTATAAAACTGTCGAGGCAGCCATCGATCCTGGGCACCGATCATGGCTTCGATCTTTATGGCCCTCAATCCTGGCCTCGATCATAGCCCTCGATCCTGGGCCTTCGATCACTGGCCTCGGTCATAGCCCTCGATCCTGGGCTTCGATCATTGCCCTAGATCCTGCCTTCGATCATGGCCCTCGAGCCTGGCCTTCGATCCTCGGCTCGATTTCTGGCAGAAGAAGATTTGCAACAGCTTTTTGCAGCAACTGTTTAAGTCCCACTTTTGATCCGTTAACCATCTGAGACTCACCCGAGGCCCTCGTGACCTCAACCAAATACACCAACAAGTCCTAAAACATCATACGAACATATTTGAAACCTCAAATCACATCAAACAACGCAAAAATCACAAATCACACCCCAATTCAAGTTTAATGAAACTTAAGAATTTCCAACTTTTACATTCGATGTCAAAACCTATCAAATCAAGTCCAATTGACCTCAAATTTTGTACACAAGTCGTAAATGACATAACGGAGCTATGAAAGTTTTCGGAACTGGATTCCGACCCCGATATCAAAAAGTCAACTCCCCGGTCAAACTTCCAAACTTAAATTTCTATTTTAGCCATTTCAAGCCTAATTTCACCACGGACTTCCAAATACAATTTCGATCACGCTCCTAAGTCCAAAATCACCATACGAAACTGTTGGAATCATCAAAATTCTATTTCGGGGTAGTTTACACATAGGTCGACATCTAGTCAACCTTTTCAACTTAAGCTTTAAAACTTGGAACTAAGTATTCCAATTCATTCTAAAATCTTTCCGGACCTGAACCGACGACTCCGGCAAGTCACATAACAGTTATAAAGCACAAAATGAGCAGTAAATAGGGAAATAGGGCTACAGCATTTAAAACAACTGGCCGGGTCGTTACATCGTCCCCCCTCTTAAAATAATTGTTCGTCCCCGAACGAGCATAGAGACATACCTGAAGTGGTGAAAAGATGAGGATAACGGCTGCGCATATCTTGCTCGGTATCCCAAGTAGCCTTCTCGGCCGGATGACCCCTCCATGGAACCCTCACGGAAGCAATGTTTTTTGATCTAAGCTTTAGAACCTTCATGTCCAAAATAGCCACTAGTTCCTCAACATAAGATAGATCCTTGTCCAACTGAATTGAACTGAAGTCTAACACATGGGACGGATCGCCGTGATACTTCCGGAGCATAGAAACATGGAATACCAGATGAACTGCAGAGAGACTAGGTGGTAGTGCAAGTCTGTAAGCCATCTCTCCAAATCTTTCAAGAATCTCAAAAGGTTCGATATACCTAGGGCTCAACTTTCCTTTCTTCCCGAACCTCATAACACCCTTCATAGGCAAAACCCGGAGCATGACGCTCACCAACCATGAACGCAACATCATGAACCTTCCGATACGCATAACTCTTTTGTCTAGATTAGGCTGTACGAAGTCGATCCTGAATCAATTTAAGCTTTTCCAAGGCATCCGGAACCAAGTTTGTACCCAATAGTCTAGCTTTACCCGATTCGAACCAACCCACTGGAGACCGGCACCGCCTACCATATAAGGCCTCATATGGAGCTATCTGAATGCTCGACTGGTAACTGTTGTTATAAGCAAACTCCGCAAGTGGCAAGAACTGATCCCCAGCACCCCCAAAATCTATCACACACGCACGAAGCATATCCTCCAGTATCTGAATAGTGCGTTCTTACTGTCCGTCCATCTGAGGGTGAAATGTTATACTCAACTCTACCCGAGTACCTAACTCACGTTGTACTGCCCTCTAGAACCGTGATGTAAACTACGTACCCCAGTCAGAGATGATAGATACTGGTACGCCGTGAAGTCTGACAATCTCGCGAATATAGATTTGAGCCAACTGCTTGGAAGAGTAGGTAGTCATCACAGGAATGAAATGAGCTGACTTGGTCAACCTATCCACAATCACCCAAACTGCATCAAACTTCCTCTGAGTTCGTGGGATCCCAACAACGAAATCCATAGTGATTCGCTCCCATTTCCATTCTGGAATCTCTAACTTCTGAAGCAATCCACCCGATCGTTGATGCTCATATTTCACCTGTTGACAATTTAGACACCGAGCTACATACTCCACTATGTCTTTCTTCATCCGCCTCCACCAATAGTGTTGTCTCAAGTCCTGATACATCTTTGCAGCACCCGGATGAATGGAGTACCGCAAACTGTGAGTCTCCTGGAGAATCCACTCATGCAAACCATCTATATTAGGCACACATAGCCTGCCCTGCATCCGTAATACATCGTCATCTCCAATAGTGACTTCTTTGGCATCACCGTGCTGAATTGTGTCCTTAAGGACAAACAGATGGGGGTCATCATACTAACGCTCCCTGATACGATCATACAGAGAAGACTAGGAAACCACGCAAGCCAAAACTCGGCTCGGCTCGGAAACATCCAATCTAACAAACTGATTGGCCAAGTCCTGAACATCCAAGGCTAAAGGCCTCTCTGCTACCGGTAAATATGCTAAGCTTCCCAAACTCTCCACCTTGCGACTCAAGGCATCGGCCACTACATTGGCATTCCCGGGATAATAGAGAATGGTGATATCATAATCCTTAAGCAACTCCAACCATCTCCACTACCGCAAATTAAGATCCTTCTGTTTAAACAGATGCTGTAGATTCCGGTGATCAGTGTAGACCTCACAATGGACACCGTATAAATAATGCTGCCAAATCTTCAAGGCATGAACAATAGCTGCTAACTCAAGGTCGTAGACCGGATAATTCTTCTCATGTTCCTTTAACTGTCTGGACGCGTAGGCAATCACCCTACCGTCTTGCATCAATACTGCGCCGAGACCAATACATGACGTATCATAATACATGGTATAAGACCATGAACCCGTAGGTAATACCAACACTGGGGCTGTAGTCAAAGTTGTCTTGAGCTTTTGGAAGCTTTCCTCACATTCCTCGGTCCACCTGAATGGAGCACCCTTCTGGGTCAATTTGGTCATAGATGCAGCAATAGAAGAGAAACCCTCTACAAATCGGCAATAATACCGTGCCAAACCAAGGAAACTCTGGATTTTCGTAGATGAGGATGGTCTGGACCAACTCTGCACTGCTTTAATCTTCTTCGGATCTACCTTGATCCCCTCGCACAAAACTATATGGACCAAAAATCCCACTGAATCCAGCTAGAATTCACACTTTGAAAATTTTGCATATAACTTCTTTTCTCTCAAAGTCTAAAGCACAGTCCTCAAGTGATGTTCATGATCTTCCCGACTCCGGGAATATACTAGAATGTCGTCAATAAACACAATGATGAAAGAACCAAGATAGGGCTGAAATACACTATTTATTATGTGCATAAATGTTGTTGGGGCGTTGGTCAGCCCAAAAGACATAACAAGGAACTCGTAATGACCGTACCGAGTCCTGAAAGCAGTCTTCGGGATGTCTGGCTCCCGAAACTTCAACTGATGATAGCCTGATTGCAAGTCGATCTTAGAAAACACTCTGGCACTCTGAAGTTGATCAAATAGGTCATCACTACGTGGCAATGGATACTTGTTCTTCACTGTAACCTTGTTCAGTTGGTTGTAATCAATACACATCCGCATAGAACCATCCTTCTTCTTTACAAATAAGACAGGAGTACCCCAAGGCGATACACTTGGCAGAATGAATCCCTTATCAAGCAATTCATGTAACTGTTCTTTTAATTCTTTCAACTCTGCTGGGCCCATACGATACGGTGGAATATAAATGGGCTGAGTGTTCGGTAACAAATCAATGCCAAAGTTAATATCCCTATCAGGTGGCATACCCAAAAGATCCACTGGAAATACGTCAGGAAAATCCCTTACTATAGGAACTGACTCCACGGTGGGAGTATCAACACTAACATCCCTCACATAGGCCAGATACACATCACACCCCTTGTCAACCATTCGTTGAGCTTTAAGAAATGAAACAACCCTTCTAGGAACATGATTCGAGGTACCTCTCCACTCTAGCCGCGGTAAACCTGGCATAGCCAACATCATCGTCTTGGAATAACAATCAAGAATAGCGTGATAGGGCGACAACCAGTCCATGCCCAAAATAATATCGAAATCCACCATACTGAGCAATAATAAATCAGCTCTGGTCTCAAAACCACCGATAACAATTAAACACGACCGATACACGCGGTCCACAATAATAGATTCACCCACGGGTGTAGATACATAAATAGAATAACTTAAGGAATCATGTGATACGCCCAAATACGAGGCAGAATAAGATGACACATAAGAATAAGTGGAGCCTGGATCAATTAAGACTGATGCATCTCTATGACAGACATGAATAATACCTGTGATAACAGAATCAGATACAACGGCCTCTGTCCTAGCAAGAAGGGCATAATATCTGGCTTGACCTCCCCCTCTAGGGCGACCTCTACCTGTCCGACCTCCACCTCTGGCTGGCTGTGCAGGTGGAGTGGCAACTGGTGTAGTAATTATAGCCTGAGAAGTTTGAGGGCCCTGTGGAATGGGTGGGGGCGGAGAAATCTGTGGAGGTGCACCCCTCCTAAATCTGGGGAAATCTCTTATGATATGACGAGTGTCACCACACTCAAAACAAGCCCTTGGAGGACGTGGCTACTGGGAGTGGCTCGGGCCTGATAGACTAGACTGCCCACTAAAAGCACCCCGTACAGGAGGTACAGTAGACACTGGCGATGCATAATATGGAACCTGAGGTCTGGGAGTAGTCGGAATACCACTAGAAGTTGGAGGTGCTGAATGAATAGGACGGCTCACATAACCTCTACCATGACGGGTTGCAATTGGGGCACGAGAATTATTATAAGTGCCAGAATCTTGGGGTCTCTTAGCTTCCCTCTCTTCCCTCTCCCGAGTCCGCATACCTTCCAATATCCTAGAAATTAACACCACCTGTTGGTATGTGATGTCCATATCTAGCTCTCGGGCCATACTGAATCTGATACTATGGTGGAGACCTTAAATAAATCTACGAACCTGCTCTCGAACAGTAGCAACTAAGGCTGATACATGCCTAGCCAACTCACTAAATCGGACCGCATACTCTGACACGGTCATAGAACCCTGGCGCATATACTCAAACTCTGCGTGACATGCATCTCTAAGACTCTGAGGAACATACTCCCTTAAGAATATATCTAAAAATTGAGTCCAAGTGAGTGAAGATGCCTCAGCGGGACTATCCAACTCATATGCCTGCCACCACTGGTAGGCTTCTCCTCTAAACTGGAATGTTGTGAGAGAAACCCCACTTGAATCCACAATACCCATAGTACGAAGGATACGGTAACAATTCTCTAGAAAACCCTAAGCATCCTCTGAAGCTAAACCGCTGAAAGTGGGAGGGTGGTACTTCTTGTACCTCTCGAGCCTGAGCTGCTCCCTCTTTGAAATTGCTGTCCTAATCTCAGGCTGAACTGGGGCAACTGGCTGCACTGGTATAACCTCTAGGGCATGGTCAACTTGGGCCCAAGGCTCTGGAGTATGGGTGGCGGGAGTCTGTGCTCCTCCCCCGGTCTGAGATGTGGCAGGAGCAAGTGGAATGAACCATGCCTGAGCTAGAGTGCCAAACATGCTCAAAAACTGGGCAAGAGTCTTCTGAAGTGCAGGAGTAGTAATATGCCTCTCAGGTGCCTGTTCTCCAACTGGAGCTACTGGTGGCTTTGCTGCAACAGCTCGTGCAGGTGCTCTGGCTGCACCACGTGGTCTGGCTCGGCCTCTGCCCCGACCCTGGCCTCTTGCGGCTCCAATAGGGGGCACGGGTGTCTGATCATCGGATCCAGTTATACGTGTCCTCACCATCTATGAGAGAATAGAAAGACAATGGTTTAGAACTTTGAAGTCAACAGTGCGCACGATAAGGAATCAAAGAAGTGAATATTTTCCTAACATTTCCATAGCCTCCCGGAAATAAGTACAGACGTCTCTGTACCTATCCGTAAGACTCTACTAAACCTGTTTGTGACTCATAACACCTATGAACCTAGAGCTCTGATACCAACTTGTCACGACCCCAAATTCCTTCAGTAGGATGTTGTGATGGCACCTAGTCTCTAAGACTAGGTCAGCCTATCAATGCGGAATAATAATAGAAATATGAAATAAATAAATCTGCAATTCACTTAATTACAACTCCCAAAACCCGGTAGAAATAAGTCACAAGCTTCTAAGAAATTATCCTCAATGTCTCCATATATATCAAGGTTTAAGGAAAAATAAAGAAGCAACATGATAATGATAGAAGGGGACTCCGGAGTCTGCGGACGCTGGCAGATATACCTCAAAGTCTTCGTACACAGGCAACTCACTGGTGCCTCGGCTGGTAAGATGTACCTGGATCTGCACAAAAAGATGTGCAGAAGCATAGTATGAGTACACAACAACGGTACCCAGTAAGTGCCAAGCCTAACCTCGGTAGAGTAGTGACGAGGTATGGTCTGGCCCTGCTGGAAAATAAATAATGGCATGGTAAATATTTAACAATATAATAAGATAAAATGACAATGGAAATGAATCAACTAGTATTTCACCATTTAATTACACCAAATAATGGCAATTAATACCTCGTGGAAACAAAACAGAATTCTTTTCAACTTTAAGAAAAATCACAACAATAATCAAAGGCAACTGCGGCCATAAATCAATATCAACAAGGTCACTCCCAAGGTACCGCCTTGTAGTCCCAAATCATAAATAAATTCACAATATCTCATTTTCTTATATCACTCCGGGAGCCTTCGCAATTTATTTTAAAGAAAATATTTTTTCCGAAATAGCATTCCGCGTTTTAGCCATCCTTATTACACCGCATGACTTTTCGTAGTTTTCCCTACTAGCCACGCGTATCAAGCCACCCTTATCTCACCGCATGTGTTTCAACATCCAAACCTTATACAACCGCATGCGTATCAATATTACAATATATCACAATTTGCACCTCAAGTGCCCAAATATTTTAATTTGCCAAAATAAATCAACAACAATATTTTTTCACAATAAAGAGCTCATGGCTCCATCACAATTAGTACGAAAATCCCACAAAATATTCAGCAAATATAATAATTCACAAATTTACTACCTTGTTTTAAATATCAAATTTTTAAATGTAAAGTACTTCATTTTTAATATTATTTGAAATTAAAGAAATTCCACCTTTAATTAATACACCGAATAAAAGAAACCAAGTTTCAGCTAACAGGTAAAACAATTAGCAGGAGAAGGTCAAGCAAATTTAAAGTATATAAATCAAATCAATGATGGAGAATATAACAAGATTTAATAATTTAATTAATATGCAATAGTGATCTACACAATTTAAAAATATAATCTTTCATATTTATGCCGTGTACACACCCGTCACCTCATGTACACGACTTACGACTTCTATCACATTATAATTAATACCAATCCTAGGGAAAATTTCCCTCACACAAGGTTAGACAAGTCACTTACCTCGACTTGCTCCAATTTAATCAAGTAGTATGACTTTTCCTCAATTTTCCAACTTTGAATGGCTCGAATCTAGCCAAAATAATTCGATACAGTCAACAAAAATTATAGGAATCAATTTCACAAGAAAATACAATATTTTTCAATAAAATCCGAAATTAGCTAAAAATTGCATGTGGGGCCCACATCTCGGAATCCGACGAAACTCCTAAAATCCGATAACCCATACAATTACAAGTCCAACCATACCAGTTACACTCAAATCCGACTCCGAATCGATACAGAAATCTCACAAATTCGTTTTTATGAGATTTCTAAACTTTTCCCAAATTTCCATCTCAATATACTAATTAAATCGTGAAAACAATGATATATTCGTGTATATTGACCAAATTCGAGTTAGAATCACTTACCCAAATGTTTTTCCTTGAAAATCTGTCAAAAATCGCTTCTGCTCAATATCAAATTCGTCAAAAATGGCAAATGGGACGAAATCCCCAGTTTTATAAAACTGTCGAGGCAGCCATCGATCCTGGGCATCGATCATGGATTAGATCTTTATGTCCCTCGATCCAGGCCTCGGTCATAGCCCTCGATCCTGCGCTATCGATCACTGGCCTTGGTCATAACTCTCGAGCCTCGGCCTCGATCCTGGGCCTCGATCCCGGACCTTCGATTATGGCCCTCGAGCCTGCCTTCGATCATGACCCTTGAGTATGGCCTTCGATCATGGCCCTCGAGCCTGGCTTTTGATCCTCGGCTCGATTTCTGGCAGAAGAAGATTTGTAGTAGCTTTTTCCAACAGCTGTTTAAGTCCCACTTTTGATCCGTTAACCATCCAAAACTCACCCGAGGCCCTCAAGAACTCAACCAAATACACCAATAAGTCCTAAAACATCATACGTACTTATTTGAAACCTCAAATCACATCGAACAACGCAAAAATCACAAATCACACCCCAATTCAAGCTTAATAAAACTTAAGAATTTCAAACTTCTACATTTGATGTCGAAACCTATCAAATCAAGTCTGATTGACCTCAAATTTTGCACACATGTCATAAATGACATAATGGAGCTATGAAAATTTTTGGAACTGGATTCCGACCCCAATTTCAAAAAGTCAACTCCCCGGTCAAACTTCCAAACTTAAATTCCTATTTTAGCCATTTCAAGCCTAATTTCACCATACACTTCCAAATAAAATTTCGTTCATGCTCCTAAGTCCAAAATCACCATACGGAGCTGTTGGAATCATCTCAATTATATTCCGGGATCATTTACACATAGGTCGACATCCAGCCAACCTTTTCAACTTAAGCTTTAAATCTTGGAACTAAGTGTTCCAATTCATTCTAAAATCTTTCCGGACCTGAACCGACTACCCTAGCAAGTCACATAATAGTTATAAAGCACAGAATAAGCAGTAAATAGGGGAATGGGACTACAACATTCAAAACAACTGGTCGGGTCGTTCCAATTTTTGTATATGCTTTCTGTGTGATGGAGTGGATTAACGGCTAGTGAGTAGTTCGTGCGGGTTGAGTTACTATAACAAGTAAGTTGTTCATGGGGTTGTTATAATTATATCACACGAGTTATCCATGCAGCATGTGGATAAAGATCCATCCCCCTAAGGTCGTCCTCTCATGTTTCTCTCTTGATGACGTATACGTGGATTATGGAAAACTGATCAGTGGTTGGACTTTGCGTATCTTCTCTATATGCAAATTCCTTGGATGTATGCATGATTTTTTGTGATGACCCAAAAGGTCATCTTACGTTATAGAACTCGAATCTGCGCTCTTAAGCCTTAAAAATTATCTCATTGTAACCCTTCTCGATTTGCGCGCGCAGTCCAGGCGTGTTTCCGGAAAATGTTTATGTTGAAAATTGATGAAAATAAGTATTATGGCCTTAAAAGTTGAATTTTAGTTGACTTCGGTCAATATTTTTGGTAAATGGGTCAGTATCCGTATTTTGACGGTCCTGGTGGGTCTGTATCGAATTATGGGACCTAGGCGTATGCCCGTAATCGAATTCGGAGGTCCCTAGCCCGAGTTATGAATTTTTGATGAAAATTAAAAGTCTAAAAATTATTTATTTTTAAGAATTGAGTGATGTTTGGCATTATTAGTACCGGGTTCTGCAGATTCTGGTGTTCTGGCATGTCCTTCTTCGCATTTTCGAAGGTCCTCTCGCGAATGCGAAGAGTAAACTGGTGAGGCTGAAAATCTCTTCTTCGCGAATGCGAAGGCTTGGTTGCAAACGCGAAGCGATGGGGGATTTACCCTTCGTGGACGCGATCGGCTCATCATGAACGCGAAGCATTTGGGGACTTGGGAGAGGGTTGGTCGTTCCTTCATCGCGAACGCGAGCAATGTCTCGCGAACGCGAAGGCCAGGGGGGAGTAACCTATGCAAACGCGAACATGGTCTCGCGAACACAAAGGCTTGGCAGCCAATGCTCATCGCGAACGCGACAGTGGCCTCGCGAATGCGATGCACGCTGTCGCCCAGCATGTAACAAAATCCAAACACGGGATTTAGCCAAAAAAGTCATTTTCTCAAAAACCAAACGGTGAGAGGCGATTTTCGAGAGTCATCTCCTTATCCAAAGTGTTGGTAAGTGACTGTAAACCATTTTCTTTCAATTACCCATTACATTTTATGAATTATCAACCTAAAATTTAGAGTTTTCATGGTAGAATTAGGGGTTAAGTTAGAAACTAGGGATTTCGGAAATTTGAGGATTTAGACCTCAATTTCAGGTCAGATTCCAAAACCAATTATATATTTGGGCTCGGGGGTGAATGGGTAAATAGATTTTGGTCCGAACCTCGGGTTTTGACCAAGCGAGCCCGAGGTCAATTTTTTGACTTTTTGGAGGAAAGTTTGGGAAATTTAATTTATGCAATATAATATATTCCTTTAGCAATATTTGATATCATTGAGTCATTTTTGAATAGATATGAGTGGTTTGGAGGTGAATTCAAAAGGAAAAGTCATGATTGAGAATTAAGTGGCCTTCGGAGCGAGGTAAGTGTTGTGTCTAACCCTGACTTAAGGGAATTAGGAACCTTAGACTATTTGCTATGTGAAATTCATGTGAGCGGCGTATATGTGAGGTGCCGAGTACTTATGCGCCGCCAAATTACCTGTTTTTCCATGTTTCTTTTATTTTTCTTACATTGTCTTTCCTATGCCTAATTGCTACGTGTTTATACTAGTGTTGTTAAATTGACCGTTCTTATCATGTTTACGGATTTTTTGGTGATAATTGAATATTTATTTCAAAGTTGAGATTGATATTGTGAAACCAAATGTTGAAGTAAGGTTTGTTCTTGTTATTCTATCTCCCTGTTGTTATTTATTCATTGCATTATGGTAAGGGAGAGTGTTAATGCACGAAGGGTGATGTCGTGTCATATTGTGAGTGTTAATGCACGAAGGGTGATGTCATGCCATATTGTGAGTGTTAATGCACGAAGGGTGATGCCATGCCATATTGTGAGTGTTAATGCACGAAGGGTGATGCCGTGCCATATTGTGAGTGTTAATGCACGAAGGGTGATGTCGTGACATATTGTGATTGTAAAAGCACGAAGGGTGATTCCGTGCCATTTTTATTGATTTTATGGTGAGATTGAGAGTAAAAGCATGAAGGGTGATGCCGCGCATTTTTTCTTTACTATATTCGTGCTCCTGTTGATTCATATTATAATGGTTGTTTCAGTTCTCATTCTGCTGTAGCTCTTTACTTCGTATTTTCCCCACATGTATCCCCTCCCGATAATTCTGGTCTAGTTCTCCATTACTGTTATTTGTATATACACAGTTAAATTGTACATGTTTATTTGTAGGTGCCTTACCTTAGCCTCGTCACTACTTCGTCGAGGTTAGGCTCGACACTTGCCAGTGCATGGGGTCGGTTGTACTGATACTGCACTCTGCACTTTCCATGCAGATTTTGGTACCGGCTCGGGTTGATCGATATTTTAGCTATTGGACCCGCTATCCAGAGACTCAAGGTAGATCTGTCGGCGTTCAGAGACCTTGAAGTCCCCGTCTATATTTTCAGTTTTACTGTTTCCTTCATCCAAATAGTTGTATTTCTTTTAGACTATTACTTGTAATGAATTCTAGAATGCTTATGAATTGTGACTCCAGATCCGAGTGGTAGTAATTAATGCAGTCTTTATATTATTCTGCACTCATTATATTTCACCTTAGCTAATTATTGTTATTTACTGGATCGAAATAAGGATTTGGTTTAATGATTCTCTAACGTTGGCTTGCCTAGCAAGTGAAATATTAGGCACCATCACGGTCCCAACGGTGGGAATTCCGGGTCGTGACAATTTGGTATTAGAGCACTAGATTTCCTAGGTCTAACGATTCACAAGCAAGCTTAGTAGATTCTGGAGGATCGGTATGGAGACGTTTGTACTTATCTTCTAAAGGCTATGAAGTTTAGGAACAAATTTCACTTCTATTCTTCTCTGTCGTACGATTTTGTTTTCTCAACACAGATTGAACTCTTCCACTCTTATTCTCTCGCAGGTGGCGAGAACACGTACCACTTCCTCAGCTAAGCAGCAACTAGAGCCTCCAGTGGCAGCTTCTACACGGCAGAGGTCGAGGCCGAGGCCGTGCTAGAGGCCGAGGTAGGGGCAGGGCTCAGCCCAGAGCCCGAACAGCAGCCCCATCAGTGGAGCCTCAGATAGATCTTGACGTGGGGTTCCAGCCCAGACTGTTCCTGCCGGGCTAGCTCAGGTTCCGGAGTGGTTCATTGCCACCCCAGTACTTCAGGACGCTTTGGTCCGTTTGGTGGGCCTTATTGAGAGTGTGGCCCAGACTAGCGCATTTCCCATGGCACCAGTAGTATCTCAGGCTGGAGGAGGAGCGCAGACTACCACTACTCCCGCTCCAGAGAAGATAGCTCCCCAGTATCATGCTCCAGCAGCTCAGCCAGTCAGAGTAGTTCAGCCGGTTGTTACTGCACAGGCCAGAGATGGGCCAGCTATGTCTTTTGAGGCTTTGTGGAGATTGGACAGGTTTACCAAGCTCTTCCCAGTTCACTTCAGTGGTGCTACTTCAGAGGATCCCTAGGAGTATCTTGACAGTTGTCACAAGGTTCTACGGAACATGGGTATCGTGGAGACCAATGCGGTCCATTTTGCTGCATTTTAGATGACTAGTTCCCTAAGAAATGGTGGAGAGATTATTTGTTGACCAGACCAACTGGGTCACCTGCTCTTACTTAGGACCAGTTCTTTCAGCTCTTCATAGAGAAGTTTTTGCCTATCACATTGAGAGAGGAGCGTCGCCGTCAGTTTGAGCGTCTCCAGCAGGGCAGTTTGACTGTTACTCAATATGAGACCCGTTTTGTGGATTTGGCCCGTCATGCTATTCTTCTGCTTCCCACCGAGAGAGAGAGGGTGAGGAGGTTTATTGATGGATTTGCTCAGCCTATTAGATTGCATATGGCTAAGGAGACTGGGAGTGAAACTTCTTTTCAGGCGGCTGCCAATGTAGCCAAACGAGTCGAGATGATTCTTATTCAGGGAGGTCAAGGGTCTGACAAGAGACCTCGTCATTTCGGTGAGTTCAGCGGTGCCTCATCTAGAGGCAAGGGTACTTTTGGTGGAGGCCATCCTCCCAGGCCGTTTCATTCAGCACTCCAGGCATCCCACGGTGCCTCAGGTGGTCGTGGCCCTCAAATGCATTATTCCGACCAGCTAGTCTATAGTGCACCACCAGCTCCTATTAGTGAGCCTCCACTCCAGAGTTATCAGGGTGGTTACTCAAGTCGACAGGGTCAGTTTCAGGGTCAGCAGTCACAGAAGCCGAGGTTATGTTATACTTGTGGTGATCCGAGGCATGTTGCTAGAGTTTTCCCTCGGGCAACAGGCAGTTCACAGTATCAAGGTTCCCGTGCAATGGTTCCGGCACCAGTTGCTGCACCACCTGCTCAGCCAGCCAGAGGCAGGGGTCAAGCAGCCAGAGGTAGAGGCCAGACTGTTAGAGGTGGAGATCAGGCCGTTAGAGGTGGAGACGAGCTAGCTAGAGGACGTCCTAGGGACGTAGTTCAGGGTGGTGGGGCCCAGCCCCAGTGTTATGCTTTCCCAGCCAGGCCTAAGGCTGAGTCATCTGACGCTGTTATCACAGGTACTGTTTCAGTTTGCAGTAGAGATGCTTCAGTTCTATTTGATCCGGGGTCTACTTACTCCTATGTGTCATCCTATTTTGCTTCATATTTGGTTATGCCCCGTGATTCTTTGAGTGCTCCTGTGTATGTGTCCACACCAGTGGGGGATGCTATTGTTGTAGATCATGTTTATCGTTCGTGTGTGGTCACTATTGGGAGTCTTGAGACTCGTGTAGATCTTCTACTTCTCGATATGTTTGATTGTGATGTCATACTAGGTATGGATTGGCTGTCACCGTATCATGCTATATTATATTGTCATGCCAAGACGATGACCTTAGCCTTACAGGGGTTGCCTCGATTAGAGTGGAGAGGGAATCTTGGCCATTCTGCCAACAGGGTTATCTCTTATGTGAAGGCTCGGCATATGGTCGAGAAGGGGTGTCTAGCTTATTTGGCTTATGTCCGCGATTCTAGTGCGGGGGTTCCTTCCATGGATTTAGTGCCTGTTGTTCGTGAGTTTCCAGAGGTGTTTCCTGTAGACCTGTCAGGGATGAAACCCGACAGGGACATTGATTTCTGTATTGATTTGGCTCCGGGCACTCAGCCCATTTCTATTCCGCCATACTGCATGGCCCCGCCAGAGTTCAAAGAATTGAAGGAACATTTGCAAGATTTTTCATTAGACCTAGTGTCTCGCCCTGGGGTGCACCTGTGTTGTTTGTGAAGAAGAAAGATGGATTGATGAGGATGTGTATAGAGTATCGGCAGTTGAACAAAGTCACCATCAAGAATAAGTATCCATTGCCGAGGATTGATGATTTATTTGATCAGCTTTAGGGTGCCAAGGTGTTTTAGAAGATTGATTTGAGATCTGGCTACCATCAGTTGAGGATTAGGGCATCTGATGTCCGTAAGACAACTTTTCGGACTCGGTATGGGCATTATGAGTTTCTAGTGATGTCATTTGGGTTGACCAATGCCCTAGCAGCATTTATGGATTTGATGAATCGGGTGTTCAAGCCCTACTTGGATTCCTTTGTGATTGTGTTTATTGACGATATCTTAGTCTACTCCCACAATCGAGAGGATCATATGCAGCACCTTCGGATCGTTCTTTAGACTCTGAGAGACAACCAATTATATGCTAAGTTCTCAAAATGTGAGTTTTGTTTGAGTTCAGTTGCTTTCTTGGGTCACATTGTATCAGCAGATGGTATTCAGGTGGATCCTAAGAAGATTGAGGCAGTTCAGAACTGGCCTAGACCCACATCAGCTACAGAGATCCAGAGTTTCTTGGGATTCACAGGTTATTACCGTCGGTTTGTGGAGAGGTTTTCATCCATAGCAGCCCCGTTGACCAGGTTGACTCAGAAGGGTACCCTGTTCGGGTGGTCAGACGAGTGTGAGGCGAGCTTCTAGAAGCTCAAGACAGCTTTTGATTATGGCACCGGTATTGGTGTTACCCACAGGTTCGGGATCTTATACAGTATATTGTGATGCATCTCGTATTGGTCTGGGTGCGGTATTGATGCAGGGTGGCAAGGTCATTGCATATGCTTCGCGGCAGCTGAAGGATCACGAGAAGAATCACCCTGTTCATGATCTCGAGCTGGCAGCCATTGTTCACGCGCTGAAGATTTGGAGGCACTATCTTTACGGCGTGCCATGTGAGGTATTCACGGCTCATCGGAGCTTGCAGTATTTGTTTAAGAAGAAGGAACTCAATTTGAGGCAGAGAAGGTGATTTGAGCTATTGAAAGATTATGATATCACTGTATTGTATCATCCCGGGAAGACCAATATGGTAGACAATGTTTTGAGTAGAAAGTCAGCTAGTATGGGTAGCCTAGCTTATATTCCAGTTGGTGAAAGACCGCTTGCATTGGATGTTCAGGCCCAGGCCAACCGGTTCGTGAGGTTGGATGTTTCTGAGCCCAGCCGTGTTCTAGCTTGTACAGTTGCTCGGTCTTCTTTGTTTGAGTGCATCAGAGATCGGTAGGATGACGACCCTCATTTACTTGTCCTTAGAGACACAGTGCGGCACGGTGGTGCCAAGCAGGTTACTGTTGGAGATGACGGAGTTTTGAGATGTAGAGTCATATTTGTGTACCTAATGTGGATGGACTTCGTGAGTTGATTCTTGAGGAGGCCCACAGTTCCCGATATTCTATTCATTCGGGTGCCGCCAAGATGTATTAGGACTTGTGGCATCATTGTTGGTGGAGAAGGATGAAGAAAGACATAGTTGCATATGTAGCTCGGTGCCTAAATTGCCAGCAGGTAAAGTGTGAGCATTAGAGACCTGGTGGTTTGCTTCAAAGGTTAGAGATTCCTGAGTGGAAGTGGGAGCGTATCACTATGGATTTTGTTGTTGGACTCCCACAGACTCAGAGGAAGTTCGATGAAGTTTGGGTCATTGTGGACAGGCTGACCAAGTCAGTGCACTTCATTCCCATGGCAGTTACCTATTTTTCGGAGCGGTTGGCAGAGATATACATTCGTGAGATCATCCGTCTTCACGGTGTGCCAGTACAGCGTGAGTTGGGTACGCGGGTTGAGTTGAGCACAACATTTCATCCTCAGATGGACGGGCAGTCCGAGATCACTATTCAGATCTTGGAGGATATGCTTCGCGCATGTGTTATAGACTTTGGAGGATCGTAGGATCAGTTCTTGCCCCTTGCAGAGTTCGCGTACAATAACAGCTACCAGTCGAGCATTCAGATTGCTCCCTATGAGGCATTATATGGTAGGCAGTGTCGGTCGCCAGTGGGGTGGTTTGAGCTGGGAGAGGCTCAGTTGTTGGGCACAGACTTAGTACAGGATGCCTTGGATAAAGTCAAGATTATTCAGGATCGACTTCGCACAGCTCAGTCCAGGCAGAAGAGTTATGCCGACCGCAGAGTTCGTGATGTTGCATTCATGGTCGGAGATAAAGTGTTGCTTCGGGTATCACCCATGAAGGGTGTAATGAGGTTCGGAAAGAAGGGCAAGTTGAGCCCTAGGTATATCGGTCCTTTTGAGATTCTAGAGAGAGTGGGAGAGGTGGCTTATAGGCTTGCATTGTCACCTAGTTTAGCAGTTGTTCATCCGGTATTCCATGTGTCCATGCTTTGAAAGTATCACGGCGATCCGTCCCATGTGTTATATTTTAGCTCTTTCCAGTTGGACAAGGATTTGACTTACGAGGAGGAGTCGGTGACTATTCTAGCTCGACAAGTTCGCCAGTTGAGATCAAAGAGTTACCCTTTAGTTCTAGTGCAATGGAGAGGTCAGCCTGTTGAAGCAGCTACTTGGGAGTCTAAGTCCGATATGCGGAGTAGATATCCCCACCTTTTTACCAGCCCAAGTACTTTTCTATGTCCGTTCGAGGACGAACGATTGTTTTAGAGGTGGAGAATGTGATGACCCAAAAGGTCATCTTATGTTTTAGAACTCGAATCTGCGCTCTTAAGCCTTAAAAATCTCATTTTACCCTCCTCGATTTGCGTGCACAGTCCGGGCGTGTTTCCGGAAAACCTTTATGTTGAAAATTCATAAAATTAAGTATTTTGGCCTTAAAAGTTGATTTTAGTTGACTTCAATCAATATTTTTGGTAAATAGGGCCGGATCCGAGTTTTGATGGTCCCGGTGGGTCCGTATAAAACTATGGGACCTAGGCGTATGCACAGAATTGAATTCAGAGGTCCCTAGCTGAAGTTATGAATTTTTGATGAAACTTAAAAGTCTGAAAATTATTTGATTTTAGGAATTGAGTGATGTTTGGCATTGTTAGTACCAGGTCCGTATTTTTGGTCCCGGAGCCTGGTATAGGATCATTATAAGATTTAAGATTTGTCTGTGAAATTTGGTGAGAAACGGAGTTGATTTGACGTGATTCGGACGTCCAGTTGAGAAAATAGGAATTTTTAATTGTTCTTGAGAACTCCATTTAATTTGGTGCTAAGTTCGTAGTTCTAGGTGTTATTTTGGCGATTTGATCGCGCGAGCAAGTTCGTATGATATTTTTAGACTTGTGTGCATGTTTGGTTTGGAGCCTCGAGGGCTCGGGTGAGTTTCAAATATGCCACGGGATATTTTGGACTTTGGAAAATCTGGTTTTCTGCAGATTCTGGTGTTCTAGCATATCCTCCCTCCCGTCCGAGAAGGTCCTCTCGCGAACGTGAAGAGTAAACTGGTGAGGCTTAAAATCTCTTCTTCACAGACGCGAAGGCCTGGTCGCGAACGCGAAGCGATGTGGCATTTACCCTTCACGAACGTGATCGTCTCATCGCGAACGCGAAGTAGTTGGGGACCTGGGGGAGGGTTGGTCGTTCCTTCATCCCGAACGCGAGCAATGTCCCGCGAACGCAAAGGCCAAGGGGGAGTAACCTACGCGAACGCGAACACGGTCTCACGAACGCGAAGGCTTGGCAGCCCATGCTCATCGCGAACGCGACAGTGGCCTCACGAACACGATGCACACTGTCGTCCAGCACTTAACAGAATCCAAACACGGGATTTAGCCAAAAAAACTCATTTTCTCAAAAACCAAATGGTGAGAAGCGATTTCCAAGAGTCATTTCCTTCCCCAAAGTGTTGAAAAGTGATTCTAAACCATTTTCTTTCAATTACCCATTACATTTTATGAATTATCAACCTAAAATCTAGAGTTTTCATGGTAGAATTAGGGGTTTAGAAACTAGGAATTTTGGAAATTTGAGGATTTAGACCTCAATTTGAGGTCAGATTCCAAAACCAATTATATATTCGGGCTCGGGGGTGAATAGATAAATGGATTTTGGTCCGAACCTCGGATTTTGACCAAGCGGACCCGGGGTCGATTTTTTGACTTTTTGGAGGTAAATTTGGAAAATTTAATTTATGCAATATAATTGATTCCGATAGCAATATTTGATATTATTGAGTCATTTTTGAATAGATACGAGTGGTTTGAAGGTGAATTATAAAGGAAAAGTTGTGATTGAGAATTAAGTATCCTTCGGAGCGAGGTAAGTGTTGTGTCTAACCCTGACTTGAGGGAATTAGGAATCTTAGACTATTTGCTATGTGAAATTAATGTGAGCGGCGTATATGTGAGGTGACGAGTACTTATGTGTCGCCAAATTACCTGTTTTTCCATGTTTCTTCCGTTTTTCTTACATTGTCTCTTTCCTATGCCTAATTGCTACGTGTTTATACTAGTGTTGTTAAATTGACCGTTCTTATCATGTTTACGGATTTTCTGGTGATAATTGAGTATTTATTTCAAAGTTGAGATTGTGTTGTGGAACCAAATGTTGAAGTAAGGTTTGTACTTGTTATTGTATCTCCCTGTTGTTATTTATTCATTGCATTATGGTAAGGGAGAGTGTTAATACACGAAGGGTGATGCCGTGCCATATTATGAGTGTTAATGCACGAAGGGTGATGCCATTCCATATTGTGAGTGTTAATGCACGAAAGGTGATGTCGTGCCATATTGTGAGTGTTAATGCACGAAGGGTGATGTCGTGCCATATTGTAAGTATAAATGTATGAAGGGTGATGCTGTACCATATTGTGAGTGTTAATTCACGAAGGGTGATGTTGTTCCATATTGTGAGTATAAAAGCACAAACGGTGATGCCGTGCTGTTTTTATTTATTTTATGGTGAGATTGAGAGTAAAAGCATGAAGGGTGATGCCGTGTATTTTTCCTTTACTGTATTCGTGCTCCTGTTGATTCATATTATATTGGTTGTTTCAGTTCTCATTCTGCTGTAGCTCTTTACTTCGTTTTTCCCCCAGTATGTATCCCCTCCCGATAATTCTTGTCTGATTCTTCATTACTGTTATTTGTATATACACAGTTAAATTATACAGGTTGATTTGTAGGTGCCTTGCCTTAGCCTCGTCACTACTTCGTCGAAGTTAGGCTCGACACTTACTAGTACATGAGATCGGTTGTACTGATACTTCACTCTGCACTTTCCATGCAGATTTTGATACCGGCTTGGGTTGATCGAGATTTTAGTTGTTGGACCCGCTATCCGGAGACTCAAGGTAGATCTGTCGGCGTTCACAGACTTTGAAGTTCCCGTCTATCTTTTCAGTTTTACTGTTTCCTTCATCCAAATAGTTGTATTTCTTTTAGACTATTACTTGTAATGAATTCTAAAATGCTCGTGAATTGTGACTCCAGATCCGAGTGGTAGTAATTAATGCAGTCTTTATATTATTCCGCACTCATTATATTTCACCTTAGCTAATTATTGTTATTTACTGAATCGAAATAAGGATTTGGTTTAATGATTCTCTAACGTTGGATTGCCTAGCAAGTGAAATATTAGGCACCATCACGTTCCCGACGGTGGGAATTTTGGGTCGTGACATGTTTACCGCATGCTAGCTCCGGAATGTATACATGCATTTTATGCATATCGTTTCTATATGCTGCTTTAAATTGATGAAAAGATATATGATACATCTATTCTCTATATGTCACTCTGTATACCTTGACTTGTTTATTCATGCATATCTTCTCTATATACCATTGTTGGCGGGATATTTGATATAAAATGCATATCTTCTCTATATGCTGAGCTGTAGTTAGTTTACGATACTTGGGCATATCTTCTCTATATGTTGAACTATAGTTGGTCTGCGATACTTGTGCATATCTACTCTATATGCACCCATGGCCTTACATGTACTGCATGCTTAAATTTTGGTAATGTTGTTATGTACATGTCTATGCTATTGAGCTGCAGGTTAAGGAAAGTGAGTATCTTTTGACTTAAAAACCTTGTCACTACTTCACTGAGTTTAGTCAAGATATTTACTAAGTACATAAGGTCAATTATAATCATACTATACTTCTGCACCCTGCGTGCAAATCTTGGAGTTGAGTTTCTGTGGATAACAAAGGCTAGCATTGAAGATGCACCGACATTCCAGATACAAGCTACCGCTTGTTCATGGTAGTTTAGGATTTGTACTTCTGTTTATATATATTCAAACAAATGTTGTATTTTCTTCGTACCAACGTTGTAAATCTAAATCTTAGTGGCTCATGACTTGTACTACCAGTCTTTGGATTATTGTATTGATTTTCTTATTTATTCTTTTATATTATTATTATTATTATTATTATTATTATTATTATTATTATTATTATTATTATTATTATTATTATTATTATTATTATTATTATTATTTATTGGATGATTCCCAGTTGGAATTGTGGCATATGTTAGTTGGCTTACCTAAGAGGATGAGTTAGGTGTCATCATGACTTGGTAGCATTTTTGGGTCTTGACACATGTAAAACCATAATCCCATAATAAACGAGTTTAGCAATGTATAGTCATGGTAGAAGTCTCAATTAATTTCCAAGAATACATAAAAATTAATAAAAGAAGGGAGTAAGAAGAACTCAAGATGAATTCCAGTCTTCGAACTCTATGATGCCTTTTTTTCCGCTTCAAAGTGTGTGAAATGACCTAAAAGCTACATTTTTCCTTTATATATTGCGGCCAAAAGTCGTGAGTCAAAGTTTTTCTTTTCCTTTTTCGAGTCAGCTTCAGGGATTAATACTAAGCCGGATGCTTCACGTCCACTTCAACATAAAATTCCTAGCAGCTGATGTTGGGGTAAATGCTTTGCATCCAAGTTTTGTTCTGTTCGTTCCTTTAACTAAGTTATGTTTCTGTATCCAAAAGTCCTAAGATATCAAACACAACTTAGTTAATTAAAAATTAATGATTAATATGAGTTGGCCATATTTTGTTAGGGATATAGTAGATATGCCTTAGATCTAATCTCATATTTGATGATTTGAACATATTTTTCTGAACTTTATTTGATATAAAAATATATGGCATCTGATATTCTTTTATCATAGTTATTATAAATTGCTTGATTAACTTGATAAGGTTCTTGATTAAATTTTGAGACTTGACATTGTGATGGAGATCATGATAATGAAAGTGAAGTTTCTTATAGTTTAATCGAAATTTGTTCTTAATCATAGGATTATTAATTTGGACATTAATAATCCGGTTAGATCAATATTTATGTGATCGTCTTTATTGGATAAAGATTAGTTGATCTCATTAACTAAATCACATAGATAGATGATGCATATAGAGATATGATCATTGAACTGATTCATTGGATAATTCATCATGGTTAGAATTACCATAAACTATCGATAGGATATTCTCTTGAAGAATGTGATGTAAGAGTTTCCTTTGACTTGAGATAGTCATAGTAATTGACAAGTTATTTAGTGTGCTTTGATACCAGACACCTATGGACCTAGGGCGATAGTTGAAAGGATATTGGGTATGATTAAATGCTTGTAGAAATAGTGATTGATCAAGATGAAATCTGTCAACTCTTGGTAATGAGTTTAAGCTCCATGTTGTCATGAATTATAAACGACCAAACTAAGACCTTGGCCAGGGCGATTGAATGAAAGAAGAAAAGAGTTTCTTAGGTCATTCAATGGTCGATTATGTCTGACACGAACACATAGTTGGTCGCCTATTAAGATTTGACAGTTGAACCATATCCTAGGGTGACTCAGAGCTATAAGGACAAAAAAAAATATTACTTTATTCTTCTAGTGGTTCTTGAGAGTAAATTATATACAACATGCTATCTGATCGTTAAGGAGTGTTGTTAGACACTACCCTTGATTAGTATATTGATGTGATCAATTTACTATCGGTTTAGTATTGAACCTATGGGATCACACATTAACTAGTGTTCTGATCTTTGCTAAAGGATTAATTATTTTATTTGATAATTAAATTAAAGAATTTAATTAGTCAAATAAATTAAAATACAAGTCCATATGAAATATTATTATATTATTTGCTAGCACATATGATGTAATTAATATTGTAAACAAACTGAAGTTCTCTATTTGGAATAGAAAATTAAATTATATCTCTTGGTTGAAATATATATGTGATATATATTAAATACTCATAATTAATATTTATTTATATATGGGATGTATATAAATATTAATAAATACTACTTGTTAAGTCCAATTAGAATTGGACTAACGAAGAAAGTCCATAAAAGACGTCGCCAGCTTCTTACCTATATGGAAAGGGATTGGAATTTTCCATTGAAAATTATGGAAAAGAAGGCCAATTCTAGAATTGGCTAAGTCACGTACTATAGTCCATGAAGGACGTTGACGGTAGCAACGGGATTACAATTTTTTCTTAATTATTCCATAAAATTTATTTTGAAATAAACTTTTACCCTAAGTAAATCATTGCCTCAACCAAGTAGAAAAAGGGTTTATAGGTGATGCCATATATAAAGGGTGATGGAAAAATTTACCGTGCTAATTCTTGAGAAGAAAAATCACTTTGTGAAAGTGAGAGTGCAATACAAAGCCAAGAGAAAAAATACAATTACAAGAAAAGTATTTTTTGTTCTTCTACCTTTGAATTGGAATTTTTGAGAAAAATTTCAGCACAATATTTTTCATTCAATTTGTTCGACGGTTTCATTAATCAAAGAGTTGATAGCATGGATCGGTCTCGGTGTGGATACGCATAGCGTCTTCGCACAATCGAAAAAATTTAAAACGAGACTCTCTTCACCAGGTACGTCTCAGATTAGATCTTTGACATGTAGATAAATTTTAAACACAAAAAGATTTTTCTAGGATTGTTATTGTCGCTGCGAGCACCTATATGCAATCCTTCATATTTAACACAATATAGCACTGAAAAATGGTCAAAACATGAGCAAAATAATATTAAAATACATAAAAATATGCCACAACATCAGATATCCATGTTTTTGGGTGGTTAGGATTGCATATTTTAATGGATGGTCCATAAAGAGGTTCTTCCCTATTAAGTTTGGATGGGATGAATTGGGAAGTGTTAAAGCTCTTAAGAAAAGGATTACTTGGTAGGGATAGTAGAATTGCAGTGCTGTTTTTGTTACAATCAAGAGTAGTTGGGAGAAAAGTTGAACAAAGCATTTCGGAAGAAGAGAGAGATTGGTTATTTTGCAACATAAAGATGTTAGTCTTAAGATACAAAGGCTAAATATAGTTAAGATTTGCTATGACTTGATGATCACAAAAAATGGAGTAAGAAGAGAAAGAACAAGAGAAAACATGCTAATTAATCTCATGGTTATTAGTTTACCTATTTCCCCATTCACGAGCCAATTTTCGAACCAACAAGTACATAAAATAATAACATTATATATATTGATCATTTTACTATTTAAAAATAGAATATGACTGAATAAAAGAATAATTACTAAATACTTGACATTTGGTATGAGCTAGCGTTAACTATTCGAATAAACAAGAAAAAAAGTATTTTCTAATGTGAGAATAAATAATTTAAATTTTGAATTAATTAATTAGTAAAATAATATAAGTCAATTCTTTTATTAATTCATCATATATATAAAATTATTTTTAAAATTTACATAATAGGCTACATAAATTGTGCCCTTAAAGTATAATATGAAGAGCTAAATTATTTAAATTTCTATTCATTTAACTAAATCAATATTCTTCACTTACCTAACACTTATTTTAAGCTTTCCTTCTTTCTTTTTTTAACTCCAATGTAAATTTTTAAGAAAATATTTATGATTTTAAAAAAGTTTTTACTCATTGAATTAGGTGCGCTTAGCTTAATACTAGTAAATATAAATTTTGGCAATATCTTAATTAAGGGTGGCTGTCGGTGCACTATGACTAGACTTCTTCAAGTTTGATCCCTTTCCTTGTCCCTCCACCTAGTTATTGTTTTTTCAATTTTTGAAAAATATTTATATTATTTCTTTTACCCATTAGAAAGTTTGAAAAAATAATTTAGGGATCGAGTGATACCTTTGGAAAAGCAAACCCAAAACCACTCTAAGAAATATCTTTCCCAATTCAGACAGTACCAATATTTTCGTCCAAAATAAAAACAACTCTAAAACCAAAACCAAAACCAAAGCCAAATCAATTTCTAATATAACTGATTCTTGAGTGATTTAAATAAGCTTTTAGCCTTACTTTGTTTCCGAGAGTATTTGAGACTTAAGGCAAAATAATCCAGAATTCTCTCAGTTTTAACTCCGTCTGTCTTCCCTTCTCTCAGCCGTCGCTCTTGCCGTGGTATTTGGTAGGACAATTTGTAAGTTCTTGTCCCATGTGATTAATAATACTCTATTTATATATGTTTTTCTTTACTTCCTATATATTTGAGCTTTCGCATAATTTGAGTTTTAATCATGCTCATATTTTATGATTTGAGTTTCTTATTCCATTATTATACCCCTCTTTCACAATTCTGAATCATATTACATTATAAAAAAGAAAATTGCAATTTAACATGGCTTTATTTTTCTCCGTTTCTTTTCTTATTTTCTGCTTCATACGTCATGGCACTTCAATGCTTCACATGGACTACAGAACTCTTGGGTTCATTATTCAATATAATATGTAAAGATGAAGAAGATCTTGCAATCTTGGGGCGTTTGCCAGATTGCCTCATCATTGATATTCTGAGTAGACTTCCATTAGATTGCCTTGTTAGATTTCAAAGGGATTGTAGGGATTTGAGAGCTTTGATCTCAACACACGATTTTGCCATCGTACATCTTAGTAGAGCTAGACCTATGCTGCTCATACATGATTATTTCAAGAGTACCAAGAACAGACAACAACTATCAGGAAACTTCATCTCAGACCTGAGCTTATGATCAATAATAAGCGTTGGGAACAACCCCCAACTCTTCAATGCTCTTGTCAAGGAGTTCTTCTGTTTGCTGATCCCATGCGCCCTACTTATTATGCTTTGAACCCGATAACACAAGAGGAAGTAACCATAAAACATACACCAGATCCCGGAAAATCGTGTGCTCTTTATTTTTGTCCATTAACAAGACAATTCAAACTTCTTTATGTACAAGCACAAGGGAGTTTGTGTCAGTATTTTGTATACATGTTCAAGACACAAACGTGGAGGAAAATCCATCCATCGTCCACTTTCAACTTTTTGCCATATCGTAACTCTCACGCAGTTGTAAATGGAGCATTGCATTGGATCATGTACTCTAATTTAGAACAAGAAGGGATTCCTCCTTGTGCAAATGGAATCATGGTATTTAGAATGGATAAGGAAGAACTCTTCGCTATGCCTCATCCTGGAAGTGTGTGTACCTCAAAGAAAGTGCATACAACTATGACTCTTTTAGTGAAGGAAAACTGTTTGTCTTTCTGTCACTTGCTTGTCTCTGAGTATGCAGTGGATATATGGATCTTGGAAGACTATGAAATGAGGGCATGGAACAAAAGGTACAAGGTTAATCTCTTTGACAAGAAAAGTTTTCCTTTTAGTTTGCCCTATATTCTCCACGGGTCGGCATCTATAGACGTGTATTGGTGGATAATGCTTATTAACATCCAAGGCGGTGAACTTCTCTTCTACTTGCGCGATAGAGGTTTATTTTCTTATAATTTAGATCATAATACTGTGAAGATATTTGAATTGCCGCAACCAAAAGAGTTATATGCTTGTAGGACTTATATAGAGAGCCTACTGGCAATAACTTAATTCACCTCGTATTTTATTCTTATTTTTTATCTTTCTAATTTTGGCGCTTTGTTAAGTTATCAAATACAGTTCTTAATGGAGGTTCAATGTGTTTCTAGTTTTCTTGCACTGAAATTGGAAAAACTCTTAATCTTTACCTAATGTTAAATTCTTTACCATGCTAAATTGTTTATGTCCTATAACGGTATAACCTATCCTAGTTTTGTTTTAATTATTCTCCATATACTCCTGATATAATTAAGTACCCTATTTTCTTTGAGCCACTTAGTTGTTATGATGTAGCAATGATTATTTGACAACATTATTTGGATGTTCCTAAAAGGTTTTGGCTCTATTTGTCGAAAGTTGGCAATTTGAAGAATTATAGAGCTTGTAGGTTTGACTGGTAGTTGACTTTAATGTTATCAGGTTCCGAATAGTGTTCCAGGACTTTGTATAAGATCATTTAGTTGATTGAAACTTGTGTGCAAAAATTTGATTGTGATACGGTGCGTCTAAGTATGATTCAGACGTGTTCGGCGAAGTAGAAGTTAAAGAATGAATTTTGATCTTCGATTCTTAGTTTTGATGTTATATGTGATGTTTTGAGTTTTTGGATAAATTTGGATAAAGTATTTGTACTAGTTGGTATGATTAGACGGGTCCCGAGGGGTTCGGGTGTATCCGGGACGGTTTCAAACCATTTTTGGGAGTTGTGGGCATGGCTGGTTCTGGTGTGGTCGCACCTGCAACCAGGTGATCGCACCTCTGAAGCCACATTTGCGAAGTTTGGTATCACATAAGCCATGTGGGAGCATCCTCAGGAGGTCCGCATTTGCGATGTGGTAGCAAAGATGCGAGGTCCACTTTTGCTAAGTCCTTGTGCGCATGTGCGAGAGTTGTTAGGCCAGGCGAGTATAGCTCCTTCGGGTTTTTTTTGCACGCTTGCAAAGCCGCATCTGCGGAGGTTTTTATTCCGGATCAATTGTCACCTGGGGAATGTTCGTATATGAGAGCTTTTCGCGCAAAAACGAGCTCGCAGAAGCAATCCTTTGGTGCGCACATGCAAGAAGCTTGGCAGTCTGTTATATTTCGAGGGTTTGCTTATTTTTTATTATTTTGAGTTTGGGAGCATGGAAATAGGCGATTTTGGAGGAGATATTCACTACTACTTTGAGAGTTAATAATTTCTACTTGAATTTGATTATATATCATGATTTCTCATGTATTTATACACCTAAACACATGAAATTTTGAAGTGAAATTTGAAATTTTTGTCTACGATTTAAGAGTGTATTTTGGGAATTTGAGTACCGATTTGGACTCGGATTTAGAAACTAATTACATATTTGGACTCGGCAGGTTATGGGTCACCAAGATTTGGTGTTGATTTTTGATTTTGGGTATGCGTGCCGGATTGACTTTTTAGAAATATATCAAAGAACGAAACTTTATTGATTGGGATTGCTTTCTATAACATTGTTGATTTCCTTGAATAATGTTTTGCTTGGATTTGCGTAATTGGAGGGCTAGAACGAGGTTTTGACACGCTTTGAGGTTGAAGACTAGACAAGGTGAGGTAAGTATCTTGCCTTTATTTGGTTTGAAGGATATTTTCATAATAAATGACATTGTTTGCTACATACAGGAGTGAAGTACATGCGAGGTGACGACCGTATGTGCCTGAACCGGATTTATCCGTGCTCAACTAAGATTTGGTTTGATACTTTTGGCCTACGGATTCCCCTAACCTTTGTTTAGGTAGTAACTTCTATTAGTTTATTCTTAATCCTTTTAAAAACAAAACGAAGGAGAAATAAAGGGAGCCTGCAAAATAACCAATAAGTTTGGAGTAACCTCCTTTACTTCTTGCAGCATTTGGCCATTGAAATTTTGATTGAAATTAAAACAGATAACCATAGCCAAAAGACTTCTATGTACAATATGTACATAATGGGACATTCTTGTGTACAATAAGCACAAAAGTGGACAAAACTACATTGCAGTTATGTAGTCATATGATATGAGTACCAAGACAATCATAGAAGGGGAGATGGGATGTTTTAAGTTCAAGAACCAAGATACGTACACTTGAAAAATCCAAATCCACATCTGAGCTAAAAACTTCAGCAAAAGTGGCATATCCTCCCCTGTAACAGCAAAAAATATATTGCTTCACCTAACCTTTTGTGATGACCCAAAATATCATCTTTAAATTTAATAAGTAATTCTGTGTTCTAAGACCTCGAAAAGCACCATTTATCCTTCCTCAACTTGCGTGCGCAGTCCGTACAATTTTCCAAAAAGTGTTTATGTAAAAAATGAATTAAAATGGGAAATAGAACTTTAAAACTCAAGTGAGTTGACCTTAGTCAACATTTTTAACAAACGGACCCGAATCAGTATTTTGATAGTTCCTGTAACTCCATATCATGATTTGGAACTTGGGCGTATACCCGGAATTTAATTTGGATGTCCCTAGCTCAAGTTATGACCATTTAACGGAACTAGCAATTTAAAGGCTAAATGTTCCAAGTTTGACCACGGGGTTGACTTTTTGATATCGGAGTTGGAATCCAATTCTGAAAATTTGAACAGCTCCGTTAATTCATTTATGACTTGTGTGCCAAATTTGAAGTCATTCCGGATTCATATAATATATTTTGGTACGAGATTTGTAAATTAAAAGTTTAAAACTCAAAGTTCGAATCGGGGTGTGAATTATAATTTCAGTATTGTTTGACGTGATTTTAGACCCCGAGTTAGTTCGTATTATGTTACGGGACTTGTTGGTATATTCGAGTGGGGTCCCAAGTAACCCGAGAGTGAAACGGAACGAAATCGGAACAAGAATTGGACTTAAGCAACATCTGAAATTTTGAGTTCTGGTGTAATCGCACCTGCGGAATTTTGACCGCAGGCGCGAGCTCGCAGAAGCGAGACTTCCATCGCAGATGCGGTCTTCGCAGGTACGGCCCTTTTGCGCAGAAGTGGACGTCGCAGGTGCAATATTTTCTCCGCAGGTGCGGAACCTCGCCTGGCAGCCCCACTTCGCAAATGCGAGCTTTGTCACGCAAATGCGAGACCGCAGGTGCGAAAATATAGCCCGCAAATGCAAAAATGATGGGCAGAATACATAAAATCGGGTCTTAGCCATTTTTACTCATTTTTGAGTTTTAAGTTTCGGATTTGGGCGATTTCAAGGGGGATTTTCACGACTTTGAACTGGGTAAGTGTTCTTTATCATAAAGTGATTATATTTCACAAATCCATGTCTATATTCATCATTTATTTCGGATTTAGATGGACGAAATTAGAATTTTAGTAAAACTTTCCAAAAACGAAAAACTAAGATTTGAAGGTCCATTTGATATCGAAATTGGACAAATTTTGTATGGTTGAACTCGTATCGGAACGGGTGTTCGGATTTCGTAAATTTTTTTGTGATTTGAGACGTGCGTCCCACTGCCGAATATTTTGATGAATTTCGAATTTTTATTAGAAAAAATTATAAATTCATATAGAATTAATTCCTATGATTAATATTGAATATATTGAATTGTTTGTGAATAGATTTGATCTTTCGGAGGCAAATTTAAAGGAAAAGATGTGGTTGAATAATTGATTAGAATTTGCAAAGTGAGATAAGTGTCGGGGTTAACCTTGACTTGAGGGAATAGAACCCTTAAACTGTTTGTTATGTGAATTGCATGTAAACGACGTATAGGCGAGGTGACGAGTATCTATACGTCGTCAAATTAATTGTTTGCCTGCTTACTTGAAAAATCATAAATTATTTTTAATCATAAATTAATTATTATAATAATTGTTTCTCACTTATTCTTTGCAAATATAAATTCTTGAATTCCTGCATCAATTGTTACATGCTATTTGAATTTTGTGCCTTAATTGTTATATGACATTTAGCATATTAAATATTAAACTGCCTATTTGCTCCCTGATTTCCATAATAATTTTCTATTTGTCATTGTTTTCTTCATAATTAAACCATAATTATTGTATGCTTGTTGTCTTGTAATTTTATATTAATTGTTACATTTATTGGGAAAATTTCTTCTATAAGAATTGGTAAATAAAAATGTTGGAAGAGCGGGTTGCACGCCGCAACATGATTGATTATAATGAATATATTGGAGAATCGGATTGCACGCCGCAACAGACTTATTAAAAGTCTATATTGGAGGATCGGGTTGTACGCCGCAACAAACTTATTAAAAGTCAATATTGGAGGATCGGGTTGCACGCCGCAACAAACTTATTAAAAATCTATATTGGAGGATCGGGTTGCACGCCGCAACAGACTTATTAAAAGTCAATATTGGAGGATCGGGTTGTACGCCGCAACAGACTTATTAAAAGTCAATATTGGAGGATCGGGTTGCACGCTACAACAAACTTATTAAAAGCCAATATTGGAGGATCGGGTTGCACACCGCAACAGACTTGTTAAAAGTCAATATTGGAGGATCAGGTTGCACGCCGCAACAAACTTATTAAAAGTCAATATTGAAGGATCGGGTTGCACGCCGTAACAGACTTGTTAAAATAAATATATTGTGAGAGCGGGTTACACGCTGCAACTGAATTGATGGAAATGATAATTGGTTATGACTATTGAGTTGGCTTCTATTATTATAAATAAGTTACTTGATTTATTTCTATTATTGTTGTTGTATCTAATATTGCGTACAGGTAATGTAAGTGACCCGCCTTAGCCTCGTCACTACTTCGTCGAGGTTAGGCTCAGCACTGGTTACATGGGGTCAGTTGTACTGATACTACACTCTGTACTTCTTGTGCAGATTTTGGAGTTGGTCCCAGTGGCATGCCATAGTTTTGCTCGGATTGCAGCTATTCGGAGGAGACTTGAGGTATAACTGCATGGCGTCCGCAGTTCTGAAGTCCCCGTCTATTTCACTTTAGCTGTGTGTTTATTTCCAGAGAGCTTTACTTTATTCATAACTTTAATTGTATTTATTCTAGAAGCGCGTGCACTTGTGATACAAATTCTGGGATGGTATTTAGACACCGTTGTTTGATGGATTATTTCACTATATTTCAAACTTTGCTTCCGCATTTATTTTCTTGTTATTAATATATTTAAAAATTCTTTTAAAATGGATAATATTATTCTAACGTTGGTTTGCCTAGCAAGTGAAATGTTAGGCGTCATCACGGTCCGAAGGTGGGAATTTCGGGTCGAGCAGCTGCACCTGTTGTAGAACCTCAGGTAGACCGTGAGAAGGAGGTCCTAGTTCAGAATGTACCAGGTGGACCAGTTCAGGTCCCGGAAGGATTCATAGCCACTCTAGTGCTTCAGGACGCTCTAGTCCGATTGGTGAGTCTTATGGAGGGTGTGGCCTAGAATGGTACATTTCCAGTGGCACCAGCCGTCTCACAGACTGGGGGAAGAGCACAAACTCCCACTACTCCCGCTCCGAGCAGATGGCTCCCCAGAATCAGGCTCCAGCAGCCCCGCCAGTTGGGGTAGTTCAGCCAGTTGTTGCGGCACAGACTGGTGATAGGCCCGCCATGTCTTTTGAGGCCTTATTGAGATTGGATAAGTTCACTAAACTCTTTCCAGTTCACTTCAGTGGTACACCTTCTGAGGACCCATGAGGTGCTGCGGAACATGGGTATAGTTGAGACCAATGGGGTTGATTTTGCTGTATTCCAGATAGCGGGTTCCGCCAAGAGGTGGTGGAGAGATTACACATTGACCCGACCAGTCGGATCACCTGCACTTACTTGGGAGCAGTTCGCTCAGTTATTTCAGGAGAAGTTCCTCCCTATCACACTGAGAGAGGAATTTCGCAAGCAATTTGAGCGTCTACAGCAGGGCAGTATGACTATTACTCAGTATGAGTCCCGTTTTGTGGATTTTTCCCGTCATGCTCTCCTTTTACTACCTACAGAGGGAGAGAGAGTGAGGAGGTTCATTGAGGGACTCACTCACCCTATCAGACTTCAGATGGCCAAGGAGACCGGAGGTGAGATTTCTTTTCAGGCGGCTGCTAATGTCACAAGGAGGATTGAGATGGTTCTTGCACAGGAAAGAGGGCAGAGGTCTGATAAGAGGCCTCGTCAATTCGGTGGTTACAGTGGTGCCTCGTCTGGAGGCAGGGGTAATTTTGGTAGGGGTCATCCTCCCAGACCATTTCATTCAGCACTTCATGTATCTCCCGGTGCTTCAGGGAGTCACGGTCCTATTATGCCTTACTCTAGGCAGCCAGTATTTAGTGCACATTCAGCTCCTATCAGTGCACCACCACTCCAGAGTTACTACAGTGGTTATCCGGCCCATCTGGGTCAGCTTTAGCTTCAGCAGCCATGGCATCAGGATGGGTGTTATGAGTGTGGGAACATTGGTCACATTAGGAGGTATTGCCTTAGATTGGCGAGTAATAGATCTCGGCAAGATTCTCGTGCCATCATACCGGCACTGGTTGCTTCACCGGTTGCTTCACCGCCTGTTTAGCCAGCTAGAGGTAGGGGTCAGGCAGTTAGAGATGGAGGTCAGGCCATTAGAGGTGGAGGTCAGACCGTTAGAGGTGGAGGCTAGCCAGTTAGAGGTCGTCCCAAAGATGCAGTTCAGAGTGCTGGGGCCCAGCCCCGATTTTATGCTTTTCCAGCTAGGCCTGAGGCCGATTCATCTGATGTTGTGATCACAGGTATTATTCCAGTTTGCCATAGAGATGCTTCAGTTCTATTTGATCCAGGATCTACTTATTCTTATGTGTCCTCCTATTTTTCTTCATATTTGGTTGTGCCTTGTGATTCTCTGAGTGCTTCTGTGTGTGTATCTACACCGGTTGGAGACTCTGTGGTAGTAGATCATATCTACCGTTCGTGTGTGGTTATTATTAGTAATCTTGAAACTAGTATGGATCTTCTACTTCTTGATATGGTAGATTTTGATGTCATCTTAGGTATGGATTGGTTGTCTCCTTATCATGCTATATTGGACTGTCATGCCAAGATAGTGACCCTAGCTATGCCGGGGTTACCTCGATTAGAGTGGAAAGGAACTCCTAGCCATTCTGCCAGCATGATTATTTCTTATATGAAAGCTCGGCGTATGGTAGAGAAAGGGTGTCTAGCCTATTTGGCTTATATTCGCGATCCCAGTGCAGATGTCCCTTCTATGGACTCAGTACCAGTTGTTCGTGAATTTTCAGAAGTATTTCCTGCAGATATGCCAGGGATGCCACCCGACAGAGATATTGACTTTTGTATTGATTTGGCTCCGGGCACTCAGGCCATTTCTATTCCACCATACCGTACGGCCCCGCCAGAGTTGAAAGAATTGAAAGAGCAGTTACAAGACTTGCTTGATTAGAGATTCATTGGACCCAGTGTCTCGCCCCGGGGTGCACCAGTATTATTTATAAAGAAGAAAGATGGCTCGATGCGGATGTGTAAAGACTATCGGTAGTTGAACAAGGCCACTATCAATAACAAATACCTGCTGTCGAGAATTGATGACTTATTTGATCAGCTTCAGGGTGCCAAGGTAGTTTCAAAAATTGATTTGAGATCTGGTTACCATCAGTTGAAGATTAGGGCATCTGATGTCCTTAAGACAGCTTTTCGGACTCGGTATGGGTATTACGAGTTTCTAGTGATGTCATTTGGGTTGACAAATACTCCAGCAGTATTTATGGATTTGATGAATTGGGTGTTCAAGCCTTATTTGGATTCTTTTGTGGTTGTATTCATCGATAATATCTTGATTTACTCCAGCAGTCAAGAGGAGCATGAGCAGCATCTTCAAAGTGTGCTTCACACCTTGAAGAATAATCAGTTATATGCCAAATTTTCAAAATGTGAGTTTTGGTTAGACTCAGTTGCCTTTTTGGGACATGTTGTATCGACAGAAGGCATAAAGGTGGATCCTAAGAAGATTGAGGCTGTTCAGAATTGGCCTAGACCTACTTCGGTTACAGAGATCCGGAGGTTCCTGGGTTTGGCAGGTTATTATCGTCGGTTCGTGGAAGGGTTTTCATCTATAGCAAGCACATTGACCAGACTAACCCATAAGGGTGTTCCATTCAGATGGTCAGACGAGTGTGAGTTGAGCTTTCAGAAGCTCAAGACCGCTTTGACTACGGCGCCAGTATTGGTATTACCCACAGGCTCAGGATCATACATAGTATATTGTGATGCATCTCGCATTGGGCTTGGTGCAGTATTAATGCAAGATGGCAAGGTAATTGTATATGCGTCACGGTAGTTGAAAGTTCACGAGAAGAATTATCCTGTTCATGACTTTGAATTGACAGCCATTGTTCATGCGCTGAAGATTTGGAGGCATTACCTCTACAGTGTCTCGTGTGAGGTATTTACTGATCATTGTAGCCTTCAGTATCTGTTCAAACAAAAAGATCTTAATTTGAGACAGATAAGATGGTTGGAGTTGTTGAAAGACTATGATATCACCATTTTGTATCACCCCGGAAAGGCTAATGTGGTGGCCGATGCTTTGAGTAGAAAGGCTGTGAGTATGGGCAGTCTTGTGTATATTCCGGTTGGTGAGAGGCCATTAGCTTTAGATGTTCAGACTTTGGCTAACCGGTTCGTGAGGTTAGATATTTCAGAAACCAGTCGGGTTCTAGCTTGCACAGTCGCTCGGTCTTCTTTATATTAGCGCATCAGAGAGAGGCAGTATGATGATCCTCATTTACTTGTCCTTAAGGACACGGTGCGACACGGTGATGCCAAACAGGTTGCTGTGGGGGAAGATGGGGTTCTGCGAATGCAAGGTCATATTTGTGTGCCTAATGTGGATGGGCTTCGTGATAATTCTTGAAGAGGCACATAGTTCTAGGTATTCTATTCATCCAGGTACCGCTAAAATATATCAAGATTTGCGGCAACATTATTGTTGGAGGAGAATGAAAAAGGATATAGTTGCACATGTAGCTCGGTGTCTGAATTGTCAGGAAGTTAAGTACGAGCATCAGAGACCTGGTGGTTTGTTTCAGAAGTTAGAAATTCCTGAGTGGAAGTGGGAGCGTTTCACAATGGATTTTGTTGTTGGGCTCCCACGGACTCAAAGAAAATTTGACGCAGTTTGGGTCATTGTGTACAGGTTGACCAAGTCAGCCCATTTCATTCCAGTGGCAGTTACCTATTCTTCAGAGAGTTTAGCTGAAATTTACATTCGTGAAATTGTTCGCCTTCACGATGTGCCCGTGTCTATTATTTCAGATCGAGGTACGCAATTTACCTCATATTTCTGGAGGGCTGTACAACGTGAGTAAGGCATGCGGGTGGAGTTGAGTACAACATTTCATCCACAGACAGACGGACAGTCAGAGCGCACTATTCAGATATTGGAAGATATGTTTCGCGCTTGTGTTATAGACTTTGAAGGTTCTTGGGATCATTTCTTACCACTTGCGGAGTTTGCTTATAATAATAGCTACCAGTTGAGCATTTAGATGGCTCCATATGAGGCATTATTCGGAAGGCGATGCTGATCGCCAGTTGGTTGGTTTGAACCGGGAGAGGCTCGGTTGTTGGGTACCGATTTGGTACAGGATGCCTTGGATAAGGTCAAGATTATTCAGGATCGAATTCGCACAGCTCAGTCTAGGCAAATGAGTTATGCCGACCGTAAAGTTCGTGATATTGCATTCATGGTTGGAGAACAAATATTGCTCCGGGTTTCACCTATGAAAGGTGTAATGAGGTTCGGAAAGAAGGGCAAGTTGCGCCCTAGATATATCGGACCCTTTGAAATTCTTGAAAGGGTGGGTGAAGTAGCCTACAGGCTTGCATTACCACCTAGTTTATCAGCGGTTCATCCGGTGTTCCATGTGTCTATGCTCCGAAAATATCATGATGATCCGTCCCATGTGTTAGATTTCATCTTAGTCCAATTGGACAAAGATTTGACTTACGAGGAAGAGCCGGTGGCTATTCTAGCCCGGCAGGTCCGACAATTGAGGTCAAAGAGTTATCCTTCAGTTCGGGTGCGATGGAGAGGTCAGTCGGTAGAGACACCTACCTGGGAGTCCGAGTCGGACATGCGGAGTAAATATCCACACCTTTTCTCCAGCTCAGGTACTTTTTCTAACTCCGTTCGAGGACGAACGTTTGTTTTAGAGGTGGAGAATGTGATGATCAAAAATGCCATCTTTAAATTTAATAAGTAATTCTGTATTCTAAGACCTCAAAAAGCACCATTTATTATTCCTCGATTTGCATGTGCAGTCCGTACAATTTTTCGCAAAGTTTTATGTGAAAAATGGATAAAAATAGAAAATAGAGCTTTAAAATTCAAGTGAGTTGACCTTAGTCAACATTTTTAGCAAACGGACCCGGATCGGTATTTTGACAGTTCCGGTAACTCCGTATCGTGATTTCGGACTTGGGCGTATGCCCGTATTTTATTTTGGAGGCCCCTAGCTCAAGTTATGACCATTTAACGGAACTAGCAATTTAAAGGCTAAATGTTCCAAGTTTGACCATGAGGTTGACTTTTTGATATCGGAGCCGGAATCCGATTCTGGAAATTTGAACAGCTCCGTTATGTCATTTAGACTTCAGTGCCAAATTTGAAGTCATTTCGGATTCATTTAATATGTTTTGGCACGAGATTTACAAATTGAAAGTTTAAAACTCAAAGTTCGAATCGGGGTGTGAATTGTAATTTCATTGTTGTTTGACGTGAATTTAGACCCCGGGTCAGTTCGTATTATATTACGGGACTTGTTGGTATATTCGAGCAGGGTCCCGAGAACCCCGAGAGTGAAATGGATCGAAATCGAAACAAGAATTGGACTTAAGCAAAATCTAAAATTTTGAGTTCTGATGTAATCGCACCTGCGGAATTTTGACCGCATGTGTGAGCTCGCAGAAGCGAGACTTCCATCACAGATGCGGTCTTCACAGGTGCGGCCCTTTTGCGCAGAAGCGGACGTCGCAGGTGCGACATTTTGTCCGCAGGTGCGGAACCTCGCCTGGCAGCCCCACTTCGCAAATGCGAGCTTTGTCTCGCAAATGCGAGATCGCAGGTGCGAAAATATAGCCCGCAAATGTGAAAATGCTGGGCAGAATACATAAGATCGGGTCTTAGCCATTTTTACTTATTTTTGAGTTTTAAGTCTCGGATTTGGGCGATTTCAAGGGGGATTTTCACGACTTTGAACTGAGTAAGTATTCTTTATCATAAAGTGATTATATTTCACAAATCCATGTCTATATTTATTATTTATTTCGGATTTAGATGGAAGAAATTTAAATTTTTGTAAAACTTTCAAAAAACGAAAAATTAAGATTTGAAGGTCCATTTGATATCGGAATTGGACAAATTTTGTATGGTTGTCGTATTGGAACGGGTGTTCGGATTTCGTGAGTTTTTCTGGGAATTGAGACGTGGGTCCAACTGCCGAATATTTTAATGAATTTCGGATTTTTATCCGTAAAAATTATAAATTCATATGGAATTAATTCCTATGATTAGTATTGAATATATTGAATTGTTTGTGAATAGATTTGAAGCTTTCGGAGGCAAATTTAAAAAGAAAAGTTGTGGTTGAATAATTGATTGAAATTTGCAAAGCGAGGTAAGTGTCGGGGTTAACCTTGACTTGAGGGAATAGAACCCTTAAATTGTTTGTTATGTGAATTGCATGTAAACGAGGTATAGGCGAGGTGACGAGTGTCTATACGTCGTCAAATTAATTATTTGCGTGCTTAATTGAAAAATCATAAATTATTTTTAATCATAAATTAATTATTATAATAATTTTTTCTCACTTATTCTTTGCAAATATAAATTCTTGAATTCATGCATTAATTGTTATATGCTATTTGAATTATGTGCCTTAATTGTTATTTGACATTTAGCATATTAAATATTAAACTGCCTATTTGCTCCCTAATTTTCATAATAATTTGCTATTTGTCATTGTTTGCTTCATAATTAAACCATAATTATTGTATGCTTGTTGTCTTGTAATTTTATATTAATTGTTACATTTATTGGGAAAATTTCCTCTAGAAGAATTGGTAAATGAAAATGTTGGAGGAGCGGGTTGCACGCCGCAACATGATTGATTATAATGAATATATTGGATGATCGGGTTGCACGCCGCAACAGACTTATTAAAAGTTTATATTGGAGGATCAGGTTGTACGCCGCAACAGACTTATTAAAAGTCAATATTGGAGGATCGGGTTGCACGCCGCAACAGACGCCGCAACAGACTTGTTAAAAAAGTCTATATTGGAGGATCGGGTTGCACGCCGCAACAGACTTATTAAAAGTCAATATTGGAGGATCGGGTTGCATGCCGCAACAGGCTTATTAAAAGTCAATATTAGAGGATCGGGTTGCATACCGCAACAGACTTGTTAAAAGAGTCTATATTGGAGGATCGGGTTGCACGCCGCAACAGACTTATTAAAAGTCAATATTGGAGGATCGGGTTGCACGCCGCATTAGACTTATTAAAAGTCAATATTGGAGGATCGGGTTGCACGCCGCAACAGAATTGATGGAAATGATAATTGGTTATGACTGCTGAGTTGGCTTCTATTATTATAAATGAGTTACTTGATTTATTTCTATTATTGTTATTGTATCTAATATTGCGTACAGGTAATGTAAGTGACCCGCCTTAGCCTCGTCACTACTTCGTCGAGGTTAGGCTCAGCATTTACCAGTACATGGGGTTAGTTGTACTGATACTACACTCTGCACTTCTTGTGCAGATTTTGGAGTTGGTCTCAGTGGCGTGCCATAGTTTTGCTCGGATTTCAGCTACTCGGAGGAGACTTGAGGTATAACTGCATGGCGTCCGCAGTTTTGAAGTCCACGTCTATTTCACTTTAGTTGTGTGTTTATTTCCAGACAGCTTTACTTTATTCAGACCTTCAATTGTATTTATTCTAGAAGCTCGTGCACTTGTGACACCAATTTTGGGATGGTATTTAGACACCGTTGTTTGAGTGATTATTTCACTATATTTCAAATTTTGCTTCCGCATTTGTTTTCTTGTTATTAATACATTTAAAAATTGTTTTAAAATGGATAATATTATTCTAACGTTGGCTTGCCTAGCAAGTGAAATGTTAGGCGCCATCACGATTCGAAGGTGGGAATTTCGGGTCGTGACACCTTTCAATCACATCTTGATCATTCCGCTTATGCAACGCCCCTGGGCACAGTTACTAACAATATTGCAAAAACTCTTAACACTGAAAGCTGGAATTGAATGGTGCATTGATCATGATATTTATATATAGAAACTGGAAATAGAAAGTGGCTCCCTGATGCTGGTCCAGTGGTTAACAAATACAGCTAGTATACCTTGGAGATTACAAAATGAAGTGAAAGACATAAAAAGCAAGATAGAGCTATTTGATGAGACAAAGGTGAATCACTGCAACAGGGAAGGTAACAAAGTGGCAGACAATTTATGTAATTGTGGTTTATATTGTAGTGCCATCACCTGTATACAATCTTTCAACATCTCCCAAGAGAGGCCATAGGGAAGGTTAACATGGATCGACAACTGCTTAGACTATATAATTTTGATGTACTTCGATTTTCTTTTTTGTACAAACTTACTGTCAAGTCGTAGGACGTACAGAGAACAAGTAAAAAGGTCGAGAAGGGAAGGATCCATTAGTGAGTTCAAAAAGAATATCAGTAAAATAGAAGAATACAGTTAACATGAATCAAGCTATGAAGATTTGCTGGTTCAGTAAGGAGAAATGATCAACTAAAGGGTAAATCTTTAAGAAATTTAAACTCTCTTCATTTACAGATTAAGCAACTCTCAATAATTCTAACACAAAATATTTATATATAAACGCATCAATTGGTATTGAAATTTTTTAAAGATAAAATGTACAATTCGTTTAATACATACCTTGATGAAAGGCGTTTCATCAGCTGTCTTTGAGAGCATCTTTTCGCCAAGAAGACCAGAAACAACAGTTGTTGATACACTTCTATCGGTAAGATCAATTTGTAACAAACACTTGTAATGAACGAATCTTTTAACATATACGTGTATATATATTTGTTCGTATATATACGATAATTTGCTAAATACATGAAGCTTCTAAGTGGGTAAAACAATAATATCGATGAATTACTTCAGGTTATACCAAAAAATGACCAAACCGATCATTACTTCAGGTTTTTAACAAGGCGTAGGAGAAAATAATAAAAACTTTTAACGGAACAATATTAACAAAATAGAAATTCTCTCAAACATAGTAAAAAAACATGTATACAGAGGTGCATTCTTATTTAAGAAAACAAACACAGAAATGGAAATGGGTGGCAACTGGAAAGTTTACCGTACAAAGTGCATCTCTCTCATGAATTAATGCAAACACATTGAGTGACTATCACATTTCAGATATTTTAATCAAAGAATTCCATAAAACGCAAATTTAGTTCTACCCACTCCAAAAGAACAAAAATTTCACAAATATTTCTTGCCAAATAAACATATCAAAATCAGATAGAATTCTATACATGCATGTAGAAAATCTAGCAATAAATTATGCAAAAGGATAGAAAAAATAACATTGAACCAAATATGGACAAACGTTCAGAAAAATTCAATAGTGAAGCTAGAACACGGTGCAAGAGAAGAACAAGAGAGAAAAGTTACCAGGCTAGAAGATTGTACAAGCAGAAGGTAAAAGCAAAAAAGAACAGAATTCATGAAAGAATTCCAAACATAGAAAGTGGAGAAAACTCCGACATAGAGATCCAAAGAATCCCAAAATAATTGAAAAACTCACCCAAAAAAGATGACACCTTGAATTCTTGAAATAGCGAAGCAAGAAGAAAATCGCAAAGAGGAACTGAGGAGAGAGAACTGGAGTGAAGAGTTGAATAATCGAGAGTTTGTATCTGAAATAGTAAAGTACACGTAGATTTGGTAAAGCAAAAGGTGTGATATATGTGTCAATTCAGCAATAAGATAGGCCTAAATAAAAGTATAATGTGCCCTACATTCTGTACAATTAAGGACTGCTGTGTTCGTACAGCCTTAGCCTCTTATATATGGTAGTAAAGTAATATGACTACGTGAACTCCTTGAATCATGCTAGATATTATGTGTAGGTTTTGATTTCCTATTTGAATATGATATCCGTTATCGTATGGCGTACCCGTCTAATCTGAGTTGTAGCCGTACACTTCTCACATGTATACATCTTAGCATGTTATTTTTCTCAACTCATGAGTGTGATTTTTATCCATTGCTCGTATACATACATTTTTGTATATGCTTTCTGTATGATGGACTGGATTAACGGCTAGTGAGTAGTTGGTGCGGGTTGAGTTACTATAACACGTAAGTTGTTCGTGCTGTTGTTATAATTATGGCACGTGAGTTATCCGTGCAGCGCGTGGATAAAGATCCATCCCTCTAAGGTTGTCCTCTCATGTTTCTCTCTTGACGACGTATACATGGATTATGGAAAACTGATCAGTGGTTGGACTTTGCGTATCTTCTCTATATGCAAATTCCTTGGATGTATGTATTATTTCTACCGCATAACTTCTCTATATGCTAGTTCCGGAATGTATACATGCATTTTATGCATATCTTTTCTATATGCTGCTTTAAATTGATGAAAAGATATACGGTACATATATTGCTTGACTTGTTTATTCATGCATATCTTCTCTATATACCATTGTTGACAGGATATTTGATATCTAATGCATATATTCTCTATATGCTGAGCTGTAGCTAGTTTACTATACTGTAACGACCCGACTTGTCGTTTTAAGAATTTACGCCCTGTTCAGTGACTTAAGATCTCGAGCTGCCTCGCAATATGTATTATGACCCGCGTGTGTGATTGAGTTTGATTTACGGATGATTCAGAGTGATTTGGAACACTTAGTCCGTAAGACGAAAGCTTAAGTCTTAGGATTTTGACCGTAATCGAAACTGTGTGAAAACGACTCCGAAATGGAGTTCCGTCGGTTCAGTTAGCTCCGTTGGGTGATTTTGGAATTAGGAGCGTATCTGGACTGTGAATCTGAGGTTTGTAGCCAATTTAGGCTTGAAATGGCGAAAGTCAAATTTTTGGAGAATTGGACCGGAAGTGAACTTTTTGATATAGGGGTCGGAATCCAATTCTGGAAGTTGGAGTAGGTCCATAATGTCAATTATGACTTGTGTGTAAAATTTGAAGTCATTCCGGATTGATTTGATGTGTTTCGGCACAAGTTATAGAATTTGAAAGTTCAAAGTTCATAGATTTTGATTTGGGGTGCGATTCATCGTTTTGATGTTGTTTTAGGACTTATTGGTATATTTGGTTGAGGTCCCGGGGGACTCGGGTGTGTTTCGGGGTGGTTTTGGATCATTTCATGCTGTTTCGGAACTGTTGTAACTGGTATCTGACTTCCTTCTTCGCGAACGCGAAGAGAATCACGTGAACACGAAGAGGAGTTTTGAGGCTGCTAGGATTTGGCCTTCGCGAACGCGAAGGAGGGCTCGCTAACGCGAAAGTATGCCTGAAGAACCTACGCGAACGCGAGGGGCCAGTCGCGAACGCGTAGAAGGAAGGAGGGGACTGGGCCTGGAGACGTCAGCTTTCGCGAACGCGAAGCTTCAATCGCAAACGCGAAACAGTAGGACTTGAGTGCATCGCGAACGCGAGAGCTTGAACGCGAACGCGATGATATGCATGGCAGGCCTTCGCGAACGCAACGCTGTTAACGCGAATGTGAAGAAGAATTTGAGGCAGCGAGTTTTTGGCCTTCGTGAATGCGAGACAGAGGTCGCGAACGCGAAGAAGGCCTATCTGGGCAAAATTAAAAGTCCCAAAAATGGGGGTTTGAGTTCATAACTCAAAATCTAATTGGGAGCTCGGTAGAAGGCAATTTTTGGAGAGATTCTTGAGTGGGTATTTGGGGTAAGTGATTCTTATCCAATTTTTAATTAGTTTCCATGATTATATCTTTGAATCCATCATTTAATTCAGATTTAATGGAAGAAAATCAAGATTTTTGTAAAATCTTCTAAAAATAAAAATTTAAGATTTGGAAGTCGAGTTGTTATTGGAATTCGATAAAATTGTTATGGTTGAACTCATATCGGAATGGGTGTTCGGATTTCATGAAAATTACGTCGGGTTCCGAGGAGCGAACCCCGCGTTGACTTTTGTTGACTTTTTGGAATAAATTTTTAAGTCGACGTATTATTATTCAGAATTATTTTCGATGAATTTTAGTGAAGTTATACAATTAATTTTGAAAGATTTGAGCTGTCCGGAGGTCAATTCAAGCAAGAAGGCTATTTTGAAATATCATCCCAACTTTAAAAAGGTAAGTGTCTTGCTTAACCTCGAGTAGGGGAATTACCCCTTAAGCATTGAGTCTGTTGTGCTATTTGTGAAATGTAAAAAGTTGTGTATGTGAGGTGACGAGTACGTACTCAGGCTTATACGTGCAAAATTCATTGAATTAAAGTCTTAGGTATTACTGTGTAGTAAATTGGGAAATTGTGGAAAATTATTAAATCATCTATTTGTGTGATGACCTAAAATATCATCTTTAAATTTAATAAGTTATTCTGCGTTCTAAGACCTCGAAAAGTACCATTTATCATTCCTCGACTTGCGTACGTAGCCCGTAAAATTTTTCGGAAAGTTTTCAAGTGAAAAATGGATTAAAATGGGAAATAGAGCTTTAAAACTCAATTAAGTTGACTTTGGTCAATATTTTGAGCAAACGGATCCGGATCAGTATTTTGAAAATTCCGGTAGCTCCGTATCGTGATTTGGGACTTGGGCATAAGCCCAGAATTTAATTTGGAGGTCCCTAACTCAAGTTATGACCATTTAACGGAACTAGCAATTTAAAGGCTAAATATTCCAAATTTGACCATGGGGTTGACTTTTTGATATCGGAGCCGGAATCCGATTCTGAAAATTTGAACAGCTTCATTATGTCATTTATGACTTGTGTGCCAAATTTAAAGTCATTCTGGATTCATTTAATATGTTTTGGCACGAGATTTGCAAATTAAAAGTCTAAAACTCAAAGTTCGAATCGGGTGTGAATTGTAATTTCAGTGTTGTTTGATGTGATTTTAGACCCCGAGTCAGTTCGTATTATGTGAAAGGACTTGTTGGTATACTCGAGCGGGGTCCCGAATACCCCGAGAGTGAAACGGATAGAAATCAGAACAAAAATTTGAACTTAAGCAAAAATCTGAAATTTGGGTTCTGGTATAATTGCACATGCGGAATTTTGACGGCAGGTGCGAGCTCGCAGAAGCGAGACTTCCATCGCAGATGCGGCCTTCGCAGGTGCGGCCCTTTTGTGCAGAAGCGGACGTCGCAGGTGCGACATTTTGTCCGCAGATGCAGAACCTCGCCTGGCAGCCCCTTAGCTCGCATCTGCGAGCCCACGCACCGCAGATGAGAAAATGCTGGGCAGAATACATAAAATCGTGTCTTAGCCATTTTTACTCATTTTTGAGTTTTGAGTCTCGGATTTGGGCGATTTCAAGGAGGATTTTCACGACTTTGGATTGGGTAAGTGCTCTATATCCAAAAGTGATTATATTTCACAAATCCATGTCTATATTCATCATTTATTTCGGATTTAGATGGAAGAAATTAGAATTTTTGTAAAACTTTTCAAAAATAAAAATTTAAGATTTGAAGGTCCATTTGATATCGAAATTTGACAAATTTGGTATGGTTGAACTCGTATCGGAATGGGTTTTCGGATTTCGTGAGTTTTTCCGGGATTTGAGACGTGAGTCCCACTACCGAATATTTTAATAAATTTCAGATTTTTATCCGAAAAATTTATAAATTCATATGGAATTAATTCCTATGATTAGTATTGAATATATTGAATTGTTTGTGAATAGATTTGAAACTTTCGGAGGCAAATTTAAAAGGAAAAGTTGTGGTTGAGTAAGTGATTGGAATTTGTAAAGCGAGGTAAGTGTCGGGGTTAACCTTGACTTGAGGGAATAGAACCCTTAAATTGTTTGTTATGTGAATTGCATGTAAACGACGTATAGGCGAGGTGACGAGTGTCTATACGTCGTCAAATTAATTATTTGCCTGCTTACTTGAAAAATCATAAATTATTTTAATCATAAATTAATTATTACAATAATTATTTCTCTCTCATTCTTTGTCAAATATTAATTCTTGAATTCTTGCATTAATTGTTACATGTCATTTGAATTATGTGCTTTAATTGTTATTTGACATTTAGCATATTATATATTAAACTGCCTATTTGCTCCCTGATTTCCATAATAATTGTTATTTGTCATTGGTTGCTTCATAATTAAATTATATTTATTGTATGCTTGTTGTCTTATGATTTTTATATTAATTATTTCGTTTATTGGGGAATTTCTTCTATAAGAATTGATTGGTAAATGAATATATTGGAGGATCGGATTGCACGCCGCAATAGGATTATTTAAAGGTCAATATTGGGGGATCGGATTGCACGCCGCAACTGACTTATTTAAAAGTCTATATATATACTTGATTGAAATAAATATATGACAAACTTGATTAAAAGGAATATATTGGGAGAGCGGGTTGTATGCTGCAACAGAATTGAATGTGAATATATTGTGAGAGCGGGTTACACGCTACAATAGATTTGGATGAAATAATAATGGATTAGGACTGCTGAGTTGGCCTCAATTATTATAAATGAGTTACTTGATTTATGTCTATTATTTGTTGTTGTTATTAATATTGCGTACTGGTTAATGTAAGTGACCCGCCTTAGCCTCGTCACTACATCGTCGAGGTTAGGCTCAGCACTTACCAGTATATGGGGTTGGTTTTACTGATACTACACTCTGCACTCCTTGTGCAGATTTTGGAGTTGGTCCCAGCGGCGTACCATAGTTTTGCTCGGATTTCAGCTACTCGGAGGAGACTTGAGGTATAACTGCATGGCGTCTGCAGTTCTGAAGTCCCCGTCTATTGTACTTTAGCTGTGTATTTATTTCCAGACAGCTTTATATTATTCAGACCTTTATTTATATTTATTCTAGAAGCTCGTGCACTTGTGACGCCAATTCTGAGATTGTATTTAGACATCGTTATTATTATGGATTATTTTAAAATTGCTTCCGCATTTTCTTCCTTTTTATTAATAAATTTTAAAATTGTTTTAAAAATGGATAATGTTATTCTAACGTTGGCTTGCCTAGCAAGTGAAATGTTAGGCGCCATCACGGTCCGAAGGTGGGAATTTCGAGTCGTCATAGTTGGTATCAGAGCACTAGGTTACATAAGTCTCACGAGTCACGAGCAAGTTTAGTAGAGTTTGAAGGATCAGTACGGAGACGTCTGTACTTATCTCTCAGAGGCTACGAAGTTTAGGAACAATATCACTTCTTTCTTATTCTGTCGTGCGATTTTATTCTATCATCGATGATTGAACTGTTCTACTCTTATTCTCTCGCAGATGGTGAGAACACGTAATACCTCTACTGATGGGCAGGGACCACAACCCCCGGTGGCAACTATGGCCAGGGGTAGAGGTCGAGGGCGAGGTCATGCTAGAGGCCGAGGCAGAGGCCGAGGTAGAGCTCAGTCCAGAGCTCGAGCAGCTGCACCTATTGTACAACCTCAGGTAGACCTTCAGGATAAGGTCCCAGTTGAGAATGTACCAGTTAGACCAGTTCAGGTCCCGGGAGGATTCATAGCCACTCCAGTACTTCAGGATGCTCTAGTCCATTTGGTAAGTCTTATGGAGGGCGTGGCTCAGAATGGTACATTTCCAGTGGCACCAGTCGTCTCACGGGTTGGGGGAGGAGCATAAACTTCCACAACTCCCGCTCCGGAGCAGATGGCTCCCCAGAATTAGTCTCCAGCAGCCCCGCTAGTTGGGGTAGTTCAGCCAGTTGTTACAGCAAAGACCGGTGATAGGACCGCCATGTCTTTTGAGGCCTTATTGAGACTGGATAAGTTCACTAAGCTCTTTCCAGTTTACTTCAGTGGTACACCTTCTGAGGACCCACATGATTATCTTGAAAGTTGCCATGAGGTGCTGCGAAACATGGGTATAGTTGAGACCAATAGAGTTGATTTTGCGGTATTCTAGATGACGGGTTCCGCCAAGAGGTGGTGGAGAGATTACACATTAACCCGACCAGTCGGATCACCTGCACTTACCTAGGAGCAGTTCTCTCAGCTATTTCTGGAGAAGTTCCTCCCTATCACACTAAGAGAGGAATTCCACAAGCAATTCGAGCGTCTACAACAGGACAGTATGACTGTTACTCAGTATGAGTCACGTTTTGTGGATTTGGCCCGTCATGCTCTCCTTTTACTACCTATGGAGGGAGAGATAGTGAGGAGGTTCATTGAGGGACTCACTCACCCTATCCGACTTCAGATGGCCAAGGATACCGGAAGTGAGATTTCTTTTCAGGCGGCTGCTAATGTCGTAAGGAGGATCGAGATGGTTCTTTCACAGGAAAGAGGGCAGAGGTCCGATAAGAGGCCTCGTCAATTTGATGGTTACAGTGGTGCCTCGTCTGAAGGCTGGGTTAATTTTGGTAGGGGTCATCCTCCCAGACCATTTCATTCAACACTTCATGTATCTCCCGGTTCTTCAGGGAGTCACGGTCCTATTATGCCTTACTCTGGGCAGCCAGTATTCAGTGCACATTCAGCTCCTATCAGTGCACCACCACTCCAGAGTTACTACAGTGGTTATCCGGTCCATCTGGGTCACCTTCAGCTTCAGCAGTCACGGCATCAGGATGGGTGTTATGAGTGTGGGAACATTGGTCACATCAGGAGGTATTTTCCTAGATTGGTGAGTAACAGATCTCAGCAAGATTCTCGTGCCATCATACAGGCACCGGTTGCTTCACTGCCTGCTCAGCCAGCTAGAGGTAGGGGTCAGGCAGTTAGAAGTGGAGGTCAGACCATTAGAGGTGGAGGTCAGGCCATTAGAGGTAGAGGTCAGACCGTTAGAGGTGGAGGCCAGCCAGTTAGAGGCCGTCCCAGAGATGTAGTTCAGAGCGGTGGGGCCCAACCCCAATTTTATGCTTTTCCAGCTAGGCCTGAGGCCGAGTCATCTGATGCTGTGATCACTTGTATTATTCCAGTTTGCCATAGAGATGCTTTAGTTCTATTTGATCCTGGATCTACTTATTCCTATGTGTCCTCCTATTTTGCTTCATATTTGGTTGTGCTTTGTGATTCTCTGAGTGCTTCTATGTGTGTATCTACACCGGTGGGAGACTCTGTTGTAGTAGATCATGTCTATCATTCGTGTGTGGTTACTATTGGTAATCTTGAGACCAGTGTGGATCTTCTACTTCTTGATATGGTAGATTTTGATGTCATCTTGGGTATGGATTGGCTGTCTCCTTACCATGCTATATTGGACTGTCATGCCAAGACAGTGACCCTAGCTATGCCGGGGTTACCTCGGTTAGAGTGGAAAGGAACTTCTGGCCATTCTGCCAGCAGGGTTATTTCTTATATGAAAGCTCGGCTTATGGTAGAGAAAGGGTGTCTAGCCTATTTGGCTTATATTCATGATCCCAGTGCGGATGTTCCTTCTATGGATTCAGTTCCAGTTGTCCGTGAATTTCCAGATATATTTCTTGTAGATCTGCCAGGGATGCCACCCGATAGAGATATTGACTTCTGTATTGATTTATCTCCGGGCACTCGGCCCATTTCTATCCTACCATACCGTATGGCCCCGCCGGAGTTGAAAGAATTGAAGGAGCAATTACAATAACCCAGTGTCTCGCCCTGGGGTGCACCAGTATTATTTGTAAAGAAGAAAGATGGCTCTATGCGGATGTGTATAGATTATCGGCAGTTGAACAAGGCCACTATCAAAAACAAATATCCGCTGCCAAGAATTGATGACTTATTTGATCAGCTTCAGGGTGCCAAGGAATTTTCAAAAATTGATTTGAGATCTGGTTACCATCAGTTGAAGATTAGGGCATCTGATGTACCTAAGACAGCTTTTCGGACTCGGTATGGGCATTACGAGTTCCTAGTGATGTCATTTGGGTTGACAAATGCTCCAGCAACATTTATGGATTTGATGAATCGGGTGTTCAAGCCTTATTTGGATTCTTTTGTGGTTGTATTCATTGATGATATCTTGATTTACTCCAGCAGTCGAGAGGAGCATGAACAACATCTTCAAAGTGTGCTTCACACCTTGAAGAATAATCAGTTATATGCCAAATTTTCAAAATGTGAGTTTTGGTTAGACTCAATTGCCTTTTTGGGACATGTTGTATCGGTAGAAGGCATAAAGGTGGATCCTAAGAAGATTGAGGCTGTTCAGAATTTTCCTAGACTTACTTCGGTTACAGAGATCCGGAGTTTCCTAGGTTTGGAAGGTTATTATCATCGGTTCGTGGAAAGATTTTCATCTATAGCAAGCACATTGACCAGACTAACCCAGAAGGGTGTTCCATTCAGATGGTCAGACGAGTGTGAGTTGAGCTTTCAGAAGCTTAAGACCGCTTTGACTACGACGCCACTATTGGTATTACCCACAGGTTTAGGATCGTATACGGTATATTGTGATGCATCTCACATTGGGCTTGGTACAGTATTAATGCAAAATGGCAAGGTAATTGCATATGCGTCGCGGCAGTTGAAAGTTCACGAGAAGAATTATCACGTTCATGACTTAGAATTGGCAGCCATTATTCATGCGTTGAAGATTTGGAGGCATTACCTCTATGGTGTCTCGTGTGAGGTATTTGCTGATCATTGCATGCCATAACAGACTTATTAAAACAAAAAGATCTTAATTTGAGGCAGAGAAGATGGTTTGAGTTGTTGAAAGACTATGATATCACCATTTTGTATCACCCCGGAAAGGCCAATGTGGTGGTCGATGCTTTGAGTAGAAAGGCTGTGAGTATGGGCAGTCTTGCATATATTCCGGTTGGTGAAAGGCCATTAGCTGCAAATGTTTAGACTTTGGCTAATCAGTTCATGAGGTTAGATGTTTCAGAACCTAGTCGGGCTCTAGCTTGTACAGTCGCTCGGTCTTCTTTATATGACCTCATCAGAGAGAGGCACTATGATGATCCTCGTTTACTTGTCCTTAAGGACACGGTGCGGCATGGTGATCCTAAACAGGTTGTTATGGGGGAAGATGGAGTTCTGTGAATGCAGGGCCATATTTGTGTGCCTAATGTGGATGGGCTTCGTGAATTAATTCTCGAAGAGGCACACAGTTCCAGGTATTCTAGTCATCCAGGTACCGCTAAAATGTATCAAGATTTGCGGCAACATTATTGGTGGAGGAGAATGAAAAAGGATATAGTTGCACATGTAGCTCGGTGTCTGAATTGTCAACAAATTAAGTACGAGCATCAGAGACCTGGTGGTTTGCTTCAGAAGTTAGAAATTCCTGAGTGGAAGTAGGAGCGTATCACTATGGATTTTGTTGTTGGCTCCCACAGACTCAGAGAAAATTTGACGCAGTTTGGGTCATTGTGGACAAGTTGACCAAGTCAACCCATTTCATTCTAGTGGCAGTTACCTATTCTTCAGAAAGGTTAGCTGAAATTTATATTCGTGAGATTGTCCGCCTTCACGGTGTGCCCGTGTCTATTATTTCAGATCGAGGTACACAGCTTAACTCACATTTCTGGAGGGCTGTACAGTGTAAGTTAGGCACGCAGGTGGAGTTGAGTACATCATTTCATCCACAGATTGATAGACAGTCAGAGCAAACTATTCAGATATTGGAAGATACGCTCCACGCTTGTGTTATAGACTTTAGAGGTTCTTGGGATCAATTCTTGCCACTTGCGAAGTTTGCTTATAATAATAGCTACTAGTCGAGTATTCAGATGGCTCCATATGAGGCATTATACGGAAGGCGATGCCGATCACCAGTTGGTTGGTTTGAACCGGGAGAGGCTCGGTTGTTGGGTACCGATTTGGTACAGGATGCCTTGGATAAGGTCAAGATTATTCAGGATCGACTTCGCACAGCTCAGTCTAGGCAAAAGAGTTATGCCGACCGTAAAGTTCGTGATATTGCATTCATGGTTGGAGAACGAATATTGCTCCGGGTTTCACCTATGAAAGGTGTAATGAGGTTCGGAAAGAAGGGCAAGTTGAGCCCTAGGTATATCGGACCCTTTGAAATTCTTGAAAGGGTGGGTGAAGTAGCCTACAGGCTTGCATTACCACATACTTTATCAGAGGTTCATCCGATGTTCCATATGTCTATGCTACGGAAATATCATGGTGATCCGTCCCATGTGTTAGATTTCAGCTCAGTCCAATTGGACAAAGATTTGACTTACGAGGAGGAGCCGGTGGCTATTCTAGCCCGGCAGGTCCGACAGTTGAGGTCAAAGAGTTATCCTTTAGTTTGGGTGCAATGGAGAGGTCAGTCAGTAGAGGCATCTACCTGGGAGTCTGAGTCGGACATGCAGAGTAAATATTCACACCTTTTCTCCAACTCAGGTACTTTTTCTAACTCCGTTCGAGGACGAACGTTTGTTTTAGAGGTGGAGAATGTGATGACCCAAAATTTTATCTTTAAATTTAATAAGTAATTCTGTGTTCTAAGACCTCGAAAAGCACCATTTATCATTCCTCGACTTGCGTACGCAATTCGTAAACTTTTCCGGAAAGTTTTCATGTGAAAAATGGATTAAAATGGGAAATAGAGCTTTAACACTCAACTTAGTTGACTTTGGTCAACATTTTGAGCAAACAGATCCGGATCAGTGTTTTGAAAATTCCCGTAGCTCCGTATCGTGATTTGGGACTTGGGCGTATCCCCGAAATTTAATTTGGAGGTCCCTAACTCAAGTTATGACCATTTAACGGAACTAGCAATTTAAAGGCTAAATATTCCAAGTTTGACCATGGGGTTGACTTTTTGATATCGGAGCCGGAATCCGATTCTGGAAATTTGAACAGCTCCATTATGTCATTTATGACTTGTGTGCCAAATTTGAAGTTATTCTGGATTCATTTCATATGTTTTGGCACGAGATTTGCAAATTAAAAGTTTAAAATTAAAAAGTCAAATCGGGGTGTGAATTGTAATTTCAATGTTGTTTGATGTGATTTTAGGCCTCGAGTCAGTACGTATTATGTTACGGGACTTGTTGGTATATTCGAGCGGGGTCCCGAGTACCCCGAGAGTGAAACGGATAGAAATCGGAACAAGAATTGAACTTAAGCAAAAATATGAAATTTAGGTTCTGGTCTAATCGCACCTGCGGAATTTTGACCGCAGGTGCGAGCTCGCAGAAGCGAGACTTCCATCGCAAATGCGGCCTTCACAGGTGCGGCCCTTTTGCTCTGAAGCGGACGTCGCAGGTGCGACATTTTGTCCGCAGATGCAGAACCTCGCATGGCAGCCCCTTTTCGCAGATGCGAGCTCGCATGTGCGAGCCCACAAACCGCAGATGAGAAAATGCTGGGCAGAATACATAAAATCGTGTCTTAGCCATTTTTACTCATTTTTGAGTTTTGAGTCTCGGATTTGGGCGATTTCAAGGAGGATTTTCACGACTTTGGATTGGGTAAGTGCTCTACATCCAAAAGTGATTATATTTCACAAATCCATGTCTATATTCATCATTTATTTTGGATTTAGATGGATGAAATTGGAATTTTTGTAAAACTTTTCAAAAATAAAAATTTAAGATTTGAAGGTCCATTTGATATCGGAATTGGACAAATTTGGTATGGTTGAACTCGTATCGGAACGGGTTTTCGTATTTCGTGAGTTTTTTCGGGATTTGAGACGTGAGTCCCACTTTGGAATATTTTAATGAATTTCGGATTTTTATCCGAAAAATTCGTAAATTCATATGGAATTAATTTCTATGATTAGTATTGAATATATTGAATTATTTGTGAATAAATTTGAAGCTTTTGGAGGCAAATTTAAAAGGAAAAGTTGTGGTTGAATAATTGATTGGAATTTGCAAAGCGAGGTAAGTGTCGGGGTTAACCTTGACTTGAGGGAATAGAACCCTTAAATTGTTTGTTATGTGAATTGCATGTAAACAACGTATAGGCGAGGTGACGAGTGTCTATACATCGTCAAATTAATTGTTTGCCTGCTTACTTGAAAAATCATAAATTATTTTAATCATAAATTAATTATTATAATAATTGTTTCTCTCTCATTCTTTGTCAATTATTAATTCTTGAATTCCTGCATTAATTGTTACATGTTATTTGAATTATGTGCCTTAATTGTTATTTGACATTTAGCATATTAAATATTAAACTGCCTATTTGCTCCCTGATTTCCATAATAATTGTTATTTGTCATTGGTTGCTTCGTAATTAAATCATATTTATTGTATGCTTGTTGTCTTATGATTTTTATATTAATTGTTGCGTTTATTGGGGAATTTCTTCTATAAGAATTGATTGGAAAATGAATATATTGGAGGATCGGGTTGCATGCCGCAACAGACTTATTAAAAGTCAATATTGGAGGATCGGGTTACATGCCGCAACAGACTTATTAAAAAGTCCATATTGGGGGATCGGATTGCACGCTGCAATAGACTTATTTAAAAGTCAATATTGGGGGATCGTATTGCACGCCGCAAAAAAGTTATTTAAAAGTCAATATTGGGGGATCGGATTGCACACCGCAATAGACTTATTTAAAAGTCAATATCGGGGGATCGGATTGCACGCCGCAACTGACTTATTTAAAAGTCTATATATATACTTGATTGAAATAAATATATAACAGACTTGATAAAAAGGAATATATTGGGAGAGCGGGTTGCACGCTGCAACGGAATTGAATGTGAATATATTGTGAGAGCGGGTTGCATGCTGCAACAGATTTGGGTGAAATAATAATGGATTAGGACTGCTGAGTTGGCCTCAATTATTATAAATGAGTTACTTAATTTATTTCTATTACTTGTTGTTGTTATTTATATTGAGTACAGGTTAATGTAAGTGACCCGCCTTAGCCTCGTCACTACTTCGTCGAGGTTAGGCTCAACACTTACCAGTACATGGGGTCGGTTGTACTGATACTACACTCTGCACTTCTTGTACAGATTTTGGAGTTGGTCCCAGCGGCGTACCATAGTTTTGCTCGGATTTCAGTTATTCAGAGGAGACTTGAGGTATAACTGCGTGGCGTCCGCAGTTCTGAAGTCCCCGTCTGTACTTTAGCTGTGTGTTTATTTCCAGACAGCTTTATATTATTCAGACCTTTATTTGTATTTATTCTAGAAGCTCGTGCACTTGTGACACCAATTCTGGGATGGTATTTAGACATCGTTATTATTATGGATTATTTCAAAATTGCTTCCGCATTTGCTTCCTTGTTATTAATAAACTTAAAATTGTTTTAAAAATGGATAATGTTATTCTAACATTGGCTTGCCTAGCAAGTGAAATGTTAGGTGTCATCACGGTTCGAAGGTGGAAATTTCGGGTCGTGACAGTTTGCCATGCCTAAATCCTTATTGTTGAATTTGTTTTTATATGATAATTTGATGTGATTGTTACTTGAAATATTTATGAAATTTTGTGAGTATTGTTGGTTTAATATTTCTTGGAAATTAATTCCAATATGAATTTTCTTATGCAACTAATTAATTTAAGCGAGCTTAAGAATAAGTGTTAATATAATTATCTAAATTTGCATTAATGAAGGTTTTACTTTATGCTGAGTAATTTCTATCTCTATGGTTTTTTTTTGGTGTTATATACATTGGGTGGAGCCTTGGGCTGTTTGTTATGAAATTAATTGATTTTGTTATATCTTCGGAATCTGGTTGTGGCTATTGGGCAAATTGTGATATGAATTGATTTTATTATATTATCGTGTTAAATTCCCGTGTAAATTGTTGTGTTGTGTGAGTTATTATTTTGGGAGATAAGGGCGGCATTTCACCGTTGATATTATGTGGGTTTAAGGGTGGCATTTCACTGTTGTTGTGTTTGTTGGAATATTGTCTGGGCGGAGCGATAAGAGTGGCTATAGGAGCGATAAGGGTGACGATAGGAGCGATAAGGGTGGCTATTGATATTGTCTGGGCGGAGCGATAAGGGTGGATATAGGAGTGATAAGGGTGGCAATAGGAGCGATAAAGGTGGCTATTGTCAGGGACGATATGTGATGATGTAGGGTTGTGGTGTTGATAATTTTCATGTGATGTTGTGATTTTCTTGTGTTTATTTTTATACCTTGTACAATTTGTCTTGTTATTGGTAAATTGATGAAAATCTGATTTATGTTGAAATTGAGAGCCCGTGGCTATTGCCAGGAGGATTATAAAATGATATGTGGGCACGAGGTGCCGTGAGTAAATAATGAGGATATTTGGCACGTGAATTATCCGTGCAGTTGTGATATGAAATGTGGGCACGAGGTGCTGTGATGAAATGATAATGATAATTGGCACGTGAATTCTCCGTGCTGTTGTGATATGAAATAAGGACATGAGGTACCGGGAAAATATGATGATTTAATTATGTGCACGAGGTGTCATGGAAATATAAAAATGGGCTGAGACCCGTGTTTACGAAAAATATGAAAATGGGCTGAGACACACATTTTTATGATTATGAAATGAGGTGTCACATGGTGACTTTTTAATTGAAAGAATTATATTCAAAATATTTATTTGGAAGGATTTTTACTTAGAAAGTATTATATGAAAGAATTATATTTGAAAAATAATTATTTGAGAAAATTATATTTGGAAGAGTGTTATCTGGAAGAATTATATGTGAAAGACATTTATTTGAAGGACTTGATTTAATTAGGTGTAATTGTGTTTATTAATTGTTGAGTGATATTAATGGTATTCTTGTTGTCTGTTTTGCATATCACTAGTTGTTTTATCCTGCACTTATTATTATTTGTTTCCTATTATTTTGTATATTATATTGCACTGGTTATTAGATTAGTGAGTGTCTTGACTGTACCTCCTCTCTACTCCATTGAGGTTAGTCTTGATACTTACTAGGTACCGACCGTAGTGTACTCATACTACACTTCTGCACATTTTTGTGCAGAGCCAGGTATTGGAGATATCGGACTTGAGCAGAGTTAAAGCGCGATCGTAAGGATTTAAGGTAGAGCTGCTTGGCCGTCGCAGTCCCTTGGAGTCTTTTCATTTTATTGTACTGTTAATTTGTAATCAAACAATATTGTATATTCGGTCCTCGTGATCATTCCATATATTCAATTAGAGTTTGTGACTCAGTACTACCAGTCTTGGAAAGTTGTGTATTGTAATTATTTTCGCTGTTAATTTTTATTTAAAAAAAATGGCTTCAAAAGGTAATATAAATCGGCTTACCTAGTCTTAGAGACTAGGTGCCATCACGACGCCTGTGATGGGATTTTGGGTCCTAACAAGTTGGTATCAGAGCTCTAGGTTCATAGGTTCTACGAGTCACGAACGAGTCTAGTAGAATCTTGCGAATCAGTATGGAGACGTCTGTACTTATCTTCGAGAGGCTACAGAACTATTAGGTCCATTTCTTTCATTCATGTCATGTGGAATTTGTTGAATTTGGAATTTGAGCCTTTGTATCTCTATTCTCTCATATATGGTGAGGACACGTGCTACCGAGTTAGCTGAGCAGGCATCTGCTCATACTGCCAGGGCTGCAAGAGGCCGAGGTAGAGGTCGAGGAAGGGCACGTGCAGCGACTAGAGCACCTGTAAGAGCAACAGTGGAGGAGCCACCAATAGCTCTAATTGGGGGACAGGTACGAGAAGCACCTGTTGTTACCCCAAGACTTCAGGAGACTTTAGCACAGTTCCTGAGTATGTTTGGTACATTAACTCAGGCGGTATTGATCTCTGTTGCACCAAACATTCTGCATATTGGGGGAGTAGCTCAGAATCCTACCACAACTCCAGAGCAACAGGTTCACGTTGGTCAGGTTCTGGGTGTAGTACCGATATAACCTGTTATTCTGGTTTGGCCTGAGGTCAGGCCAGAGGCATCAGAAGAAGAACAAAAGAGACTTGAAAGGTTTAAGAGGTATAGTCCACCTACTTTCAGTGACATAGCTACAGAGGATGCCCAAGGATTTCTAGAAAATTGTCATCGTATTCTCCACACCATGGGTATTGTGAAAGTGAGCGGAGTTGCCTTTACTACATTTCAACTGTCAGGTGTAGCGTATCGGTGGTGGCAAATCTATGAAGAAGGTAGACCAGTCGATGCCACACCACCAACTTGGGCTCAATTTTCGGAAATGTTCTTGAAAGTGTTTGTTCCCCAGACTCTCAGAGAAGTGTGGAGCACAGAGTTTGAACGGTTGCGTCAGGGCACTATGACAGTGTCAGAATATGCTATCAGGTTCAGTGAGTTAGCCCGTCATGCACCTATCTTAGTTCCGACAATTATAGAACGGGTCCGCAAATTCATTGAGGGGCTCGATTATGATATTAAAATATGTATGGCTCGAGAGTTGCAAACTGATGCTCCATTTCAACAAGTAGTGGAGATTGCAAGGAAGATTGATGGTGTTTTAGGTGAGGAAAGGGAGTCTAAGGAGGCCAAAAGTTCTCGAAGATCTGGAGGGTTCAGTAGATTTTACTCTTCATCTAGAACCCATTATAGCGGAGGCTCGAGTAGCCGGTCAGCTCAGTTCGCAAATCAGATTACTCGGGGTACTCCAGTTTATAGTGCACCACTGACACGAGATTGTTATAATGGTTATTCTAGTTATACGGCACAGACTCAGTACGAGCAGCCGTAACCTCAGAGGGGTTGTTATGAGTGTGGTAATACTAGGAATATCATGAGATATTGTCCCAGACTTGGGAGGGGTGGATTTCATTAGAACACTCCAGCTACAAGCTTTATTCCAGCTGATACTCCACGTGCACAGTCAGCTAGAGGTAGAGGACAGGCGGGTAGTGGGCGCCTAAGAGGTGGAGGCCCGATCCGTTGATATAATCGCTATGTTTTGGCGGAGGCCAATACACGATATGGTGTTGTTACAGGTACGATCCTGATTTTATTATAAAAGGATATTTTCCTTAATTTGATTCGGTTCTGAATATTGAGGTGAGTCCTCCTATTATGCTCCACTTATGGGTGAGCTTCGTAAATTTGTGACTCACTTATATACTTATCCCTGTGGGGAGATTTAAAGATGTGAGCCCGTGTATGTTATTTTAATTTTTGGTACACCATTGAGGGCTATAAGCCCAAAAGTAATTTTTATTATTCATTACAGCGGGTTTAATGTGTTTCGGAATAATTGATTCTAATTTTTATGAATTATATGCCCTACCGGTATGAGGGTTCATTATTTGTTGTGAAAATTATTTATGAAATATATTGAAAAGAAGAAAGAAAGGAAATTGAAAATTTCAGTTGGCACAATGTGCAACATACTTGTGATTCGGAGTTGAGGATGAGATCCTCACATTTTTACATTATGTGAAATATTTAAACCGGGCTACAAGTCGAAAGTTATGTAAGGACGAGGTCCTTGTGGTAAAATAATTATGAGTTTAAAATTTTTCCTTTGTGAAATTTAATTGTACAATAGTATTAATTGGGAGTCATGCCAGTTAGGCTTATTTGATAATTCTTGTATATTTTTCTATGCATATTCAGCCATTTCCATGCTGTAAACATTGAGTTTTAACCTATGAGATGAGTGTCCAGGTGGCGTTAAATGTGACTCATTAATCTGAGTAAGCAATCATGGGGTCTTCATGCCTCACATTCTGTTTTCAATGTTATGAAAATTCGAAATGAGGTGGTGGTTAATATGAGATTAATTGATGATGCTGGAATTAATTATGAACAACTTTTAAGACTAGAGATGTGGTGATGAGCATACATATGATGTGCTTCATGTCCTGATATCATTATGATAATGTAATGCTTGTAATGTTGATATTGGTGTTATAGATATATACCTTGTGGTATTTTGTTGGGTTGTGGATGTGTTGTTAGGAGTTGTTTTGGTGTTACTCTGGTGGGTGGATAGGCCCAATTACAGGGAGACTCTGCAGAAATTTCTGAATAATTTGGGATTTAGTAAAATTTGAAGGATTGAGAATTCCAAAGGAAGAGATAAATATGTTATGTGTTTGAGGGAGAATGATCCTAAGCGGGGCAAGAATGTAGCAACCCAAAGAAAGTTTTGAAGTACTTCAACACTATCAAGAAAGTTGATGTGTACATAGGCACGAGTTGCTATAGCCAGTTGAGACTAATACCGTGCGTCAAAGTGAAAATCAGGCATTTTGAAAATGATTGGAGAGTTAGGGATTTAGCTTTAAAGCTTACAAGAACGGAGAAAATAAATAATCTCAAATGAGATGGTGTTGTCGGTCTTATCTCAAATGTAGTAACGTGAGATCAATCGTGAGTATGTGTGTAAAAGCAAAATCATCAATTTGGTAACCGCAGAATAATTCTTAGCACGCTCGAGGACGAACATTTGTTTAAGAGGTGGAGAATGTAACGATCCGACTTGTCATTTTAAAAATTTACGCCTCGTTCAGTGACTTAAGGTCTCGACACAGCCTCACAATATGTATTATGACCCGCGTGTGTGGTCGAGTTTGATTTACGAAAGATTCGGAGTGATTTGGGACACTTGGTCCCTAAGACGGAAGCTTAAGTCTTAGGATTTTGACCGTAGTCGGAACTGTATGAAGACAACTACGTAATGGAGTTCTGTTGGTTTCTTTATCTCCGTTGGGTGATTTTGGACTTAGGAGCGTGTCCGGACTGTGAATCTGAGGTCTGTAGCCAATTTAGGCTTGAAATGGCGAAAGTCGAATTTTTGGAGAATTGGACCGAAGTGAACTTTTTGATATCGGGGTCGGAATCCGATTCTGGAAGTTGTAGTAGGTCCATAATGTCAATTATGACTTGTGTGCAAAATTTGAAGTCATTCCGGATTGATTTGATATATTTCAGCACAAGTTATAGAATTTGAAAGTTCAAAGTTCATAGATTTTGATTTAGGGTGCGATTCGTCGTTTTGATATTGTTTGAGGTGATGTGAGAATTCGACTAAGTTCGTATGATGTTTTAAGACTTGTTGGTGTATTTAGTTGAGGTCTCGGGGGCCTCGGGTGTGTTTCGGGGTGGTTTCGGATCATTTCGGGCTGTTTCGGAACTGCTGTATCTGGTATCTGACTTCCTTCTTCGCGAACGCGAAGAGAGTCACGCGAACGCGAAGAGGAGTTTTGAGGCTGCTGGGATTTGGCCTTCGCGAACGCGAAGGAGAGTTCGTGAATGTGAAGGTATGCCTGAAGAACCTACGCGAACGCGAGGGGCCAATCGCGAATGCATAGAAGGAAAGAGGGGACTGGGCCTGGAGTCATTAGCCTTCACGAATGCGAAGCTTCAATCAAGAACGCGAAGCAGTAGGACTTGAGTGCATCGCGAACGCGAGAGCTTGAATGCGAACGCGATGATATGCATGGCAGGCCTTCGCGAACGCGATGCTAATAACGTGAACGTGAAGAAGAATTTGAGGCAGCGAGTTTTTGGCCATCGCGAATGCGAGACGGAGGTCGCGAACGCGAAGAAGGCCTATCTGGGCAGAATTAAAAGTCCCAAAAATGGGGGTTTGAGTTCATAACTCAAAATCTAATTGGGAGCTCGGTAAAAAGAGATTTTTGGAGAGATTCTATCGTGGGTGTTTGGGGTAAGTGATTCCTATCCAATTTTGATTAATTTCCATGATTATGTCTTTGAATCCATTATTTAATTCGGATTTAATGGAGGAGAATCAAGATTTTTGTAAAATCTTCCAAAAAAGAAAATTTAAGATTTGGAAGTTGAGTTGTTATTGGAATTCGATAAAATTGGTATGGTTGAACTCGTATCGGAATGCATGTTCGGGTTTTATGAAAATTATGTCGGGTTCCGAGGGGTGGCCCCTGCGTTGACTTTTGTTGACTTTTTGGAATAAATTTTTAAGTCGACGTATTATAATCCGGAATTGTTTCTGATAAATTTTAATGAAGTTATACAATTAATTTGGATAGATTTGAGCTGTTCGGAGGTCAATTCAAGCAAGAAAGCTATTTTGGAATATCGGCCTAACTTCAAAAAGGTAAGTGTCTTGCTTAACCTCGAGTGGGAGAATTGCCCCTTAGGCATTGAGTCTTATGTGCCATTTATGAAATGTGAAAAGCCGTGTACGCGAGGTGACGAGTATGTACTCGGGCTTATACGTGTAAAATTTATTGAATTAAAGCTTAGGCATTATTGTGTAGTAAATTGGAAAATTGTGAAAAATTATTAAATCATATGTTTGCCATGCCTAAATCCTTATTATTGAATTTGTTTTTATATGATAATTTGATGTGATTATTACTTGAAATATTTATGAAATTTTGTGAGTATTGTTGGTTTAATATTTCTTGGAAATTAATTCCAATATGAATTTTCTTATGCAAATAATTAATTTAAGTGAGCTTTAGAATAAGTATTAATATAATTATCTAAATTTGCATTAATGAAGGTTTTGCTTTATGCTGAGTAATTTCTATCTCTATTAATTATTTTTAGGTGTTATATACATTATGTGGAGCCTTGGGCTATTTGTTGTGAAATTAATTGATTTTGTTATATCTTTGGAATCTAGTTGTGGCCATCGGGCAAATTGTGATATGAATTGATTTTATTATATCGTTGTGTTAAATTCTCGTGTAAATTATTGTGTTGTGTGAGTTATTATTTTGGGGAGTTAAGGGTGGCATTTCACCGTTAATATTATGTGGGTATAAGGGTGGCATTTAATTGTAGTTTTGTTTGTTGGAATATTGTCTGGGCGGAGCGATAAGGGTGGCTATAGGAGCGATAGGGGTGGCAATAGGAGCGATAAGAGTGGCTATTGATATTGTCTGGGCGGAGCGATAAGGGTGCCTATAGGAGTGATAAGGGTGGCAATAGCAGCGATAAGGGTGGCTATTGTGAGGGACGATATGTGATAATGTGGGGTTGTGGTGTTGATAATTTTCATGTGATATTGTGATTTTCTTGTGTTTATTTTTTATACATTTTACAATTTGTCTTGTTGTTGGTAAATTGATAACAATCTGATTTATGTTGAAATTGAGAGCCTGTGGCTATTGCCAGGCGGATTATAAAATGAAATGTGGGCACGAGGTGCCGTGAGTAAATAATGAGGATATTTGGCATGTGAATTGTCCGTGCAGTTGTGATATGAAATGTGGGCATGAGGTGCTGTGATGAAATGATAATGATAATTGGCACGTGAATTGTCCATGCAGTTGTGATATGAAATAAGGGCACGAGGTGCCGGAAAAATATGATGATTTAATTATGGGCACGATGTGCTGTGAAAATATAAAAATGGGCTGAGACCCGTGTTTACGAAAAATATGAAAATGGACTGAGACCCGTATTTTTATGATTATGAAATAAGGTATCACATGGTGACTTTTTAATTGAAAGAATTATATTCAAAATATTTACTTAGACAGTAAATATTATATGAAAGGATTTTAACTAAGGATTTTTACTTAGAAAGTAATTAGTAAAATATTTACTAAGGATTTTTACTTAGAAAGTATTATATGAAAGAATTATATTTGAAAAATAATTATTTGAGAAAATTATATTTGGAAGAGAGTTATCCGTAAGAATTATATGTGAAAGACATTTATTTGAAGGACTTGATTTAATTAGGTGTAATTGTGTTTATTAATTGTTGAGTGATATTAATGGTATTCTTGTTGTCTGTTGTGCATATCACTAGTTATTTTATCCTGCTCTTATTATTATTTGTTTCCTATTATTTGGTATATTATATTGCACAGGTTATTAGACTAGTGAGTATCTTGACTTTACCTCGTCTCTACTCCATTGAGGTTAGTCTTGATACTTACTGGGTATCGACCATGGTGTACTCATACTACACTTCTGCACATTTTTATGCAGAGCCAGGTATTGGAGATATCGGACTTGAGCAGAGTTAAAGCGCGATCGTAAGGATTCAAGGTAGAGATGCTTGGCCGTCGCAGTCTCTTGGAGTCTTTTCATTTCATTGTACTGTTAATTTGTAATCAAACAGTATTGTATATTCGGTCCTCGTGATCATTCTATGTATTCAATTAGAGTTCGTGACTCAGTACTACCAGTCTTGGGAGGTTGTATATTGTAATTATTTCCGTTGTTAGTTTTTATTAAAAAAAATGGCTTCAAAAGGTAATCTAAATCGGCTTACATAATCTTAGAGACTAGGTGCCATCACAACGCCTGTTGTGGAATTTTGGGTCGTGACAGATATTTGTGCATGTCTTCTCTATATGCTGAATTATAGTTGGTCTGCAATACTTGTGCATATCTACTCTATGTGCACCCATGGCCTTACCTGTACTCCATGCTTAAATTTCGGTAAAGTTGTTATGTACATGTCTATGTTATTGAGCTGCAGGTTAAGGAAAGTGAGTATCTTTTGACTTAAAAACCTCGTCACTACTTCACTGAGTTTAGTCAAGATATTTACTGAGTACATAAGGTCAATTATAATCATACTATACTTCTGCACCCTGCACGCAGATCTTGGAGTTGAGTTGCTATGGATAACAAAGGCTAGCATTGAAGATGCACCGACATTCCAGATACAAGCTACCGCTTGTTCATGGTAGTTTAGGATTTGTACTTCTGTTTATATATATTCAAATAAATATTGTATTTTCTTCGTACCAATGTTGTAAATCTAAATCTTAGTGGCTCGTGACTTGTACTACCAGTCTTTGGAACAGTTGTATTGATTTTTGTATTTATTCTTTTATATTATTATTATTATTATTTATTTATTTATTTATTGGATGATTCCCAGTTGGAATTGTGGCATATGTTAGTTGGCTTACCTAATAAGATGGGTTAGGTGTTATCACGACTTGGTGGCATTTTTGGGTCTTGACACATGTAAAACCATAATCCCAGAATAAATGAGTTTAGCCACGTATAGTCATGGTAGAAGTCTCAATTAATTCCCAAGAATACATAAAAATTAATAAAAGAAGGGAGTAAGAAGAACTCAAGATGAATTCCACAGTCTTCGAACTCTATGATGGCTTTTCTCCGCTTCAAAGTGTGTGAAATGACATAAAAGCTACATTTTTTCTTTATATATTGCGGCCAAAAGTAGTGAGTCAAAGTTTTCCTTTTCCTTTTCCTTTTTCGAGTCAGCTTCAGGGATTAATACTAAGCCGGATGCTTCGCGTCCACTTCAGCTTAAAATTTCTAGTAGCGAATGTTGGGGTAGATGCTTTGCATCAAGTTTTGTTCCGTTCGTTCCTTTAACTGAGTTATGTTTTGTATCCAAAAGTCCTAAGATATCAAACACAACTTAGTTAATAAAAAATTAATGATTAATATGAGTTGGGCATATTTTGTTAGGGATATAGAAGATATGCCCTATATCCAATTTCATATTTGATGATTTGAACATATTTTTCGGAACTTTATTTGATATAAAAATATATGGCATTTGATATTCTTTTATCATAGTTATTATAATTGCTTGATTAACTTGGTAAGGTACTTGATTAAAAATTTTGAGACTTGACATTGTGATGGAGATCATGATAATGAAAGTGAAGTTTCTTTTAGTTTCATCTAAATTTGTTCTTGATCATAAGATTATTAATTTGGACATTAATAACCCGGTTAGGTCAATATTTATGTGATCGTCTTTATTGGATAAAGATTAGTTGATCTCATTAACTAAATCATATAGATAGATGATGCATATAGAGATATGATCATTGAACCGACTCATTGGATAATTCCTCATGGTTAGAATTACCATAAACTGTCAATAGGATATTCTCTTGTAGAATGTGATGTAAGAGTTTCCTTTGATTTGAGATCGTCATAGTAATTGACAAGTTATTTATTGTGCTTTGATACCAGACACCTAGGCCCTAGAGCGATAGGTGAAAGGATATTGGGTATGATTAAATGCTTGTAGAATTAGTGATTAATTAAGATGGAATCTGTCAACTCTTGGTAATGAGTTTAAACTCCATGTTGTCATGAATTATAAACGACCAAACTAAGACCTTAGCCTAGACGATTGAATGAAAGAAGAAAATAGTTTCTTATGTTATTCAATGGTCGATTATGTCTGACATGAACACATAGTTGGTCGCCTATTAAGATTTGACAGTTGAATCATATCCTAGGGTGACTTAGAGCTATAAGGACAGGAGGAAATATTACTTTATTCTTCTACTGGTTCTTGAGAGTAAATTGTATACTTCATGCTATGCGATCGTTAAGGAGTGTTACTAGACACCACCCTTGATTAGTATATTGATGTGATCAATTTACTATCGGTTTAGTATTGAACCTATGAGATCACACACTAACGACTGTTCTGATCTTTGCTAAATGATTAATTATTTTATTTGATAATTAAATTAAAGAATTTAATTAGTCAAATAAATTAAAATATTAGTCCATATAAAATATTATTATATTATTTGCTAGCACAGAGGATGTAATTAATATTGTGAACAAATTGAAGTTTTCTATTTGGAATAGAAAATTAAGTTATATCTCTTGGTTGAAATATATATGTAATATTTATTCAATACTCATATTTAACATTTATTTATATATGGGATATATATAAATATTAATAAAGACTACTTGTTAATTCCAATTAGAATTGGACTAACGAAAAAAGTCCATAAAAGACGTCGCCAGCTTCTTACCTATATGGAAAGGGACTGGAATTTTCCATTGAAAATTATGGAAAAGAAGTCCAATTCTAGAATTGGCTATAGTCCACGAAGGACGTTGACGGCAGCAACCCATTTAGAATGGGATTACAATTTTTTTTCTTAATTATTCCATAAAGTTTATTTTGAAACAAACTTTTATCCTAAGTAAATCATTACCTCAACCAAGTAGGAAAAGGGTTTATAGGTGATGCTATATATTAAGGGTGATGGAAAAAATATACCGTGCTAATTCTTCAGAAAAAAAGTCACTTTATGAAAGTGAGTCCAATACAAAGCCAAGAGAGAAAATACAATTACTAGAAAAATATTTTTTGTTCTTCTACCTTTGAGTTGGAATTTTTGAAAAATATTTCATCACAATATTTTTCATTCAATTTGTTCGACGGTTTCATTAATCAAAGAGTTGATTGCAAGAATCGGTCTCGGTGTAGATACGCATAGTGTCTTCGCACAATCGAAGAAATTTGAAACGAGACTCTCTTCACCAGGTACGTCTCAGATTAGATCTTTGATATATAGATAAATTTTAAACACAAAAAGATCTTCCTAGGATTGTTATTGTCTTCCGCTACGTGTTACAAGCACTTGTATGCAATTCTTCGTATTTAACACAAAATAACACACATAAATGGTCAAAACATGAGCAAAATAATATTAAAATACATAAAAATATGCCACAACATCAGATATCCACGTTTTTGGGTGGTTAGGATTGCATATTTTAATGGATGGTCCATAAAGAGATTCTTCCCTTTTAAGTTTGGATGGGATGAATTGGGAGAAAAGTTGAACAAAGCATTTCGGAATATTTACTTATTTTTTTAATTTTTAAGACTTTGGTAATCAAATAAAATTTGTCTTATTAAATCATTAATAATTTGATTTTCATTCGTCTACTACTATTGCATGTAGGATATTCAATTTATTATATTCATTATTTTCATTATCAAATTTTACTTCGTCAAGAGTTTCGTCCAACTCATTATCACGTTCTTAAGAAAAGGATTGCTTGGTAGGGATAGTAATCATTTTCTTACTATCTATGGTTTTTAAGAAAATATCTATGATTTTGGCAATATCTTAATTAAGGGTGGCTGTCCGTGCACTATGACTAGATTGCACGGGAACCACATAAGTCCAAAAAAGTTAAAGACTTCTTCATGTTTGATCCCTTTCCTTGTCCCTCCACCTAGTTATTGTTTTTTCTTTTTTGAAAAATATTTATATTATTTCTTTTACCCATTAGAAAGTTTGAAAAAATAATTTAGGGATCGAGTGATACTTTTGGAAAAGCAAACCCAAAACCACTCTAAGAAATATCTTTCCCAATTCAGACAGTACCAATATTTTCGTCCAAAATAAAAACAACTCTAAAACCAAAACCAAAGCCAAAGCCAAATCAATTTCTAATATAACTGATTCTTGAGTGATTTAAATAAGCTTTTAGCCTTACTTTGTTTCCGAGAGTATTTGAGACTTAAGGCAAAATAATCCAGAATTCTCTAAGTTTTACCTCCGTCTGTCTTTCCTTCTCTCTTTTCAGCCGTCGCTCTTGCCGTGGTATTTGGTAGGACAATTTGTAAGTTCTTGTCCCATGTGATTAATAATACTCTATTTATATATGTTTTTGTTTACTTCCTATATATTTGAGCTTTCGCATGATTTGAGTTTTAATCATGCTCATATTTTATGATTTGAGTTTCTTATTCCATTATTATACCCCTCTTTCACAATTCTGAATCATATTACATTATAAAAAAGAAAATTGCAATTTAACATGGCTTTATTTTTCTCCGTTTCTTTTCTTATTTTCTGCTTCATAGGTCATGGCACTTCAATGCTTCACATGGACTACAGAACTCTTGGGTTCATTATTCAATATCATATGTAAAGATGAAGAAGATCTTGCAGAAACTTTCGGACGTTTGCCAGATTGTCTCATCATTGATGTTCTGAGTAGACTTCCATTAGATTGCCTTGTTAGATTTCAAAGGGATTGTAGGGATTTGAGAGCTTTGATCTCAACACACGATTTTGCCACCGTACATCTCAGTAGAGCTAGACCCATGCTGCTCATACATGATTTATTTCAAGAGTACCAAGAACGGACAACAACTATATGTGTTTGGTACTGAACATCTTAATGGGAAGAATGTGTTCAGGAAACTTCATCTCAGACCTGAGCTTATGATCAATAATAAACGCTGGGAAAAACCCCCAATTCTTCAATACTCTTGTCAAGGAGTTCTTCTGTTTGTTGATCGCATGTGGCCTATTTATTATGCTTTGAACCCGATAACACAAGAGGAAGTAACCATAAAAAATACACCAGTCCCCGGAAAATCATGTGCTCTTTATTTTTGTCCATTAACAAGACAATTCAAACTTCTTTATGCACAGGCACGAGGCAGTTTGTGTCAGTATTTTGTATACATGTTCAAGACACGGACGTGGAGGAAAATCCATTCATCGTCCACCTTCAACTTTTTGCCATATCTTAACTCTCACGCAGTTGTTAATGGAGCATTGCATTGGATCATGTATGCTGATTTTGAAAAAGAAGGGATTCCTCCTTGTGCAAATGGAATCATGGTATTTAGAATGGATAAGGAAGAACTCTCCGCTATGCCTCATCCTGGAAGTGTGTGTACCTCAAAGAAAGTGCATACAACTATGACTCTTTTAGTGAAGGAAAACTGTTTGTCTTTCTGTCACTTGCTTGTCTCTGAGTATGCAGTGGATATATGGATCTTGGAGGACTATAAAATGAGGACATGGAACAAAAGGTACAAGGTTAATCTCTTTGATAAGAAAATTTTTCCTTTTAGTTTGCCTTACACTCGGCCCGGGTCGACATCTATAGACGTGTATTGGTGGATAAAGCTTATTAATATCCAAGGCGGTGAACTTCTCTTTTACTTGTGCGATAGAGGTTTATTTTCTTATAATTTAGATCATAAAACTGTGAAGATATTTGAATTACCGCAACAAAAAGAGTCATATGCTTGTAGGACTTATATAGAGAGCCTGCTGGCAATAACTTAATTCACCTCACATTTTATTCTTATTCTTTATCTTTCTACTTTTGGTGCTTTGTTAAGTTATCAAATACCGTTGTTAGGGGCAGAGGCGGATCTCAGATTTGAGTACAACGGGGCACACTGTCTTTAAATATGCTAATTACTTGCCACAAATTTCGGCTTGCAACTCTTTAAAAACTTAACGATTATAATAATGCATCAACAAAGTCCAAATTCTCAGTCATTGTCGCCGAATCGTTAGATGCTACTACTTTGTCGAAGTAATTGTCGAAGGAGGGAGAAGGATTCGTAGTGTTTTATTTTCAGAAATAGGAGCTACTGTTTGAAGCTTTTGATATTGAGGGAGGGACTTGAAAAACAATAACATTAATTAAATTAAGTTGATTATTAAAAAAAAATGATAATTGAATTTAAAAAGATACAACAAAAAAATCACTTGACTATTAAGTATAAGAATCATTGAAAGCAGTAAAGTAGAAGGACCTAAAACGAAAGAGTTGGGTTTCAATCCCAAGACAACCTGCAAAGCAGGGAGCTTCAACACACACTCATCCAACTTTACTATGCGGCCTTTTGTGATTTTGGGGGCACCAATAAAATATTTAATCGGTCTTTCATGTATATATCTATATACACAAAATATATATACAATAATTTTGTGGAGGCCAACAGGTTCTTGTGACCCCCTACGGCTAATGTAGGTCCGTCCCTGCTTAGTGAAAGTTCAATGTGTTTATACTTTTTTTTGCACTAGAATTGGAAAAACTCTTAATCATTGCGCGTTGACAATTTTTTCTCAAATGTAGTTATACATCGCGCGTTGTATGATTTACGCAATGAAGTGAAATAATATTTGAAAGCATAATACTGATAAGTTTTATTCTACATCATAATGTGCAAATTTATTTTGCAAAGAGCGTAAACTTTTATTTTACTATAAAATAGGGGAACTATGCTATTATATTAATATCATACATGTTGTTGTCTCAAATTCCATAAATTTTGACGCAAATACATAACAAAGTTCATAGTTCAAGATCTGTGGAGAAAAAGATTTGGAGGGCCTTCTTAATACATGAATGTTGAAATAAAATTTAGCAATGTATCTTAAACATTCATTCCAATGTATTAAATACAAAATTAAGACACTCAAACATATTATGAGGTAAAGAATAAAGCTCATTAACAATTGTATGGGGTAAAAAATAATTTTATACTCATTAATTATCATCGTTGACAGTGATCATACTTATGAATTACCATAATAAATAAGTACTACAATAGTAATTGATATGTAAGTATACAACGGTTTATGATAACATGCTTTTGGTATCAAATAAGTGATTAATCTTTTTCATCTCAATGTCTATCACACAAAATGGACATTTATCTCATTTTCTGCAGTTCCACTTATTAGCAGATGTTGGTCTAAGCGGTTTTAATTTTGATGATTGACAAAGGAACACATGCATGAACTAGGTCTATGGACAGTGTACACAGGTCACAGACAGAATCAAGAAAAAGGCATACATGTGAAAGGGATAAGTATAAGTGGTTATATCTGATATTTCCTGAACGAAAATGTTACATAATTGATAAGGAGCATGACTCCTTACTTGAAGAGAACTCTATCCAAGATAAGGAAGGAGTTAGAAGTTGAAGATAACTAGAACTCTTTCACCAGGAAAGAGTATAACATTAAAACTGTAGTTAATCTGATTCTACTAACTCTATGAATATCAGTTTGTTCTCTTCTAACACATACATACAGAAGTAAAAGCACGAATCGAGAGCAAAATAGCAAGGCATTTTGTGAGCAATTCCTGTGAGATTTAAGAGTGTGATCCTGAAGCCTCATGAATCAGATTGAAGAACAAGTTCCATAAAGAGTTTTATGTGTTGTCTTTACTTCTAGTTCATAGTGTAGTATGCGTTTTGAGTTGTACTTTTCAGCTTTCTTAGAAGAAAATTGTACTAGGTATATGAGTTGTATTGTTCAAGTTAGAGTTAACTTGAAGCAGTTGCAACAGCCTGTGGCGTGTTTCCAAAAGGGTTAGGGTTAATCCTTAGGTTTGCAAGAGATTGTAAACCTGAGTTGTATCTTTCAAGTTAGAGTTAACTTGAAGTAGTTGCAACAGCCTGTGGCATGTTGCCACAAAGGTTAGAGTTAATCCTTAGGTTTGCAAGAGTTTGTAAACTTTGTTGTTGGCTCAGAGTTGTAGTGAATTATTTGGAGAAAATCCTACTGGGTAGTAGATCATGATTTTTTTACCTTTTAAACCGGGTATTTTTCACGTAAATATCCTTGTGTTCTTTACTTTCTGCATTATTTATTCCGCAACTGTAGTGTAAGGAACGCATAGAAGAATCAGGTCCTTCGATAATCTAGTGCACACGAAAATTAGGTACCACACAAATCAGCCCCCTCTTGTGTGGTATTAAAGTATAAAACATCAATTGGTATCAAAGCAGGTTATCCTTGAAGAGGCTAACATCTTAGGAATAGATCAAGACGAGTGCATTACCTGAAAACTGTAAAGAGTAATCCACCACTAGGCCACCACTATCCAATGGTTACTACTATTGCCTATGGAAGGAGAGGAGAAGAGATCACTTGAAAATGACTAAAGGATGCTTCAAATATGGAAAAAAGAACCCCATGATCAAGAGCTGTCCTCTATGGGAAGTCGAGTGGAAAAAGGAGACATCTAAAAGAAGAAACAGAAAGAAGGAAAAAGTTCATGATAAGAAGAAATATAACAAAGGACCATCCAAAGTATTGTTTACTACCTGGAAAGAATGTTCAGATGAGGACTTTGATAATGATGATGCTGAACGAGCACTTATAGAAATTCAAGAATCTGAAGATGAACTGATGAAGAATCTGAGATAAGTCTTCTGGACCTAAAGGATAAAAATAAATTCCTTTCTAAAGATAGAGTATCAGAACTTTTGCTAACTTTAATTGATGAATCTAAGAATATAAGTTTTGAAAAATAACAGTTGTCAAAAGAGTGTAACTTTTTAAAAGCATAACGCAAAAACCTGGAAATTAGGGCCTGTGAAATTAAAAAATAAAATACTACTTTGAAGAACCAGGTTCATGCACTTGATACATCTGTTCTAGAACTTAGATCTGAACGATATGAGTACGGATATTACCAGTGCGTCATTGTGGGGCTGAACGATGCCTTCGGCGTCCTCATCGTTGAAACACAAGGTTCCTTCCGGCACGTAATCTCGAGTTCATTTTTCTCTTGTGATGGATACTTTAGTGCACTTTAACATCGGCCCCTGGGGGATGTCAACCCCACCGATGATCATGTTAATGACATGCTGAGATTCCTCCTGCTCGATCTCTCTACTATCGTCCCTATTCCTGAAATGGTTTTTTGCTCTATCGCTCAGGAACTCTAGGAGATGTACGTTGTTGAATAACCGGGCCACCTCCTCTCTCAACTATCCGCAATCTTCTGTTCTATGACCGTGAGTGCCATGATATTTGCACATTAGGTTGGGGTCCCTTAGGGCTAGATCGGACTATAGGGGTCGAGGCCACTTGGTGTCTTTGATGCGTCCGATGGCAGATACGATGGCAGCAACATCAACATTGAAGTTATACTCCGATAACCTTAGAGCCTTCCTCCTTAGGCCCGACGGGCCTATCGAAACTGTTTTTGCTCATGAGTCCCCGGTTATTTTGACTTCGATCGCTTCTCCTCTCACTTTTCACGGGGTTTCACCCAGATCCGTTACCTCTTCGATCCCCGTTGTATGGTTGATAATGAACCCTGCTTGATCTCGGTTCACGATCGATGTCTCTCTTGACCCTGTCAATAGTCCTGACGGGATAAACGGACTCGGAAGGGCCCCCAAGCTGATCATCTTCGACCCGAATTTTTGATTGGTACCGGTTATGTAATGACCCAACCGGTCATTTTGACTTTTAGAACCATGTTCCCCTAAATAAAACTTTCTGAATGTACTTTTAATAATTTATGACTTGCGGGGATGGTTGGTTCAGAATTTGGAAGTGATCGGGTTGAAATCGGAACAATTGGTTCCTTAGTTTGGCTTTAAAAGGCCAAGTTTGACTTCGGTCAACATTTTGAGAAAACGACCCCGGAATTGGGATTTGACGGTTCCAATAGGTTCGTATGATTATTTCGGACTTGGGCGTATGTTCGAATTAGGTTTTGGATAACCCAAGAGCGTTTTAGCGCTTAATAGTGAAAATCAAGTATTTGAAGGTTTAAAGTTCTTTAAATTTGGTTTGGAATAGGTTTTGGAGTAATCGAGGTCCGTTTGAAATTCTGAGTTTGGGAATAACTCCATATAGTGATTTAAGATTTGCACACAAAATTTGGTGTCATTTCGAGTAGTATAAGTATATTTCGGCGCGTTCGGAGTAAGTTGGAAGAATTTTAAATTTCTAAGTTGAATCAATTTGGTTTGGGATATGATTCTTAGATTTGATGTTGTTTTATATGTTCCGAGAGTTCGAGCGAGTCTGTTTTATGATTTCAAACCCGTTGGTATGTTCGGGCGGGCCCCCGAGTGTTAACCGGACGAGGCTCGGACCAATTTTGGAATTTTGAAGAAGAGCTGAAGCCTTCTGCTTCTGGTACATTCGCACCTGCGCTTGGACAGCCGCAAGTGCGACCCTCGTAGATGCGAGTTCTGTCTGCAGAAGCGGAAAGGGAAGGGGCGCAATCAACCGCAAATGTGGATTTTCTTTGCGCACCTGTGAACGCGCAGGTGCGAGGCAACGCGCGCAGATGCGAGAGGGGCAGTCGAGTGAAACTCGCACCTGTAAAGCTTTTACGCAGGTGCGGAAGCCGCAAGTGCAGTACACCTTCCACAGATGTGAAACCACTGCTTGGAAGAATGATTAAAAATTAGGGCTCAGACATTTTGAGCCCATTTTCGGGCAATTTCAGAGCTTTTGAGAGGGGAGTTCAACTAACAACTTGGAGGTAAGTTAATTCTACATACTTTGAGTTAAATACATAGATTATGGGTAGATTATAACTTGTAAATCTTAGAAATCAAAGGTTTAGATGAAAAACCTAGATTTTTATAAAAATAAGATTTTTAATTACGAAAATGGTTATGGAATTGGATAGAAATTATATATTTGAGTTCTTGAGATTATGGATAACATTTTTATCCGAAAATGTCCGGAATCCGGGCACGTGGCACGGGATAAATTTTAGGAATTTTACCATTTTGGGTTGGGTAATTTATTTAATAGCCTAAATTCGAATTATTGAACATGTATTAACTATTTTGTATAACATTTGGATAGTTTCGGATTTTTCGGCATCGAATTGAGAATTTAAGGTGACGTGGTAATCGGAAAGTGGACTTTGAGACAAGGTAAGTCTCTTGTCTAATCTTGTGAGGGAGAATTTACCCCATAGGTGATTAAATTAAATAATTATGCTAAATTGCGGGGGCTACGTACGCATGAGGTGATGAGAGTTCGTGCGTAGCTACTATTTATGCTAAAGTCCGGGTAGTTTAGGACTCAAATCATGAATTACTTGTATAAATTGTATTCTTTGTTTAATTAAAATTATATATATATATTGTGAATTGTTAGGGAAAAATAATAAAAGTTGAAAATCTCATATGCTTAATTTTCTGTTTAAATTAATTAATTGTTAAAAAATATTATTCATCCTCTCGAATTGATATTAATAAATATACTCTCCTTCCGGAGGTACATAAGAAAATATCCTCTTTTCTTGTGGAGCGGGCCGAATGCCTCGGCAGTATAGATGCATCTATGGATTGCGTCGCACGTCCCTCGGCAATGTACACGACACTCTGGATCGGGCCGTACGACCTCGGCAGAAATCATTCCTAATAATAATAATAATTTCTCGATACTTTGCTATTTATTATAGTTGTGAATTTAATTAATAAATTCGAAATTATCGCATTTGAAGGAATTTAATTATTTCTGCTGGTTAAATAAAATTATTGTTAACTCTGTGAATCATGTTGATTTAGATATTCTAGTTTTATTTTAATTATTATTATTGACCCTTAGTGAGTGTCAAAGTCGGCCATCATCGTCTCTATTTCTTCGGGATTAGGCTTGATACTTACTGGGTACACGTTGTTTACGTACTCATACTACACTTGCTGTACTTTTTGTACAGGACCTGAGACAGGTGCTATTGTTGGACTTATCGGCGCGCACCCGCGTTATCCAGAGGCTTAGTGGTGAGTTGCTTTCTGAGCCGTTCTGCAGCAAGTAGCGCCTCTTCTGGGAATTTTATTCTGTCTACTTCATTTCAGACAGTCTTTATAATTTTGTATAATCTACTAGATGCTCATACACTTGTGACACCCGGTCTTGGCACACACACTGGTCAAATTTGGATATGTATTATTTCTTGAATTTACATTAATCGGTATCTTTTCTATTTTCTTTAATATTGCTAGTAAAATAATAAAATTACTTCGAAAATTATTCTGAAAATAATTGATATATGCTTAACTTATTAGCTGGCTTGCCTAGCTGTAGTGTTGGGCTCCATCACGACCTTTAGGTGAAATTGGATCGTGACAACATGGTATCAGAGCACTAGGTTCACGTAGGTCTCACAAGTTATGAGCAGACCTAATAGAATCTTGCGGATCGGTATGGAGACGTCTGTACTTATCTTCGAGAGGCTATAGGGTGTTAGGAAACTACCTTTTTCATATTCTATCGTGCAATTGATGTAGTACTAAATATCTTCTCTTATTCTCTCACAGATGGTGAGAACGCATTCTAATGAGGTTTCAGACCATGGAAGAGCTACTCCCCCAGTTGCTAGAGGCCGAGGGAGGGCTCCAGCCTGTGGTAGAGGGCGAGGACGTCCTAGGACTGTTCAAGTTATGCCGCCAATGGGTCCAGTAGAGAACCTCATTATTGAGGAACAAGATGAGGTGCCTGTGGCAGAGCCAGCTCCGGTGGATTTCACATCTGCACCGGGATTTCAGGATGTCATGGGTCGTATGCTGCGGTTCATGGACACTATGACTTAGGCCGATTTATTTACGGCAGACCCAGCCACATCTCAGGCGGGCGGGGGAGCACAGACTCCGACCGCACAGGCTCATGGGCAGGCAGCTGCTGTATATTAGACCCAGGGTGCACTACCCGTGGGTGGAGCCCAGCCAGTGGCAGCAGCTACACCTGAGCCCAGGCCAGCTGCAGCCGCTGATCCGCAGAAACTATTGGACAGATGGACTAGACTTCATCCTCCAGTCTTTGGGGGTGAGCGACATGAGGATCCCCAGGATTTCATTGATCGGTGCAATGATAGACTGTATAACATGAGGATATTGGAGTCTCATGGGGTTGACTTTGCTACTTTTCAGCTAGAGGGCAGAGCACGTAGATGGTGGAAGTCTTATCTTCTTGGCAGACCAGTAGATTCTCCTCCCATAACTTGGGACACGTTCACCCATATCTTCCTGGATAGATATATTCCACCCTTTTAGAGGGAAGAGTTGCGGTTTCAGTTTGAGCAGCTCCAGCAGGGTCAGATGTTAGTGACCTATTATGAGGCGAGATTCTCTGAGTTATCTCTCCATGCACTTATGATACTCCCTACTGAGGAGGAGAGAGTGCGGAGGTTTGTTGCGGGTTTAAATACTGGCATTCAGGCCACTATGGCTCGAGAGGATGAGATGGATACTTCTTTTGAGCTAGTCATGGAGATAGCCTGGAGGATTGAGGGTGTGCGTCAGCGTAGCCGAGTGTAATGATCCGACCGGTCGTTTTGAGCATTTACGCTCCTTTCAACTATTTGAAGTCTTGAATAACTTTCTACGAGGTATTATGACTTGTGTGAATTGTCGGTTTTGGTTTTAAGGTATTTCAGAGTTAGCTTGGAAGAATGAATTTTCATGTTGGAAGCTTAAGTTGAAATAGTTGACCGGATATTGACTCATGTGTAACGACCCCGTAGAAATTTTGCTAAGGAAATTAAGGTTTTGTGGTGCCGAGGTAGATCAATTAGTACAAAGATTATAGAAATTTCTCGCGGCGAGCTGGCTCGCCACGGCTCGGATGTTTTGGGTTGAACAATGCACCGATATGTAAAGGAAAATTTTTTCCGGAAAAAGGGTCATTTATGCGACCATTATGCGGTCATATTTAGTGAAGATTTGAGGGTCGAGTTAATGTCGGAATTTAGTGAAATTTGATGGTTGGACTTGTGATTGGATGGGCGTTCATATTTTGTAAATTTTGTCTGGTTCCGAGATGTGGGTCCCACTGGCATTTTAGAGTTAATTTCGGATTTTATTGGAAAAACAATTAGTATCTCCTTATGGATTAATTACAATAATTGGTATTGACTGAATCAAATTAATTGTGGCTAGATACAAGGCTTTTGGAGACCAACTCTCGTGGCAAGGGCATAACGGAATAAAGAATTACGTGGTTTGAGGTAAGTAACAGTTTTAAATCTGGTCCTGAGGGTATGAAACCCCGAATTTTATATCAGGTGATTATTTTGGAGGTGACACACATGCTAGGTGACGGGCGTGTGGGCATGCACCAAGGGGATTGTGATTTGGTCTGTCCCGTGGAAACTGTAAAGTCGAATAACTTGTTGATAATTATGTGTTGTGGAAATTCAACTATAAGTCATGTTAGAAACCATGTTTAGGATATATGTTGGTATTGTTGGGACTCACAGAGGTCGTGTACATGTTGAATTATCTGCTTAAATTGTTGTTTGGTACTCAATCACAGTTTACTTGATTAATTTATCTCAGTCTCTATTGTTCATTATTGATGTGTCATATCATTATTGTTTAGGCAGGCTTCATGATTGTTGAGAGCCCGAGAGACTGTAGAGCTGTATGACTGAGTGAGGCCAAGGGCCTGATTGTAAAATATAATACTATAGCACGTGAGTTGGACGTGCAACACGTGAGTTGGCCATGCAGATCCTTATATCATACTATAGCACGTGAGTTGGCCGTGCGGATCCTTATATCATACTATAGCACGTGAGTTGGCCGTGCGGATCCTTATATTATACTATATCACATGAGTTGGCCGTGCGAATCCAGATATTTATATTATGGCACGTGAGTTATCCGTGCAGCACGTGAGTTGTCCGTGCAGATTATAGCGCTTCGGCTGTAGGAGCCCCTCCGGAGTCTGTACACCCCCAGTGAGCGCGGGTACCCATTGAGTGTGAGTGATGAGGGCTGGGAGCCCAACGAGTGATGAGGGCTGGGAGCCCAGTGAGTGATTGTTGTCCTGAGAGGTTGTACTTGATTTTCATTTGTTGTTGCACCTAGTTGCTATCTGTTATTGTTGTGAAATCTCTGAAATATTTTATATATGGATTACATAAGCATGAACTGTATAAAAATTGATTTAACATTAAACTTCCAGATTTGAAAGCATGTCTATTCTTTGCTGGAACTACTTAATATGAACTGTAGATACGTAGCTCGTCACTATCTTCAGTTCTTTATTTATTATTGTTACTTACTAAGTTGGTTGTACTCATACTACACCCTGCACTTCGCGTGCAGATCCAGGTGTTCCCGGTCATAGCGGGTGTTGATTCTCTTGCACAGTTGACGTTTTTGGAGATTCAGAGGTAGCTGCCTTGTTTCGTAGACCTTGTCTCTTCTTCCCTATCTTCTTGTTTATTGTATTCGATCTCAGATTATTATAGAACGTATTTTCCAAACTTTTATTCAGATTAGATGCTCATGTACTCAGTGACACCAGGTTTTGGGAGTGGTTGTATTGGTAATTCTAAGATTTGTGGATTTTATTGAAATATTATATTTTCAAACTTAAGAGAAATTGTGGTTTATTGAGATTTTTGGCTTGCCTAGTATTGAGATAGGCACCATCACGACGGGTGCGATTTTGGGTCGTGATAAGTTAGTATCAGAGCTTTAGGTGACATAGGTCTCATGAGTCATGAGCAGGTTTAGTAGAGTCTTGCGGATCGGTACGGAGACGTCTGTACTTATCTTCGAGAGGCTACAGAACCCTTAGGAAAATTTCACTTTCTTGTATTCTATCGTGCGAAATTGATTTAGCTTGAAACATAACTCTTTGAATTCCTTCCACGCATTTCGTATTTGCATATGAGCGTTTGGTATCAGCGGTGCATCGCCGGCTTGGGATTCTATGAACGAGGTTCAAGATGTGTATTCTGTGTTTTGGTGATGGGCCAGTCTGGAGGACTTGAGGCCAGGTGTAGACCGTAGCTTAGACTCGGTAGCTTCAGTTGTAGCCTGTACATTTGGACTCATATGTCCGGTAATGTCCCTATGAGTGGAATTTGAGGCTCGATGAGCAATGGAATGGCTTTGTGAGTGTATTGAAGGTTCTTTCACATTGTTAAATCGTGGGACAAATTAAATTCTCATGTCTTGTCAATGAGTTTGGACTCAAGAAGAGTAAGTAATTGTGTAATAATTGTGGCTGCGAATGGGAATTTCTAATGTTGATGGCTCAAGAAGGATGATCTTCGAAGAGGATTAGAGCCGGTAACATTTTATTAGTTCAAGTGCGACAGAGATATATTTTGACTTGATGCAACAGTCGGGTAGCAAAGTATGAGGGAAAACATGACGGGAAGTGTTTCGCGGCGGTTGAAGTACTAGCAGGTCAAGTAGGAGAAGTAGAGGTTGAGAAGTTGCTTAAAGGAGATGGTTTAACCGAAGTAAGAGTGACAAATTAGCATATGGATTATGTGGTAGGGTAGTCACGCGCCTTGAGAAAGTGTAGAACGGTTTGGAATCATGATAGAATGTGATATGGCCTACGGACTTTATTTGGAGTGATGGTTACTGTACGAAGAAAGATTGAATATGGAAGAAAGGAGTTTGTTTTGAAATGAAGAGGAATGCGAAGATCTGATTATCGTTTCAAGCGCAATATGACTTGAGTTCAGAAGGTATTGTTGAACTTTCAGTTGATGTCAAATAGGAAAGTACAGACTTATACAAATGGTGGGAGAGCATGAGCTCAGGAGAATTTATTGATTACGTGGTTGTTGCACCCAGTGCAGTGTCGTTGGAATATGTCGGTAAGGAATTCCACAGGTGGATTATTTCTTGTAAGCAGTTAGCGGTGGCGTGATGTTGATGAAGCTTTTGCGAGGAATATTACTTGCTAACCGGTAAGAGGTCGAGTGTGTGACTGTGGCTGGCGATTCAGAATGTTCATGAAAAGCTTAACAAAAGACTTCGAGAAATTTGGCGGGTTAATAGTGCGAGATCTTGGTAATTGAGAAGGAGAAATCCTTGCGGGTTCTAATTTATATAATTGCAGCTTAAGGCTAAGTGAGGGAGTGTGCTATTGACAATTTGGTTTCATGGTTATGTGCTAAATTTTAGGTTTGGTATGAGGCATACTTGTGGATTAGTTATGACTTGCAGAGGTTGAGATCGAGGATGACTCGAGTAAAGGAATTCCTGGATATGGGTTACATTGCACTTTATGAAAACATGAAAATTATGGAATGATTAAATTGTTATTTATAGTGCACACGAAGTATGAATTCAATTGGTCGTGATAAGGCAGGGTTACTTATTTGATTGTTGATTGTGCTAAAGGAGCACATGTATTTCGACCCGTTTGGGGCAGAGTAAATTAGATTTGAGTAGAGTGGATGACTCTCGAGAGGGTTTTAATGGATTCAAAATGTATATGTGGAAATTAAAAAAAATTCGAATTTGTATATCACTAGAATCAGTTGTTTACATTGGATGGTATCAGGACGTGCGGTAATTCTGTTTGACTATGGATTCTATATTTCAGTATAAGAAAGGAAAGAGGAACAATTTTAAATTCGCATAAGGTATTTTCAGAGTGAGTGTTACGGTTGGGGTATTATGGAGGTGCTTAAGAAAAATATAAGAACTTATGGGCATTAGGGCGAAACAATTTTATGTTAGGATGTTTGGTAGTGAGCTTTGGGTAAGGATCGTGTAGTTCTGATAAGGAGAAGTATTAACTTGAGGATATGTCAGAAGAAACTCAAGTAAACAGGACCACTGGGTAGTAGGCGAGACCAGTATGGTAATGGCATGCCCGGCTCTTTTGGGGGTAATTATGATGTGGTGAGACTCTACAGATGTTTTGGTGGCAATATACTTGGGTTTGGTAACCCACGTGGCTTGGTCGAGTTAGACGAATTCAGTTTTGATAGATTGGTTATGTGCAAACAGATTTCAAAGTGTTCTTGAATGTTTCTACCATGGTTTGAACCAGATATTTTCTACTGGTGTGGGAAATCTATTGTGTATTATGAATTCCTCCTGGAAAGAAGCAAGATGAACGCTACGAAATGACCGGGTATGTAATTTGTTGGTTACCCAAAGTTGATAATGAGATTCTCGCGCTTGTCACATGATGACATGATAGATGTGGTGTGTGGTGCGGGATTAAGATTTATATGTACAAGGTGGTAGTTCATTCTTGAAAGGAAGATCACGAATTTTGGACAGAATGGTCAATTTCAGATAATTAGATGAATGTTATAACTGCTCGGTAATCCCTGAGAAGGGTGCGCATTTCAAAAGGAGCATTGTGTTTTGACTTACGGATGTTCATTGGTATTGCAGTACTCACCTGGTTGATAGACTACTGATATTCAAATTATCGCTATATGGCACGGAAGAATTATGAAAGTATTCCTTATGGGAAGATCGTGAATGGAATATGTGTTAGTCATTCTAGTGCTGGAGTTGGGATCAGTTACGGTGATTCATGTGTTTGATGAATTTGGAGACCCAGAGTTCTCATAAGTATATTGTTTTGGGTTGCGGCCTGTTTGATGTGAGTATTTTATTTTAACTCAGTGGAGGCGCTAGTTGCGTTAACTATTTGTGATAGCTATGCGCTATGAGTGCACATATATGTGAGGTTTGAGCCAATGTGCGGGCATTAGAGTAAGTATTCATACTCAGAAGAATGCTTAGGCTATAATATGCCTAGAGTGGGCTGCTAAGTGTAAAGTTATAACGTTTTCCGTATTCATACCTTTGTTGAGAACTATCTGGGCTATATTTGATGTTACAAAGAAGATGATTCCCTGAATAAATGGGGTAGTTACTATTTCCGCGTTAACTTGCCGATTTAGAGTGTGATAGCAGACTTTGCACATGCTTATACTATGGCGTGCTATTTATACCAGTCCAGGAGCATGAGAATCTTATTTCATTATCATATACAAGTGTACTTGTTTAATTGCTCCTGTATGATATGCTGGGACTGGAGGCCTGTGACCATGCCGGGCGATTCATATTACTAGCACGTGAGTTGTCCGTGTCGTGTGTGGAAATTTTATTTCTTTGATAATTTATCTGATTTCATTACTTTCCTTCCTCTACGATAAAAATTACATGAGCAGCGTATTTGAGGAATTGTGTACATGCACCTATGGTTATCCTCTTCATGAAATTGAGGAGTTGGTTGTAACATTGTGGTTGTGGTGGTGCTTGTTGAACTTGCAATATGGTTCTCTTCCTGGAGACATCTCCCATATTTGGGTACACGGATGTCGCAGTGGTGGCTGGAGTTATATTGATGCGGCATGTCCGTGGGATAGTTGTGTTTAATAATATAAGGTCATTGGACCTAGAATGAGTACTATCAGGTTTGAAACGTTATTTTCGGGAGGATAATATTGAAATTCGGCTTAGAAAGTGATTATGGTTCTTGTTGGGGCAAGAGAGCTCCATTACTTGTTGATCTGATAAGGAGCCTTGAAATTTCTGCGTGTTTCATTCATTATCCACATTGTGCGGAAGTTTTAGAACGAGGTTTTGTTTGATATGGGGTTTAATACTATTGCCGGGTTACTTTGGAGTAGTTAATGTGATAGAAAATGGTGTTGCGAGCATATGAGTTGTGTAGTATGTTAAGTGATTATATCTGGGGTTATGGTTCTGGCTCAATACAACTTGTTCAGACTCATACAACATGTTGATCTTGGATTCAGATCTTGAAAAGAAATTCTGAATGTTGGAAATTGAATTCCAAGGTTTATTGGCTAAGGTTGAAGTAATGATTATTTTATTTTATTTTATTTTATTTATTTATGTTGTGTTGTCAGGCCTATACAATTTACACGGAATAGGGTGGCGTGGGATCACCCTGGGTATGTGCGTGGTAAGGTGGAATAGAGATTTGAGGGTTAAGAACAACTCTTGGCATGTTCGAGGACGAACGTATGTTTAAGTGAGGGAGATTGTAACGACCCGACCGGTCGTTTTGAGCATTTACGCTCCTTTCAACTATTTGAAGTCTTGAATAACTTCCTACGTGGTATTATAACTTGTGTGAATTGTCGGTTTTGGTTTTAAGGTATTTCAGAGTTAGCTTGGAAGAATGAATTTTCATATTGGAAGCTTAAGTTAAAATAGTTGACCGGATATTGACTCATGTGTAATGACCCTGGAGAAATTTTGCTAAGGAAATTAAGGTTTTTCTCGGGCTTTTTGGGTTGAACAATGCACCGATGTGTAAAGAAAAAATTTTGCCGGAAAAAGGGTCATTTATGCGACCACTATGCGGTCGCAGAATCACTCAGCGGACCGAATAATGGTCGCAAAGTGGATCAGGAGAGGGGCAAGTATGTAGAAAAATTCGCGACGAATTATGTGACTGCAGATCAATTATGCGGTGCATTATGCGACCGCAGAACAGGTCTGTGGACCACATAATGACCGCATACTGAGGCAGCCTTGCCCAATTCCGGAGGCCACATTTCGCGGCCATTTTGCGAGCAGCGGAAGCGTTATGCGGTCGCATATGCGACCACATAGTGTGTTTCAAGGCTTAATTTTTCTTGTTTTATAAACCCAACCCTATTCTTATAAAACACGATTGGGGGTCATTTTGAAGGGTTTCATCTGATATTTTAGAGAGAAGTGAGAGCATTTTAGAGAGAGAAAGTGAAGACTTAGTCATTTATCCATCAATTTTTGTTCAAGGTTTGAAGATTTCACAAGGATCTTGCTAGGGCTTCAAAGAGGTAATAATTTCTTTCCCCAATTCTTCAATTTCGGGTTTGGAGTAAAGATAGGTGATTAATAGTATAATTCTTGAGTGTAAGAGTATTATTTATACATACCAATAAGGTTGTGAAAGATTGTTAAGTTCAAATGGGTAAAGATTGGTTTGAAAATGGTAGAAATCTTCATAGATTTTAATTGAAGATTTGAGGGTCGAGTTGATGTCAGAATTTAGTAAAATTTATATGGTTGGACTCGTGGTTGGATGGGCATTCATATTTTGTAACTTTTGTCGGGTTCCAAGACATGGGTCCCATGGGCGATTTTTGAGTTAATTTCGGATTTTATTGGAAAAGAAATTAGTATCTCCTTATGGAATTAATTACAAAAATTGGTATTGACTTAATCGAATTAATTGTGGCTATATACGAGTATTTCGAAGATCAACTCTCGTGGCAAGGGCATAACGGAAAAAAGAATTACGCGGTTTGAGGTAAGTAACAGTTTTAAATCTGGTCCTGAGGGTATGAAACCCCGAATTTTGTATCATGTGATTATTTTGGAGGTGATGCACATGCTAGGTGATGGGCGTGTGGGCATGCACCGAAGGGATTGTGATTTGGTCCGTCCCATGAAAACTGTAAAGTCGAATAACTTGTTGATAATTATGTGTTGTGAAAATTATGTGTTGTGAAAATTCGGCTATAAGTCATGTTAGAAACCATGTTTAGGATATATGTTGGTATTGTTGGGACCCACAGAGGTCGTGTACATGTTGAATTATCTGCTAAAATTATTGTTTTGTACTCAGTCACAGTTTACTTGATTAATTTGTCTTAGTCTCTATTATTCATTATTGATGTGTCATATCATTATTGTTTGGGCTGATTTCATGATTGTTGAGAGCCCGAGAGACTGTAGAGCTTTATGACTGAGTGAGGCCGAGGGCTTGATTGTGAAATATTATACTATAGCACGTGAGTTGGCCGTACAGATCCTTATATCATACTATAGCACGTGAGTTGGCCGTGCAGATCCTTATATCATACTATAGCACGTGCGTTGGTTGTGTGGATCCTTATATTATACTATAGCACGTGAGTTGGTCGTGTGGATCCTTATATTATACTATAGCACGTGAGTTGGCCGTGCATCACGTGAGTTGGCCGTGCGGATCCAGATATTTATATTATGGCACATGAGTTGTCCGTGCAGCACGTGAGTTGTCAGTGCAGATTATAGAGCTTGGGCTATAGGAGCCCTTCCGGAGTCTGTACACTTCCAGTGAGCGCGGGTACCCATTGAGTGTGAGTGATGCGGGCTGGGAGCCCAATGAGTGATGAAGGCTGGGAGCCCAATGAGTGATTTTTGTCCTGAGGGGTTGTACTTGATTTCCATTTGCTGTTGCACCTAGTTGCTATCTGTTATTGTTGTGAAATCTCTGAAAGATTTTATATATGGATTACATGAACATGAACTGTATAAAAATTGATTTGACATTAAACTGCCAGATTTAAAAGCATGTCTATTCTTTGTTGGAACTACTGAATATGAACTGTAGCTGCGTAGCTCGTCACTATCTTCAGTTCTTTATTTATTATTGTTACTTACTGAGTTGGTTGTACTCATACTACATCCTGCACTTCGTGTGTAGATCCAGGTATTCCCGATCATAGCGGGTGTTGATTCTCTCGCACAGTTGACGTTTTTGGAGATTCAGAGGTAGTTGCCGTGTTTCGCAGACCTTGTCTCTTCTTCCCTATCTCCTTGTTTATTGTATTCGGTCTCAGACTATTATAGACCGTATTTTCCAGAATTGTATTCAAATTAGATGCTCATGTACTCAGTGACACCAAGTTTTGGGAGTGGTTGTATCGGTAATTGTAAGATTTGTGGATTTTATTGAAATATTATATTTTCAAACTTAAGAAAAATTGTAGTTTATTAAAATTTTAGGCTTGCCTAGTATTGAGATAGGCACCATCACGACGGGTGAGATTTTTGGTTGTGACACCGAGAGCAGGTTATGAGAGATAAGCGGTTTAGGCATTCTGGAGAGTTCAGAGGTTAGTTCGGGAGAGGGCAATCTAGCAGGTCCCCATATCCAGCACCACTGCCTCCTCGGGGTGCTCCAGTGCGATCTTATTTCAGTGCTATACCAGAGAGTTCTTATCGCCCACCAGCTATTCAGGGTTCTTCCGGTGGGTATTCAGGTCACCAGGGCCAGATTCTTAGTCAATATCCCATTGTACCTAAGAGTTGTTACGAATGTGGGGATCCCAGTCACATACGGAGATTCTGCCCTAGACTTCGGGGTAGACCAGTGCAGCAGGGTCAACAGCCTATAATTACCGCACCAGTTGCTCCACCAGTCGTCCGACCACCAAGAGGTCAAGGACAGGTGGGTAGGGGTCGTCCTAGAAGTGGAGGTCAGTCAGTCGGAGGCCAGCCAGTTGGTACTCCAGCTCGGTCCTATGCTTTTCCGGCCAAACCATATGCAGAGGCCTCAGATGCCTTGATTACATGTATTATTTCTGTTTGCGGCAAAGATGCTTCCGTATTATTTGATCCAGGATCTACATATTCCTATGTGTTATCTCTATTTGCTCATTTCCTAGGTGTTTCCCTTGAGTCCTTGAGTACTCCCATTTATGTGTTCACTCCTGTGGGCGATTCTGTTATTGTGAATCAGATCTACCAGTCCTGTATTATTACATTCTGTGGTTATAAAACTAGAGCAGATCTCATATTACTTGAGATGACCGATTTTGAAATTATCCTAGGCATGGACTGGTTATCTCCATATCATGCCATCTTAGATTGCCATGCCAAGACTTTTACCTTGGCTATTCCAGAATTTCCTAGGTTGGAGTGGAAGGGTTCGTCTGTTAGTACATCTAATCTGGTTATTTCTTTTATGAAGGCTCCACACATGGTTGAGAAGGGTTGCTTGGCTTATCTAGCCTATGTTCGAGATACTACTGCAGAGACTCTGACTATTGATTCAGTGCCTGTAGTTCGGGAGTTCTCCGATGTATTTCCTTCAGATCTTCCGGGCATGTCACCTGGTCGTGATATTTATTTCTGTATTGACTTGGCTCCAGATACCCAGCCTATATTTATCCCACCGTATCACATGGCTCTGAAAGAATTTAAAGAATTGAAAGAACAACTTGGGGAGTTACTAGCCAAAGGGTTCGTTAGACCGAGTGTATCGCCTTGCAGTGCACCAGTATCATTTGGGAAGAAGAAGGATGGTACTATACGGATGTGTATCGATTATCGACAATTGATCACTATTAATAACAAGTACCCATTGCTGCGTATTGATGATCTATTTGACCAGTTGCAGGGTGCTAGGGTATTCTCTAAGATCGACTTGAGGTTGGGGTACCATCAGTTTAAGATCCGGGATTCGGATGTTCCGAAGAATACTTTCCGGACTAGATATGGTCATTATGAATTTCTAGTGATGTCCTTCGGTTAACTAATGCCCCGACAGCGTTTATGGATTTGATGAACAAGGTATTCAGGCCATATATTGATTCATTTGTCATTGTCTTCATTGATGACATCTTGATCTACTCGCGCAACAAGGAGGAGCATGAGCAACATATGAGAGTGGTGCTTCAAACGCTACGGGAACAAAAGCTATATGCTAAGTTCTCTAAATATGAGTTTTGGCTAGAGTCTGTAGCATTTTTGGGGCATATTATATCGGGCGAGGGTATTAAGGTTGATCCCAAAAGAATTGAGGCAGTTCAAAATTGGCATCGTCCCACTTCGGCGACTGAGATCAGGAGTTTCCTAGGTTTAGTAGGTTATTTTCGTCGGTTCGTGGAAGGTTTTTCATCTATTGCAGCACCTTTGACCAAATTAACCCAGAAGGGTGTTCCATTCCGATAGTCCAATGATTGTGATGTAAGCTTTCAGAAGCTCAAGACAGCATTGACTACAACACCAGTGTTAGTGTTGCCTTCCGGTTCGGGGATGTATACAGTGTATTGTGACGCTTCACGCGTTGGCTTGGGTTGTGTATTGATGCAGGAAGGGCGAGTTATTGCACATGCTTCACGTCAGTTGAAGCCCCACGAGAAGAATTATCAAGTGCATGATTTGGAGTTAGCTGCGATTCTTCATGCTCTTAAGATTTGGATGTATTATCTTTATGGGGTGTCTTGTGAAGTTTACACTGATCATTGCAGTTTGCAACATTTGTTCAAGAAGAGGGACCTAAATTTGAGGCAGCGCATATGGCTGGAATTACTGAAAGATTATGATATTACTATCCTATATCATCCGGGCAAAGAAAATGTGGTTGCAGACGCCTTGAGTAGAAAGGCGGGGAGTATGGGTAGTTTGGCTTTCATTTCAGCAGAGGAGAGGCCATTAGCTTTGGATATTCAGTCTTTGGCCAACAGACTTGTGCGGCTGCATATTTCAGAGCCCAGCCAAATTTTTGCATGTGTTTTAGCTCAGTCTTCACTATTTGAACAGATCAAGGCTCGCCAGTATGATGATCCATGGTTCTTCAAGAAACAGTACTACGGGGTGGTGCCAACGAAGTTATTATTGGAGCGGATGGTGTTCTGCGACTCCAGGATCGTCTATGTGTTCCTAATGTAGATGGACTGAGGAAAAATATCCTAGAGGAGGCACACAGTTCTCGGTATTCTATTCATCCAGGTGCTACGAAGATGTATCGTGACCTGGGGCAACATTATTGGTGGCGACGAATGAAAAAGGACATAGTTGAATATGTAGCTAGGTGTCTAAATTGCCAACAAGTTAAATATGAGCACCAGAGGCCAGGTGGCCTACTTTAGCAGATGACTATACTAGAGTGGAAATGGGAACACATCACTATGGACTTTGTAGTTGGGTTGCCACGGACCTTGCATAAGTTTGATGCAGTTTGGGTCATTGTTGATAGGTTGACCAAGTCGGCACACTTTATTCCTGTTGTGACTACGTATATTCAGAGAGGTTGGCCCAGATATATATTCAGGAGATATTTCGATTGCACGGTGTGCCAATTTCTATCATATCAGATAGAGGCCCTCAGTTTACTTCACATTTCTGGAGAGCAGTACAGAGTGAATTGGGGACCCGTGTAGAGCTCAACACAACCTTTCATCCGCAGACCGACAGGTAGTCGGAGCGGACAATTCAGATTTTGGAGGATATGCCCAGGGCATGTGTGATTGACTTTGGAGGTCAGTGGGATCATTTCTTACCCTTGGCCGAGTTTGCTTATAATAACAGTTACCAATCCAACATCGAGATGGCTCCATTTGAGGCTTTATATGGTCGGCGATATCGTTCGATCATCGGATGGTTTGAGCCCCGTGAGTCTACGTTATATGGTACTAATTTGGTGAAAGCTGCCATAGAAAAGGTAAAGTTAATTCAGGAGCGACTTCGTACAGCATAGTCTGGACAGAAGAGTTACGTAGATCAGAAAGCGCGTGATTTATCATTTATGGTAGGTGAAAAAGTTCTCTTGAAAGTTTCGCCGATAAAGGGAATCATGAGATTTGGGAAAAAGGGGAAATTGAGCCCAAGATTTATAGGCCCATTTGAGGTGTTGGGACAAGTTGGGGAGGTTGCTTATGAGCTTGACTTGCCTCCCAGTCTATCAGGAGTTCATCCGGTTTTTCATGTATCTATGCTCCGGAAGTATCATGCCGACCTATCATATGTGTTAGACTTCAGCACAATTCAGCTAGATAATAGCTTGGGTTATGAAGAGGAGCCAATTTCCATTGTTGATAAACAGGTTCGCTAGTTGAGGTCCAAGGGGATTTCTATAGTGAAAGTCCAGTAGAGGGGCCAACCAGTCGAGGAAGCAACTTGGGAGGCTGAGAAACACATGCGGAGTAGATATCTACAATTATTCGGCACTCCAGGTAAAATTCTAAACCCGTTCGAGTACGAACGTTTGTTTAAAAGGTGGAGAATGTAATGACCCAACCGGTCATTTTGACTTTTAGAATCCCGTTCCCCTAAATAAAACTTCCCGAATGTGCTTTTAATAATTTATGACTTGTGGGGATGGTTGGATCAGAATTTAGAAGTGATCGGGTTGAAATCGGAACAATTGGTTCCTTAGTTTGGATTTAAAAGGGCAAGTTTGACTTCGGTCAACATTTTGAGAAAAAGATCCCGGAATCGGGATTTGACGGTTCTAATAGGTTTGTATGATCATTTCGGACTTAGGCGTATGTTCGAATCGGGTTTTGGATATCCGGGAGCGTTTTAGCGTTTAATAGTGAAAATTAAGTATTTGAAGGTTTAAAGTTCTTTAAATTTGGTTTGGAATAGGTTTTGGAGTAATCGAGGTCCGTTTGAAATTTTGAGTTTGGGAATAGCTCCGTATAGTGATTTAAGACTTGCACACAAAATTTGGTGTTATTTCGAGTAGTATAAGTATATTTCGGCGCGTTCGGAGTAAGTTGGAAGAATTTAAAATTTCTAAGTTGAATCAATTTGGTTTGGGATATGATTCTTAGATTTGATGTTGTTTTAGACGTTCCGAGAGTTCGATCGAGTCTGTTTTATGATTTCAAACCTGTTGGTATGTTCGGGCGGGGCCCTGAGTGTTAACCGGACGAGGCTCAGACCAATTTTGGAATTTTGAAGAAGAGCTGAAGCCTTCTGCATCTGGTATGTTCGCACCTGCGTGGACAGCCGCAGGTGCGACCCTCGCAGATGCGAGTTCTGTCCGCAGAAACGGAAAGGGAAGGGGGGCAATTGACCGCAGATGCGGATTGTCTTTGCGCATCTGCGAACGCACAGGTGCGAGGCAACGTGCACAGATGCGAGAGGGGGAGTCGAGTGAAAATTGCACCTGCAAGGCTTTTACGCAGGTGCGGTACACCTTCCGTAGATGTGAAACCTCTGCTTGGCAGAATGGTTAAAAATTGGGGCTCAGATATTTTGAGCCCATTTTTCCTCCATTTTCGGGCAATTTCAGAGCTTTTGAGAGGGGAGTTCAACTAACAACTTGGAGGTAAGTTAATTCTACATACTTTGAGTTAAATACATAGACTATGGGTAGATTATAACTTGTAAATCTTAGAAATCAAAGGTTTAGATGAAAAACCTAGATCTTTATAAAAATGAGATTTTTAATCACGAAAATGGTTATGGAATTGGATAGAAATTATATATTTGAGTTCTTGAGATTATGGGTAACGTTTTCATCCGAAAATGTCCAAAATTTGGGCACATGGACCCGGGATGAATTTTAGGAATTTTACCATTTTGGGCTGGGTAATTTATTTAATAGCCTAAATTTGAATTATTGAACATGTATTAATTATTTTGTATAACATTTGGATAGTTTCGAATTTTTCGGCAAATTGAGAATTTAACGTGACATGGTAATCGAAAAGTGGACTTTGAGACAAGGTAAGTCTCTTGTCTAATATTGTGAGGGAGAATTTACCCCATAGGTGATTAAATTAAATAATTGTGCTAAATTGCGAAGGCTACGTATGCACGAGGTGACGAGAGTTCGTGCGTAGCTACTATTTATGCTAAAGTCCGGGTAGTTTAGGACTCAAATCATGAATTACTTGTGTAAATTGTATTCTTTGTTAAAGCATGAATTACTTGTGTAAATTGTATCTGTTATTTAATTAAATTATTTGGTATATATTGTGAATTGTTAGGGAAAAATATTAAAAGATGAAAATCTCATATGCTTAATTTTCTGTTTAAATTAATTAATTATTAAAAGAAATTGTTCATCCTCTCGAATTGATCTTATATAAATATACTCTCCTTCTGGAGGTACATAAAAAAATATCCTCCTTTCTTGTGGAGCGGGCCGAATGCCTCGGCATGATAGATTCATCTATGGATCGTGCCGCACATCCCTCGGCAATAAACACAACACTCTGGATCGGGCCGTACGACCTCGGCAGAAATCGTGCCTAATAATAATAATAATAATTACTCGATACTTTGATAGTTTATTGCAGCTTTTGAAGCTAATTGAATAAATTGGAAATTGTCGCTTTTGAATGAATTTAATTATTTATGCTGGTTAAATAAAATTATTGTTAACTCTGTGAATCATGTTGATTTATATATTCTAGTTTTATTTCAATTATTATTATTGACCTTTGTGAGTGTCAAAGTCGGCCATCTCGTCTCTACCTCTTCGAGATTGGGCTTGATACTTACTGGGTACACATTGTTTACGTACTCATGCTGCACCTGCTGCACTTTTTGTGCAGGACCTGAGACAGGTGCTATTGTTGGACCTATCGGCGTGCACCCGCGTTATCCAGAGGATTAGTGGTGAGCTGCTTTCTGAGCCGTTCTGCAGCAACTAGTGCCTCTTATGAGAATTTTATTTTGTCTATTTCATTTCAGATAGTCTTTATAATTTTGTATAATCTACTAGATGCTCATACACTTGTGACACCAGGTCTTGGCACACACACTGGTAGAATTTGAATTTGTATTATTTCTTGAATTTACATTGATTGGTAATCTTTTCTATTTTCTTTAATATTGCTAGTAAAATAATAAAATTACTTAGAAAATTATTCTGAAAATAATTGATATATGTTTAACTTATTAGTTGGCTTGCCTAGCTGTAGTCTTGGGCGTCATCACGACCTTTAGGTGAAATTGGGTCGTGACAGGTTATGTACGTCGGCCCAAGTTATAGGCGTATATTCTATCAGATTTTGTTTCAGCTGCTGTGAAGCCAATGAGCTTCGAATATTGAGTCCTTGGGTGAAGGCCGGAACAGCTAAATTCGTTCGCGAGCGGAGGCAGTCCATCCATTCCACTTGAAACCGGGACACGAATTCTCTAAGCATCTCATTATCTCTCTGTTTCACTTTGAAGAGGTCCAACTTTCTGGTCTCGACCTTGATGGCCCCAGCATGTGATTTGACGAAGGAGTCTGCAAGCATGGCAAACGAGCCTATAGAAATAGGGGGTAGGTTGTGATACTATATCATAGCAGGTTAGACTCGATCTCATCATCCTCAAAGTCGTTCCCTTTGATGGCACACGTGTAGGAGGTCACATGCTCATTCGAGTCGGTTGTTTCGTTGTACTTATGGATCTCAGGCAAACAGAACTTCTTAGGGATTGGCTTTGGAGCTGCGCTCGGAGGGAAAAGTTTTTGAAAGAACTTCTTGGAATCCCGGCCCTTCAATACCGGTGGTACTCCTGGGATCTGATCGACCCTAGAATTGTAGGTTTTCATTTTTTTGTCATTGGTTTCGATTTTCTTTTCTCCCGATTCTACTCGTTTTGTCAGCTCCTCGAGCATCTTTATGATCTCGGGATTAGTCCCGAGTTTAGCTTTATTTGGCCTCTGTGACTGGTTTATTTCTGCGGGTGACTTTCCGGGATGGCTCGGGCTTAACCTTGCTCGGGGCGCGACTTTGGTTCTGCAACTGGGCTATCTCTGCCTGTTGAGCTTGTAGCATTTCGAAGATCACTCGCAAGTTGATCCCATCACCTTCATTGTCGCGCGCATTTTGGGGAATCGATCAGACTCCCCCGCAGATGCTGTTCTCGAGATCAGTAGGCAAATTGGCATTGATGGCCACGTGCGAGCTAGCGTCGATTGGGTCCGCAACTGGAACCCCGATGGGATCGACAGGTGGCACCTCGTTACTGGGTACCATATTGTTGTTCTCGCAATGGTGACCGGACTCAACATCCACATCTAGAGGTGCAGATTGGTAGTTCGATATTTTTAACTTTGACGTGAAATTAAAGACACTTCAAAGAACAAGTGTAAAATAGGGTGCGTTATAAAAGTTTGTATCAAATAGCCACTATTATCTTTAGCCTCACGGTGGGCGCAAATTGTTTACCCCCAAAATCGGATAACAATTAAATTTGTAAGTAGTTTTAAGGATACGCAGGTTGATTTGATACAAAGTGATAAATAGAGTTAGATCGAACAAAAAAAGATGAAATAAATTCAAACCACACGAGGAGGATAGTTCCAGCCTTAGTGAAATATTTATCCTCGATCCGGGCTCGCAATGACCAGCACTGATGAACAAGAAAAAGAGCTAATAATAGAGAAAATAATAATATATTGCTTTGGAATGCGTGCTTCAATGTCCCTCATGAATTATTAGACTCCTCTTTATATAGTAGGGGAATCGTACTCTAGGTACAATTCCACAAAAGGTAAAAAAATCTTCTGTTTAACTCATTGCCGGTTCTTCATCAATAAGTGCCAAGATTTACGCCGTGATATCCGGCCGGTCATGGATATTACGGCCTTCTATTAGACGTGCTTGATTTCTTGACAGTTTTTTTTGAGGTCGCTCAAGGCTAGGACCGATCCCGGACCATGACCCCGATATTCCCGAGGGTGGGCGTCATGCCTCCAATGGCCAGCACCGATGAACAAGAAAAAGAGCTAATAACAACGAAATAATAATATATTTCTTTGGAATGCACATTTCAATGTCCCTCATGAATTATGACCCCCCTTTATATAGTAGGAGAATCCTATTCTAGGTACAATTGCAAAAAAGATAAAAAAAAAATCTTCTGTTTAACTGATTGTCGGTTCTTCATCGATACGTGTCGAGATTCACGCCGTGTTATCCGGCCGGTCGTGGATATTACGGCCTTCTGTTGGTCGTGCTTGATTGCCCGACAGTATTCTTCGAAGTTGCTCAGGGCTAGGACCGATCCAGAACCATGACCCCGATATTTTCGAGGGCGGGCGTCATTCGTCCGGACTCTGACTCGACGAGGCCCTTGCCTCGATTTCGGTCCCATGCCATCATGTCTCGAGCTTGACTTATCTTATGGGAGATCTTGGTGTACCATGAGCCCGGATCCACCTGTATAAAAAGCTTAATGTTGTTGCTCTATTATTTACAGTTTGTATAGATTCGTGCATGAGTTTCCTTAAACAAAGCTATTTGATAATCGATCATGTAAACGAGCATTAAGGAAGTCTTATTCGGCTGCCTTTTTTCTTTATTTTATTTTTTGTGCATTTTAGAGTAAGCTTCTTTATTCAGATAAATTAGTATCAAATCAAAGGGTCCACCCATGTGGGCTAATTTCTATCGCTTACTCTTTTCGTTCAACATGAATCAAAAGTAACAAGTGTGACTATGTCTTATATCAGCATGAATAAAAAAGAAGTCTGCTCGTCTCTTTTTAAACAAGAATGATAAAAAAGCAGCAGAAACATCCAATAAGATATAATCCAATAAGATATAATCCCACCATTTTCTTTGTATCTTTTCCAATTTGATTGTCTAAATTAAATTAAAAGTTGAGAGAAGTGTTATATCTGTCTTTAATTGTGCCAAACTAGCCCAAGAATATTATCTTAACATGATGTGATATTATCCCAAAATCTTCACACAATTTAGCATATTCCAACGTACGCTTTGTAAGTAATTTCTTTTTCTTATTAACTTTTTATATAGTATTTTTGTTCGCACGCCCAATACCTCATAGTTACAAAATTGCCAATGCCATTTATCAAATTTATAGGTGGGTAGTACAGCATAAAGAAAAGTTGGTACAATATGCATTAAAGCGCGGGGACATTGGAATGGATTAGCCATATCCATTAAATTCTAGTAGGCAGTAGAAAGTTTTGATAGGTCTACTCTGAGGTTCCCAAAAAGAAATTAATCTTTGGTGAAAAAGGTAATACGCAACGTCTGCATGAGTTGTATATGTTCACGATTTATGGAACAGAACACGAGCCCGCAAAATAGCTTCTGGTTTAGAAGAAGAGCAATTAATTGATTTTTTAATTTCTAAGTTGTCCTCCATCAGTGAGTGTACTGTGTTTTTAGTGCGAATTGAAATCTTGCTGCACTTTCTGAAGCTACAAATGATGCTTGAATAGTTAGCACATCCCAGACCATTCCTGAAAGAATTAATTTTTCTTTTCATGCTTCATCCAATATTTTAGTAAGTCTCCACGTTTATTTTTATCATAGACATTTAGCTCCAAACCTTATAGTATATGGTTATTATAGCTTCTGGTTTAGAGGTAGAGCAATTAATTGATTTTTTAATTTGTTGGTCATTGTACGTAGATTCCAGTGGCAAATTAGCGGCAACCCAATTCCTCTTCTTAAAACCTTGCAACAATAAAATTTCATATCTTTAATTAGTTGGCGATCACTTTAGAACAAGATTCTTGTAGGCTCTTTATCTTTAATTAGTTGCAAATCTAATCTACTCTACTTGATCGCAGGAAATCAGGATGACAATGCTATCAAAAGGAAATAAGATCAAGTACACATGATGTGGGGAAGCCAATTCGTAAATTAAGGAGAGTTATGGAAAAAGGAATTTTGGTGATTGATAAATCAAGCCAAGTCGCAAATCACTCCTTTAACCAGGAACACAAAAGGAAAGAGATCAGTGAATCCAGTGCGTCTTGTAAGCGGGATTCAGAGGCAACCCTTGGGTCAAATCTTTTAGAATATTCTTGCCTCAATCAATGGTCAATCTGCAACGGCTAGTACAAAAAGAAGATTACAAAATCTCAAGACTCTCATATAAGAAGGCTGTAAGACACTAGAAGAGGAAGACACGCAACTTAATACTTGTTTCTCTATCTTTCTAGTTTTTAGTATAAACACTGTATTTTTGAGTTTACAAGTGTCACAAAAGATAGGAAGAGTTAGAAAATTAAACAAGAGTTGTGTCCAGTTTAGACAAACACTATTGCTGAATATCGTTAGTAGTGAACAAACAAAAATCACTACTCTTGTAACGACTTATTATTAAAGATCTAAGAGAACCCTTGTGACCCAAGGAAACTGGATGTAGGTACCACACCGGCACTGAACCAGTATAAAACTCCTGTGCCTTTACTGTTTTGATCATGCACAATGTACTTCTGCTGCAAATCGAATCTGCTGGAAAATTTTAGTCGACTAATTCCCTTTTTAGTCAACTAAATTTTTATTTTGTCTACAATTCACCCCTCCCTCTTATACTTTCAATTAGTATTAGAGCAAAGATTCACAAGTATTGCTTAACAACAAGTGAGAAAAAGATCATGGCATCAAACACAGTCGTTGGAGCACTATTCCAATAAGGAACCTCTCAGGTAAGACCATCCTACTTTAACAGCCAACACTTCTCACACTGAAAAGTGCATATGGAAACCTACACTATGTCATACGATATTAAAGTATGGCGTGTGATCAAAAAGGAAAATCTTCCAATTCTACCAAGGAAAGATAAAGACGGTGAGATCATAATAATCCGATCCTCTTGATTTAGATGATTACACTAAAGAACAAGCAACCGTTATTCAAGTGAATGCTAAGACTAAGAATCTGCTGTACAATTCCATAAGTGGAGAAGAGTATGAAAAGATATCAAGCTGTGAAACTGCGAAAGAAATGTGGGACAAGTTAGAAGTCACATATAAAGGAACAAATAAAGTGAAAGAAATAAGGATAAATCTCCTGGTTCGTGACTATGAATTATTTCAAATGAAAGATGGAGAATCGGTGGAAGAAATGTTCTCTCGATTCAGCTAAATTCTTCGATATTTGAAATCTTTTGGTAGACCAATCAAAAGTGAAAAACAGGTCAGGAAAATACTAAGAAGTCTACCCACCATTTGGCAACCCAAAGTTATTGCTATGGAATATCGGGATCTTGACAAGATATCATATGATGAACTTAGAGGTGATCTAATTGCTTTTGAAAAATCTCACTTAGATAGGCAAGTTCATCAAGAGAAAAGGAAAATAATTGCATTTAAAGTACCTGTGGCTGAAAACATAGCTATGCTCTCTAAAGTTGTAACAAGCATGATGAGGAAAAACAGAAAAAGTTCAAGAGGAAACCAAATTTCAGAAAGGGAAAGATGGGAAATGAAAATAAAAAAAATTATGGAAGATACTATGAATTTGGAAAACACGGACACATTCAAGCAGAATGCCCTAAACTGAAAAAGAAACTCAATAGAAATTTCCAATTGAAGAAGTCATTTGGAGCACGGAGTGATGAAGAAGAATCTGATCATGATGAAATTGCTAACATGTATTTCATGGCCATCAAAGAAGACAGTGATGAAGATTCGAGTGACCTTGGCCTCCTGGCAGATGAAGGAATAAGCGAGGAACACCGCAAGAAGAATCGAAAAGGGAAATGGTATCTCGATAGCGCGTGTTCCAGACACATGACAGGTAACAAACAACTATTCAAATCCGTCATAAGCTTCATGGTGGATAAGTCACTTTTGGAGACAAATCAAAATGAAATATAATTGGAGTTGGAAAAGCCCATCTCAGCTCATCATGTGATGTAGACGAAGTCTACTTGGTGACAATCTACCCAACATCAGTCAACTATGCGACAATGACTATGAGGTTCATTTTAAAAAGCATGGTTGGTTCATTGAAGATGAATTAGGTAAAACCATTCTATCTGGTAATAGAGAGAGAAATGTTTATACTCTCAGTAATACTGATAGTCTAGGAAATTAAATTTGTCTAGCTTCTATTATTGATGATCCTTGGGTATGCCATAGAAAGCTTGGCCATGCTAGCATGCATACAATTCAAAAACTTTCCAAACACGATCTTGTCATTGGTCTTCCAAAACTAGATTTTTCAAAAGATCAAATTTGTGATGCATGTCAGCTTGGAAAGCAAACTCGTTCCTCTTTTAAAGTAAAAAACATAGTCTCTACTACAAAACCTCATTAACCTTTGCATATGGACCTCTTTGGCCCAACCATAACTACTAACATTAGTGAAAAATATGCTTTTGTTATAGAAGATGACTTTTCTCGATTTACTTGGGTTATTTTTCTGAGTCATAAAGATGAAGCAATAAGGAATTTTGAAGTCTTTTGCAAGAAGGTACAACGGGAAAAGGGATATTATATCTCTGCCATAAGGAGTGATCATGGAGGAGAATTTGAAAGCAAAGCTTTTGCAACTTTCTGCAATGATCAAGGAATTTCTCACACCTTCTCTTCCCCAAGATCACCTCAATAAAAGGAACTGGTAGAACGCAAAAATAGAACCTTGCAAGATATGGCAAGAACTATAATTGTGGAAAACTCTCTTCCACGCCACTTCTGGGCAGAAGCTGTAAGTACCGCATGTCACATCATTAACAGATACCTGATTCGACCTATTCTTAAAAAGACTCCACATGAGCTATGGAATGGTAAAAGACCCAATATCAGTTACTTTCATCCATTTGGCTGCAAATGCTTTATCCACAATAATAGAAAAGACAACCTTGGTAAGTTTGATCCAAAAAGCAACGAAGGTATTTTTTTTGGATACTCTCCCTCAAGTAGAGCATATAGAGTTTTTAATAAAAGAACCTTATCTATTGAGAAATCCGTTTTTGTGGATACTAACCCTCGATCAAGGAATGAAAAACTTTCTGAAGATGGAGAAATTTCCATTGTCCCAAATTCTGTTCTTATAGGGAAGGATATTCACGATGAGGTGACTAATCATCAGCATCAGTCGATTGGTTGCCACATGGAAAACCAGGAATCACCTACAACTGAATTATCAACTCCCATTGAAAAGGAGACAGCCTCAGTTGTCCCAAATGAATGGAAAAGTGAACCTGGATATCCCCGTAAGTTCATTATAGGAAATCCACAGGAAGGTATTACCACCAGAAGATCTCAGAAGCTCAATTCTCACATGGATTTAATATCTCAACCTGAGTAAAAAAAGGTTGATGAAGATCTCAAGGATGACAATTAGGTGCCATGACAGAAGAACTTGATCAATTTGAAAGAAATAAAGTATGGAACTTTGTTCCAAAACCTCTTGATGCATCAATTGTCGGAACTAAATTGCAAGAAGGAATTGACTATGATGAACCTTTGCTACTGTGGCAAGGTTAGAATCCATTCGAATATTACTTGCCTTTGCTACTCATAAAAGGTTCACACTATTTCGGATGGATGTAAAAAATGCCCTTTTAAATGGATATATTTTTGAAGAAGTGTATGTGAAACAACCTCCTGGGTTTGTAAAGAACAGTCTCCCAAATCTTGTCTTCAAGTAATCAAAGGCCTTATACGGACTCAAACAAGCCCTCGAGTCTGGTATGAAAGACTAAACCCTTTTCTGTTAAATCATGGCTTCAAATAAGGTAATATTGATAGAACTCTATTTATTAAATATTCAAATTAAGGTAATATTATTACTCAAATTTATATAGATGATATTATTTTTGGAAGTTCTAACTATGTGTTATGTGAGGAATTTGCTCATACTATGAAAAGAGAATTCGAAATGAGCATGATGGGACAGCTGAATTTCTTCCTTAGGTTACAAATCAAGCAATCTTCTAAAGAAATTTTCATTAGCCAAACCAAATATACAAAGGAGCTTATTAAAAAGTTTCGTATGGAGAATGCAAGCCTAGTGGAACTCCAATGAGTCAGTCAACAATTCTTGAAGAAGACAAAGACGGGAAAAGTATCGATGAAACTATGTACAGGGGAATGGTTGGATCCCTTATATATATCTCATGACTAGTCGATCAGATATAATGTTTAGTGTTTATAAGTACGCAAGATTTCAGTCGGCCCCAAAGGAATCTCATTTGACTGTGGTAAAACATACCTATTAGATATCTTATTAGGACCACTGAATTTGGTTTATGGTATCCTCATTCTAATAATTTTGTTCTAAAAGGCTTTTCAGATGCAGACTTTGCAGGTGATAGGATTGACAGGAAAAGCCCTAGTGGCACTTGCCAACTACTGAGAAATGCACTAATTTCATGGCATAACAAGAAATAAATTGTGTTGCATTGTCAACTACTGAAGTAGAGTATTTAGTTGTTGGAAGCTGTTGCACTCAAATTCTCTGGATTATGCATCGACTTCTTAACTATGATCTCAATCTTACTGCTACTCCTATTTTATGTGATAGCACGAGTGTTATTTGTCTATCAAAAGATTTTGTGCATCATTCCAGGGCGAAGCATATAGAAATTACGCATCATTTTATTTGTGATCATGTTGCTAAAGGTGATATAGTGTTAGAATTTATTAATACTGGCTCTCATCTTGCTGATATTTTTACAAAACCTCTTTTGGAAGAATATTTTTGCCTACTGAGCAGTAAGATTGGAATCCTGTCTATTGCTTGAAAAATCTTTTAATATTTGTAAAATATTTTACTTCCTTTTATAAGTTTGCTTAATTAATATGCTTCATTAATTTGATGTGAGTGCAATTATTACTTTCCAATAGTGCCGCCGAAGCAACTCTTCAAAAATGTCACTTCAATCTATTCCTAACCCTTCCTTTAACCAATGCAACCATTCAATCTCCCAAGCGGCTAAATAAGTACCCCTTCTTCTCTCATTCTTTCTCACCTCTCACCAAACTCATCTACCATGGCTAAGAAAAATCACTCATATTCCACTGTCACAAGACGAAGCAGACGATTTCAAAAGACTCAAAATCCTAAAAAAAAATATTAACCTTGAGTCATCCCTTGACTTAGACCCTCTCAAAACTGATAATGAGAGTAATAACTCGTCGGAGGATCAAACGCTAAGCCAGAAAAAAGCCGGGAAGAGACCCATGGATCAAACCTCCAAAAGACTTGCATGCAAGAAAGGGGAAGGTGCAAAGCACTGATTTTGGGACTGGGGACAAATTGAACTTTTACGGTCCAACTGAAAAATCGAGGTTTGAACCCTATAAGTCAAAATATATGGCTTATGGACGCACTGTAAGTCTATCTCTTATGAAGGATGTTCAATGTGATGTTGTTTCAATTTTTGACTTTCAACGCCTTTCTCCTCTGTTTGATACTGTTGGAAATACTGTATGTGAAGAACCTGTGCGAATGTTCTATGCAAATCTGTTTGTGAATGACAAAGATGACTTGGAGTCAATAGTTCTAGGTACTCATATTATTCTTGATGCACATCAATTTGAGAAATATTTTTTGCTAAGTTTCATGGTTATGATATGTTTGTTAGAGTAATGCAGAGCAGCAACTCAGGGGGAGCAACATTAGCATCAAAATTCAGGTGTGCACAAAATCAGGAGGAGCCTTCACTAAAAGGGAAGTGTGCTCTGTTTACTCCTTTTGATTGTCATCATAAAAAAAGGGAGAGATTATTAAACCTAAGTTTTAATGATGACAATAGTGCAAATCTAATCTACTCTACTTGATTGTAGGAAATTAGGATGATAATGGTATCAAAAGGAAATAAGATCAAGTGCAGCTGATATGGGGAAGCCAGTTCCTAAATTAAGGAGAGTTATGGAAAAAGGAATCAGAAGATTCTTGTGATTGATAAATCAAGCCAAGTCGCAAATCACTCCTTTAATCAGGAACGCGAAAAGGAAAGAGGTCTTTGAATCCAACCATCTTGTAAGCGGGATTCAAAGGCAACCCTTGGGTCAAATCTCTTAGAATATTTTTGCCTCAATCAATGGTCAATCTACAACGACTAATTCAAAAAGAAGATTACAAGATCTCAAGACTCTCATAAGAAGGCTGGAAGACAGAAGAAGAATCAAACAACTTAATACCTGTTTCTATATCTTTCTAGTTCGTAGTACAAATAATGTATTCTTGAGTTTACAAGTGTCACGAAAGATAGGAAGAGTTAGGACACAAAGCAAGAATTGTGTCAAGTGTAAACAAATACTATTGCTGAATATCGTTAGTGGTGAACGAACTAAAACCACTACTCTTGCAAAGACTCATTATTAAAGATCTAAGAGAACTTTTGTGACCTAAGGGAACTGGATGTAGGTACCATACCGGTACTGAACCAGTATAAAACTCATGTGCCTTTACTATTTTAATCCTGCACAATTTACTTCTGCTGAAAATCGAATCTGCTAGAAATGTTTATTGGACTAATTCCCTTTTTAGTCAACTAAATTTTTAATTTGGCTATAATTCACCACCTCTTGTACTTTCTGTTTCAATGTTGTTTATAGCCTACCATCTTTATCATAGATTGATTATATGATTTCTTCAACAGCTAGCAATACGTCAGCCAAATAGTAGTATTAATTTAGCAATAGCCGAGTGATTGTAATTGTATATACATAATGTTGTAGTATTTTTTTAGGTACTCGACTACATAGATCTATGGTTCAGTCATGCCTAGTGTCATGCAGGTTATTATTAGTGGCCAAAATCCACATAAACTTCAAGGGTAAAAAGTATCCGACTAGTTTGATTGCTTCCAGAAAGCATATCAGTAAGGAAACTTTGAGAACACAGTAATACCGCGAACAGTTGAAACCATGGAATATGTTTTGAACTTAGAAGTTCAGCTATTATAGATCACCTCAAGTCAGAACTGGGGACTGTATATCAAACCCTATAGAAATAAGAAGTATAAATTAGTCACATGTATTGGCAGTTCGTTTATTTGGCAAATGTAATTTTCTTGCTTGTTAAATGTACTGTTGAAAATAGAAGAAATAAATAAAAGTACTTTTGCCTTTATCTCTTATTTCTTGTCCAAGAGACGTGGTGTTTCTTTTATTTGAATGATGTTTAAAAATCAAACATAAGTGCCGGGATGAACATGAGACATCCTCTTCAAGAGCACCGTAAATATAAAGGCTCTCTCTTATGAAACCTTTCTAGTTAAAGGTTAAAAATCGGAAGCATAAATACCTCGTAATAAAGTTAATTGGAGGCAAAAATTCCTGGAATTTATCAATAAAAAAGCATAGATAAAAATAATATCTTTTGCTAACTAAAAACTCCAAGAAGTCAAGGAAGAAAGGTATCTTTCGTTTCAGAATTTTGGGCCCAGAAGCGAGTCCAGAATAGTTACAAAGTTGCTAAAATAATTACTTTATAAAATACATCAATCTGCTTCATTAGCAGAGGTTGAAGATTGAGAAGCTTCTTCTTTATCTTTTTTGAGTCGAAGATTGCTCATATTCGGTCTCAACGCCTTTCCCTTCTTCACCTTCTTCTTTAAATTATGAGGATTCAGAGTAAGTTTTCGAAGAGCTTAAAAGAGCGAGTTGGGCAGGAATGTTCTCGAAGAAAGTCATTTCCAAAGCAAGAGCTTCAGCAATGTAGTCATCTATATTTGCAATGCCATTTTCGGCATCCTCTAGAGTCTTTCTTCGCATGCTGTAAAAAATGAGTTTTTTTTAAGCAAGAAGGAATTCTCTTGAGCTCAGAATCTTGCTCGGAATTCTTGGATTTCAGACTGCAGTTGCTCGATTTCAACCTTTAAGATCTTGTTGGTCTTCAATAGGTCAAAACTAGTTTTTGCATGTTCCTGATTTTGCTCCATGACCTTTCGGAGCCTTTCCTAAATTTTGGCCCTTTTCTCTTCGGCCTTAGTAGATTTTTTAGTCTTGAAGCACAAGTCAGCTTCTAGGTTGCTGTTCATTTCCATGGAAGCAGACTCCATTCAGCAGCCGAAATAACAGCAACCTGCAACTCAACCCATTTAACCGTCAACTCAGCAAGCTCGGAGTAGCTGAGTGGCTTTTAATGAGCCATGTTTTCTTGATCTGTTTGCTCCAGCCGGGCCTCGAGTTCTCCCATTTGAGCAAGTTTGGTCTCTAGAACCGAAAAGCGCTCAACAAGTTGATCCCGCTCAGATTGAAATGCTTCCTTGTCAAGTATTATCCTTTGCAAATTCTCAAAGACAAGAAGGTTAGCCTATAAGGTTAATTTAAAAATTATTAGAGATGGTGAACAATAAGTGTAAAGAAGAGGAGAGGAAAATGAAGGGTACTTGAGCAGCAAGATGCATGTTGTTGTTGATTAAACATTCAGTGAAAAGAGCATCTATTTTCCTTCATTCTTCTTTTATAGCAAAAGTTTTCAAGTAATTGGCTACCCAACCGGTTTCGAGATTAAGTGACTTTCATCCAAAACTATAAGGGTAGCACTATGTTTGCTTTTAGGGTTTGGATGGAAACCGGAAAGATATTTTCTATGTTCCCGTGATTGTCACGACTCAAAATCCAACTAGTCGTGATGGCACCTAACCCAACCCGCTAGGCAAGCCAATTAACAACAATCCAATTTAACAGGATTTATTGAGAAAATAAATGATGAAATAACTTAACTTTTTTACACTTCCCAAGGACTGGTAGTACAAGTCATGAGCATCTATGATTTAGAGTTTACAAAGCTGGTATGAAATAAATACATCAACTGTTTGAAATATACATGAACAGATTAATAATTCTAAAGCTATCAAGAACAAGAGGCAGCTATGACCAAAATGCAAGTACATCTTCAATGCCAGCTCCCGCAATACATAGCAATATCATCATCCAAAATTTTGCACGCATGGTGCAGAAGTGTAGTATAAGTACAACATACCCCATGTACTAAATAAGTAACAAATCTAACCTTAGGTTTAAAGTAGTGACGAGCTTGGACAACGGCCAGAGCCCAACACCAACAGCCAGGAACAACTCGTACATTACACATAAAGCAGTACAAGTAATAACTCAAAGATATGATGCTCAACTTGTTCCCAGTTATGGAAAATAAGCATGCTTTTTAGGTATAACAGTAAAAAAAAAAAGCCAAATCATTCATCAAAATCACCAAAATATGAGTATATCAGAAAATCATTATTTTTCCCAAAAACTTTCAACAATAGATATGATGTTTCATTATCAAATGGCATGCGAAAAGTACATCTCTATGCCTACATGTCAATGTGCATCTGAAGTTATGAATATCACAATATCGTACATCATGAGGAAATGCATATCTATGCATGCGTGCCAAGTATGCATGTCAAGTGCAATGCACTACAATGATAAACTCATGTGCTCATGCTCTCGAAGCAGTCAACCTCACTCAGCACGCTCAATCACTCAGTCCTCCCAATCAATCGGCACTCGCACTACGTAGGTACCTGCACTCACTGCTGGTGTGTCAAACTCCGTAGGGGCGGATCATGTCCAAGCACTAATATAAGCCAATCATGGCATGAATCAATAAAACCTGTTGTGGCATATAACCCGATCCCATAAATATCACTCACAATCAGGCCCTCGACCTCAATCAGTCATTATCCTCACCAGTCTCCCAGCCTCACAAATCTCATGTGAATCAGCCCAAACAACAATAATATGATGTAAGACAAATCATAACATAGATTAAGATATGATATGGAATGAATGAGTATGATTTAATATGTAATTGCAATTAAAGTAAATAACTCAACAGCAAAAATGATCTCAGTGGGCCCCAACAGGATAAACATCTAGCCGAAACATGGTTTCTAATATGGATCACAGCTCAATTACTATAGCACGTAGAAATTTCATGGATAGAAACAAGATTAGATCACTACACAGTACCACAAAATCAATCGAGTCATAATTCACACGGTGCACGCCCACATGCCCGTCACCTAGCATGTGCGTCACCTCAACACCAAACACATAACACATATATTCAGTGGTCCATACCCTAAGTACCAAGTTTAGAAGTGTTACTTACCTCGAACAAGCCAAATCCAATACCGAGAAAGCCAAAACAATACTCTAGAAATTCCATCCCGTGCGTACCAACCTCTGAATTGCTCAAAACTAGCCAAAAACAACTCAAGAACAACAAATAATGCCAAAGGCAACAAACCCAATCGATAAAGGTTGAATCTTTAATCAAAAGACCAAAGTCAACCAAAAGATCAAACCCGGGCCTGCACCTCAGAACCCGACAAAACACACAAATCTGACAACCCATTCAATTATGAGTTCAATCATACTAGTTTCACTCAAATCCGACTCTGAATCGATGTTCAAAACTCAAAAATTCACTTTATGAAGTTTTAGACAAAACCCCCCGAAATGTACTTTGAAATCATCAATAAAATGCCAAAAATGAAAATGGATTTATAAAATATAACCAAAACCGAGTATAGAACACTTACCCCAATCGATGTGGTGAAGATCGTCTCCAAAATCGCCCAAATACGAGCTCCGCAACTCAAAATATGACCAAATGAACAAACCCTTGATATTATATGTTTCTGTCCATCTGTTCTACCTCATTTCTTATGCCAAATGATCCTGAAACTTAATTTTGATGCCTCCAATGGATTTCTTGTGAAATTAAGGCCAAGTTCAGCTTTTGAATCACTCCATTTGACCTTATAATAAAGGAGATATATTGGTTTCAATATTTGGAAATAGTGTAGATTTTTAAATACGAATTCAGTGGCAATTTCATAATTAATCTGAAAAAATATGGTAACCCAATTCTTAGTAGCAACCACAACAACATACCTATCATTATTCTACACCGTGGGTTCTGGGTTGGGTAGTGTCTATACAGACCTTACCCCTACCTTGTTAGGATAGAGAAGTTGTTTCCCCAAATCTTAGTAAAATGACCATATATTTCTCGTACGATGTCGAAAATTGATGATTCTAGTTGCTATAGTTCCAAAATTACGATACAGATCTAATGCTTCAATTAAAATAGAAATTGGAGCTCATTTGCTTAATGTGGTATCATTTATGCTTGAAGAAACGATGTCGAAACATAAAAAAACGCACACAACACAACCCAAACCTATCTGGAACTCACTCGAGCCCCTCGGGACCCCGTTTGAACATACCAACAAGTCCCATAATGTAACACGGACTTACTCGAGGACTCAAATCAAGCATAAAAACATCAAAACCACAAATCGCACTTCAAATCGAATTTAATGAACTTTTAAACTTTCAACTTTCAAAACTCGTGCCGAACATATCAATTGAAATCAGAATGAACTCAAATTTTGCACACAACTCCCAAATGACATAACAAACCTATTCCAACTCCCGTAACAACAATTCAAACCCAATATCATCAAAGTCAACTCTCGGTCAAACTTATGAACATTCCAAACCTTTAAATTCTAATTTCGCCAATTGGTGCCGAAAACTTTTAGAGATATCCAAATGCAAATTCGAGCATACGTCCAAGTCCAAAATCACCATCTGGACATAATAGAACCATCAAAACTCTGATCCGAGGTCAAATACTAAAAAGTCAAACTTGGTCAACTCTTCCAACTTAAAACTTCCTAGTTGAGAATCATTCTTCCAAATCAGTTTTGAATCATCTGAAAACCACAACCGACGATTCAGACAAGTCATAATACATCATACAAAGCTACTCAAGATTTCATATAGCTGAACAGAATGCAAGCGTTCAAAACAAATGGTCGGGTCGTTACATTCTCCCCCACTTAAATATACATTCATCCTTGAATGTGCCAAGAGTCATTCAAAGTCATCAAATCGCCGTGTAACCTTAACATGCACATACCCGGGGGTAATCCCACATCATCCCAAACCATGTAAGCCTGATAACAGAACATAATTGGAGATCATAACTTCAACCTTAGTCCGTGAACCGTAGAACCAAATTTCCAACATCTGCATCCTTATAAGACCTGAATCTCATATCTATATAATGTATAAGTCTGAACAAGTTGTATCAAGCCATAACATAACCCAAGACGTAATCACATGATATACCACATAACTCGCATGCTCGTAGCGATAATTCCCGATCACATTAGCTGCTCAAAATAAACCCGACACCGGTAACAAACCTCATATCAACTAAAATCTTGTTCTGAAGCTTCCTGCACTACCAATGATGAAAGAAACATACAGAAACTCATAACCACCCATCAGATTAACAAGTTGTGGACCTCTCCCTCCTTCGGCAAGAACCATAGACAATTTCTAAGCCAGTCAGTGACAATTTCTAGGTCCAACGACCTTATCTCATCAAATACAACCACTCTAGTGGCAAGCCTCACCAATACAACCTTAAGTCACAAATCGTGCAATCTGTGCACCAATACGCAATAATTCAATTTCACCCAAAAATGGAAAATGGTTCAAATAAGAGAACCGTCCCACAAGCCCAACAAGTACCACCACAAAGCAATGCTAAAAACCCATCACACATAGTAGAACCAACACACCCGAATCTATCATAAAGGATCATATCCCATCATAACCCCGCTGCAATATGTGACCCATCCAAACACCGATCCATATGAAACACCTCGAGCCACAATGCTCAAAATCAATAACCACAGGCAATTCGACATCAAGTACACAAGTGCATGACCATAACCATGGAGAAGCAAATAACAAAATATACCACAGCCTGGAAAGAACATAACGAAAGCACAATCAACCATTCAACATCCTAATAACCATCTCGCTCGAATTCCGCTGCAGGGCACAAACAGAACCGCATCATGTGTGCATATAACCAATAAATCACAACCATTCGTAGAATAGAAGAGTAACACATAGAACATATCAGAACACTAACAAGCTCAACTCTAAGCGAATGACTCACCCATCAACACTAACAGCTCTGAGTCAACAAATCCAACCCGGTGTAGAATGCACATCCCCCTCGGGCCTATCCATGGGCCACAAATCAATTTTGGTCATCTCCAAATGGATAAATAGCCCTCCATCAGTCCACAAGGATTTAACCATAGCACGTACCACCATCCGGCTAACTTTGGCCACATCTTCACAGTCCGTAACCATGAAATAATCTGCTTCTAAGAACTTCCAGTCTCCAAATCCATAGAACACACGAATCACCATAGTTGATCCCAACTCCACCTTAATGTCTAACACATCTCTCATACACGATCATCCCATGAGGAATACTTCTATAATTCTTTCCTCCCACATAGAAAAATCTAAACAGCAACAATCGATCAACCGGGCGAGTACCGCAATACTAATAAAGCATCCGTAAGTCAAAACACAGTGCGCCTTCTGAAATGCGCACTCTTATCAGGAAATACCAATTAGTAATAACATTCATCTAGGCATCTGAAACCGTCCATATTGTCTAAGAATTCATGACCTTCCCTTCAAAACTGAACTGTTAGCTTGCACATGCAAATCTCAATCCCACACAACCCACCACATCTATCATGCCATCATATGAAAAGCACAAGAATCTCATAATCAACTCTGAGTCACCAACAGAATACATACCCGATCAGTCAGAAACCTTCCATTTGACCCAACTAAGAGAAAATCACAATACGTACCGGTAGGAAATATCCATCTCAAACTGTGGTAGAACCATCGAGAACTCCTCGAAACCCATTTGCACATAATCAAGTCATCATAACTGAATCTCTCTAACTCCACCAAGAGTGACGCAGGTCGCCAAACCCAAGAGTATTGCCACAAAACACCTGTGGAGACTCACCACATCATAAGTATCCAAAGAACCGATCATATCCATTACCGTGCTGATCCAACCTATTACCAAGCTGCACTATTTCTATGAGTTCCTTCTGAATTACCCTCAAGTTGACATTTCTCCTTTCCAGAACACCACAATCCTTACCTAAATCTCACCACAAGAGATCCTAGCATAAAACCACACCGTCTTAAGGCCCATAAGCCGATGTATTCCCTCTTAGCACCCCCAAAGTACCACAATCGAGACACCCACTCTGAAGAGACCTTATGGAATCTAAAAATGTTTCCTTAACCTTCCTGATACAAACATATAAAATCCATAATGATATAGAAATACCATGTATCTCGACACCCTCCAATGCAAATCCCAGATGCTAGACATATACAAATCCGAAAAATCCTCAAATGCCACATATGAATCTTAACTCCTTAGAACATCCTCGAGAGTCATCCACCCTATTCAAATCTCAAATAAACCTCCCAAATGAGCCGGACGATTTGTGCTCCATTAGTAGACCATGATCCAAAGAAGTAATCAACACCTTTAAGCAACCAAGTGAATCCCTTTTTCTTAGTACATTACATCCATCATGAACAACAACCCTAAATCATTCACAAGACTTCCATATGTCCATAAGGTGTAATACATCATGCATCCATAAATTCCTTACACAAGTCATCTTCGAAATCAACCTCTGCAAGTCATAACCGATCCACAAGTATGCCTTAGATCGAAACCAATATAACACGTAACTATGCAATCAAATCATCGATAGCAGACTCCCCAACTTGGCTCAAATCCATAGAATAAAACATTTGATAACTCACAATGCCCCTACTCTATTATGGCCATAATCCCGCAGTGAGATTCAACTAAATCCTTCACAAGCTCCTTCAACACAAACCAACTAATACCTCAAATCATCTATTAATCTCGCATTCATTCTCGTGATGGTCGAGTTGGCTTTTTCAACTGATCCAAACTCAAATTGCAACACATATAACCCACTGATAGAAAGAAACTCTCCACACAACATCATAAGGATCACATATTCATAGACTACCCCGCAGGAGATAACCCTCATGCTTAGCCTCAAACTGGCTTCCCTCTATACCCTTTCATGGCCATGACCAATATGCAATCACTGCATCTCCTCAAGTCAGAACTCGTCAATAAAACATGAGAACCCACTTCGTTCCATAAATAAACAAGATGAAAGAATCCCTCAAAACACTCATAACTCAAGACTGCATAACACATCCACAAAAATCGAGCATTCATAGTCCTTTCACATTCCAATCAAAATCTTTCCTTCATATCAAAAACCATCTTAACACATCCCGCAATCACATCCTACTCATCATATAGCCATCCAACCACTCACCGAGCCACCAGTCCCACTCATAGGGACACCACTAGACATAGAAGTCCAAAAGAATATGCTCACATAACTAAAACTACCGAGCATAAGCTACGGTCCAAACCGGGCCTTAAGTCCTCCAGATTGGTCCATCACCAAAACACAGAAAATACATATCCCACCTCATCCATGGAATCCATAAGCCGTCGATGTGCAACTGATACCAAGTGCTCACATGCGCGTACGAGTGAGTGGAAGGAATTCAAAGAGATATTCTTCAAGCTGAATCAATACTGCACGATACAGAAAGAAAGATTGGATGTTTATCCTAAATGCCCTGTAGCCTCTCGAATATAGGTATGGACGTCATCACACCGATCTGCAAGACTCTACTAGACACGTGCTCATGAATCATAGAACCTATGAACCTAGAACTCTGATGCCAACTTGTCATGACCCAAAATCCAACTAGTCGTGATGGCACCTAACCCAACCCGCTAGGTTAAGACAATTAACAACAATCCAGTTTAATGAGATTTACTAAAAAAATAAATGATGAAATAACTGAACTTTTATACACTTCCCAAGGACTGGTAGTACAAGTCATGAGCTTTTAAGATTTAGAGTTTACAATGCTAGTATGAAATAAATACATCATCTGTTTGAAATATACATGAACAAATTAATAATTCTAAAGCTACCAAGAACAAAAGGCAGTTATGACCGGAACGCAAGTACATCTTCAATGCCAGCTTCCACCATACATAGCAACATCAACATCCAAAATCTACATTCAAGATACAGAAGTGTAGTGTGAGTACAACCGACTCTATTTACTCAATAAGTAACAAACCTAACCATGGTTGAAAGTAGTGACGAGCTTGGACAACGGAGTCCAACACCAATAGCCAGGAACAACTCGTAACAATACATAAAGCAGTACAAGTAATAACTCAAATATATGATGATCAGCTTATTCACAATTACGAAAAATAGGCATGCGTGTTAGGTATAACAGTAAAAAAACTCAAATCTTTCATCGAGATCACCAAAATGTAAGTATATCAAAAAATTATGATTTTTCTCAAAATCTTTCAACAACAAATAGGATGTTTCTTATCAGATGTCATGAGGAAGGTACATCTCTATGCCTACATGTCAATGTGCATGTGGAGTCATGAATGTCAAAATACCGTACAATATGAGAAAATGCATCTCTATGTCTACATTCCAAGTATGCATGTCAAGTGCAATGCACCATAGTGATAAAATCATGTGCTCATGTTCTCGGAGCAGTCAACCTCACTCAGCACGCTCAATCACTCAGTCCTCCTAGTGATGCAGTCCTCCCAATCACTCAGCACTCGCGCTCGGCACTCGCACTCAGTAGGTACCTGCGCTCACTGCTGGTATGTTAGACTCTGGAGGGGTAGATCCTGCTCAAGCGCTAATATAAGTCAATTATGGCATGAATCAATAAAGTTTGTTGTAACGTGCAGCCCGATTACATAAATATAACTCACAATCAGGCCCTCGGCCTTACTCAGTCATCATCTTTTCCAGTCTCTCAGCCTCACAAATCTCACGTGAATCAGCCCAAACAATAATAATATGATGTGAGATAAATGATAACACATACTAAGATACGATATGCAATGAACGAGTATGATTGAGTATGTAATTGCAATTTAAGCAAATAACTCAACAGCATAAATGACCTCAGTGGGTCCCAACAGGATAAGCATATAGCCTAAACATGGTTTCTAACATGGATCGCAGCTCAATTACTCTAGCAAGTTGAAATTTCATGGTTAATAACAAGATTAGATCACTACACAGAACTACATAATCAATCAAGTCATAATTCACACGGTGCACGCCCATATGCCCGTCACCTAGCATATGCGTCACCTCAACACCAAACACATAACATGTATATTCAGGGGTTCATACCCTCAACACCAAGTTTAGAAGTGTTACTTAGCTCGAACAAGCCAAATCCAATACCGATCAAGGCAAACAATACTCTAGAAATGCCATCCCGCGCGTACCAACCTCCGAACGGCTCAATACTAGCAAAAAGCAACTCAAGAATATCAAAAATTCCAAAGGCAACAAACCTAATCGATAAAGGTTGAATTTTTAATCAAAAGCCCAAAGTCAATCAAAAAGTCAAACCCTGGCTCGCAGCTCGGAACCCGACAAAACTTACAAAATATGACAACCCATTCAATTACGAGTCCAACCACAGTAGTTTCACTCAAATACGACTCCAAATCGATGTTCAAAACTCAAAAAATTACTTTATAAAATTTTAGACAAAACCCCCCAAATTTCACTTTGAAATCATCAATCAAATGCCAAAAATGAAGATAGATTTATGAAATATAACCAAAACAGAGTATAGAATACTTACCCCAATCTATGTGGTGAAAATCGCCTCCAAAATCGCCTAAATCCGAGCTCCTCAACTCGAAATATGACCAAATGAACAAACCCCCGATATTTTGTGTTTCTGCCCAGCTGATCTGCCTCGTTTCTTTTGCCAAACGATCCCGAAACTCACTTTTGATGCCTCAAATGGATTCTTTGTGAAATTCAAGTAAGCCTTTAAATCACTCCATTTGACCTTATAATAAAGGAGATATGTTGGTTTCAATATTTGTAAATAGTGCATATTTTTAAATACGAATTCAATGGCAATTTCGTAATTAATCTGAAAAAAATATATGGTAACCCAATTCTTAGTAAAATGACCATAAATTCCTCATACGATGTCGAAACTTGATGATTCTAGTTGATATGGTTCCAATATTACGATACGAATCTAATGATTCAGTCAAAACATAAATTGGAGCTAATTTGCTTAATGTGGTACCATTTATGCTTGAAGAAACGATGTCGAAACATAAAAAACGAGCGCAACACAACCTAAACCTATCTGAAACTCACCCGAGCCCCTCGGGACCCCGTCCGAACATACCAACAATTCTCATATCATAATATGGACTTACTCGAGGCCTCAAATCATGCATAACAACATCAAAACCACGAATCGCATCTCAAATCGAACTTAATGAACTTTTGAACTTTCAACTTCCAAAACTCGTGCCGAACCATAACAATTGAACTTGGAATGAACTCAAATTTTGCACATAAGTACCAAATGACATAACGAACCTATTACAACTCGTGAAACAACAATTCGAACCCGATTTTATCAAAGTCAACTCTCGGTCAAACTTATGAACATTCCAAACCTTCAAATTCCAATTTCGCCAATTAGTGCCGAAAACTTCTAGAAATATCCAAATGCAAATTCGGCATGTGCCCAAGTCCAAAATTACCATCCGGACATAATGGAACCATCAAAACTCTGACCCGAGGTCAAATACTAAAAAATCAAACTTGGTTAACTTTTCCAACTTAAAGCTTCCTAGTTGAGAATCATTCTTCCAAATCAATTCCGAATCACCTGAAAACCAAAACCGGCAATTCACACAAGTCATAATGCATCATACGAAGCTACTCAAGGCTTCAAATAGCTGAACATAATGCAAATATTCAAAACGACCGGTCGAGTTGTTATAATGATTAGGTGATCGAAGGGAACATGCACCTTGCTCTCAATTAGTGGTGACCGAAGGCGGAATAGGAGCTGGTGGTGGAGAAGAAGTTGGGGCAGCACTTGGAGCAGAACCCTTCTGGCCGGTGGAAACAACTAGAACCCGAAAAGGACAATCAACTGTTTCAGCCAATTTAGACTCTCGAAAGAGTCCCTCTACTCCTCCGATTGAGTTATTGGAGCTCCTCCTCATCTTCTTCTTCTTCTTCTTCTTCTTCTTCTTCTTCTTCTTCTTCTTCTTCTTCTTCGAAGAGAAACTATTTTCAGCATCATCCTCAGTTTCTTCTTCGTCAAGGACCACAATGTCTGGCTCTTCTTGGATTTCCTCTAACAGGGGGCTGCACTTCAGCCTCAATCCTCGAGGAGTTTTTCTTTTTAGGTTTCTTTCCCTTGGGTCGGGGACTGATTGATGATGCAGCTTCACCGGAAGCAACAGCTATATTACGAGCCCTTTTCCGATCAAGGGCCTCTTTTCTGAATTTGCATTTGGATAAACAAATAACCCCTTTGAAAGGCCTGAGGTTGCATCATGAAATATGAAAAGTCAGTAATCTATTGTCGAATGAAGGCATGTGCCAACAAGAAGGGAAAAATGAAGTTGTTTTTACCGTGATTCTTGCACTTCAAATTTTTCTTTATTGAAATTTCCTTCTACATGTAGAGTTCCAACGTGGAAGTATCCAAAATATTATGAATCCATTGAGTTAGGTTTCCTACTATTGGGGGAACCTAGAGAGTAGCTAAAATAGAAGGAAGTAGATTTAACGAAAGAGTGAAAACACTTTCAAAATGGAAAAAGAGATATTTGAGAAAACATACGAGTATAGTTCCAAGCTTCAGAAATTGAGGATGCTAGTGATTGTATAATATCCCCGGGAGTAACGGCAACAAACCTCTCTATCCAACCACAATCATTATCATCATCCACACTGATGATGATGGTATTGTGACCACATTTGCTGAGTTTGATCACGTCTCCTCGAAAGATATTGGGAGCGTAGAGGTGGATCAGGTGTGCAAGAATGAGATTTTCTTGTGCCTGGGAATACAAATACCAGAGACAAGCTACCGTACAACATATCACGGGACCCACTTGATCCAAATAGACTTAGTAATTTTGGAAAAAATTATGAATAATTGGATCTATTTCCTTTCCAAGCCTGAGGGTAAAAGGGTATATATAAACAAAAACATACCCTAGTTTATTGAAAGTTACTCTTTCCACTTTGAGGGTGTCAAAACTTCAATATACTTTTAGTCACAATCTTCCTTCACGTCCTGAATGCTAGCTGGGCGAATAGAAGAAGGATATTCACCAAGTGCTTTATTTCTGTTGTCGTCAGGGTTGGAGGAAGTACTTTGGACAGGGAGATTCTTTTAAAAATGCCATTTAGAAGGAATGGTTGTATTTGTTGTGGGAGGTTTAGCGTCAGAATTCATTGATGGTCCATCACCGATGCAAGTTCCAGTGTCGGTGGATGAAGGGAGAGATAAAATCTTTGTAAGATTATGTTGTTTGGCGGAAGAAGATGAGTTGCCGGAGAAGGAAATAACAGAAGAAATGGTGACTAAGCCATCATTACCTAGGTAACTGGCAAAACTATTCCTCAAATCGCGGGAGAACACGTGTTTAGCTCATTAAATGAAAAGAGAAATACGTACTTTCAAGTGTCAGAAACCGTTCGAGAACTTTCCTGCCAAGAAAAGAGAAAGTCTTATCTATTTTCCGGTCACATCAAGTTGATTCACTGGAAAGTAGGGGGACTATCTGTATTGAGTAAGATTTGTAGTTTACATATGGTCTTCTCTCGAGCAGACACGTGGCAGTGATGACAGAGTGGAGATGAGTCAACATATAGTTAATACCGGATATAGTCATATGGCCGATATTAAGTATATTTCGAGGACATAAATATCGTGGAAGAGAATTTAAAAGTAAGGTACCAGTTTGAAAGAACAGTATTAAAGGAGCAACCGTTACAAAAAATTACAACATTTACTCCCAACGTTATGCAATCATCAAGAGGGGTTTTCATTTATCTTTAAGATGGCGTGATTTTGGGATCTTGTCTCTTTTGATTTAACTATAAATAGAAACATTAGCATTCATTGTAAGGACACGAAGTACTAGAATTACAAAAGCTCTCATTCTTTCTCTCATTTTCTTAAACTTTCTAAGGCTGTTATCAAGATTTTCTAGTTACTCTTGGTTCCGGTGGGATCAAGCTTGTTCTTTCTTTATTTATATTTATTTTATTTCTGTTTATTCTTTTTTATTTTGTTAATCAAATCAACTTAATCCATGTATCTATAAACCACGTTTACAAATTCAATTGTACCTCTTCTGCGAGTAAACAAAGGGAGAAATGATTTAGGGGGAAAATCTCAACGGAAAATTTTAGGGAATTATTTAGAGCACGCTTACATAGGTAGCTTATACAAATTTAAACTACCATGCCCGAAAAATATGCGCTGCCTAAAATACGTATCTAAAGTGCTTGACAAAGGCCACCCCTTTTTGAAGCATTCACACAGACACTTGTCAATACTTTTCAAGCGTCGTCTAAAATTGGTGTGGACTTAGACTAAATTTATTGTAGTATGGGCTGATTTTTCCACCCCTAGTTCTGGCTCATGTACTTAGTATGAAGCCTAAGTCATGTGGTGTTGGGTCTGCATTTCTGCAAAAACAAAAGCTTATACAAAATTGGCAGATGGTGACAATTTAGAATTAAGTACTACTTGATATAAGTGCACTAGTGGAATTGAGGCAAGTGGAAGTCCATATATAAGTGCACATTTTTGTGCTGAAATCTTGCACAAGAATTTATGACTTTGGACGAAGTATCATTTTTTTTTTGGCTAATGAAAGAAGCTTTTATTAAATAACACAAACGGAAGTTATTACATGATCGTAACTGAACGTATAGTCCCAGTTCCATAGAGGTCTATCTTTAGTTCATTAAGGATAAAGGGGGGTGGGTATACAAAAATCAAAACATTGTTTCCCATGGTTGGATCTGTGCCTTTCCCATAGCAGGCTAGCTTATCTGCTGCAGCATTTGCTTTCCTAAAGATGTGGCACACCTGTGGGCTGTCCAGCTTCTCCATTAGTTGCCTGCAATCCATTAACATGTGTGAGAAAGCTAGATTGTTAGACGATATAGTTGAACCATTACCTGTGAATCAGTTTCCACAATAAGGGGAACTAAGTTGTTAGTGAGTGCCATCCTTAGACCATTGTAAAAGGCCAGAATTTCCATATGAATGGCAGAGTGTGCGTAGTTGTAATTTGCATAGCCAATGATCCAATCACCATTGTGGTTTCGAATAAGTCCACCACCCCCTCCTGCATTACTTTTTTCATCGTAAGCACCATCCGTATTTAGCTTGAAGAACCTATTTGGGGGTGGTTGCCATCGAATTTATTTCTTTTGATATGAATTTTATTTTGTGGTGATTATGAACTAGGTGGAGGTACTCTATAGCTTGAAAAGATATGTCTGAATGTGTTAGTGGAGCAATAGAGTTCCGGAAAAGGATATGGTTTCTATTTTTCCAGATAGACCAGAGTATAATAGGAGTTAAGATGGATAATGGGGCATTTTTGTTATTAGTTATAGTCCATTGAGTTGGTGTGGTACAAAGAGTGAGGATTGTAGGTTCCAAATGGTTTGGTGGGATATGTATGTTGAATTGATCCCATAAGACTTTTGCTTTTGGGCATGTTATGAATAAGTGTGTGGTCAATTGTTTCAGTAGTGTTTGGGCATGAAGCACATGTGATTAGCCGAAGAATGTTTCGATTGGATAAGTTTTCTGCTGTAGGTAATTTGTTATTGAAGAGTAACCACAGGAAGAATTTTATTTTATTCAAAGCATGGGTTTTCCACACCCATTGATGGGAGGGAGAATTTGTGAGGTTAATGCTATTTGAGCCTTGTAAGTACATATGGTAGGCGAATTTTATAGAGAATAAACCCGAGGTTGTGTATTTCCAAAAAAAGGAGTCATTTTTAGGTTCTGAATCTTTAATGTAAGTATTTTCTATTAGGCGGATAATATTCATAGGAATGTCCATGGATAGTTCCGAAAGATCCCACTTATTATCGGGAAAGATACTTTAGACTGTTTTTGTTCTATCTAGTTCTGTGAAAGGGCCATTTATAAGAGGCCTTAGTGAGTCATTCGACCCAATCCAATTATCATCCCAGAGTTTAATACTGGAGCCGTTTCCAACATTCCAAGCGATTCCTTTATGGAATGTCGAAATATTTTTGATAATTCTTTTCCATATATAGGAGTCAGATGGTTTCATTTTAAAATCATTTTGAGGATAGCGTGATTGATATTTTCCTTTTAAAACTCGAGCCCAAAGTTGGTATGGATTTTAAATAAAACGCCAAGTTAGGCCAGAAAGGAGAGCTGAATTTTTACCATTAGATTTAGGGATTCTTAATCCACCCATAGATTTAGGAAGTGTAACAGTTTCCAATTTGCTAGATAGATTCTTCTTTTATTTGCACTGGAACCCCATAGGAAGTTGCGTTGAATACAGTCAATTTTTTCTATACAAGTTTTGGGTAATACAGTTATTTGCATTGCGTAACTAGGGATGGTTGCTAGTACCGTTGTTATGAGAGTAGTACGCCCTGCAAGGGATAGTAGTTTTGCCTTCCATCCTTGTAGATGGTTATTCATTCAATTAATAATGTACTGATAGTCATTGCTTTTAGGATGTGATTAGTGATGGGGAGACCTAAGTAGTTACCAAACTTTGTAGAGGGGGTCATGTTGAGTGAGCGTGCGATATTGTGTTGGATGTGTAAGGGCACATTTTTAGAGAAGTAAACTTTTTATTTGGAAAAATTAATTTTTTGACCCGAAGCAGTTGAAAGATTGTTGTAAATATTGATAATAGTAGAAGTATTTTTAGTGTCAGCTCTTGCAAAAAGTACTAAGTCGTCGGCAAACAGTAGATGTGATATCTCTGTTGACACCCTGCCAATTCTCATGGGGTCGTAAAGGTTTTGGTTAATTTCTTGATTTATAAAGCGTGACAAAGAATCCATGCAAATAATAAATAGATAAGGGGATAAAGTATCCCCTTGTCTAATTCCGCGACTTGGGTTGAATGAGTTGGATGGTTTGTCATTTATTAGGATGGATATGGACGAGGTTGTGAAACAAGACTTTATAAGGGTAATTAATTTGGGAGGAAAATTTAGGCTAACTAAAGAATATCTAATGAAGGATCATTCTAGGCGGTCGAAAGCTTTTTCAAGATCAAGTTTCAGCATCATATGACCAGTTCTCCCCTCAGCTCTGTTGAACGTGTGAATGGATTCCTAGACAATAATACTGTTATCACTAGCCCTACACCCAGGAATGAAGCTATATTGATTTGGACTAATAATTTATCTAGTAGTAGTCTAATACGGTTGACTATAATTTTTGTGATTGTTTTGTAAGCCGTATTACAGAGACTAATAGGTCTATATTGGGTGATGAGTTCAGGGTTGCTAACTTTAGGGATGTGGGTGATGTAAGTAGAATTAATTTTGGAGGAATTTGAGATGAGGAGAATACGTCCATGCAAGTTTTATTCACAGCACAGTTAGTGTCTTCCCAGAACTTTTGGAAAAAGAGTGGGTGGAGGCCATCGGGTCCGGGTACTTTAAAAGGCTTAAAAGATTTGATAGTGCGTTGAATCTCAGTTGATAATAGGGGTTTTATGAGGTTCAATTGTTCCTCATGTGTTAGAGAACTAATATTTCTAGGAATGAAGTTTTTTACACTAGAGGTTAGTTCACTAGTGTAAACTTCCTTAAAATAATTTATGATAGTAGAATTAATTACATCTTGGTCCAAAGTCCAGTTACCAACAATATCAGTTAGATCAAGAATGCGATTTTTGAGGCGTCTAAGAACTGTAGTTGTGTGAAATAACTTTGTATTGGCATCAACCTGATTTGGAATCTAAAGGTACTTTTAGGTTTTGTAGTATGTCGAATAAGGTCAAGGAGTAGGGGACAATGATCCGAATAGGTACGAGGTAGTTGAAATACTTTGGAATCAGAGTATAGGTCTAACCATTCTGGGTTACTCATAAATCTATCTAATCTTTCCAAAATAAGCTTACTATTGTTTTGGTAGTTAGATTTGTTTGTCCATGTGTACCGTGACTAGTGGTGGCAAAATGGTTCAAAGAAAATAGTTAACCACCTATATTATCTATTAAAAAATGTGTTGGATAATGAAAATTTTAAAAACGGGTCAAATATGGATAAGAACCATATTATCCATTTAGAAAATGGATAACCAATGGGTAGCCAATAGATAACTAATGGGTCTAACTTTTATATTTATAAAGCCTCAAATTGGAGGTTCCTCAAGTTAGGGTGACTAAGAATTCTCCCAAAAGTGATCATATGCAAGAAGTCATGGATAATATGGTTATCCATATTATCCGCCGGTTAACCCGTTTTTTATCCGTATTAAATATGGGTCGGGTCGGATAATTTATCCATTTTTTCATTACCCGTTTTCGATCCGAACTATATCCGACCCGACCCGCCCATTTGTCACTCCTAACCGTGACCCTACAAAACCTAGGTCTATCATATTCATAGTATTTATATAGTCAATAAAAGCAGCACTCTTTTATTTTTGATTGGGTTGCCCCCAAGCTTTTCGGAGGCCTTTGTTACTTGATTAAAGTCTCCACAAATTAACCAAGGAAGATTTATAATATTAGCCATTTCTTTTAGGTTATTAAACAAAATACTCTTGAATCTTATGTTATTTTTTGCATATATAATAGAAATAATCCATGTAGGAGAGGAGGTAGTTACCCGCACCGTGGCATGTATTTCATGTTATGTGAGGACAATTGGTTCTATTAACGACCTCGTGGTTGTTCAACAGCAAGGCTATTCGCCAGAGAAACCTGAAGCTGGCACTTGGATTAAATCAGTGAATGGCAATTGTTGCAATAAAATATCATGATCAGTCATACGTGTTTCGGTAAGAGCTAAAACAGATGGCATGTTTCCTTGTAGGATGGCGTCCAAATTACGCCGGAAGGTTGGATTGTTTCCACCTCTACAGTTCCATAGGAGAATCTTCATGGGTAGGATTGGTGGTGTTATTGATTTCCCTCCTGGACCTAGTGTCAGGTCCAAGTTCGTTGCAAGAGCTGGACATATGTTCACCACATATTGTTGTATTGGTGACCATGCACAAGATCTTATGTTGAGTGATACCTTGCGTATGTTTGGTGGTGTTTGAATTAGAATTCATTCTTCTGCATTTTAGAGAAATGTTAGTGTTAGGCATTCCTCCGTCAGGAGGATTGGCTCCATCACCTGATCTTGAATGTTTTGAGTTTTCCACCAGTTCCGGGACCTGTGGAGGAGGGGAATTTCCTGGTGTTGACTGGAACGATTGAGTAGTTGCTCCCATCTCCGGCACTATCTGCTCTAGTGACAAGTTTTCCATTTGCGCTGGTGTGATAGGGGTGTGTAGTGCATGTAGGACTTGGTTGAGCGACAAGTCTGCAAAGTTGCTTAGTGGGAATGAGTGGAAGTTAGTTTTGTTGTTGTGTGTTGTTGGACGATTGCATCAGCATATTGCCCAAGGTTGGCAATTCCTCCTCCTGGACTGTGTGATTGTAGACTAAGGACTAGTAAGCTTGAATCATCTCCGATGCATTCATGGTGTATGGCTGGACTTCTGAAGGTAGATTTGGAGTTAGGTGGATTAAGCTTTGGCCGTTCCAGTTGATCATGGGTGGTAGTATTGAGGATTCCGTTAGTTGGTTTCCCTGCAATGGGTAGTAGTTGAGGGAGTGAAATGGAGCTTGGTATGGTGTGAGGGTGTTATTCCCTAGCGGCATGGGAGCTAGCTGGAACATGCATGGTGATGGAGGTATTGGGAAGGGAACCAAGACAGGTGTGTTTGTTGGTGGAGGTTGTGTTTTTTGGTTCATTAGACGTGGCTGGTTCTGCTAGTACCGACGGTTGCGAGGCATTTTTGCTTTGTGTTGTAAGCTGTGTAGTATTTGTTACTGAGGGAGAAGGAATAGCTGGGGGTGGTCTTATAGGATTTGAATTGCCTATGTGCCGAGGGTTATTGGTTTTGGTTTTGGTTTTCAATTGTCTTTTCCGTAGTAGTTCAATAGGTTTTTCACATGGGGTTGCATTGAATGAGGGAGATATTGTAGCAATAGGAGTACTGTTTTTGGAATCATAAATATTTGGTAATGAGATTTCTTTTGTTCTGTCATTTAAACCACAAATAAGGGCATTTACAGTGCCCTTTGGGAGAACATCTGTGTTGCTTGGAAGGACTAAGGTTGTCGGAGTAACTAAAGATGTTGTGTATTCTTGGTTTTGGACGGAATGGATGTTTGGTTGATGTGGACTGTTTGAGGGTTTGGGTGATGTTTCCATACGTGTTTGAATGGTGTTGCTTGAAGAAGGAGATATAGGGATAGGGGAGTTGGTAGTTTTATTAGGTGTTAGGGTAGTACTTTTGGTTTGAGTGAATTAGTATCCTGTTGTGAAGATTGTGTAGTACCAATGTTAGAAAGATTTGGTATGTGTTGTGGGTAGTTCCACGTTTCCAGAAGGGGTGGGGTTGATGTTGTCTTTGTACGTGGGTAGTATATTTGCCATGTTTACTGATTTTGGCTTATTAGTTAATATTGTTTCAGCACAAGTATTTGTTAAACTTGAGAAACTATTATGAATATGTGGTGATGGAGTATTGGGTTTGGGAGGTGAGGTGGTATTTTGTTTTCTGTTATATTTTGGGAAAACTACAGTCGTCCAAGGACCATTGCGAGAGTCGATGGTTTCCCCCTTATTTGATTTTTCTTTTTCGTTTTTGGACTGATCTTTTTCTTTTTTTGAATTTTCTATTTTTTCATCTTTTTTTTTTCTTTTTTTTTCTTCTTTTTTTTTTTCTTCTTTTTTATTTTCAGTAGAGATAGTAGACGTACCTGGGTCCATTTGCCGGGTTTTGTGCAGTAGTAGAGTGTATGTCCCAAGACTCTACAACTCTAGCATAGAGTGTTGTGCTCTCGTAATGTATTTTTTGGAGATGTTTGCCAATGAGTATGTCCTTGGGTACTGGTTTTCCCAGTTGAACCAATATGCATAGCCTGGCGTATCTTCCCCTGCTTGTGTTCCTTGTGTAGCTATCAATTTTTAGGATTGATCCATTTTGACTACCAATTTTCCGTAAAATTGTAGAATCATAATATTCTGTTGGTAGTTCTGGTAGCCGGATCTAGATTGTGGAGAAGGGCATTGGGTCTTGTGTGGGGTTGAATTTAGGTCTCATTTCCTAACTGAGAGGAATTGTGATCCTATGAACCAAGGACCTTGATGCATGACTTTAACATAACTTTCAGTGTTGGTGAATTTGATTAGCTAGTAGTCGTCACCAAGATCTATCAAATTTAGATCCTCATTTAGATTCCAGAGTGTTTTGAGTTTGTTTCTAAGAAACATAAACCCTACTCTTTTACCAACTAGTTTAGTTATGACTGCTTGTTGCCAAGGTGCGTATAGTCTGATTTTTTCGGTTGAGGAGATTGGAATAAAATAAGGGAGTTGTGTTGGGTTGTCGTGTTGAATGCTTTCGACCGGCATAAAACAGTTATCTATTAAAATTTTATCTCGAAAGCGTACTTTTTTGGTTGATTCTCGATGATTGTTTGTGCTCCTGTGGAGTAGATCTTCCTCTTGGTCACTCATATGGTCATCATCAGTGGAGCCCATCTTCTAAAAAGGTTGATGAGTGTGGAGGTTTGGAAGGAAAGTACAGTCTTCTCGAAGGTATCTGGAAAGTGATATATACATTGAGACTTATTAATATGTGAGTAAAAGGGGTGATTTTGAAAGCGCAAGAAGGGTGTTTGATCAACAGCCTCACAAGAAAAAAAGAAAAAAAAAGGAAACACACCTCTTACGAAACTTCTTAATGACAGACTTTAGACATGTATATATGAAGATTAGCTTTGGCACAATTAACTTCAAATCCTAATTTCAGAGGTATTTCTCAAGTTTTAAAACTTCTAACTCGCCAATCTTAAATTTTGAAGCGATTAAATTTATAAAACTTTGTAAATTTTGGCTTGTCTTAAATGAAGGTCCTAAAAGGGTTGTCGATACACTTTGCCTCTTTAGAACCCACCTAAGTTAACGTAATAGCTTTGCCTGAAGTATGCAAATAACCCTAAAAATACATGATCTTAAATGTTTGTCCTTGTTTGCTCCATGGGGGAGAACTTCAAATTTAACAAGTATAACCTTAAATTTCTACCCATAGAACAAGCAGGGTCAAAAGTTAAAGATCATCTCTATGAGTGACCAAGAGGAAGATCATCCCTATTTTTAATCATGTTGTTTAAAATATATTCACAGTTTACAATGTATTTAAAGATTAGTCAATTTTGCTCAAAATTCAAGACACAGCGTCCTTGGGTTTAAACCTCAAAGTTCAAACTTTAGGGTATCGTGTCCTAAAGTTCAAAAATTGTATCTAGAAGTTCGAATCTTATGTCGTGTGTCACAACCCAAAATTCTCACCTCTGGGACCATGATGGCGCCTAACATTTCACTTGCTAGGCAAGCCAACGTTAGAATAATGTTAGCCATTTTTAATAATTCAGCTTAAATAATAATAAAGAAACCAATTATCTAGATTATTCTGAAATAGAAAATTCCTACTATTCCCAAAATCGGTAGTACAAGTCACAAGCTCTACAGAGTTTACTAGAAAATCTCTAAATACAACAGTTCCATAATAGAATTTAACAGTGTAAGGAAAAACAATATCAGAAGGTGACTCCAAAGCCTGCGAATGCGACAACAGGTGTACCTTAGAGTCTCCACAGCAATGCTCGATCAACTAACAAGAATATCAATAACTCTGAGTTACCTGGATCTGCACAAAAAGATGTGCAGAAGCGTAGTATGAGTACACCACAGCGGTACCCAGTAAGTATCAAGCCTAACCTAGGTAGAGTAGTAACGAGGCCAAGTCAAGACACCTACCAGACATATAAACATGTACAATACGTTACATAAAGCTAACAAGGAAGAATATCAATATAAGGCCAATAATAGAAGAATTTCCAATTCAATTCAACAATGAAAACAATGATAACATGGATGGCATCGAGCAAACAATCAAGCAATTAAGCAACAACACAGTCAGAGTGCAACTATAATATAAAAATGACACGGCATCGCCCTTCGTGCTTTGACTCTCGTCCTTACCATGAAATGATGAATAATTTAAACAAAATTCCAACTTGAACATAGTAAAGTGTCAAATGAGTTATTAAGCCAATTTAGGATTTAAATAAGGTAAAATAGTGGAGAGGTTGTGCAAATAGAATATCAATTGGGTTTAATTTAGAAATATATGAGATCCAATAAAATATTGTATTTATACAAAAATAGTACATCAATCAAATTTTAACGAGATAAATATTGGATTTATTAAAGTAATATGAAATAACAATTTTCATGTAAATTACTCGATAAGAAGATAATGAGTTCTATTTTTGAAAGACACACAAGTAGAACAACTTGAAAATTCTTTTCATTTAAATATGCTAAGTTTTCAGCAACTACTTGTCATATCACATATGATGCATGATTCACCCAAGAAGTCCATATTGTTCTATTTTTAATATATTGACAGTTAATTAATTTTGTTCAAAATATAATGAAGTGATTTAAGAAACCGCAATAACCGTCCTAGAATGGAATGCATCACGAGAATCACAATTGGAATTAAACTTAATATCACAATAATTTCATATTTGTTGCGGCGTACAACCCGATCCCATAATATATTCATATTCAATTCCGTTGCAGCGTGCAACCCGATCCCACAATATATTCATATTCAATTCCGTTGCGGCGTGCAACCTGATCCCACAATATATTCATATTCAATTCTGTTATGGCATACAACCCGATCTCACAATCTATTCATATTCAATTCCGCTGCGGCGTGTAACCCGATCCCACAATATATTCATATTCAATTCTGTTGCGGCGTGCAATCCGATCCCATAATATATTCATATTCAATTCTGTTGCGGCATGCTACCCGCTCCTCAAGCAACACAAATTAAACAACCAATTTTCAACCAACTACGGTGTATCACAAAATCAAAAGGAATAATGAGGCTACACAAAGAAGTCACAACTAATGAAAAGGATACACAATAGCTCACAAAATCAAATAGAAAGGAAAAGACAATCCATAAACCAAGGCACGATTTATGAGCATCAATTAGCAATTAAGGCATATAGCAGATAAAGCAGGAATTCAATAAGTGATTACAATCAACAATTATATTAACATATAGGGGTGAACTTGACAATAAGAATGGAACATATGCTAACAATTTCAAGTAAAGCACATACAACAATTCTAACAATAAAAGATATAATCATGACACGATACTTACAAACAATTGTATAAAAGGAGCCTAACGCTCCACACCAGTCAAATACCACATATGGGTCGTGTACCCACTCATCAACTCGCGTACACGACTTTCACATAACACGAATGACACAATCATCTCAAATCATAAGGGTTGGTTACCCTCCCCCCCAAAGTTAGACAAGACACTTACCTTAGCGAAGTTAGGCCGGTATTTTAAAATAGCCTTCTTGCTTGAATTGAACTATGGACATCTCAAATCTATCCAAATTAATTCTATAACTTCATTAAAATTCATCGAAAACAATTTCGAATAACAAAATGTCGACTTACAATTTTACTTTTAAAAGTCAACCCAAAAGTTGATGTGGGACCCATGTCTTGGAATCCGATAAAAGTTACAGAATCCGAACACCCATTCCGATACGAGTCCAACCATACCAATTTTATCAAATTCCGATAAAGAATCGACCTCCAAATCTTAAATGTTTGTTTTTGAAAGACTTTGCAAAAAATCTCATTTGCTTGCAATTGATTCACTATTATAGGATAAATATAATCATGGAATCATGAAATATAATGAAAACCGAGTAGGAAACACTTACCCCATTCTATTTGGTGAAAATCCTCTCAAAAGTCGCTTCAATCCGAGCTTCATAGCTCCAAATATGTTGAAATGAGTTTATAACAAAAACGGCCCAATAAAAACACTATTCTCGTCACCAAAAGTCCATTTGTCCATCACTAATAGTCCATTTTCCGTCACTAAAAGTCCACACCAGAACATGTGTTACGACCCAAAATTCAAATAGTCGTGATGGCACCTAACCCAACCCATTAGGTAAGCTAACTACCAAATATCCAATTCCAATAATAATTATTAAATCAATTTTAGGTGAATAAAGGTCTTAATCTTATACAATCCCCACAAACTGATAGTACAAATCATGAGCTTCTAAGAATAGAGTATACAAAACAGAAATGAAATAAATACATAGTTTGTTTGAATAATACATAAACAAAGCTTTTATAAATCTAAGGCTACCCCGAGCAAGAGGCAGCTACAACAGGAACGCAGGTACATCTTCAAGTTCCGCAACCATCGAGCACAGCAACAACAACAGTCAACAGCTGCACGCAATATGCAAAAGTGTAGTATCAGTACAACCGACCATATGTACTGAGTAAGTGACAAACCTAGCCGTAGGTTGAAAGTAGTGACGAGCTTCTACCAAGGTCAGGTCCAAAACCAATAGTCCACAACAGTTCATAACAACATAAAGCAAATAATACCAGAAGTAACTCAGAGATAAAATGCTCAGCCAAATCATGATTTTAAAAAATACAGTTCTTCCTTTCAAATCCATCAGTGCAGACTCAAATCTTTTGCCGGAGTTGCCAAAAATATGAATAGTTTGAAAACAATAAATTTCTCCCAAAATCTTGTCAATAATAAATAGATGTTTCATTTTTCTTTCGGATAACCCGTGTAAAAACGAATGCATCACTATGCCCATCTGTCAAAAATATGTGAAAAATCATGAATGATGTGATGCATCAAAGAAATACATCTCTATGCATGTATGTCACCACGATTATTTAACTACAAAATTTCACAGAAACAATTATTTCAAAATTTCTATGGTGCACGTCCGCACATCTGTCACCTAGCATGTGCGTCACCTCCCAACAATTCACATAATACATATATTCAGGGTTCATACCCTCAGCTCCAAGATTAAAAAAGTTACTTACCTCGAACAAGCCGAATCCAATGTCGAGCAAGCTAAACAATGCTCCAGAAATTTCATTATGCGTGTATCAACTCCCGAACAGCTCGAATCTACCACAATTAATTTGATTTAGTCCACACAATTTATAGTACTTAATTCCATATCAACAGGTTAATATATTCCACAAAATCCGAAATTACGCCCCAAATATTACCTATGGGGCCCACGTCTCAAAATCTGACAAAAGTCACAAAATACGACAACCCATCGTATTACAAGTTCAACCATACTAATTTCACTCAAATCCGACTCCAAATCGGTATTAAAACTTGAAATATTCATTTTGTGATATTATAGAAATTTTCTTCTATTTCTCTTGAAGATTCAATAATCTTACACCAAAAATAAAGATTAATTCATGGAATATAATCACAATGGAGTTAAGAACACTTACACCAAGTTGTGTGGAAATATTCCTCTCCAAAATCGCCCAAACCGAGCTCCCAATCCAATTTTGTGATATGAACTCAAAACCCTCGATTTTGAATCTCTTATTATGCCCAGGCATCCTCTTTCGCGAATGCGGGAACATCATCGCGTTCGCGATGAACAAAAATATCAGCCACCAAAACGCTCTATGCGTTTGCGGCACAAGTCTCGCGAACACGATACACACCGGAGATAGAACTACGCGAACGCGACTCAAGCCTCACGAACGCGATGAAGAAAGGTCCTCCAGCCCAGGTCTCCGCTTAACTCTACCGGACGCGATCCCCCATACGTGAATGCGAAGTAGAAATGCTGCTACCATCAAAATACACTACGCATTCGCGACACTTGCCACGCGAACGCGATGAAGAACTGAGATACCAGAAACCAGCAGAACACAACAGTGCAAATGTGAAGGAAAAATAGCCCGAAATCAATCCAAAATACGCCCGAGCCCCTCAGGACCCCGTCCAAACATACCAACGAGTCCCATAACATAATACGAACCTGCTTGAGGCCTCAAAACACACCTAACAATATCAGAATGACGAATCACTCCTCAATTCGAAATCCATGGACTTTGAAACTTCAATTTCCACAACCGATGCCGAAACCTATCAAATCAATCCGGAATGATTTCAAATTTTTTACACAAGTCATAAATGACATAACTGAGCTATTCAAATTTTCGGAATCGGATTCCGACTCCGATATAAAAAATTCAACCACCCGGTCAAACTTTTCAAAAATTCAACTTTCGTCAGTTCAAACCTAATTCTACTACGGACCTCCAAATAATTTTTCGGACACGCTTCTAAGTCCAAAATAACCATACGGAGCTATTGAAATCATCAGAATTCAATTCCGAGGTCGTTTACAGATAAGTGAATATCCGGTCAACTTTTCCAACTTAAGTTTTCAATTATGAGACTAAGTGTCTCATTTCACTCCGAAATCCTTCCGGTCCCGAACCAACTAACACGATAAGTTATAAATCAATTGTGAGGCATAAATTGAGCAATAAATAGGAGAACAGGGTTTTGATACTCAAAAAGATCGGTCGGGTAGTTACATCTACGTATAAACCCAATTTGACTCACCTTTAAAGTATCAATTTTCATGCTAGAGATAAAAGTAATACCAAGAAGGGATGAAAAATGAAGAGCCAAATCGCTGAATTCTTGATATTTCAGATATGGATTGTATTTGTCCAACTCAAATAGGTATTGTTTCTGGATACTTGAACTAAAGTATACCGTTGCATCAAATATATTAATATTGTTGCATTTTGCAAGTGTCTTTACAAATTTAATCGCATAACTTTAATTGTGTCAAAACTTTATTAACGAATTGGTTTGGTTTATATGTATATTTGTTTTCTTTATGCTACGAAATTGGTTATTGAATCTCATATATATTTGAGTAAAAATTAAGAATATTTGTGCAATTGAAGGTTTATTACTTTCGACATGTATTTCATACTATTTGACACATATCTACGTGCGATTTATTATTATTATTATTATTATTATTATTATTATTATTATTATTATTATTATTATTATTATTATTATTATTATTATTATTATTATTATTATTAATATTATTATTATTATTGTTGTTGTTATCATTATTATTATTATAAAAATACAATTTTTCAAGGCAGAATGTTGATTATTGACTAAATATTTATGTGCAATTATAGACGTGTAACGCACGTTCATAGAGACTAGTATTATTAAAAGCATGAACCCCTATCGAAATATTGTTCCTTTTTTAACCTTCGTAAGTGCATTGTATATTGGATATAATTGTAATTGTAAGCACTTATCTTTTTTGTGTGTGTGAAAAAAAACCAAATTTCCGTGTACTTGCTTTTAGATTTAGGATTCATCAGACTTTATATGTCACGACCCAAAATCCAACTAGCTGTGATGGCACCTAACCTCACCTGCTAGGTAAGCCAAATAACAATAATCTGATTCAATTAATATTTAACTGACTCTAATACACTCCTCAAAGACTGGTAGTACAAATCATGAGCTTCTAAGATTATAATTTACAAAGCTGGTATGAAATAAATACATCATCTACTCGAAATGTAAACAAACAGATATTTACAAATCTAAGGCTACCATGAACAAGAGGCAGCTACGACCGCAACACAAGTACATCTTTAAATCCAGCTCCCGTCGATTACCGCAATATCAACATCCAATATCTGCATGCAAGGTGCAGAAGTGTAGTATGAGTACAACCGATCCCATGTACTCAATAAGTAAGAAACCTAACCTTAGGTTGAAAGTAGTGACGAACGTTTACCAAGGTCGGGTCTAAAACCAATAGTCCACAACAGTCCATAACAGCGTAAAGCAAATAATAAAATAAGTAACTCAGAGATAAAATGCACAACTAAATCATGATTTCTAAAAATAGTTCTTCCTTTCAAGTACATCAGCGAAAATCCAAATCGTTTACTGATGTTGCCAAAAATATGAATAAATTTGCAAAACAATAATTTCCCAAAATCCTTTCAATAATAAATGAGATGTTTCATTTTTTTTTCAGATAACCCGTATAAAAGAAATGCATCACTATGCCCATCTGTCAATATGTGTGAGAAATTATGAATGATGTGATACTATACCGCATGAGGAAAATACATTTCTATGCTTGTATGTCATGTGTGCATGTCAATGCGATGCAACTCAGTGATAAAATCATATGCATACTCTCAGAGTAACATTTCACTCAGTCCTCCCAGTCACTCAGTCCTCCCAATCACTCAGTCCTCACAATCACTCAGTTCTCTCAATCTCTCGGCACTCGACACTCGCACTCAGTAGGTACCTGCGCTCATTTGGGGTGTGTACAGACTCCGGAGGGGCTCCTTCAGCCCAAGCGCTATAATCTGCACGAACAACTCACGTGCTATTGTATCAATATCTGTATCTGCACGGACAACTCACGTGCTATAATAAAACCTATAAGGCCTGCTGCAGGCGGGCAGCCCCGATCCACATAATAATCCTCACAATTAGGCCCTCGGCCTCACTTAGTCATCAATCTCTTCAGTCTTTCTCATGGGCTAACAATGTCATTAAAAATAGCCCGAAAATAATGATATGATGTATCAATAAATAACAACAGAGACTGAGATATGATATGTAATGACATGAATATGACTGAGTATGAATTTTCAATTTAAAATAAATAATTCGCAATAATATGACCACTGTGGATCCCAATAATACTGGCACATAGCCTCAACATGATTTTTAATATGATTCTCAGCTCAATTTCTTTAACATAAAACTACATAGAAAATGCCAAGATTATTTTACTAAAAAATTCCACGGAAACAATTATGGCACAATTTCCATGGTGCACGCCCACACGCCCGTCACCTAGCATGTGCGTAACCTCCCAACAATTCACATAATACATATATTCAGGGTTCATACCCTCAGCTCCAAGATTAGAAGAATTACTTACCTCGTACGAGCCGAATCCAATGTCGAGCAAGCTAAACAATGCTCCGAAAATTTCATTATGCGCGTAACAACTTTCGACCGGCTCGAATCTAGTCACAATTAATTTGATTCAGTCAACCCAAATTATAGAAATTTATTCCATATCAAAATATTAATTTTCTACAAAATCCAAAATTACACTCAAAAATCGCCCGTGGGGCCCACGTATCGGAACCCAACAAAAGTTACGAAATATGAACAGCCATCCAAACACGAGTCCAACTATACAAATTTCACCAAATTCATCAACTCGACGCTCAAATCTTCAATATACCATTTTCAACCCAATCTTTACCCATTTGAACTCAACAATCTTTTGATAAACCTTATTGATATGCATAAATAATAGTATTACACCCAAGAATCATACTCTTAATCACTCATCTTTACCGAAACTCAAAATTGAAGACTAGGGGTTAGAACCTTACCTCTTGGGTAAAGATCTTGTGATATTTTCTTGTTGGATTTCAAAGCTTGAACAAGATCTTGATGAACAAAGCACTTGAGCTTCTTCCTCTCTCTAGAACACTCCCCCTTCTCTCTAAAAATGTAAGTTTTTTGCTCCAAAATGAGTCCCAAAGCCTATTTATCAAAATGTGATTGTGTTATAAAAATAAAAAAATTAACCCTCCGAAAGCAGGTCTGTAGTCGCATAATGGACCGCAGAATGGGTGTGCGGGTCGCAAAATGGTCGCAAAAATTGGTGCCCAGAATTGGGCTGTTCTGGTCCATTCTGTGACCAGTTTGCGGCCGCAGAAGCACTTTTGCGATCGCAGAATTGCCGCAGAATCACATTTTTCTAACCTTTGGTTATTTGGTCATAACTTCTTGTAGGAATGTCCAAATGATGAATGGTTTGAAGCGTTAGACACTAGACTCAAAGATCTTTCATTTGATAGGTCATACGCCATATAAAACTTTGTATCATGAGAGTTATGCTCATTTGAAGTCAGGTCTTGTGCGAACTCACTTGAAACTTTAGTCTATTATGAAATTTCCAACTTCTACATTCGATGCCGAAACCTATCGAATCAAGTGTGATTGACCTAAAATTTTGCACAGAAATCGTAAATGATATAACAGACCTATTCCAATTTCCAGAATCAGATTTTGACCCCGATATCAAAAAGTCAACCCCCCCTCCCCGCAGTCAAACTTTCCAAAAATTTAACTTTTGCCATTTCAAGCCCAATTCTTTTACGGACCTCCAAATAATTTTCCGAAAACGCTCCTAAGTCCAAAATAACCATACAGAGCTATTGAAATTATCAGAATGCAATTCTGAGGTCATTTACATATAAGTGAATATCCGGCCAACTTTTGCAACTTAAGTTTTTAATTATGAGACTAAGTGTCTCATTTCACTCTGAAATCCTTCCGGACCCGAACCAACTAACCCGATAAGTCATAAATCCACTGTAAGGAACAAATTGAGCAGTAAATAGGGGAGCAGGGCTGTGATACTCAAAACGACCGGTCGGGTCATTACATTCTCCCCCACTTAAACATTCGTTCGTCCTCGAACGTGCCAAGAGTTGTTCGTAACCTTACAATCTCTATTCCACCTTACCACACACATACCTGGGGGTGATCTCACGTCACCCTATTATATATATACCTACCACACAACATAACTGAAAATCATTAATTTAACCTTAGCCCAAAAATCATGGAGCCAAATTTCAAACATCCAGAATTCTTTTCAAGACCCGAATCTCACATCTACACAATGTATAAGCCTGAACAAGCTGTATCCAGCCATAACCATAATCCCAGATATAATCACATAACATACTACACAACTTGCATACTAGTAGCACCATTTCTGATCACAATAACTACTCAAAACCAACTAAGTACTAGTATAAAACCCTGCATTCAACAGAACCCTATTTCGAAACCTTCGTACACTGCCAATGATGAAAGAAACAATCAAAAACTCATAACCACTCATCAGATCAACTAGCCATGGAGCTCTCTCACCCCAATCAGAACCATAATCCTCTCGTAAGCCGACTTTCAATATTATCCTCTCGAATATACCATAATCAAGCCTGATAGTACCTATTCTAGGTCTAATTACCTTATATTATTAAACACAACTATCCCACAGACATTCCACAATAATATAACTCATGCCACAACTGGGCAATTTGTGTACCCAAATATGGAAGATGTCTCAAGGAAGAGAACCCTATTGCAAGTTCAACAAGCACCACCAGAACTGCAATGTTAAAACCAACTTCTCAAATTTCGTGAAGCGGATAACCGAAGGTGCACGTGCACAATTATAGAGGAAGGAAATTAATAGATCATATAAATTATTATAGAAATAGAATTCCCACACACGACACGGATAACTCACGTGCCAATAATATGAATCGCCCGACATGGTCACAGGCCTCCAGTCCCAGCATATCATACATGAGCAATTAAACAAGCACACTCGTATATGATAATGAAATAAGATTCTTATACTCCTGGACTGGTAGAAATAGCACGCCATAGTGTAAGCACGTGCAAAGTTTGCTATCACACTTCAAATAAGATTTTTGTTTAACACAGAATTAGTAACTATCCCATTTATTTAGAGAATCATCTTATTTGTAACCTCAAGTATAGCCCAGATAGTTCTCAAAAAGGTATGAATACGGGAAACATTATAACTTTACGCTTAATAGTCAACTCTAGGCATATAATAGCCTTAGCATTCTTCCGAGTATGAATACTTGCTCTAATGACCGCACATGGGCTCAAACCTCACATATATGCGCACTCATAGCGCACAACTATCATAAATAATTGACGCAACTAGTGCCTCCACTGAGTTTTAAATAAAAATAGTCACCTCAAATAGGTGGCAACCCCGAAATAATATACTTCTAAGAACTCCCAGTCTCTAAATTCATCGAACACATGAATCACTGTAACTAATCCCAACTCTTGTACTAAAATGACTCACACACCTTCCATTCAAAATAATCCCATGAGGAATACTTTCATAATTCTTCCGTGCCACATAGCAATAATTTGAATATCAGCAGTCTATCCACCAGGTGAGTACTGTAATACCGATGAACATCCGTAAGTCAAAACATAATGCACCATTCTGAAATGCGCACCCTTATTAGGAATTACCGAGCAGTTATAACATTCATCAAAATATTTGAAACTGACCATGTTGTCCAACATTCGTTACCTTCTCTTCAAGACTGAACTGTCACCTTGTACATGTAAATCCTAATCCCGCATAACACACCACATCTATTATGCCATCATGTGACAAGAACAAGAATCCCATGATTAACTCTGAGTCACCAACAAATTACATACCTGGTTAGTTAGAAACCTTCCTCTTGCTTCCTTCGAGGAGGAAATCACAATACACAACACGTTTTCCACACCAGTAGAAAATATCCGGTTCAAACCATAGTTAATACCATCAAGAACACTTTAAAATCCATCTGCACATAACCAAGCTATTAGAAATAAATTCCTCTAACTCGACCAAACCACGTAGGTCACCAAACCTAAGAATATTGCCCCCAAAACATCTGTAGAGTCTCACCACATCATAATTACCCCTATAAATACCACAACCAAAACACCCACTCTGAAAATACCTTATTTGAGTCTAAGGCCATTTCATTCACCTTCCTGATACTGAAATATAAAATCCATAATGATATATAAAAATTTCACAATTCTCAACACCATCCAACTTAAATCTCAGATTTTAGCCATAAACAAATCCGCCAAAAATTCTCAATTGTTACATATTAATCTCGAATACATTAGAACTTTCTCGAGAGTCACCCCCTTTGTTCAAATCTACATTACACCGCCCAAATGGGCCAAAAGACGCGTGCCCCATTAGCACAACAACACTCAAAGAAGTAACTCTACTTTAATACCACCTATCAAATTCATACTCCGTGCGCACTACATCATTCACAAATAATAACTCACTCATCCCACGATTTTCATATACTCATAAGTGAAATATAACCTGTATCCAGGAATTTCCTTAGTCGAGTCATCCTCGATCTCAACTTCTGCAAATCATAACTAACCCACCAGTATGCCTCAGCCCAAAACTAAACCTTTACATATAACCATGAAATTGAATTATCAATAGCAAGCTTCCGCACTTGGCTCAAAGCCATAGATTAAAATGTTCCATAACTCACAATACCAATACTCTATTACTTTCATAATGCCACAGTCAATTCAACGAAACGTTTCTCAAACTCATGCAACGCCAACCATAAAAATAGCCCAAATCATCCGCTAAGCTCGCAATCATTCTCTTGGCACTCAAGTCAACTTTCTCAGCCAGATTTAAATTCAAATCTCCACACATACGCCCTGCTGGCAGAAAAGAAACTCTCCACTCACATATACGGAACATACCTACGTAGATTACTCCGCAGGGGATAACCCACCTGCTTAGCCTCAAATTGGCATCTTGTTATAACCTTTCGCAGTCACAATTACTACGCAATCACTTAATCTTTCCAAGTCCAAACTTATTAATAAGACATGAGAATTTAGTTTGTCCGAAAATTTAACAACGTGAAAGATCCTTTAAAATATTTATACTCGAGACTGTACGTCACATCAAATCGAAAATCAAGCACCCAATGGCCTTTCCTTTACATTTCAAGAAAACACTTCTCATCATATTCAAATCGTCTTAACACATCCCGCGGTCACATCATACCTATCACACAACCATTCCACCTCTCATCTAGCCATAAATTCCACTCGTAGGGTCATTACCGGACATATGGGTCAAATTGTACAAGTTACAACTGAAGCTACCAAGCTTAAGCTACGGTCTAACCATGGCCTCAAGTCCTCCAGACTGGCCCATCATCAATACACAGAATACTCACCTCGAACCTCGTCCATTGAATCACAAGCCGGTAATGCACAGTTTATACTGAGCGCTCATGTGCGCATACGAATGCGTGGAAGGAATTCAGAGAGTTATATTTCAAGCTAAATCAATTCTGCACGATAAAGAAAAAAAGATGGAAAATTATCCTAAATGCCCTGTAGCCTCTCGAAGATAAGTATGGACGTTATCATGCCGATCCACAAGACTCTACTAGACACTTGTTCATGACTTGTAAAACCTATGAACCTAGAGCTTTGATACTACCTTGTCACGACCCAAAATCCAACTAGCCGTGATGGCACCTAACCTTACCTGCTAGGTAAGCCAAATAATAATAATCTGATTCAATTAATATTTAACTGACTCTAATACACTCCCCAAAGACTGGTAGTACAAATCATGAGCTTCTAAGATTAGAATTTACAAAGCTGGTATGAAATAAATACATCATCTATTCGAAATGTACACAAATAGATTTTTATAAATCTAAGGCTACCATGAACAAGAGGAAGCTACGACCGAAACACAAGTACATCTTTAAATCCAGCTCCCGTCGATCACCGCAACATCAACATCCAATATCTGCACGCAAGGTGCAGAAGTGTAGTCTGAGTACAACTGACCCCATGTACTTAATAAGTATCAAACCTAACCTTAGGTTGAAAGTAGTGACGAGTTTTTACCAAGGTCGGGTCCAAAACCAATAGTCCACAACAGTCCATAACAACGTAATGCAAATAATTCAATAAGTAACTTAGAGATAAAATGCCCAACTAAATCATGATTTCTAAAAATAGTTCTTCCTTTCAAGTACATCAGTGAAAAACCAAATCGTTTATCCAAGTTGCCAAAAATATGAATAAATTTGAAAAACAATAATTTTCCCAAAATCCTTTCAATAATAAATGAGATGTTTCATTTTCTTTTCAGATAACCCGTGTAAAAGAAATGCATCACTATACCCATCTATCAACATATGTGAGAAATCATGAATGATGTGATACTGTACAACATGAGAAAAATACATCTCTATGCCTGTATGTCATGTGTGCATGCCAATGCGATGCATCTCAATGATAAATTCATATGCATACTCTCAGAGTATCATTTCACTTAGTCCTCCCAGTCACTCAATCCTCCCAATCGCTCGGCACTCGCACTCAGTAGGTACGTGCGCTCACTGGGGTGTGTACAGACTCTGGAGAGGCACCTTCAGCCCAAGTGCTATAATCTGCATGGACAACTCACGTGCTATAATAACAATATCTGTATCTGCACGGATAACTCATGTGCTATAATAAATCCTATAAGGCCTGCTGCAGACAGGCATCCCCGATCCACATAATAATCCTCACAATCAGGCCCTCGGCCTCACTAAGTCATCAATCTATCCAGTCCGTCTCTCATGGGCTCACAATGTCATAAAAATATTCCGAAAATAATGATATGATGTATCAATAAATAACAATAGAGACTAGGATATGATATGTAATGACATGAATATGACTGAGTATAAATTTTCAATTTAAAACAAATAACTCACAATAATATGACCTATGTGGATCCCAATAATACTGGCACATAGCCTCAACATGATTTTTAATATGATTATCAACTCAATTTCGTTAACATAAAACTACATAGAAAATGCCAAGAATATTTGACTATAAAATTTCACAGAAACAATTATGCAATTTCCATGGTGCACGCCCGTTACCTAGCATGTGTGTCACCTCCAAACAATTCACATAATACATATATTCCGTGTTCATACCCTTAGCTTCAATATTAGAAGTGTTACTTAACTCGAACAAGCCGAATCAAATGTCGAGCAAGCTAAACAATGCTCCAGAAATTCCATTCTGCAAGTAACAACTTCCGAACAGCTCGAATCTAGTCATAATTAATTTGATTCAGTCAACCCAAATTATAAAAATTTATTCCATATTAAAATACTAATTTTCTCACAAAATCCGAAATTACACTCAAAAATCGCCCGTGGGGCCCACATCTCGGAACACAACAAAAGTTACAAAATATAAACGCCCATCCAACCACGAGTCCAACCATACAAATCTCACCAAATTCCAATATCAACTCAACGCTCAAATCTTCAATTTACGTTTTCAACTCAATCTTTACCCATTTGGACTCAACAATCTTTTCATAAACCTTTTTGATATGTATAAATAATACTATTACACCCAAGAATCATACTCTTAATCATCCATCTTTACCCAAACTCGAAATTGAAGACTAGGGGTTAGAATCTTACCTCTTGGGTAAAGATCTTGTGATATTCCCTTGTTGGATTTCAAAGCTTGAACAGGATCTTGATGAACAAAGAACTTAAGCTTCTTCTTCTCTCTAGAACACTCTCCCTTCTCTCTAAAAATGTAAGATTTTTGCTCCAAAATGAGTCCCAAAGCCTATTTATCAAAATGGGATTGGGTTATGAAAATAGAAAAATTAACCCTCCGAAAGAAGGTCTGTGGTCGCATAATGGATAGCAGAATGGGTGTGCGGGTCACAAAATGGTCGCAAAAATCGGTGCCCAGAATTGGGCTGTTCTGGTCCATTCTGCGACCAGTTTGTAGTCGCAGAAGCACTTTCGCGATCGCAGAATCACAGTTTTCCAACCTTTGGTTATTTGGTCATAACTTCTTGTGGGAATGATCCAAATGACAAACGGTTTGAAGCGTTAGAAACTAGACTCAAAGAACTTTCATTTGATAGGTAATACACTATATAAAATATCATAGTGTGAGAGTTATGCTCATTTGAAGTTAGGTCTTGTGCGAACTCACTTGAAACTTTAGTCTATTATGAAATTTCCAACTTCTACATTCGATGCTGAAACCTATCGAATCAAGTTCGATTGATCTTAAATTTTGCACACAAGTCATAAATGATATAACCGACCTATTCTAATTTCTGAAATCGAATTCCGACCCCGATATCAAAAAGTCAACCCCCCGGTCAAACTTTTCAAAAATTCAACTTTCGCCATTTCAAGCCTAATTCTACTACGGACCTCCGAATAATTTTCCGGACAAGCTCTTAAGACCAAAATAACCATACGGAGCTATTCAAATTATCAGAATTCAATTTCGAGGTCGTTTACATATAAGTGAATATCCGGTCAACTTTTCCAACTTAAGTTTTCAATTATGAGACTAAGTGTCTCATTTCACTCTGAAATCCTTCAGGACCCGAACCAACTAACCCGATAAGTCATAAAGCAACTATAAGGTATAAATTGAGCAGTAAATGGGAGAACGGGCCTGTGATACTCAAAACGACCGTTCGGGTCGTTACATTATGTTATTTGGAATTCTTTCATTACGGAGAGTGTTTTTCCTTGTTTAGGACTCTTTCATTACGGAGAGCGTTTCCCCTTTGGTTTTTGCTTCGTTTTTTAGGATTCTTTATTTTCGTTTTTCCTTAATTATGTTTTTTTTTTCAACTGTCCCTATTGTGTCGGTTTCGTTAGTTTTAGGATTCTTTACTTTCTTTTTTCCTTAATTATGTTATGCCTTTCTTTCGTTGTCCCTATTGTGTTGGTTTAGGATTCAATATGCATTGTCTTTCTTTGGCAGGTGTAGGATTCAATTTAGTCTTTAGTTTATCGACCGTAGGTTTAGGACTTATAATTACCAGTTAATATATACGTCGTGTCACTTTGTTTAGGTTTAGGTTTCTACAATTTTTGAAGGAGCTGACACTTTTATAAAAGCAACCACTATTCTACCTTCTTTAGTATAAACTGCTAACAACATCGACGTCTGTGTAGGTAAATTTGTTTGTGATTTGAGGTAAATTCTCTCCTTATATTATATTCTTGAAGTTATGTAATAATAGCGGTTCTTGCATTATTGAGAAACAACTCTACATCGAATGAAAGTACTTTCTCTGGCTTATATGGTTGAATCCTTCGGGGCGACAGTCAAAATATTGTTTGATTTAATCTGACATAAAGATGCCACCTTAATGATTCCAGTATGTAACATGCGGATACAATGGTATTAAGCTTTACCTTTTTTCACTCTTACCTTAATAAGATTAAATTAGAACTGGAACCCAACAATTCAATTCTTTGGTAACGTTTTGAATTTTTTTCCCGTGCGTTTGTCCATGGTGATTTTAATTTATAATTTGTCATATATGATCATTGGCTTGAAATTGACTTATTTACTAATGTTGTAAAGGTTGTTTGGATAGTTGCATTCATCACATAACATTGGTTAGACGTTCTATCTCATATCAATCAAATATTTTATTAATTTAAAATTATATTCACTCTATAGTTGATAGCTTTAATTACTAACGGTAATTGTTATGCCAACTTAAGTTGCTTATATTTTATAAGAAAAAAATAAATGTGATCACCTCTTTTAGTTGACTATATTATAATATCACAATTTTAAATTGTGTTCTCAAAGAATAGTCATTGGCAATTCGCACGGTGGATATTTTTTTTTTGCTAGACTAAACTTTTCAAATTGTTTCCTAAAAGAAGTGTAGAATTCATGGAAGAACACTTAATGTGAATAAAGTTCGTCTTGATTTCCAAAGCAAATAAGAAATTCATATATCAAAACTGTAACAAGACATTAAAAGACTTATATTTACTAGAATTTCATCTTTCACAACTAGAAATTCGGCAAAAACCGACCAAGGTCGACCGACCAACTTTGGTCCAAAATTTTTTTTTTTTACGAATTTTTTTTTTACGAAATTTATATCAAATATTTCTTTTTACGAAACCGACCAACTTTGGTCGGTTTTCTTTGGCGCAAAAATGCGGGAAACTATTTTTGAGTCCCGCGAAATTTATGTTTCAAGAAACTGACCAACTTTGGTCGGTTTTTCAATTAAAATAAATAAAAATTAATATTAAAAAAATCGACCAAAATTGGTCGGTTAATTCGGCCGGTCATTTAAATAAAACCGACCAACTTTGGTCGGTTATTTTCGTACGAAAATACAATTAAAGAGTATAAATAAAATAAAAGACAGTCTTAAAACAAAATGTACCAATGGTCTAGTGATAGAATAGTATCCTGCCACAGTACAGACCCCGGTTCGATTCCCAGATGGTGAATCTTTTTATTACATAATTAAAATACCGACCAACTTTGGTCGGTTTTTTTTGCAATATTTTTTTTTAATTTAATTGACCGACCAAAGTTGGTCGGTAATTTCCGACCAACTTTGGTCGGTATGCCTTTCCGACCACAAAAATACCGTCCACACGTAAATGGTCGCGTTTTGGTCGATTTTTGGCCATTACTGACCAACGTTGGTCGGTTTTTTTGATCGGTTTTTACCGGATTTCTAGTAGTATTTTATTGAGTTTGGTAATATGTTAAAACATTTATCATTTCAAAAAATTCATAAATTTGATTACTTTTCTATTTCAAACACATTTTTTAAACATTATTTACATGATTTTAAAGAAAATTTCTATTCATTAATTTGGATTACACGCGCAACGTTCGTACCCGTAGACTAGTAAGTCCAAAAAAAAGATAAATACTTGTTCAAGTTTGATATTGATCCCTTTCCTTATCCCTCCACCTAATTATTGTTTTTTTTTAAAAAAAAATATTATATATTATTTCTTTTACCCGTTAGAAAGTTTGAAAGAATAGTTTAGGGTTTTAGTGATACTTTTTGGAAACGCAAACCCAAAACCAGTCAAAAACTTTCTTCCCAATTCAAGTAGTAACAGTATTGTCGTCCAAAACAAATATAAAAACAATTTTTAAACCAGAACCAAAGCCAAATCAACTTCTAATCCACAGAAAACTGATTCCTGAATGATTTAAATAAGCCTGATTTGTTTCCGAGTGTACTTGAGACTTGAGGCAAAATAATCAAGAATTCTCTCAGTTTTACCTCCTTCGGTCTTCCCTTCTCTGCGTTAGGCCGTCGCTCTTGCCCTGGTATTTGATTCGACGATTTGTAAGTTCCTGTCCCAAGTGATTAATAATACCCTATTTATATATATATATATACATATATTTGTTTACTTCCTATATATTTAAGCTTTCGCATGATTTGAGTTTTAATCATGTCCATATTTTGTGATTCGAGTTTCTTATTCCATTATTATACCCCTCTTTCTCAATTTTGAATCATATTACATTATAAAAGAGAAATTTGCAATCTATCATGGTTTATTTTTCTCCGTTTCTTTTCTTTAGGATCAATATGTGTATAGTTTGCTGTCATATGAAACCGCAGTTTTCTTATTTTTTGCTTCGTAGGTCATGGCACTTCAATGCTTCACTTGGACTACAGAACTCTTGGGTTCATTATTCAATATAATATGTAAAGATGAAGAAGATGTTGCAAAACTATATGTGTACCAAGAACGGACAACAACTATATGTGTTTGGTACTGAACATCATAATGGGAAGAATGTGTTCAGGAAACTTCATCTCAGACCTGAGCTTATGATTAATAATAAGCGCTGGGAAAAACCCCCAACTCTTCAATGCTCTTGTCAAGGAGTTCTTCTGTTTGCTGATCCCATGTGCCCTACTTATTATGCTTTGAACCCGATAACACAAGAGGAAGTAACCATAAAACATACACCAGATCCCGGAAAATCGTGTGCTCTTTATTTTTGTCCATTAACAAGACAATTCAAACTTCTTTATGTACAAGCACAAGGGAGTTTGTGTCAATATTTTGTATACATGTTCAAGACACAAACGTGGAGGAAAATCCATTCATCGTCCACTTTCAACTTTTTGCCATATCGTAACTCTCACGCAGTTGTAAATGGAGCATTGCATTGGATCATGTACTCTAATTTAGAACAAGAAGGGATTCCTCCTTGTGCAAATGGAATCATGGTATTTAGAATGGATAAGGAAGAACTCTTCGCTATGCCTCATCCTGGAAGTGTGTGTACCTCAAAGAAAGTGCATACAACTATGACTCTTTTAGTGAAGGAAAACTGTTTGTCTTTCTGTCACTTGCTTGTCTCTGAGTATGCAGTGGATATATGGATCTTGGAAGACTATGAAATGAGGGCATGGAACAAAAGGTACAAGGTTAATCTCTTTGACAAGAAAATATTTCCTTTTAGTTTGCCTTATATTCTCCACGGGTCGGCATCTATAGACGTGTATTGGTGGATAAAGCTTATTAACATCCAAGACGGTGAACTTCTATTTTACTTGCGCGATAGAGGTTTATTTTCTTATAATTTAGAGCATAAAACTGTAAAGATATTTGAATTTCCACAACTGAAAAAGTTATATGCTTGTAGGACTTATATAATGAGCCTACTGGCAATAACTTAACTCTCCTCGCTTTTTATTCTTGTTCTTTATCTTTCTAAGTTTGGTGCTTAGTTAAGTTATCAAATACCGTTCTTAGTGGAGGTTCAATGTGTTTCTACTTTTCTTGCACGGGAATTGGAAAAACTCTAAATCTTTAGCTAATGTTAAATTCTTTACCATGCTAAATTTTAGGTGTCCTATAACCCATCCTAGTTTTCTTAATTATTCTCCATATCCTGCTGATATACTAAGTACCCTATTTTCTTTGAGCCACTTAGTTGTTATAAGTGTTCATGATGTAGCATTGCTTATTTTACAACTTTATCTCAAATGTAGTTGTAATCAGTGCAAATCCGTTGTGCGCTGCACGATCCTACACTATAAACTGAAATAATATTTGAAAGTATAATACTGATAAATTTTATTCTATATCATAACGGGCACTATTTATTTTGCGCAGTCTATAAATTTTCATTTTATAACAAAACACGGGAATTACACTATCAAAGCAATATCATATATATTTCTCTGTCAAATTTCATAAATTTTGACGCAAATACAAGACAAAGTTCATAGTTCAAGACGTATGGAAAAAGAGATTTAGAATTCCTTCTTAAGACATAAATGTTGAAATGTATCTAAAACATTCATTCCAATGTATCTTAAACATAAATGTCGCAATGTATCTTAAACATTCATTCAAATGTATTAAATACAAATTAAACAACTCAAACATATTATCAGAAAAAAATTAACCTCATTAACAACTGTATGAGTTAAAAAAATGATTTATACTTATGTCATGACCCAAAATTTACCTAGTCGTGATGACACCTAACCCAACCCGCTAGATAAGCCATATATTAGTCAACACAATTCTAATGAAAATAATAAGAAATTAATAAGGAAAATAACTGAATTTCTATACAACAACCTAAGGATTAGTAGTACAAGTCACGAGTCACTAAGACTTAGATTTAAAAAGCTAGAATGAAAATAAATACAACATCTGTTAAGAATATACATGAATAAATTATAAATCTAAAACTACCAAGGACAAGTGGTAGCTATATTCGGAAAGCAAGTACATCTTTAGTGCCAACTCTTGTCATCCACTTCATCTCAACTCCAAAATCTGCACACAAGGTGTAGAAGTGCAGTATGAGTACAACCGACCCCATGTACTCAGCAAGTATCATAACTAACCTCGGTGAGGTAATAGAAGTAAGAATTATAAATGACACTCACCAATTACCTGTAAAATTCATAAATTCCAACAAGTAAAGAACAATAATATGAACAAATCATGAAATTACAGATAAGACCACCTTGGTGCACATAATATTTTTTAATGTACTCTGCCCAGTCAACAATCTAGCATATAAGGAAGATACGCAAATAAATTGGGTAAATAGCAAAGAAGAAATGCAATAACCAAATATCAATTCGTTGTGGCGCGCAACCCGATCCAAATATAAATCACAATACGACTCTAAGGCCCACATCATAATCTCAATAACCGAACCAAACCACTGATTAGCCTTCCCAAGGCCCACACCAACCAGAAACCCGTCAGTTTCTCACAATCCACGTGTACACCATCAAGAAGAAATATGAGAGGGGACCCTAGGGGATGGATCCATATCCACACGCTATACGGATAACTCACATGCTAATAATATCAACCGCACTGACAAATCACTGTATAAACTCACCATGCACATACTCATAGGTGATCCCATGTCACCCCAATCCATATAAATTTGACAACACAACCTAACTAAAGATTCTTACTTCAACCTTAGTCCATGAACCTTATAACCTAATCTCCAAAATCTAAAACTCATTATAAGACCCGATTTTTGCATCTATACATTGTGTAAGTCCAAACAAGGTGTATCAAACCATAAGCATATTCCAAATATAATCATATGATATTTCACAAAATTTAGTTAACCATAGCAATAACTTTCGACCATAATAGTTGCCCAATAATAAATACGGTACCGGTAAAAAACCTCATATCAAATAAAACCTTGTTCTAGACCTCCGTACACTGCCAAGGATGAAAGAAACATACAGAAAGTCATAACCACTCATCAGATTAACAAGTCATGGAGCTCTCTTGCCCGATAAGAATCATTGTCAAATCTAAGCTGACTAGTGGTGTTATCCTTCCAAACATACCTTAGTCAAATCCGATGGCACTCGTTCCAGGTCCAATTATCTCATCTCATCTAGTACAAGCTGCTCGACCGACATGCCATACCGGCACTACCTCGAGCCACATACCGTACAATCCGTGAACCAACAAGTAACAAATTCAATGTACCCAATGATAGGAAGAGAATCAAATGTGAAGACCATCCCGCAAGCTCAATAGGTAGCACCACAAAGCGCAATACTATGAACCCATCACACAATGGAGAAACAAAACACATGAAATGCGCACAAAGATCATATCCCAATCATAACTCAGCCGCGATGCGTGACCCAATCCAAACACCGGTCAACATGAAATACCTCGAGTCATGATGCTCACAATCAACAACCATAAGCATATCAACAACAAATACTTGAAGTGCATGACCATAACCATGGAGAATCGGATAGCACAATATACCACAAATAGGAAGACCATAATCAAGGCGGAATCAACCATTTGACACCCCAAGAGCCATCTCTCTCGAATTCTGCCACAAGGCCCCAAACAGACCCGCATCATGTGTAAATAGTCAATAGTCTTACAACCCATCGTAGCATAAGAGTATAACATATCCGCACATGAATAAGATCAACTCTAAGTGATGACATACACCTCAACCACAACTGTGTTGAGTAAATAAATCTCACCCAATAACATCGAAGTCAACTCCCGATCAAACCTATGAACTTTTCAAACCTTTACATTGCCAACTTATGCCAAATAAAGCCGAAACCTTATAGAAACGTCCAAATGCAAATCCTGGAATACACCCAAGTCCAAAATTACCATCAGGACCTAACAGAACCATAAAAACTCCGATCCGAGGTCAAATACACAACAGTCAACCTTGGTCAACTCTTCAAACTTAAAGCTTTCTAGTTGAAAATCATTCTTCCAAATCAATCCTGAACCACTCGAAAACCAAAACTGGCGATACACTCAAGTCATATCACATCATATGAAGCTACTCATGTCCTCTGTCACGACCCAAAATCCAACTAGTCGTGATGGCACCTAACCTAACCCGCTAGGTACGCCAATTAGCAATTATCCAATTCCAATAAAATTATTAAAAAAAATTAAATAGAGAATTTAACTGAATCTTATACATTTTCCAAGGACTGATAGTACAAATCATGAGCTTCTAAGATTTAGAGTTTACAAAGCTAGTGTAAAATAAATACATCATCAGTCCGAAATATACATAAACAGATTCCTCATAAGTCTAGAGCTACCATAGACAAGAGGCAGCTATTACCGGAACGCAGGTACGTCTTCAATGCTAGCACCCATCATACACAACAATGTCAGCATCCAAGTCTGCACGCAAGGTGCATAAGTGTAGTATGAGTACAACCGACTCTATGTAATCAATAAGTAACAAACATAACCTTAGATTGAAAGTAATGATGAGCTGGGACAATGGTCAGAGTCCAACTCTAATAACCAGCAATAGTGCATAACAATATAGTAAAATGGTACGCGAAGTAACTTAGAGATATGATGCTTGGCTCATTCATGTGATGACCCAAAAGGTCATCTTATATTTTAGAACTTGAATCTGCCACTTAAGCCTTAAAAATCTCATTTTCTTACCTTTCTCGATTTGCGTATGTAGTCCGGGCATGTTTCCGAAAAGCTTTTATGTTGAAAATTGATGAAAATAAGAATTTATGCCTTAAAAGATGATTTTAGTTGACTTCGGTCAACATTATTAGTAAACGGGCCCGGATCCATATTTTGATGGTCTCGGTGGGTCCGTATCGAATTATGGGACCTAGTCGTATGCCCGGAATCGAATTCGGAGGTCCCTATCTCAAGTTATGAATTTTTGATGAAAATTAAAAGTCTGAAAATTAATTATTTTAAAGAATTGATTGATGTTTGGCATTGTTAGTGCCGGGTCCGTATTCTGGTTCCATAGCCCGGTACATGTTCATTATGATATTTAAGACTTGTATGTGAAATTTGTTGAGAAACGGAGTTGATTTGACGTGATTCGGATGTCCAGTTGAGAAGATATGAACTTTAAAGTGTTTTTGAGAATTTCATTTGATTTGGTGCTAAATTTAGAGTTCTAGGTGTTATTTTGGCAATTTGATCACACAAGCAAGTTCATATGATGTTTTTAGACTTGTGTGCATATTTGGTTTGGAGCCCCGAGGGCTCGGGTGAGTTTCAGATAGGACACGGGATGTTTTGGACTTTGAAAATCTGGTATTTTACTGCAGCATGTGTTCTGGCATGTCCGTCTTCGCGTTCGCGACGGTACTCTCGGGAACGCGAAGAGTAAACTAGGTAGCTGAAGTTTTCTTCTTCGCGAACGTGAAGGCTTCGTCGCGAACGCAAATCGATGGGGGCATTACCTTTCGCGAACACGAACAGCTCTTCGCGAACGCGTAGTGTTAGGCACACCTAAGGGAGGGTTGGTCGTTTCTTCATCGCGAACGCGAGCAATGCCTCGCGAACGCGAAGGCCAGGGGGTAGTAGCCATCGCGAACGCGAGCAGGATCTCGTGAACACGAAGGCTTGGCAGCCAGTACCCTTCGCGAATGTGATGCACACTGTCGCCCAGTGCATAAAACAGAATCAAATACGGGTTTAAGCCATTTCTTCAACATTTTTCAAGAACCAAACGGGTAGAGGCGATTTTCAAGAGTCATTTTCTTCCCCAAAGTGTTGGTAAGTGATTCTAAACCATTTTCTTTCAATTACCCATTACATTTCTTAAATAAACAACCTAAAATCTAGAGTTTTCATGGTAGAATTAGGGGTTAGGGTAGAAACTAGGAATTTCGCATATTTGGGGATTTAGACCTCAATTTGAGGTCGGATTCCAAAACCAATTATATATTCGGGCTCGAGGGTGAATGGATAAATTGATTTTGGTCCGAACCTCGGGTTTTGACCAAGCGGGTCCGGGGTCGATATTTTGACCTTTTTGAGGAAAATTTGGAAAATATAATTTATGCAATATAATTGATTCATTTGGCAGTATTTGATATTATTGAGTCATTTTTGAATAGATACGAGTGGTCTGGAGGTGAATTTCAGAGGAAAAGTTGTGATTGAGAATTAAGTGGCATTCAGAGCGAGGTAAGTGTTGTGTCTAACCCTGACTTAAGGGAATTAGGAACCTTAGATTACTTGCTAAGTGAAATTCATGTGAGAGGCGTATATGTGAGGTGACGAGTACTTATGCGCCGCCAATTTACCTATTTTCCATGTTTCTCTATTTTTCTTATATTGTCGCATTCCTATGCCTAATTGCTACGTGTTATACTAATGTTGTTCAATTTATCGTTCTTATCATGTTTACGGATTTTCTGGTGATAATTGAGTTTTTATTTCAAAGTTGAGATTGATATTATGGAACCAAATGTTGAAGTAAGATTTGTACTTGTTATTCTTTCTCCCTGTTATTATTTATGCATTGCATTATGGTAAAGGAGAGTGTTAATGCACAAAGATTGATGTCGTGCCATATTGTGAGTGTTAATGCATGAAGGGTGATGTCGTGCCATGATATGAGAGTTAATGCACGAAAGGTGATGCCGTTTCATATTGTGAGTGTTAATGCACGAAGGGTGATGTCGTGCCATGATATGAGAGTGTTAATACACGAAGGGTGATGTCATGCCATGATATGAGAGTTAATGCACGAAGGGTGATGCTGTGCCGTTTCTATTAATTTTATGGTGAGATTGAGCATAAAAGCACGGAGGGTGATGCCGTGCATATTTCCTTACTGTATTCACTATTCCTGTTGATTCATGGTATATTGACTGCTCCGGTGATCATTCTGTTGTAGTTCTTTATCATGTATTCCCCTCAGTATGTTCCCCTCCCGACATTTCTTGTTTAGTTCTTCATTTCTGTTATGTGTAAATACATTGTTAAATTGTGCAGGTTGATTTGCAGGTGCCTTGCCTTAGCCTCGTCACTACTTCGTCGAGGTTAGGCTCGACACTTACCAGTACATGGGATCGGTTGTACTGATACTGCACTCTGCACTTTCTATGCAGATTTTGATACCAGCTCGGGTTGATCGAGATTTTGCTATTGGTCCGCTGTCCGGAGACTCAAGGTAGATCTATCGGCGTTCACAGACTTGAAGTCCCCATCTATCTTTTCTGTTCTACTGTTTCTTTCATTCAGACAGTTGTATTTCTTCCAGACTATTACTTGTAGCAAATTCTAGAATTCTCGTGAATTGTGACTCCAGATCCGGGTGGTAGTAATTAATACAGTGTTTATGATATTCCGCACTTATTATATTTCATCTTAGTTAAGTATTGTTAATTACTGAATGGAAATAAGGTATTGGTTTAATGATTCTCTAATGTTGGCTTGCCTAGCAAGTGAAATATTAGGCGCCATCAGGATCTCGTCGATGGGAAATTTCAGGTTGTGACAATTCACAGTTACAGAAAAATAGGCATGCTTTTCAAGTATAACAGTAAATCCCAAATCTTTCACCGAAAGTACAAAAAGTATGAGTAAGTTTGCAAACTATAATTATTCCTAAATCTTTCAATAGGTAAACGTTTCATTTTCAAAGGGTATGAGGAAAATACATCTCTATGCCTACATATCAATATGTATCAGAAGTCATGAATGACGTGATACCGTATAACATTAGGAAAATGCATCTCTATGTGTAATGAACCAGCCTGTCGTTTTGAGTATTACAACCCTGTTTTCTCATTTACTGCTCAAATTGTACTTTACAGTTATTGTGTGAATTTCCGAGGTAATTGGTTTGGGTCCGGTGAGGTTTTGGAATGAATTGGAACACTTAGTTCCAAGGTTTAAAGCTTGAGTTAAAATAGTGACTGGATATCGACTTATGTGTAAACGACCTCGGAATGGAGTTTTGATAATTCCAATAGCTCTGCATGGTGATTTTGGACTTAGGAGCGCGTCCGGAAAATTATTTGGAGGTACGTAGTGGAATTTGACTTGAAATGTCGAAAGTTGAATTTTTGGAAAGTTTGACTGGGGGGTTGAATTTTTGATATCGGAGTCAAAATCCATTTCTGGAAATTGGAATAGCTTCATTATGTCATTTATCACTTTTGTGCAAAATGCGAGGTCAATTGGACTTGATTCGATAGGTTTCGGCATTGAATGTAGAAGTTGGAAATTTCATAAGACTAAGGTTTCAAGTGAGATCGCATAAGACCTAACTTAAAATGTGCATAACTCTCATGATACGAAGTGTTATATGGTATATTACCTATCAAATGAAAGATCCTTGAGTCTAGTTTCTAACTCTTTAAATCGTTCGTCATTTAGACATTCCTACAAGAATGTATGACCAAATTACCAGAGGCTGGAAAAATGCGATTCGGCGGTCAGATGTGAGACCGCAGAATCATTATGCGGTCGCATAATGACACATTGTGCGACCGTAAAATGGTCGCCGATATGCCAGCACAGCCTAGTTTTTGGCAGAGATTTTGCGGTCCATTGTACGACCCGCATACTCATTGTGCGGTCCATTGTGCGACCGCATACCTATTTTCGGAGGGGTAATTTTCCTATTTTCATAACCCGACCCTATTTTGATAAATAGGTTTTGGGGCATATTTTGGGGCAATTATCTAATGATTTTAGAGAGAAGTGAGAATGTTCTAGAGAGAGAAAGTAGATAAAGTGTCTTATTCATCAAATTCTTGTCCAAGCCTTGAAATCCAACAAGAAATCCCTCAAGTTCTTCATCAAAGAGGTAAGGTTCTAACTCCTAATCTTCAATTTCGAGTTTGCGTAATGATGGGTGATTAAGAGTATGATTTTTGGGTATAAGAGTATTATTTATACATATCAATAAGGTTTATGGAAAGAGTATTGAGTTCAAATGGGTAAGATTGGGTTGCAAATGGTAGAAATCTTCAAAGACTTTAATTGAAGATTTGAGGGTCGAGTTGATGTCGGAATTTGGTAAAATTAGTATGGTCAGACTCGTGGTTGAATGGGCTTTCGGATTTTATAACTTTTGTCGGGTTCCGAAAAGTGGGCCCCACGGGCAATTGTTGGGTGAAATTTTGGATGTTGATGGAAAATTTGTATTTTCTTATGGAATTAATTCCTATCATTTTTATTGATTGAAACGAATTATTTGTGGCTAGATACGAGCTGTTTGGAGGCCAATTCACGACGCAAAGGCATATTGGAGTAGAGAATTACACAGTTTGAGATAAGTAACACTTCTAAACTTGGTTCTGAGGGTATGAATCCCCGAATTTGGTATGATATAAATTGTTTGGAGGTGACACACACGATATGTGATGAGCATGTGACGTGAACCATATAAATTGTGTCTTGAATAAATCTTGTGCTTTTGTAAGATTAATGAATTATGATATTATTTGAACATTTCCCACGTGTTAGAGAAATTGAGCTGAGGCTCCTATTAAAGATCATGTTTAGGCTACGTGCCGACGTTTTTTGGGACCCATGGAGTCGTGTTGCTGTTGAATTAATTGTTCAAAAATATACATTTTACACTCAGTAATATTTGTCCATTGTGAGGATATTTATGGGATTGAGCTGCGCGACGCAGCAGGTCATAGTGGCTTTATACATTATTATTGTTCTGGATCGGGGCTGCTTGCCTGCAGCGGGCCTTATAGGCTTTACTATTTTATGGATCGGGGTTGTCCGCCTGCAGCAGGCCTTACAGGCTTTGTTATTATACGGATCGGGATTGCCCGCCTGCAGTAGGCCACATTGGCTTTGTATTACACTTGGGCTGAAGAAGCTCCTCCGGAGTCTGTACACACCCCCAGTGAGCGTAGATGATCATTGATATTCGGGATAGACTTCCCAGGGCATGGACTTGCCTTACTTACTGCTTATATATATATATTTGGGATGGATTTTCCTAGGGCATGGACTTGCCTTACTTATTTGTATTGTAATGAGTTATCTGGATATGAACCAAGTGCTCCCGGATACGACGACTGCTAGAATTCAGAGTTATTTCTGTTGGAGAGTATTAAGGTAGCTGCTTGACGACCGCATACTTGATTCCCTTCCTGTTTGTTTATTGTACTGTTCTATACTTCAGACAGTGATATTTATCTGTCAGACTTTGTATTCATTTAGATGCTCATATACTCAGTGACACCGGGTTTTGGGAGTGTTATATTTGAAATTGTGAGATTTCTTATGCTGAATTTAATAATTTTGTTTTCAAATTTAAAATATATGGTGTTTTATTGAGATTTTCGGCTTGCCTAGTATTGAGATAGGCGCCATCACGACAGGTAAGACTTTGGGTCATGACAAGTTGGTATTTGAGCTTTAGGTGACATAGGTCTCACGAGTCATGAGCAGGTTTAGTAGAGTCTTGCGGATCGGTACAGAGACGTCTGTACTTATCTTCGAGTGGCTGCATAACCCTTAGGAAAATTTTACTTTCTTGTATTCTATTGTGCAGAATTGATTCAGCTTGAAACATAACTATTTGAATTCCTTTCACGTATTTGTATGCTCATATGAGCACTCGGTATTAGTTGTGCATCGCCGGCTTGTGATTTTATGAACGAGGTTCAAGATTTGTATTCTTTGTTTTGGTGATGGGCCAGTCTGGAGGACTTGAGGCCAGGTTTATACCGCAGCTTAGGCTCGGTAGCTTTAGTTGTAATCTGTACATTTGGACTCATATGTCCGGTAATGTCACTACGAGTGAAATTTGTGGCTCGATGAACGATGGAATGGCTTTGTGATGAGAATTATGTAACTGCGGGATGTGTTAGGACGATTTGAATGTGACAAGGAGTGTTTCCTTGAAATGTAAAGGAAGGCCATTGGGAGCTTTACTTTCATTTTGGTATGACGTACAATCTCAAGTGTGAATGTTTTGAAAGATCTTTCACGTTGTTAAATTTTGGGTCAAATTAAATTTTCGTGTGTGATTAATGAGTTTGGACTCAGAAAAATTAAGTGATTTCATAGTACTTGTGGTTGCGAAAGGGTATAACAAGATGCTAATTTGAGACTAAGCAGGTGGGTTTTTCCCTGCGTAATAAATTATGTAAGTGTGTTCCTTATGATGTGAATAGAGAATTTCTTTTCTGCCACCGGGGTGTATGTGTTGAGACTTGAATATGAATCTAGTTGAGAAAGTTGACTTGAGTGTTAAGAGAATGAATGCGAGATTAGCGGATGATTGAGGTATTTTATGGTTGTTGTGTCTTGAGCTTGAGAAGATTTTTTGTTGAACTGACTACGGTATTAAGGCAGTAATAAAGCATGGGTATTGTGAGTTATCAAGTATTTTAATCCATGGCTTTGAGCCAAGTGGAGGAGTCTGCTATTGGCAATTCAATTTCATGGATATATGTTAAATTTTAGTTTTTGTTTGAGGCATACTTCTGGGTAGGTTACGACTTGCAGAGGTTGAGATCGGGGATGACTTGAGTAAGAAAATTTCTTGAATGCGGGTTATATTGCACTTTATGAGATGATTAAATTGTTATTTTGAAGGATGTAGTGCGCACGAAGTATGAATTCGATTGGTCGTGTTAAGGAAGGGTTAATTCTTTGAGTGTTGATCGTACTAAAGGAGCACATTTCTTTCGGCCCGTTTGGGGCGGAGTAAATTAGATTTTAGCAGAGTGGATAACTCTCGAGAGAGGTTTCTAACTGATAGGGTATGTAATTTGCTGGTGACTTAGAGTTTATAATGCAATTCTCGTGCCTTTCACATGATAGATGTGATGTGTTGTGCCAGATGTAGATTTACATGTACAAGGTAGAAATTCATTCTTGAAAGGAAGATCACGAATTTTGGACAGAATGGTCAGTTTTAGATATTTAGATGAATGTTATAACTGCTCGGTAATCCCTGAGAAGGGTGCGCATTTCAAAAGGCGCATTGTGTTTTAACTTACGGATATTCATTGGTATTGAAGTACTCACCTGGTTAATAGACTGTGATATTCAAATTATTTCTATATGGCACGGAAGAATTATGAAAGTATTCCTTATGGGAATATCGTGAGTGAAAGATGTGTTTGTCATTCTAGTGCTGGAGTTGGGATCAGTTACAGTGATTCATGTGTTTGATGAATTTGGAGACTGGGAGTTCTCAGAAGTATATTGTTTCGGGTTGCGGCTTGTTTGAGCTGAGTATTTTATTTTAACTCAGTGGAGGCACTAGTTGCGCTAATTAATTATGATGGCTATGCGCTATATGTGTGCATATATGTGAGGTTTGAGCCAATGTGCGGGCACCGGGGCAAGTATTCATACTCGAAAGAATGCTTAGGCTATGATATGCCTAGGAGTTGACTGTTAAGCGTAAAGTTATAATGTTTCTTGTGTTTGTACCTTTTTTGAGACCTACCTGGACTACATTTGAGGTTACAAAAAGGCTAATTGCCCTGAATAAATGGGGTAGTTACTATTTCTACGTTAACTTGCGGATTTGAAGTGTGATAGCAGACTTTGCACATGCTTACACTATGGACTGGAGGAGAATGATAATCTTATTTCATTATCATATACATGTGTACTTGTTTAATTGCTCATGTATGATACGCTGGGACTGGAGGCCTGTGACCATGCCCGGCGATTTATGTTATTGGCACGTGAGTTATCCGTGCGGATCTATATACTGATATTATTGGCACGTGAGTTGTCCGTGCGGATCCATATACTGATTTTATTGGCACGTGAGTTGTCCGTGCGGGTTCAGATATTAATACTATAGCACGTGAGTTATCCATGCCACTGATGATAATGTGCTCTCTAGAAGAGCTGGTTACTCTTATTAAGTTCGTGTGTCTTAGTTTTACTATATATAATGAGCTTATAGAATTGAAGTTGTGGTGGTGCTTGTTGAACTTGCAATATGGTTCTCTACTTTGAGACATCTTCCATTTTGGGTACAAGCTGCACAGTTGTGGCTTGAGTTGTATTGGTGTGGCATGTCAGTGGGATAGTTGTGTTTAATAATGTAAGGTCATTGGATCTAGAATGGGTACTATCATGTTTGATTACAGTATATTCGGAAGGATAATATCAAAAGTCGACTTAGAAAGTGATTATGGTTCGGGTTGGGGCGAGAGAGCTCCATGACTTGTTGATCTAATAATTGATTATGAGATTCCATATGTTTCTTTAAATATCAGCACTGTACGAAGGTTTTGGAATGAGGTTTGGCTTGATATGGAGTTTAATACTATTACCGAGTTAGTTTTGAGTAGTTACTGTGATCGAAAATGGTGTTGCGAGCATGCGAGTTGTGTAGTATGTTACGTGATTATATCTTGGGTTATGGTTATGGCTTGGTACAACATATTCAAACTTTTACAGCATGTTAATGTGAGATTTGTGTCTTGAAAAGAAATTCTGAAAGGTTGGGAATTGAATTTCCAAGGTTTTGGGGCTAAGGTTAAATTAAGGATTTTCAGTTGTATTGTTTTGTCAGGCCGATGTGGAATAGGGTGACGTGGGATCACCCCCGGGTAAGTGTGTGGTAAGATGGAATAGTGATTTGATGGCTTGGAAATAACTCTTGGCCTGTTCGAGGACGAACGTATGTTTAAGTAGGGGAGAATGTAATGACCCAGCTAGTCGTTTTGAGTATTACAACCCCGTTTCCTCATTTACTGCTCAAATTGTACTTTATAGCTGCTGTGTGAATTGCCAGGGTAATTGGTTCGGGTCCGGTGAGGTTTTGGAATGAATTGGAACACTTAGTTCCAAGGTTTAAAGCTTAAGTTAAAATAGTGACCGGATGTCGACTTATGTGTAAACGACCTCGGAATGGAGTTTTGATAATTCCAATAGCTCAGTATGGTAATTTTGGACTTAGGAGCATGTCCGAAAAATTATTTGGAGGTACGTAGTGGAATTTGGCTTGAAATGCCGAAAGTTGAATTTTTGGGATGTTTGACCGGGGGGTTGACATTTTGATATCGGAGTCAAAATTTATGACTTAGAATAGCTTGGAATAGCTTGGAATATTCCATTATGACTTAAAATTTATGACGTTTTTGCTTGGAATAGCTTCATTATGTCATTTATGACTTGTGTGCAAAATTTGAGGTCAATCGAACTTGATTCGATAGGTTTCGGCATCGAATGTAGAAATTGGAAATTTCATAAGACTAAAGTTTCAAGTGAGTTTGCACAATACCTAAATTCAAATGAGCATAAATCTCATGATACGAAGTGTTATATGGTGTATTACCTATAAAAGGAAAGATCTTTGAGTCTAGTTTCTAATGCTTAAAACCGTTCGTCATTTGGACATTCCTACAAGAAGTTATGATCAAATTACAAAAGGCTGGAAAAATACGATTCTACGGTCAGATATGCGATCGCAGAATCAATATGCGATCGCATAATGACACATTTTGCGACCGCAAAATGGTCGCCGATATGCCCAGTGCAGGACAATGTTTGGCAGCGATTTTGCGGTCCATTGTGCGACCCGCATACTCATTGTGCGGTCCATTATGCGACCGTATACCTGTTTTCGGAGGGGTAATTTGCCTATTTTCATAACCCGACCCCATTTTGATAAATAGGTTTTGGGGCATATTTTGGGGCAATTATCTGATGATTTTAGAGCGAAGTGAGAGTGTTCTAGAGAGAGGAAGTAGATAAAGTGTCTTGTTCATCAAATGCTTGTCGAAGCCTTGAAATCCAACAAGAAATCCATCAAGTTCTTCATCAAAGAGGTATGGTTCTAACTCCTAATCTTCAATTTCGAGTTTGGGTAATGATGAGTGATTAAGAGTATGATTCTTGGGTGTAAGAGTATTATTTATGCATATCAATAAGGTTTATGGAAAGAGTGTTTGAGTTCAAATGGGTAAGATTGGGTTGCAAATGGTAGAAATCTTCAAAGACTTTAATTGAAGATTTGAGGGTCGAGTTGATGTCAGAATTTGGTAAAATTAGTATGGTTAGATTCGTGGTTGAATGGGATTTCGGATTTTATAACTTTTGTCGGGTTCCGAGACGTGGGCTCCACGGGCGATTGTTGGGTGAAATTTCGGATGTTGATGGAAAATTTGTGTTTTCTTATGAAATTAATTCCTATCATTTTTATTGACTGAAACGAATTATTTGTAGCTAGATTCGAGGCGTTTGGAGGCCAATTCACGAGGTAAAGGCATACCAGAGTAAAGAATTACACGGTTTGAGGTAAGTAACACTTCTAAACTTGGTTCTGAGTGTATGAATCCCCGAATTTGGTATGATATAAATTGTTTGGAGGTGACACACACGATAGGTGACGAGCATGTGACGTGTACCATATAAATTGTGTCTTGAATAAATCCTGTGCGGTTGTAAGATTAATGAATTATGATATTATCTGAACATTTCCTACGTGTTAGAGAAATTGAGCTGAGGCTCCTATTAAAGATCATGTTTAGGCTACGTGCCAACAGTTTTTGGGACCCATGGGGTCGTGTTTCTATTGAATTAATTGTTCAAAAATATACATTTCATACTCAGTAATATTTGTCCATTGTGAGGATATTTATGGGATTGAGCTGTGCGACACAGCAGACCCTAATGTCTTTATACATTATTATTGTTCTGGATCGGGGCTGCCCGCCTGCAGCAGGCCTTATAGGCATTGTTATTATATGGATCGGAACTGCCCGCCTGCAGTAAGCCATATTGGCCTTGTATTACGCTTGGGCCGAAGGAGCCCCTCCGGAGTCTGTACACACCCCCAGTGAGCGTAGATGATCATCGATATTCAGGATGGACTTCCAGGGCATGGACTTGCCTTACTTACTGCTTATATATATATTTGGGATGGATTTTCCCAGGGCATGGACTTGCCTTACTTATTTGTATTGTAATGAGTTATCTGGATATGGACCTTGTTAGTGTAATTTATATTTAGGGATAAATTATCCCAGAGCTGGATTGGCCTTATACGTTACTGAGTGACTGACTGTCAGTTGATGTGTATTAATATACGGGTTGGAACACCCTTGTGCTTGATTGGCCATAAATAGTACCCAGTGACCGGATAATTTGTGACCAGTATTTACATGAGGTCTTTCTACTGAGATGTCATATTCCTCATATCATGCAGTATTGATCTATTTCACTTGTATTGAGTTTAACTGTTGAACTTGAAAGCTTGCCTACACTTCTATACCATTATTTTTACTGGACTGTACCTGCGAAGCTCATTATTTCTTTCTACCCAGAGGTTAGTCTTGTTACTTATTGAGTTAATTGTACTCATACTGCACTCTGCACCTCGTGTGCAGATCCAGGTGCTCCCGGATACGACGACTGCGAGAATTAGGAGTTATTTCTGTTGGAGGGTATTAAGGTAGCTGCTTGACGACTACAGACTTGATTCCCTTCCTGTTTATTTATTGTACTGTTCTATACTTCAGACAGTGATGTTTATCAGTCAGACTTTGTATTCATTTAGATGCTCATTTATTCAGTGACACCGGGTTTTGGGAGTGTTATATTTGAAATTGTGAGATTTCTTCTACTGAATTTAATTATTTTGTTTTCAAATTTAAAAGATATGGTGTTTTATTGAGTTTTTCGCCTTGTCTAGTATTGAGATAGGCACCATCACGACAAGTGAGATTTTGGGTCGTGACACTATGCATGTATGTCAAGTGTGCATGACGAATGCGATGCAACTCAGTGATAAAACCATATGCATACTCTCAAAGTATCAATTCACTCAGTCTTCCCAGCCACTCAGTCCTCACAGCCACTCAGTCCTCACAGTCACTCAATCCTCCCAATCACTCAGCACTCGCACTCGGCACTCGCACTCGGCACTTGCACTTAGTAGGTACCTGCGCTCATTGGGGGTGTGTACAGACTCCAGAGGGGGCTCCTTCAGCTCAAGCGCTATAATAAGACAATCATGGCATGAATCAATAATAACTGCTATGGCATGCAACTCGATCCCATCAATATCCTCACAATCAGGCCCTCAGCCTCACCCAGTCATCAATATCTCTAGTCTCTTGGGCCCACAATGTCATGAAAGATCAGACAAAAAATAATGATGTGATGTATTAATGAATGGTAATAGAGATTGAAATATGTCATGTAGATGAATGCGTATGACTGAGTATGTAATTTCAATATAAACAGATAGCTCAATAGTAGAAATGACCCCAGTAGGTCCAAATAGGATAAGCATATAGCCTAGATAGAGTTTCTAACATGGATCACAGCTCAATTACTCTAGCATGTAGAGATTACATGGATACAAATAAGATAAGGTAACTACACCGTACCATAGAAATAACTGAATCACAATTCACACGGTGCATGCCCACACGCCCACATGCTCGTCACCTAGCATGTGTGTCACCTCAATATCAAAAACATAACACGTAATTCGGGGTTTCATACCCTCAGCACCAAGTTTATAAGTGTTACTTTCCTCGAACAAGCCAAATCCGATAACGAGCAAGCCAAACGATGCTCTAAAAAATCCACCTCCCACGTGCCGACCTCCGAGCGGCTCAAAACTACCCAAAAGCAACTCAAATACATCAAATAATGCCAAAGGAAACAAACCCATCAATAAATGTGGAATCTTTAATCAAAAAGCCCAAAATCATCCAAAAAAAGTCCCACCCGGGCCCGCACCTCCGAACCCGACAAAACTCACAAAATCCGATAACCCATTCAATTATGAGTCCACCCATACTAGTTTCACTCAAATCCGACTCCGAAATGATGTTCAAAACCCAAAATATTCTCTTTATGAAACTTTAGGCTAAAGCTACCCAATTTCCTCTTTAAAATGCACAATCCAATTACCAAAAATGAAGATAGATTCACGAAATATAACCAAACCCGTGTAGAGAACACTTACCCCAATTCATATGGTGCAAATTGCCTCAAGAATCGTCTCAATCCGAGCTCCATAGCTCCAAAAATGTAAATATGGTCGAAACCCTTGAAATAGAGTACTTTATACTTCTGCCCGGGCATCCTCTTACGCGAACACAAAAAATCCACCGCGTTCGCGATGAACAAAATCACACCAGCAAAAAAAGATTCTTCGCGTTCGCGGCATAGTCCTCGCAAACGCGGAACCAAATCAACTTATCTTTCGCGAACGCGTTCCTTATATCGCGTCCGCGAAGAACAAATTCGCAGCAAACCAAATTACACTTCGCGATCGTGGCTGTACCTTCGCGATTGCGAAGAACAACAGAAGCATCCGGTAACAGCAGAAACCAACAATAACAACATGGTCCAAAATGGTCCGAAGCCCGTCCGAAACTCACCCTAGCCCCCTCGGGACCCCGTCCAAACATGCCAAAAAGTCCTATAATATAACATGGACTTACTCAAGGCCTCAAATCACACCTAACAACATCGAAACGACGAATCACAACTCAATTCGAACTTAACTGAACTTTGGACTTTCAACTTCCAAAACTCTCGCCGAAATATATCAAATCAACCCGTAATGAACCCAAATTTTGCACACAAGTCCCAAATAACATAAGTAAGCAATTCCAATTCCTGGAACCACAATCCGAATTTGCTATCCTTAAGGTCAACTTTCGGTCAAACCTATGAACTTTCCAACCCTTCAAATTTCTAACTTTTGCTAATTTCAAGAAAAATTCAACTACGGACCTTCAAATCAATATCTGGACACGCTCCTAAGTCCAAAATCACCCAACGGAGCTAACAGAACCATCAAAACTCCAATCCGGGGTCAAATTCTAAAAAGTCAAACTCAGTTAACTCTTTCAATTTAAAACTTCCTAGTTGAGAATCATTCTTCCAAATCAATCCCGAATAACCCAAAAACCAAAACCGACGAGTCACACAAGTGATAATACATCTCATGGAGCTACTCATGCCCTTAAACTATCGAGCGAAGTGCAAATTCTTAAAATGACCGGTCGGGTCGTTACATCCTCAAACTACCCCAGCTGAATGCAAATGCTCAAAACGACCGGCCGGGTCGTTATAACTTATTAATTACTATCGTTTATAGTGTTCAAACTTATAAATTAACATAATAAATACTAAAATGATTAATATGTAAGTATGCAATAGTATACGACAACATATTTTTTTAATCAAATAGGTTATTAACCTTTATCATCTCAGTGTCTATTGCACTTAATGGATGTTTTATGTCATTTTCTGCAATTTCACTTGTAACAAAAATATTTTTGGGATACTAATGACTAGGTCCTTTCAATTCACATACACGTGTTATCCTAATCTTGTAGATATGGTTCGATTCAATTATATTCTTTAGTACACTCCTGCATTCTATAAATATCTCCTTATCGTCCATCCAGGACATCATCGAATGTTGACTCCTATGTGTAACTTTTTTGTGGAAAGCATTGATACCACATAATTATGTATGATCTCTGGTTCAATTGATCGAATTCCCCCTTCATCAGTATAATTTCATCATCTATATCCAAATGAAAAAACTAGTGTATTCCAAGTAACGTGGCATATTTATGCCTAGCTTGTGCAAGTTATTTGCAAAAATATTCTATCATCAATTGTAATAAGTGGCAATTTTTATTCAAATTATGTGAGGCAGTCACGACCCGACCTATTGTTTTGAGTATTGCATTTAGTTTGGTAGTTTGCGGTCATTGGTAGCTTCATATGGTGTATTATGACTTATGTGTATGGTCAGTTTTGGTTTTCAAGTAGTTCGGGATTGATTTGGAAGAATGCTTCTAAACTAGAAAGCTTTAAGTTGGAAGAGTTGACCAAGTTTGACCTTTTTGTGTATTTGACCTCAGATCGGAATTCTGATGATTTTGTTAGGTCTGGATGTTGATTTTGGACTAGGACATATACCCGGATTTGCATTTGGATGTTTCTAGAAGGTTTTGGCACTATTTGGCAAAAGTTGTCTATTTTAAGGTTTGGAGAGTTTATAGGCTTGACAGGGAGTTGACTTTGATATTATTGGGTCTAGATTCTGAGTTTCGAGAGTTGGAATAGGTTTTTTATGTCATTTCAAACTTGTGTGCAAATTTTGAGGTGATTTCGAGTTGTTTAAACATGTTCGACATAAGTTTGGAATTTGAACATTTTACATAGTTCATTAAGCTTGACTTGAGGTGCAATTCATGGTTTTGATATTGTTATGTGTGATTTGAGGCCTCGAATATGTCCGCACTATATTTTGGGACTTGTTAGTGTATTCGGGTGGGGTCCCGAGGGGCTCAGGTGAGTTTCGGGGTGGTTTCAGACCATTTTGTTTCTTATTAGTATTGCTGGTTTTCTGTTGGTTCTGATGATTCAGGTCTTCTTCATGATAGCGAAGGTGAGGCCACAATCGCGTAGTGTTCTGGGAGTTGCTGGTAGTTTATTTATCACGTTTGCGGAGGGTTAAGATATTTGTTCTTCGTATTAGCATAGGTTGATCGAGATCGCGTCTCAACAAGGAAGCTGGGGGGCTTTGGTCTTCGCGTTCTCATGGGAGGCGACGTGTTCGCAATGGTTTGGCAGTTGTGGTCATCGTTTTTGCGAGGGAAGTGCCGCGAACACATAGTGTAATTTGTGGCAGTATGATTTCAAGCATCGCGATCGCGAGGGTACAACCGCGATCATGTAAGGTACCACTGGGCATTTCATATAAGTACTCTATTTTGAAGGTTTTGGTTATTTTATCACATTTTGAGTTATAGAGCTCGAATTTTGGAGATCTTGGATGGAATTTTCACGATTTGAATTAGGGTAAGTATTCTTTACTCGGATTTGATTATTTGACATGAATCCATCTTTGATTTTGGTATTTTATTGGTGTTCTAAAAGGGAAATTGGGGGGTATTTTGTCAAAACTTTTCTAAGGTAAATATTTGAGAGTTGAGCATCAATTCAAAGTTAGATTTGAGTAAAATTAGTAAAGTTGGACTGCTATTCAAATGGCTTATTGGATTTTGTGAGTTTAGCGGGTTTCGGGGTGCGAGTCCGGGTTGACATTTTGGTTGACTTAGATTATTTGATTAAAGATTCGACCCTTATCATTTGGGTTTATTTTATCTGGTATTATTTAATATTTTTGAGTTGCTTTTGACTAGTTTTGAGCCATTCGAAGGTCGATGCATGCGGGTTGGCATTTGTAGAGTATTGCGATACATTTGCTTAAGGTAAGTATCTTAACTAAACTTAATTGAGGCACTAGTTGCCTGAGTTATTTGTGATAGCTACGTGTTATAGGTGGCACATATGTGTGGGGATTGAGCCCATGTGTGTGCACCGGAGTATTATTGATGCCCGTAGTAGTTCTTAGGCTATGATATGCCTTGAGTTGATTGATAAGCTTCATGATGTGTTGGTTCTTATATTTGTACCCATGTTGTGAGCTATTTGAGCCATGTTTTAGGTTACATAGAGGTTAATCTCCCGATTTAACCCGATAATTGTTATATTCGTGATGTATTTACCGTATTTGGGCTATGTTAGCACACTTTGCACAAGCCTACACCTTAGAATGTCAGTTATACCTATTCAGGAATAAGAAATTTGATGTTCATTGAACATGTACATGTATTCTTTCATATTTGCTTTCTGTGTGATATGGATTAGACTGGTAGCCCGTGACCACGTCAGGCGGATTGTGATATTGAGCCTATGACAACATTGGGAGGATTGTGATATTGAGTTTGTGACCACAGCAGGAGGATTATGACTATTGGCACGTGAGTTATCTGTGCAGCATGTGAGTTATCTATGCATTTGATATATTATTGGCACGTGATTGCCCATGCCACACGTGAGTTATCCGTGGGGATCCATGATATTGATATTACTGGAACGTGAGTTGTCTGTGCGGATTGATATTATTAGCACGTGAGTTGTCCATTCAACGTGTGGATATTGATCCATCCCCCTAGGGTCACACTCGCATGTTCCTTCTTGATGGTGTACATGTGGATTGTGAGAAATCGATGGGTTTCTTGTTGATGTGGGCTCTAGGAGAGCTGATCATTGGTTTGATTTGGTTACTGAGATTCTGATGTGATTTCTATTTGGATTGAGTGGTGCACAACAAAAGATTGATATTTGGTCATTACATTTCATCTTTACTTGCAATTTCCTTGTCTATTTACCTAATTTTTTTGCATATCTTCTTTATATGCTGGTTTGTTGACTGAGTAGAGTATGTAAAAAAAAGTGTGTGCACCAAGGTGGCTTATCTGTGACTTCATGAATTGTTCATATTATTGTTTTATACTTGTTGGAACCATGAATTGTACAGGTAATTAGCGAGTATCATTTATTATTATTGCTTTTATTGCCTTGCCGAGGTTAGTTATGATACTTCCTATGTACATTGGGTCGGTTGAGCTCATACCACACTTCAGCACCTTTTCTACAGATCTTAGAGCTGAGATGCTGTGGATGACGAGAGCTGGCATTGAAGATGTACCTACTTTTCGGATGTAGCTGCCACTTTTTCTTGGTAGTTTAAGTCTCGAATTCTGTTATGTACATTCCGGACCAATGTTGTAATTATTTCATACTAGCTTTGTAAATCTAAGTCTTATGGTTCATGACTTGTACTATCAATTCTTAGGTTATCAGGGATGATGTGCGTGATATGTTCTTTGTGTTGAGAAGGTAGGCCAATCTGGAGGACCTGAGGTCAGGTGTAGATCACAACTTGGTCTTGGTAGTTTCAGTTGTGTGAGTATGTACATTTGGATGTATATGTTCGATAGTATTCCTGGGAGTGGGATTGATGTCTCAGTCAGTGGTTGGATAGCTATATGACGAGTATTATGCAACTATGAAATATGCTTAGATGGTTTGGATGTGACTATGACAATTTTTGCTTGGTATGTGGAAAGATCTTGGATGATTGATTTCTGTCTTGATATATTGTACAATCTTGAGTTATGACTGTGTTAGGATTCTTTCACGTTGTTCATTTGTGGGATGAAGTAGATTCTTATGTCTTGATGACGAGTTCAGAATCGGGAGGATTAAGTGATTGCATAGTGGTGGCAGCTATGATGGATTCATAGAGATATGCCGGTTTGAGACTGAGCAGATGGGTTAACTCCTGCGGGATGTTCTGAGGTTGTGTGATCCCTATGATATTTCTGTAAAGAGTTTCCTTTCTACCAATGGATTTTATGTGTTGCAATTTGAGTTTGGATCGCTTGAGGAAGGTTGCACGACTGTCACAAGGATGGATACATGCTTAGCAGATGATTTTAGGTATTCTATGGCCTGTGATGCATGAGCTAATGAAGACTATAGTTAAATTACAGTGCCGGGTTATGGCAGTTATGGAGTAAGGGTATTGCGAATTATCGAATGTTGTGTTATATATCTTTGAACCAATGTCACGCCCCAAACCCGGGGAGTGCGACAGACGCTCAACCGAGTGAACCCGGCTGAGCAAGCCTATTAGATTCTTTCTACTCAAGCTCACTCATGATTAGACAAAATACATTTTTTTCATTTATTAAACAATAGGGAGATCATATAGACTATACCAATTCATTACCATTAGTTACTCTGTTTAACAAGTCTCAAAATACACCCATTTACATGATCTGAAGTGGAACAAGTGATCAAAACACAACATAACTTTTTTGACTTTCCCAGCACCCATATACAACCCATACTATGTCTACGGAGCCTCTAATAGATACAAAGGAGTACTATGATAGTGCTGGCAACAAGGCCCCGGCTATACCTTACACACCATACATAAAGAACAAAAGATACATGACCCCGAAATAAAGGGGGTTCACCAAGTCTGCTAGGAAGAGGGTGTAGTGCAATCACTAATCAATGCCTCCTGCTGTGGAACCACCTGCATCTATTGAAGATGCAACGCCCCCGGCAAAAGAGACGTTAGTACATATGGAATAGTACTAGTATGTATAACTAAACACTCTCTCAATAGAATGAGTAATAATACAAGAAGAAACAATCATGAAATCAATAGAAGCCTCAAACAATACCAAAACATCAAGCTAAGAACCACATAAATTTTCAAGTAAATTTCCATGTTTTTAGGTTGGGAGATCTTTAGTACCGATATACCATCATTCACAATACCACCGTACTTTTACACGGAGTCCGATCACAACCCGATCGGCTAGGCCGACTCATTTGAGACATCAACCACACTCACAATCTCAATTACAATTTCCAGCACAATCACCACCATTCATGAGGCATGGCATCCGATCATGACCCGATCGGCTTGGCTGTCTCACCCGAGACATTATCCTTTTTTATCAATCATATCATTTCATACTCCTTTCACATCTTTTTAATTCATTGGCACTAGTGGCCATAATTATTATATCATGATTGGCACTTGGCCGTATCTCATATTTCATGTTCACTCTTTTCACTTTCAAACATCATCATCATTATCAACAACGAGGCTTTTCAATTTAAGACTTAAGTACACATGTGAGCAATTAAGAGTCTCAGACATATAGAGGTCTTACACATAATTTAGCATAATAACCTTGATTCAAACTTGACTTGAAGTCGTAACATTCTTAACGCACAGCCCCTACTTTGAACACATTCTCAAATGATAGCATAACATGATAAACGCATTTGGAACACACATTGAACATATATCTTTCAACACAAGTTTACTCGGAATAGACAATTTCATAATGACCAACTCAGGTCTTATATAACTTACATGAACATCGTGGGATTCAATTCTAAGAAAGGAGTTTAGCCAACATACCTCAATTGAGCTTCCTTAAACTCTAAAATATTGCGGAATTCTTAGCAACTTCAATCTATTTTAGAAATATAACAAGTTGAACCGGAAGATGACCTAGGTTCTAGCTCATTTGAGCATTTTATCAAACACTAGGTGTACATTAAGGTTTCAAGGTCCTTTTATGGAGGATTTCATCATCCCACAACCCATTCTTTACCCTTTTTAGCCCACAATCTTCCTATACCCTTTGATAACACATGTATGCAAAATAAACAACTCCCATATCCAAGAATTGTCTTGCTGAATCTGCGATCAGTGTGCGGCCCGTGAAATCCTTGTGGAGCCGCATATTGGACAGCAAATTGTTCCTACAATTTCGCTCAAGTTTCTGCTTTGCTCTGCGGCCATTCTATGGCCGCATAATTGTCTTTTTCTAGCAACAATTTCCCTTAACTCCTCAGTGCACTATTCAATCTTTAACACATAAGTCTACCTCGGCATCACGAAATTCATGATTTTAGGTAAACTTTTACGGGGCCTTACAGCCAAGTGAGGGAGTTTGCTGTCGATGATCAGATTGCATGTTCATGTGTTATATTAGTTTTGGTCTGAGGTGTGCTTGTGGATCGGTTATGACTTGAAGAGGTTGATTTCGAGGAAGACTCAAGTAAGTAATTTCTGGATGCATGATGTATTACATTTTATGAATATATGAAAATCTTGGAGTGATTCAAGTTTGTTATTTGTTGGGATACAAGGAGAAGGGATTCACTCAGTTATGTAGGAGTGGGGTTACTTCTTTTGGTATTTCTGTGTTAATGGAGAACAAGTTCTTCGGCTCGTATTGGCGGTGTATTGGAGATTAGAGCATAGTGGATGACTCTCAAGAGGGTTATAATGAGTTCAAGATTCATATGTGGTAACTGATGGTTTCCTGGATTTGTAAATGGCAAAGATCTGAGATTTGCATTGGATGATGTCAGGACTTGCGGTATTTTTGTATCATCATGGATTCTACATTTCAGTATTAGAGAGGTTGAGGATACAACTTCAAATTCATAGAGGGTCTCTTCAGAGTGGGCATCTTGGTTGCGGTACTATTGTGTGTTTAAGAGAGAATACAATGGTTTATGGGCATCAAGACAACGTGACAATGCGGTTTTGTACTAGGATCTCTTGGGGTGAGCTTTTATTATGGACCATAGTGTACTAGCATGGATAAGTGTTAACTTGAAGGCATGTGAAGAGGAACTCGAAGAAATAGGCTAGCTTGGTAGTGCTTTGGATTAGAATAGTAATAGAAGTGATCAGTTCCTTTGGTGGTGAGACTGTACAGGTGTTTTGTGGCAATACTTTTGCGCTTGGTGACCTGTGTGACTTGGTTGAGTTAGAGGGATTTAGTTCTGATAGCTTGGTTTATTATTAATGTGTTTCGAAGAGTTCTTGATGGTTTTGACTACGTCTTGGGACATATGTTTTCTACAATCATAGGGAATTTGTTGGGCGTTGTGATTTTAAACTGGATGTAGGAATCATCATATTATGAATAAGATAGAGTTTAGGAAATTGAGTTCTTACAACTGAGCTCTACGGCACGATCTAGAGTAGAATGAAAGAGTGACAGTCCTAAATGCCCTATAGCCTCCTGTTTATAAGTGTGGTATACAACACACCCATAAACAAGACTCTACCAGACACGGCTTGTAGACTCCCTATGACAGAACTGCTCTGATACCACTTTTGTCACGACCCAAACCCATGGGCCGTGACGGGCACTCGGTACCTTACTCAACCGAGTACCAACATAACGTATCTTTTCATATCATACTATCATAGATAACTGAGCCGGAGAGGCTGCCGTGAGATAGGTAGAATACAACATGTAATACCAACTTATACATAAGACATATGGGTCTATAAGACCAAAATGACCACTCGTACACTAAACAAAGGCTAACAAGGCCATACAATCTTTTACGTACATGACATTTGTCTATAAGCCTCTAAGAAAACAAAATTGTCATAAAGGTTGGGATAGATCCCCGCCATACCAAACAATACACATCTAAATCATACTGACCAAACAAACAACTATGGAGCTAATGGAGTGCACCAACATCTTCCGCTAAGTTGATCGCCTACTTGGAGGACTCTCGACCTGTCTATCGAGACCTGCGAGCATGGAACGCAGTGTCCCCAGGCAAAAAGGGACATCATTAGAAATAATGTACCGAGTATGTAAGGCATGATGATCAATACATAAGAGACATAGATGAAACATGGAATAAAGAATTCCGCCCGTAACTCTAAATAACTTTGTAAATTCTGGAAGATTTATAATGTCATGCACGTGCGCATAAATGTCATTCCATGCATAGGTATATGCATTCATAACATCATCAAACCTCTGAGGGCATCTCATCATATCATTTCGGCCACTATGGGCAAATCATCTACGTATACCAGTTGATCAGGTGGTGGTACGTATATAACGCTATAACCTTTTTCCATATCCCATATACATATAATATATGCGTATATAACGCCATCTAGTCATGGGTCAATGTACATGTATAAATGCATGAAATGCATAAAAAATACGTTAATAAGATTTCTGGGAATGTCATAAAAATCAATATGCCTTTCGGGTAAACTTTATCAAATACGTATTTTTCTGAGACCCATTAACAGAAGATATAATAATAATAATAATTCACATTGGGAATTAAGAATATAGACACCCCTAGTATTTGTATGAATAGAGTCATTTATGAAAGTTGCGTATTTTGCTCGTTTCATTTGTATTATTTGGATCATGCCAAAAGAAAGAAGGGATAACCTTAACATACCTGAACCGATTCCCTTGACAATCTCTTTAACACTGTTGATTGCGACAACGCGTAGCGGTGGATCGAAGTAGGGAAATATCTGTATGATATTCTTGAGAAAGATTATACCGTGCTCTATTGGAATTTGCAAATTCACACTGCCATTACATAATAACATCTTCATATGAATTGTTGATCTAACTCACGTTACTTTTGCAACATTAACTTTGCTGAAGATCTCTTTGAATTGTCGAGATTCAAAATGAATTAAAGAGCTCTGTTTAATCTTTTGGGTGTGGGCCCCACTTAGGTATGACTAAGCCACTAACTCACCAATATTTCCCACCTTTAATTGTGACTTAAGAGTCACTAATTTGAGCTTTAATTTACACATAATTTGCTACCACGTTTGGGACACCTTAAGCTCATCCAAAGACCTTAGTTAATTAACCACAATTTCTTAATCAACTTGTTAATCTCTCATTAACTAATAATTAATCAATTACCCACATAATTAAAAATTATCTCAAATTACTTAAAATACTACTCACTTTTGATACACTTTATATACCTTACTATCATGGCCATGTGGTACCTTGTATGGTACTAGTCCATAAATACCGGGTATTTTAACTCGGGCCATATTTTATCCAAAAATGTCAAACTTCAACGAAATTCATTTTCTTCGATTTGCTTACCCTCTCACCTTCACGAATTTACTCATCATTTGTTTGAAATATCATAATGCTTATAATCTCAAAATAATCCCATTCCTGAACTTACGTCGATTAACTTACGATGAACCTTTAACGTACGAAAATACGGGATGTAATATCTCATCTCTGAGCTTTCATCAATTTACTTATGGCGTACTTTTACGTACGAAAACATGGGGTGTAACATCATTCCCCCCTTTGGAACATTCGTCCTCGAATGTTGACTGATGCACTTATCATTCTCATAACTCACAGCTCTTGCGAATACTTTAATACTCTTCTTGCCATTTAGGCAACTATTCTTTAAATAAATCCAAAGGCCAAGGCATTCCCTCTTTAGGCCTCTTTCTCACACCACGGTTTATGGTCGGAATTCTTCTAATCTCGTAACCCTTGCTACCTTCTGTCATGCAGCCTGTACGAAGTTTTCCTTGTATGTGCGCCTATGCGACTCTTCTCTCCCTTTTCCTCTTGTTTTTAGCTAATCTCTAGGCCTCACTTTGTAAGAATATACCGAGCTTGATAAGATGTCTCTCTAGGCCTCTATAGGTATACTGATGTTCTTCGCTCAGTACTTTGTCGAACTTACGAATATTGCTATATCTTATTTCATAGGCCAGATTATCCATCCGTAAGACTTTACTGCATCTAGGTAGGTCATACTATACCATAACTCTTATTTCGATTTATCGTTACTGAGGTCTGCTACCAACTCCAGGTTATGTTTGTTGCTTATCCCATATGTATAAAACTAAGTACTTTAATGCTTCCTGATTACTGTTCATCTTAAGAATGACGACCTAATCTCATCTCATACTTTGTGACTTTTGTCCATCCGTTGTTGATTCACCTCTATATTGATCTACAATATACCACTGATAACTGGAAACCTCTTACGTAATCACTTGGGCTCACGTTGCATCATGGAATATTTGAAGTAATTAGACTGATCCACCTAGGGGCGATACTATACTTCCATAACCGTATTTCATAGAATCTCAATTTTGATTCACCTAATATGGGTATTTTAATCCTGTACAATTCATGAAATCATTACTCAATCGAAGGCCCAATTGTCATCGTTCATCTATCACAATTACACCGTCATTCTACTACTAGGGCAATAATCCATTTCTTCTAAATGTTACTAGTCTTAGACTCCTTTGAGTTCATTTAGGCTATACTGATCTTTCTATGACTTAGAGAAACCATAAGCTCTCTTGTTTTCATAGGCTTAATCCCGAGGACTTATCCATTCTCGTTACCTTCTCACTTGCCCATTCGTATCCTTATTCTTGTCTTCCTAAAACCTTGTCGCTTTACCATACTTTAGCTTGCAACCTACACATATTCGTTTATACTACTCGCAACCTTCCTTCAACTTGCTTGCACCATAGATTTCCTTACGTTATTATGGAACATCAAGCGAGACATCGCATCATCTCTAACTCTTTTGTACTCTCTTAACTAGACTTCTCGATACCTAGAAACCATAGGCTGAAAGTTATGCCACTAACGACACCACTATTCTTGGATACCGAATCCCAACGCTTCTACCCCTTTATCTGAAGTATAGATTATTCACAACCTTCTGCACCTGAGTATCTCGTACGTTGTTCACCTTTACCTTACTTACCTTAAAATCTCACCTCACATCTTCTATCTCTTTTATGACCTCCCTTCCACATAGGTATAATTCACAATCATGACTTGAAGCCCTGGTGCATACACAATCCGGTGGGAGCTTCATACTGACTTCTTATGAGGCTGGTACTTTTCGAACTGTCTTTATCGTAAAGCCGTTATAGAATATGGTGGTTGTACTGTCTCTCTTGTACCTCTGATATTAATAGTGATTCTGTAGTATCCTCAATCACGATTTCTATAATTTTCTGTGTCCAATAATCAAACTCCCGATTTACTTTGTTGATGTAACTCTTTAGTTTCCTCTTTCTCCTGATCAGCCTTTATGTAAGCGTAAGCTATCTTTCGATCTGCGGCTCATGGAATTACTTTAGCCTTTCATGGACTCTATGGAAAACCATGATACAATCATCTAATGAATTCAATCCTTTGTCTATGACCTAGACCCAATTCCTTCTTTTAACTTATACCGAAGTCTTCTGCGGCTGATGATTAATCGAATAATTCCTTTCGTTCCATCTCACCTTTCTTCAAACGTAAGCAATTGATTTTCTTGGTCTTATTTACCCCTTGTTGGGTGCATACTTAGCTTATCTGAGATCTCACGCATGACGAAATGTTTGTGCAACTCATATGATCTCGAATATTACTTTTGGTTTTATTCCCTTCTCATTAGCCATGGTAGGTGCCAGTTTCTTTTGGAGTTCATACAATTTTGTAGTGAGACTATTGTTACACGACCATTTCCTCTTTAGGTTACTGTGCTTAGGTTGAAGCCTTCTTCCTTATTTCCTCAGCTAGTCTTTCATAGTAGTACTTAAGGAGGACCCTCTGACTCTTGTAAAGCTGTGAGCATATCACATCGTATGCTTGACGGTACTTTTGATGTTCTTCCACGCCTATAATTATCCGTAGTTACTTATCTACATGCCCTTTTGCTTGTAAGGTTGCTTCTGAAATAATATATCGTCTGACTTCCCAGTGGTACTGTCTTTTATTTCTGTAACACTCAAATGGTACCTTTACTATCCAAACTTATCTGAATATTTCTCAAGGATCACGACGTCATATCTGCGAGACCGAATTCCCCATGTTGGGGTTTACTATGTGCATCTTGCACAATTTGTTGATTTGTCAGTGTCCTCTTTTTTAGCCATAACTAGGCTCTTCCTGGATCAACTACTAACTACTCGTTGGCCCATTCTCATATCAATATTCCACATAATCTTTCTAGGGTTATTTTCTTTGTCTTAACTTACCTCACGCACTAGCTCCTTATTTATCAATAAGATCTTGAGCAGGAACCCTTACTTCATCTCCTTGACGTCTTACTTGCATAATATTCTGGAATCGTAGCACATCTGTAGGATTTGAATAAGTGCAATCTCATCCCCTTTTCATTTTTGTCGCACTCTTCCTTTACCATTCTATAGTTACTAGAATTACTTAATTCCGACTTAATGCCACATAACTCCATATTCCCCCCTTTAGGGGAGTACTGAGATTTAGTGCTATGATGATCTACGTATAGATATTTTACCTCTTCATCTTTGGAGTCTTTTCACATCATCGATGATCCTTACTCGCCTCGCGGTAATCCTTCTATACCAAGGATAACGAAATTCCTCACTCGCGAGGGTGACACTTTGTGTAACTGGCACATACAGTCCCTTAAGCTTAACTTTACTCACCTTGCTTGCTTTAGGGAAGCGTCTTCCTGAATGACCTTTCTCATGAATCTTCTTCTGGTGTCCATTCTATTATCGCCGGAATGAAATTTGAAATTCTCATGATATCGACCATTATCAAATCACTCAGTCCCTAATTCATGTTTAGTTTACCTTGTTCATCAGCCCATACTGATTTGTATTACTCTGGGTCTAACTTTTCCTTCTGGTAGTCGTGTTGGAATCCGTGGACTTATTTCTTGAAATGAGGGTATGACTTTATGGCCTATACTCTTTTGTTTTCTCAAGGCTTGTCACCTCTCATCTTTTCCTTTACTTGACTATAGACTCTGTAATACTGTCATCTTTTTGATATACCGTTGTCATCCATGTATCACGTCTAACTCATAATGATTCATTAACTCTCTTCTTATTTCTTTGCTAACATTTCTATCTATCACTTTATTCTGAAAACTTTAACAAGACGTTCTTTTGCTTTTATCTCCCCTTGCTCCATCCTCTGGCTCTTCGGGTTTCCTAACATTCCCGTTCTACTAGGGACGGGAGCCACACTAAGGTAATATATATCCCTTCAAGGATTTTAGTGCCTATCTTCTGAATTTTTTTATCACGCTAGTATTCACATCTAATTGTAATATTCTAGAGTACACCATCTGGGTGTCACACAAGGAGATATATTAACACCTTTGTAATATCCTTCGGAAATGTCAACTAACGCTAACAATCCATCCACTATTTTGGGTTACTCTAACCCAGTCGGATTTTGATATCCCATCTTTCTCTTAAGCTATATATGTTAGCTCCCATAGGGCATAACGGAGATGGGTGTGGTCGATTGTACATACATCTATTACTGTTGAAGGTAACTTAAAATGCTTGTATTCCTCTGCTTGAATTGAAAATACTGTTAATCTTCATTAATTGGGTACCTCGTACCCTTCTTCACCTTGCTTCTTTTACTTGCTGAAACTTGTGTCTACCTTTCGATTCTCTTATTTCTTTTTACCGTAAGAGTGGATAGACATTCTTGCCTTAGGGCTTATCACGAAACTTACACATCCTAGTACACATATGATCTGCTGAATACTTCATATTTATCCATCATAAGCATGATGCAAAAATTGAGTTCCTCTGAATCAACTCTTCCACAACTATATCTCTTACCAACCTTCTTTCTGGATGTAGGAATCGTCGTATTATGAAAAAGATAGAGTTTAGGAAATTGAGTTCTTACAACTGAGCTCTACGACACGATCTAGAGTAGAAAGAAAGAGTGACAGTTCTAAATGCCCTGTAGCCTCCTGTTTATAAGTGTGGTGCACAACACACCCATAAACAAGACTCTACTAGACACGGCTTGTAGACTCCCTATGACAAAACTGCTCTGATACCACTTTTGTCATGACCCAAACCGACGGGCTGCGACGGGCACCCGATACCTTACTCAATCTAGTACCAACATAACGTATCTTTTCATATCATACTATCATAGATAACTGAGTTAGAGAGGTTGTCGTGAGATAGGTAGAATACAATATGTAATACCAACTTATAAATAAGACATATGGATCTATAAGACCAAAATGACCACTCGTACACTAAACATAGGCTGACAAGGCCATATAATTATTTACGTACATGGCATCTGTCTACAAGCCTCTTAGAATACATAATTATCATAAAGGTCGGGACAGAGCCCCACCATACCAAACAATACACATCTAAATCATACTGACCAAATAAATAACTCCGGAGCAAATGAAGTGTACCAACATCATCCGCTAAGCTGATCGCCTACTTGGAGGATTCTCGACCTGTCTATCGAGACCTGCGGGCATGAAACACAATGTCCCCAGGCAAAAGGGACATCTGTACAAATAATGTACCGAGTATGTAAGGCATGATGATCAATACATAAGAGACATAGATGAAACATGGAATAAAGAATTCCGCCTGTAAGTCTAAATAACTTTGTAAATTATGAAACATTTATAATGTCATGCACGTGCTTATCAATGTCATACCATGCATAGGTATATGCGTTCATAATATCATCCAGCCTTTGAGGGCATCCCATCATATTATTTCGTCCACTGTGGGCAAATCATCAACGTATACCAGCTGATCAGGTGGTGCTGCGTATATAACGCCATAACCTTTTCCCATATCCCATATACATATAATATATGCGCATATAACACCATCTGTTCATGGGTCAATGTACATGTATAAATGCATGAAATGCATAAGAAATATGTTAATAAGATTTATCGGAATGTCATAAAAATCAATATGCCTTTTGGGTAAATTTTATCAAATATGTATTTTTCTGAGACCCATGAACAGAAGATATAATAATAATAATTCACATGGGGAATCAAGAATATAAACACCCCTAGTATTTCTATGAATAGAGTTATTTATGAAAGTTGCGTATTTTGTTCGTTTCATTTGTATTATTTGGATAATGCTAAAAGAAAGAAGGGATAGCCTTAACATACCTAAACCGATTCCTTTGGCAATCCCTTTAACACTGTTGATTGCGACAACGCGTAACGGCAGATCGAAGTAGGAAAATATCCGTATGATATTCTTGAGAAAGATTATACCGTGCTCCATTAAAATTTGCCAATTCACGCTGCCATTACATAATAACATCTTCGTATGAATTGTTGAAGTAACTCACGTTACTTTTGCAACATTAACTTTGCTGAAGCTCTCTTTGAATTGTCGAGATTCATAATGAATTAAAGAGCTCTCTTTAATCTTTTGGGTGTGGGCCCCACTTAGGTATGACTAAGCCACTAACTCACCAATATTTTCCACCTTGAATTGTGACTGAAGAGACACTAATTTACACATAATTTGCTGCCACGTTTGGGACACCTTAAGCTCATCCAAAGACCATAGTTAATTAACCACAATTCTTTAATCAACTTGTTAATCTCCCATTAATTAATAATTAACCAATTACTCACATAATTAAAAATTATCTCAAATTACTTAAAATACTACTCACTTTTAATACACTTTATACACCTTACTATCATAGACATGTGGTACCTTGTATGGTACTAGTCCATAAATACCGGGTATTTTAGCTCGGGCCGTATTTTATCCCAAAATGTCAAACTTCAACGAAATTTATTTTCTTCGATTTGCTTACCTTCTCACCTTCACGAATTTACTCATCACTTGTTTGAATTATCATAATGCTTATAATCTCAAAATAATCACATTCCTGAACTTACGTCGATTAACTTACGACAAAACTTTAACGTGCGAAAATACGGGATGTAATATCTCATCTCTAAGCTTTCATCAATTTACTTAAGGCGTACTTTTACGTACGAAAACATGGGGTGTAACACTTGCGGACGGTGAAGATATGGCTGGAGTTAGACAACTAATGGTATGTGTTATGGATAGGTTATGGTGGATCTTTAGAAAGGTTATCTACCTATTTTGGAAGGATCAGAATTGATTTGGAGGCAACTAGTAGGCATAACGAGAATGTGTATTCTACATCTGATTGGATTTATTTACTCAACACAGCTATGTTTCAGGGGTGTGTCATCTGTTAGAATTGATCTTATTCGTGTTCTGATATATTTCATGTGTTACTCTCTTATGCTATGATGGATTATAAGGCTGTTGACTATTTACACATATGATGCATGTCTGTTTGTGCCTTGTGGCAGAATTCGAGCGAGATGGCTCTTGAGGTGTTAAATGATTGATTGTGCCTTGGTTATGGTCTTCCTATTTGTGGTATATTGTTCTATTCGTTTCTCCATGGTTATGGTCATGCACTTCACGTGTTTGTTGTTGATATGCATATGGTTGTTGATTGTGAGCATCATGGCTCTAGGTATTCTATGTGGACCGGTGTTTGGATTGAGTCACGCATCGCAACAAAGTTATGTTGGGATATGATCCTTTATGATTATTTTATGTGTTTTATTCCTCATTTGTGTGATGGGTTCATAGCATTGTGCTTTGTGGTTTTATCTTTCGAGCTTGCGGGACGGTTCTCTTATTTGATTCTCTTTCCATCATTGCTCAGTTTTTGCTTGTGTGGTGCATGGGTTTCATGGTATGTGGCTCTAGGTAGTACTAGTATGGCATGTCGGTAGAGCAGCTTGTATTGGATAAGGTGAGGTTGTTGGACGTGGAATGAGTGCCATCGGATTTGAATAAGGTATGTTTGAAAGAATATTGTCACTAGTAAGCTTAGACTTTGGCTATGGTTCTTGTCGGAAAAGGGAGCTCCACGACTTGTTCATGTGATGGGTGGTTATGAGTTTATGCGTGTTTCTTTCATCATTGGCAGTGTACGAAGGTTTAGAACAAGGTTTTTATTTGATATCAGGTTGTTATCGGTACTGGGTTTTTATTGAGCAACTATTATTGTCAGAATTATTGCTAGGAGTATCTGACTTATATGGGTTATTATGTGGAAATATCTCAGGATATGGTTATGACTTGATACAGCTTGTTCTGACTTGCATAGTGTTTAGATGAGAGAATCGGGTCATATAATGGATTCCTGATGTTGGAGATTTGATTCTAAGATTTATGGACTAAGGTTGAAGTAAGGATCTTCAGTTAGGTTGTGTTGTCAAGTTATATAGATCTGGATGATGTGGGACCACCCATGGTATATGCATGGTGAGTTTATCTAATGATTTGATGGCTTTGGAACGACTCTTGGCATGTTCGAGGACGACCATATATTTAAGTGGGTGAGAATGTAACGACACCACCAGTCGCTTTGAGCATTTGCATTCAGTTTGATGGTTTTAGGTCATGAGTAGCTTCATATAGTGTATTATGACTTGCATGTATGGTCGATTTTGGTTTTCCAGTGGTTCAGGATTGATTTGGAAGAATAATTCTCAACTAGGTCCGGATGGTGATTTTGGACTTAGGCGTATGACCGGATTTGCATTTTGATATTTTTAGAAGGTTTTAGCACTATTGGGCGAAAGTTGGCAATTTGAAGGTTTGAAGAGTTTATAGGTTTGACCGAGAGTTGACTTTGATGTTATCGGGTTTGGATTATTGTTCCGGGAGTTGGAATATGTTTGATATGTCATTTGGAACTTGTATAAAATATTTGAGGTGATTTTGAGTTGTTTAGACGTGTTCGACATATGTTTGGAATTTGGAAATTTGACATATTTTATTAAGCTTGACTTGAGGTGCGATTCGTGGTTTCGATATTGCAATGTATGATTTGAGGCCTCGAGTAGGTCCGCACTATGATTTGGGACATTTTGGTATGTTCGGGCGGGGTCCCGAGGGGCTCGGGTGAGTTTCGGGGTGGTTTCAGACAATTTTGTCTCTTATTGGTATTGCTGGTTTTCTGATAGTTCTGATACTTCGGGTCTTATTCGCAATCGCAAACGTGAGGCTGTGATGCGTAGTGTTCTGGGAGCTACTGGTAGTTTATTCATCGCATTCACGAGAGGACGAGCGTATTCGCAGAGGGTTGATATGTTTGTACTAAGCGTTCGCATAGGTTGATTGCGATCGCATCTCAACAAGGGATCTAGGGGTTTCGCTCATCACGTTCGCGTGGGGGGAGGGGGGAGGGGGCGACGCGTTCGCGATGGTTTGGCAGCTGTGGTCATCGCGTTTGAGAGGGAAGTGCCGTGAACGTGTAGTGTAATCTATAGCAGTGTGATTTTGAGCATCGCGATCGCGAGGGTACAACCGCGATCGTGTAAAGTAGTACCATGCAATGCATATTAGTACTCTATTTCGAAGATTTTGGTTAATTTATAACATTTTGATTTATAAAGCTTGGATTTGGACGATGTTGGAGGGGATTTTAATGATTTAAATTGAGGTAATTATTTTTGACTCGGATTTGTTTATTTTATATGATTCCATCTTTTATTTTGGTATTTAATTGGTGAATCCAAAAGATAAATTGAGGGTTTTTCTAAAAACCCTTTAAAAGTGAATATTTGAGATTTTAACATCGATTTAGAGTCGGATTTGAGTAAAATTAGTATGGTTGGACTCGTATCCGTATGGATTGTCGGAATTTGAGAGGCTTTTTGAGTTCCGGGGTGCGGTCCAGGGTTGAATTCTTGGTTGACTTTGAGTATTTGATTAAACATTCAACTTTATCGTTTGGGTTAGTTTCCTTTGGCATTATTTTATGTTTTTGAGTTGCTTTTGGATAGTTTCGAGCAGTTCAGAGGTCGATTCGCACGGAATGGAATTTCTAGTGTATCAGTTTGGCTTGCTTGAGGTAAGTATCTTACCTAAACTTGGTTGAGGCACTAATTGCCTAAGTTATTTGTTAGCTTTGTGCTATGGGTGGCGCACATGTGTGCGGATTGAGCCCGTGTGCGTGCACCGGGGTATTATTCATGCTTAGGATAGTGCCTAGGCTATTATATGCCTTGAGTTGATTTCTAAGCTTCACGCTATGATGGTTCTTATATTTATACCCATATTGTCAGCTATTTGAGCCATGTTTGAGGTTTCATAGAGGTTAATCTCCCGATTTGACCCGATAATTGTTACTTTTGTGATGTATTTACCTGATTTGAGCTATGTTAGCACACTTTGTACATGCCTACACCCTAACATGTCACTTATAACTTTATCGGAGTGTGAAATTTGATGTTTATTGATCATGTACATGTATTCTTGCATATATGCTTTCTATGTGATATGGATTGGAGTGGTAGCCCGTGACCACGCTAGGAAGATTGTGATATTGAGCCTGTGACCACGTTGAGTGAATTGTGATATTGAACCTGTGACCAGCAAGGCAGATTTTGATTATTGGCATGTGAGTTATCCATGCAGCACGTGAGTTGTTCGTGCCGTTGATATATGTCACGACCCCAAAATCCCACCTTAGGTAGTCGCGATGGAACCTAGTCTCTAAGACTAGGTAAGCCTAACACACATTGAGAATTTAGGAGAAATAACGACTATGATATTTAATTAAACTGATAAAATATCACAATAAAACCAAAATGGAAAATCAATCATTAATTTTCCAAAACTGGTGGAACTAAGTCATAAGTTCTAAACAATACACTAGGAATCTCTAAATACAACACTGTTTGATACGAAGATAAGCATTAGTAAAGCTAATAATAGTAGGCGATTTCGATGCCTGTGAGCATCACGCAGGTATACCTTGAAGTCTCCAAAATATCTAGGTCAACTCACTCCATCTGGCATAAGCAGAAGTACCTGGATCTGCACAATAATGTACAAAAGCATAGAATGAGTACACCACGTCGGGACCTAGTAAGTATCAAACCTAACCTCGGTAGATTAGTGACGAGGCCAGGTCAAGACACCTACTAGACGTAGAAACCTATGCAGAATATTAATATAATCTAACAACGGGAAAATAAAGGCAGTAAATGACAACAAGGCAATTTATCAATACAAGGCTAACATCGAAAATGAAAGCAACAAATGACAACAAGGAGCGTACATATGGTAAAGACAACAAGTAACCAATTACAATCAAAATACGAATGGAACGAGGTAAGGAAAACAAAACAATAACCATTCAAATCAACAAGCCTTTCCAACACAGAATGTACAACAAGAATCACACCGAGGTACCACCTCATATTAATATTTCACAAGTCAAATTACAATCTTCCTTATATCGCCGCATGAGCCTTGCATTTATTTTTAAAAACATTTTTCCGAAAATAGCTTCACGCGTTTTAGCCCCCTTATCTCACCACATGGCTTCAAGTAATTCCCTTACTATCAACACGCATATAAATCCCACCTTATCTCGCCACAGGCACATTAATACCAACACTTATATCGCCGCATGCGCATTAATATCACAACATAATAATCAACTCTCACCCCACGTGCCCATATGCCACAACATTTGCCAAAATCAACAATACCAATGTCACCACAACACCTAGCCCACAGCTCAATTACAATGTGCACAAGAATCTCAATAACAACAAAATAAGTGGGAAATAACTCATTAAGGAAATGTATTCCAATTACCAACAATTTCAACTACAAACTTGTTAATAGCTCTCAACAACTACAACTTTAATTACTCAACAATGAAGGAATTTCAATCATATGACAACTTCAAATTCTAATGCATAATATAAGCTCAACAACGAAAGAGATAGCATGAAATAATAACTATGACTAAATGCATGCGAGTAACTCAACAATGGAAACGATAGCATGTTGTGTCAACTTCTAATAGATGCATATAAGAGTAACCTTGACAATGAAAAATAGAATATGTAATAACAACTCCAATTAAATCATGTAAGAATAAACTTGACAACGAAAGATAGAACTAATAATAACAACTTCAATCAAATGCTTATAAACAACCTAAGAGTCTAAACCGGTCAAGTTTTAAATATAAGCCCGTGTACACACTCGTCACTTCATGTACATGTCTCCTATATAATTCACATAGTAAAATCAAGCCCAATCATAAGGGGTAGTTCCCTCACACAAAGTTAGGCAAGATACTTACCTCAACTAGGCCAAATCAACACTCAAAAAAATCTTTTCCCTTAAGATTCTCCTCCACACGGCTCAAATATAACCAAAAATGACTATATATCGTCAAACAATGCAAGAGAAACCAATTTCGATTAATAAAGCTAAGATCTTTACACAATTCCCCAAAAGTCAATAAAAGTCAATCCTAGGTTTACCCAGTTAAAACCCGAGTCCAAGGGCAGATCTCGACTACCCATAATTTGACAAGTCCATATATGTGATTTGTTTTCAAATCCGAGTCCAATATCACTCTCAAATTCCAAATTTTCATTTATCAAAACATAGACAAAATTTCCCTAAATTTCTTTTAGATTCACATGAATTTGATGTTAAATGTCATATATAAACATGTAATATAGTTGAAAATTGATCAAATTCACTTAACCAATTGTTATATGTGAAAATCCCTTCTCCAAATTGCCTCCCACTTAATCTAGGGTTTAGAAATATGAAAATGAGACTTAATCCTGTCTTCCCAGCCGTTTTGTTCAAGTGCAGGAGTCGCAATTGCGACCCTAGGTTGGCAATTACGAACCATAGCAAATGCGAAAAAGGACTTGCAAATGCGGTGCCTGACAGCTTAGAGGAATGTCACTAATGCGACACTAACTTCGCATTTGCGAAGTCTGTCCTTCTCGCAAAATTGACCAATTGGTCGCAACTGCGAACCTACCCAGCCTAGCCTAAACGTCGCAAATGCGATCTAGGTATCGAAAATGCAATATCTGAGACCTCTTTGCTATGATCACAATTGCAATGTTAATGCTCGCAGTTACTATAACTGGAGCACCAGCAAACCTGAAACCAGATCAAACCATTCCGAAACACGTCCAAAGCTCACCCGAGCCCTCAAGGCTCTACACCAATCATCAACACAAGTCAAAAAATATCATACTAACTTGCTCGCCTAATCAAAAGACCAAAATAACATCCCGAACCACGAATGGTACATCAAAACACATGAAATTCAAAAGGAAAACTCAAGAACCTCTAGAATCACAACCAAGTGTCTGAATCCTATCAAACCAACTATGAATTTCACCAAACTTTGCAGACGATATCCAAATAGCAAAACTGACCTATTCCAAGTCCCAAAACCAAAATCCGAACCCGATAGCCATAAAGTCAACCTACTGTCAAACTTAAGGAAACTTCTAAACCTCAAAATTCTAATTTTTGGCAAAACAAGTCAAATCAACCTAGGAACCCTCGAATTCAATTTCGGGCAAACGCCCAAGTCCAAAATCACCGATACGAATCTATCGGGGCCATCCAAACACCGTTCCAGGGTCTTTTTTACAAAAGTCAAACCTAAGTCAACATTTCAAACTTAACCTTCTAAACGAAGAACCAAAAAGTCCAAATCATTCCAAAATGTCCCCAAAACAAAACTAACCATCCCCGCAACTCATAAATCTATGAATACACATACGAGAAGCTTTAAAAGGGGAAATGGGGTCAAATACACAAAACAACCGGCCGGATCGTTACATTCTACCCTTATTAAAATAAACGTTCGTCCTCGAACGTGCATTGAGACATATTTGAAGCACCAAAAAGGTGAGGATAATGACTCCGTGTGTCGTGCTCGGTCTCCCAGGTCGCCTCCACGACCGATTGACCTCTACATTAAACCTTCACTAAAGCAATGTTTGACCTCAACTTCCGGACCTGCCTGTCTAAAATAGCCACCAGCTCGTCAACATAAGTCAAATCCTTGTACAATTAGACTGAGCTTAAATCTAGTACATACGATAGATCACTATAATACTTCCGGAGCATGGTAACATGAAACACCGTGTCAACTCCCGATAAGATGGGTGGAAACGCAAGTCTGTAAGCCACCTCACCAACTGTATCAAGGATCTCAAAAAAGTCCAATATACCTAGGGCTCAACTTTCCCTTCTTCCCGAACCTCATCACACTTTTGATGGGTGAAACTCTGAGCAGAACTCTTTCTCCCACCATGAACGCTACATCACGAGCCCTGCGATTAGCATAACACTTCTGCCTGGACTGTGCTGTACGAAGCCAATCCTGAGTCAACTTGACTTTACCCAAGGCATCCCGCACCAAATCAGTGCCCAACAACCTAGCCTCCCCGAGCTCAACCAACCAACTCGAGAATGACATCGCCTCCCATATAAGGCCTCATTATGAGCCATCTAAATACTCGATTGGTAGCAGTTATTGTAGGCGAACTCTACGAGTGGTTGGAACTGATCCTATGAACATCCAAAATTTATAACACAGGCACGTAGCATGTCCTCTAATATCTGAATGGTTTGCACAGACTGCCCGTCTGTCTAAAGATGGAATGTTGTGCTCAGCTCGACCTGTGTACCTGACTCACATTGCACTTCTCTCCAGAAATGCGATGTGAACTGTGTGCCAAGATCAGATATAATAGACACTGACATACCATGAAGACGAATAATCTCACGGATATAAATCAGAGCCAGCTGCTCTGTAGTGTAGGTAGTCATAATCGAAATGAAGTATTTACATTTGGCCAGTCTGTCCGTAATAACCCACACGACGTTAACTTTCCTCAAGGTTCGTGAGAGTTCAACTACAAAATCAATGGTGAGACGCTCCCACTTCCACTTTGGAATGTCTAGTCTCTGAAGCAAACTGCGGTGCCTCTGATGCTCGTACTTCACCTGCTGATGGTTCAAACACCGATCCATAAACTCCACTATATATTTCTTCATTCTTATCCACCACTAGTGTTGCCTCAAATCTTGGTACATACCGCGAACTGTGGGCCTCCTCAAGAATCAACTCATGCAAGCCATCCGCACTGGGCACACAAATTCGTCCTTGCATCCTCAACACCCATCATCACAAATAAAAACCTCCTTGGAATGACCATGTTGCACTGTGTCCTTAAGGACAAGCAAGTGGGGATGACACGCCTTGATGCGCTCATACAAAGAAGATTGAGAAACCACGAAAGCAAGAACCAGGCTAGTCTTCGAAGTATCCTACCTCATGAACCGATTGGATAAAGCATGAACATCTAATGCTAACGGTCTCTCTCCAACCGGAAAATAAGCAAGACTCCCCATGCTCTCAGTCTTTCTACTCAAGGCATCATTCACGATTGATTAGACGCACGTCTCTCTGTATTTAATGCCCGAACACGTGTCATCCCATGATTCAGCACAACTTTTGCCGATTATAGAGGTAATTCCATGAATTTAGCCGCCAAAACTTTTACTTATACTCCATAATATTTCAAGTTTTCTAAAATCTTTCTTGCTGTTACACTACTAGAAATTCGGCAAAAACCGACCAAGGTCGACCGACCAACTTTGGTCGGTAAAAAAACCGACCAAAAAACCGACCAAAGTTGGTCGGTTTTTCAAAATATTTTTTTTAATTTTTTTTTTATGAAACCGACCAACATTGGTCGGTTTTCTTTGGCGCAAAAATGCGGGAAACTATTTTTGAGTCCTGCGAATTTTATTTTTCAAGAAACCGACCAACTTTGGTCTGTTTTTCAATTAATATAAATAAAAATTAATATTAAAAAAACCGACCAAAATTGGTCGGTTAATTCGGCGGGTCATTTAAAAAAACCGACCAACTTTGGTCGGTAATTTTACTTTTTAATAAAACCGACCAACTTTGGTCGGTTATTTTCGTGCGAAAATATAATTAAAGAGTATAAATCAAATAAAAGACAGTCTTAAAACAAAATGTACCAATGATCTAGTGCTAGAATAGTATCCTGCCACAGTACAGACCCCGGTTCGATTTCCAGATGGTGAATCTTTTTTTTACATAATTAAAATACCGACCAACTTTGGTCAGAAAAAACCGACCAACTTTGGTCGGTTTTTTTTTTGCAATATTTGTTTTTTTGAATTTAATTGACCGACCAAAGTTGGTCGGTAATTTCTGACCAACTTTGATCGGTATTCCTTTCCGACCACAAAAATACCGTCCACACATAAATGGTCGCGTTTTGGTCGGTTTTTGGCCATTAACGACCAACGTTGGTCGGTTTTTTGGTCGGTTTTTACCGGATTTCTAGTAGTGTGAACAATAGCTGCATACTCTAAATCATGAATGAGGTATTTCTTCTCATGGGGTATCAACTGACGTGAAGCATAAGCAATCACTCTACCCTCCTACATCAATAGACAACCAATGCTAACCCGCGATGCATCACAACGATGTAAATGAACCCGACGATGAAGGCAAAAACATGAACTGGAGCTGTGGTCAAGGCAGTCTTAAGCTTCTGAAAGCTCTCCTCACACTCGTTGGACCAACTGAATGGGACACCCTTCTGAGTCAATCTTGTTAAAGGAGCTGTGGTGGATGAAAACCCCTCTACAAAACGGAGATAATAACAAGTTAGCCTAGAAAACTCTAGATCTCAGTAGCAGAAGATGGCTTGGGCCAACTATGAACTACCTCTACCTTCTTCAGATCCACCTTAATCCCCTCACTAGACACCACGTGGCCAAAAAATGCCACTGAATCAAATCAAAACTCAAACTTAGAGAATTTAGCATATAACTTCTTCTCCCTCATGTTCTGGAGCACGATCCTCACGTGCTGCTCATGATCTTCCCGGCTGTAAGAATACACCAATATGTCACCAATGAAGACGATGGCTGGAATACACTATTCATCAAGTGCACAAATCCTACTGGGGAGTTGGTCAGCCCAAATAACATTACCAAAAACTCGTAGTGACCATAGCGAGTCTTGAAAGAAGTGTTCGAAATATATGAATCCCAGATCTTCAACTGATGGTACCCCGATCTCAAATCAATCTTAAAGAATACTAAGTACCCTAAAGTTGGTCAAACAGATCATCAATACGCTGTAGTGGACACTTGTTCTGGACTGTTACCTTGTTCAGCTGCCTGTAATCAATAAACATCCTCATAGAGCCGTCGTTCTTCAGAAATAGAACTGGAGAACCCAAGGCGAGACACTCAGCCGGATGAAACCCTTATCAAGCAACCCGCGAAGCTATTCCTTTAATTCTTTCAACTCCACTGGTGCCATCTGATATGGTGGAATATAAATGGCCTGAGTGCCCGGCACCAGGTCAATACCAAAATAGATATCTCTGTCGGGCGGCATGCCTAACAGGTTTATTGGAAAAACATCTGGGAAATCTCTTACTACCGGAACTGACTCGACGGTAGGAGTATCAGCACTGACATTCCATACAAAGTCTAGATATGCTTCACACCCCTTCTCAAACATTCGCTACGCCTTGAAAAATGGCACCATCCTACTAGGAATATAATCCAATATACCCCTCCACTACAACCGCAACAACCATAGCATACCCAATATTATGGTCTTGGCATGACAATCCAGAATAGCATGATAGGGTGACAACTAATCCATGCCCGATTGCACATTAAAGGACACCGTACTAATTATTAGAATGTCAACTCTGGTCTCAAAACCCCCGATAGTGACCAAACACGACCGATAAACACGGTCTACAATAATAAAACCTCTCATAGGCGTAGACACATATACAGGGGCACTCAAAGAGTCACGAGATATATCCAAATATGGAGCAAAGTAAGATGACTCATATAAATAAGTGGAACCCGAATAAAATAAAACTTATGCAACGGCCTCAGTCCTACCCGAAAACACATAGCAACGAGCATGTCCTCTCACTCTAGGATGACCTCTACTCGCCTGACCTCCACCCCTAGCTGGCGGTGAAGGTGGAGCAAGAACTGGAGCAACAACCATAGTCTGCTAACCCTGTGGACCCTGTGTAGTCTATGGAGGTGCACTCCTCCTAAGTCTAGGACAGTCCCTCAACATATTCTTGGTATCTCCACACTCAAAACAGTCCAGTAGCTGGTGTGGATGGTGAAACCAGGTCTTACCAGATCGAGTAGACTGACCGCTTAAGGCACCCCATGTAGGAAGTGCAGTGGAAAGTGCTGTGCATAATGGGTGATCTGAGACCTCCGAATGGCTGGAGAACGCCGAGTAGTCTGAAGTGCTAAATGAACCGGTCGACTCAAACAACCTCTAAATCTTCCAGAATCTTGAGGCCTCTTTGCCTCCCTATCCCCCCTCTCCTGGCCCCACATACGCTCCATCCTCCGAGCGATCTCTAAAACCTACTGAAATGGAGTATTCGTCTCCAACTTCTGAGCCATGCTGAATCTAAGGTCATAACTCAGCTGCTCGATAAATCTGCGGACTCGCTCTCTGCCTGTAGAAACCAACACAGGTGCATTCGGGACAACTCACTGAATTGGATGGCATACTCCGACACTATCAGTCCCCGAACACAACTGCTCGAACTCTGTGCGCCACATGTCTCGGAGGGTCTGAGGAACAAACTACCTAAAAACATATTTGACAACTGAGCCCAAGTGAGTGGCACTGCATAAATTGTCCTACCCTCCTTATAAGCCAGACACAACCTATATGCTGCCCCTGACAGCTCAAATGTAACAAAGGCGACTTCGCTCACCTCCACAATACCCATGGCACTTTTCTAAAAACCCATGCGGATCCTTAGTAACTGCGCCACTATAAGTAGAAGGGTCATAGTTTTTGAACCTCTCAAGTCTCATTTGCTCCTCCTTAGATGCCTCTGGCCTGACCTCATGCTGAACCAGAATAACAGGCTGTGCTGGAATAACACCGGGAACCTAATCAACATGGACCTACTGCTCTGGAGTACTGGTCGCGGGAGTCTGAGCTCCTCTTTCAGCCTGAGATGTAGCTGGTGCAACATGGATCAAACTGGGCTGAGTTAAAGTTCCAAACATACTCAGAAAGTATGCTAGGGTCTCCTGGAGTCTAGGGGTAGAAACTGTGAACAACTAATTTTTGACCACACTCAAATTCTATACTATTTTAGTGTAAATATGTGCTTTATGTCTAATCTTGATATTTTAAACATTTATCTCACTTTTAGTAGAGTTTATAAAAACTACAAAAATATTCACACTTTTAAAATACATTTTTTTTCTATTTGTAAAGAGAAAAAAACTACTTGGTTTCATATAATTAGAATTTTAATAAGTAAGCTATAGTATCTTTCTTAGTATAATTTAAACTACAATGTAAATATTTAGTTTTCTTATGTATATAATATTTAAATTTAAAAGTAGCTGACTAATATTTTTAGCTATATATTTTACTTTCTCTTTTGTTCATTTAAAAAAAAAAAAGCAACTAACGAGAAGAACAAAAGTAAGGTACAAAAGAATATTATCCTAACTAATCACCCATGATCTGCTCACCCCAATCCTCATTTCCCTAACCCCCCCTCCCCCACTTCCACTTTGCACGTCTCTCCCCCACTTTGCACGTCTCACACACACTCAATTCTTCTTTTTCACTTTAAAACCCCACGTTCCCCACTCAAAATTAGAGGAAGAAGATTTAAAAAAAAAAAACTATTAATATTCTTCTTTATATAGAAAAAGACGGACAGAACAAAAAAAAAAAAATTTTTTGGGGAGGAAAAGGAGAGAAAACTTTGAACAGGAGAAAAAGAGAGGAGGAGCATTAGAGACGATCGGATAAAAAAATCAGTAACTAAAAATAGCATTGTTCTTTTAGAGTGACAATCACCTGGAGATAAATTATTCGGTGGACTTATTAGGTTCAGAGTCGAAAATCGAAGTATCCTTCGTGGTTTTAAATTCGCAGTTTCAACGCAGCAGATTGTAGATATTTTCTTTGTTTGAAATCTTACAAAAGGTAACACTCAGCCTCATTTGTTAGTTTAATATAATGTATGATGTTAGTTTATTTAAATTCAATTATTCTTTTGCTTTCTTTTGTATTTTAAATAGCGATCGGTTTCTTCTTGTTATTTATATATGTACATGTATGTTTAAAATTAATCTGAAATGTGTTTCTAACTTTTACTAATCTGAAATTTGTTCCTAACTTTTAATCTTTAGTTCTAATCTATTCTTTTGCCACAATTCACGTGAAATTTTAAACCATAGATAGTTCATAAAATTGTTTAAAGCTTTTTGTCAACAAAAATACTTCTTTGGTTAAATTCTATTTAATGTGTGAGTTTATTACTTACTTTTGGTTTTGGTTATCAACGTTCTGGTGCAAATCCTTACAAATATGTTAGGCCCTTATTCTTTATTTGGGATTAAAACTTACTCTCTTTTAGTTATTTTTTTTTCTCTTTCCTCGAACTAGTATTCTGCTAACTAGTATTCTGTATAAATGGGTTTAGTGATAAATTTGGTGTAAATTAGTTTACTTACTTTAAATCGTTTTTATTTTTCAAAATTTATTTATATAATATTATCGTAGTGCAGATTACATGGATTTGGTTAGAGTCCCATTAGTTAAGAAGAATAAAGTTAATTTAAAGTTAGATTTTGGTTTTAATTGAGTTTCAACGTAAACATCATTCCGATTCATTTTTTTTTTGTTAGGGTAGTTAAATAAATAACGTAACTCAAGTTCTGTCTAAACATATTTGAAGATTTAAGTTGAAATAGTCTAATAACACTTAAGTTTCAATTGATGTTAAGATTGTTAGTTTATGTAGTTTTGAGTCTCTGTGTCAGTAAAATAATTTCATGAGTTCGGTTATATCACATGGTCAGTTTTCTTTTAATCATGTCTATATTTTAAAATTTAAAATCACAGTATTATATTTAATTAATATTTCTTTATCTTTATAAACTATATAACTATCATTGTGTGTCTGGAATTTTTGTGAGAATGTATTACTATCATTTGGTTTACATTCTGTTAGAATAATATATATAAAGTGCCAAAGGGTTCATATTTAATTAGATAAAAAGTGATAACACTGGGATCTTTAGTTCATTTATATAACTTTATTGTGTTATTAATCTTTGAGCATGTCATTTTATTTCATGTTAATTTGCCCTGTGTTGGAATCAATATAACTCATTATTAAGTGGAACAATAAGGGGAATAAATCTGAGTTTAGAGTTAGCTAAAAAAGTGAGCCTAAATGTTACTTCGGGCTTATTCCATAAGTTAAACAGGTAGAAGCGCAAATAATTGTGAGGGAGCGAAATGGGCCATGAACTAATTCAAGATTCGTTCCAATAAGTAAAAATAAAATATAGAAATAAATATCTCAAATCTAAAAAGAAAAAAAAATAAATAAAATACTTTGAATATGCTAGTATGCTTTAGGCACGTGTTAATCAATTGAATCATCGTGATTATGTATACGTTCGCGTGACATAATTATGATTCTCAAAACTAATACCAAGGTATGCATTCGCGCAACTTTGGGCGAAACAATCTTAAAAATAATAATGTATTATTAATTGTGTATACGTACGCGTGACATGATTCTTGAAACACCAAACAAAACGAATACACGTACGCGTGATTCGTTTCAAGATAATTTCATAATTATGAATAATCAAGCAATTAAAAGCGGTAAAAAGGTAAATGTACATAGGTTCTAAAATGAGTAATTAAATAATTTAATTAAGCCAGGTATGATTAAAGCGACCGTGCTAAAATCACGGAATCCGAGAGTACCTCACACCTTCTCTCGGGTTAACAGAATTCCTTACCCGGTCTTCTGTGTTCGCGGACCGAAAAACGGAGTCAAATTTCCTCGATTTGAGATTTAAAATAAATCGGTTACTTGGGACACCAGAAATTATCCTAAGTGGCGACTCTGAATCTAATAAATAATCTCATTTCGATTAATGTCACTTAAATTGGAAAAACTCCTTTGGCATCACCCCCCCGGGAAAAAGGAGGTCTGATAGCTCTGGCGACTCTGCTGGGGAACAAGAACCCAGAACTTTTGGTTCAGGGTTCAGAATTCGAGCTTGTAATGTGATTTATACTTGGCTTTATTGATTGTATGATATTATTGTGTTTGTGGGCCTAATGTGCTAATTGTTGCTTATTTACCGCTTTGATACTATTTGAACTGTATTAAATTGTCTTCTTACGCCTCCCTTCTGAGTCTTCTGAATTTATGGTGCACACGTGCGCGTGGCCCACTTTTCTGTTAGAAGTCATACCAATTAGAACGAGGCTGGGTCATTAACTAGGCCGGGTAGACTTTCGTGCTCCCGGTACATTACCCCCATCTCGGCTCGAGCTGTCCGCTTGGGTAAGCCAGGTCTAAAACACTCCCCTTAGAATTTAAACCTAGAATAACATAGCCTCATACCGGATCCCTAATAGGAACGTTTGTTTGCATCATGTGCATTTGACTTTGGGGACTCAACATAGGGGTTGGGTCCGTCTAGGACAGGTGTACCCGAAATTACAAGACCATCCTGATGCATCTTATGTGCTACTTGTGCATTATATTTGATTTTGTTTGTGCATGTTGACCGGTTTCTAAAATAAAATAAAAATATAAAAATATTGAGGGAAAACCAGAAAGAAGAAAATATGAGGGAGAAAATTTACCCGATTTTAGAAAATCTCAGTATTTAACCTATTTACCCCAAAAAAAAAAGCCTGAATTTTTCAAAAAAAAAAGTGTCATCCTATTCCTGAAATATTTACGAACTACGCGGGTCTGATTCTTACCGGATGTGAGATACGTAGGCAACCTTCATAGGGTTCGGCCCCATTTTTATAAAATAACTATAAAAAAAAAAGAAAAGAAATGTGTCTAGTGTTTTTTTTTAATCAAAAATAAATAAATAAGCAGAATAAGCAGACCCAGCTTCGGTTAATCCCAAATTGTTCCTGTCAAAATAGCCTTAGAACATCTTCAAAATTGTTGAAGGGCTGTTCTCGCAAGAACAGACGTGTCTGTCAATTGGGAATCACTTTGACCATAATGCCCTTCCCCCGACCCTAAAGCTATCCTTGAAAGTAAGAAGGGGCCATACTTGCCAAAATAGCCACCCTTTCTTCGGTCACAATTACAAAAATAGCCCCCCTTCTCGTTGATTTTTCTTAAAATTAAGTTATTTACAAAAGATTGTTTTGCAAAAGGAGTGCATTGGTTCTGTCTCTTGAGACTAGTGTCAACCCTAACCTTAACCATCCACAGGTATAAAATGAGCACTGTCCAGAACACACCATTCACAGTTGTAGGCGAGGCTCCACTTCAACTTCAGATGTGGTGGTATGATTTAGGAGAAGATGGGCAGAAATGGGTCACCAAGCACTTGGGAGCCCTTACAGATATTATGAAAATTAAACCACATGACGATTTGATTAAGGCACTAGTGACTTTTTGGGACCCCGTTCACAATGTCTTTCGCTTCTCCGATTTTGAGCTAACTCCCACTTTGGAAGAGATAGCTGGATATTCCGGGTTTGGCAGGGATTTGAGAAACCAGGAGCTCATGTTCCCAAGGGCTCTTTCTGTACACCGATTCTTTGATCTTCTGAACATCAGTAAGCAAATTAGAAAGACCAACGTAGTCAAAGGGTGTTGTTCTTTCTACTTCTTGTACTCTAGGTTCGGGCAGCCAAATGGGTTTGAAATGCATGAAAAGGGCCTTAACAACAAGCAGAACAAAGACACATGGCAGATTCATCGTCGCTTCGCCTTCATAGTGGCGTTTCTGGGAATTATGGTCTTCCCAAACGAGAAGCGGACAATTGATACCCGCATAGCCAGGGTTGTACAGGTCCTCAATACCAAAGAACATCACACTCTTGCCCCGATCATTCTATCAGACATTTATCGGGCGTTGACTTTGTGCAAGTCTGGGGCAAAATTCTTCGAAGGGTGCAATATTTTGTTACAAATGTGGTTGATTGAGCATCTCCGACATCACCCCAAGTTCATGAGCTATGGTCCGAACAAGGACAATTTCATTGAGAGTTACGAAGAAAGAGTAAAAGATTACAACTCTCCAGAAGGGGTGAAAGCCTGAATATCCCACCTAAGATCTTTAAATGCAAGTAAAATTGAGTGGACTTTGGGATGGCTTCCGCTAAGAGAGGTGATACACATGTCGGCCCTAAAAGGTTATTTGCTATTGTTGGGTTTGAGAAGTGTCCAGCCGTATGCGCCACATAGAGTTCTAAGACAGCTAGGAAGGTACCAAGTAGTACCTAAGGATGAAGATTTGAGTGTGCAAGTTATTGAGCTACACCCCGAAGCCCCACTCCCCGAAGCTTTAATCCAGCAAATTTGGAATGATTGTCGCTACTTGAAATATGATACTCAGGTGCCAGATCCTGCGAGAGGTGAGGTAGATCCAGGTTATGCTGTATGGTTTGGGAAGAGGTCTCACGTGGATGATGTGCCAGAGCCCAAAAGGCCCCCAAAAATCCGCATGTTCAAGCCTTTGATGATAAAATCCAAGAACGGTTGGCTTGGGGTGAACGGGAAAAGGGATACAAAACAACTATTCATGCCTTAGAAGAAAGGCTAAGAAACCTCAATTTTGAGAAAGACTTGCAAGAACAAGAAGCCGAAGGGGAAAAGAAGAGTCTAATCTGCAAAAATGAAGCCCTTCGTGCTCAACTTCAACAGATGAAGAAAGCCTCTGATGTGCCAGTGAGAAGTTGGAAAGACCAGAGAACCATTGCAAATCTGATGGAAAAAGTGCAAGATTATGATTCCCTCTTGGCAAAGACTGAAAAGCCATTGGACAAAGCCAATGAAAAGATCATACAGCTAAATGAGAAGGCCGAATCAAGTAAGGATCGCCAAGTAACACAATTTGAAGAAAAGAGGGATCAATTCGAGAGAGAGAAGGCCCATTGGGTACGTTCAGCAGCTCAGCTCCATGCACAGTTGGAAGAAATGAGAAGGTACAATAGAGAATACCAGCATGCAGATTTTGATAGGGAGATGGCTCAGGCGAGACTCGAGCAGGCTAGACTTCGGGCTCAGTTGGAGTCAGCCTTAGATCGTGAGGGCCACATAAGGGAGATAGCCACCACTCGCCAGCAGCAGTTACAAGATCGAGACCAAAATTTTCAGTACTTCAAAGAGCAGGTTCATAATTTGGCTGTTTATACCGCTCAAAGTTATGTGAACTGCCAAGGGATGGATTATGAGAAGTTTTTGGAGCATGCACCTACTTTTGCCCGTCATCTTGAAGCAGAGTTAGAAAGGATGTACCGTACATTAGGGGGTCAACCAGGGCAAGCCCCACCATGAGCAGATGTTCCAGTGTTTGAAAGCCAGAAGATTGTGGAGTTGAATTATAGTCGTAGTTGTTAGAACTTTTTATGTAGTAGTTATGTTTTAGTGTGAGTTATTGTTGGATCTTTAAAATCGCTGTCTTTTAGTCTTGTCAGAGTTTGGTAAGTCATTTTCAATGTAATGTCCTTTCTGTTATTATATTATTTCGTTTTGTTAAAAAAAAAAATACTATTATTATTTTTCCCTGAACTACGTAATGGTCTGATTCATGCGGCGTCATGATACGTAGACAATCCTCATCGGATGCGATTATAACCATAATTAATCTATAAAAAAAATGAAAAAAAAACCCGCTAAATTCAAGATGAAAATAAACCAATAAATCAATAACCCGGGATGAAACATAAAACCTTCCAAGATCATTTTAGAAATGAAAATGGCATTAGGTGCATAACATATAATGTGTGATTAATATCTGCAAAATGCCTAACTCTAACATGTTTGTTGTTTTTCATTTTAAAAAGATAAAGTAAAACAGAGGTGGTTGGTTTGTGGTTTAAACTGGCGACTCACCCTTACAACACGAGATCAAAAGGAAAAATTAGAATGGCAAACAACAGTGAGAATGAGTCAGATAATGATGATGTCCATGGACAATTGGTTGAACAAGGTTCAGGACTGGTTGAAGAAGTAAGAGTGTTGAAGCAACAATTGGCAGAGATGTACCAAGCCTGGGTGAATGGACAAGCACCGCCCTCACTATCCATAGGGCCTTCGGATAATCTTCATAATGTGTCAGTTGCCACTCAAGTGCCTATCTCCATAACAAGTAACCCATTGTACCAACCTGGATTCAGTCCGAGCATTAACCTTCCCACTATCCCCAGTACCTCCATTCCACGTCCTCCAATCGCACCTCTCAGAAATGACCCACCTACTATACACATTGTCCATACTTTCACTGTCCCTCAACCGGCTCTTGCTCTAAAGTCCAATAATGATCCACAATTGGATGCTCATGATGCCCAACATTACTCTCCAGAACTGACTTTAAAGGTTCCAGATTCATACAAGCACACTTCTCATAACGTGTTCCCAATTGAGATCGAAAAGCCCGAAAAGAATATGGAACAAGAGGAAATGACCAGAAAAATGAAGAGCTTGGAACAAACCATGAGAAACATACAGGGTTTGGGGGGCCACAAGAGTGTTTCGTTTAACGATCTATGCATGTTTCCCCATGTTCATTTGCCACCCGGCTTCAAGACCCCCAAGTTTGACAAGTATGATGGGCATGGTGATCCTGTTGCCCATTTGAAGAGGTATTGTAACCATCTAAGGGGAGTGGGTGGCAAAGAAGAATTTCTCATGGCTTATTTTGGGGAAAGTTTGACAGGAATTGCTTCAGAGTGGTTCATAGATCAAGACATCTCTCACTGGCACGTTTGGAATGACATGGCTCAAGATTTTGTCCAACAGTTTCAGTACAATATTGATATAGTGCCAGACCGCTCCTCTCTCGTCAACATAAAGAAGAAACCAGCAGAAAGCTTCAGAGAATATGCAATCAAGTGGAGAGAGCAGGCTGCTAGGGTCAAACCACCAATGAAAGAGGCAGAAATGATTGACTATTTTCTCCAAGCTCAGGATCCTGATTACCTCCATTACATGTTGGCCGCCATCGGTAAACCTTTTGCTGAGGCGATTAAGATTGGTGAAATAGTTGAGAATGGCATGAAGTCAGGCAAAATTGTGAGTCAGGCAGCCCTTAAGGCAACCACACAAGCAATTCAAAGCGGGTCAGGCAATTTCGAAAATCGGAAAAAGAAGGAGGAAGGATCCATGATGGCATCTGGGTTCGGAGGAGTTCAAAGAGGAATAACTCCTTCTTACGTGCAATTCCAACAAGGACTATCCAATTCTCTTCAACATTATTATCCGCCTCAAGGTCCCCGATACTCAGTTCCCCTGCAACAATACACAGTGTTTAATGCTCAGGCTTATGCTAGGCCTCCCAATCACCAACAATGGCGGGCACCGATTCCACAAGGCTCCCGTCAACTCCAGCCGAATTTTGAGGCACCATATAATCCTCGTCCCCGACAAGAATATGTGAGAGAACAGGAGCCAAAGAAAGAGTTCACCCCAATTGGAGAATCGTATACAAGCCTATTTCGAAAGTTGATGCAGTTGAAGTTGATTGAACCTATTATGCCGCGCTATGTGAATCCAAATTCAAAAGGTTTTGACTCAAATGCAAGATGTGAGTATCACTCTAACACCCAAGGGCATAGTACTGAAAACTGTTGGGCATTAAAGAAAGCCATTGAAAATTTGATTGAAGCAAAGGAAATTGTGGTAACAAACAATGAGGATACTCCTAATATCACAAACAATCCGCTCCCAACTCATGATAATACACATTTTATTGGAATGATTTGTGATGATCGGGATTATAAGCAGTCTGGCAAGACAGAGATGGTTGTTAGAACCATAGGGTCAGAACCAAAAGTGATAGTGAGCCCGCCGCAATTGGCACCATTGATGGTGAAAGGTGCGAATTCTAGTTTGAACTTGGCATGTTCTGAAAAAACGATTCTCTATGTTCCTGGAAGCACAAAAAAGGTTGAGGTTCAATTGGGTGGGCCAAAACTTTACATCCCCGGGGGCATTCAAAAGATCATTCCGAATAATGGTTTGAGGAATATAACAGAGCCAGTCGTGATCCGACTTGTTGCCCAACTCATAGTGACAAACACAAAAGCTATTCCCTGGAATTATAACAGGACTGTCATGACATACAAAGGAAAAGAGATAGTTGAAGAAACAGGTGAAATGGGGGGCTTGACCCGCTCTGGAAGGTGTTATTCACCAGAGGAATTGAGAAAAGCTAAGCAAGACAGAGATTTGCCAGTGAAAGAACCCGTTGCAGAAAAAGAAGTGGAGGAATTCCTTAAGAAGATGAAATTGCAAGACTACTCAATCATTGACCAACTAAGGAAAACTCCTGCTCAGATATCTTTGTTATCTCTGCTTTTGCATTCAGAAGAGCATCATCGTGTGTTGATCAAAACTTTGAACGAGGCATATGTCTCAAAAAAGACAACGGTGAATCAGCTAGAAAAAATGGCTGAAAGATTCTTTGAAGTAAATAGAATTACTTTCAGCGATGATGATTTGCCTGAAGAAGGGGCTGGCCACAATAGAGCTTTGCATCTTATGGTCAAATGTAAAGGGCACTACGTAAAAAGAGTCATGATTGACGGAGGCTCAAGTGTAGATATGTGTCCTCTTTCTACTCTATAACAGCTGAACATCAACACTAACAGAATTCGAACCAGTAATGTCAGCATCAGAGCTTTTGATGGTTCAAAAAGAGACACTATTGGGGAAATCGAACTCACCATGACAATCGGCTCCGTTGATTTTAACATTGTCTTTCAAGTGTTAGATATGGAAACTTCCTATAATTTTCTTTTGGGAAGGCCGTGGATCCATATGGCCAGAGCTGTACCATCCACCCTACATCAAATGGTCAAATTCGAGTGTGACGGGCAAGAAATTATTGTTCATGGGGAGGACGACTCATCTGTCTATAAAGACCCATCCATTCCATATATCGACGCCAAGGAAGGATGTGAATCTATCATATATCAAGCATTTGAGGTGATTGAGGTGGACCAAGTGGAAGATGGAAAACCAATTCTGCATCCCCGTCTTTCAGCCACATCTATGATGGTAGCTTCGCTGATGTTGAGGAACGGCTATGAACCAGGAAAAGGATTGGGATCCTTTCTACAAGGAATTGTGAACCCCATTGCTCCATTTTCGAAGAAAAATACCTTTGGCTTGGGCTTTAAATCAACATCAGCTGACATAGACAGAGCCAAGGCCCACAAAAAGAATGGTTGGAATCTGTCCAAACCAATCCCTCACATTGCCTACTCTTTTGTCAAGCCACAATTTGAAGAAGTCCAAAATCCTTCTACTCAGGATGACATTGACGGAGTTTGCCAGGGTCTCAAGGAGATGTTTTATGAGATCAATATGGTTCAAGTTGGGGAGGGCCCTAGCCGGGCAAGTGTTCAACTGATTGGTCCAGATACTTCGCTCAGCAACTGGGAAGCAATTCCTCTTCCCATCAGGAAGGAGACTTGGTAGCCTATTTTATTGTGTTTTCTGTATTTGGATTATTTTAAGGGTTGTAATCCAGATATTTTAGTTTAATTGCTTTGCTGTGATGTTAACCCTTCTATCCTTTCAAATTCAATGAAATGAAGTTCCATTTTCGTAGTAAAATTCTATCTTTTTATTTTCCTAATTTTTGTTAATTTCTTATCATTTTCAGTTTCGATAGTGCTGGCTTTAAAAACATGACATGCACGCGGAATTCATGCCCAGATCTTAAAAAGCTGTCTAATCTCGAAATAATGAATCAAGAAGTTGAGTATGACGAAGATGAGGCTTTTAGAGAAATAAAAAGGGAATTGGATCAATTTGAGAATAAGCCTAAGCCTAACTTAAATGAAACTGAGGCAATTAACCTGGGAAGTCCTGAAGAAATCAGAGAAACAAAAATAAGCATTCATACAGAACAAAAGACGAGAGATGCCATAATTCAAGTTTTGTTTGAGTATATAGATGTATTTGCTTGGTCGTATGATGACATGCCGGGTTTGAGTGCCGATTTAGTGGTCCATAAGCTTCCCACACATCCTAATTTTCCACCAATCCAACAAAAACAAAGGAAGTTTAAGACAGATATGAGTGATAAGATTAAAGAAGAAATCACGAAGCAACTAAGTGCAAATGTGATCAGGGTCGTCCGATACACTACATAGTTAGCAAATGTTGTGCCAGTGCCAAAGAAGGATGGGAAAATCAGAGTTTGTGTTGACTATAGGGATTTAAACAAAGCAAGTCCAAAGGACAACTTTCCCTTACCCAACATTCATATCCTTGTTGACAATTGCGCTAAACATGAGATCCAATCTTTTGTGGATTGTTATGCCGGATATCACCAAATTCTGATGGATGAAGAAGATGCAAAAAAGACCGCCTTCACAACTCCATGGGGAACTTATTGTTATAGGGTTATGCCATTTGGTTTGAAGAATGCAGGGGCAACTTACATGAGAGCCATGACTACCATGTTCCATGACATGATGCACAAAGAGATTGAAGTGTATGTTGATGATGTGATCATTAAGTCGAGAACACAAGCTGACCATGTACAAGACTTGAAAAAGTTCTTTGAAAGGCTACGAAGGTACAATCTCAAACTCAATCCAGCCAAATGTGCATTTGGAGTTCCTTCTGGAAAGCTTTTGGGTTTTATAGTTAGTCGAAGAGGCATTGAGTTAGATCCCTCCAAGATAAAAACCATTCGAGAGCTGCCTCCCCCGAAGAACAAAACAGAAGTCATGAGTTTACTCGGGAGGTTGAATTACATCAGCAGGTTCATCGCGCAGCTTACAACAACATGTGAGCCTATTTTTAAGTTGTTGAAAAAGAACGCCTCTATCAAGTGGACAGATAAGTGCCAAGAAGCTTTTGATAAGATCAAGGAATATTTGTCAAATCCCACTGTTTTGGTCCCGCCGGAACCTGGTAGGCCTCTATTTTTATATCTGTCAGTAATGGATAGTTCCTTTGGTTGTGTTCTGGGTCAACATGATGTCACAGGCAAAAGAGAACAAGCAATATATTATTTGAGCAAAAAGTTCACCACTTATGAGGCCAAATACACTCTTTTGGAAAGAACATGTTGCGCTTTAACCTGGGTCGCCCAGAAGCTTAGGCATTATCTTTTGGCCTATACAACTTACCTCATATCCCGAATGGATCCCCTGAAGTACATCTTTCAGAAGTCGATGCCAACTGGCAAATTAGCAAAATGGCAAATCTTGCTCACAGAGTTTGATATTGTTTATGTCACTCGCACTGCCATCAAGGCACAAGCTTTGGCTGATCATCTGGCAGAAAACCCGGTTGATGATGAGTATGAGTCTTTGAACACATATTTCCTAGATGAAGAGGTTAATTTAGTTGAATAAGTAGTCCAAGATGACAGTCAAATTTGGAAACTATACTTTGATGGGGCTGTCAACATCAAAGGCATAGGGATTGGGACAATTCTGGTATCACCTACTGGGCAACATTACCCTGCCACGGCGCGACTTCGTTTTTTCTATACAAACAACACAGCAGAATATGAAGCTTGCATCATGGGTCTGAACATGGCAATAAACCTAAATGTGCATGAATTGTTGGTGATGGGAGATTCAGATTTGCTTATTCGGCAGGCTCAAGGTGATTGGGAGACTCGAGACATCAAGCTCATTCCATATAGACAATGTGTGGAGGATCTTAGCAAAAGGTTCAAGTCCATCGAATTCAGGTACATTCCCAGGTTTCACAATGAATTAGCTGATGCCTTGGCCACCCTAGCCTCAATGCTTCCATATCCGGGTAATACTCACATTGACCCATTAGAAATTCAAATTCGGGATCAACATGGTTATTGCAATACAATTGAAGCAGAACCAGATGGTGAACCATGGTATCGTGATATTAAACAGTTTCTGAAAACAAGATAATATCCGGAACATGCTAATAGGGATCAAAAGAGAACTATTAGGCGACTCTCTAATGGTTTCTTTTTGAGTGGGGAAATCCTATACAAAAGAACTCCGAATTTGAATTTGTTGAGATGTGTGGATGCCAAAAAGCTGAAATAATTATGAATGAGGTGCATTCAGGAGTTTGTGGTCCGCACATGAATGGATATGCTCTAGCAAAGAAAATCCTTCGGGCAGGATATTATTGGCTTACTATGGAACGAGATTGCTTTCGTTTTGTTCGCAAGTGCCACCAGTGTCAGATTCACAGTGATTTGATTCACTCGCCTCCTTCAGAGTTGTATCCTATGTCGGCTCCTTGGCCTTTTGTTGCTTGGGGAATGGATGTCATTGGCCCAATCGAGCCAAAAGCTTCAAATAGGCACAGATTCATTTTGGTTGCAATTGATTACTTCACCAAATGGGTGGAAGCTATTACATTGAAAGCAGTTACCAAGAAAGCAGTAGTAGACTTTGTTCACTCCAACATTATCTGTCGTTTCGATATTCCAAAAACCATTATTACAGATAATGCTGCTAATTTGAATAGTCATCTGATGAAGGAGGTATGTGAACAATTTAAAATTGAGCATCGCAATTCTACTCCTTACCGTCCCAAAGCTAATGGAGCTGTTGAAGCTGCAAATAAGAACATCAAGAAGATTCTTAGGAAGATGATCCAAGGGTCTAGACAATGGCACGAGAAACTGCCTTTTGCTCTTTTGGGATACCGGACAACTGTCCGTACATCAGTTGGCGCAACGCCCTACTTATTGGTTTATGGAACTGAAGTGGTCATACCTGCTGAAATTGAGATTCCCTCTCTCCGAATCATTGTTGAAGCAGGGATTGAGGACACTGAATGGGTGAAGTCCCGATTGGAACAGTTGAATTTGATTGATGAAAAGCGTTTGGCGGCAGTTTGTTTTGGTCAGTTATACCAACAAAGAATGGCACGCGCTTACAATAAGAAAGTGCGCCCAAGAAAATTCGAGGTAGGACAACTTGTTTTGAAACGTATCTTTCCGCACCAGGAAGAAGCAAAAGGAAAGTTCGCACCGAATTGGCAAGGTCCTTACCTCGTCAAGAAAGTATTGTCAAAAGGAGCTCTACATTTGGTAGATATAGAAAGAAAGGTGACTGATATATCCATCAACGCAGATGCGATCAAGAGATACTATGTAGGACATGGCTATGTTGGGGCATTCTTATATTTAGCATTCTCAGGTTGGGATGACGAAAGGCTATCATTCTCGCTACCCAAACACTGGTCAACCCTAGTTATCCCTTTGAAGCCTTGTTTATATTTCTTTGTTTTCCCCTCTTTTGGAACCAATGTACTTAAAAAAAAAAAACACCATCAAAACAAGTTCATGTTCATTGAACTACGTTCGACCTGATTCCGAAAGGATACGTAGGCAGCCTCACTCTGGGGTTCGGTCACACCAAAATAAAAATCCACATGTCCCCAGTATTCAAATAAACTGGGGCATGGTTTTATTTTATTTTCGATGGTTGTTCCATCAAAATGGCTCCAAAAGTTGTAATTCAGTTGAATATTTCTTTTTTACCTTTCCCTGCTAAGACCTTCTGATCAACTTTCGAGAATGCTAAGTCAGTATACTACGGGTGATGCCTCAGTCATTGTAAAGAGAAAAATAAATGAGAGAGTCTTATTGGTGAAAACCCTCACGGGCACTATAAGGCAATGGTGAGTTGAGAGAAAGATAGATGAGAGAGGTCAATTGGTGAAAACCCACAAAGGGCATCATTGATCGATTTAAGGCTTCGTACATCCCGACACAAGCATGGTCAAGACAAAGAACTCAGTTTCAAAGTTAAGTTTACAACAGATTTCGAGAATTAGACGGTTCAAACGGATCGGGCATCCAGTCCAAAGTACATGTCATGTTCATTGAAGTCAGCATATTTCCTCTAGATAAGTCCTTTCTTATTCTTTCCTCTGAAAGGGACACTTCTTGATTAAGTTGTAATACCTATTAGTTCACCTTCTTATTTTCTTTCGCATTACTTTTTTGAGTCCCTTTCAATCTAATTTTGTCAAAGCAAAGCAAAGAAAAGGCCGCAAAACTGGTTACAGTTTCCCCGTTATATAAAGCAAAGATTGTTCGGCATAAACCGTATGGGCAAAGGCATAAAGCCATCTATGATTTTCCTTGACGAGAAAATGGCTGGAAGGACTAAACAATGTTCCAAGGGTCAACAAATGTTACTCAGTTAAAAGATTTTTGGGAAGCAAGGTTGTTTGCACCATGAACACAAATGGTGATAGGCGCAAAATGGTTAGGTTTTGATGTTGAGAAAGAAGATCTCCAGAAAGAAAAGACAGAATCTCCCGGCAACTTGTACAATCATCGACGGAGTCAGTTTTTCTAACAAGTGTAATAGACGCAAGGTCAAGTCGCCCAAGAAATCAAGGCCACAAACTGACCACCATTTTAAAACTAAAAAATCTTTCTTTGTTCAGAACAGGAACATAACAATTTTAGGAAACAGTTCATGAAAAGACAAACACCACCAAGTGAAGTTCTCAAATACTTGATTTCCTTCTAATATACATGTAATCATGTTATTTTTAGTTTCATTATAGGGAACCAATACCCTATCTTCACCTCAGGGTACTACATCCCCTGGTTGCATTTCTTATTGCTAAGATAGGGTATGACATTCCCTAGTAGCATCTCAAAAGAGCCACATGCCTCATCGTTTTGCCAACATAGGGTACCACATTCCCTAGTAGCATCCCAGAGTGCCACAAGCCTCATTTTATTGCCAACACAGGGTACTACATCCCCTGGCTGCATTACTTTCCGCCTACATAGGGTACGACATTCCCTAGTAGTATCCCAGAGTGCCAAGAGCCTCACCTTATTACCAACACAGGGTACTACATCCCCTGGCTGCATTACTTTCTGCCAACATAGGATACGACATTCCCTAGTAGCATCTCAGAGTGCCACAAGCCTCATTTTATTGCCAACATAGGGTACGACATTCCCTAGTAGCATCCCAGAGTGCCACGAGCCTCATATTATCACCAACACAGGGTACTACATCCCCTGGCTGCATTACTTTCTGCCAACATAGGGTACGACATTCCCTAGTAGCATCTCAGAGCGCCACATGCCTCATCTTTTTGCCAACATAGGGTACGACATTCCCTAGTAGCATCCCAGAGTGCCACGAGCCTCATTTTTATTGCCAACATAGGGTACGACATTCCCTAGTAGCATCTCAAAATGCCATGAGCCTCATCTTATCACCAACACAGGGTACTACATCCCCTGGCTGCATTACTTTCTGCCAACATAGGGTACAATATTCCCTAGTAGCATCTCAGAATGCCATGAGCCTCATCTTATTTCCAACACAGGGTACTACATCCCCTGGCTGCAATACTTTCTGCCAACCTAGGGTACGACATTCCCTAGTAGCATCTCAGAGCATCACGAGCCTCATCTTATTGTCAACACAGGGTACTACATCCCCTGGTTGCCTTCCTTCTTATTAACATAGGGTACGACATCCCCAATTATTTAAAAAAAAAATTGTGTTTTTTTTCAATTCTTTATTTTGCAATAGCAAAGATAGTTTAATGTATTTTCAATAACTCACAAAAATTTTCTAGTGCAAACTGGGGCAGAAATTTTTTGTTTGTTTTGTTTGTTTCTGATGGCTTGCAGGTTTTTATGCAAAGTACAGATTGGATGTGCAAGAAAAGACTCCAGCTCTTGCCAGAGAAAGTGGAACGTTTGATCTCAATACCAGCCGCAACCAGCCTTGATGTAATGCATGCAGAGACATAGGGTCTCAAGATCCATCTTCTCATCATCTGATCAAGAATCAAGCCTGGGAGAATATTTCATAGTTTGTTACATCGAGAGCATCAAGTTTCAGTTTAAAGTCAATGGGGGAAGCAGGTCAAGAATCAAGACAAGACTCGAGATGGCATTTAGACAGGAATTTTGTAACTCCTAAATTTCAAGAGTATGTAATTTCCTTTTTCTTTTGATATAATGGTAGGAGCTGCGGATCGGAACCTCGACGGAACTTCACTCGACTCTCCCTCTAAGTATACTCCATCACTCTTCTTTCACTTGAACTACACATGACCTGATTCCCTTATAACCTGGGATATGTAGGCTGCCTAAAACCAAGGCTCGGTCGCAACGCCTTCTTTTCACTTCTTTTCCCCTTTAAATAATAGGGTGGTCAAAAATCAGTCACCTTGTTCATTTTCTTTGCTTGAAAACTCTTCATGTTTCCAAGCAAAGAGGGGCATGCTGTGAACAACTAATTTTTGACCACACTCAAATTCTATACTATTTTAGTGTAAATATGTGCTTTATGTCTAATCTTGATATTTTAAATATTTATCTCACTTTTAGTAGAGTTTATAAAAACTACAAAAATATTCACACTTTTAAAATACATTTTTTTTCTATTTGTAAAGAGAAAAAAATTACTTGGTTTCATATAATTAGAATTTTAATAAGTAAGCTATAGTATCTTTCTTAGTATAATTTAAACTACAATGTAAATATTTAGTTTTTTTATGTATATAATATTTAAATTTAAAAGTAGCTGACTAATATTTTTAGCTATACATTTTACTTTCTCTTTTGTTCATTTAAAAAAAAAAAGCAACGAAAAAAAAAACGAGAAGAACAAAAGTAAGGTACAAAAGAATATTATCCTAACTAATCACCATGATCTGCTCACCCCAATCCTCATTTCCCTAACCCTCCCCCCCCCCCCCACTTTGCACGTCTCTCCCCCACTTTGCACGTCTCACACACACTCAATTCTTCTTTTTCACTTTAAAACCCCACGTTCCCCACTCAAAATTAGAGGAAGAAGATTTAAAAAAAAAAAACTATTAATATTCTTCTTTATATAGAAAAAGACGGACAGAACAAAAAAAAAAAAATTTTTTGGGGAGGAAAAGGAGAGAAAACTTTGAACAGGAGAAAAAGAGAGGAGGAGCATTAGAGACGATCGGATAAAAAAATCAGTAACTAAAAATAGCATTGTTCTTTTAGAGTGAAAATCACCTGGAGATAAATTATTCGGTGGACTTATTAGGTTCAGAGTCGAAAATCGAAGTATCCTTCGTGGTTTTAAATTCGCAGTTTCAACGCAGCAGATTGTAGATATTTTCTTTGTTTGAAATCTTACAAAAGGTAACACTCAGCCTCATTTGTTAGTTTAATATAATGTATGATGTTAGTTTATTTAAATTCAATTATTCTTTTGCTTTCTTTTGTATTTTAAATAGCGATCGGTTTCTTCTTGTTATTTATATATGTACATGTATGTTTAAAATTAATCTGAAATGTGTTTCTAACTTTTACTAATCTGAAATTTGTTCCTAACTTTTAATCTTTAGTTCTAATCTATTCATTTGCCACAATTCACGTGAAATTTTAAACCATAGATAGTTCATAAAATTGTTTAAAGCTTTTTGTCAACAAAAATACTTCTTTGGTTAAATTCTATTTAATGTGTGAGTTTATTACTTACTTTTGGTTTTGGTTATCAACGTTCTGGTGCAAATCCTTACAAATATGTTAGGCCCTTATTCTTTATTTGGGATTAAAACTTACTCTCTTTTAGTTATTTTTTTTCTCTTTCCTCGAACTAGTATTCTGCTAACTAGTATTCTGTATAAATGGGTTTAGTGATAAATTTGGTGTAAATTAGTTTACTTACTTTAAATCGTTTTTATTTTTCAAAATTTGTTTATATAATATTATCGTAGTGCAGATTACATGGATTTGGTTAGAGTCCCATTAGTTAAGAAGAATAAAGTTAATTTAAAGTTAGATTTTATTTTTAATTGAGTTTCAACGTAAACATCATTCCGATTCATTTATTTTTTTTTGTTAGGGTAGTTAAATAAATAACGTAACTCAAGTTCTGTCTAAATATATTTGAAGATTTAAGTTGAAATAGTCTAATAACACTTAAGTTTCAATTGATGTTAAGATTGTTAGTTTAGGTAGTTTTGAGTCTCTGTGTCAGTAAAATAATTTCATGAGTTTGGTTATATCACATGGTCAGTTTTCTTTTAATCATGTCTATATTTTAAAATTTAAAATCACAGTATTATATTTAATTAATATTTCTTTATCTTTATAAACAATATAACTATCATTGTGTGTCTGAAATTTTGGTGAGAATGTATTACTATCATTTGATTTACATTCTGTTAGAATAATATATATAAAGTGCCAAAGGGTTCATATTTAATTAGATAAAAAGTGATAACACTGAGATCTTTAGTTCATTTAATAACTTTATTGTGTTATTAATCTTTGAGCATGTCATTTTATTTCATGTTAATTTGCCCTGTGTTGGAATCAATATAGCTCATTATTAAGTGGAACAATAAGGGGAGTAAATCTGAGTTTAGAGTTAGCTAAAAAAGTGAGCCTAAATGTTACTTCGGGCTTATTCCATAAGTTAAACAGGTAGAAGCACAAATAATTGTGAGGGAGCGAAATGGGCCATGAACTAATTCAAGATTCGTTCCAATAAGTAAAAATAAAATATAGAAATAAATATCTCAGATCTAAAAAGAAAAAAAAATGAAATACTTTGAATATGCTAGTATGCTTTAGGCACGTGTTAATCAATTGAATCATCGTGATTATGTATACGTTCGCGTGATATAATTATGATTTCCAAAACTAATACCAAGGTATGCATTCGCGCAACTTTGGGCGAAACAATCTTAAAAATAATAATATGTTATTAATTGTGTATACCTACGCGTGACATGATTCTTGAAACACCAAACAAAACGAATACACGTACGCGTGATTCGTTTCAAGATAATTTCATAATTATGAATAATCAAACAATTAAAAGCGGTAAAAAGGTAAATGTACATAGGTTCTAAAATGAGTAATTAAATAATTTAATTAAGCCAGGTATGATTAAAGCGACCGTGCTAAAACTACGGAATCCGAGAGTGCCTCACACCTTCTCTCGGGTTAACAGAATTCCTTATCCGGTCTTCTGTGTTCGCGGACCGTAAAACGGAGTTAAATTTCCTCGATTTGGGATTTAAAATAAACCGGTGACTTGGGACACCAGAAATTATCCCAAGTGGCGACTCTGAATCTAATAAATAATCTCATTTCGATTAATGTTCACTTAAATTGGAAAAACTCCTTTGGCACCATTCCCCCGGAAAAAAGGAGGTGTGATAGAAACATGCGCCTCGAGTGCCTGTCCCCCAACCAGAGCTACTGGTGGCTCCTTAGTCGCTGCTTGGGCAGGTGTTATAGCTGTAGCACGTGACCATCCTCGGCCTCAACCTTGGACCCTGCCTCTCGTGGCTCTAGTAGGGGGCGCTGGTGTGTGATCAACTGATCCAGCAGTGCATGTTCTCACCATATGCGAGAGATTAGAAAGACAAAAAAGGCGCATATTTCGAAAACAACAAATCCGCACGGTAAGAAATTAAAGAAGTGGAATTTACCAATTGTTCCGTAGCCTCTCGAAGATAAGTACAGACATTTCCGTACCGATTCGCAAGACTCTGCTAAACTTGCTTATGACTCATCGCACCTATGAACCGAGAGCTCTTATACCAAATTGTCACAACCCCAAAATCCCACCTTAGGTAGTCGTGATGGCAACTAGTCTCTAAGACTATAGGTAAGCCTAACACACATTGAGAATTTAATAAAAATAACGACCAATCTATTAAATTAAACTGATAAAATATCACAACTAAACCAAAATGGAACAACAGTTATAAAATTCCCAAATTCGGTGGAACTGAGTCATAAGTTCTGGAATACACTAGGAATATCTAAATACAACACTGTTTGATATGAAGATAAACAGTAGTAAATGCAATAATAGAAGGATACTCTGAGGCATGCGAGCGTGAAGCAGGTATACCTTGAAGTCTCTGAAATATCTGGGTCAACTCACTGGCTACTGACACGAGCAAAAGTACCTAGATCTACATTAAAACAAAACAATAATCATTCAAATCAACAAGCCTTTCCAACATAAAATGTACAAGAAGAATAACACTGAGGTAGTACACCACATATTCATATTTCACAAGTCAAATCACAAGCTTCTTTATATCGCCGCGTGAGCCTTGTATTTATTTTTAAAAATATTTTTCCCAAAATAGCTTCACGCGCTTTAGCCCCCTTATTTCACCACGTGGCTTCAAGTAATTCCCTTACAAGAACATGCGTATGAATCCCATCTTATCTCGCCACATGCACATCAATACCCACCCTTATACCGCCACATACACGTCAATATCAGAACACAATAATCAACTGGTACCACACGTGCCTATATGTCACAACGTTTGCCAAAATGAAAAATACCAATGTCACCATAACACATAGTGCACGACTCAAACACAATGTGCACAAGAATCTCAATAACAACAAAATGAATAGGAAATAACTCAACAAGGAAAGGTATTCCAATGACCAACTATTTCAACCACAAACGTGTTAATAGCTCTCAACAACTACAACTTCATTAAATCAACAATGAAGGTATTTCTATGATATGAAAACTTCAAATTCTATTGAATAACATAAGCTCAACAATGAAAGACATAGCATGAAATAACAATTACGACTAAATACATTAGAGTAACTCAACAATGGAAAGGATAGCATGCTATGGCAACTTCTAATAGATGCATATAAGAGTAACCTTGACAATGGAAAATAGAACATGTAATAACAACTCCAATTAAATCATGTAAGAATAAACTTGACAACGAAAGATAGAACTAATAATAACAACCTCAATCAAATGCCTATAAGTAACCTAAGAGTCTAAACCGGTCCATTTTCACATATAAGCCCATGTACACACTCGTCAATTCATGTACACGTCTCCCACATAATTCAAATATTACAATCAAGCCCAATCCTAAGGAGTAATTTCTCCCCCCCCCCCAAAGTTAGGCAAGATACTTACCTCAACTAGGCTAAATCAACATTCAAAAATAACTTTTCCCTTAAAATCCACCTCCGCATGGCTCAAATATAACCAAAACACGATTTAATATCATCAAACAATGCAAGGGACACCAATTTTGATTAATAAAGCTAAGATCTTCACACAATTTTCCAAATGCCTACAAAAGTCAACCTCACGCTCGACTAGTCAATACCTGAGTCCAAGGGTAGATCTCGACTACCTATAACCCTATGAGTCCATATATGTGATTTGTTTTCAAATCCGAGTCCAATTCAACTCTTAAATTCAAAATTTTTGTTTTTCAAAACATAGACAGTTTCCCAAAATTTCTCTAAGATTCATATGAATTTGATGTTAAATCTCATATATAATCATGCAATATAGGGTTCTCAATTGTGAACCGTAGAAAATGCAAAAAAGGACTCGCAAATGCGGAGCCTGTCAGCCTAGAGGAATGTCGCAAATGCAACACTGACTTCGCATTTGCAAAATCTATCCTTCTCGCAAAAGCGACCAATTGGTTGCAATTGCGAACCCACCCAGCCTAGCCTAAACGCCGCAAATACGATCAAGGTATCACAAATGCCATATCTGAGACCCCTCAGCTACGATCGCAATTGCAAAGCTAGTGCTCGCAATTGTTATAACTTGAGCACCAGCACACCAACAAACCTGAAACGAGCTCAAACCATTTCGAAACATGTCCGAAACTCACCTAAGCCTTGGGGTTCTATACCAAACATTCACACAAGTCTAAAAATATTATAAGAATTAGCTCACACAATCAAAATACAAAAATAACATCTGGAACCACGAACCGAACATCAAAACGCATGAAATTCAAAAGGAAAACTCAAGAACCTCTAGAATCACAACCAAGTGTCCGAATCCTATCAAACCAACTCCGAATTACACCAAATTTTTCAAACATTTTCAAAAAGCAAAACTGACATATTCCAAGTCCCAATACCAAAATCCAAACCCGATAGCATAAAGTCAACTTACGATCAAACTTACGGAAAATTCTAAACCTCAAATTGCCAACTTTCAGCAAAATAAGTCAAATCAACCTAGGGACCTTCACATTCAATTTCGAGCACATGACCAAGTTTAAAATCATTATACGAACCTATCGGAGCCATCAAAATATCATTCCAGTGTTATTTAACAAAAGTCAAACCTATGTCATTTCCAACATATGCTTCTAAACCAAGAACCAATGGGTCCATATCATTCCAAAACTTCCCCGAAATAAAATTAACCATCCTCGCAAGTCATAAAATCATAAATAGACATAAAAAAGCTTCAAAGTGGGAAACGGTACTCAAATACATAAAGCGACTGGTTGGGTCGTTACAATATATTATTGGCACATGAGTTGCTCGTGCGGATCCGAGATATTGATATTACTGGCACGTGAGTTGTCCATGCTGATTGATATTATTAGCATGTGAGTTATCCGTGTAGCATATGAGTTGTCCGTGCAATGTGTGAATATGGACCCATCCCCCCTAGGGTCACCCTCTCATGTCCCTTCTTGATGGTGTACATGCATATTGTGAAAAATCGACTGGTTTATGGTTGATGTGGGCTCTGAGAGAGCTGATCATTGGCTTGATTCTTTCATTGAGATTCTGATGTGGGCATTAGAGCTGTGGTGTGATTTCTATTTGGATCAGGTTACGCGCCACAACATATTGACATTTGTTTGTTGCATTTCATTGTAATTTGCAATTTCCTTATCTGTTTACCTGATGTATTTTCATATCTTATTTATGAAGGTTTGTTGATTGAGCAGAGTACGTAAGTAAAGTGTGTGCACAAAGGTGGCTTATTTGTGACTTCATGAATTGTTCATATTACCGTTTTATACTTGTTGGAATTATGAATTGTACAGGTGATTGGCGAGTATCTTTTATAATTCTTCTTTCTATTACCTCGCCGAGGTTAGTTATGATACTTGCTGAGTGCATAGGGTCGGTCAGACTTATATTATATTTCTGCACCTTGTGTGTAGATCTTGGAGTTGAGATGCTGTGGATGAAGGGAGCTAACACTGAAGATGTACCTGCCTTCCGGATGTAGCTGCCACTTATTTTTGGTAGTTTTAGACTAGAATTATGTTATGTACATTCCAGACAAATGTTGTAATTATTTCATACCATCTTTGTAAATCTAAGTCTTTGTGGCTCATGACTTGTACTACCAATCTTTGGGTTTTTGTATAGAAATTTAGTCATTTCGCTTATTCTTTCTCTTATTATTTTCATTAATTTGGGTTTATTATTATTTGGCTTACCTAGCGATTGAATTAGGTGTCATCACGAATAAGTAGATTTTGGGTCGTGACAGAGGCAAATGCTTTATCATGTCTGGTATGTAAGTAACTTGTTGCAACGACTTACTCTTGCAACACAATGCATATAATAATTCATTTATTTAGAGAGTTACGTCATTATATAGAGTAATGCAACAAAGAAACAATAGATCTTACACTAACGATATATTTTCGAAATCTCCATTATCACACTAGACTAATACATCAAGGATATTTTCAAGTAAATTCTCTAGCAATGGTAGCGTAAGTGAAGCCATAGGCAGTGCTGTAGGCTAAGGGACGCTCTGCACAGGTCATTCATGTAGGGCTCTAAAATTAGTTCTCAGACCGTGTGTCTTCACGCCCCAGGTATGTACATTTGCTAATCACTACACCCATGTGTGCTAGCATCTTCCGTATAGGCAAGGCCATGTTTGGGTATATGGCGCTCTCCAAAATATCCATCCTTCCCTAGTTTAGAAAGATCATCGGCATGACTTCACCCACCGTAGACCTTTAAGGATTTATAAATGTATGAGAGCATGAATGAAGTTGCGTATGCTGAGTTGGACCTATTGAGCGTTAGTATGTAATAAAGTCCTTGATATATCAATTCGCATATGATAATTTCAAGGAGGTTTGGGTCATATATTGTGTTGAAACTTTCGTGTGAGTGAGGCGAGACACGAGAATAAAGCGGGTAGATTTATCCTTACTTTATTCCAAGTCTTTCCTAGGATGTATCGTATGGACCCATATAGTTGAAGTGTAAGCATTCTTGATAGTAATAATATGTGTTCTTTGACAATACCGCATCCGATATGCGGGAGAATGGGCGAATCTGTAGAAAGGATGCCTTTTGAAGGTCTGCACCGTGAAAGTGTGAGACCTGTGTAAAACCCTATCCCTTATGATGGAATGAGACCTTATGAGAAGAGGAGGCGTGGTTCCTTTGAATGTAGCTCATTCTTTGATCATTGGTTAGTACATTCAAGTACGTGTGCTTGATCGACACCACTAAAGATCTGCTAAAAACAATCAAATAATACCAACCGAAGCGGTCGGTTGCTGTACCAACCAACTTACCGACCGAGACGAGCTGCAAAAGCCATTTTATTACTTTTTATTTTTTACAAAAAAAAGATACCGATCAAAGACGAAAGTGTTTTTGCCATGTTAGTTCTCAGATCAAAGATACCGATCCTTTAAAGTGTTTTTGCCAGATTATCAACCGAAATCGGTCTATTAGCAAAAAAACTAATGTAAAATTACTTTTTTCTAGTGACGATTTCGATAGTGTAATGACCCAATCGGTCTTTCTGAGTATTTGCACCTAGTACGGCAGTTTGAGGTTATGAATAGTTTTGTCTAGTATATTATGACTTGCGTGCATCGTCGATATTGATTTTCGACTGAATCGGAATTGATTTAAAGGATGACTCTCAATTGAGAAGCTTGAAGTTGAAACAATTGACCAATTTGACTTTTATGTATTTGACCTCGGATCAGAGATTTGATGGATCCGATAGGTCTGTATGGTGAGTTTCGACTTCGTCGTATGCCCGGATTTGTGTGTGGATTCTTCTAGAAGGTTTCGACACCATTTGGAGAAAGTCGGAAATTTAGAGATTTAGAATTTTTCTTAAGTTTGACCATGGGTTGACTTTATCTCTATCGGGTTTAAATTTTTGTGTTAGGACTTGGAATAGGTCCTTTTTGCTATTTGAAACTTTTCTTCAAAATTTGGTGTTATTTGGAGTTGGTTTGATATGATTCAAACGTTTGGTTGCAATTCTAGAAGTTCTTGAAGTTCATTATGATTTGATGTTCGATTCGTGGTTCCTGATATTACCTTGGTATTTAGATTGTGCGAGCAAGTTCTTATGATATTTTAGACTTGTGAGAATGTTTGGTTTGGAGCACCGGGGGCTCGGGTGAGTTTCGGGGGCGTTTCAAAGTGTGAGGAAGGTTCAAATTTTTGTTGGTGTTCAAGTCTCGCATTTGCGAGGAGTTTGGTCGCAATTGTAACATTGCTTTTGTGAGATCATTCTCACTTTTACGATTCTGGGTTGCTGGGAAGGGACTTGCAATTGCGAGGAAAAAGTATTGCATTTGCGAAGCTGGGGTTTCGCTTTTGCGGGCTTGATTGTCGCTTTTGCGACGAGTCGCTAGGGGGAAGAGTCTTCGCATTTGCGAAGAGTTTGTCGCAAGTGTGACATTTGCTGTGACTGTCAGGGGCCGCTTTTGCGAACCGTAGTTCTCTTTTGCGGTGGCCGTATTTGCGAACCCCTGGTCGCAAATGCGACATCCGAGGCTGGTTATAAGTTTTGTATTTCGGGCTTTAGTCTCATTTTATCATCTCTTGAGCCCTAGACTCGGTAGGAGGCGATTTTAATTAATTTTCAATTATATTACATGATCATTTGTGAGATTTAACATCAAAATCATTAGATTTGAAGATAAATTTGGGGGATTTTTGTCTATGTTTTGAAATATTAAAATTTGAGATTTGAGAGTCGAATTGGACTCGACTTTGAAAACAAGACACATATATGAACTCGTGGGGCTATGGGTAGTTGATACGTACCCTTCGACTTGGGTTTTGACTGGGCGGGCCTGTGGTTGACTTTTATTTACCTTTAGGGAATTGTATAAAGATCATAGGTTTATTAATTAGAATTGGTTTCTCTTGCATTGTTTGATATTATTAAGTCCTTTTGGCTAGAGTTGAACTGTGAGAAGGTGAATTTTAAAAGGAAAAAGCTATTTGAGTATTGATTTGGCCTAATTAAGGTAAGTATCTTGCCTAACTTTGTGTGGAGGAAACTACCCATTAGGTTTTGGGTTGATGGTACTATTTGAATAATGTGGAAGACGTGTACACGAGGTGATGTCACGACCCCAATTTTCCATCTAAGGATGTCGTGATGGCACCTAGTCTCTGAGACTAGGTAAGTCTAACATTCATTAATAGCTTAACATAATATACAACTAAGATAATAAGATAATTCGATAAAACTCATAATAACTCCAAAACAGAACATCTGTAACAAAATTTCCAAAACCGGCGGAACTGAGTCATAAGCTCTATAAAAATGCACTGTAAATCCCTAAAACAATGTTGTATGAATAAAGAGTAAACAGTAGTAAGTATAAGGACAGAATGTGACTCCGAGGCCTACGAGCGCCAAGCAGGTATACCTTGAAATCTCCGAAATGTATAGTCAAGTCACTGATGTCAAGCTTGAGCTGATGTACCTGGATCTGCACAAATATATGCAAAAGCGTAGTATGAGTATACCACAACAGTACCCAGTAAGTATCAGTCCTAACCATGGTAGAGTAGTACCGAGGCCAGGTCACGACACATATTAGGATAAGAGAAACTGAACAATATACAATATAGGCAAATAATGGAAGACGAGGAAATAGATAACTATAAAGCAGTTCAGTAATGTAAGCTAACAACGAAATTTAAAACGATAAAGGCATCAAGGAGTGAACACATGATAAGGACATCATGAAACAAATACGAACAAATACAAGTAAGGCAAATAAAGAGATAACAAAACTGTTCAACCAACAAGCCTCCTTAAAATGGAATGTACAACAAAAATCACAATTGAGGTACCGCCTCATATCCACATTTTACAATTCAAAATCACAATCTTTCCTTATACTGTCGCGTGAGACTTACATTAAGATATTTTTGAAAACATTTTTCCTGAAATAGCTACATGCACTTTAGCCACCTCATGTCGCCGCATGGCTTCAAGTAATTCCCTTACTAGCAACACTCACATAAATCCCACCTTATGCCGCCATATGCGCATTAAACCATATTCTTATACCACTGCATGCGCATCAATATCACTACACAATAACAACTCGCACCACAAATGCCCATATGCCACAACTTGCAAAAATCAACTATATCGAACTTACCACAACATATAGCCAACGGTTCAACCACAATACGAACAAGAATCTCAATAATAGCAAAATGAGCGAGAATTACTATACAATGAAAGATATCTTAATAATCAACAATCTCAAATAAAAATAACCCGATAAATAAGGAGGTAACATGACAATAAGAGAGATAACAAAGGCAATTAAGGCATATAAGAGCATGTTGGACACTAAAGGATATAGCATGTGATTACAATATCAAGTAAAGCACGTAAGAGCAATTTAATAATGGAAGATCTAACATGGATATTTCAATTTCTAATTAAATGCATGAAAGAGTCTAAGAGTCTAAACCGGTCAAAATACCACATATAAGCTCGTGTAATCGTCACTTCATGTACATGTCTTTCACATAATCCAAATAACATGAATCAACCCAAGTCCTGAGGGGCAGTTCCCCCACACAAAGTTTACTTCCCTCAAACAAGCTAAATCAACCCACTACTAAGCCTTTTCCGCGAAAATCCAACTCTTGACGGCTCGAATCTAGCCAAAATAACTCAATACCATAAAGTTACAATATTTAAAGAAAATCAAAAAGTCAATTCAAAAAGTCAAACCTGAGCTTTCACTTCGGAATCCGACCAAACTTACAAAATACAAACATCCATTCTAATACGAGTTCAACAATACAAAAATTATCTAATTCCAACCTCAAATAAACCTTCAAATCCTCAATTTATAGTTTAGGAAAGTTATCGCAAAAATACCCAATTTCTCCAACTCATGTTACTAATTAAATGATAAAAACATTGATGTAATCATGAATAATAAATAAATCTGACTCAAAGACACTTAACTCAACCCGATCCTTGAAAATCTCCTCCAAACTCACCCAAAATAGAGCTGTCTAACTTGAAATGTGGAAAATGAAATAAACCCTCGATTTCACCCTTTTTCTGCCAAGGCCTTTTGCACCTGCGGCCTCTCTGTCGCATCTGCGACTCCGCATATGTGGAAACACATCGCAGATGCGGCCTCACTAAGCCTCAATAATTTTCTCTTATGTCACACATACTAAGCGCCTGCGCTTCCACTTCAGCGGACCAAGAGCGCTTCTGTGCGTCCGCTTCTACGGAACCTGACCACACCTGCCGTCCCTCAAGGCTCGTCCAAATTCCCATTCTGCGGACTAGTCATCGCTTCTGCGCGTGCGCATCTGCGCCCAGGTGTATGCACCTGCGACTTTCCCCTGGTCAGCCTCCCTTCGCTTCTGCAATCTCCAACCACACTTCCTGCCAAGCCCACCGCAGGTGCGATGACACCGGAACTCAGCTGTTCTTCAACAATCTTCCTAAGTCCAAAATGGACCCAAATTCAATATGAATCACACCGGGGACCCCCGGGACCCGTCCAAACATACCATCAAGTCCCGAAACATGATGCAAACCTATTTGAGGCCTTAAATCACATCAAACAATATTAAATCTACGAATTGCACCTCATTTCAAGCCAACTGAATCAAGGAACATTCAACTTCTAAAACAAATGCCGAATCGTAGCAAACCAACTCCGAATGAGCTCAAATTTTGCATGCAAGTCCCAAATAAAACAACGAACCTATACAAACTCCCGAAATCACACTCTCAGCCCGATATTGATAAAGTTAATCGTTAGTCAAACCTATCAACCTTGCAAACCTTCAACTTTTCAACTTTTGCCAAAACCCTCAAACTAACCTACGGACCTCCAAATCAATATCCAGACATATGCCTATGTCCAAAATCACCATATGAAGCTATCAGAACAGTCAAAACTCCATTCCGGAGTCGTTTACACAAAAGTCAAACTTCGGTCAACTCTTTCAACTTAAGCTTTTAACCTTAGACCTCATTTGTTTGCACTTAATAGAGGTCTGAATCTTAATCATTCAGATCTCAGATCTATAAATAGGTCTACACTACTGTTAAATTTATTTTTTTTACCTCACAACCACTTAATAGGTCTTAATAGGTCTGCATGATTAAGATCTATAACAAAGACTTAATTTCATTAAGATGCTATCATCCACATGCATTATTAATTGCTACCATCGTCTACCATTATTAACTATTACCATGCCACCCACCACCACCATACATAAGCATATCAAGCTAGAATTCACACTTCTTCCTCAAGGTCTGGAGCATAATCCTTAAATATTGCTCATAATCTTCCCGGTTGCAGGAATACACCAAGATGTCATCAAGGAATATGATTACAAAAGTATCGAGATTTGGCTGGAATACACTGTTTATTAGGTGCATAAATGCTGTTGGGGCTTTGGCCATCCCAAATGACATAACAAGAAATTCGTAGTTACCATACTGAGTCTTGAAAGCAGCCTTCGTAATATCTGAATCCCGAATCTTCCACTGATGATACCCTGACCTCAAATCAATCTTCCAGATCACTCTAGCACTCTGAAGCTGATCAAATAGGTCATCATGCATGGTAATGGATACTTGTTCTTTACTGTGACTTTGTTCAACTGCCTATAATCAATACACATCCTCATAATACTATCCTGCTTCTTCACAAACAGAACTGGAGCAGCCCAAGGTGACACTAGGCCGGATAAGTAACTCCTGAAGCTGCTCTTTCAATTGCTTCAACTCCACAGGTGCCATACGATATAGTGGAATAGAAATGGGCTGAGTGCCCGGCACCAAGTCAATACCAAAATCAATATCCCTATCGGGCGGCATGCCCGGTAAATCTACTGGAAATACATCTAGGAAATCTCGCACTACTAGAATTGACTCAACAGTAGGAGTATCAGCACTGACAACTCTCACAAAGGCAAAGTATGCATCAAACCCCTTCTCCACCATTCGTTGTGCCTTTAGAAAGGACACAACCTTGCTAGGAATATAATCCAATGTACCCCTCCACTCTGACTGCAGTAAACCTGGCATAACCAGTGTCAGAGTCTTGGCATGACAATCTAGAATAGCATGATAGGGTGACTACCGGTCCATGCCAAAGATCACATCAAATTCTACCATATTGAGTAACAATAGATCGACTCTGGTCTCAAAACCACCAATAACAACTAAACATGACAGATAAATACGGTCTACGACAATAGAATCTCCCACAGGCGTAGACACATATATAGGAGCACCCAAGGAATCACGTGATATTTCCAAATACGGGACAAAGTAAGACGACACATATGAGTAAGTGGAGCCCGGATAAAATAAAATTGAGGCATCCCTGGGACAGACTAGAACAATACATGTGTTGATAACATCTGAGCGGTAGCCTCCATCCTAGCCGGAAAAGCATAGAAATAAGCCTGGACTCCCCCTCTAGGGAGACCTCTACCTGCCTGACCCCCACCCCTAGTTAGCGGTGCAGGGTGGGCAGCAACTGGAGCAACAACCATGGAATGTGAACCCTGTGGACCCTCTGGGATCCGTGGAGCCTATGTATTCTATGGAGGTGCACCCCTCCAAAGTCTGGGACAATCCTTTACCATATGTCTAGTATCGCCACACTCAAAACAAGCTTTAGGTGGGTGTGGATGCTAAAATTGACCCTGACCTGGTCGGCTGGACTTACTGCTGAAACCTCCCTAGGTGGGAGGTGCATAGAAAGTGGTTGTTCATAGTGGGCAACCTGAGGACTGAAAATAGCCAGAGCACTGCTAGTAGCTGGAAGTGTTGAATGAACTGGCCGACTCATATGTCCCCTTACCATGTCGAGATGCAGATGCAGCGTGGCCACCACTATATCCTCAAGTATCTTGAGGCCTCTTGGCCTCCTTGTCCTCTCTCTCTCTCTACCCCGCATACCCTCCAAACTTCGTGCGATCACTTTCTGATACAGAGTGTCTATCTCGAACTCTCGAGCCATGCTGAATCTAATACCTTAGTTAAGCCCCTCAATAAGTCTGCGAACTCGCTCTCTAATGTAAAAACCAAGGTAGGTGCATGTCGAGACAACTCACTGAATCTGATAGCATACCCTAACAATATCATAGTCCCCTAACGCAACTGCTCCATATCGATGTGCCATGCAACCCGAAGGGTATGGGAAACAAATTCTCGCAGAAACATCTCTGAAAACTAAGCCCAAGTGAGTAGGGCTGCATCAGCTAGCCTACCCTCCTCGTAAGCCTGCCACCACTAATATACTACTATTGACAGCTGAAATGTAGTAAAAGCAATTCAGCTCAACTCCACAATACCCATGATTCATAGAATACGGTGGCACTTCTCTAGAAAGCTCTATGCATCCTCGGTATTCGTGCCACCAAAGTAGGAGGATCATACTTCTTGAACCTATCAAGTCTCCTCAGCTCCACCTCAGATACCACTGGCTAGACCTCAGGGTGAGGCAAAATAGCTGGCTACGCTGGCATAACCCCTAGGACCTAAGCAATATGGATTCACTGCTCTGGAGTGTGGGCCGAGGGAGTCTAAGTTCCTCCCCCAGCCAGAGATGTAGCTGGTGCAAGGGGAATCAATCCTGCCCGAGCTAGAGTGTCAAACATGCTCAAGAACTCTGTTAGGATCTCCTGAAGTCCATGGGCAACAACAGGCTTCTTGGGTGTTTGTCCCCTAACAGGAGCCACTAGTGGCTCCTCATTCGCTGCATGTCCATGTTCTCTGGATGCTCCACATGTCCCTCCTCGACCTCTACCCTGTCTCCGGCCTTGTGCGACTCTAGCTAGGGGCGCGAGTATCTAATCATCGGATCCAACAGTGCATGTCCTCACAATCTGTGAAAGAATAGAAAGACAAAACTAATATTTCAAAATCAACAAATTCGCATGATAAGGAATCAAAAAAGTGGACAAAAGGTGACTTCGAGGCCTGCGAGTGCCAAGCAAGTATACATGAAGTCTCCGTAATGTATGCTCAAGTCACTGATGTCTAGCTTGAGCTGAAGTACCTGGATTTGCACAAAAATGTGCAGAAGAGTAGAATGAGTACACCACAATGGTACCCAGTATGTATCAAGTCTAACCTCGGTAGAGTAGTGATGAGGCGAGGTCAAGACACCTAGTAGGATAAGAGAAACTGAACAAGATATAGTATAGGCAAATAATGGAAGATGAGGAAATAAATAACTATAAAACAATTTAGTAATGTAAGCTTACAACGGAATTTAAAACGATAAAGGCATCAAGGAGTAAACACATGATAAGAACATGAAGAAACAAATACGAACAAATGCAAGTAAGGAAAATAAAGAGATAACAATACTGTTCAACCGACATGCCTACTTAACATGGAATGTACAATAAGAATCACAACAGAGGTACTGCCTTATATCCATATTTTACAATTCAAAATCATAATCTTTCCTTATACCACCGTGTGAGCCTTACATTAATACATTTTTGAAAACATTTTTCCTGAAATAGCTACACGCACTTTATCCTCCTTATGTTGTCGCATGGCTTCAAGTAATTCTCTTACTAGCAACACGCACATAAATTCCACCTTATGCTGACACATGCATATTAACGCCTATCCTTATACTGCCACATGCACATCAATATCACAGCACAATAAAACCTCGCACCACAAGTGCCCATATGCCATAACTTGCCAAAATCAACAATACCAAAGTTACCAGAACATATAGCCCCCAGCTCAACCACAATATGAAAAAGAATCTCAATAATAACAAAATGAGCGTGAATTACTCAAGAAGGAAAGATATGTCAATAATCAACAACCTCAAATAAAAATAACCCGACATATAAGTAGGTAACATGACAATAGGAGAGATAACAAAGGCAATTAAGGCATATAAGAGCATGAGCAATTAAGAGTCTTAAGAATATTGAGATTTTGTCACACAAATTGGCATATTATCTTTCATTGAAACATGACTCAAAGCCATAACCTTTTAATACGTAACCCGTACTTTGAAACTTACGGAAACATTATGCAATTCAATTCCAAGAGAGAAAGTTTAGCCAACATACCTCAATCGAGCTTCCTTAACTCTAGAATGATCTGGAATTCTTATCAATCTCGATCTATTTTGAGACATAACAAAATTGATCCATAATAAGGAAGATATTCATGGTCTCAGCTCATTTGAGCATTTTATCAGACACTAGGTGTGCAAATTTAACAACAAGGTTCTTCTACAAGATTTCCTTCACTCCACAACCCAATCCTTACTTATTTCAGCTCAACAATCTTCCCACAATTCTTATTGGTACATGCATGTATAAATAATAATCTCATACCCATGAATCATACTTCTAATCAACCAACTTCTACCCAAATTCAAAATTGAAAACTAGGGTATGGAACCTTACCTCTAAATGAAGAACTTGTGGGTTTTCCTTATTAATCTTCAAAGGAAATTAGCCTAGGGTTTTCCTCTCTCTCTAAAACACTCTCCCTTCTCTCTAAAATATCAAATTTTTGCTCAAAAATGACCCAAAGCGTGTATTTAACGAAGTAGAGTCGGGTTTTAAAAACACAAAAAATGGAGCTCCGAAACAGGTTTTGCGATCGCATATGCGACCGCATATCAGTCGCATAATTACAGACCAAAACGAACAAAAATCTTCCCGTGTATGCGGTCACTATGCGGTCCGCATAACTGTTATGCGATCGCATAATGCACTGCATAACAGTTATGCGGTCGTATAGCCGACCGCATAGTTGCCCCCAGACTGGCCCTTCTCCTGTTCACTTCTGCGGCCATTATGCAGCCCGCAGAGTGATTATGCGGTCGCATAATGGACCGCATAAATGCGCTTTTCCGCCAAAAAATTCCTTTACTTTCCGGTGCATTTTGAAGATTTTATACCATCCTCAAACACGTAAGCCTACTCTGGCACTACGAAACCTTGAATTCGCTTGCGAAATTTATGGGGCTTTACACTGAAATACTTCAAAATTTTCCACGGTGTTACATCCTTCCTCATCCTTCGCTGCCCAAATATTGCCTCAAATCAAAATCCTTCTCTCTAGCACCTAAACTAATAAATTGCTACCAACTCTAATCCTCCTGGAAGATCATCTTTCTCGAGCCATCCGCTTTCAAAGCACCAGTTCCATTCTGAAATCGCTACACACGCCATCTCTGACAACCGCTTCTTAGACACTATTTCACCACACTCTGCCCCAAAGAAAAATCAAAGAAGACCATAACACTAGCAAACCTTAATATATTCAAACAAGGACGTCGACACCACATCGCAAATGAAAATTCCACCATGCTCGAAAATATCAAGTCTCGTTACTCCATAAAAAAAACCTGAACATCCATAGTCTGATTGTATTCCCTCCCCTGGAATTAGATGTCGAACCTCTAAATTGTGAATTAAGAAATCCTCCTTTCGAGTCATTCACTGCTGCGATCAATAACCAAGAACCCTACCATTACCCCAACTCTGTGCAATAATAGCGCATGAACATCATAGCAATTTGTGCATAGCCTCAAACCATAGGAAATGCAGATACTGAGCTGAAACGACCGAACATCCTGCCGCAAGGCGACGATAATAGACTGCCCGAATACGCAGGGAAAACATCCTGCACCACGTCTGCAGTATCACTACAACTCCCCATTGCCCAATTGACAACAAGCACTTCTTGTAGCGTAAGATTGAGTAGCAAGGAAATAAAGGCATAAGCCTCAAAGGAATCAAATCGCACGATGAGGAATTAAGAAGGAAAGTGCTCCTAACAGCCTTGTAGCCTCTCGAAGATAAGTACAAACATCTCCATACCGATCCGCAAAACTCTACTAGACTTGCTCATGACTCGTGAAACCTAACGCTCTGATACCAAGCTGTCACGACCCAAAATCCACTATAGGTCGTGATGGCGCCTAACAGAGCCGTCAGGCAAGCCAACGATAGTTTATCAATTTAATTACTCTTTTTATTACTTTCGAAATCATAGATTTTAAAAAGGAAAGATATTTTACGGAGAAACATGGGAACGCACATCATTTGCAGTTTATAAAAAGAAATGAAAGGCGATAATAATATACGAAATCGTAAGCATCAACTAGTATAACCCAAAATACGGTGTCACAAGTACATGAGCATTTTCTAAGGAGTACAATAATAATACAACATTTGTCCAGAATATAAATAAGATAGGATAAAATAAATTATATGATGGAGACTCGGTGGACACGATGCATAGCCTGGAATGCAGCTCATATAAAGTCCCTTTAATAGGGTCGCCTACGCGCCAAGATGATCACCAAATGAACCTGTCAGATCGTGCACATTTAGTGCAAAAGTACAGCATGAGTATATAAATCAACGCGTACCCAATAAGCATCTAGCCTGACCTCAGAGAAGTAGTGACGAGGGGTCGATATCGACACTTACTAGAGGTCCAATAAAGCAATATAATAAATCATAAGCAGATATGAAGCACACAACAATAATGGGGTAAATTTGTTACATAATCTTCCAAATATTTCTTTTAAAGTATGAATTCCTCAATATTATATTCTACCTTAACAACTCAAAAAATGTCAAGTTCCAATATCAAATAAATAAGGAATACTATATAAAATGTCGTCCATCAGTGGAAAGAAAATCTCGTGAACGTTCGGAATACCAGGTGTATGACGCACGATTATGCCGAGGTCGTTCGATCCGATCCAGAATAATGTATACAATACCGAGGGTTGAGCGGAACGAGCCATAAATGCATCTATTATACTGTTGGGGCATTCGGCCCGCTCCATAAGAAAGGAAGGAAATTATCGAATTACGAGGCACGTGCTTACAATACAGTACATGGGCATAAAAATAAATATACCTCTTTACATTTATCAAATATCTTTGCAACAACCCAAGGTAATAAAGCTCGGCCTAATATATTTATATATTTCTAAATCAATTTCAGTTAAAATTTTGAATTTATTAAACTAGCAAAATGAGTCCAAACAATTTAAATATTATATGATAAAGTCGTAAGTCTACCCAGACATAATCATGCTTTAGCTATGTACGGTCTCTCGTCACCTCGTGCGTACGTAGCAGTCACCTCTAGTTGCACATAATAATAAATATCACATAAGGGTAGTTTCCCCCTCACAAGGTTAGATAGGAGACTTACCTTGCTCCGAAGTTCCAAAACCTCCTCCAACGCCTCTCTAACATCTCAAATAAAAGAAAAACGTCCCGAAACTACTCAAACAATGTGAAAAACAATCAAAATATACTCTAATACTTACAATTTAACATTTTATAACAATTTCCAACTCCGCTCGAAAAGTCAATAATGTCAACCCTCAAGCCCACGTGTCCGGATTCTGAAATTGTTCGAAGATAAACTTTACCCATAACATTATGAACTCAAATATATGATTTATTCCCAATTCCATGACCAATTTTGTGGTCAAAATCCAAAAATACCAATTATAGGTTTTCTACCAAAATCCCACAATTTCTATGAATTATCATGTATAAATCTGTATATAACTCATGTATTTAACTCCTAATAGGTGAGAATAGCTTACCTCACAATGGATGAAAACAATATCCTCTTCAAGAACCCCAAAAGTCGCCCAACCAAGTGAAAAATGTGAGAGGAATGGCTAAGTCTCGAATTTAAACACCCCACTACCCAGCGACTCTTGCATCTACGGACGAGTAGCCGCTTCTGCGGCTCCGCACCTGCGGCCCTTCGCCCAGCTGGTCTCTTTCACTTCTGCGATAACCTCCATCATTCCTGCGTGTCCGCACTTGCAACCAAACCACCGCAGGTGCGATGACACCAGATTTCAGCAGTTTCCAGCATTTCCTCAAATCCAAATTTCAATTCCATTTCAATCTGTGTCAAATCTGAGGCCCCCGGGATCCCATCTAAACATACCAACACATCCCAAATAATGATACGAACTTAGTCGAAGCCTCAAATCATGTCAAGCCACATCAAAATTACGAATCGACAACCGAAACCTTTCTTTAATCTTTCAAACATTCAAACTCCGCCGAACGCGTCCGAATTATACTTAAATATTCCGGAATGACGTCAAACTTTATGCACAAGTCACAAATCATGATGCGAACCTCTTCCAAGGTTCAGAACCCCAAACGAACATCGATGATACTAAAGTCCACCTCAAACCAAACTTAGGAAATTATAAAACCTTTAAAAAGCCAAATTCCACAATAAACATCGAAATGCTCCCGGGCCACCCGATACTCAACCCGAACATACACCCAAGTCCGAAACTATCATACGAGCCTATTGGAACCTTTAAATCTCGATTCCGAGGTCATTTACTTAAAAGTCAAACCTTAGTCAACTCTTCCAACTTAAAGCTTCCGAAAATAGAATATTTTTTCTAAATCAACCCCGAACTTCCCGAAATTCAATTCTCACCAAAAATATAAGTCATAAAATATGAAGTGAAGATACTCAAGGTCTCAAACCGCCGAAGGACATGCTAGAGCTCAAAACGATTGGTCGGGTCGTTACATATACCTAAAAAAAACATGTCATCCTCTTTTCATGAAAATAAAAATAAATTATTTTATCGTATTTTCTTAAAGCTATACTAGCATGCCTTTTGGAACTCTCTATATGTAAATTATTCTTTAACTAACACATTTTGAGTAGACATAATTTGTAAAGACATTAGAATTGAATGGTTGTGCTATTCTTTGAGCGGCTTAGGCCTTGTAGTCATTTGGTCTTGACTCACATAATTTGTGTTTCAAGACCATGACTTGAGAGATGGTCTTTATCTACTCACTGAATGACAATTCATTTTTTTATCGCGGATATCTCGTTGTATTAATGGCATAATTTTTTATGTGATAAACATTTTGATGCATCTTTCCTATACCATACTCATTACATTTAGCTAATTGATTCTTTTAGTTTATTCATGATCTATTAAGATTGTTCAACAATTATTCTTTTCCACTCTTACCAATATTTTAGATTAAATCTTTTTAGCTTGTATCTAGAGCTTGTGACATTTTTAGCTTTTCACTTAAATAGTTAATCTTTGCACATGAATCGAATTTTTTCAAAGTGTATCCTTTAATTAATATTCTTTTAGTTAATTTATAAACATTTTACATGTAACTACATAATATCTTATATTTTCATTCCTTTAACACTTACTCATTCATGCTAATATTTTCACATTTTTGTTTCTTTGGTCAAACTACTCATATGCAAATAATCATTCTTTTCTTTTTACTTTACTCCTTAATACATATTTTCTCATACTTTAATCATTCATTCAAAGTTTTCATCTTCAAATCGTAAGTAGATTCTTCTAATCTTATGCTTGTGAAATTCAAATCTTTGTTTAAATACTTTGAGCCAAAATGTATTCTTTAAGTACAATTCCTTTATTATTCAACTCACACTACGATACGATTCATTAATATATTTTTAATACTTTCCATACTCCATTCTTGTTGCATATTTTGTTACCTATTTAATCATTCTTTGTCTAAAGTAATTTTCACACATAGTCTATTCTTTCAAAACATAACTCTTTGTGCACTACATATATTCTATACAATTCGATATACCTTAATCATTTTGTTTTCATCAATGGAATACCTTATTTGCACATTATCTAGTGTGTATGTAATTTTTCGTTTGGGTACATATTAATCACCCTCTTATTTGAATACTTTGTGAATAGTAGTGAGTATTTACTTGAACATCTACTCTTGTTTGATCGAGTCCACAGGAACCATATTTTGTGGATCTTCAGGGATGCCTAACACCTTCCCCTCGAGTTAACTTAAATCCTTACTAAGAATATCAACGGTTTTGTTGACTACACTCAAATGTACATTATATAGTGTAGTATAGGTGTCCTGGTATACCTTAAATACCAGGTGGTGACTCTAAACTTTAAATAACCTTGTAGAGTACTATAAGTTGTAATTTCTTTTGTCTTGTACAAAATAGGGTGCAACATTACTCACTTGAAAGCGTGTAACTCAATACTCCAACAAGCCCTTGCAACGCGAATCGGCCTCTAAGCGATTTGAATCTAGCCAAAGCAACTTAATTCCATCAGTAATAGCTATAGGAAATAATTTCTAAAGATAAAGCTAAGGTCTTTAATCAAAATCGAAAAGTCAACCCCGGCCCCGCACCCCAAAATCCTACAAAATTCATAAAATTCGGACACCCATTCGGTTACAAGTCCAACCATACTATATTCATCCAATTCCATCCACAAATCAGCCCCCAAATCATCAAATCTTACTCTCCAACAACATAGTCTATAATCCCCAATTTTCCACCTCAAATACGGATAAACTAGGTGTAATAATCAATGGGTAATCAATATTTATCAACAAAAATGATGAATCTTCAGTTACCTCTTCAGTTGCACCCAAAACCCTCTAAAAAATTACCCTTAGCAGAGTTCCACAAGTCCAAAATGAGAGAAAAATATGGAAGCCTTCCATTATAAGTTTTGTTCATCAAAACCACACCTGCGGCCCAAAAGGTCGCACCTGCGACACCGCTTTTGCGGTCAATTTTTTGCATTTGCGGAATTAACTAAGACACCTAATGTAACGACCCGGTCGATCATTTTGAGAGTATTAGACCCGATCCCTTAATTATTTCTCCCTCTATTTTATTTTGTGGTTATGTGACTTGCCGGAGAGCTTAGTGTCGGGTTCGGGAGAGTTTCAGAGTGGAATGGGACACATAGTCCCTAAATTGGAAGTTCAAGTTGTAGGAGTTGACCGTCGTTTGACTTGTGTGAAGACGACTCCAGAATAAAATTTTGACGATTCCAATAGATCCGTATGGTGATTTTGGTCTTAAGAGCATGCCCAAACATTGATTTGGAGGCCCGTAGGTCATTTCCGTGTGTTTTGGCAAAAGTTAGAAATTGGTGGAATTTTGGGAAATTTGACAGGAAGTGGACTTTTTAATGTCAATTACTACTAGTGTGAAAACTTTGGTGTAAATCGGAGTTGTTTTGGTATGAATCGGCGTTGGTTTCGGAATATGGCAGTTCAAAAGTTTATTAGGCTAGAATTGGGGTGGCATTTGTGTTTTTGATGTTGTTTGATGTTATTTGTGTCCTTGAGTCAATCCGTTATGTGTTTTGGAACTTGTTGGTATATTCAAACAGGTTCTCATGGGCCCCGGGTGTGTTTCTGATCGATATCGGAACAAAATTTGGATTTGGGGAAATGCTGAGTCTCCCAGTTCTGGTGTCATTGAACCTATGGAGGGTTTGGCCACAGGTATGGACTCGCACAAGCAAGTTTGAATCGCCGAGGCAAAGCTGTCATTGCCTAGCTGAGGTCGCAGAAGCAAGAACATTTTCGCAGAAGTGGCTTCGTTTCTGTGATGGCTAGTGCGTAGAAGCGCCAGTGGTCGCAGGTATGGCATTTCATTCGTTGAAGCGCAAGTGCTTAGGGTGTCCGCAGAAGCGAGATTTCTAGGCCTAAGTGAGGGCCGCACCTGCAATGATTTTCCGCAGGTGCGGAGCCGCAGATGCGGCAGTAAGGTCGCAGGTGCGACATAACTGGCAAAAACGGGGAAAAATCAAGGGTTTGATTTCATTTACATTTTGGGACTTTGAGAGCTCGGATTTAGATGCGATTTTGAGGGATTTTAAGAGTAAGTTTTGGGGTAAGGATTCTTGACTAATTTTGGATTTATTCCCATGTATCTACTGCTAATTACACCTTTTAATCATGGTTTTATCTCTTGTGCTGATGTTTTATGGTGTTTTGGAGGATACAAGGTGTGGAAAAACACCACATAATGACGTAATGGTGGGCTGGTTGTTCGTTGTTGCACCACTTTGGTTGTCGTTTTATGTATGAAGTGATTAGGGTGTGTGGGCTATTTTGCGGTATATTATGATGGAGATAAGGTTGGAAAATGATGCATACATGTTCTTATTGTTGTGTTCTTGTTGTGTTGGTATATATTATTGGAGGAGGGTCTTGTTACAGGGGAGATGCAGCCCAAATTTACGTAAACGTGCTACTAGTTTAAGTTGCGGACTTGGCCTTTACTCAGCACTGATTTTGAATCTCCTTATGATGTGGTAGATTGAGTTGAGTTGTTTGAAGAATTGCTTGGAAGGTATTAAGGAATCAACGGAGTTAAGGAATGTTAAGGCTAAACCTTTTATTCATTATGGCATGATCGAATAACTACATGTGTTTGATAACGAGACATAAAGAGAAGTTCATATTCCTGAATTTACGTACATTTTTCTAGTCTCATAAGTTACAACATTCTCCTTTACTGGGACTTCTTATTCAGTTTAGTTTTGTCTTCTTTCACCCAAGAGAGCAGAGAGTCTATATATATTCAGTATTATAGTATTTTCACCACAATCGAGCTATAATCGATGGGCAAGCCCATATTAGGCAACCTCTGATCAGATGGTAAATTATATACCGAGTCTATTGTGGCTGAGCGCCTATGAGCGAGCCCATAATGGCCGAGATACAAAGCCTAGTATGGCCGAGCGCCTATGAGCGAGCCTACTACGGCAGAGAAGTTACACATACCGAGCCTTATAGAGTCGGACAAGTATTTCACTTACTATATTGAGAGAGATGAGTCAGTATCAGCAGATAAGCATATCTTAAAATTATATTTGACTCCCATGTACTTTCAATTATTATATTATTAGTTCAGTTTCAGCTTTTACTTATTCTGTTGCCTTACACACTCGGTACATTATTTCGTACTGACGTCCTTTTTGCTGGGGACGCTATATTTCATGCCTGCAGGTCCTGATAGACAGCTGGATAGACCTTCCCAGTAGACAAAGTCAAACATCAGCTTGGTTGGTAAGCTCCACTTCCTCGGAGTTACCAGGTCTATACCTTGGAGTCCATTTTATATATATAGGTTTGATGGGTAGGTCGAGGCCCTGTCCCAACCATGATACAGTTCAGTTATCCTGAGAGGCTTGTAGACGAGTCCTGTATATTTGTTTATATCAGTATTGTGGCTTTACCAGCACTATGCAGATGTTTAGTTTGGTATTGTTGGTTGTAGATGTTATTTTAAGATGATTCAGAATATGGCCTCATCTGCCTAATTTGAGGGTTTCCCCTTTAGAGTTCACAGTTACAAAGTGGTACGCTCGGTCTGAGTATGGCACCGGGTGCCGGCCACGCCTCTTCAGATTTGAGGTGTGTCAAAACTCAATAGTGAAAGTATTTATATGAAGTGACAAACTTTGGATTCTAGTATATGAATAGGCTAACAATGAAAGAGATGACATGAACTAGCACTAAGTCTAAATGCATGATAATAACCCGACAACAAAAGGATATCATGTAGCAATAATTTCAACTAAAAGTAACTCCACAATAAAAGAAATCACATTACGATAAAAGTGATAACAACTTCAAATAAAGCATATAAGAGCAAACTCGACAAGTAAAGAATGTGACATGTACCGACAACTTCAAATAAAGCATGTGATAGCAGACATGACGAATAAAATATATAACATGTGCTAACAATTCCAAATAAGTACATGAAAGAAGCATAAGAGTCTAAACCGGTCAATTTCTATATATAAGCCCAAGTACGAACTCACCACCTCGCGGCCATGGCTTTCACATAACCCAAATAACGCAAACGACACAAATCCTAAGGGGTAGCTCCCCCACAAAAAGTTAGGCAAGATACTTACCTCAAAGAAGCTAAAGTGATACTCTAAAATGACCTTCTCATTTGAACCAACCTTCGGACGGCTCAAATCTAGCCAAAATAACTTAATATCATAAATAAAAACCATCGAAAATAATTTTGGATAATAAAATTTCGATCTTTAATGAAAACTAAAAAGTCAACCCCAGGCACACACCTCGAAACGTGACAAAATTCACATAATCCGAACACTCATTCCGATACAAGTCCAACCATACCAAAATTATCCAATTCTAACATCAAATCGGCCTTCAAATCCTCATTTTACATTTTGAATGTTTTTACAAAAATTCTTATTTTTCCAATTCAAATTACTAATTTAATGTTAAAAATAAAGATGAAATCATGTAATATAATCCAATCTGGGTAAAGAACACTTACCCCAATCCAAAGTGTGAAAATCCCCTTCAAAATCGCCCAAATCCGAGCTCCATAGCTCAAAATATGATAAAATGACCAAGACCTTCGAAGTAGAGTACTATAAACACTGCTCCAGAGGTACCCTTTATGATCGCTGTCACCCACCTCGCGATCGCGGTTCAAAAATTTTCCAGCACAAATTTTACCCTTCGCGATCGTGGCCATTTCCCCGCGATTGCGATGAACAAATTCCCATTACCCTTCCCAAACTCTTCTCAAACAGTCTGTAATGAGTGGCCAATCGAACTTAATGAACTTATGAACTTTCGTATCTCAAATTGAACTTAATGAACTTATGAAATTTCAACTTCTATGACTCGCGTCGAACTATATCAAATCAACCCGGAATGATATCAAATATGGCACGCAAGTCCCAAATGACATAAATGAGCTATTCTAACTCTGAAATCACAAACCAAACACGATATCAACAAAGTCAATTCCCGGTCAAATCTCTCAACCTTCCAAACCTTTAACTTTTCAACTTTCGCCAAAATGCATCAAATCAACTTACAAATCTCCAAATCCAAATCCGGACATATGCCTAAGTCCAAAATTACCATACGAAACTATTGAAATCATTAAAACACCATTCTGGATTCGTATACGCAAAAGTCAAACTTTGTTCAACTCTTTTTACTTAAGCTTCTAAAATAAGAATTTTTTTTCAAAATCAATCCCAAATCATCTGAAAACCGATCTCGACCACACACGCAATTCATAATACATGATACAAAGCTGCTCGACAACTTATACAACCGATCGAAACTCTAATTCTCAAAATGACCGATCGGGCCGTTATAATTATAATATACTATGATACCCACATGGTATATATCATATAATGATATGGTATTATCGAGGACTAATTTTATATCTTAAACAAAAATGAATACTTGACAGTGCTCTATTATATCCACAAGGTATATTGTAATGATCCAGTCGATCATTTTATGTATTGTAGCCTCGATCCCCCTGTTTATCACTTCTTCTATGTTCATTTGTGGTTATGTGACTTGCCGGGGTGGTTGGATTGATTACGGGGAGGTTTCAGAGTGAATTGGGACACTTAGTCCCAAGGTTGGAATCATAAGTTGAAAGAGTTGATCGGAGTTTGGCTTTCATCTAGGAGACTCCAAAATGGAGTTTTGATGGTTTTAGTAGCTTCATAGGGTGATTTTGGACTTAGGCGTATGTCCTGATATTGATTTGGAGGTCTGTAGGTTTTTTTGAGGCTTTTTGGTGAAAGTTGAAAAGTTGAAGGTTTGGAAGGTTGAGAGGTTTGACCTAGAGTCGACTTGATTGATATCGGGTTCAGAATTTGGTTGTGGAAATTGGAATAGGTCTGCTGTGTCATTTGGAACTAGTGTGCTAAATTTGTGGTCATTCGTAGATCATTTGATATGGTTCGGCATTGGTTTTAGAAGTTGGAAACTCATTAGTTTTATTAGTCTTGAATATGGGTGCGATTCATGATTTTGATGTTGTTTGATGTGATTTGAGGCTTCAACTAAGTTTGTATCATGTTTTAGGACCTACTGGTACATTTGGATGGGGCCCAGGGGATCTCGAGTGTGATTCGGATTGAAATCTGATTGAGATTTGGACATAAGGAATTTCTGAAGCTTATGGCTTCTGGTGTGATCGCACACCTGCGATGTCTTGACCGCATATGCGAAGTCACATAAGCGACAAGATTATCGCAGAAGAGGATGTTAGCTGAGCTTGGCAGACCGCAGATACGAGGTACGGATAGGATGGGCTGGAGTGGCAGAAGCGAAAGTTCTCCGCATGTGCGGGAACACAGGAGCGAAGGTAGGACCGTAGAAGCGGTCCCGCAGGTGCGCATTTTTGAGTCACAAGTGCGTTTGGTCGGGTGTCATGACCACAAATCCTCTCCGTAGGATATCGTGACGGCAAGAAGTCTCTAAGACTAGGTAAGCCCAACAATATGCAGAAACATCAAATAGAAACATAAAATTTCAAACCTTCAACAATTTCATCAATAGACTATAAGCTCAATACGTACAATTTTGCAAAACCCGGTGAGATATAAGTCAAAAGCTCTAGATACAATGCTGAAAATCCTATACATCATTGTTTATCAAAAACATAAAGAAATAAGGAAAACGGGGTAGAAGGGGACTCCGAGGCCTGCAAACGCGGGCAGGTGTACCTTGAAGTTTCCAAGAAGCAACACATCACACTAATACTGAGGTTGATAGGATATACCTGGATCTGCACAAAACATCTGCAGAAGCGTAGTATGAGTACACCACAATGGTACCCAGTAAGTGTCAAGCCTAACCTCGGTAGAGTAGTGACGAGGTAAGCCCTATTGGAGATAATAAGAAACAAGACAGAAGATGTTATGATATAATGAAAATGACAGGGAAGTGAACAATAAAGAATTTACGGGAAATAACAATATGGGATCAAGGAAAGCTAATACAACACGAAAAGAAAACAAACATTTTACATGTTAAGGAAAACAAGAACCAAACAATGCAGCAAATAAAGAATATCAACAAGGGCACTCCCGAGGTACTGCCTCGTAGTCCCAAATCTTAAACATAAATCACAACCTTTCCTTATATCACCACATGATCCTTTCTATTTATTTTGTCGCGTTTTAGCCCACCTTATCACACCGCATGGCTTCTAGTAGTTTCCCTACTAGCCATGTGTATCAAGAACCCCTTATCTCACCGCATGTTTTTCAACACCCAGACCTTATACTACCGCATGCATATCAATAATCATGATGGCATGACAGAAACATCATGCAACAATAACAACCGCATGGCAAAAAACCTCGTGTAATAATACCAACAGCACGGCAGAAACATCGTGCAAACAACCAAACAATCACTTCAACAATAACACGAAAACCAAGACAAAAAAAACTAAGTAAATGATATTTCACAGCTTCCACCTTGCCTCAAAAGAACCATCCTTGAATTCTGCACCAAACTCAACAACAAGATATTTCAAGTAAAGAGCTCCACGGTTAAGTAAGGAATACGAAAATCAAGAAAAACAAGTAAGTCAACTAAACATGAACATATGATACAAGTTGAAAATAGGAGATAATACAAGTACACGTGTGAAATTAGGATAAACATGATGACTATAACATGCTAAAGTAACTCAATTAAGGCATGAAAAGTAAACCACATAGCAAAAACTGGAATTCTAACATTTAGCTCGTGTACACACTGGACACCTTGCATACGCGGCCTTCACATAACACAAATTATCACCAAAATACCAATTCCTAAGGGGAATTTCCCCCACACAAGGTTAGACAAGTCACTTACCTCAAACCATGCTCAATCAATCATTTAGGAGGCCGAACCCTCTGCAGGTACGATGACAACAGAACTGGGAGCTTCAGCATTTGCACAAGTCTAAATTTAGTTCCGATATAGATCTGAATCACACCCGGGGCCCCCAGGACCCCGTCCGAATATACCAACAAGTTCCAAAACATATAACGGACCGACTCGAGGCCACAAATCACATCAAACAACATAAAAATATGAATCGCACCCCAATTCAAGCCTAATGAACTTATGAACTTCCAACTCATGATGTACGACGTTCTAGAACAATAATGTAAACTGCACACCCCGGTCCGAGATGATAGATGCTAGCATGCCATGAAGCCTGACAATATCGCGAATGTAAACGTGAGCCCGCTATTATGAAGAGCAAGTAGTCACCACTGGAATGAAATGAGCTGAATTGGTCAATCTATCCACGACCACCCAAACTGCATCGAACTTCCTCTGAGTCAATGGGAGCCCAACAACAAAATCCATAGTAATCCGCTCGCATTTTCACTCCGCAATCTCAAACTTCTGAAGCAATCCATCTGGTCACTGATGCTCATACTTCACCTGCTGACAATTTAGGCACCGACATACATACTTCACTATGTACTTCTTCATTCTCCTCCACGAATAATGCTGCCTCAGGTCTTTATACATCTTTGCGACACCTGGATGAATGGAGTACCGTGAACTATGATCCTCCTAGAGAATCAACTCATGCAAGCCATCTACATTGGGCACACATAGCCTGCCCTGCATCTGTAATACACCGTCATCTCCAATAGTGACCTCCTTGGCGTCGCCGTACTGAACCGTATCCTTGAGGTCAAGTAGATAGGGGTAGTCATATTGATTCTCTCTGATACGATCATAAAGAGAAGATTGAGAAACCACAAGCCAAAACTCGGCTCGGCTCAGAAATATATAATCTAACAAACTGGTTGTTCAAGGCCTGATCATCCAAGGTTAATAGCCTCTCTACTAACGGTAGATATGCTAAGCTGCCCAAACTCTCCGCCTTGCGACTCAAGGCATCGACCACTATATTGGACTTCCCAGGATGATATAGAATGGTGACATCATAGTCTTTAAGCAAATCTAACTACATTCGCTGCCGCAAGTTAAGATCCTTCTGTTTGAACAAATGTTGTAGACTCCGGTGATCGGTGTAGACCTCACAAGGGACACCATAAAAATAGTGCCGCAATATCTTCAAGGCATGAAAAATAGCTGCTAGCTCGAGGTGGTGGACATGATAGTTCTTCTCATGTACCTTCAGTTGTCTAGATGCGTAGGGAATCACCCTACCATCCTGCATCAACACTGCGTCGAGACCTATGCGCGACGTATCACAATACACAGTAATAACCCCAAACATGTAGGCAATACCAACACTGGGGCTATAGTCAAAGCAGTCTTGAGCTTTTGAAAGAACTCCTCACACTCCTCGGTCCACCTAATCGAAGCACCCTTCTGGGTCAAGCTGGTCATAGGTCCTGCAATAAATGAGAAAGCCTTCACGAATCGACAGTAATACCTTGCCAAACCAAGAAAATGCCGAATCTTTGTAACTGAGGATGGTTTGGGCCAACTCTGCACTACTTCAATCTTCTTCGGATCCACCTTGATCCCCTCACTCGACACTACATGACCCAAAAATTCCACTGAATCTAGCTAGAATTCAGACTTCGAAAATTTTGCATATAACTTCTTTTCTCTCAAGGAATGAAGTACAGTCCTCAGATGCTGCTCATGATCCTCCCAGCTTCGGGAGTACACCAGAATGTCATCAATAAATACAATGACGAACGATTCAGGATATGGCTGAAATACATTGTTCATCAAGTGCATGAAATCTGCTGGGGCGTTGGTCAGCCCAAAAGAAATCACAAGGAACTCGTAATGTCCATACCGAGTCCTGAAGGAAGTCTTCGGGATATCTGGCTCCCGAATCATCAACTGATGATAGCCTGAACGCAAGTCGATCTTAGAGAACACTCTGGCACCTTAAAGCTGATCAAATAGGTCATCAATACGTGTCAATATATACATGTTCTTCACCGTAACCTTGTTCAACTGGCAATAATCAATACACATTCGTATAGAACCATCCTTCTTCTTTACAAATAAGAATGGAGCACCCACACACTGTGCCGAATGAAGCACTTATCATGCAAGTCCTGCAACTGTTCCTTTAACTCTTTCAACTCTGCTGGGGCCATACGGTAGGGAGGAATATAAATGGGTTGAGTGCCCGATAACAAATCAATTCCAAAGTCGATATCTCTATTGGGCAGCATGCCCAGAAGATCTGCCGGGAATACATCTGGACAATCCCTCACTATCGGAACTGATTCGACGGTAGGAGTATTAACACGGACATCTCTCATATATGCCAGATACGCATCATACCCCTTGTCAACCACCCGTTGAGACTTTAGAAATGAAATAACCCAGCTAGGAACATAATCTAAAGTACCTCTCCACACTAACCGCGGTAGACCTGGCATAGCCAATGTCACCATCTTGGCTTGACAATCAAGGATGGCATGATAGGGCGACAACCAGTCCATGCCCAAAATAATATCAAAGTCTACCATACTAAGCAATAATAAATCGTCTATAGTCTCAAAACCACCATGAACAACTAAACACGACTGATACACATGTTCAACAATAATATAATCTCCCACAGGTGTAGACACATAGACATGCAAACTCAAAGAATCACAAGATACGCCCATATGAATAAGTGGATCCAGGATCAAATAATATTGATGCATCTCTATGACAGACCGAAACAATACATATGAATGACATAGTCAGATGCAACTGCCTCCGTCCTAGAAAGCATAGCATAATATCTAGCCTTGCCTCCCCCTATAGGGTGACCTCTACCTACCCGCCCTCCACCTTTAGCTAGTTGTGCAGGTTGGGTGACAGCTGGTGCGGTGACCATGGACTGAGAAGCCTAAGGGCTCGGTGGAATATGAAGAGTCTAAGTAGTCGGTGGAGGTTCACCCCTCATGATTCTAGGGCAATCCCTCACCATATGATGAGTGTCACCACACATAAAACAAGCTCTTAGGGGACGTGGCTGCTGCAGCTAGATCGGGCCTGATCGGCTAGACTGACCGCTGAAAGCACCCCGTGCAAGAGGTGCACTAGACAATGGCGGTGCATAATAGGGATCCTGAGGCATAGGAGTGGCTTGAATACCACTGTAAGCTGGAAGTGCGGAATGAACAGGGCGACTCACATATCCACTACCATGATGAGCGGCAGCTAGGGCACGGGTACCACTATATGTGCCAGACTCTCGAGACCTCTTGGCCTCCCTCTCCTCTCTCTCAGAGTCAACATACCCTCCAATCTCCTAGCTATCCCCACTACCTACTGGTATATGATGTCCATCTTCAACTCTCGTTCCATGCTAAATCTGATACTGGGGTTGAGGCCCTCGATAAATCGACGGACCCGCTCTCTAACAGCATCTACCAAGACTGGTGAATGCCTAGCAAAATTACTGAACCAGATCGCTTACTCAGACACGGTCATAGAACCCTGGCGTAACTGCTCAAACTCTGTGTGCCATGCATCTCTAAGACTCTGGGGAACATACTCCCTCAAGAACATACCCGAGAGTCCAAGTGAGTGAAGCTCCCTCGGCAAGACTACCCAACTCATATGCTCACCACCACTGATAAGCTGCTCCCCTAAGCTGGAACGTAGTGAAAGCAACCCTACTAGACTCCGCAATACCCAGAGTACGGAGGATACAGTGGCACTCCTCAAGAAAACCTTAGGTAGGAGTGTGGTACTTCTTGTACCTCTCGAGCCTTAGCTGCTCATCCTTAGAAGCTGTTGCCCTAACCTCGGGCTGAACTGGGGCTACCGGCTACACTGGTATGACTTCTAGGACCTGGTCAACCTGAACCCACTTCTCATGGGTACTAGTGGCGGGAGTCTGTGCTCCTCCCCCGACCTGAGATGTAGCAGGAGCAAGTGGGATCAACCCTGCCTAAGCTAACGAGCCGAACATGCTCAGAACTGGGCGAGAGTCTGTTGGAGAGCTGGTGCAGTAATAGGCATCTCAGGTGCCTGCTCTCCAACTAGAGCTACTAGCGGCTCCTCTGTAGCAGCTCGTGCAAGTGCTCTGGCTGCAACACGTGGACGTCCTCAGCCTCTACCCCAGCCCCGGCCTCTCGCGACTCTAGCAGGGGGTGCGGGTGTCTGGTCATCTGATCCAGCTGTACGTGTCCTCACCATCTGTGAGAGAATAAAAAGACAGAAATTTAGAATTCTAAGTTAAAGATTTCGCACGATAAGGAATCTAAGAAGTAAATCTTTCCCTAACAGTTTCAAAGCCTCCCGAAGATAAGTACAGACGTCTCTGTACCGATCCGCGAGACTCTACTAAATCTTCTTATGAATCATAACACCTATAAACCTAGAGCTCTGATACCAACTTGTCGCGACCCTAAATCCCCTTCGTAGTGGTGGCAGCTAGTCTCTAAGACTAGGTAAGCCTAATAATATGCGAAAACATCAAATAAAAACATAAAATTTCAAAACTTCAACAATTTCATCAATAGACTATAAGCTCAATACGTACAATTTCCCAAAATCCGGTGAGATATAAGTCACAAGCTCTAGATACAATGCTGAGCAATCTTATACATCATTGTCTATCAAGAACATAAAGAAATAAGAAGAACATGGTAGAAGGGGACTCTGTGGCCCGAGGACGCGAGCAAGAGTACCTTGAAGTCACCAAGCAGCAACACAATGCACTAATACCGAGGGTGATAGGATGTACCTTGATCTGCACAAAACATGTACAAAAGTATAGTATGAGTACACCATAATGGTACCTATTAAGTGCCAAGCCTAACCTCGGTAGAGTAGTGACGAGGTCAGGTCAAGGCCCTATTGGAGATAATATGAAACAAGATAGAAGATATAATGATATAATGAAAATGACAGGGAAGTGAACAATAATGAATTTACGGGAAATAACAAAAATGAATCAAGGAAAGCTAATACAACACGAAAGGAAAACAAGAATTTTACATGTTAAGGTAAACAAGAAACAAACAATATAAAAAATAAAGAATATCAACAGGGGCACTCCCGAGGTACCGCCTCGTAGTCCCAAATCATAAAAACAAACCACAGTCTTTCTTTATATCACCGTGGAAGCCTTTATATTTGTTTTTTTGAAAATTATTTTCCCGAAATAGCATACCATGTTTTAGCCCACCTTATCACACCACATGGCTTCTAGTAGTTCCCCTACTAGCCACGTGTATCAAGCCCACCTTATCTCACAGCATGCGTTTCAACACCAAAATATTATACCACCGCATGCGTATCAATAATCACAACGGCACGACAGAAACCTCGTGCAAACAACCAAACAAACACTTCAACAATAACACGAAAGCAAAGACATAATAACTAAGTAAATGATATTTCACAACTTACACCTAGCCTCAAAAAGAACCACGGCCTTGTAATTCAACACCAAAATCAACATCAAGATATTTCAAGTAAAGAGCTCCACAGTTCAGTAAGGAATACTGAAATTAAGAAAAACAAGTAATTCAACTAAACATGTGATACAAGTAGAAAATAGGAGATAAGTCAAGTAGACATGTGAAATTAGGCTAAACATGATGACTATAACGTACTAAAGTAACTCAATTAAGGCATGAAAAGGAAACTACGTAGTAAGAACTGGAATTTCAAAATTTAGCTTGTGTACGCACTCGTCACCTGGCGTACACGGCTTTAACATATCATAAATTATCACCAAAATACCAAATCCTAAGGGGAATTTCTCCCACACAATGTTAGACAAGTCACTTACCTCAAACCACGCTCAATCAGTCAATTAGGAGGCCTTTCCCTTAATTTTCCAACTCCTAACAGCTCGAATCTAACCAACACAATTTCATACTATAAATATAACTATAGGAAACTAATTTAAATAATGATATAATGATCTTAGCTAAGAAATGAAAAATCTCTCCCAAAATGTCGATCGGGTCCACATCTCGGAACCCGACCAAAACTATAAAATACGAAAACCCATTTGATATCTAATCCAACCATACAAGAATTATCTAAATCCGACCTCATTTAGCCTTTCAAAACCCAAAAACTTGGTCTAAGATCTTCTACACTTTCCCCCCTAATTTTAAACATGAGTGGACTACAAAGCAGTCAACTAAAAGTGAAATAAATCGAACTCACGGCTTCCAATCACCGTCCCGTGAGTTCTAACTATTAGGAAACGAATTTATCAACCTTCCGTGACATTTAAAAGCTTAAATACAGAAATTAGGCGTTTTGTTAACTATGAAATACCTTCCAAAACACAAACAACAAAGAAAAAGAGAGGCGATATAGCGATACTTACGTCGTAGGGATCGTTCTAATGTTATCGCTTCTTGATTTCATACTCGGTATAATAATCTTTTTTTGGAACCCTTGTAAAGAGCTTAATGGTAAGTTTTGGGGGGTTCTCGGGTCGTGTTCTATGAAAAATGAAGAGATAGACGATTTAAAACCCTATATATATCAACTTTTGAAAAGTCAAAGAGGTGCTAGCTTGGCACCCTAGCATTGGCCCTTCTTCCGACGGTTATTTCTTTTTATTTGGATGTCATATGAACAAACGGTTAAGAGTGTTAGAAACTATATTAGAAGACCTTTATATTGGTATATAATATGTCCCAAAAATACCTCATATAACACACGAAATATATTGCTCAAAAAGCTTTAGTGACAAACCTACTTGTCACCTATGCAGTCTACGCAGTCGCGCAAAACTGTACATATCTCTCTACTCCGATGTCGTATCGATAAACGGTTTAATGTGTTAGAAACTAGACTTGTCGATAGTCAACTTTATATGTTGATTCTATCGCAATTCCAAGTACATTGGGAGAAATGCTCCCCTACATTTGACCTAATATTTAGCGTATTTATGAATGTAACTTGTGATGATCTTTGCCAAGTTTTGTTCCACAACTCGCTTGACTTCAAAACATAACACACGACTAGCATAAGATAAAATTAACTCATAAAAGAAGCTCCTTATCACTTTGAGAACCTTAGTCTCACCCCAAAAGTATATGTTATAACATTCCCAACTTGTCGACTTTCGACGAAACTTATTTTCTTCAATTGGTTTAGCTTCTAAACCTTCCAACCCTTTTACTACTTGCAGTCCATGATCTTAAATATTTGTAACTTCCAAGTTATCATGATTAACTTACTTTATGTACTTTCAAACATGATCTCATTTCAGAGCTTACATCAATTGACTTACGACGTACTTTCACGTACGAAAATATGGGGTGTAACATCATTCCCTCCTTTGGAACATTCGTCCTTGAATGTTGACTAATGCACTTATCAGTCTCATAACATATAGCTCTTATGAATAACTTCTGCTGTCCTTGACATCTAAGCAACTATTCTGTGAATAAATCCAAAGCCCAGGGCATTCCCCCATTTAGGCCTCTTTCTCGCACCATGACCCGTGGTCGGAATTCTTCCAATCTCGTTATTGTTTCTACCTCTGTCGTGCATCATGTACGACTCTATCCCTATATGTGCACCTATGCGACTCTTCTCTCATTATACATCCAGCGATTATCCAATCTCTAAGCCTCACTTTGTGAACATATATAGAACTGTGACAAGTTGTCCCTTTATGCATCTATAGGTGTACTGAAGTCCTTCACTTGGTACTTTGTCAAACATACGACTATTGCTATATCTTATATCACATCCTTGGTTAGCTATCCTTATGAATTTACTACATCTAGGTAGGTCATACTATACCATAACACTTACTTTAGTTTATTATTATCGAGGTTTGCTACCCAACTCCAGGTTACTCTCTCGCTGCTTATCCTATATGTATAAATCTAAGTCCTTTAGTTCTTCCTCATTATTGTTCATCTTAAGAATGACGGCCTAATCTCATCTCATACTTTGGAACTTTATCCGCCTGTTGTTGATTCAACTTAATATTGATCTATAATCTACCACTAATAACTTGATACCTCTTACATAATATATTGTCGTTAGGGCTCACGTCTCATCGGGGAATATCTGAAGTTATTTGCCTGATCCACCTAGGGACGATACAATACTTCATTAACTATTTTTCATAGCATCCTAACGTGGTTCATTTTATGGGGGCATTCTAATCCTGTGCAATTCATGTAATCCTTTTTTCTCTAAATCATTACTTAATCGAAGGCCTAAATGTCATCCACTTATCATTTATCACAATTACACCATTATTCTACTACCAGGGCAACATTCCGTCTTTTCTAAATGCTCTTAGTCTTAAACTGCTCCGAGTTCATTCAGGTTGTACTGAGGTTTTTTTTTTTTATAACTTACGAAAACCATCAACTCTGTTGTGGAGGAATTTGCAGCGATTAATCCACGAGCTCTTTCTTGCTTCTTGTTATAACTTCTGGTGTCTTTTCTGAGTTATGAAGACCCCTATTTATAGTTGTGGAAGGAAAGAGTTATGATAAGAATAAACTCTTTCCTTTAACTTGATAGCACCACAGATTTCCTTATGTTATTATGGAACTTGAAGCGAGACATCACGTCGTCTCTAACTCTTTTTCACTCTCTTAACTAGACCTCTCGGTACCTGGAAACCATAGGGTGGAAAATATTCTAGTATAAAAACCATATCAGTTATGGATACTGGATCACGACGCTTTTAGGCTTCTATCTGAAGTCTGGACTATTACCAAGCTTCTGCACTTGAGTATCTCGTACCTTTATTAACTTTACCTTACTTACCTTTAAATCTTGCATCGTATCTTCTGTTGCTTTCATAACCTCCCTTCCACATAGGTGGAGTTCACATCCACACCTTAAACCTCTACTATAATACTTTCACCTCTGGTGCATACACAATCCGATGGGAGCTTCACACTCACTTGTTATGAGGCTTTACTCTTCTAACTGGCTTTATCGTAGAGCCATTATACAATCTGGTCGCTGCACTATCTCTCTTGTACCTCTGATATTAAAAGTGATTCTATAATGTTCTCAATCACGATTTCTATAATTATCTTGGTCTAGTAATCAGACTCCTCATTTACTTAGCTGATTAACTCTTTAGATTCCTCTTCTCTCTCAGCCTTTATGTAGGCTTAAGCTATCTTCTGATCTGCGGCTCGGGGTATTAGTTATTACTTTTGCCTTTCGTAAATGCTATGGAACATCCATTATATAACCTTCTAACAATTCAAGCCCATGTTTGTAACGTGTACTCAATTCTTTCTTTTAACTTATACCAGAGTCTCCCATAACTATATGAATGTCAAAATATATGTTGTATGGATAGTACTGCGAAATCTTGAGTGCGTTCATAATGTAACTACTGTGTATTACCTTATTCTGAAAACTTCAACAAAATATTATTCCACTTTTAGCTCCCCTTGCTCCATCTATTAGTTGTTCGGGTCGCCTAACATTCTCTCTTGACTAGGGACGGGAGCCATACTAAGGTAAATATTTATCCCTTCTAGGATTCCACTACCTGTCTTCTGAAATTTCTGAACGTTCTAGTATTCATATCTGACTGTTCTATTCTAGAGTGCACCATCTGGGTGTCTCACAAGGAGATCTATGACCACGTTTGCACTATCCTTCGAAATGTTTTAGCTAATGATAATAATCCATCCACTATTTTGGGTTACTCTAACCCCAGCTGGATCCTGATGTCCCATCTTTCTCTTAAACAATAAATATTAGCTCCCATAGAGCATAACGGAGATGGGTGTGGCTAATTGTATATATCTCTGTTACTGTGGAATGTAACTCAGAATGCTTATAATTCTCTGCCTAAATTGTAGATATTGATAATCTTCACTAACTGGGTACCACATACCCTTCTTCACCTTGCTTCTTTTACTTGTTGAAATTTGTGTCTACCTTCTGATTTTCTTATTGCTTTTTACCATATAGGTGGATATATATTCATGCCTTAGGGTTTCTTATCAAGAAGCTTACACATCTTAGTACACACATAATCTGCTGAAGACCTCACCTTTACTCATCGTAAGCATGATGCAAAATCGAGTTCTTCTAACTCAACTCTTCTACAGCCACATTCAATCTCTTACCAATTGTCTTTCTGGATGTAGGTATTGTTGTATTATGAATAAAATAAAAGTTAGGAGTTTGAATCCTTACAATTGAGTTCTACCACACGATCTAGAGTAAGAAGAAAAAATGACAGTCCTAAATGCCCTGTAGCCTCCTGCTTAAAAGTGTGGTGCACAACACACCCATAAACAAGACTCTACTAGACACGGCTTGTAGACTTCCTAGGATAGAACTGCTCTGATACCAAGTTTGTCACGCCCCAAATCTGAAGAGGCGTGGCCGACACCCGGTGCCATACTCAGCCCGAGCGTACCATTCTGTAACTATGAACTCTAAAGGGGAAACCCTCAACTTAGGCCAATGAGGCCATATTCTGAATCATCTGAAAATAACATCTACAACTAGCAATACCAAACTAAACATCTACATAGGGATGGTAAAGCCACAATACTGATATAAAAATATATACAGGACTCGTCTACAAGCCTCTCAGGATAAATGAACTGTATCATGGTTGGGACACGACCTCGATCTACCCATCAAACCTGTATATATAAAATGGACTCCAAGGTATAGACCTGGTAACTCCGAGGAAGTGGAGCTTACCAACCAAGCTGATGTTTGACTTTATCTACTGGGAAGGGCAATCGAGCTGTCTATCAGGACCTGCAGGCATGAAATGCAGTATCCCCAGTAAAAAGGACGTCAGTACAAAATAATGTACCGAGTATGTAAGGCAACAAAATAACTGAAAGTTGAAACTGAACTGATAATATAATAAGTGAAAGTACATGGGAGTCAAATATAATTTTAAGATATGCTTATCTGCTGATACCGACTCATCTCTCTCAATATAGTAAGTAAAATAGTTGTCCGGCCTTATAAGTCTTGGTATGTGTAACTTCTCTACCGTAGTAGGCTCTCTCATAGCCGCTCGACCATACTAGGATCTATATCTCATCCATTCTAGGCTCGCTCATTGGCGCTCGACCACAGTAGAACTTCTCTTTATGTCTTGTTATCAAACACATGTAGTTACTGGATCATGCCAAAATAAAGAAAAGGTTTAGACTTAACATACCTTAACTCCGTTGAGTCCTTAATACTGTCCAAGAAATTCTTCAAACACCCCAACTCAATCTACCACAACATAAGGAGATTCAGAATCAGTGCTGAGAAAAGGCTAAGTCCGCAACTTAAACTAGTAGCTCGTTTATGTAAATTTTGGCAGCATCTCCCATCTAACAAGGCCCTCCTCCAATACTATATACCAACAATAACAATAAGACAACAACAAGAACATGTATGCATCATTTTACAACCTTATCTCCATCACAATATACCACAAAATAGCCCACACACCCTAATCACTTCATACATAAAACGACAACCAAAGTAGTGTCAAACAACCTAAAAGATATATCAACCAATGATTAGCCCACCATTATGTCATTATGTGGTATTTATCCACACCTTCTATCCTCCAAAACCCCATAAAACATCAGCACAAGAGGCCAACACGAGTGGACTACAAAACAGTCCACTAAAAGTGAAATAAATCGAACTCACGGCTTCCAATCACCGTCCCATGAGTTCTAACTATTAGAAAACGAATTTATCAACCTTCATTAACATTTAAAAGCTTAATTACAGAAAGTAGGTGTTTTCATAACTATGAATTACCTTCCGAAACCCAAAGAACGAAGAAAAAGAGAGGCGATATAGCGATACTTACGTCGTAGAGATCGTTCTAATGTTATCTCTTCTTGATTTCGTACCCGGGATGATAACATTCGTTGGAACCCTTATAGAGATATTAAGGGTAAGTTTTTGGGGGTTATCTGGTAGTTTTATGTTAAAAATGAAGAGAAAGACGATTTAAAACCCTATATATATTAACTTTTGAAAAGTCAAAGAGGTGCTAGCTTGGCACCCTAGCATTGGCCCTTCTTCTGACGGTTATATCTTTTTATTTGGATGTCGTATGAATGAACGGTTAAGAGAGATAGAAACTAAATTACATTACCTTTAATTTGGTATATAATATGTGCAAAAAAGACCTCATATAACACACAAAATGTATTTCTCAAAAAGCTTTAGTGACACACCTACTTGTCACCTGTGCAGTCTGCGCAGTCTCGCAAAACCGTACATATCTCTCTACTCCAATGTCGTATCGACAAACAGTTTAATGTGTTATAAACTACACTTGTAGATAGTCAATATTTTTCCTGAATTTACGTACATTTTCCTAGTCTCATAAGTTACAGCATTCTGCCTTATCAGGACTTTATATTAAGTTTAGTTTTGTCTTCTTTCACCCAATAGAGGAGGGAGTCTATATATATACAATATTACAGTAGTTTCACCACCATCGAGCTATAATCGATTGGCAATCCCCTATTGGGCAACCTCTGATCAGATGGTAAGTTATATACCGAAAAGTTGGACTTAAAACAGCTGCTGCAATTTTTCCTTTCTGTTGGAAATTCTGGCCCAAAATCGAGGCCCAAAAAATCGATCTCCAAAAAATTGAGGCTGAGGATCGACGCCGAGGATCGAGGCTGAGGATTGCGGACGAGGATCGAGGCCGAGAATTGAGGCCATGGATCGCGGGATGCCTGGGCAGAATTATAAAAGAGGGCATTCGTCCCATTCGCCATTTTTAACAAATTGGAGCTTGAGCGGAGGAGATTTTTGATAGATTTTCAAGGAAAATACATTGGGGTAAGTGATTCTAACTTGGATTTGGTCTATAAACATAAATATATCATTGTTTTCATCATTTAATTAGTGTTTTGAGATTGAAATTTGGGAAATAATTAGAAATCTTATAGAAACGAATTTTTGAGATTTCGGTATCGATTCGGAGTCGGATTTGAGTAAAACTGGTATGGTTGGAGTCGTAATTTAATGGGTTGTCGGATTTCATAACTTTTGCCGGATTCCGAGACGTGAGTCCCACGGACAAATTTTTAATTAATTTCGGGATTTTTATTAAAAATGTAGTATTTTCTTATAGAATTGATTCCTATAATTTTTAGTGATTGTATCGAATTATTTTGGCTAGATTCGAGCCAGACAGAGTTGGATAATCATGGAAAAGGCCTTCTAGTGGATTAAATTGGAGCAAGACGAGGTAAGTCTCTTGTCTAATCTTGTGAGGGGGAAATTACCTCATAGGTGATTAAAATTAAATAATTATTGCTAATTGTGGGGACTACGTACGCACGAGGTGACGAGAGTCCGTGCGTAGTTACTATTAATGCTAAAGTCCGGGTAGTTTAGGACTCAAAGCATGAATTATTTGTGTAAATTGTATTCTTTATTTAATTATGTGGATCATCACTTAATTCCTAGTACACTGGGAGAAATGCTCATCTACATTTGACATAATATTCATCATATTTATGAATGTAACTTGTGATGGTCTTTGCCAACTTTTGTTCCACAACTCGCTTGACTTCAAAACATAAAACACGACTATCATAAGACAAAATTAACTCATAGCATAACCTTATTATCAATTTGAGCACCCTAGTCTCACCCCAAAATTACATGTTATAACATTCCCAACTTGTCGACTTTCGATGAAACCTATTTTCTTCAATTGGTTTAGCTTCTAAACCTTCCAAACCTCTTGGTACTTGCAGTGCATGATCTTAAATATTTGTAACCTCAAAGTTAACATGATTACCTTACTTTATGTACTTTCAAATATGATCTCATTTCAGAGCTTACATCAACTGACTTAAGACGTACTCTCACGTATAAAAATATGGGGTGTAACAAGTTTATCCCTAAGCAATTACCTGGGATTGAGGCTATCGAAAGTCATTAAACTATTTTAATTGAAGTTATGTTTAAAGGGTGTGTTGTTCCTCTTGTTGAGTTACTTTCCTATTCATTTTGTTGTTATTGACATTCTATACATATTGTGTTGAGCCGTGGGCCATTTTTTGTGGAAATACAGATATTGTTGGATCTTTGGAAAGGTTGTGGCCTATGGGCACTTGTGAAAAGAGTTGATATGTCGTGTTATTGTAATGTCAGCACATGTGAATTGTTATGCTTTAGAGTTGTTGTTATGCAGAGTATAAGGGTGGCATCTCACTGTTGTTGTTATGTGGGGAATAAGGGTGGCATCTCACTATTGTTGAATGTATGGAGTGATACGGGTGGCTATTGTGTTATTGTCCGAGCAGAGCAAAAAGTGTGGCTATTATACAGAGTGATACAGGTGGCTATCGGAGTGATACTGGTGGCTAATGATATTGTCAGGGCAGAGTTATATGGGTGACTATCAGAGAGATAAGGGTGGCAATGTCAGGGATGATGTGTGATGGCTTGGGACATTGTGTTGGTGATTTTTCGTGTGATGGTTTTATTTTCCTTGTGTATGTCATACACTGATTTGTTGTGTTGCTTCGATGAGCTACTCGATGTCTTTGATATTACTTGTTGACTTGGGCTACAGTAGTACACTCGCACAAGCATACACCGTAGCATGCCATTTATACTAGCTCAGGAGTATGAAACTTGACATTTATTAATCATGCACATGTCTTCTTGTATTATCAGTTTTCATGTTGAAATTGAGGCCATGACCATGCCATGCGGATTGTGATAATGAGCCTGTGACCGTGCCGGGCAGATTATGATTATGAGCTTGTGACTATGTCATGCGGATTGTGAATGTGAGCCCGTGATCATGCTAGGAAGATTGAGATATTGGCCTGTGAGTTGTTTATGCGGTTGTCATTTGAAATGTGGGAACAAGGTGCCGAGAGAATAGGATGGTGGGTTGAGACCCGTGACTTGTGATTAGGAGACGAGGTATCACAGAGTGATTTCGTTGTCAAACTTGTATTAGGACGGCTTGACTAATTGGTTGTCCTTTGTGTTCCTTATTTGGTTTTAACCATACTTCGCGGTGTTCTTATTGTTTTCCTGTTTATATCACTTGTTGATTCTTCTTGCCATTTACCAATTTCTGATTTCATTATTAGCTTTATACTTCTATGCTGCATAGGTTATTTTGTCTAGTGAGTGTCATGACTTGTACCTCGTCACTACTCTACCGAAGTTAGTCTTGATACTTAGTGGGTACCCACCGTGGTGTACTCATACTACACTTCTGCATTTTTTTGTGCAGAGCCAGGTATTGGAGATATCGGACTCAGGCAAAGCTGACGTATTGTTCGCGAGGATTAAAGGTAGAGCTTCTTGGTCATTGCAGTCCCTTGGAGTTCTTTCCTTTCATTGTACTGTCAGCTTTTTATTTGAAAAATATTGTATTTCGATCTTTGATATCTTTCCATGTACTTAGCTACAGTTCGTGACTCTATATTACCAAATCTTGGGAGGTGGTTTTGATTATTTCCCCGTAGGCTTATTACGTTTTTGTTTCGATATTCATATTAGACTCTTTTTAAATTATCATTTTTAACAATTTGCCTAATCATTGTTAGTAATCGGCTTACCTAGTCTTAGAGACTAGGTGTCATCACGACGCCTGCGGTGGGTTTTTGGGTCGTAAAAAGTTGGTATTAGAGCTCTAGGTTCATATGTTCTACGAGTCATGAGCAAGTTTAGTAGAATCTTACGGATCGGTACGGATACGTTTGTACTTATCTTCCATAGGCTACAAACTATTAGAAAAATTCCACTTATTTCATTCCTGTCATACGGATTTGTTAATTTCTAAGTCTGAGCCTTTGTATCTCTATTCTCTCACAAATGATGAGGACACGCGCTACCGGGTCACCTGAGCAGACACCCGCGCCCCCTGCTAGAGATGCGACAGGTCGGGGCCGAAGTAGAGATGGAGGAGGCACACGCGTTGCAACTAAAGCACCTATCAGGGCAACAGTTGAGGAGCCGCCAGTAGCTCTAGTAGGGGGACAGGAACCGGAGGCGCCTATTGTCCCCCTCGGACATTAGGAGACTTTAGCGCAGTTCCTGAGCATGTTTAGTACATTGGCTCAGGCGGGATTTATCTCCGTTGCACCAACTACTTTTTAGATTATGGGAGGAGCTTAGACTCCCACTACCCATACTCCAGAGCAGCGGGTTCACATTGTCCAGGTTTCGGGTATAGTGCCGGTATAGCTTGTTATTTCGGTTCAGTCTGAGGTCAGGCCAGGGGCATTAAAGGAGGAGCAGAAGAGGCTTGAGAGGTTCAAGAGGTATAGTCTACCTACTTTTAGTGGCACAGCTACCGAGGATGTACATGGATTTCTAGAGAAGTGTCACTGTATTCTTCGTACCATGGGTATTGTGGACGTGAGCGGACTTGCTTTTACTATATTTTAGTTGTCGAGAGCAGCGTATTAGTGGTGGCATGTTTATGACCAGCTGATGCATCACCACCCACTTGGTCTTAGTTTTCAGAGATAGTTTTGAGGGAGCTTGTTCCCAAGACCCTCTGGGATGCGTGGCGTACAGAGTTTGAGAAGCTGCATCAGGGCACCATGACGATGTTAGAGTATGTCATCAGGTTCAGTGAGTTATCCCTTCATGCACCTACTTTGGTTCTTACAGTCAGAGAGCAAGTCCGCAGATTCATTGAGGGGCTCAATTATTATCTTAGATTCAGCATGGCTCGGGAGTTGCAGAGTGATACTCCATTTCAGCAGTGGTGGAGATTGCCAGGATGTTAGAGCATATCCGAGGTAAGGAGAAGGAGGATAAGGAGACCAAGAGGTCTTGAGGTTATAGAGGGTTCAGGGGATTCTACTCTTCAGCTATGACCCATTATGGCGGAGGCTCGGGCAGTTGTCCAGTCCAGTCCGCACTACAGACTACTCATGGTGCTCCAGTTAGTTCTTTTAGTGCACCACCAGCACGAGGTTCCTACATCGGTTATTCCAAGTATCCGGCACAGACACAATACGAGCAGCCACGCCCGCAGAGGGGTTGTTATGAGTGTGGTGATACTAGGCACATCATGAGAGATTGTCCCAAACTCGGGAGGGGCGGATTTCATCAGAGCACTCAGGCTACGGGCTCTATTCCAGTTAATTGAGCCTCCAAGTCGTGAATAGCAGTGCCAAATTTATCGATCTCTTGTCCTAGTTTAGCTCTTCCTTATATTAAGTGTCTCATCCCTCTAGCAATCTTCTCACGTTGAGCCTCATATATTTCTAATCTTTCAGCTTGTTCCACTAGCCAAGTTTGGCTTAAAATCTCCTATTTTTCAAAAACTTTCTCTTGCTGGAACTCGCTCTCTTCATTCCTGCACTTTATTGCTCCTATCAAACTCACAAACACTATTAGAAAGATCACAAGAAGGTCTCAGAGAAGTGTAAAAAGAATTAGGACAACCATCCCAATGGCCACCTTGACCACCTCACACATTACACAAATTCCACTCAACGGATTGAGATTGTGCGCACAACTCGGTCCCGAGAATATTCTGACAATTTTTCCACCAGTGGGATCCTCCACAATATGGACAAGGATCATCAAAATAAGAATAACCATCATTCGAACAATTATCATTACAAGATGCCATGTTAAAATTAAAAAAAAATACTAACTAAACTACGAATATAAAAAAACTTGAATAGATAAAATATAAATGTCTAATATAGAGGAATAGATAATTCTAAGTCCCTGGCAACGACGCCAAAAACTTGTTGCGACCAAACGCACACGCAAGTATACGAGGTAGTCAAGTAATAAAGTGACTAGAAGTCGGATGCCGAACCCACGAGGACTTGTGATTAACTATTAACTAAATTAGACTATCCTAATTATCTAAATAAGAATTAAACCTAGAAGTATTTGACTCTAAACTAATTAAAATAAAGGAAAAACGAATAGTGAACGTTGAACAAAAGAAGAGCAGATTTTTATGTTATCAATACGATGAAAACAATCTAGGGTTATGGGCTATCTAACAATCCTATTGTATTCTTCAGTTGAATTGACTAACTAATTTATCTAGTTTATTGATTGACAGAGTTAATATTGCTCATAAGAATCTGTCGAGTTCTTACTCGCCTATTCAAGCTAACCTAATACCTATATGTCTATGGAGTTAGAATTTACAAGAACGCATTTATAATTCATGTACATCCACCATGCAAGGAAATTAGGTATATGTCTTTCCTAACCGCGAATCCGTTCTCCGATGTCCGGGTTAGAGAACTTGCTCTACTCAATCCTATGTGCAATCTAGAATTCCCACTTTCGAGTTCAATTCTAGATTCGTCGATAGTATTCAATTGGTGATCAAGCAATTAAATAATTAAGCACAAGACTGGATAAATAAACCAATATGATAAATCAAGAAAGCAAAATCAATATCCGAATAACAATAGTCATGAAAGAACCCCAATCCTAGAACGTGAAGTTTAGGTCCACATAGACATGGTAGCCAAACAACAAATCATACAAAGAAACATAAAAATTACTAAGTTTCGTAGAAGAAAGATGAAACCCGACCTCCACGGCGGCTCTGTGCCCTCCCCTTGTCAAAAGTTACTCTAAAAAACGTTCTCCCCCCTTCAAAATAGGTTTAGGACCCCTTTTATATGAATTGGGAGCATGTAGGGCCAAAATAACCTTGTCCCGAGCGAATCAGGAGGCTTGCCCGCGACACAGCGTCCAGACCAACGCGTAGCGCTGGCCTAGCACTGAAGTTAGTACGCTTTTGCACGTTAAAATCCTTGTTGTGTTAGAATTGAAATTATTTTTTTGCTTGTCTTCCACTTGGGGGGACAAAACCTAAAAGGTGTCCCCCCCCTTTTTATTCTTTTAATTTTCTTTCTTTTCTTTCTGTATTTTATTTAATTTTGCTCCAAATCTCTTCATCTTTATTCCGCTTTATTTCTACACAGTTAAAATATAATATTAAGCATAAAGTAATATAATTAACGCTCAAAAGATTATTAAAAATACTAGAATGTGAGGAAACAATGAGTAAATATATGTATTTTTGACCGAACATCACCATCCCACTATACAAATATCATCAATAACAATGCCCCCAGGCCAACACAAGTCATCATAAATCATCCCCGACAAAACCCACATTGTCACACCATGTGCGCAACAATAAAGTAAATGTCCGCCTTGTCTCGCCACAGGCGCATAATAATATTCTCACCTTGTCTCTCCATATGCGCAAACCCACATACATATAGCCCGCCTTGTCACGCTGCATGTGCAAATATCAATAGTAACAATAGCAAAGACAAATTACGTGCGAACACCCCAACAATCCTCTCAACAATATCATATGTGCCAAAACATAACAACACAATATAAGGTCTTTTACCACATGTGCCCATATACCACAACTTTTCCTCAAAACAATTTCAATACCAACCACCCATAGCCCTCGGCTCAACAACAATGAGTACAACAACATCAAAAATAATAACACGAGAGTACGACAAGTAAATTAACAGAAGAACTTCAGAACACAGAGAAACGGCAGAACGAGCTCACAAAGAAAGACACAACAGGGAATAATGATCTCAACAAGAATAACTCAATAAGGGGAGAGATAATGTGCAACACTGATTCCACGTATGTACCACTCGACGATAAGAGAGATAGGATGAATCAATTATTCATAATAAGGATAAGTCAACAGTGAAAGAGATAACAAAATTTCAATTAAGGTTAAGCAAATTACGGAGAGGATGACGATAACTTCGATTAAGGTTAAGCAATTATAGAAAAGACAACATAACTTCAATTAAGGTTAAGCAATTACGGAAAAGACAATATAGCAGTAAAAGAGGTAACAACTTCAATTAAGGCACATAAGAGTTTAATTGGCAACAAGGGTTGAACATGAATCAATTAATTCCAAATAAGACACATAAGGGTGAATTTAGTAAATGGGGGGTTTAATATGATACAACAACCTCATATCCAATGAACGTAAGTACCTAAGAGCCCTAAACGGTCAAATGTTCCACAAATAAGCTCAAGTATGTACTCGTCACCTCGCGTACATATACTTCACATGACCGAATTAGCACAAATGACTCAATCCTTAGGGGTAGCTCCTCCACATAAGGTTAGGCAAGATACTTACCTCAAATAAGCTAGACCGATGCTCTAAAATGACCTTCTCGGGTGAAACAATCTCCTGACAGCTCAAATCTGGCCAAAATAACTTCAAATCATAAATAAAACTCATAGGAAACAATTGCGGCTAATAAATCTTCAGTTTTTAATTAAAACTAAAAGTCAACCCCGGGCAGGCACCTCGTAACTCGATAAAATTTCATAAAATCCGAACACGCATTCCAATACGTGTCCAACCATACCAAAATTATCAAATTTCGTTATCGAATCGCCCTTCAAATCCTCATTTTACATTTTGAAAGATTTTACAAAAATTCCCATTTTCTTGTATTCAATTCACTAATTTAATGATGAAAATAATTATAGAATCATGAAACATAATCAATTTCGGATAAAGAACACTTACCTCAATCAAACACATGAAGAACCCCTCAAACATCGCTCAAATCCGAGGTCTACAACTCAAAATATGATAAAAATGGTCAAACCCTCGAATTAGAATTTTTATATTTCTGCCTGGTGAATTGTATATCGTGATCGCGGAACAAACATCGCAATCGCATAGAGTAAAACCTTCATCTGCCCAAAACGTGCTTCGTGAACGCGACATGAGGGTCGCAAATGCGGTGACCAATGTCTTCAGACGCTACGCGAACGCGTCTGTGTATTGGCGAGCGTATAGAGAAATAATGTGTGGTACCTTCCCGCTTTAGCTCTGCGCGATCGCGGAACACTGCATGCGAACAGGAAGGCAAAAGTCCTCCAAGCTACGCGATCGCGACCTCCTATATGCTAACGCGAAGAACAATACATGCCTGCCTCCAGATTACACAACACGAATGTGATTCCATCGTTGCGAACGCGACGAAGAAAAAACCAGATGACAGAATCAGCAATTCTAAAGCATGAAGAAATGGCCCGTAGCCCATCCGAAACACACCCGAGGCCCCCGGGACCCCGTAGAAATATACCAACAAGTTCCATAACATAACGTGGACCTGCTCAAGGCCTCAAATCACATCAAACAACATCAAAACTATGAATCACACCTCGAATCAAACTTAATGAACTTATGAACTTTCAACTTCTACAACTCGCGCCAAAACATATCAAACCAACCCGGAATGACGTCAAACTTGGCATGCAAGTTCTAAATGACACAACAGATCTATACCAACTCCTGGAATTAAAATCTGAATCCGATATCAACAAAGTCAACTCCCAGTCAAACCTCTCAACCTTCCAAACCTTCAACTTTCCAATATTTGCCAAATTGCATCAACTTAACCTACGGACCTCCAAATGCAAATCCGGACACATGCCTAAGTTTAGAATCACCATACGAAGCTATAAGAATAATCAGAACACCATTTCGGAGTCGTCTACACAAAAGTCAAAACTCTGGTCAACTCTTTTCACTTAAGCTTCTAAAGGAAGAATCCTTCTTCCAAATCAATCCGGAATCATCCGAAATCCAAACTCAACCACACACGTACGTCATAATACATAATAGGAAGATTCTCGAGACCTTAAACCACCGAACGGGATTCTAATTGTCAAAACGACCGACCGAGTCATTACAAGTAAGAGCTAATATAATTAGCTCCATAATATCCAACCGTAGATGGTCAATATGCGGGTTAGTATTATTATCGACCACAATAAAGTAGTCAATATGATTATGTATGGGCGAGAAAAATTCCAAAAATTTTTTGATCTCATATAGCTCTATGATTCCGGACTTGGTTGTCATGTGTGTCAAGATGGATCTTCATTTTGGGATTTATAGCATCAGCGATAGAAATAGATTCAGTATTTAAAATTTATGGGTTCCTACAACGTCCGCAAATTAATATTACACTATTAACTTGGTTCATAATCGAATAAATATAGATTTTTAGTTCGTATTCTTATATATATATATATATATATATATATATATATATAGTTTATAAAAAATTTATTAAATTCACGTGAACTTGTTTACACATAAAATGGTACAATTTATAACGTGGTTTATAGACAAGTGAATAGATTTGACCCAACAACGATAAAGAAATAAGACTGAAACTAAGAAATAACGATTGAAATTAAAGAATATAACAAGCCTGTTTTCGAACTCAGCCTTTCCAAGAGCAAACGTAAAAGTAAAGATAAAGCAACAATGAAGTTGTTAAAGTGAGAGCTCAATAGTAGAGTATGAGAGAAAAATAATAAATTATAGCCTTTGCGTATATAATGTTTCGTTCCTCAATGGTGTTAACCCCACTATTTATAGTTCTACCTAGGGAAACAAGATCCTAGGATCAAGCTCCTCTATAAATGAGAATAAAAGTATCATTGATGAATACGTAACGGCAAGCCTTAAATGCAAATATTCTCTATAACGGTTGCTCATTTAATGTTAGAAAATATTCCCTCATTGAATGTTGACTGATGGAAAATCTTTGAACTTCTACCGCCGCCTACATTCCCTTCGGAATCCATTCGGTACAGGTCACATACGTCACATTAAATAATAATTATTTCCTGACTCGTCTTTTGTCCATCTTTGACTCCACGTGTCATCTTACCATTCGACCACTTATTATCAACCAATTTTACCCCATACAGATAGTCCCCCTATTTTCTGGTGATGCAGCTTAGTGTTACCGAGAAGTAGGTTAAGATTCCTTGCTTGGCGGGAAAGTTCTTGAACAGTCTCTAACACTTGAAAGGACGTACGTATTCTCCTATTTAATAACCCAAACATGTGTTGTCCCACGATACAACAAATATTTTTGCCGGTTTTCGAGGTAATCATGACCACGGTTTTTGCCGTCTATAACTTCTCCGCTAGTCTTCATTTTTACTTCTTTACTTCCACAACTTTCATAAGTCTTTCTTCTTCTTTTCATCTGCTTAGAAACCTTTAACAACCTTCATTTGTTTTCAGCAAGATTTTTTTTTTTACAAACCTTTTACCACCATGCCTTCATACACTACTTCCCTTGGTTATACCGATTTTTTCTTCGGTGGAGTCCCGAAGAAAAACAAAGACAAGGAGGTTGACGTTGAGTCTGAACCTCCAACTCTTAGCACCATCATACCCCTTCAGCTTAGCATTGCAAATGACCTTAAAGAAAAAACTCCTTCTGCAACTTCCCAAGGCTAGCGATTTTGGCTAGTTCGCAGATTTCCCTCCTCCATTCGCCTTTCCAGTATCCCAACTGTGAAGGAGGATTGCAACTGCCCCAATATTGAAATCCTCACCCTAGATATGGTAGAGCGAGTTACCAACTCCAAGGAGGGGTTTATGTATGTCTAGGGGCTCGACCCAGTAAATTTAGAGTTCTGGCACCGATATCATGTTTGCTTAGCACAAGTAGGCCCATCTATATGGCGCAGGTGGCCTGCCTTTGACAATTGTGCACTGAAAGCGGGGAAACCCTAACTCTTGCACATATAATGAATCTTTACTCTCCCACGATTTTCCGTGGGGGAGTAATAAATTTTAGCAAGCGTGGTCACCACGCTTTCCTCACTAGTATAAATGATGACAACGACCGTGGATGGATAGAGCAGTTCGTTGTTATCCCTACTAGGGACATCATCCCGGCTACAAACTCCAGCCTTTCCCGAGTTGTGGAACCGTTTTCATAAGTTGTCAGTTTTCTACATCCTTTTTACGTGAAAAGGTCATTTCCTGTTTTTGCTGATTTTCATTTTCTTTGCATAAACTACCCGATGGGGACCGCCATGAGTTCAAGGCATGTACCAATGGGTTCAAAATATTCAGGATATTACAACTCTAGAATCCCGATGGTGGAAGGAGATGGCCCTCAAATACGGGTGGAAGGCCAAGCACCATGGTAAGCCAAGTCCTTCTTTTCTTTTATTCTTGTTCGAATGCAAGAAATCTCATGGATAAGTTGCTAACTCCGTTTCTTCTTGATATAGGACTTCCAGGGGGCTCTTTCATCTGCCCCGAAGTTGATGCTTTAGATGACCCTGAGGAGGCCAGGAGGGTGCCGCAAAATGCCCTCGTTCAATGCAGATATCTTGGGTCTGCCCGAGTCCCTGGTGAAGGTGCCTCCCCTCGGAGTCCCCAGTACTAGAAAAAGAAACCGAAAAGGAGACGCTCCCCCTCGGCTGGGACACATGAGAAGAGAGCGAAGAAAACACCATCCGAGCCGGCCATAGTGGTCCTCATTGATGAAGAAGAAGATAGTGATGAAGAGGATTCCTTTTAAAGGAGATCTTCATCAGCTCAACCGGATGCTCAGTCGGGGAGCTTCAAAACCCAACACTAGAGGAAAATCATGAGCTTTGGGGTGAGATGGACCTGGTTGAGAATGCCGATTCTCGATTCCCGGCCACAATTGCTGTCTCTAGTCCAAGGAGTTCGGGCCCTGAACCTCTTCTGCCTTTAACTACTGAGCTAGAAATAACCGCCCCTTCTTCTTCCACCGCTGCTTCTGCTCCTTCAACACCAACAACTTCTTGCTGACTGACACCAACAGTTACTTCTCCACCAGCACTAACTGTATCTCCTCCACCGGCATCAGCTGATCGAGAAAAGGATGCGTCTCCTCCCCGGTCTCCCAACCACGGATTGTGACATGAATATTCAACCCCTTTCCAAGATCCTTGAGGGAGGAGAAATGCCACTCTTTTGGTTTAAAAGAGTATCATATTTTATCCAGGACGGTAGAGCTTGCAAATTATCTGAAGCCCAGAGAAGGATTGGAAGAAAATGGGCTCCTTTCTGGGTGTTCTTGATAAACAACGGCATGCATAGTGCGGCACATGTATCCTACCAGTTTCCTTGTATCTCTTTCTTTTTTGATATGTATATGCTGTAATGGTGACCCTAATTCTAATCCATTCTTTCTAGGCCAAACTCCTTATTTCTGAGGTTCTGCAAAGGTTGATCCTTGATAAACAAGGGCTTGCATCCGAGCGAGATCAACCTTTGGCTGAGAGGAACCAGCTCGCTATGCACCTCCTGGTGCTGGAGGAAAAAGCTACTCATATAGATGAGCTTGAGGCTCGATTACATCAGAGCGAGCAAGATTACATGAAAAGCTTCAAGAAGATAAGGCTAAGTGGGTCGAGCTTCACGATGCTTCCATCACCGATGCCGAGCGCGAGTCTGCCTTTGAGGAGTAAATCAATAACCTAAAGGCTAGCTTATGCTCCAAAATAGATGAGGCCAATGCTGCCGAGGAGAAGAGGGCCTGAATAGAAGAGAGGCTTAAGAGGGCCATGGACCAAAATTGGCTTCCCTCAACTACAAATGTTGAGCTTGACGTCCGCCTCTGCGCCATGAAGTCTAAAATAGAAGAGCTCCAGGCTGAAATCGATAAAATCCGGTCAAAACTTTAAGATCAAGATAACTCCCTCCTCTTGTGGAAGACCTATGGCATATATCATATGAAAAGGATGACCTTGGAAGAGGCCAAAGTGGGCATTTCCAAAATAGATGATTGCATTGCCCAGGCCCGGGAACTGGAGTTATCCGCTCGAGAAAAACCTCCTACTTGGCCCACTGTGACTGACTCCTCAAAAACTAGTTCTGAGTATTCAGGAACCAAAGGGGAGACTGAAGAAGATGAAGGCCACAAACCGGCAGTGGATCTGCCTTCTCTTCCTCCTTCAGTTCTGGCGGCATGAATGATGTATAATAATTTTTTTTTTTATCTTCTGTAATTATGCCACAACTTTTATTGTGTTTGGCACTTTAATGAAAGAACTTGTTGCTTAAGTATTGTGCAGAATATCCCTTTTATGTTTAGTTGAATAAAGTTTTAGTATATTTTTTCATCTGATAGCTTTTGATTCTGGGCATAAACTCTTCCGGAATCTACCCTTTACTATGAGGGTTTCATAAGAGAGGTCCCTTATGTTTACGGTGCACTTGAAGAGGAAGTCTCATGTTCATTCCGGCACAAGCATTTGAAGTTTTTATAAACTTTCAAACGATAATATTAACTCATCATTCGGACAACAAATAAGATAAAATAAAAGGACTTTGATTTATTCCCTCTATTTTTAAAAGTACATAGGCATTCGTTTTCTTAAGTAAATAAAACTGCCAATACATGTGGCTAACTTGTACAACTTATTTCTGGGGGATGATCATGCAGTCCCCGATCCCGATGAAACATTGTTCCAGGTTCTCCCACTCCCGATTTTTGTGGCATTTCTAGTGCCGTATCAAATAATATTCCCCCCTGCCGGTGTTCAAATGCGAAGCATGCGAATTTGAGCACGAAAAGTCTTGTACCCAGATTGCTGCTTCACCGTTGGAAACAACCTGTGAACGGTTAAATAATCCTTTTGTAATAATGGAAGGCAAACTTTCGATGGAGCCAAAGATTATTTAACCATCCGCATAAATGTTTACCATCAATGTGAAAATTTTAGTTCCTTGATATTTACAGGTCTTTGCTTTTCCGATGACGCTCCATTCGTAGTATGCTTATCATTGTTGCCTAGTTAAAAACCTTTCCATAAAAATCCAATTGGGACAAAAACTAGTCGAAGGAAAAAAGAGTGCAACATATACTTTCAGTATTGGCAGGAACCATCAGCAATAAAACCTTTTGAGATGAGTCACATTCAAATTACTGGGCAATTTGACTCCATCTTTATGTTCTAACTCATATGACCCCTTACCGGCGATAGCTGAAATCCGGTAAGGACCTTCCCACGTTGGTCCCGATTTCTTGGCATTGACTTTCCGACTTTTTTGAGTCACCTTCCTCAAAACCAAATCCCCTACTTTGAAATAGCGGAGATTGGCCATGCGATTTTAATATCTTTTCATCCTTTGCTTTTGAGCCACCATCCTCACGTACGCCAAATATCGATGTTGATTGATGAAGTCTAGCTTTAGCAGCAATGGTTCATTGTTTGCCTCTTCGTTTGCTTGAGAAAGCCTTAAATTCGGCTCCCCCACTTCTATTGGTATCAGAGCCTCCACGTCGTACATGAGTGAGAAGGGTGTTTCTCCCATACTCGACTTTACCGTCGTCCGATATGCCCATACCACCACTAATAGCTCATTGGGCCACTTTCCCTTAGCATCTTCTAACTACTTCTTAAGGTTCTGAATAATTACTGTGTTGGTTAATTCCGCCTATCCGTTAGCACTGGGGTGGTGCGGCAAAGACATAATTCTCTTGATTTTTAACCATTCCAAAAACTTTGTGACTTTTGAACATATGAACTGCAGCCCGTTGTCACAAGCGATTTCCTTTGGTATTCCAGATCGGCAGATTATGTGATCCCATATGAATTCGACCACTTCGCATTAAACGATCTTTTGGTAAGGACCTACTTCAACACATTTAGTGAGGTAATCAATTAAAACTAAAAGAAATCGTACCTTTCCGTGGCTCGGTGGAAGAAAACAAACTATATCCATCCCTCATTTCATGAATGGCCACATGGACAACACCGAATTCAAAAGTTCTATTTGTTGGTGCACCAACTGCGCATGATGTTGACATTTGTCACATTTTTAAATGAATGATTTTGCGTCCTGTTCCATTTGGGAACAGTAGTTTGCACCAGAATGATTCCCGCACACTCCTTCATGGACTTCCCTCATCACGTAGTTCACCTCCGAGGCTCCCAGACACTAGGCCAGTGGAAGTAGCGAGTTGCTTTGGTCATAACTGCCCATCTACGGGACTTCCCTCATAACTGCCCATCTACGATGCAGTAGCGAGTTGCTTTGGTCTGCAGTGCCCATGATGTTTTTGGGTCCTCGGGAGTTTTACCATGCCGGCGATACTCGATGAACTCGTTCCTCCATTCCCAGACCAACTTGGTCGAATTTAACTCGCAGTAGCCATCCACGTCTAACACTAAATGAAGAAGTTGGACAACCATACCGAAATAAGATCCTTTCATTTCCGTGGATGATCCCAAAATAGCCAGTATGTTTGCTTCCTCATTCTCTTCCCATGGAATGTACGGATGATTGACCATTCCCTGAATCGTGCAAGCACTGCCTAAACCTTGTTCAAATACTGTTGCATGCGTTCTTCTTTTGTGTCGAAAATCCCATACACTTAGTTTACTACCAGCTGAGAGTCTCATTTCACTTCGATGACCTCGGAGCCTAGTCCCCGGTCTAGTTCCAGTCTTTCAACCAAAACCTCATACTCGGCTTCATTGTTAGTTAACAGAACAATTTTAATGTCCTGCCTTAGGGTTTCCCCTGAGGGCGTGATTAGAACTATACTAAGGCCGGACTCTTTTACATTGGAAGCTTCATCTGTAAAGAAGGTCAAAACTCCTGATGCTATTTCTGAAACCAGCACTGCTTGCTTAGCAGCCAAGGGCATTAACCCGGGAGTGAAATCAACCACAAAGTTAGCCAAAACTTGTGACTTGATCGTAGTCCTAGGTTTGTATTCAATGTCAAATTCACTAATTTTGGCTGCCCATTTAGCCACTACCCGATAGTTCGGGTTTGTGTAGGATACCTCTAAGGGGAAAGGTTGTCACAATGACTATTGAGTGGCACTAAAAATAAGGTCTAAGCTTTCGTGAGGCAACTACGAGAGCCAAGGCAAACTTTAAGAGGTTCGGATAACATGTTTCTGCTCCCGATAATATTTTACTAACGTAGTAAACAGGAAACTGCATACCTTTTTCCTCTCGGACCAAAACGGCACTTATCGCTACTTCCGAGACCGCTACATATATTAACAATTGCTCGCCTTCGCCCAGTCTTGACAGTAACTGGGGGTTTGATAGGTACCTTTTTCGGTATTTCAATGCCTGTTGGCATTCCAGAGTCCATTCGAAACCGTTCTTCTTTTTTAGAAGTGAAATAAGTGATGGCACTTCTCTCAGGATCTTGAGATGTATCTGCTTAGAGCCGCCAACCTTCCGTTTAACCTCTGTATTTCTTCACACTTGTCAATTGGTTCGGAATGTCCTCGATAGCTGTGATTTTGTGAGGATTTACCTTGATCCCTTTTTGCGAGACCAGGAACCCCAAGAACTTACCGGAACCGACCCCAAACGCGTATTTCTCCGTGTTAAGTTTTATGTTATGCTTCCTCAGAATGTCGAAAGTCTCTTGGAGGTATTTTAAATGCTCTCCTATATTTAATGACTTGACTAGCATGTTAGCAATATATACCTTTATTGTTTGCCTATATGATCCTCAAACATTTTATTAACTAGCCTCTGATAAGTGGCTCTGGTGTTCTTAAGCCCAAAAGGCATCATATTATAGCAATATGTGCCAAAGTTTGTTATGAAAGAACTTTTTTCCTCATCCTCCGGATTCATCGTGATTTGATTGTACCCGGAGTAAGCATCAAGGAAACTCATTAGCTTGTGTCTGGCTGTCGCATCAATCATTTGATCAATGTTTGGCAGCGGGAACGACTCTTTAGGGCACACCTTATTTAAGTCTTTATAGTCTACGCACATCCTAAATTTGTTATATTCTACGCACATCCTAAATTTATTATAGTCTTCGCATATCCTAATTTGATCTCGGTATTTAACCTCGTTCCCAGATGAAACTTCCTTTCCCAAAACTCTTCGAACAAGGCCACTTGCTCAAGTTCTTCTGCGGCTGACTTGGTCGCATCCGTCTCTTCTGGTACCTGAAAGTATCTCGAAATTTGATAGGATTCTGATGACTCCTCGCTTTTATTGTCTTCGTTCGAAAAGGGAGAAGGCATCGATTCCTATAATTGCTATTTGTTAGACTCTTTCCCCTTGCTGCTGGAAATAGTCACTGTGTTCATTTTCCTTGCCACCGGCTGGTCTCATCTTATTTTCTTGATTCCCTCCGTCATTATAAATTTCAACAATTGGTGATATGTTGAGGGTACAACTTTCATCTCGTGTATCCATGGCCTTCCGAGGATTATATTTTAACCCATATCGCCATCAGCCACTTTGAATAGAGTAGTCTTCATTACTCCTTCGATGTGTGTGGGCAGCAAAATCTCTCCTCCAGTTGTCACTCTTGTCAAGTTGAAGCCCGCTAAGAGCTTTGTCGCCAAAACGATGTTCCCGATTAACTTTGCCTGCTCCAGAACTCCCTATTGTATTATGTTGGCTGAACTTCCTGCGTCAACCAAAATACATTTAATTTTGAGACCTAAAACATTGATAGAGATTACCAAAGTATCGTTGTGTGGTAGAAGAAGTCTGTCGGCGTCCTCTTTCGTGAAGGTGATATCATATTCTGTGACTTCCCGGAGTCTCTTGTTGTGATTCACTAATATCTTCATTTTCTTTGCCACTGAAAAGGTTACAGCATTGGCTTCGTTTCCTCTGAAGAACATGTTGATAGTCATCCGAGGAGACCCTTCTATTATCTTCGAAGGTTCCGCAATGTCCCAACTTTGGCCATAATTGTTTTTGGCTCGATTACTTAAGAACTCTCTAAGATCGCTATTATTTAATAATGGTGCAACCTCTTCGTGAAGATATCGGCAGTCCTCAGTTCTGTGGCCGTGAGTTCTATGGTATTTATGCCATAAACTAGGATCCCTCTGGCTAAGATCTAATCTGATTGGCTTCAGGAACCGTGCTTCTTTGATATTTCACATTACCGATACCAACTCTACTAGGCTGATGTTGAAGTTGTAGTGTGAAAACCTGAGGTATACGGAGTCTAGGCCCTTTGGCGCCTCTTTCTCTTGCAATGACCTGCTATTCTAGCCACGATCGGGTCTTCTGTCGGGAGCGACCCTATCCAATGTCTAAAACCTTTTGTTGTTATGCCCATTGGTCCTATCATACAGTAGAAAACAATCTCTAGAGGACCGCAGATCCGCATCAAAGTCACTCTTAAATTTGTCTTGGTTTTTGCCTTGACCCCGTCCCTTAGTAAACACTAAAGACCCAAGCTGACCGTCTTCTATCCTTATTTTTGACTCATAACAGTTATGGACATCTACCCTTGTGATTGCCTGAAACTCAAGCAGGCTCTCCTTTAATTTTCGGGTGGCATCAAAACTCAGTGGATTTAGCCCCGCCTCCGCTTCCCACTCATCTGGAATCGCCGTTAGTATCATCCTTTCTTTCTTGAACCGAATCACAAATTCTCGCAGCAACTCGGATTTGCCCTGCTCAATTCTGAATATGTCTGCCTTTTTGGCCTGGACCTTCCTTACTCTGGCATGAGCCTTGATGAACAAGTCTGCAAGCATTTTAAAAGAATAAATCGAATGTTCGAGTAAAAGAGAGTACCATGTCAAAGCCCCCTTTCGTGAGGGTTTCACCGAATTTCTTCAACAGAACTGACTCGATCTCATACTGAGCCAAATCGTTTCCCTTCACCGCAGTGGTCTAGGTTATGATGTACTCCTGTGGATCCGAAGTCCCATCGTACTTAAGTATGTCCGGCATCTTGAATCTCTTCGAAATTAGTTATGGTGTTGCACTCGGCTTAAACGACAATTGTATGTATTTTTTGAATCTAGACCCTTTAGTACTGGTGGCGCCCCTGGAACTTGGTCCATCTAAGCGTGAAATGCCTTCGAATTCTTATCCATCCGTTCATTCATCTCTCTCATGAATCTCATGAGCTCGGTTTTGAAAGGGTCACCCTAGTTATTATTCCCAGATCCGCTACCGGTTCCTCCAGCTTCGTCGAAGCTGATTTCGCCCCTTGGGGTATTGTTATCGGTTTTCTGAGCCGTTTGATTTGCGGTAACGCTGGGAGGAATCAGGCCCCTTCCATTAACGTTGTTGGAAGCACCTGCCAATGCTTATTTCAATTCCCTCATCACTCGATCATGTCTTGAGAGGTGATCCATATTGTTCTCTACTGTTCCTTTAGGAGTTTGACTGTTTCTATGACTTGTTCCTCCTCTGCATCATCAGGAGTTAGTTCCCGCACATGTCGAGAATATTGTCCTTTATGAACCGCGGTCGTCTCATCCCCTTCATTGCAGGTCTCGCTGATTGAGTCATTGCGCTGTGACAATTCTTTTCGTTCAATGCGTGCTTCAATGTTGTGTGTGTTGTTGACGTCATTGGCTGACATATCTAGTTTTTACAAAGGAAAGAACTTAAACTCGTTAGTAATAAATGAACGGAACAAAGGGATTACACGGTTGTTTATGCCTCACGGTGGGTGCCAAACTGTTTACCTGTAAAACGATACAATTGAATTTGTAACTAGGTTTATACACAAGAGAATCGATTTGAACCAAAAACAATAAAGAAATAAGACTAAAATTAAGATTTAACATTTGAAATTAAAGAAGATAACAAGCCTGGTTCCGAAATCAGCCTTTCCAAGAGAAAAAGTAAAAGTAAAGATAAAGCTGTTAAAGTGAGAGCTCAATAGTAGAGTATGAGAGCAAAATAATAAAGTATAGCCTTTGCATATATAATGTTTCGTGTCCTTATAATAGTGTTAACCCCATTATTTATAGTTCTACCTAGGTAAATAAATTCTTAGGATCAAGATTCTCTATAAATGAGAATAAAAGTGTCATTGATGAATATGTAATATTCTCTGTAACGGCTGCTCATTTAACGCTAGCAAATATTTCCTTATTAAATGTTGTCCGGTGTCAAATCTTTGAACTTCTACCACCGACTACATTCCCTTCGAATCCATCCGGTACCAGTCACACACGTCACATTTGGTAATAATTGTTTCCTGACTCATCTTTTGTCCATCTTCTACTCCATGTATCATCTTACCATTCGGTCACCTGTTATCAACCAATTTTACCCCATACAAAACTCACCCTCTAAATTCGCCTCAAAGTGTTTCTCTGACAAACTACATCGGTACCTACCCCCCATCAACCCCTTTTGTTTCTAATTTGCATATCAGTCCTTGCCTTTAAAAAATGTTGGATATGATTTCTTGAATCAAAATAGAAAAACAAAAAAAAGTTAAACAAAAAGGAATAGTATATAATCTATTCCGATCACAAGGAACAATAATGTGAGGGTTTCTCTAAAATGGATTAGGAATTAAGATTCTACTTGAACCAATATCATTTTGCTACCCGTACAACCGACCCATGTACTCAAGAAGTAACAATACTAACCTTGGGCTAAAAGCAGTGGCGAGCTCATAAACAATAATTAGATGCCAATATTAATAACTAGTAACAGTTTAGAATATAAAGAAAAAGAAAGTAGAAACAAGTAGCTCGATGATGTTCTGTTCACCTTGTTCACAGTTACGGGAAAGTAGGCATGATTTCAAGTACAATAGTTAAATCCAACACAGATAAAGTATCTCAGTTACCAACTAGTGTGAGAAAAGTACGTCTTTATGCCTACATGTCAAGTATACATGTCGGATTAACGATATCACAAGGGACCTATCAAAATATTCACACTTAGCACTGTACGGGTGCCTGGCATATCTGCCCATCATCAAGAACGTATATAAAACAGTGTTCCTGCGCCCACTGCTGGCATGTTAGACTCCGGAGGGGCGGGTCTTGCCCAAGCGCTAATCATAATAATTTATCTCAATAGTGAGGCCTAGTGCACGCGTCGCCCCAAACAATATCACTTAGCCTAATATGGGTTTGGCGTACTAGTCGCCTCAAAATCAATACCAAATCAGCTCTATGGCCCAAACTCACTCACTCACAATTCGAGTCTCGGATAACACATCTCACAGTACTCAGTTTAATAGTGTTATACATAAGAAGCTTCAACAACATGCGAGGAATCAAATAAGAAGTATTGATACAGATATATCGTACACGGATATGGCATCATGACTGAGAACATGTGTACAAATAAGATATATAGCTCATAACAACAAGAATATCCCTATCAAGTCTCAAACAAATATTATTTAGCCTAGACATGATGTCTAACATGAATCACAGTTCAAGTAATCAAACAAGTAGGGGAAGCACGAGTATAGAAAGGTATGCTAGCAAAACAAACTCGGTAATATCCTAAAGGGACCCCCCCAAACCATGAACACATCGGTGCACATACACACGGCTTTCACCTAGCGCGTACGTCACCCCAATATCTTTCACATAATGTAGTTCTCTGGGTTAAATACCCTCAATCCAAGTTTAGATGTATTACTTACCTCAAGCAAGCCAAATCAACCCTCAAAAATAGCTTTTTTCCTAAAATTTGCCTCCGCACGGCTAAAATCTAACCAAAATGACTTAATAACATCAAACAATGCAAGAGAAACCAATTGTGATTAATAAAGATATAATCTTTACACAATTCTCAAAAGGTCAATAAAAGTCAACCCCAGGCTCGCCCGGACAAAACCCGAGTTCAAGGGTAGATCTTGACCATCCATAATCCCACAAGTCTATATATGTATTTTGTTTTCAAATTCGAGTCCAATTTGACTCTCAAAACCCAAATTTTCGTTTTTCAAAAATATAGTTGAAAACTGATTAGAATCACTTACTCAATGATTGTAGGTAAAATCTCCTATCCAAATCGCCTCCTACCGAGTCAAGGGTTCTAAAATGAGAGAAATGAAATAAAATCCCGACTTTTCAGCCCTTTGTTCACTTGCAGGTGTAGCAACTGAGACATTGGACTCGCAATTGCGAACCCTAGCAATTGAAAACAAAGCCTCGCAATTGAGGCTACTGGAAGCCTAAGGGGGAAGTTGCAAATGCGACATTGGCTTCGCAATTGCGAAGCCTGTCCCCATCGCAAATGCGACATAATCATGGCAAATGTGAGCCTACCCTGCCTAGGTAATACTTCGCAATTGTGATCCAGGCATCGCAAATGCGACACCTGAGACCCCATGCTATGATCTCAATTGCAATACTGGTGTTTGCAATTGCGACACCTGATGCATCAACACACCAGCGACCTGTAATTGGGTCCAAACCTTTCTGAAACACGTCCGAAACTCACCCGATGTCACGACCCCAGTTCCCCACCTTAGGATTTCGTGATGGCACCTAGTCTCTAAGATTAGGTAAGCCTAACATTTAATAATAACTTAACAGAAATACTAATGCGAGACTGATAAACTCATATAATATTCCAAAATAGGATCTTAACAACACTCTTTCCAAAATCGGTGGAACTGAGTCATAAGCTCTACAGAATGATCTAGAATGTCTACTACAACAATGTTTGAATAAGAAATACAACAGGATGAAAAATTAATGGAAGGTGACTCCGAGGCCTGCGGACGCCGAGCGGGTATACCTTGAAGTCTCCAGAAAATAGCTACAATCAATTACTAACATCAAGTACGGGCAGACGTACCTGGGTCTGCACAAAAAGATATGCAAAAATGTAGTATGAGTACACCACAATAGTACCCAGTAAGTATCAAGCCTAACCTCGGTAGAATAATAACGAGGCCAGGTCAAGACACCTACTAGGACATAATAAACAGAACAAAATTATATTAACAAGAAGTAATGGAAAGCGGGGAAATGAATGATAACAAAGCAGGTTAATAACATAGACTAATGACAGAATTGTAAGCATAGAGATAACAAGAAGGAAGCAAATAAAGAGAACCACAATAGTCAAATACGAATAAAACCGATAAGACAAGGAAGAATAAAAGCAACAAGAACTGTTCCACTAATAACTCTGTTCAACATGAGATGCACAACAAGAATCACAACCGAGGTACCGCCTCGTATACAACAAGAATCACAACCGAGGTACCGCCTCGTATACAACAAGAATCACAACCGAGGTACCACCTCGTATACAACAAGAATCACAACCGAGGTACCTCCTCGTATTCACATTTCTCAATTTCAATCACAATCTTTCTTTATATCGCCGCGTGAGCCTTACATTTAGATAGTTTTGAAAATATTTTTCTCAAAATAGCTACAAGCACTTTAGCCCACCTTATGACGCAGCGTGGCTTCAAGTAATTCCCTTACTAAAAACACGCACATAAATCCCACCTTATGCCGCTGCATGCACATTAACCCCTATCCTTATACAGTCGCATGCGCATCAATATCACAACATAATAACAACTCACACCATAAGTGTCCATATGCCACAACTTTGCCAAAAATCAATAATATCAATGTTTCCACAACAATAGCCCATGGATCAACCACAATGTGTACAAGAATATCAACAATAACAATGAATGTAAATTGCTCAACAAGGAAGATATCTCAACAATTAATAATTTTGCCTCAATGTGATAACGACTTTCACAACTTCAACACCAATAACTCAACAAGAAGACATTTTACGAAATAACAACTTCAATTACAAGTAATTCAACAATTAAAGATATAACAAGGCAACAAGAAAGGAAATAACTTCAACTAGGCATATAAGAGCAAAACAACCAAGTAAGAGGTAGACAAGTGATAACAAAGTCAAATAAGGCATGTAGAGATAGACTAACACATGTAAGAGTAGATTAACAATGAGAATTGGAACCTAATATTACAATTGAATTAAAGGCATGGAAAGAGTCTAAATAACCTAAACCGTTCAAATACCACAGATGACCTGTGTACCCACTCGTCACCTTGCGTACATGGCTTTCACGTAACACAAATAGCATAATCAATCCCAAATCCTAAGAGGTAGTTCCCTCACACAAAGTTAGGCAAGATACTTACCTCAACTAGGCCAACTCAACCCTCGGAAATAGCTTTTACCCAAACATTCGCCTCCACACGGCTCAAATCTAACCAAAATTGACTTAATATCATCAAACAATGCAAGGAAAAATAATTACGATAGATAAAGCTATGATATTTATACTTTTCTCAAAAATACAACAAAAGTTAATCCGGGCTCCGCCCAGTCAAAACCGGGCTTCAAGAATAGATTACCACTATCCATAACCCCACGAGTCCATATATGTGATTAGTTTAAAAATGCGAGTCCAAATCGACTCTCAAACCTCAAATTCTTATTTTTCAAAAACTTGACAAAATTTCCCAATTTTTCCTCTTTGATTCACACAAATTTGATGTTAAATCTAACATATATTCATGAAATATAATTGCAAATTTATTAGAATCACTTACCCAAAATTTGTAGATGAAACTCCCCTCTCCAAATCGCCTTCTACCGAGTCTAGGGTTCTAAAATAAGAGAATATGTTGAAAAATCCCGACTCCCAGCCCTTTTGTCCGCTGCAGATGTCGCATTTGCGACACAGGGTTCGTATTTGAGAACATGTGAACCCTCGCAATTTGCGGACCAGGGATTGCATTTGCGAACCCTGACAGCCTCAATAAACATCGCAATTGTGACAAAGGCTTCGCAATTGCGAAGCTGCACATCTTTGCAAAAGCGAACAAATCTTCGCAAATGCAACCCAAGCCTCAGGCTTGCTGACTTTGCAATTTCGAAGGGGTAACTCGCAATTGCGACATCAGAGCACCTCCTGTCACCTTCGCAATTGCGAGGTTAGTGCTCACAATTGTGATAATAGAGCACCAACACACTAGCAATTCTATTTCCGGTTCAAACCATTCTGAAACATGTCCGAAACTCATCTGAGCCCTCTGGGCTCTAAACCAAACATCCACGCACATCTAAAAATATAATGCGAACTTGCTCACGCGATCACAACACTAAAATAACATGTAGAACTACGATTCGGAAATCAAACGCATGAATTTTAAAGTAAAGTTCAAGTACTACTAGAATTCCAACTATGCGTCTGAATCCTACCAATTCAACTCCAATTGATATCAAATTTTGCAGACAAGTTCTAAATAACATAATGGACCTATTCCAAGTTCCAAAATCACATTCCAAACCCAATAGTCAAAAGTAAACCTACGATCAAGTTTCTAAACTTCAAATTGCCAAAATTTGGCGAAACAACACAAATCAACCTACGGACTTCCGAATTCGATTCCGGGCGTAGTCCAAAATCACGATACGAGGTCAACTATTGGTCAGCATAAATAGCTTAGGCTTCTAAGCCTAGAATCAAAGGGTCCAAGTTCTGGGTTCGTTTTTACAAAAGTCAACCATTGGTTAACATAATAACTTATGCTTCTAAGCCAAGAATCAAAGGGTCCAAATCAACCCGAAATCTTTCCGGAACGAAACCAATCAACCATGTAAGTCATAAAACTATAAATACACATGTGTAACCCTCAAAAGGAGAAACGGGGCGCAGTTACACAAAATGATAGTTTAGGTCGTTACACCGAGCCCTCGGGTCTCCAAACCAAATATCAACACAAGTCTAAAAATATTACACGAACTCTCTCGCATGATCAAAACAAAAAAATAACATCTAGAACTACGAATCAGACGTCAAAACGCATGAATTTCAAAAAGAAAACTCAAGAACCTCTAGAATTGTAACCAGAAGTCCGAATCTTATCAAACCAACTCCAAATAACACCAACTTGGCAGACAAGTTTCAAATGAAAAAACGGACCTATTCCAAGTCCCAAAACTAAATTCTGAACCCGAGAGCCAAAAATTCAACCGACTATCAAACTTAAGAAAACTTCCAAACCTCAAATTCCAACTTTGACAAAACAAGTCAAATCAACTTAGGGACATCCGAATTACATTCCGGGCATACACCCAAGTCCAAGATCACGATACGAACCTATCGGAGCCATCAAGATACCATTCCGGAATCGTTTTTATAAAAGTCAAACTTCAATCAATATTTTCAACTTCGGCTTCTAAACTAAGAACCAAAGGGTCCAAATCAACCCAAAACCTTCCTGAATGAAACTAACCAACCCCACAAGTCATAAAATCATAAATATACATGTGTGAAGCATCAAAAGGGAAAACGAGGCTCAAATACATAAAATAATCGGTCGGGTCATTACAGATTTGTTAAGAAGGGAAGATCATACAAAAAGTAGAAAGGGGAATCAAGCACCGGTGAAAGAATTAGCATACCCTTTGTTGCCTTATAGCTTGTTTGGCCAAACTTCTCCAATCTTAGAAGCACTGTTTTTTTAAAAGTGCCTTTTTCAAAGTTAGAGTGTTTGGCCAAGTTTTTGGAAGAAAAAAGAGTGCTTTTGAGGAGAAGCAGAAGCAATTTTTGGAGAAGCAGAAAAAAGTAGCTTCTCTCCAAAAGTACTTTTTTGAAAAGTACTTTTGAACGAAATACACTTAGAAACAGTTTTTAAAAGCTTGGCAAAACACTAATTGTTGCTCATAAGTGCTTTTCAAATTAATTAGTCAAACACAAACTACTTCTCACCATAAGTACTTTTGAGAAAAAGCACTTCTTAAAATAAGCTATTTTTTACAGCTTGGCCAAACATGCTATTATTCTCACCATATTTCAGAATTTTTATTTTAATTATCAAGTAAAAGGATTAGGCAACTATGAATTTATTCTCTAATAAGTAAAAAGCTTGTTCAATTATTAATCCCTATCTCTTTAATTAGATTGATCTCAACCCATCTCCTCTCTCAATCTGTTATCCCTCCCTAATCATCTCCTCCCCTTCTTACGTCTTCAGATCCAGAAATCCATTGAAGAAGAATAATGAAAATGTGAAATATTTCAGAAATAAACCCCAAAAGTTTGAGAAAATAAACCCAGAAAGCCATTGACGTAAAATAATGAAATAGAAATGTTTTTAAAAATAAAATTGATGAAAGGGAAAAGATATCATGAAAGAGAGGAAGAGAGAAAAGAATGTGTAATCGAGATGGAAGAGAGAGGAGGGAAGAGAATCAGATTTTTCTAGCTTTAATTTCGAAAAGACAAAAAGCCCCCTCTCACTATGGAGTTCTTATAAGTTATTAAGGGGTACTAAGGGAAATATGAAATGGGGTCAATGCTAACATACTATCTTCATGTAGTATATTAGCAAGACCCATACACACACACACACACATACACACACACACATATATATATATATATATATATATATATATATATATATATATATATATATATGTATTCAAACGACGTTATATACGCGTATATATGTATTTGTATGTTCCTGAAATACTATATGTTAGACGTTGTATACGGTCAAAACCGGACTTGCCCTTCGTATGACTAATCGAGACTAGAACACGATAGGCCAAGGTTCAACCTCGTGTTATATCTAACCATGGTGCGATGTTAGGTTGCCGAGCTCGTGACCCAGAGACCGATCAAGATCGAGATCAGCCAAGATAGAGACCGATCAAGATCGAGATCTTCCAAGATCGAGATCGAGCAAGATCGAGACCGAGCGAGATAGAGATCAAGAGAGACCGAGGGAAGCTTACCGAGCCAAATAACAGAAAGCCGAAATATCCGCAATCAGGCAAGAATCATGACGGAAATCCTAGCACGTATCAAGAAGAGGCCGATTAATTAGCCTATCATGAGATTCCTTACTATATTTAGAATTGTATCAAGAGTAGGACTCCCCTACTATATAAAAGGGGCCTGATCATTTGTAAGACACATCACATTTACGCAATACAAAGCAATATACTGCCTTCTTCTAACTTTCAATATCTTGTTACTATGTTATTAAATCAGTTGAATCTTCACTTGGTTTGAGGGTGATAGAACTCGAGGGCCAAGGCTATTTAATTTATTTGGTTCACATTCATTTCTTTCACAGTCAATTTCAATATTAATATATAAATTTTCTCAATTTGTGCCAAGTTATATCACGTATCCTTAAAACTGCGTATAAATTCATTTGTTATCCGTTTTTTGGGTAAACAGTTTGGCGCCCACCGTGGGGCTAAGGATAATAGTGATTGCCTGGTACTAAAATTCGTAACACACACTATTTTACACTTGTTCTTGTGAGTATCTTTGGTTCCAGGCTAAAATACAAAAATGTCAAACTCTCAATCAGCACCTCTACATGTTGACAAAGAGTCCGGTCACCAAGGTGAAAATAACAACATAGCACCCGGTAATGAGATACCGCCTTCTGATCACGCTGGAATTCTGAGAACAGATCCGATCGACTCTAATTCGCAAGTGGCTATCAATGCAAATTTGCTTACCGACCCCGAAAATAGCGTTCGTGGTGGAGCCCGATCGGTGATGCGGAACACACAAAACGTTAAAGGAGACGGGATCAACCTATGAATGATCTTTGATATGTTGCAGGCTCAACAAGCCGTGATAGCATAGCTCCAAAACCAGAACCATGCACCAAGCAGGATCGAGCCCGAGCCATACTAGGAAGTTGTTCACAGGGTCAAATCGGTGCCAAGGAAATCGAACGAAAATGAATAGGGGACCGATCCCCCAATCATGAAAATGCCCGAAGAACTAACGAAGCGAGTTAAGTCTGGGGAAAAAAAGATCAAAGAAAACAACAAGAAGGTGGAAACTTATAACTCCAGGGTTGATCAAATCCCGGGGGCACCACCAATATTAAAGGGTTTTGATTCCAAAAGGTTCATACAAAAGCCCTCCCCCCCGAGCGCGGCTCCCAAACCGATCCACAAGAAGTTCAGCATGCCCTAGATTCCTAAGTATAATGGAATCACCAATCCCAACGAGCATGTCACCTCTTACACATGTGCAATTAAAGGGAATGATTTGGAGGAGGACGAGATCGAATCCGTATTACTAAAGAAATTCGGGGAGACCCTGTCAAAGGGAGCGATGATATGGTACCATAATTTACCCCTTAGCTCTATTGATTCTTTTGCCATACTTGCAGATTCTTTTTTAAAAGTACACGCCGCAGCCATAAAGGTCGATACTAGGAAGTCGGACCTTTTCAAGGTAAAGCAGAAAGATAACGAGCTGCTCAGAGAGTTTATGTCTCGGTTCCAAATGGAACAAATAGATCTACCACTGGTCGCTGATGATTGGGCCATTCAAGCTTTCACACAAGGACTAAATGTACGGAGATCAGTGGCTTCACAGCAGTTGAAGCAGAACTTGATTGAGTACCCGGTTGTTACCTTGGCTGATGTACATAATCGGTATCAATCGAAGATTAGAGTCGAAGACGACCAGCTGGGGGCTCCTTCTTGGTCCGTTTATCCTATCAGGCCCATTGACATGATCAAAATGGACATTGATCTAGAACAAGATTGAACAGTGGTCGATACCATCCATATAATGGAGACCGTAGGGGCAACGAACGTGGGCGCAATCTTGAAAGGAGAAATGATTGAGGCTAGAGCTCTTGAGAGCTCATGAGCAAGAATGGTTTCGACAGGCATACCGGACCTAAAGAAGCACCACGATTGTCAGAATATAACTTCAACGTCAATGCATCCGCCATCATATCGGCTATCGGACGCATCAAAGATATTAAATGGACTCGACCTCTGCAGAACGATCCAGCCCAGAGAAATCCCAACCAAATGTGCAAGTATCACGGCATCCATGGCCACAGAACAGAAGATTGCAGACAGTTGAGAGAAGAAGTAGCCCGGTAATTCAACGACGGGCACCTTCAGGAGTTTCTATGTGATCGAGCCAAGAATCATTTCAGAAACAGAGAGTCCAACAAACAAAACGAGCAAGAAGAATCGCAACACATTATTCACATAATTGTCGGAGGGGTCGATGTTCCCCAAGGGCCAGTGTTAAAACAAACCAATGTGTCGATCAGAAGGGAGAAGCGAGCTCGGGATTAAATACCAGAAGGAACCTTGTCCTTCAACGACGAGGACGCAGAAGGGATCATGCAGCCCCATAACGATGCATTGGTAATATCTGTACTCATGAATAAGACTCAAGTTAAACGTGTGTTAATTGATCCAGATAGTTCGGCCAACATCATTCGGTCGCGGGTCGTAGCACAACTCGGCCTACTGGATCAAGTTCTTCCCGCAGCCCGAGTGCTAAACGGATTCCATGTGGCATGTGAAACTACCAAGGGCGAGATAACTTTGCTACTAAATGTGGCCGGGACCATCCAGGAGACGAAGTTCCATGTGATCGAGGGCGACATGAGGTACAATGTCCTGTTCGGGAGACCATGGATCCACAACATGAGGACAGTACCCTCGACCCTTCACCCGGTTCTAAAATTCCCGACACCAGAGGGAATCAAAAAAGTCTATGCGGAGCAACCCGCCATAAAGGAAATGTTTATCGTTGACGAAGTGATTCCGGTATCGGCACTCTCATCGACAAAAGGGTCAAATTCGAAGGGAAAATAGGAGGCCAAATAGCAACCACAGACGCCGGCCTCGACCCAACTATAGAAGCAGGGGACTGACGAATTACTTAAATGTCCTTCTAAATAATTTAAATGTGTTATTTATAAAATAAAAACTGTCACTTACAAACATACCAAGCCAACGGTTCATGCAACACTAACAGTCACAACTATTAGTGAAAAAACCTACAAAAAGATTTATTTGGGACTATATCTATTTTGACTATTCATTCGATAATGCAGTGACTTTTATCTCAAGACCAATTTGAGGAAAAGGTATAATGAAGTGATTCTAATGGCAAAACGCACATTCAAATGTGTCTGGTCTAACATAGAGACTAAAGATGGGTACTATTTTGTGTGGGAGTCATGACAACAAGTTTTCAAGTATGATGAAAGAAAGTCTATTAATTGATAAAATTTCGATTCATAGTACTTTAGATAGTTGTTCTGGCCTTTGTAATGGTCGCGGACTCTAGGAGATGAACCAGTCACTTAGCTTTTCTACAAAAGTTTGGGACCTGCACAAGCTCATATAGACGGCTAAGTATTTTTCCTTTTTTCACTGTCTTGTAATTTATTCTTGAAAAATATATACATCTTTGTCAAGTTTCTCTTTCCAGGCAAAAAAAAAAAAAAGAGTGAATATTAAAAATTACATGCTGGGCAGCCTTTGATTGGGAACAACGGAGAATGAAGGTTCTTATTAGTCATGTAACGTTATATGAAAATAAAACATAAATAGGAGTAGTATTTAATTTGAAGATTATTCTGTTGTCTTGAGATTTCTTCAAAAAATAATTAGGGTATTCTTAATGCTTTATTTAATTTTTTGTCATTATTGAAGGAATCATGTGGTGCCAAAAATGGAATGTTGATTAGAACAGTGCTAATCAATCGAATGATTCAACAAATAACAAATCTCCCAAATTGGTAATGTATATTTATTTGCATATAATTTTTTTTTACTTGTGATAATACTATTGCATTAGAAGTCATGTCTTGCAAAGCTCATGCAACTTATAAAATTAGTTGTTTTTTTTTTCAATCTAAAGTTAGTCCACGTTTTATAATAGTTTTTTTTTTGTAGTTTAATTGCTATAGGGGGAATGATCTTATTATTTGCTTAATAACTGTATATTTTTTAATTATAAAAAATGATATTGATATACATGTCAATATTATTCTTTGCTACTTTTCTCCTAGAATGGATGACGCCTTTTAACATAAAGTTAAAAAAAGAGTTAGTAATTTTTTTTATCAATGTTGTTTTATTTACAAAAGCTTCATTACATAGATGTACAAAATAAATTAAAATAAGTAAAAAAATATCACATGTATCAAATTAAGTTTTCGTTGTTTATCTTTGTAGATTGTTATCTAATCATACTTACCTCGACAAATAAGCCACCATACAAGGACTTACATCAGTCATTCACAAAAACTTATATTGTATTCTTCCATGTAAAATTACTTACTCAAAATTTTATTTACAAATATTAATATTATTTTACATCACTTGACATACACGTGCAACGCACGTGCCGAGAAATTAGTATATATAAAAGTTTGAACACTCTTAACGATTTTCCAACTTCATTACAATACTTCTATTTAGCTGTCACGTGATAGCGACATAGCGCATACTACATGACAACATCATTAGTAATATGTGGATTATGATTAATTTGTTACTTGTTTATCCGTAAAATGGTACAGTTGAATTTATATGTGGTTTATAGATAAATGAATTAATTTGATCCCAAGATGATAAATATATTAGATAAAATGTAATACTTAGCCTTGAAATGGAGATAAACAACAGAAATCGTAATTCCGGGAGCAGGGCTTCCGGGGACAATAATAGTGATATAAATGAACAAGAATAGAGAATTATATTAAGCTTTGAACAAAGTATAGCATATGTTTGTCAGAAAATTCGTCCCCTTTACAATGAGAATAGAGCTCACTATTTGTAGCTGCATCTAGGGAACAAGGTCCTAGGATCAAGCCCATCTTTAATGAAAATTATGAGGACCATTGAAGAATGTGTAACAGTAGGCAGTGAATGTCATATTCTCTGTAACGGGCCACATACTTAATGAGCATCATTCTCTCCAATAACAGACGAGATCGTTGCCTTCGGATCCAAGTGCCTTCTGTCTTCGGCTCCACGTGTCACTTTCTCATGTAATCATTTAATATAACAATATTTTACCCCATATAGATAGTCTCCCTGCTTTCCGGTAGCATAAACTTCTGTTACCGGAAATTTGATAGAAATACCTTAGACGCACGTCTCTCCGCATTTAATACCCCGAACACGCGTCATCCCACGATTTAGCATTACTTTTGCATGTTATCGAGGTAATTATGGCCATGATTTTAGCCGTCTAGTCCTTTACTTATACGCATCAAACTTCTTTATTTGCACTTCATAATTCTCTAAACTTTCTCAAACTCTCTTTACTCAACTCGTACTTTGTCCTCAACCTTTCTTTAACATTCTGCTTGAGAGAAAACCTTTCTTCCTTTCTGATTAAAAAATGGCCTCGTTTTAGAGAAACCCAAGTTCCTCAATGAAAGAAGGTAAAGGTGATGATGCTGCTCCTCCTACGGTGAGCTCTATCATCCCAAAGAGTCTTTTCACAACTAAGGTCTTCGAAGAGAAGTATCCTTCCGCTCACCCTCGTACGTGGGCCATTAACGTATACCATTCTTCCATCCGACCTTCCAATATTCCTGTTGTGAAGGAAGACTGCTATTGCCAATATTTAGTCATTATCGCTCCTGACCTGACGGAGCGAATAACCTTACCGAAAAAGGGTTTTACATATTTTTATATGTATCCCTTCACTTTGGGGTCGTTCTCTTTGAGTGGAGAGCTTGACTCTGTCATCGTGGAGTTATGCATCTACTACCAGGTATGCCTGGACCAAGTGAGTCCTTCTGTGTGGAGTACAGTTGCTTTTCTTCGGCACCTGTGCCAGGAGACGGGAGAGGAGCTAACCCTAGCTCGATTAATGAACCTTTATTCCCCCAATATTTTCTACAGGGGAATGATAAATTTCAGCAATCGTGGCCACCATGCTCTGCTATCCAGCATGGATGATGACAACGACCGTGGGTGGATGGAACGGTTCGTCGCCACCAGTGACATATTTTCGGCCACGGCTTCATCCTTTCCGAAATTATGGAATCGCACTCGTAAGTTCATCATTTGTCTTTTCTTCCATTAAAGATCATCCCATATCGTTATTGTCGCTTCTTCTTTTGCTTATTTCAGTGACTCGGTGGGTACCACCTAGGGTTGAAGGCTTTGATCAGTGGGTCCTAGAAATACTTGGACGTTACTACGCCCGAGACCCGCACTTGGAAAGAACTGGCCCTTAAGTATGGGTAGAAGGCCAAAAATCATGGTAAGTCGAAGTCATCTTGTTTTTACCTTTCGTATAAGGAAGTTGTTTAACATTTCTCAGTTGTCGTTCTCAAGGAGGATATTTTGGCTAATCCTACTGACACGGCAAGGCTTCTACAAGAGGCTTTTACGCAAACAGGTGTCTCTGGGCCTGCTTCTGGTGTAAGTGTTTCTTTTGGGAGTCTCCGATCGGAGAACAAGCAACCAAAAAGAAGACGTTCCTCCGCGTCCGGGGGGAAAAAATAAAAAGGCAAAGAGTGCCACACCCGAGTCATCTCCAAAAGTTGTGGTGATGAGCCCCGGGCCCGAGCCGGCCATATACACTGTGATGATCGACGATGATGGAGAAGCCAGTGAAGAGGGGGCTTTTCTACATGGAAGACGACGACCTTCCTCAACTCAACAGACTGCTCAATATTGAGTTAGTTACACAAACCGAGGAAGATGCATCGGCACTCTGGGGGAGTATGATATAGTAGAAAATGCCAACTCCGATTTTAGAATCCCAGTCGCCGTGCCCAATACTGTGAGGCTGAGTACCGGGTCCCTGCCAACTTCGGTTGATGAGCAACCAACAACAAGCACTGCATTTGCTACAGCCACTCCTCATCCTTCAACACCATCAGCTTCATCTCCTGATTCACGAACTCTTCCTTCGCCACCAACAACTGCTACATCATCTCCACTTGCCTTGGTTGCCCGAGAGGAGAATGCCCCTCTTCCCCAGTTCCCAGTTCGCGGGAACTTGGAGAAACATTATGCTGCCCCCTCAAAAGATCCACAAAGGAGGAGGAGCGTCACCCTCTCGTTTTCCACCGGATACCATATGTTGTTCCAGCCGATGGAACTTGTTATCTGAAGCCCTTGGCTTCCGAGAAAGATTGGGAAAAATACAAACTCTCTCGGGAGAGGGTTTGTTGAACAATGCCATGCACAATGCAGTGGGTGTACAACCCTTATTTTCTCTGTTATTTCTTCTACGTGTGTTATGGCAGGGTTTTGAAATTGCATTCTTGTTTTGCAGGCCAACTTCCTTGCTTCTGAGGGCCTTCAAAGGCTGATTCGTGATAAGGAGGAACTTACCTCCGAGTAAGATCAACTTTTGGCCGAGCGGGACCAAACTGCTTCTCGCCTCTCAGAGCTCGAAGCTCGAGCTACCGAAGCTGTTGAGTTGGAGGCTCGGTTGCAGCAAAGTTAGCAAGAAGTGGTGACTCTTAGCCAGGAGGTCACCCCATTAAAGGCACAATTCAAAGAAACTAGGGCCAAATGGGTTGAGGTTCATAATGCCATTCTCGCTGCATCCGTTCTTGACGTTGACACTGCAGAAAGGTTGAAAGATTTGGAGGCAGCCTTAGCCTCCAAAACTGAATAAGTTACTGTTGTTGAGGCAAAGTATACCCGGTTGGAGGAGAAGCATAAGAGGATCCTAGAGCACAATAAGGTTTATAGTTCCACTATCCGCGAGCTCGATTTCAGCCTCTGGTCCACCAGATCCGGGTGGGAAAATATTTTTGCCGAGGTCAACCGACTTATAGAAGAACTCAAGCGCCGAGCGGCTTCCCTTGTTATTGTAAAAACATATTTTATGTATAGTATGAGGAGAAAAAACTTGGAAAAGGCTAAAGTGGGTGTCATTGATTTTGATGCCAAAATCGCTAAGGACCGTGAGCTAGAGTTAACTGCCAAAAGGGGTCTTCCGGCCCGGCCTGATGCTACCGATTCTTCTGGTTCTGGTTCTGAGTTCTCAGGAACTGAAGAAAAAACGGAAGGTGATGATGCTAAAGGCCAAAATGATGAGCCGGCGGCGGATCCATCCACTTCTACTAGAGGCGCAGATGCTTCCCTTCCTCTGAGTCCCGGAGATGCAGTAGCTTAGTTTTTGTTTTCTTTTCTTTTCCATACTTTTGTATCTATGCTACTTTTGTTGTGGATAGAAGAACTTTTTCATTTGAGTATTGTGCAAATTTTTCTCTTTGCATAGCGCAGGTCTCTGCGTACTTTTCTTTTAGTATTTGCGCAAGTTTTATTCTTTGCGTCGAATTGCGCAAGCCTTCGGGTACGTTGTTCCCCGAGAGCATTTTGATTTCGGGAATAAGTTCCTCCAAAATCAACCCTTTGCCGTGAGGGTTTTATAAGAGAGGGCCCTCTTATGTTTACGGTGCTCTTGAAGAGGACGTCTCATGTTCATTACGGCACTATCATTTGAAGTACTTGTTTAACTTTCAAATGATAAAATTATTGCATCGTTCAGACAAGAAACACGATAGATATTAAAGGACTGATGGTACAACTTTGTTTTCGAGTTTTGTCTTCCGGTTGATGTGGCAGTCATTGTTGTCGTATCCTCATATTATTCCCCCCCCCCCCAAGTGTTTGAATGCGAAAAATGCGAATTTGAACACTTGAAGTTTTACACCTTCGAGGATTCCACTAGTGAATTGCTAGATAATCTTCAGTTTGATAGCAAAATTCACTTCCCCTTAGGAATTTATGCTATCGAGCCAAAAATTATCTAACAATCCCCCAGTGTCTTGCACTTGTAAATGGTTGGGTAATCTTTGTTCGACGACAAACTTTACTTCCCGGTAGGAACTTTGCTATCGAGCAAACGACTATCTAACCACTCCGTAATGGTTTTTTGCTTGTGTGCCTTTTCATTTAAAGGTCTTATTGTTGATGCTGAAGCTTCCTTCATAGTATGCTTTCCATTGCTGCCTCGTTAAAAATCTTGCAAGAAAAACCCAATTGGGACAAAAACTGGATGAAGGGAAAAAGAGTGGAGCACATACTTTCAGTGTAGGCGATGCTCATTAGCAATAGTATCTTTTGAGATGTGACACGTCCCAGTTGCTTGGCAACTTTTCTCCATCTTGATTTTCCAACTCGTATGACCCTTTTTCCGGTGACAGCTGAAACCCGGTAGGGGCTTTCCCTTGTCGGACCTAACTTCCCTGTATTGAGCTCTCAGATGTTCTGAGTTACTTTCTGCAAAACTAAGTCTCCCACTTTGAAAAAACGGGGATTGGATATTTGATTTTAATATCTTTCCACTCTCTGCTTTTGGGATGCCATCCTTATATTTTAGGGTAGTCTCTCTTACATCCACCGGGATTAAGGCTTCTGCTCCATACATGAGAGAGAAAGGATTTTATCTTGTGCTTGACTTGGCTGTTGTCTGATTCGCCCATAGTACTCCCGACAACTCTTTGGGTCATTTACCCTTAGCTGTTTCCAATCTCTTTTTGAGATTTTGTATGACCAGCGTGTTTGCTGATTCTGCTTGGCCATTTACGCTCAGATGATAAAGTGATGATGTGATCATTTTGATTATTAAGTCTTCAAGGAACTTTGTGACCTTTGCACCTATAAACTATGGCCCGCTGTCATAGGCTATCACTTTTGATATCCCCTGCAAATTATATTCTCCCACAAGATATCTACTACTTCTCGTTCGCCAATCTTCTGATAAGGACCTGCTTCAACCCACTTAGAAATATAGTCAGTTAAAATCAAAAGAATTCTTACCTTATCGGGTGCGGTGGTAGTGTCAAACGATATCCATCCCCCACTTCATGAATGGCCATGGTGACAAAACTGAGTGCAATAATTCTGCCGGTTGATGTACCAACGGTGCGTAGCGTTGACATTTATTATATTTTTGAACATAATCCTTGGCATCCTGCTCCATCCGGGGCCAATAGTATCCTATCCTAATTCACTCTAGCACCAAGGAATCTGTGCCTGAGTGATTTACGCAGATCCCTTCATGGACTCCTCGCATAACATAGTTAGCTTCGGAGGCTCCCACACATTGGGCCAACGGGCATTGGAATGATCTTTTTTTATAATTGATGTCATTTGAAACTATATCGCGCTTTCTTAGTGCGTAGCGGCCGGGATGCCTTGGGATCTCAAGGCAACTTTTCGTGCTCGTGATAGTCAATGATCTTATTTCTTCAATCCCAGACTAAATTGGTTGCCTTTACCTCATAATAGCTATTTGCATCCAGCACTGAGTGCATAAGTTGAATGACCGTACTGTAGTCCGATCCTTTCATTTATGTAGACGAGCCCAGATTGGCTAATGCGTCTGCTTCCGCATTCTCTTCCCTCGGAATGTGCATAATTGACCATTCCCTGAACCGAGCAAACAAAGCCTGGACTTTCATTACTCATTGTTGCATGCATTCCTCTTTGGCTTCGAAGATCCCGTAGACCTGATTTACCACCAGCTGGGAATCACACTTGATTTCCATGACCTCGGAGTCCAATCCCTGATCCATTTCAAGCCCTACTATTAAGGCTTCATACCATGCTTCATTGTAAATAATAGGAACAATTCTTATGGCATGCCTTAGGATTTCTCCTGAGGGTGTGGTCAACACTATGCCGAGCCCAGACCCTTTCACATTGGAAGCTCTGTCCGTGCACAAGGTCCAGACTTATGATGTCGATTCCGACACTATTAATGCTTCTTTGGTAGCCAGAGGTAAAAGTCCCGGACTGAAATCGGCCACAACGTCTACCAAAACTTGTGACTTAATTGCAGTCCTGGGTTTATATTCTATGTCAAATTCGCTTAATTTGATGGCCCACTTGGCCAGCCTACCTGAGAGTTCAGGTTTATGCAGAATATTACGTTGGGGAAAAGTGGTCACCACAGCTATTGGGAGACATTGGAAATAAGGCCTTAGCTTTCGAGCGGCGACTACGAGGGCTAAGGCTAATTTTTCCTGATGTGGGTAGCAAGTTTCGGCTCCCATTAAAATTTTACTAATGTAATAAATAGGAGACTGCGTACCTTCATCCTCACAGACTAAATGGCACTTACCGCTACCTCCGAGGCTGCTAAGTAGATCAACAATTGTTCTCCTTCCTCCGGTTTTGATAGTAACAGAGGACATAACAAATACCTTTTCAAATCCCTCAAAGTCTGCTGACACTCCGAGGACCATTCAAAGTTTTTCTTCTTTTTGAGCAGCGAAAAGAAATGATGGCATTTCTCTGAAGACCATGAAATGAATCTACTCAAAGCGGCCAGTCTCCTTGTTAACCATTTAAACCTCCCTGTTAATTTTATCGGGGTTAACTTTGATCCCCCTTGGTGACACCAGGAATCCGAGGAACTTACCGGAGCTGACCCCCAAACACACACTTCTCAGGGTTAAGCTTCATGTTATGCTTCCTTAAGATGTCAAAAGTTTCTTGCAAGTGTTTAAGATGATCACCTGCATTCAAAGACTTAACCAGCAAATCATCTATGTAAACTTCCATGGTTTTCCCTATTTATTTTCGAATATTGTGGTCACGTGTCACTGAAATGTGGCTGCGGCATTCTTTAGCCCGAAGGGCATCATATTATAACAATATGTGTCAAAGTTCGTTATGAACGAAGTTTTTTCCTAGTCCTCCAGGTGTATCTTGATTTGGTTGTACCCGGAGTAAGCATCGAGGAAACTCGTTAACTCGTGCCTGGTCGTTGCATCGATTATTTGATCAATGTTTGGTAATGTGAACAAGTCTTTTGGGCATGCCTGATTTAAATCCTTATAGTCTACGCACATGCAAAATTTATTGTTCTTCTTTGGAACTACTACTACGTTAGCTAGCCAGTCAGGATACTTTACCTATCGAATTGAACCGATATCAAGTAAGCGAGTTACCTCTTATTTGATAAATTTGTTTCTGACCTCGGAAATAAGACATTTTTTCTGCCTTACCAGAGGGATGCTGGGATCCGGGCTTAGCTTGTGTACGGCCACCTCTGACGAGATACATGTCATATCCTCTTGCAACCGCACAAAATAATCGATATTAAATTTAAAGGAATTCAATAAATCCAGACCTGAGTTCAGGGTGCAGTCTTATCCCCAACTGGAACTTCCTTTCCAAGAATTTTTTGAACAATGCCACTTGTTCAAATTCTTTCTCTTGGCTCGGGAGAAGGCGTCAGTTCCTATAATTGCTATGCCGCAGGCTCCTTCCCTTTGCTACTGGAGACTGAGATTGCATTCATCTCCCTTGCTGCTGGTTGGCCACCTCTTATTTGTTTAATTCCCTTGGGAGTTGGGAATTTCAGTAACTAATGATATGTTGATGGCAAAACCTTTAGCTCGTGCAACCATGGTCTCCTTAGGATGATATTGTAACCCATATCGTCGTCCACTACCTCGAAAAGAGTCGTCTTCATCACCCCTTTGACATCTGTGGGCTGCAGGATCTCTCCACGGGTTGTCACGCTTGCCAGATTGAACTCGGCGAGGAGTTTCGTGAACGAAATGATACTTCTGGTGAGCGTGGCTTGCTCCAACACTCTCCACTGGATAATATTGGCCGAACTTCCTGGATCCACCAGAACACGTTTAATTTTAAAATCTAAGACATTCAGAGAGATTACCAGGGCGTCGTTATACGGTAGCAGCAGTACATCCGCATCTTCCTTCGTGAAAGTAATGTCGTCCTCAGGGACTTCTCGGAGTCTCTTATTGTGGGTTACCGACACTTTTTTCTTTTATACCACCGAATATGACACACCATAAATCTCGTTTCCACTGAAAATCATGTTGATCATCAAACGTTGAGGATCCTCTCCTACTTTCGAAGGCTCCGCGTTATCGCGACTGCATCCGTAATTATTTTTAGCCCAGTCACTCAAAAATTCCCTGAGATGTCCATTTTTCAGCAATGTTGCCATCTCTTTGCGCAGATGCCGGTAATCCCCAGTCCGGTTACCGTTTGTTCCGTGGTATTCGGAGCACAAATTATGATCCCTTTTGCAGGGATTGGATCTCATTGGCTTCAGGAACCGTGCCTCTTTAATGTTCCTCATAGCTGACACCAGCTCCACTATGCTGACGTTGAAGTTGTATTCAGAAAGCCTGGGTTGGAAGAATCTCGAGGACCAGACGTTTCCTTGTCCTGTAATGACGTATTATTTCGGCTGCGATCAACTCTCCTATTAGTAGCGAATCTATCTGGCAGATCGAAAACCTCTGCCATGTCCCTCGGCCCGTTCATAGGTCAAAAAACCCGACTCCTTGAAGACCGTCGATCTGTGTCTAAATCATCTTTCGCTTTCTCTTTATTCTTCTCCCGGTACCGACCCTTGGCCGACGCCGGGAAATGATCTGATCACCCTTAATCCTTATCTTTGACCCGTACCAGTTGTGAACATCTGCCCAAGTTGTTGCCTGGAACTTGAACAAACTCTCTTTCAACTTCCGGGAAGCGTCGAAACTCCTCGGATTCAGACCTTTGGTGAATGCTTCAGCTGCCTATTCGTCTGGTAGCTACATCTTTTCCTTCTGGAATCTGGTCACAAACTACCGCAGCAACTCAGACTCTCCTTGTGCAATCATGGATATATCGGCCTTTCGGGCTTGTACCTTTCTGGCCCCGGCATGGGCCTTGATGAAAGAGTCCTTGAGCATCTCAAAAGTGTATATGAAATGCTCGGGCATAAGCAAATACCATGTTAGGGCTCCCTTCGTAAGAGTCTCCCCGAATTTCTTCAGTAAGACTCATTCAATCTCGTGGGGAGCTAAATCGTTCCCTTCATCGCCATTGTATAGGTGGTGATATACTCCTAAGGATCTGAAGTCCCATCATACTTTGGCACGTCTGGCATTTTAAATCGCTTTGGGATGAATTCGGGTGCCGCGCATGGTTTGTATGGAAATTGTGTGTTCTTCTTTGAGTCCGTCCCTTTTAGCACTGGTGGTGCGCTCGGAACTTGATCCATTCGGGTGTTTATGTCACGCCCCGACCTCGGGGAGAGCGACCGGGGCTCAAAAGAGTTACCTCGGTCGAGCAAGCCTGCATAGTGTCGTCTACCTAATTCACCAACACATAAAGAGAAGAATACATTTCATTAATAAATCAATAAGACTCATATGAACAACACCGGTTCATTTCCATTAGGTACGTCATTAACAATCTTCAAAATAGTACGTTGTATAATCATAGTTAAAGTGGAACAGATGATACCATTACAACATTTTGAGTTTAACTTTCCCATAGCAGATACAACCCACACTATGTCTACGGAACCTCTAAAAAGAACATAAGAGTGCTATGACAATGTCGGCAACAAGGCTCCGGTTATACCTCAAAATGCTATGTACAAAGGATAGAAGATACAAGACCCCGAAATAAAGTGGGGCTCACCAAATTAGCTGAGGAGAGGGTGTGCTGCTATTACTGATCAATTCCACCTGCTATGGAACCACCTGCATCCATTAAAGATGCAGCGCCCCTGACAAAAAGGATGTTAGTACATATGTAATAGTACTAGTATGTAAAACTAAACACCCTCTCAATAGAACGAGCAATAGTAAACGGAGAATAAACATGATATCAATAAGAGACTCATACGGTGTTAAAGTGCCACATTAGGGGAAACGTAAATTTCACGTAGGTTTCGGTAATTTAAGTTGGGAGATATTTAGCACCGATATACTACCGTATTTTAGCACGGAGTCCGATCTCAGCCCGACCGGCTAAGTCGTCTCACCCCGAGACATACACTCACAATACCACCATGTGCGCGGCATGGCATCCAATCTCAGCCCGATCGGCTAAGCCGTCTCACTACAATGCCGTGTGGGTAGACATTACATCACATTTAGCTAGCAATAATCTCATCCCATTTAAGGAGGAAATATCTCAACACACCAATCTCATCCCATATAAGGGGAAATAGTCTCATCATAATAACACGGGGATTTATCCCTCAATCACTCCTACACCGGCACATGTAGTTTCAGGGTTAGGTTGTTCCGACCTACCCTTCCTTGGTGTCTAATAGATACTCCCAAAGCATTTGTTATTAAAAGTATTTACCACTCAATTCATATTCTTTTACATATCATACATTTTATTGACATCATTGGCCATAACACAATATCATTCTTGGCACATTAGTCGTACTTCATAATTCATCTCATTATCCCATTTGCAATCATTATCATGAATTATCAACAACAAGGCCTTTCAACATTAAGACTTTAATCACATCCTTGAGCAAATTAGGGTCTTAGGCACATATGGCTTCTTACACAATTGACATGGTAGCTTTCATAAGAATTCACGCTTTCAAATCATAACACAGTAATACACAACCCATACTTAAACCAAATCCTCAAACATTAACTTAACATAACAAGAATCTTTGGAATACACATTGAACACATAATTATTTCGACACAAGGCTTATTTGACAGAAATTCAATTTATAAAGCACATCACAAGAATTACAAGGACATTGCGGGGTTCAATTCTAAGAGAAGAGTTTAGCCAACATACCTCACTTGAGCTTTCTTAAACTATAAAGTGTTCCAGAAATCTTAGCAATTTCAATCTATTTTAGAAATGTAACAAATTTAACCAAAATTAGGAAGATACTCATGGTTCTAGCTTCTTTGAGAATTTCATCAAATACTAGGTGTGCATTAAGGTTTCAAGACCCTTTCATGGAGGATCCCATCATCCCACAACCCATTATTTACCATTTTAGCTCAAAAATCTCCCTACATCCCTTGATAACGCATGCATACAAAATAAACAACTCCCATACCAAAAATTTATCTTACCAATTACCCATTCCTAGTTAAATTTCGAAATTTAGGTTTAGGGTGTAGAATTTTACTTCGAGGATGAAGACCTAGTGTGCTTTCCTTGATAATCTTCCAAGATTTGAGTAAGAATTAAGGAACAATTGGTTGAGGAACTCTCCCTCTCTTGAGCACTTTCTTTCTCTCAAAATACCAGGTTTTTGCTCAAAAGATAGTACATATTGTCTATTTAACGAAATAGGGTCGGGTTATAAAAACTCAAAAAATGAAGCTCCGGAAAAGGATCTGCGGTAGCATATGCGACCGCATAATGCATCTGCGATCCGGGAAGTGAACATCCGGAACTAGGCAACTCTGCCTGGGTTTGCGGTCACTATGTGGCCTGCAGACATGTTCTGCGGTCTCATAATGATCCGCAGAATAGTTATACGATCTCATAGTCGACCACAGAATAGCACCCAAACCTGGCCAATCTTGCCTCACACAGCGGCCATTTTGCGGCCCGCAGAGTGATTCTGTGGCCGCATAATAGACTGCAGAAATGCCTTTTTCTGCCAAAAAATTTCCTTTAACTCCTCAGCGCACTGTTCAACCCAAAAAGTCCGTACTACGGTGAGCATGTTCGCCGCAAAGAATTTATACAATTCTCAAACACGTAAGCCTACTTCGGCACCATGAAACCTTAAATTACCTAGCAGAATTTTACGGGGCCTTACAATTTACTTCCCTCATAAACCGCATGAGTTCAATTTTAAAGGGATCACTCTCGTTGTTGTGATCAGATCCGCTCCCCCCGACCTCATCGAAGCCAACCTCGCCCCTCGGGATGTTATTGTCGACCCTCTATGTTATTTGATTCGCGGGAGCACCAGGAGGAACTGGACCTCGTCCATTCGCATTGTTGGAAGCACCCGACAACGCCTGCTTCAGCTCCGTCATGACCTTATCCTGTCGTGTGAGATGACCTATAATGGCCTCTTGTTGCTCCGCAAGATCCTTACTGCTTCAACGACGTGCTCTTCTTCAGCATCATCAGGAGTAGCCTCTCAAACATGTCGCAGATATCGTCTGCTGTGGACCGACATGGCCTCATTCCCCTCGTTGCGGATATCACTAATTGAATCCTCGTGCTGAGGCTGATTTCCTTGGACCTCAACTTTGTGTGCGATGTTGATACCGTTATCTGCAATTTTTTGTGATTTTTTGCAAAGAACAAATAATCAAACGAGTTAGTAATAGATGCAAGGAACAACTCAATTACACAACTGTCAAAGCCCCACAGTGGGCGCCAAACTGTTTACCCGTAAAACGGTACAATTAAATTTATACGTGATTTATAGACAAGTGAATTAATTTGATCTCAAGATGATAAATAAATTAGATAAAAATATAATACTTAGCCTTGAAATGGAGATAAAATAGCAAAAATCGTAATTCCGAAAGCAGGGCTTCTAGGGACAATAATAACAATATAAATGAACAAGAAGAGATAATTATGTTAAGCGTTGAATAGAGTGTAGCATATGTTTGTTAGAAAATTCGTCCCCTTTACAAGGATAATAGAGCTCACTATTTATAGATGCATCTAGGGAACAAGGTCCTAGGATCAAGCCCCTCTTTAATGACAATTATGAGTACCATTGAAGAATATGTAACGGTGGGCAGTGAATGCTATATTATCTGTAACGGGCCACATACTTAATGTTGTAGAATATTCTTCATTAAATGCTACCAGGTGGCAGACATTTATTTCACCTTTATGAGTATCATTCTCTCTGGTGACACACGAGATCGTTGCCTTCGAATCCGACGGCCTTCTGTCTTCGGCTCCACGTGTCACTTTCTCATACGATCATTTAATATAAGCATATTTTACCCTATACATTACTGGTTTGGTTTTAAAATTAATTAACAAATGGATTATGTGAGATATCTGAATGTTATTGGTCCAACTCTTTATGAATACTTACATTGAAGAGTACATTTTTTTTGTTTCAGGAAAAACACATTAATCTTGGAATATCGGAGGGTATCTTCTTATTCCCTATCTATTAGGTTGTTTTGTTGGAGGAAGAAAGCAAATACCATTGTAAATGAACTGGCTAAGCAGGGTCATTTTCTGGACAAAATAGCATTATATTTCAAGATACACAAAAGGGGCTATCAAGATGGACAAAGCTGGTTTGGCCAACTTCTGGATTCGACAGAAGAAGAGTAAGCTAATGTTTCCTTGGAACAAATGGTTGAATCTGGAAATAGATTCACATTTGTTCCCAACTTTGTAAGCTGCATTGCAAATAAGTTGACCCTCATTCCTTTTCTTTTGTTACTCTTTGTAAACGAATGGTTTTTCATTCCTCTTTTGGATATAGTGTTGTTTTCAACCTCGTCGTGCTAGTAATTATTTTGCTGTTGGTGTGATTAAACGGGTATGGGTCTTGCCAAATCCCCCTCACCACAAAAATGTTATTTTAATATAAAAACTCATTATAAATTAATCATTCTGAATATGTCAGAAGTTTGAGAATTCATATACAGACGTAAAGAATTTGAAAGAGTTAAAGACCACGATATCACAACTTACAAGTCTGACGCAAACGAAATAAGCATACTTTAATCGATCAATATATATCGATCTGAATACAACTATTACTTAATAAACAACTTTCTTTATATAAATAAAACGTGATAAAGTCAACTTTTACTTCTCTTTGATGAGATTAATTTGATTCTAGGTATACTAAATTTTTTATTTTTTTTACTTTATTTAAGCATATTAAACATCTAAACTTGGAAGCTAATGATGCACTCCTGAAAAGAAAAAAAGAAAAAGAAAATATAGGCACTTCTCCGTCTGCATACTAGACGGAACGATGATCCGTCCTAAAGAGATAACAACATTTTCCCACTACATACATTACAAAAGGAAAATGGAAATTTTATTTAAGTGCAAAGGGGGTGATGCATATAATATACATCTCAAAAGTTAAGGGGATTATATATAATTGATAAATTAAACATTGAGAAGCGATCATATAATCTCCCTCACTCGCGCGCCCACAAAAGGGACTACCTAGTTAAAAGTAGGAAAATAAATAAGTTATCCTTTGTACTTGTTCAAAAAAATTATTTACATATTAATACTTTACGAACGATCTAATACTCCTTATTCTTGTGCCAAATAAAATTAATATGTCGCGAGGCATAAATACTACATTTATAATTAATTAATTATTAATAAACTATAAATAATAGGATTACTTATTTTGTCTTTTTACGAGATGACGACATGGTGTACTTATATGGCGACATCATTATTGTTATATGATCGAGGATTCTTATATTTAATGGGATCTGTCAGACATTTGAATGTTATATGTCCAAAACTTTATGTTTCGCCTTGCAACAACACTCATTATTGTATATTTTATTCTGTTATTTACAGGAACAATTTTTCTTTTTAAGGTAAAACCAATTTGGGAATAACCAAGGGCATCTTCTTCTTCCCATCTATAGGACTGTTCGTGGTAGGAAGAGGAACACACATTGTCAAGTCCAAGTAAACATACAAGCTAAGTTAAGGGATCTTGATTCTTGTGTTGCTTATTATTTATATAACGTTGATGAGTTGCCAGCATTTGGTAGAAGAAATGACCTATTGGTGAACTTTAGATGTAGAACAAATGTTTGATGAGATTGCAATATTGTGGACTTTGGCAATTAACCTAGGTGAATGCCGTATATATTTAGCATCATTTTTCCTAAGGGTTGGAAGAACAAATGTTATATGAATTAATCAATATAAATATGTTAGAACTCAAAAGCTTGAGAATCAATCATACAGATGTAAGATATTTGAAAATTTTAAAATTACATGATATCACGACTTTACGGTCTGACTTAGGGCTGCTTATCGGGCAAATTGGGCGGTTATTTACTCTTAACGGTTTGGCTTATCGGTTATCGGCTTTTAAATGTATTAATCCGCTAGCCACCCGATAAGATATCGGGCGGATTGGTATCGGTCACTACTAAAAATCTGCTAAAAACCGACCAACTATTTCTGACCAACGTTGGTCGGTCAAAAAAAGCGACCAAAAACCGTTCAGGTTGGACGGAAACTGGGAAAAAAAAATATTTATATTTTTTTTAAACTAAATACCGACCAACGTTGGTCGGTAAATTGGTCAACGTATTGACCAAGCTGGTCAGACAAGAAAATTTTGGATTACCGACCAACGTTGGTCGGTAATCTGGATTCAATTTTTTAAATTTTAATAATTATTTTATTATTTAAAATATTTTATAATATTTAAGAATTTATATTTAAAATTACCGACTAACGTTGGTCGGTTAATGTAGGGGAAGCATTTACCGACCAACTTTGGTCGGTAATTGTTATTTTCTGCAAAATAACCGACCAAAGTTGGTCGGTTATTACGTCAACATTGATTAAACTTTCGAATTACTTTTATATTTACTATCTAAATAATATAAATGTAATTTGTTAACACTTTTGTAATACAAATAATTAATACACTAACATATACTATATATAACATGCTATTTGTAAATTGATTCATCGACTTATAACTTACTTAGATACATCGATGAATATTAAAAACAAAACGTTTGACCTATATCGACTAATAGTAAAAATAAAACGTCTCGACTTATATCGATTAATCTAGCTATGCCATGTATTATTAGTGATGAATGAATGAAAAATAAAAGAATTAATACTAAACATCTGTGACATATATATATATATATATATATATATATATATATATATATATGGATCACAAATTAAATAAACGAAAGAAGATATTAGTATTAAGTAAACGAGTTAAATTAATAGGTCAAACATGGTCAAACTTTAACAAGCTATATATATACACACTAACATATACTATAACAAGCTATATATATAGTTAAAGTATTACAGTGAAGTGTGTTTGTATGTGTATATATATATATAAGAACACGAAGCGCGCTAGGACCACAGGGTCGGGTTCTTTTAGGGATAGACTTGGGAAGATACTAATTAGTATATACACCTTATCATCAAATATATCTATTTGTAAATTGATTCATCGACTTATAACTTACTTAGATGTATTGATGAATATTAATCGATAATTCATCAAAACGTCTCGACCTATATATCGATTAATCTATGTCATGCATTATTAGTGATGAACGAATGAAAAAAGAAGTTATTAGCATCAATTACAATATAGTGTATGTGTGTGTGTGAGAAATTACTCACATACTTAATTATAACTTAGAAAATTTACTTAGATAGATGCTATTATAATTTATTAAAATTAAATAGTTAATATAATTATTTATAAAGATTATGCTTATAGTTTATAATTATTTATAATAATTGCATAGTTAAATAAAATAAATGCTTGTAGTTTATAATATATTTTTTTATAGTTTATAATATTTTAAGAAAAAAACACAAAAAAAAGAATAATTTAAATTTTTAAAAAAAAAAACCGACCAAAGTTGGTCGGTTTTTGGTCAAACGGTCAGCACGTAATATACCGACCAACTTTGGTCGGTAATTCTAAAATCAGAGAAGTGAAAAACGGGGGAAACCCCCATTTCTCTGAAATTTTTTCCTCTTCACTCTAAACCTTCCCCTCTCTCCTTCTCCCAGCCCTCCCCCTCACCGTCGCCGCACCGTCACCGTCGCCGCTGCCACTGCCACTGCCGCCCCTCTCCTTCTCCATCTCCTAAAAATTCTAGGTTTGAATTACAACCCATTTATTTATTATTTCTAGGTTTTGTTAATTAGTTATGAATTAGTTTCAATTGATTAGTGTTTCAATTATTTGAACATTGTATTTTATTGAGGATTAGGGTTTAGGTCTTGTTTTAATTAGTTTTGTTAATTAGTCAATTAGTTATGAATTATTTTAGTTTAGGGTATGAGTTGAATTTCTTTAGTTTAGTTAGTTTATATTTAAAATCGTAGGATATGAATTGAAATTTTAGTTTTTAGGATTTGCTCTTGTGAATTGAACTTTTAGGATATGAATTGAACTTTTAAGATATGAATTGGATCTTTTGGATATGAATTGAACTTTTAGGACATAAATTGGTGTAATTAGGAAAAAATAATTATCTTGAATTAATTAAAAAAGATATAATTAATTTATAATTGTAGAATAAATTAATTTATTGTTGTGAATCGAACTTTTAGGGTATGGGTTGAATTTCTTTAGTTTAGTTAGTTTATGTTTAAACTCGTAGGATATGAATTGAAATTTTAGTTTTTAGGATTTGTTCTTGTGAATTGAACTTTTAGGATATGAATTGAACTTTTAAGATATGAATTGGACCTTTTGGATATGAATTGAAATTTTAGGATATAAATTGGTGTAATTAGGAAAAAATAATTATCTTGAATTAACTAAAAAAGATATAATTAATTTATAATTGTAGAATAAAGTAATTTGTTGTTGTGAATCGAACTTTTAGGGTATGGGTTAAATTTCTTTAGTTTAGTTAGTTTATGTTTAAACTCGTAGGATATGAATTGAAATTTTAGTTTTTAGGATTTGTTCTTGTGAATTGAACTTTTAGGATATGAATTGAACTTTTAAGATATGAATTGGACCTTTTGGATATGAATTGAACTTTTAGGATATAAATTGGTATAATTAGGAAAAAATAATTATCTTATATTAACTAAAAAAGATATAATTAATTTATAATTGTAGAATAAATTAATTTGTTGTTGTGAATCGAACTTTTAGAGTATGGGTTGAATTTCTTTAGTTTAGTAAGTTTATGTTTAAACTCGTAGGATATGAATTGAAATTTTAGTTTTTAGGATTTGTTCTTGTGAATTGAACTTTTAAGATATGAATTGGACCTTTTGGATATGAATCGAAATTTTAGGATATAAATTGGTGTAATTAGGAAAAAATAGTTATCTTGAATTAACTAAAAAAGATATAATTAATTTATAATTGTAGAATAAATTAATTTATTGTTGTGAATCGAACTTTTAGGGTATGGGTTGAATTTCTTTAGTTTAGTTAGTTTATGTTTAAACTCGTAGGATATGAATTGAAATTTTAGTTTTTAGGATTTGTTCTTGTGAATTGAACTTTTAGGATATGAATTGAACTTTTAAAATATGAATTGGACCTTTTGGATATGAATTGAACTTTTAGGATATAAATTGGTGTAATTAGGAAAAAATAATTATCTTGAATTAACTAAAAAAGATATAATTAATTTATAATTGTAGAATAAATTAATTTGTTATTGTGAATCGAACTTTTAGGGTATGGGTTGAATTTCATAAGTTTAGTTAGTTTATGTTTAAACTCGTAGGATATGAATTGAAATTTTAGTTTTTTGGATTTGTTCTTGTGAATTGAACTTTTAGGATATGAATTGAAATTTTAGTTTTTTGGATTTGTTCTTGTGAATTGAACTTTTAGGATATGAATTGAACTTTTAAGATATGAATTGGACCTTTTGGATATGAATTGAACTTTTAGGATATAAATTGGTGTAATTAGGAAAAAATAATTATCTTGAATTAACTAAAAAAGATATAATTAATTTATAATTGTAGAATAAATTTATTTGTTGTTGTGAATCGAACTTTTAGGGTATGGGTTGAATTTCTTTAGTTTAGTTAGTTTATGTTTAAACTCGTAGGATATGAATTGAAATTTTAGTTTTTTGGATTTGTTCTTGTGAATTGAACTTTTAGGATATGAATTGAACTTTTAAGATATGAATTGGACCTTTTGGATATGAATTGAACTTTTAGGATATAAATTGGTGTAATTAGGAAAAAATAATTATCTTGAATTAACTAAAAAAGATATAATTAATTTATAATTGTAGAATAAATTAATTTGTTGTTGTGAATCGAACTTTTAGGGTATGGGTTGAATTTCTTTAATTTAGTTAGTTTATGTTTAAACTCGTAGGATATGAATTGAAATTTTAGTTTTTTGGATTTGTTCTTGTGAATTGAACTTTTAGGATATGAATTGAACTTTTAAGATATGAATTGGACCTTTTGGATATGAATTGAACTTTTAGGATATAAATTGAAGTAATTAGGAAAAAATAATTATCTTGAAATAACTAAAAAAGATATAATTAATTTATAATTGTAGAATAAATTAATTTGTTGTTGTTTTATTTGTATAGATGGAACATCGTACTTGGATGTACAATAGAAATTATCCTAATCGGCGGGGATTGCGGGAGGATTTTGTAGAAGGGGTTGATGACTTTATTAGACATGCAATGTCACTTCCACCATACCAAAGTGAAAGAGTAATTAGGTGCCCTTGTGTCAGGTGCAATTGTATGAAGTTTAAAAAATGGGAGGAAGTTAAGCTTCATCTTTATAGGAAGGGGTTTATAGAGAATTACTTTGTGTGGACTAATCATAGAGAGATCGATGGTAGCCGTGGGATATTTCATAACATGGTTGTTGGTGAAAGTAGTAGGTCGGTGGAGAATACAAATCTTGATTCTAGAATTTAGGATATGGTTGCGGATGCTTTTGGGGGTGAGCCCAATGAAAATGTTGAACAAACTCCTAATGATGACGCAAAATATTTTTATGAACAGTTAGAGGAAGCCAGTCATCCACTACGTGAAGGAAGTCCGCACTCTGAGCTGTCTGCTGTAGTTAGATTACTAAGTATCAAATCTAATTGGAATATTTCTCAAGCAGCCATGGACTCTTTCATTGACCTTATGAGTGAACTAGTTGACCCTAATATCAACTTACCTGGTGATTTCAGTTAGGACTTTCGTCAATGAGAATTGATTGTTGTGAAGATGGTTGCATGTTATATTATAAAGATGATGCAACTTTAGACAGTTGTAAATTTTGCAAAAAGCCTCGTTTCAAGAGGCTTTCTAGCTGGAATATGGTCGCTGTCAAGGCAATGCATTATTTACCTCTTATACCTAGGTTAAAGAGGTTATGTGCGTCGATGAGTTCTGCTCCTCACATGAGATGGCACTTTGAAAATAGAAGACCACCTGGTATTATGTGTCATCCTTTAGATGGAGAATCTTGGAAGCACTTTGATAGGACATATCCAGATTTTGCTAGTGAACCAAGGAACATTCGGTTAGGTCTGTGTGCCGATGGCTTCATACCTTTTTCTATATCTGCGACACCATATTCATATTGGCCTGTATTTCTTACACCTTATAATCTACCACCTGAGTTGTGTATGACTAGTCCATATATATTCTTAAATTATATTATCCCTGGTCCACATAATCCGAAAAGTTTGATTGATGTATATTTGCAACCTTTGATTGATGAGCTAAAACAATTGTGGTATGATGGTGTTGAAACATATGACATATCAACCAAGCAGAATTTTAATATGCGTGCTAATTTAATGTGGACTATTAATGATTTTCCTGCGTATGGAATGTTGTCTGGGTGGATGACTGCTGGAAAGCTAGCTTGTCCTTACTGCATGGAAAATAGTAAAGCGTTCACTTTGAAACATGGCCGAAAGCAATCATGGTTTGATTGTCACCGTCAATTCTTGCCTGATGATCATGAGTTTAGAAGGATGAAAAATGCATTCAAAAAGAATAAAGTGGAATATGATTCTCCACCTCCGATACTTTCAGGTGAGGAAATTTGGGAGAGGGTCCAGAACTTCAGTAAAGTTACTGAGGCTCCACCTTATAGATTCCCCGGATATGGTGTTAATCATAATTAGATGAAACAGAGTATATTTTGGGAGTTGCCTTATTGGAAGGATAATCTTCTCCGACACAACCTTGATGTCATGCATATTGAGAAGAATTATTTTGATAATTTGTTCAACACAGTGATGGATGTTAAAGGTAAGACAAAAGATAACCCGAAGGCTAGAATGGACTTACAAGAATATTGCAGGCGGCCTGAATTATACTTGCAGACAGCAAACAATGGTAAGGTGTTCAAGCCCAAAGCAAGTTACACATTCACTTTGGAGGAAAGACGACAAATTTGTGATTGGGTTACGAAATTAAAGATGCCTGAGGGTTATGCGTCGAATCTTGGAAAAAAGTAGATATGGAGGTAGGGAAGTTGAGCCATTTGAAAAGTCATGACTGCCATGTTTTCATGGAGACCTTAGTGCCTATTGCATTTTGTGGTTTGCCTGAAAGAATCTGGAAACCCATCACAGAAATTAGTTTGTTTTTCAAAGACTTGTGTTCTACCACATCAAGGGAAGAAAACCTACTTCGGATGGACCAGAACATCCGTGTAATTTCTAGTAAGATGAAAAAAATATTCCCATGTGGTTTCTTTGATGTGATGGAACACCTTCCAATACACCTTGTACACGAGGCACGACTTGGAGGGCCTGTTCAATGCAGATGGATGTATCACTTTGAGAGGTAATATTATAAGTTTGATGTAATATTCTATTTTTTTTGAATGTTCTTGGCTAACATGAGATTATGTAGGACAATTGGCAAATGCAAACAATTTGTTAAGCAGAGGAATAAGATTGAAGGATCTATATGCGAAGCCTATCTTGCAAAGGAAACTGCACATTTTTGTTCTTATTATTTTGAGAGTAACGTGCCATGTTCTAGGAATAGGCCCAATAGGCACACGGTCGAATGTGTGAATGATCTATTATATCCACCAATGTCCATATTCAATCAACCAGGCCGATGTTCTAAGGATGTTAGAAAGAGAAGTTTGAGTGATATGGAGTACAAGTCAGCTACACTTCATGTGTTGCTAAATTGTCCCGAAGTTGTACCATTTCTCAAGTAAGTATTGATTTATTAGTTATCAAAATGTAAAATTTACTGTGACTACATATTGATGCAACTACTAAAAATATTTGATATGTCACAGTCACTTCGTGGGTCAATTTGGCTATGATGCTGTATATACGAGATTTGATACGTGGTTCAAACAGTTTGTAAGTGTATATATATATATACATATGTAGTGAATGTATAAAAATTGATTCATAAGTTGTGCTAACTTATGAATTTTTTTAACTCTATGTAGGTAAATAATCCAAATAATGGTGTAAATCAATTTTTGAAAGATATATCTTGGGGACCTGAGCTTCAGGTCACAACAATGTCTAAGTACGTAAGGAATGGTTATAAGTTTCATACAGAGGATTGCTCTAAAAATAAAAATAGCAACAACAGCGGGGTGTGGGTTCAAGGTGGTGATGACAACCAAGTTGGAGATATTGATTATTATGGCGTGGTCAAAGAAATATTACAACTAGAATATACAGGTTGGCCATATAAGAAATTGATACTCTTTAGATGCAAATGGTTTGACCCAAATCCAACAAGAGGTACAAGAGTATACAACCAATACAACATAATTGAGGTTAATCATACGAGGGAGTATGATCGCTATGATCCTTTCATAATTGCACATAACGTTAGGCAAGTGTATTATGCTCCTTATCCATTGCGGCGGAATAAGTCCAATTGGTGGGTTGTAATAAAAATTAAGCCTGTAGGTAGGGTGGAAGTCGAGAATGTGTTAGATGTTGCATATCAAAACGATATCTCCAATGTTCACCAAATAGTGGACGATCAGTTAGAAAATGATTTGGAACATCCTAAACGCATATTGGAAGAAGTTGATATAAATGAAGTAACAATTATAGAAAATGAGGACGAAGAATCAACTGATGAAGCTCAAACAAGTGAGGACGAAGAATTCTCGGACGAGGAACAATACGTCGATGAGGATTAAAAAGTTGATTTTTTAAAGCACTCTCGTTTTATAGCTAGTTTCTTATATGTTTCAATCTAAATGTGTATTATATTATGCAGATGGCAGGCAAGGGTCAAGGTAACAATGACCCTACTAGTTCTCGGGGTCGAGAAAATGGTAGGAAGGGAAAGAGGAGGGTAGAAAATAATACTCCCTCTTGTCCACCCTTTTCAGAGATGCCTATGTCTTATCCTCCACCACACGACTATACTGAGCTGCCACAGCATCACGAACCGTACACCTTCATTCAGACATCCAGTGTTCCATCACAAGGCCACAGGACTATACGTCCGACATACAGTCCAGCTGCCTCACAGCCATCTGCATCACATCCACATGGATCATATCCCTACATATCACAGCCATATGGATCACATCCCTACATATCACAGCCACATGGATCGCATCCACCCATGTCACAGCCACTCGGGTCACAGCCACTCGGGTCACAGCCACTCGGGTCACAGCCATCGGTATCACATCCACTTGGGTCGCATCCAGCTATGTCGCAGTCACAGGGATCGCAACCATCTTCATCATCGACTCCATCTATTGCAGGCCTTCGCCTGCGAGGCATTAGCTCTAACCCGCCTACACCATCTTCACATGCCTCTGATACACATGCTTCGGATGGTGATGACAAGGTAGTGCATTATGATCGATATGGAAGGATCATCATAGTTCCTGAGGGTGATGGGTAAGTGTTATTCATTATTTTTGCGTCTATTGATTTGTAACATTTTTACTAAGATATTAATGTGCTTTTATTGTTAAATTGCAGGTTCAGGCTGGGTAATAAGACTACGAGGATAATCGCCAATGCCATCAGAAAGCTTTTTGATGGCCCTTATGCGACTTGGACTGATTGCCCATTATCACTGAAGGAGCAAATTTTCAATCAATTTAAGGTATAAATGTTCTTTTAAACAGTTTAATAATTTATATTTATGATGTTTCCATCTAATATTTAACTTTTGAAATACAGAGCAAGTGTGTATGGGAAGACCGCTATAGCGCGGAAGTGGCTACAAATTTTCATCATAAAGCTCGCAAGAGATTGGCAGATGCTTTCTCGGATGCTAGAAAGAAGAACAAGAGGCCTGGCTGGTTACTTGAGAATTTGTGGAATGATTTGCAAAGGCAATGGCTTACCGCAGAGTTCTTAGAGAGGAGCAAAAAAGGAAAGAAAGCTCGCGCATCCGAGAAGGGAGGCTCCTTGCACACTGGAGGTGCGATCAGCCTAGGGACAATAAAAAGAAGATTGGTACGTAATTGCTTAAATTATTTTACTTTTCTAAGTATATCTATTCTTTTTATTAACTAAATTAATTTGTTTTCAGGAAAAGAAGTATGAGCGTCCAATGAGTCATGATGAGCTATTCAAGGAGACACATATTGTGAAGAAGAAGAAAGAGGGGGATTAAGATAGGTGGGTCGAGGACCGGGCCTCGACTGCATATGTAAGCTTTCAATTTTATTTAAGTATTATAATTTACTTTTATAAAAAACTTGAAATACTGATTTAATTTAAAATAATATAGGGTCGCTACCAAAGTAACATGGAGGAATTCATCCGTAGTCATCCAGCTGGTGAATCGGGTGAGCCAACCCAACCTTCGGATGAGGATGCTGAAAGAATATGGTTGGAGTCTGTTGGCGGTCCAAAATGGGGGAAGGTATATGGGCTTCCTACTAAAAACTTCCATCGCTATAAGTGTGGAATGCGAGGAATAGGGACTTCCTCGCAAGGCGAGCAACTTAATAGGGAGAGCCTCTCCACTATGCGGGAGACAGTGACAAAGCTCACATCAGAGCTAGAAGCGGCCAAGGAAAGAGAAAGGCTTAGAGATGCTCAATTCCTTGGCATGCAAGCTCAGATCAGAACTCTCCTATCTAGTGGAGCTTTTCCGTTGCCCCGATCTCGTGAGTCATATCCAGAGGGTCGACCTCCACGTGATCGTTCCTCTTGCCCTGTTCGTGATCGTTCCTCCCGTCCTTCCCGTGATCGTGCTTCCCGTCCTCCACAAGACCGTTCTCTATATCGTCTTGTAAATGAATGTTCATCATACGATGATGATGATGTTGTAGAAAACACCCCTTGACTTTTATATACTTTGAACTAGACAAATAGAATCAGTTTTGAACTAGTTGTAATTAGTTTTAACTTGGTTTTGGATTTTTATGTTCAATTGAACTTTAATTTGTTAGTTTTAAAGTATTTATTAAATGTTTTGGTTGTTGTTGTTGTGTTGTTGTTGTTCTTGTGTTTTTGTTGTTGTTGTTGTTGTTGTTGTTGTTGTTGTGCTGCTGTTGTTGTTGTTGTTGTTGTTATTGTGTTGTTGTATTGGTATGCTGGCAGGTGGTGTAGCTGCCAAAACAGGCATTTTATGCCAAAATTAAACCCAGAAAAACCGACCAAAGTTGGTCGGTTTTTAATAAAAAAATAAATTATTCCAAAATACCGACCAAAGTTGGTCGGTTAATGAACATTGAATTCCCAGAATTCAACACTACCGTCCAACTTTGGTCGGTATTTTGCTTGCATTATTGAGATTACCGACCATAGTTGGTCGGTAATGTTTAATTTTAATTATTTTTAAAATATATATATATATTTTCAATTACCGACCAAAGTTGGTCGATTTTTTTTAATTTTAATAATTAATAAAAAAATATAATTTAGTTAAACCGACCAACTTTGGTCGGTAAAATTAAATTAATAAAATATGTTTCCGACCAAAGTTGGTCGGTAAGTAATTAAACTTGTCAGATGGTCGTTTTAATATACCGACCAAAGTTGGTCGGTAATTTCCGAACCAACTTTGGTCGGTAAGCCATTCCGACCATCAAAACACCGTCCACACCGTAATGGTCGTATTTTGGTCGGTAATTTGCCATAACCGACTAACGTTGATCGATATTTTTGGTCGTTTTTAGCGAATTTCTAGTAGTGATTTAGCTCTTATCGGACGGTTATCGGGCGATTTATCGGATTGTTTGCTGACCGCTGTGACTCAAAATAAAATTCATATGCTCAGCAGACTACATTCCAGTCTATAGAATATGGCACCTAAGAAGAGAGCTAAATAGAAGAAATATAGAGCTACATTCCAGCGTATTTTCCAGTAGAATCATCTCTGGGGAAATAGAAGAGAACACTGGGTATAACACATGACATCAAAATTATCTAATAGTAACTAACTGGAATAGTAAATTATAACTAAATGTCTAATAGTAAATTAGTAATAGATAGAGTACTAGAAGTGGAAGAAGGGTTTTTGATTATTTAATATATATATGGATAAAAATAAATTTTATATATATATATATATATATATATATATATATATATATATATATATATATTTTTTTTAACGGGTTAACGGATTATCCGTTAAGAAAATTGAATAATCCGCTCCCAAACCGATAAGCCGTTAATAAAAAAAATTTCAATCCGTTCCCCGTCCGTTAAACCGTTAAACCGATACCAATAAGCCATTAAGCTTCGATTTCTGTTCGGTTTTCGGTTTCAGTTCGGTTTTGAACACCCCTAGTCTGACTAAAACAAAATGAACATATGACTCTATATGACTAACCAAACCGAGATGTACATATTTGAGTTGTGACTTGAATAACAATTTTTATTATATTGATAAACGTAATAAAGTCAACTTAATTTTACTTCTCCTTTTCAAGTCAATATCACACCAAATTAAAGTCTTGTGTTGCTTATGCACTAAATTTGCAAGTGTTGATGAGTTTGCCACCGTCTGATTGATGGATAAAGTTCTTGTTGAACTCTAGGTCAGAATATATGATGAAACCAAAGTTGGTCGGTAAGTAATTAAACTTGTCAGATGGTCGTTTTAATATACCGACCAAAGTTGGTCGGTAATTTCTGACCAACTTTGGTCGATAAGCCATTCTGACCATCAAAATACCGTCCACACCATAATGGTCGCGTTTTGGTCGGTAATTTGCCATAACCAACCAACGTTGGTCGGTATTTTTGGTCGATTTTTAGCAAATTTCTAGTCGGGCGGATTGGTATCGGTTTAGCTCTTATCGGACGGTTTATCGGATTGTTTGCTGACCGCTGTGACTCAAAATAAAATTCATATGCTCAGCAGACTACATTCCAGTCTATAGAATATGGCACCTAAGAAGAGAGCTAAATAGAAGAAATATAGAGCTACATTCCAGCGTATTTTCCAGTAGAATCATCTCTGGGGATGAGCCTATTAACAACTTATAACTATCAGAAGAAATAGAAGAGAACACTGGGTATAACACATGACATCAAAATTATCTAATAGTAACTAACTGGAATAGTAAATTATAACTAAATGTCTAATAGTAAATTAGTAATAGATAGAGTACTAGAAGTGGAAGAAGGGTTTTTGATTATTTAATATATATATGGATAAAAATAAATTTTATATATATATATATATATATATATATTATTTTTTTTAACGGGTTAACGGATTATCCGTTAAGAAAATTGAATAATCCGCTCCCAACCCGATAAGCCGTTAATAAAAAAATTTCAATCCGTTCCCCGTCCATTAAACCGTTAAACCGATACCAATAAGCCATTAAGCTTCGATTTCGGTTCGGTTTTCGGTTTCGGTTCGGTTTTGAACACCCCTAGTCTGACTAAAACAAAATGAACATATGACTCTATATGACTAACCAAACCGAGATGTACATATTTGAGTTGTGACTTGAATAACAATTTTTATTATATTGATAAACGAAATAAAGTCAACTTAATTTTACTTCTCCTTTTCAAGTCAATATCACACCAAATTAAAGTCTTGTGTTGCTTATGCACTAAATTTGCAAGTGTTGATGAGTTTGCCACCGTCTGATTGATGGATAAAGTTCTTGTTGAACTTTAGGTCAGAATATATGATGAGATCAAAATGTTGATAAAATTGTTGGCGAATACAGTGTAATGGTACTTCTTTTAAGTGTCGAAGGAATATATAAACTCATTATGAATCAATCATTCTAAATATGTCAGAAATTTGAGAATCAATATATACAAATATATAGAATATAATGCTCGTACTTAACCTGCTGGCAATTCAAATATCTTACCACAAATTCAACTATATCCTTCTTCATACGCCGCCACCATAATGCTGCCTTTCGTCATGATACATCTTTGTGGCACTTGGATGAAAAGAATAACGCGAACTGTGTGCCTCCTCTAGAATCGTCTCCCTCGGGCCATCAACATTAGGAACACATAAGCAACCCTGGAGTCGCAGAACACCATCATCACTTGTAGTACTCCTTGGAATCACCCCGTAGCACAGCCTCTCTAAGAACTAGCAAGTGCGGATCATCATACTGATGAGCCTTGATCCGCTCGAAAAAAGAAGAATGAGCCACAACACATGCAAGAACTCGGCTGGGCTCTGCAATATCCATCCTCACAAATCGGTTAGCTAAGGACTGAATTTCCAAAGCCAAAGGCCTCTCCTCTAATGAAATAATCACCAAACTACCCATACTCTCGGCCTTCCTGATCAAGCCATCCACGACCACATTTGCATTGCCCAAATCATAGAGGATGGTAATATTATAATCCTTCAGTAACTAAAGGTCCTTGCCCTGCCTCAGATTAAGATCCCTCTGCTTAAACAAATGCTGAAAACTGTGATGGTCGGTATAGACCTCGCACGACACCCTATAACGATAATGCCTCCAGATCTTAAGAGCATGAACTATCGCAGCCAACTCCAAATCATGCACGTGGTAATTCTTCTCATAGGGATTCAACTGATGAGAAGCATATGCAATAACTCGCCCCTCCTGCATCAATACACAACCCAAACCAATGCGCAAAGCATTGCAATACACGGTATACATCCCTAAACCGGAGGCTAAAACTAACATTGGTGTTGTAGTTAATCCGGTCTTGAGCTTATGAAAGCTCGCCTTGCAATCATTGGACCATCTGAACTAAGTACCCTTCTAGGTCAATCTAGTCAAAGGATCTGCAATAGACGAGAAGCCCTCCACAAACCAACGATTTTAACTTGGTAGCCTCAAGAAACTCCTGATCTCGAACCCGGTGGTAGGACGAGGCCAACTCTGAACTGCCTTGATCTTCCTGCGATCCACCTTAATACCATCACCTGATAAAACATGCCCCAAGAATGCCAGAGAATTAAACCAGAACTCGCACTTGGAGAACATTGCATATAGCTTTTGTTCCTGCATGGTCTGAAGCACCATCCTCAATTGCTGCTCGTGCTCCTCCATACTACTCGAGTTAATCAATATGTCATCAATGAAGACAATGACAAATGAGTCATGATATGGCTTGAACACTCGATTCATCAAATACATAAATGTTGCTGGGGCATTAATCAAGTCGAAGGACATCACTAGAAACTCATAATGCCCATATCTAGTCCGGAAAGCTATCTTTGGAATATCAGAAGCACGAATCCTCAACCGATGATACTCAGATCTCAAGTCTATCTTCAAGAACACTCTAGCACCTTGTAGCTAATCAAACAGATCATCAATGTGCGTCAACGGATACTCATTCTTAATGGTGACTTTGTTCAGCTGGAAGTGATCAATGCACATCTGCATACTCCCATCCTTCTTCATCACATATAATATCGGTGCACCCCAAGGAGACTCACTCGGCCTGATGAATCCATTCTCGAGAAACACAAAAAGTTGCTCCTTCAACTCTCCCAACTCCACTAGATCCATGCGATGAGGCAGAATAGAGATAGGTTGCGTGTCTAGTGTCAAATCAATGTTGAAATCTTTATCACGAACCGGTGGCATACCTGTAGATAAGTAGGAAATACATCAGAGAACTCCCATACCACAAGCACTAAATCAATCGTGGGAGTCTCTATAGCAGTATCACGAACAAAGGCTAGATAGGCCAAACAACCCTTATAAACCAAATGTCGACCCTTCAAGAAAGAAATAACCCGGCTAGAAGTACCAATAGATGAACCTCTCCACTCCAACCTAGGAAACTTTTCCATCTCAAAGGTAACAGTCTTGGAATGGAAATCGAGAATGACATGGTACAAAGACAACTAGTCCATGCCCAAGATAACCTCGAAGTCCATTATATCGAGTAATATAAGATAAAGTCTAGTCTCATAGCAACAAAAAGTCACTACACAGGACTAGTAGACCCGATCCACAACAACTAAATCACCCTCGGGCGTGGACACATATACAGGAACACCCAAATAAGGGTAAAATAGGGAAGAAACACAAGAATAAGTAGACCCTGGTCAAATAGTATCTAAGCATCTCTATGACAGACATAAACAGTACCTGTGATCACTACAGTGGAGGCAACTGCCTCTGATCTGGCTGGAAAGGCATACAATCTAGCCGGAGCGCCTCCTGACTAGCCTCCACCTCTAGGGCGACTCCTAACCACATGCCTTCCTCCTCCAGCTGGCCGGACGAGCAGTGTGGCAGCTAGTGCGGTAATCATGGGCCGATGGTCCTGCTGCAGTACCTTGCCCCGAAGTCTGGGACAAAACCTCTTTATGGGGACAAAACCTCTTTATGGGGACAAAACCTCTTTATGAGGAAAATTGTTGACTATGAGCCTTTCCCTGATAACCGGAATTCCCACTAGAGGATCCCTAAATAGTTGGCAGACGATAAGTACTCTCTGGAATATCGATGAAGTAGGGTCACGCTGGAACACCCTGAGTAGGTTGTGGTGCTGAATGCATTGGCTTGCTGATGGCATCCAAATCCGCTACTAAAAGGTAAATGGACACGGTCGCATGCAATGCAATTTACCAAACTATAAGTCGGAGTCGAATCCCACAGATAATAATATGTAGGCGATTAGGCGTGTAAGAGAATTATCACTTATTATACTAAGCCAAACACTTGGAAAGGTTTTGAGAAAATATTTATAAGTAATTACGAAAATACAAACCAACCTAGAAAGCAAGTAAAATGATCAATGGCTACAAGATTGGATGCATTGGGAATTACTCTCAAGTAACGATCCAATGTATTTCACGACCAAATGGTAAGAAATTCTCAACCAAAAGCTTCAAATCTTCAAAACCCAAGTGTGTGCGCAAGAACCCTAGCTCTAAAACTTGTGTTCTCTAGTCAAAATAATCCAAAGATATGTTTTCAATAAGCTAGGTTATGTATTTGTGAGTTTGGAATGAAGCAAATGTGAATTATCAATCATGCCCAGGTCTGAAGCCCGTTGACCACACATGCGGAACAATCATCGCAGGTACGGCTCCGCAGATGCGGAATTTCTGCACGCAGATGCGACAATTGGTGGAAAATGGTTACTCCGCAAAAGCAGACAAGTGGTCGCAGAAGCGCGTACGCAGAAGCAGACTCCAAGCGCAGAAGCACGTCTGCATAAGCAGTTCATCAATCGAAGATGCGATGCGTGCCTCGCATATCTTCTTCCGCAAATGCGCACCATTTCTCGTAGATGCGAGACCGCAGATGAGGATGGTTCTGCACAGATGCGATTCCACTAGAAAAATTTTGCACTTCTTTCACTCTTTTTGCACAAATCCACTTCATTTAATTTCAATTCTCTTCGAGACTTCATTTACCTGAAAATCTAGCAATGCACACCGTAAATCACCTCATTTTTTAATTAAAAGTCACAAAACTAAAGAAAAGAGACTAAAATAAATGGTAAAATCACCACTCATCAATAACTCCAACTTAAAGCTTTTGCTTATCCTCAAGCAAATCAAAACCAAAAATTCAATGAGGCTCTACTATTTAAAGCACAATTAGCATCGTTATCATTTCCAAATCACATTCTCCAATTAAGCATAACACTTATGGATTTGGGTGGTACTAATAATTTGTCTCAAGTGTGTGAATCTCAACCAAATAACTCCCTTATTTAAAACAATCTCAAGAATGCAATGGAGTTTTAACATAATCAAGTGACAACAATCAAGCCTTAAGAAGTAACTCAGAAGCACTAGTCTACTACATATGCTCAATTTACTCAATTTGAAATATATTAATGTCACCAATTCATCATAATCCATGTGCCCTCACAAGAAAGAACGTCCCAAAATCACCATATTTACAATAACAACACAAGGAACAAATGCACAAAGACACTCACTCTCAATAAAGAATTTCAAGTGTTACAAAATATCATGTCATAAGCTTGCCCTTATATTAATTCGCCGCCTATTCAAGAATATTTGGTTAGAGATCCCATAAGGACTTTTTAAGCTTGTAATGTAGGCTTAGAGAAGGGTAGGATAAGCATTTGGGATACAAGTAACTACACCCTCCTTGAACACAACTACATTTATCTTTTCTTTTCACACCTTGCTTCTTTTTAAACCACATAGCCCTAGTGGACATCTAGTTACCAACATAGAACCACCTTAAAGTACCTCTTTATTTTTCTCAAGACTACATATTTTTTTTATACAACTATTTTCTCTTGGAGCTTGAGTATCTTCATATCAACAACTTTGAGGTATATGTTTCTACACACAATGTACATCTTTACCATTTTCCAATTAACACCAACAACCCCAACTTAGGCTTTTAGCCTCATTCTTAACATTCAAGGAGGGAAGGGTACAAAAAAGAGAATTATTTCACAAAAAGGGTAAAGGTTTGTAATGAGATAGCCAAAGAAAAAGTTAAAGGCTCATATGGGGTTAACTAGTGATAGTATTTATGCAATGGTAGGCTGGAAAGGATAAAGAGGCCTTTTCAAAGATCACCAAGAATGCCTAAGGTCATCCCTCCAACCAAACATAATTAACATTAGCCTTGAAAGACCAATCGGGCAAGTTCTAGATGACAAAAATAAACACAAGAATTATTTTTAACAAAAACTAACAACATGGCACATGAACTAATCAAGACGGATCAATTTCACTTCTTAATAAAAACAATTAGAGAAATATCATGCCAACTAGTGGGCAAAGAGTCATAAAATGAGCCAAAAAGTTATCACAAAAATTATTCTTCCCCATGAAACTTACTTTTTCAATGTACAACCAAAATTTGGAGGGGTATTCTTAATTCACACATCACACACAAGAGACTAATTTTATTAGTATCAAACAATCCAAATGTCTCCACATAACAAAACAAGACTAATTCCTTTAAGAACGTCGTCACGCCATCCATTATAGGGAAAAGTCACCCGATTCAACACAAAACTATTCCTCAGGAAAGAACCATAGCATAAAGAAAATCCAAGAATAATTTATTAAAAAGTATATTACCACTAAAGAGGTAAAAATAATATAAACTAAAAACTACTAAAGAAAAAAAAACACTAAAGGAATAAAAATAAAATAACTAAAGAAAATAAAATAACAAAAGCAACTAATACTAAAGGAACAAAAATAACATAAACTAAAAACTACTAAAGAAAATAAATAAATAAAGAAAAATAAAATAGAATAACAAAGGCGACTAATCCGCAATTATATCACCAATCACAAACTACGCCCGGCAAAGGCACATGATAAACAATGAACAAGCCCGGCAAGGGCACACATATCCACACAAAAGCATAAGCCCTGCAAGGGCACAATTTAAGCATCAATTCACAAATAAAGTATATTCCCTAAAGCCACCCCCAACTAAAAACACTGCAGTGTCCTCACTGCATAATATCAAGATAAAATAAGAGTAGTTTAAGGGTCTCCCTGAGGTTTGCATCAGACTAGCAGACTGCAGAAAAACGCTAATCACTGCCGTGTAGAGCTCTCAGCCTCATCATCATCGGTAGCATCAGCATCAACATCAACATCATTCGACAAGATGGAATACTCTTCACTATCATCTTTGTCCTCGACCGGTATCTTCCTGTTCGGCTGCCCCCATTTGAAGATGGCCTTGATGCCTCCCCACATCTTTATCATGAACTTGCTCTTCTCTTTATTTCTCTCTTTATCCATGTTGAAGTCTTCCTGAAGATCTTCATGTGCCTTTGCCATGTTGCCATAGGCTGCCTTGAGCCTCCTAACAGAAGCTGCCAACTTCACATGCGACTCTGCTTGCTTTTTCTGGTTCTCCAGGTAGGTCTTCATTTCTTCCCTGGTAAAATATTCGGGCATAGGCTGGGAGTGTGAGGGCCCACTAGGGAGCTGTGACACTAAGTCACGGATGGAGACAAACTGTGAGTTCAACATCCCAAATGGTCCCTCAGGCAGTGCTGCATGTGTGGAGGAACCCTCACCTACAACAATATTCATTTTCCTCTTATTGCTTTTTACCACACTACCTTCTCCTGTCACTCTCAATGGGTGAAAGGTCTTATCCGCCGGTATCAAATGATCTCCATTCCATTCCTCAGCATGTGCACGTACTCCTTCTGCTCCCGAACTATGTAGTGACCGACATTCACAGGAATGCCATCAACGATGCAAGCAATTATCATGACCCTGGTATATGTGACATCAGACACGTTCCCACAAAGAGACACTCTGATCGCAATGATATACAACCATATTTTTGCTTCGGCTGTGAAATCACCACATTTGATGCTTTTTTTCTTTTTAGCCCAAGTCACTCTTTGACCTATAGGACAAAGCTTTGAGACTAGCCAATCATCATTGTCACATGTATCTCTTTTTTGCATTGGCTCGAGATGATGCTTTTGAAGCCAATAAACATCATTTATCTCTTCAACTCCAAATTTTACAATCTTGCCCCTTATTGTAAGTTCATGATTTTGGAAATGTGTATGCTTTAAGTTGGCATAAAACTCCCTAACCCATTTCTCATTGGCCTTGCATAAAGTGGGGACGAAGCAGGTCCAGCCGCTTGAAACTAGCTGGCCATGGAAATCTGAAAGGAGCTCGGCCACTTTGTCATCGGCAAGTCCTTTCTCAAGTTTGAGCTTCTTCGTGAGGAGATCATCACAATACCAGTTTTGGCACTCGGAAGATATGAATCTGCTGGCATCATAGTTCAAATCCTTATCGACTTCTTCAATTTCATGATCAACCGCCGCATTTTTGTTCATGTTTGAGTCCATTTTAATCTCAATGTACCTAAAAAAAATAAAAACCAATTTAGTCAAGAATTATAATCATGTTAAGCAATTCAAAACAATGCAATTAGGCCAAACAATCAAGCCAAACGGGCCCAGCAAGCCAAAGTTACATAGCTACTATTTTGCCCCAAACTGCCCAGTCAACGCACCCGCTAAAAAACTATCGCAGGTGCGGTTCCGCTTCTGCGGAATGTTCTTTGCTTCTGCGAAATTTCACAGTTGACCAAATATCGCACCTGCAGAGAAGGCATTGCAAGTGCGAGGATGCATCTGTGGCATTTCTCCCGCTTCTGCGGTGTTCATCAGGGGTTTCAAAACACCCAGCAACTGTCGATTTCTTTCACTTCTAAACATGGTTTTAGCACACAATTTATACTCAATACTTCTAAATTAGTGCACTAGATGATTATACAACTTGATTAAACCTAAATTTAAGGAACTTAGCAATAAAAATTCTTTCAGACAATTTGTCGAACATTTAGTGAGCATTGAGAATGTTATACTTCTTCAATTTTATTTGGTACTCAAGCTTCCCAAAATTGTTTTTCATCATCAACAACACACACAAACACACTCTTAACCAATGTTCTCGCCCCTAATATTAACACTAATTAGAACGAAATGGGGTTATGGGAATTCTGCCATGGAAAAGAGATGAAGAATAAGAAAATAAAAGTAGAAGAGGGGAGTAGAAGAGAGAACTAAAAATGATACCTGTTTGTCTTGTGTGAGGGCAGTAGAATGCACGAGCAGTGGAGATTAATGTGAGAGATGAGAAGGCGTTTTGAGTTTTGGGGAAAAATTAGAGTCTCACCTGATGAAGGGCTTTAAAATTTACCCGAAGATCGCATCTGCACGCTATTAGCCGCGTCTGCGTAAATGCTGATGCCTATAAACTTCCGCTTCTGCAATAGAGTCGCATATGCGGCCAAAACTTATGCTTCCGCGAGGCCGCATCTTCGTGGATATTTCCACAGATGCGGTTGCACCAGATTTTTGCTGGGCAAAACTGGACAACCACTGTTTTTGTTCACTCCAACACTTCAAACTCTTTAATTCAACTCCAAAAAATCTGAAACTTTGTAGATTAGTCAAAAATAATATATTAAGCTATTCTAAAAAAGAAAATTTCAAAAATGAACTCAAAATTTAAAAAATGATGGGTGTGTGCTTGGCCAATGTGCGATCGCATTTTCGGTCGCATAACCATTATGCGGTCCACAGAAATGGCATTCCACCGCATTTTTGAGCGACAAAATCTTACGAACTTCTGACTCATTCTGCGACCAATATGCAGTCCGCATAACTAATATGGGATCACATTATTTTTGGCGCAGAAAGCAAGTTTAGCCACTTTTTCTTCACTTTTCCTGCACTCTAAGACACACACACATCAAAATGTTCAACAAAAATAACTAACCTACAAAAAAGAAAAATCTAACAACAATATTTGAAAACAATGGGTTGCCTCCCACCAAGCGCCGTATTTAACGTCGTGGCACGATGCAAAGCAACCTTACCACTTTTCTCGTCACTTGGAAGATATAAACTAGGCACCTAACTTGGAATCAAGCTTGTGACCACGAGCAACGGGGGGTGGTAAGTAGATGATCAAGTCAAACTTTAATTTCTTCAGTTTGTATTTCTTGGCTTTCATGTGAGGAATTTCATTTTGCCTTCTTGAACTTTCAAATTGTAAAATGTATGGCCTTTGCCTTTCTTCTTTGCAATCCCTGATTGATTCGTGTAGTTCAATTCCCATATCACCACACATCTCCAATATTGAGACATGCTTGGAATATGACATCAAGCCTCCAAATTTTAATTCTTTTCGAATTTTGACATCCTCTTGGTCCCCTGAACTAGAGTCAAATTCAACCATCTTCTCAACTACATTGATTAACTCGAATTCCATATTTTTCTTGGCACCACTAACAAGCAAGGAATCAGTTGGCAGATGTTCAATTCTTGATTTCTCAAAATAAAGCTCACTTTCTTCCTCGAAGTTGGACTTTTCTTTACACACTCTCAAGTTGGTGGGCATAGTGAGCCTCAACCAATATTTTCATTTGAGCTTCCAAAGTGTGGATATTCTCATCATTGTTTGAGTCAAAACTTGTTTCAAGTCCTCAAGTGCCAAGTTGTGCTTCTCCTCATTTTCAAGAATGGCCTCCAACATGAGCATCATCTTCTCATTTTGAGCATTTGAGAGTTCTTCTTGATTTTGATCAAGTGCCAAGAAGCTTTTTCGGTTTCAACCTCTAAGAAAGGTTCTTTGCTATCATTTACTTATGAGGCTTATTGGACCTCTAAAGCTTCAAGCATTTCTCCCATTTGTGAGTTCAACCTTTCAAGCGCCAAATCGTTTTGGAGACTATTCTCCAAAAGCTCCTCCAAGGCATTTTGCTCTTTATTTCCTCCTTCAAGTAGGCATTCCACCATTAGCTTGAACTCTCCATTTCGACCATGCTTAATTTCTTCCACTTCCATATCCCTATACTTATTATCACAAAAAGTAGAATCATCATAGCGGGGGTTCGGGGAAGGGAAGGACAAATAAGTACAATTATCCCAATGGCCATTTTTACCACCACACTTATCACAAATACTCCACTCATGGGTTTGAGATTGTGCGCACAATCTGCCCTCGGGAGAATTTAAAACAATTTGCCACGAGTGTGGTCCTCCATAATAAGGACATGATCATCAAAGTATGAACAACTACCATCCGACCATTTTTCATTACATGATACCATTTTTAAAAATTAAGAAAATAAACAAGAAACAAACAAGAAAAATAATCAAAGATAAGAAGATAATTACACAAATATTTACAAGTCTGGACCAAAGCATGTACGATTACTTCTCAAACAACCTAAATACGTCAAATTATTCCCCGTCAATAACGTCAATTTTGATGACGTCTAAATTCACTACTAAAAAGTAAATAGACACGGTCGCATGCAATATAATTTACCCAACTATGAGTCGGGGTCGAACCCCACAAAGAACAATATGGAGGCTATTAGGCGTGTAAGAGAATTATCACTTATTATGCTAAGCCAAACACTTGGAAAGATTTTGAGAAAATATTTATAACTAATTGTGAAAATGTAAACTAACCTAGAAAGCAAGTAAAATGATCAATGGCTACAAGCATGGATACATTGGGAATTACACTCAAGTAACGATCCAATATATTTCACAATTTTACAAATATGAGCGAGTTTATGTTAATTAGCCTTGGGTAATAATTCTATATTAGCTTCTTTCGAAGACTAATAAGACCTCCTAGTTGAGTTATCCCTACAAAAATTAAGACATTAAGCACACCCGGATATGGATACAAGTAGTTCAATCCTATCTCTAGGTAGAATCAATAAAGTGAGGGTTAACGCCTCAAGTTCTTGTTAACTAATCTTTCCCAACCCCAAATTAGTTTTTCCAAAATCAATTCGAAGTAAATGGGCGATTCCTAGTGTTAGCTAATCCCTTTAGAAACATTAAAGAACAAGAATAATTAAAGAAATAATAACTCACTTGATAATAAATAAAAATCGTTCAATACATAAGCACAACAAGGTATTTAATCCACACTTTAAATAAAATATTCCCATAAATATGATTCAAGTGTTAAAAAAAATACTACACACTTAGATATACAATACAAAGCAAGAAAATGAAGAAATGAACATAAATGGGTAAGAAATTCTCAACCAAAGGCTTCAAATCTTTAAGACCCAAGTGTATGTGCAAGAACCCTAGCTCCAAAATTTATGTTCTCTAGTAAAGAGACTCAAAAATAATCTTAAGATATATTTCCAATAAGCTAGGTCGTGTATTTGTGGGTTTGGAATAGAGAAAATGTGAGTTGTCAGTCCTACCCAGGTCTAAAGCCCATTGACCGCACTTGTAGAACAATCATCGAAGGTGTGGCTCTGCAGATGCAGAATTTCTGCACGCAGATGCGACATTTGGTGGAAAATGGTTACTCCGCAAAAGCGGATAAGTGGCCGCAGAAGCGGACTCCAAGCACAGAAGTGCGTCCGCAGAAGTGGTTCATCAATCACAGATGCGATGCCTGCCTCGCATATCTTCTTCCGCAAACGCACACCTTTTCTAGTAGATTTGAGACCGCAGATGCGGATGGTTCTGCGCAGATGCGATTCCACTGGAAAGTTTTTGCACTTTTTTCTATCTTTTTGTATGAATCCACTTTATTTAATTTCAATTATCTTCGAGACTTCATTTACCTGAAAATCTAGCAATGCACACCGTAAATCACCTCATTTTATAATTAAAAGTCACAAAACTAAAGAAAATAGACTAAAAAAAATCGTAAAATCACCACTCATCACCTGCTAGGATCGGCCCTCATAAACTAACCCGTGCCCTCAGACGGGGCGCCACTGAATCTACCAAAATGCCGAGGCCGCTTATCCCTCCACATAAACTCTCTGCTCTTGTTGCGGATACATTCAATTCTCCTAGCTATCTCTACAACGTGGAAGAATGAATTCCCCATCTCTGCCTCTCTGGCCATAGAAACTTGAATATTAGGGTGCAACCCTGCAACGAACCTCTACACTTACTCTACAAATGGGGAGAGTATGATAGTTGCATGATGAGACAAGTCAGTGAATCTCATCACATAGTCAGCCACAGACATTTGACTCTGTCGGAGCCACTCAAACTGACAACATAACTCATCTCTCTATGAAGGTGGAATATTCTTCTCTGGGAAAAGGTGTGTGAACGGATCCCAAGTCAAGGGAGTTGAACCTGCTGGCATGCTCTGGAGATAAGAGTGCCACCACCTACGGGCCTTACACTCCAGCTGAAATTTGGCGAAGTCCACCCCATTGGACTCCACTAATCCTATATTATGCAGCCTCCTTCTGTAATGGTCAACGAAATCTTATGGGTCCTCTGACTGCTAACTGCTAAAGACCGGAGGATGAAGTCTAGTCCATCTATACAGTCACTTCAGCTCCTCAAAGGTCGCAACGAGTCTGGTCTCAACTTTAACCATTGCAACCGACTGAGCCACGCCCGCCGGCAGTGCACCTAGGGTCTGATAAATGGCATCAGCGTGCTCGGAATAATGAGCGGTAGGGGTCTATGCTACCCTTCCCACTTGAGATTTTAATGACCTGACCAGTCATAATGAGCGGTAGTCATTTTGGCCTGTACTTTCTAGTTGTTATATAACTTGTCATGGTAGTTGGTTCGGGTCCGGAGAGGATTCAGAATGAATTGAGACACTTAGTCTCAAGGTTGGAAAATTAAGTTGAAAAGGTTAACCGGGTGTTGACTTATGTATAAATGACTCCGGATTAGAGTTTTGATGGTTCCGTTAGCTCCGTTGGGTGATTTTGGATTTAGAAGCGGGCACAGATTGTGATTTGGAGGCCCGTAGTTGAATTAGACTTGAAATGGCGAAGTTGGGAATTTATAAGTTTGACCGGGAGTGGGCTTTGAGGTTATCGGGCTCGAATTGGAGTTCCAGGAGTTGGAGTAGGTTCGTGGCGTCATTTGTGACTTGTGTGCAAAATTTAAGGTCAATCAGACGTGATTTGATATGTTTCGGCATCGTTTGTAAAAGTTGAAATTTCCTTAGTTTTAGTAGGCTTTAATTGGGGTGCGATTCGTGTTTTTGATTTTGTTTGATGTGATTTGAGGGATCGACTAAGTTCGTATCGTGTTTTAGGACTTATTGGTATAATTGGTTGAGGTCCCGGGGGCCTCGGGTAGAGTTCGGATGGTTGACATATCGAATTTGGGGTTTGGGTAATTGCTGAAGCTGGGAGTCTGCTGGTGTAATCGCACCTGCGGAGCTTTGATCGCAGGTGCGATATGTGTTGCACAGAAGCGGCCAAGAGCGAAGCCGGGCAGTGCTCACAGGTGCGAAGAGATTCATCGCACCTACGGAGTCGAATGTGCCAAGAATCGAGCGTAGAAGTGGAAATGGAGATGGGGGCTATATCCGCAAAAGCGCTCGTGCGGCTCGCAAAAGCGAGTCCGCTGGTACGCTCCTATGGTCCACAGGAGCGGTGGGAATTGTAGAAGCGGAGAAGTTGTCACAGGTGCGAGAAGGCCTGGGCAGTGTTTTAAAAATGAGGGTTCCGTGATTTTCGCCATTTTAAACATTTCAAGCTCAGTCTAAGGCGATGTTTGAGAGGAGTTTCGAGGGATTTCTTGAGGTAATTCACTTGTGGTTAAATTTATTCAATAATTATGTTTCCTTATAGAATTTTCCACCTAGATTATAGGGTTTTGAGGTGTAATTTGAGGGGTTTGAGGCTAGGGAATTGGAGAGTTTAAATTGGAGATTTGGGTGTCGATTTAGTGTTGGATTTTGGGTAAATTTGGTATGGCTGTACTCATGGTTGAATGGGCTTCCGGGTTTTGGGACATTTATTAGATTCCGAAACGTGGGCCCGAAGGCCGACCTTTGAGTGGACTTTTTGACTTTTAATTAAAATCTTAGTAATTTCATATAGAATTTATTCCTTTAGCTCGTGTTGATTGTATCGAACTATTTATGGCGAGATTCGAGGCCTTTGGAGTTTGATTCGCGAGGCAAGGCCGTGTTGGAGTAGAGATTTGCACGGTTTGAGGTAATTAACACTTTTAAGCTTGGTTATGAGGGTGTGAAACCCCGAATTTTGTATTATGTGATTGGTGTTGAGGCGACATATGCTAAGTGACGGGTTTGTAGGCGTGCACAGTATAAATTATGACTTGGTCGATTCCATGGAACTAAATAGTAGTTAAATCTCGTTGTTACCCGTATTTTCACCATGTGCTAGATCTATTGAGTTGTCAGTCATGTTAAAAACCTTGCTTAGGCTATATGATGGTACTATTGGAACCCACAGTGGTCGTACTTTGTTGCTGAACTTATTTCATAATCTGCCAAATCGTACTCAGTTATAATTATTGCTTGCATATTTTGTCTCAACCTCTGTTGTCTGTTTTTGTTATATCATATCATCATTCGTAGGCTGAATATCATGATTCTGGTGAGCCCGAGATAATGGAGAAGTTATTGGCTGATTGAGGCTGAAGGCCTATTATGAGTAGTATTATGGGATCGGGTTGCACACCGCAGCAGGTTTATTGATTCATGCTAAGATTTGGCTTATTATAGCTCTTAGGCTGGATCGGCCCTCCGCAGTCTACACCCACAGTGGGCACAATGCTAGCAGTTATGACATTTTGGCTGGATCTGCCCTGTTTTATTTGCATGTGGGCTGGATCTGCCCTGTTATGTTTTAAGTTTTGTTGTGAAATCTGAAAGCATGTCTAAGTTCTTGTTGAAATCATGTCTAAATTATTGTACCTTTACTTGTTGAATATAAATATCTGAGATATCATTGTTATATTTATGTAACTTTCGTACTATTAAATGTTGAAAGTGAACCGTAATAATTAGACTTGTCACTACTTTCAGTCCAAAGGTTAGATTTGTTACTTACTGAGTTGGTTGTACTCACGCTACACACTGCACCACGTGTGTAGATCCAGGTGCTCCCGATTTCGGCGGTTGTAGATTTGCAGAGGCCAGAAATTCGGAGATCATCGAGGTAGCTACTTGGCATTCGCAGACCTTGACTCTCCTCCTTTATCTTTTAGTTTATTCATTCAGTTTTAGTTCTAGACAGTGTATCGGACTTTGTTATTTTGTAGATGCTCATGTACTTAGTGACACCCCGGTTTTGGGAAGAATTTATGTATTGAGTTATGATTTCCTATCCTGTTGTAAGAGATTTTCCCTTATTTAAATTGGTTTAGTATCTTTCAAAGATATAAAGAGTTGGAAATGTCTGAATAGTCGGCTTGCCTAGTGCCATGATAAGCGCCATCATGAAGGGTTGGTTTTGGGTCGTGACAAGTTGGTATCATAGCCTAGGTTACATAGGTCTCACGAGTCATGAGCAGGTTTAGTAGAGTCTTGCGGATCGGTACAGAGACGTCTATACCTATCCTCGAGAGGATGCCAAACCCTTAGGAAACTTCACATTCTTGTATACTTGTCGTGCGGATTTGTTGATTCCGGAAACCAAAACTTCTGTTATTATATTCTCCCATAGACAGTGAGGACACGTGCTACTAGACATGATGGACAACCACTAGCGCCACCAGCTAGGGCCACGAGAGGCCGAGATCGTGGTAGGGGCCGCGGTAAGGGCAGAGGTGCAACTGGTACAACAGCTAGAGCAGCACCTGCAGATCCACCAGTTGCTCCAGCTCAGGAGCAGGTTCCAGATATGGTTGAGCCAGTGGGGCCAGCTCAGGCACCAGTTGTGCCCATTATGATCCCAGGCCTTCAAGAGGCTTTGGCTTATATTTTGACTGTGTGCACTAGCCTTGCTCAAGCAATTTCTATTCAGACCGCGCTAGCCACTTCTCAGGCCGGGGGAGGTGCTCACACTCCTGCCGCCCACACTCCAAAGCAGGTGATGCAAGGACTTCAGATACCGGAGGTATTTCCAGCCCAGCCGGTTGCAGGTGCTCAGGCCCAGGTGGGTCCCGTTATGACTGATGAAGAGCGGAGGAGACTTAAGAGGTTTGGGAGACTCCAACCTCCATCATTCAGTGGGGCTGAGTCTGAGGATACCCAAGACTTCTTGGATAGGTGCCAGCAGATTCTTCGCATGCCGGGTATTCTTGAGACCAGTGGGGTCTCATTTACTACTTTCCAATTCACTGGGGCTGTCTTCACATGGTTGGAGGCCTGTGAGAGGAGTAGGCCAGTCGGTGCTATACCACTATCATGGCATGAGTTCTACGCTCTCTTCTTATAGAAATTTGTGCCACCGACCCATAGGGAGGAGCTGCACAGTCGGTTTGAGTAGCTATGCCACGATGGCCTGTCTGTGACCCAGTATGAGATGATATTTTCAGAGTTGTCTCATCACGCAGTTTGGTTGGTTCCCACCGAGAGGGAGAGGATTAAGAGGTTCATTGATGGCCTCACCTCTCAGCTGCGTTTTGCTAAGACTCGGGAGAGTGTATCTGGTGTTCAGTTCGACAAGGTGGTTGATATTTCTTGGTGATTAGAGATGGTCCGTAGTTAGGAGCGTGAGGAGAAGGAGGACAAGAGGCCTCGTGGATCGGATGGTTTCAGCGGTGTTCCTTCTGGGGCTCAGTTCTACCACGGCAAGGGTCGTCCTTATAGGCCCGCTTAGATGGATCGTCCAGTCCATCGTGGTGCATCATCCAGTCATGGTTCATACAGCACTAGACCGGGCCAGTCATCCCCCACTGCTCTCCTAGCTCATAGTTCATCTCGTGCACCTTTAGTTAAGGGTTCGTCTGCACCAGGTTCTTTTGGTAGTTATTCTGGTTCTCGGGGTCCGTCTCAGTATTTGCCACCATTTTCCGAGATAGGATGTTTTGAGTGTTTAGAGTTGGTTCATGTGAAGAGGTTCTGTCCCCGCCTTACATGAGGTCCAGTTCAGTAGAGGATTCAGGCCACGACATCCACACAAGTTACTTCACCACCCGCTTATCCAGCTCGGGGTGGGGCTCAGGTAGCTAGGGGTCACCCAAGAGGGGGAGGTCGATCAGGTGGTGGACATGCCCGATTCTATGTTATTCCTGCCAAGCCAGCTGTTGTTGCTTTAGATACAGTGATCACAAATATTATCTTAGTATGCCACAGGGATGCTTCTGTATTATTTGATCCTGGTTCCATTTATTTGTATGTATCATTTCATTTTGCTCATTAGCTGGATATGCCCCGAGATTCCTTAGTCTCACTGTTCATGTATCTATGCCAGTAGGCGATACAATTATTGTGGACCGTATATATCGGTCATGTGTAGTGACTATGGAGGATTGGAGACTAGAGTTGATCTCTTATTGCTTAGTATAGTTGATTTCAATGTGATCTTGGGTATGGATTGGTTGTCTCCATTTCATGCTACGCTGGATTGTCACACTAAGACTGTGATGTTGGCGATGCCGGAGTTGCCAAGGATCAAGTGGAGAGGTTCGCTAGTCTATGTTCCCAGTAGAGTGATTTTATATTTGAAGGCCTAACGGATTATTTGGAAGGGTTGTTTATCTTATTTGGCCTTTGTAAGGATGTTGGTGCTGATTCCCCTACTATTGATTCTATTCCGGTGGTACGAGACTTTCCGGATGTGTTTCATGAAGACTTGCCGGGGATGCCGCCCGACAGGGATATTGAATTTGGTATTGACATGGTGCCGGGCATTCAGCCCATTTCTATTCCTCCATATCGTATGGCACCGACTGAATTTAAGGAATTTAAAGAACAACTTTAGGAACTCCTTGATATGGGGTTTATTATGCCTAGTGTGTTGCCTTGGGGTGCACCTGTTCTGTTTGTGAAGAAGAAGGATGGCACTATGTGGATGTGCATCGACTATAGGCAGTTGAACAAAGTAACAGTCAAGAACAAGTATCATTTGCCACACATTGATGATCTATTTGACTAGCTTTAGGGAGCAAGGGTGTTCTCTAAGATTGATTTGAGGTCTGGATATCACCAGTTGAAGATTCGGGACTCAGATATTCTAAAGACAACATTCAGGACCCATTATGGTCATTATGAGTTCCTTGTGATGGCTTTTGGGATGACCAACACCCCAGCAACATTCATGCATCTGATGAACAGTGTTTTTCAGCCTTATCTCGACTCGTTTGTCATATTATTCATTGATGATATCCTGGTATACTCTCATCGCCATGAGAAGCGTGCCCAATTTTTGAGGATTGTGTTGCAGTGGTTGAGGGAGGAGAAATTTTATGCCAAGTTCTCCAAGTGCAAGTTTTGGCTTGGTTCAATGGTGTTCTAGGGGAATGTGGTGTACACTAAGGGGATTCAGGTAGATTTGAAGAATATAGAGGCAGTTCAAAGTTAGCCCAGACCATCCTCAGCTATGGAGATTTAGAGCTTTCTCGTCTTGGCCTGTTATTATCGTCGCTTCGTGGAGGGTTTCTTGTCTATTGCATCGCCCTTGACCAAATTAACCTAAAAGGGTTCTACTTTTAGGTGGTCGGATGAGTGTGAAGAGAGCTTTCATAAGCTCAAGACTACCTTGACTATAGCTCTAGTTCTAGTTCTACCTTGAGCTTCTGGTTCTTATACAGTGTATTGTGATTCTTCTCGGATCATTATTGGGTGTGTCTTAATGCAGGAGGGTAGGGTGATTGCTTATGCTTCACGTCAGTTGAAGCCTCATGAGAAGAAATACCCCATCCATGATTTGGAGTTGGCTGCCATCGTTCATGCATTGAAGATTTGGAGGCATTATCTCTATTGTGCATCTTGTGAGGTATTTACGGATCATCGGAGTCTTCAGCAGTTGTTCAAACAAAAGGATCTAAATTTGAGGCAGCGGAGATGGTTGGAGGTGCTAAAGGACTATGATATCACTATTTTGTATCATCCCAGTAAGGCCAATATGGTGGCCGATGCCTTGAGTAGAAAGGCGGTGAGTATGGGTAGCCTTCCTGTTGGTGAGAGACCGCTTGCAGTTGATGTTCAGGCCTTGGCCAACCAGTTCGTGAGATTAGATGTTTCGGAGCCCAGCCGTGTTCTAGCTTGTGTGGTTTCTCGGCCTTCATTATATGATCGCATCAGAGAGCTCCAGTATGATGATCCCCATTTAATTTTCCTTAAGGACACAGTTCAGCACAATGATGCTAGGGGTGTTACTATTGAGGATGATGGGGTGTTGAGGATGTAGGGTCGAATTTGTGTGCTTAATGTAGATGGGCTACGTGAGTTGATTCTTGAGGAGGCCCACAGTTTGCGGTATTCCATTTATCCAGGTGCCGCAAAGATGTACCAGGACTTGTGGCAACAGTACTGGTAGAGGAGAATAAAGAAGGATATAGTGGGATTTGTAGCTCGGAGACTTAACTGTCAACAGGTGAAATATGGGCAGCAGAGACTAGGAGGATTCCTTCAGAGTCTAGAGATTCCAGAGTGGAAATGGGAGCGTATCATCATGGATTTTGTAGTTGGGCTCCCACGGACTTCAAGGAAGTTCGATGCTATTTGGGTGATTGTGGATCGGCTGACCAATTTCGTGCACTTCATTCCACTTAGGACTACTTATTCTTTGGAGCAGTTGGTTGAGATTTACATCCGCGAGATTGTTCGCCTTCACGGTGTGCTAATGTCTATCATTTTAGATCGGGGCACATAGTTTTGGAGAGCCGTGCAGCGAGAGTTGGGTACCCAGGTTGAGTTGAGTACACCATTTCACCCTCAAACCAACGGATAGTCAGATTGCACTATTCAGATATTGGAGGTATGCTACGCGCTTATGTCATAGAATTTGGGGGTTCTTGGGATCGGTTTCTGCCACTCGCGGACTTTGCCTACAACAACTGCTACCAATCGAGCATTTAGATTGCTCCATATGAGACTTTGCATGGGAGACGGTGTCAATCTACGGTTGGTTGGTTTGAGCTAGGTGAGGCTAGGCTATTTGGTACTGACTTGGTTCAGGATGCTTTGGACAAGGTTAAATTAATTCAGGATCAGCTTTGCACGGCGTAGTTTAGATAGAAGAGTTACACCGATAGGAAGGCTCGGGATGTTGCTTTCATTGTTGGGGATAAGGTACTGCTCAAGGTTTCACCCATGAACGGTGTTAAGAGATTCGGGATGAAGGGCAAGTTGAGCCCTCGGTATATATGGCCGTTTGAGGTACATCAGATGAATTGGAGAGGTGGCTTAGAAGCTTGCCTTGCCACCTAGTTTGTCAAGTGTGCATCCAATATTTCATGTTGCTATTCTCCGGAAGTTTGTAGGCGATCCATCTCATGTTTTGGATTTTAGCACGGTTTAGTTGGATGGTGATTTGACTTATGGTGTGGAGCCGGTGGCTATTTTGGATTGGCGGGTTCAAAAGTTGAGGTCAAAGGACATAACTTCAGTGAAGGTGCAGTGGAGAGGGCAGCCAATTGATGAGGCTACTTGGGAGACCGACCGGGAGATACGGAGCAGATATCCACGGCTATTTGAGACTCCTTGTACGTTTCTAGACCCGTTTGAGGATGAACGTTTGTTTAAGAGGGGGAGGATGTAACGCCGATCAGTCGTTTTGAGATTTGTAGTCCTATTCCCCCATTTACTGGTCATTTTGTACTTTACAGTTGTTATACGACTTGTCGGGGTAGTTGGTTTGGGTCCAGAGATGTTCAGAATGAATTGAGACACTTAGTCTCAAGGTTGGAAGCTTAAATTGAAAAGGTTGACCCGGGTGTTGAATTATGTTTAAATGACTCTGGATTGAAGTTATGATGGTTATGTTAGCTCCGTTGGGTGATTTTAGACTTAAGAGCGTGTCCAGATTGTGATTTGGAGGCCCATAGTTGAATTAGGCTTGCAATGACAAAGTTGAAAATTTATAAGTTTGACCGGGAGTGGACTTTATAGTTAACGGGTTCGGATTGGAGTTCTGGGAGTTAGAGTAGGTTCGTGGAATCATTTGTGACTTGTGTGAAAAATTTGAGGTCAATCGGACGTGATTTGATAGGTTTCGACATCATTTGTAGATGATCGAATTTCCTTAGTTTCAATAGGCTTGAATTGGGGTGCGAATCATGTTTTTGATGTTGTTTGATGTGATTTGGGGGCTCGACTAAGTTCATATCATATTTTAGGACTTGTTGGTATAATTGGTTAAGGTCCCGTGGGGCCTTGGGTGGAGTTAAGATGGTTAACAGATCGAATTTGGGGTTTGGGTGATTGCTGAAGCTGGGAGTCTATTGGTGTAATCGCACCAGCGGAGCTCTGATCGCATGTGCGAGCTGTGTTGCGCAGAAGTGGCCAAGAGTGGAGCTGGGCAGTGCTTACATGTGCGAAGAGATTGATCGCACCTGCGGAGTTTCAAGTGCGAAGAATTGAAAGTAGAAGGGAAAATGGAGATGGGGGCTGGGTCTGGAGAAGCGGTTGTGCGGCTCGCAAAAGTGAGTCCGTTGATGCGCTCCTATGGTCCGCAGGAGCGGAGGGAACCGCATAAGCGGGATATGGAGCGCTTCCGTGGCACCGCAGAAGCGGATAAGTTGTCGCAAGTGCGAGGAGGCCTAGGCAATGTTTTAAAAATGAGGGTTCCGTCATTTTCACCATTTTAAACATTTCAAGCTCGGTCTTAAGGCGAAATTTGAGATAATGTTCGAGGGGTTTCTTGATGTAAGTCACTTGTGGTTAATTTATTCAATAATTATGTTTTCCCATTGAATTTCCCACCTAGATTATGTGGTTTTGAGGTGTAATTTGGGGGTTTGAGGCTAGGGATTTGGAGAGTTTAAATTGAAGATTTGGTTGTCGATTTGGTGTTGGATTTTGGGTAAATTTGGTATGGCTGGACTCGTGGTTGAATGGGCTTCAGGGTTTTGTGACTTTTATTAGATTCTGAGATGTGGGCTCGGGGAACGACTTTTGAGTGGACTTTTTGACTTTTAATTAAAAGCTTAGTAATTTCATATGGAATTTATTCCTTTAGCTCGTGTTGATTGTATCAAACTATTTGTGGATAGATTCGAGGAATTTGGAGGTCGATTCGCGAGGCAAGGGCGTGTTAGAGTAGAGATTTGCACTGTTTGAGGTAAGTAACACTTCTAGGCTTGGTTCTGAGGGTGTGAAACCCCAAATTTCGTATTATGTGATTGGTGTTAAGGCAACGCATGTGCTAAGTGACGGGCATGTATGCATGCACAGTATGAATTGTGACTTGGTCGATTCCATGGAACTGAATAGTTGTTAAATCTCACTGTTACTCATATTTTCACTATGTGCTAGATCTATTGAGTTGTCATTCATGTTAGAAACCCTTCTTAGGCTATATGATAGTAATATTGGGACCCACAATGGTCGTACTTTGCTGCTAAACTAATTGCCTAATATGCCAAATCGTACTCAGTCACAGTTATTGTTTGCATATTATGTCTCAGTCTCTGGTGTCTTAATTTGTTATATCATATCATCATTCGTGGGCTAAATATCATGATTCTGGTGAGCCCGAGAGATTGGAGAGGTTATTAGTTGGGTGAGGCTGAAGGCCTATTGTGAGTAGTATTATGGGATCGGGCTGCACGCCGCAGCAGGTTTATTGATTCATGCCAAGATTTGGCTTATTATAGCGCTTGGGCTGGATCGGCCCCTCCGGAGTCTCTACACCTATAGTGGGCACAATGATAGCAGTTATGACATTTGGGTTGGGTCTTCCCTATTTTATTTACACGTGGGCTGGATTTGCCCTGTTATGTGTTAAGTTTTGTTGTGAAATCTGAAAGCATGTCTAAATTCTTGTACCTTCACTTGTTGAATATAAATATCCAAGATATCATTGTTATATTTATGTAACTTTCGTACTGTTAAATGTTGAAAGTGAACCGTAATAATTGGACTTGTCACTACTTTCAGTCCAAAGGTTAGATTTGTTACTTATTGAGTTGGTTGTACTCACGCTACACCCTGCACCTCGTGCGCAGATCTAGGTACTCCCGGTTTTGGCGGTTGTTGATTTGTAGACGCCAGACCTTCTGAGATCATCGAGGTAGCTGCTTGGCATTCGCAGACCTTGACTCTCCTCCCGTATCTTTCTGTTTGTTTATTCAGTTACTACTAGACAGTGTACCAGACTTTGTTATTTCGTAGATGCTCATGTACTCAGTGACACCCCGGTTTTGGGAAGAATTTATGTATTGAGTTATTATATCCTATCATGTTTTAAGAGATTTCCCTTTATTTAAACTGTTTTAGTATCTTTCAAAGAATTAAAGTGCTGGAAATGTCTGAATAGTCGGCTTGCCTAGTACCATGATAGGCGCCATCACGACGGGTTGGTTTTGGGTCATGATGGAGACATGGCTAGATCTGCTGGAAATAACCTAGCCCGAGTCATAAAATCCACAAACCGCAACATACGGCCCATGACCTCCAAAAATCACGGTGCGGTCATAAAATCTACTAGGCTAGCTCGGCTGAAGGTACCTCATCCTACTCCTTAGTAATAGGACCCTCCACCGGATCCACAGTTGGTACCACTAGGGAAACCCTAGGACGCCCTCGTCCTCTAGCAGAAGTTGTGGCCTCCCTCGGCCTCTGCCTCTACCTCTGACTGCTGGGGGAGCAGCTCCTCTACCACTGGGTGCTCTCGTTGCATGTGTTCTCACCAACTATGAGAGAATAAGAGAAATATACTTAGCATAACATCAACTGCACGATAATAGATGAAAAAAAAAGAAATGTTTCCTAATACTCCACAACCTCTTAAAGATAAGTACGGACGTCTCTGCACTGATCCACAAGACTCTACTAGGTCTGCTCATGACTCGTGACACCTATGTAGACCTAGTGCTCTGATACCAAACTATTATGACCCAAATCCCATTATAAGTCATGATGGCTGTCACACCGAACCAACTCGTGATGTTTCATATTTTTGTTCATAGGATCTAGGCCATTGAGGCCTCCAAGTGATAATTACCAAAGTTTAAAATGAACACAACTAATTAACAAGGAAAACATTGGCATTTTATACATACTACAACGTTTTTTTAACAAAATTGTAACTGCCTCATTTACACAATATACTACCAAACTTTAGCTTGCAAGCCTCTAAGAGTACCAAAAGACACATACACGCACACAAATAGGTCGAGATAGGGCCCTACTGTACCCAAAATATTTATAACATTTTCCTCTGTACCTATCAACTTCTTAACAGCTACTCCAAAGAAGTGGAGACCAACAACCAACAGTTGAACCGTGCACCTACTGGGGATGGGCATCACTGGGTCTATCTGTACCTGTGGGCATAAATAAAGTGCCAAAAGAGAAGAGGCGTCAGTACAGATAATATACTGAGTATGTAAGACAAAAACAAAACACAAGCAACTTAGAGTATTAGCATAAGAATTGTGAGTACGTGATTCCAGCCTGAATACCGTAGACACGCTACTAGGGGCGTAAACCAAACCGTGGAAAACTAGGGACCATGGATCGTAAATTGATGCAACTTTTGTAAAACCATGCCTCTAAATTGGGCCATACATTGAGAAAGAGCTACATTTATATATATATATATATATATATATATATATATATATATATATATATATATATATATATATATATATATATATATTCATATCTTCAGCTATACTTTGGGGTAAATTCTCATCATTCTATACCCAGCCTCATAGAAGGCTCGGTCATACCTGGCCTCAGGAGGTCTCGATTGTACCAGGTCACAACAGAACTCGGCGTAGCTTGCCTCAAGAGGAATCGATAGCCTCACATCACACATCATCATATCCGGCCACACCTGGGCTCATAATATCTCATATCACGCCTCAACATACCCAACTGATCAGTGGTTGCACAATAGGTGTCATATGCGGCCGAAGACATATTACCAACAACAACACACAAGAACAAGATAACATTACTGAGAGGGCTTAGAACTACTAAACCTTACAGTACATGAGTCATTTAGAAAGAAGGATAGACTTACACTAACTCATGCCAAAAAAGAAGATTGCCCTACATTCCTTGTTGAAGAGCTAACTTTGCTTCTATGGTGGTTAATTTTTCCTTTAATGAACCATCAAAATCAATGCCACCAGACGATGGGCGTCACAACAACGACTCAAAGTTCCTCCAAGCTAAATCTTGCCAAATTCAGATTCACCTTCAATTTTACCTTAATTTGCTAGGAAAATTCTAAATAGGCGTAGAGAGTATTTGAGAGGACTTGTTCTGATGATATTTCTAAGAATGAAAGAGAAATAGCCTTAATGTCATTTTATATTATTGCCAAGCCTTGGAATTTCTGCAGCCTCTACATGCAAAATGGGTCGCCCCGCCATTATTGCTGCACCCGGTGAGACACTTTACACAGGCCTACTGACACATGTGACCACCTTATGGCTTTGAACGTGCCTCCCACTGATTGGACGTGCTAGAATCCATACTTATCACACTTTGTTTAAGTATGGGGTGTAACATCATCCCCCCCTTCGAAACATTCGTCCTCGAATGTTGAATTATGGCCCATGGTGACAGTCGCAATGTTGCCTTTCATAGTGGGAAATAGATGGGGGTACCGAGATTTCATATCTTCTTCAGCTTCCCACGTCATTTCTTCTTTATTCTTGTTCCTCCAAAGTACTTTAACTGAAGCCACTTCTTTGGTTCGTAGCTTAAGGATTTGTCGATCTAAGATAGCCTTCCAAATTTCTTCATAAGATAGGTCTTCTGTAACTTGGATATATTCAATAGGTGTAACACGGGATGGATCACTTAAGCACTTTTGGAGCATAGACATGTGGAATACCATATGTACTGCTTCGAATTCCGGGGGGAGCTCGAGCTCGTAAGCCATATGACCAACCTTCTATATAATTCTATATGGTCTGATATACCGGGGGCTGAGTTTACCTCTTTTGCCAAATCTCATCATGCCCTACATAGTTGATACCTTCAAGAATACACAGTCTCCTACCGCAAACTCTAAATCTTGATGTCGGTTATTGAAGTAGGATTTTTGTCTACTTTGGGAGGCCAACAATTGGTTTCGAATTAGCTTCACCTCTTCGCCCATATATGGCCTCATAGGGTTCTATTTTAATACAGGCATGGTAGCTGTTGTTTTAAGAAAATTTGATGAGTGGTAGATGGACCTCTTAATCTCCTTTGAAGAATAGAACACATGCCCGTAACATGTCCTTGAGCATTTTAATAGTATGCTCGACTTGGCCATCAGTTTGTGGATGGAAAGCTTTACTAAGGTTGATCTTTGTTCCCAACCCTTTTTGGAATGATCTCTAGAAGTTAGCTGTAAATTGGGCACCTCTGTCTGATATAATGGAAGCCAAAATTCCAGGGAGTCAAACTATCTCCTTAATGTATATCTTAGCATAATCTTCAGCGGAGAAGGTAGTGTTAATTGGTAGAAAGTGAGCTGATTTGGTGAGTCGATCCATGATAACCCATATAGAGTGAAACTTTTGGTGTGATCGGGGAATGCGGTTACAAAATCCATGTTGATCACTTCCTATTTCCAGGTCGGAATTTCCATATTCTGCAGCAACCCTCCCGATTTCTAATGCTCAATCTTGACTTGCTGACAATATGGACACCGAGCGATGTATTCAGCGATGTCTCTCTTCATCCCATTCCACCAGTATAGTTATCGAAGATCATGGTACATTTTGGTTGAACCTGGATGAACTGAATATTGGGGCTAATGAATCTCTTCCAGGATCCGCACTCGGAGCCTCCCGACATCAGGCACACACAACCAGTCCTTGTGTCTATGAACTCTATCCTCTGATAGCTCGCACACTTGCTTCTTTTGTGATGGAACGCTTTCCCTTATTTACAACAAGGATAGGTCTTCAAATTGTCATGCTTTCACTTTGGCTACTAGCGAGGATTCGACAGCGTTTGTAACGATGACTGCTCCGCTGCCGGAATCAAAAAATTGCTCGCTTAGGTTTGCCAGCCGGTACAAGTCTTTAGTCATCTCCAACTTCTACTTTTCCAGATGTTGTAGACATCCCATGGATTTCCAACTCAGTGAATTAGCTACAACGTTTGCTTTCCCGGGATGGTATAAAATGTCAACATCATCGTCCTTTAACAGTTCAAGCTATCTTTGCTGCCTCAAATTTAATTCTTTTTGCTTGAATATGTACTGCAACCTATAGTGATCGGTGAATATGTCAACACGATCTCCATACAAGTAGTGACGCCATATCTTCAAGGCAAATATAACAACTGGTAGCACCAAGTCATGAGTTAGGTAATTCTGCTCGTGCCTCCTTAGTTGCCTCAAAGCATAAGCGACAACTTTCCCATGTTGCATTAGAACACTACCCAATCTCACTCTAGAGGCATCACAGTGTACAACGTACCACCTGGGTCCTTCGGGGAGTGTTAGGACTGATGCCGAGGTTAACCCGTTCTTTAACACTTAGAAGCTCTTCTCGCAAATATCGGTCCATTGGATTTTTACTGTTTTGTGCGTCAACTTCATTAATGGAGTAGCTATAGATGAGAAACATTCCAAAAACCTTCGATAGTAACCGACCAAGCCCAAGAAGTTACGTACTTTGGTAGGAGTTATGGGCCCGGGCCAACTCTTAACTATTTTAATCGTTTGATCTTCAACCTTGATTCCTTCACCGGATACTATGTGCCCAAGAAAGGTCACTGATCTCAGCCAGAACTCGCACTTGGAAAACATGGCATACAACTTGTGATCCCGGAGTTTGCATAAAACCATCCGCAAATGTTCTACGTGCTCTGCCTATGATCGAGAATAAACCAGGATATCCTCTATGAACACGATCACAAATATATCTAGATACGACCTGAATATTCGATTCATCAGATCCATGAAAGCTGCTGGTGCATTGGTAAGGCCAAAGGACAAAACAAGAAAGTCGTAATGGCCATATCGGGTCCGAAAGGATGTCTTTGGGACATATTATCACTTGATCCTCAGCTGATGGTACCCGGATCTAAGATCAATCTTCGAGAAAGACTTAGTACCTTGCAATTGATCAAACAAATCATCGATTCTTGGAAGTGGATACTAGTTCTTGATGGTTACCTTATTCAGCTATGGATAATCGATACACATCCTTAATGAGTCATCTTTCTTGCGAACAAATAACACTGGGGCTCGCCACAGAGAAGTACTGGGTTGGATAAAACCCTTATCAAGAAGGTCATTTAGCTAATCCTTTAATTCCCTCAACTCAGCTGGAGCCATCCTGTACGGGGGAATCGATATCGGCTGCGTATCGGGTAGTACGTCAATAAAAAACTCAATCTTACTCTCGGGTCAAATACTCGGAAGCTCATCAGGGAACAAATCGGGGAATTCACTTATGATCGGTACCATCTAAAGGGTGGGAGGCTCCGCCCCCGCATCTTTCACCCGTACCAAATGATAGAAACATCCTTTCGTGATCATCTTCCGGGCCTTAAGGTAACAAATAAACTTCCCTTTTGGCACTGCAACATTGCTCTTCCATTCGATAGCAAGTTCTCTCGGAAAGTTAAAGCGAACAACTTTCTTCCAACAATCCACGGTAGCATAGCAAGAGGCCAACCAGTACATGCCCATAATGTCACGACCCAAAATCCCTCCATAGAAGTCGTGATGGAACCTAGTCTCTAAGACTAGGTAAGCCTAACACTTACTGAATTAATAACAGATTTCAACCAGTCAACTATTAAACATAAACCTGAAATTTCTATATAAAGCCAATAATCCAAAATAGATATATAACGTCCCAAAACCGGTAGTACAAATCATAAGCTCTACTGAGTTTGCTCGAAAGTCTCTAAGTATAGCTGTTCTGGAATAAAAATAAACAAGACAAAGTAAACTTCCAAATATGACTCTGAGTCCTGCGTACGCGGCGGCAGGTATACCTTGAGTCTCCACAACAATACTCAATCAACTAACTAATGATCAACATGTTCCGAGATGCCTAGATCTACACAAAAATGTGCAGCAAGCGTAGCATGAGCACACCACAGTAGTACCCAGTAAGTATCAAGACTAACCTCGGTGGAGTAGTGACGAGGAACAGTCAAGAAACCTACTAGACATAAAAACCTATACAAGTATGAGTATAAAACTAACAGGGAATGATATAAAGCTGAACATGGTAAGAATAATGTTACAATATTTGCAATAAAAACCAGAAATAACAATTAACAACAAGGACCAACAGGTAATAACGTCGTAAAGTAAGTGGAATACAGTTAAAGCCCGGTGAAACCAAGTAAGGGAAAACAAGTAACAACCCAATAAAACAACCGCTTTCACACAATGTTTACACAAGAATTTCCCCTAGGTACCACACCTCATAATCACAAATCACGGGTCCCGAATCGCGAACTATTAGCACATGGAATCTTGTGCCCACATTGCAAATCACAACCGTACGGACAACTCACGTGCCAATACCATTAATACCTCATAATTCCACAGACAATTCACGTGCTAAGAGAGTAACAATATCCCATATCCGCATGGACAACTCACGTACTAACGGTGCAACTCACGCACAAAAGGCAAGTATACAAGAATATATGTAAATAATCTATAAACATCAAGGTTCATCTTCTTAGACTGATATGAGTGACAAATTACTGTTTATGCTTGTGCAAGTGTTCTATCACAATTCAAGTCAACAAGTAAGATCAAAGACAACGAATGTCACATAGGAAACAACAAAACAAAACTGTATTATGCATGACTCACACAAGGAAAGCACACCACTACACAAATATCATCAATAACAATGCCCACATGCAATCACAAGTCATCACAAACCATCCCCGACATAGCCCATTGTCTCGCCGCGTGCCCAAAAAAAATGTGAATGTCTATCTTGTCTCGCCACAAGCGCATAATAATATTCCCACCCTATCTCGCCACATGCGCAAACCCACATATATAGCCTGCCTTGTCACGCCAAATGTGAAAATATCAATAATAACAATAGCAAGGACAACTCACGTGCAAACACCCTGACAATCCTCTCAACAATACCACGTGTGCCAAAAACATAACAACAAAATATAACAACTCGCACCACATGTGCCCATGTCACAATATTTCCTTAGAAACAATTCCAATACTACAACCACATATGTCACCCGTCTGGCCTCTATCCTAGCTGATGGTGCAGGTATAGCAGCAACTAGAGTGTAACTCATAGCCTGAATACAATGCTGTGACACACTTGTCCGGAGTCTGGGACAATCTCTCACCATGTGGCTGGTATCTCTACACTAAAAGCAACCTCTCCGCTGACATGGCTGTGGAAGCTTTCAGGTATGAGTACTTTGAAACCCATGAATATCTAAAGCACTAGGTGAAACCTGAAGTGCAAACTGAACTGGCTGACCCACAAAACGTCTGCCATGACACACCCTATCTCTAATATAGGGATCAGTAGATCCTCCCGGTCCATGAGGCCTCTTAGCCTTCTAGTCCTCTCTCTCCTGGCCCCGCACACCCTCTAATCTACAAACGATCTCTACCACATGCTGAAACGAAACATCCATCTCCAGCTTTCGAGCCATGATGAATCGAATACCATAACTGACACCCTCAATGAACCTGCGGACTCGCTCACAAACTGTAAAAACCAAAGCAGGTGCGTGACAGGACAACTCACTGAATTTGATGATGTACTCTGACACTGTCATAGTGCCCTGGTGCAGCTGATTGAACTATGTGTGCCACGCTTCCTAGAGGGTCTGGGCAACAAACTCCCTCAAAAATATCTCTGAAAACTGAGTCCAAGTGGGTGGTGCTGCATCAGCTGGCCTACCCTCCTCATAAGCCTTCCACAACTAATATGCTGCTCCAAATAATTGGAATGTAGTAAAAGCAACTCCGCTCGTCCCCACAATACCCATGGTGCGGAGAATACGGTGGCACTTCTCTAGAAAACATTGTGCATCGTCGGTAGCTAGGCCACTTTAAGTAGGAGGATGATACTTCTTGAACCTCTCAAGTCCCGGCTGCTCCTCCTCATATGCCCATGGACTGACCTCAGGCTAAACCAGAATAACATGTTGTGCTGGCATGACATCCGGAACCTAAATAATGTAGACCCGCTGCTCTGGAGTACGGGCGGCGGGAGTTTGAGCTCCTCCCACGGTCTGTGAAGTAGTTGGTGCAACTGTAATTAATACACCTGAGCTAATGTACCAAACATGCTCAGGAACTGCGCTAAAGTCTCCTGAAGTCCTGGGGTAGCAACATGCGCCTCTGGTGCCTGTCCCCCAATCGTAACTACTGGTAGCTCCTCAATTGCTGCTCTGGCATTAGCACATGCTCCTCCTCGACCTCTGCCTTTGCCTCTTCCCCGTCCCCTAGCAACACTGGCTTTGGGGGCAGCGACATCAGTAACTATACCTCGTGTTCGCACAATCTGTGAAAGAATATAATGACAAAGGCTCAAACTCCGAAATCAATAAACTCGCATGATAGGAATCAAAGAAAAAAGTTTTCCTAATAGTTCCTTAGCCTTTCAAAGATAAATACAAATGTCTCTGTACCGATCCGCAAGACTCTACTAAACTTGCTTATGACTCTAGCACCTATGAACCTAGAGCTCTGATAACAACTTATCACAACCCAAAATCCCTCCATAGGAGTCGTAATTGTCATGCCCGAACTTAGGGAGCGCGACTGGTGCTCAACCGAGTGAACCCAATCGAGCAAGCCTAATTTACATTAACCTCTCATTATTGCTCATGCATGATTTACCACAACATAATTAGATCTCGACTTTCATATTGAATACATTTGGCTTAATGGCCTATAAATTCTTTCGCATGATGGTTAAACAGCTTTATAAATAACTATAAATACTGTGAACATAAATACATGACAAAACTCATATCTTTAATTACATGACCCACAATGTACATGGAGCTTCTATGACAATAGATACCTATTCAATACATAGACTGTTCTTAACATTTACTTACACAATACAAATACACCTATTCAAGGGCTTGGAAATAAAAAATGAATATGATGAATCATGGTAACAATAAAAGGGCTTAGATAGTCGTTAACGTCAAGAACATTTATTAAGAGCTTCCATTAGCATTTACATATATTAAGTCGGGAATCCTCTATAACCACCTTCACACAAAGCGGCCATACCACCTCACCCCAACATATGCGGTTGGAGGTGTATCACGATACCATAATCTCTACACAAAGTGGCCCTACCGCCTCACCCCAATATATGCGGGTGGAGGTGTATCACAATACCACAATCTCTACAGAAAGCGGCCCTGCCGCCTCACCCCAATATATGCGGGTGAAGGTGTATCACAATAACACAATCTCTACACAAAGTGGCCTGGCCGCCGCACCCCAATATATGAGGGTAGAGATGTATTCCACAATACCAAAACTCTACACAAAGCGGCCTTGACGCCTCACCCTAATGTATGGGGGTGGTGGTGTAATCCCAATCATAATACCATATATAAACTTAAAGCGACATAGTTTTTATTACATTTAAGGTCGTAATTTCTCATATCATTTGAATACTTCATGTTCATGCTCATCATGGAGAAACTCAACTCATTACATTAGCACATTCATGGTAAATCAATAAGTCAATTTCAATGGCACATAGGCTCAATTTCTTTCCTTAAGGTTCATCATCATTTAGCATAGGACATCTCCCTTTCATCTCGTTATTCACTCATTTGACATCTTGAGTCCATTAGCTAAGTTCATGGATCTTGGGGACTTAACATCAAAGTCATTTACATTAATTATTTTAGTAGCATACATACTATGATTGAAACCATTGGGACATACAACACCTCATAATTCTCATTTTGGCAAACAACCACATTGCATGTTTATACCATCACTTACTTGTACTTGCCATTGGTGATCATAGGACATCAAGAACAATTAAAATATTTAGGAACACCATAGCCTCTCCTCATGAGGGCGTAGGAGCTTATAACACATTGGAAACATAAGTACAAATACGTTCATCTCATAACCTTTCACACCATATATCAGTTCAAAATTACTTTCAACTACTTATAACATCATTATTTCATTGACTCCCTTAGCCATACATATTATTCTTAATTTATGGAACTGTGGTCGTATATCATATTCCGCATTTTTATTTCTTTACTTTCAAGGATTATCATCAAATAGAAAACTCTTGAAATACCTTTCCCCAAAAAAGGCAATACACAATTTCAACTCATGAATATGTAAGAACTCAAAACATATTATAAATACCTACCAAGCATAGCATTAGTTAGAACAACCACATTTGGACATGACTTGAGTACATAAGCTTTTGGATAATTCTATTTTCGCACTCAATTTGGAATAGTTGAATCAAGGCTCATTTCATAATATTTCACACATCATTTCATTTCATTGGCGCTATTGGCCACACGTATAACTTTCATTCTTGGCACGATGTTCACATTTTATATCCCCAACTCACTACTTTCACTTTCAAGCATCTATATAGATTATCGACAACAAGGAATCCCTAATAACGACTTTTAGTACACCTATGATAATTAAGAGTCTTATGCACATTGAGAGTTCTTACACAATTTGGCATAATAGCCTTCACTTGAAACACTACTTTGAGTCATAACATTTTTTTACCCAACTCATGCTTTGAACACGTTCCCGAAGGATAACATCATATGATAAGAGAATCCAACACACATTTTGAACATATACCTTTCAACACAAAGCTTTTTTGAAATATTTAATTTATAAAGAATAACTCGGGACTCACAAGAACATCATGGGATTCAATTCTAGGAAAGAATTTTAGCCAACATACCTTGCTTGAGCTTTTCTTAGATTACTACAATGTTCCGAAAATCCTAGCAACTTCAATCTATTTAGAAACATAACAAAAGTGAACCATAATTAGAAAGATATTCATGGGTTCACCTCATTTAAACATTTCATCAAATACTAGGTGTGCAAATTTGACTACAAGGTTCTTCTACAAGATTTTCTTCATTCCACAAACCAATCTTTACTTATTTGAGCTCAACAATATTCCCACAAACCTTATTGGTACATGTGTGTATAAATAATACTCTCACACCGAAGAATCATACTCCCAATCACCCATCTTTTACCCCAAACTCGAAATTGAAAACTAGGGTATTGAACCTTACCTCTTAGATGAAGAACTTGAGGGATTTCTTGTTGGATTTCAAAGCTTGGACAAGATCTTGATGAACAAAGTACTTGAGCTTCTTTCTTTCTCTATAACACTCTCACTTCTTTCTAAAATCATCAGATAATAGCCCAAAAATAAGCCCCAAATGCTATTTATCAAAATGGGGTCGGGTTATAAAAATAGAAAAATGGACCCTCCGAACTCAGGTCTGTGGTGGCACAATGGACCACACAATGGGTATGTGGGTCGCACAATGGACCGCAAAATTAATGCCCAGAACTGGTTTACATTGGTCAGGTCTGCGACCATTTTACGGTCCGCATAATGATTCTGCGGTCGCACATCTGACCGCAAAATGACATTCTTCTAGCCTTGGGTAATTTGGTCATAACTTCTTGTAGGAGTGTCCAAATGACAAACGGTTTGAAGCGTTAGATATGTTCGTCCAAAGTTTGGTCTTGTGCGCACTCATTTGGGTCTATCATGAAATTTCCAACTTGACTTAGGCTTAGGGCTCTCCTTAGACCCCACACCACTTATAATATGCCCCGTACACTTATTATCATATCCAATTGATATTCATCATATTAATAGTCCTCGTCTGCACACAAAATAATATAATTAACGCACATCAACTTTCTTAATAGCGCTTAAGTACTTCAAAATTTTATGAGGACAGTAATGGCCCTTAGTCTCTAAGAATATGTAAGTCTAACACTTACTTACTTAATAACAGATTTCAACCAATCAACTATTAAACATGAACCTGAATTTTCTATATAAAGCCAACAATCCAAGGTAGATATATAATGCCTCAAAACCGGTAGTACAAGTCATAAGCTCTACTGAGTTCGCTCGAAAGTCTCTAAGTACAATTCTTCCGAAATAAAAATAAATAGTACAAAGTAAACTTTCGAAGGTGACTCTGAGGCCTGCGAACGCGGCGGCAGTTATGCCTTGAGTCTCCACAACAATCTCGATCAGCTAACTAATGATCAACACGCTCCGAGGTACTTGGATCTACACAAAAATGTGCAGCAAGCGTAGCGCGAGTACACCACAGTGGTACCTAGTAAGTATCAAGACTAATCTAGGTGGAGTAGTGATGAGAAATAGTCAAGACACATACTAGACATAGTAACCTGTACAAGTATGAATATAAAACTAACAGGGAACAATATAAAGCTGAACATGGTAAGAATAATGTTACAATACTTGCAATAAGAACCAGGAACGACAATTAAAAACAAGGAGCAACAAGTAATAACGCTGTAAAGTAAGCGGAATACAGTTAAAGTCCGGTGAAACCAAGTAAAGGAAAACAAGTAACAACCTAATAAAACAACCGCTTTCACACAAGGTTTATACAAGAATTTCTCCGAGGTACCACACCTCATAATAACAAATCACGGCTCCCAAATCATGAATCTTAATCACATGGCATATTGTTCCCACATTACAAATCACAACTGCACGGACAACTCACGTGATGCACGGACAACTCATGTGCCAATACCATTAATACCTCATAATTGCACTGACAACTCACGTGTTAAGAGAGTAACAATAACACACATCTGCACGGACAACTCATGTGCTAACAGTGTAACTCACGCATAGAAGACAAGTATACAAGAGTACATATAAACGATCAATAAACATCAAGGTTCATCTTCTTAGACTGATATGAGTGACTAATTATGGTTTAAGCTTGTGCAAGTGTTCCATTACAGCTCGAGTCAACAAGTACGATCAGAGACAACGAATGGCACATAGGAAACAACACAACAAAACTGTATTATGAATGACTCAGACAAGGAAGGCACACCACTACACAAATATCATTAATAACAATGCCCCCAGGCCATCACAAGTCATCACAAATCATGCCCGACATATCCCCCTTGTCTCGTCGTATGCGCATTAATAAAGTAAATGCCCGCCTTGTCTCGCCACACGTGCATAATAATATTCCCACCTTATATCGCCACATGCACAAACCCACATATATAGCCTGCCTTAATAAACCGCATGTGAAAATATCAATAATAACAATAGCACGGACAACTCCCATGCGAACACCCCGACAATCCTCTCAACAATACCACGTGTGCCAAAAACATAACAACACAATACAAAAACTTGCACCACATGTGCCCATATGGCATAATATTTTCTTATAAATAATTTCAATACCATAACCACATATAGCCATCAGCTCAGCAACACTAAATACAACAACAATAACAACAACAACAATAGTAACACAGGAGTGCGGCAAGTAAAATAACACAAGAATTACAAAACAAAATGAAATAGAAGTATGAGATCGCAATGAAAGACATAACAAGTGATAATGGCTTCAAATAAGAATAATTCAACAATGAGAGAGATAATGTGTAACAATGATGTCAAATAAGAATAACTGAATAATATAAGAGATAACATGTAGCAATGATTTCAATTAAGAATAACTCAGCAATAGGAGAGATAGCATATATCAATAATTTCAATTAAGAATAACTCAACATTAGGATAGATAACATGTAACAAATATTTCAAGTATGGATAAATCACAATGGGAGAGATAACATGGCAATAAAAGAGGCAACAATTTCAATTAAAGCATATAAGAGTATGATTGGCAATAAAGGGTATAACATGAACCAATCAACTTCATATAAGGCATGTAAGGGTAAATTTAACAATGGAGGATATACATGATATGGAAACTTCATTTTAATGTACATAGGAAAACCTAAGAATCTAAAACAGTCAAATTTCCACATATAAGTCGTGTAAACACTCGTCACCTCGTGTACACGTCTTTCACGTAGTTCAAATGGTACAAGCATACCAATCCCTACGGGGTAGTCTCCCCCCACAATGTTATGAAAGATACTTACCTCAAAAGCCCTCAGTCAATACTCTAAAATAACTTTTCCTTACAATTCACCTCCGCTCAGCTCAAATCTAACCAAAATCGACTTAATATCATCAAATAATACAATAGAAATCAATTCCAATAAATAAAGCCACAATCTTGCCCGGTCAAATGTCAACCCCGGGCTTGTCCGGTCAAAACCCGGGTCCAAGGGTAGATTCCGGCTACCCATAACCCCATAAGTCTATAGATGTGCTTTATTTCAAAAGCCGAGTCCAAATCGACTTGGCATGACGCCAAACTTTGCAGACAAGTTCCAATTAACAAAACGAACCTATTCCACGCCCCGAAACAGAAATCCAAACACTATAGCAATAAAGTCAACTTACGGTCAAACTTATCAAAATTCTAACCTTTCAAATTACCAACTTTTGGCAAAACACACAAATCAACCTACGAACCTCCGAATTCATTTCCGGGCATACGCCCAAGTTCAAAAGCACAAAACGAACCTTTTGGAACCATCAAAACATCGATTTGGGGTCATTTTCACAAAAGGCAAACCTCGATCAATATTTTCAACTTGAGATTATAAATTGAGAATCGCTCATCAAAATAGATCCTGAAGCATCCGAAAATCGAAACCGGCCATGCACGCAATTCATAATACACAATATGAAGCCACTTAAGACCTCGAACAACTAAACGGAACCTTAAAGCTCAAAACGACCGGTTGGGTCGTTACATTATCCACCTCTTAAATAAATGTTCGTCCTCGAACGTTCCAAGAGTCTTTACCAAGTCATCAAATCACGGTATAAACTCACCATACACATACCCACGGGTGATCCGACGTCACCCCAATCCTCATAGGCCCGACAACATAATATTAATTGTAGATTATTCCTTCTACTCATGCTGATAAGCCTTAGAATCAAATTTTTCACATCCACTAAGTGCCCTATCATCAGGCGAACACTCTGTAAAATCCTCAACTAGATGCAACAACTCATGCATACATCTACAAGATACAACCACGCGACATAACACATCACCATATGCCTATAGAAACAACTCTAACCACAATAATTGCCTATTCCCAAGCCCGATACCGAAAACCAGACTCATATCGACTAGAACCTTATTCCAAACCTTTACAACGCTAAAAATGATGCAAGAGACATATGAAACTCATAGCTACTCACCTGATCAAGAAGCCAATTCAAACGCCACCCAGGCAGATACATCGCAATCCAAACCCAACAAGCATAACTCGAATACGACTGAATATAAAGAGAGGAACATTTGAGAGAGCTATCAAACAAGTCTAATAGGCATAACCGTCCACTGATACCATACTACGGTTTCAATCTACAAGGAAGGAACAAGACACACGCATCAAACACAATGAATCTTACCATAACATAACTCCACCGCGACTCATAGCCCGGTACAAACACATATATCCATAAAGAATACCAGGTCCCCATCCTCTACTCAAAATCACGAGTAAAATAAACATCTCAATAACTAAGCCAGTCTACTAACTCAATCTTTTAGAACCAAAACCACAACATGTAACAGACTCCCATACCTATAGAACACCTGAATCATAGGTCATGGACAAACCACCTAGAAATTGAATCAAAACCTATGGTATTAACTAACAGAAAGTCCACCCAAGTATCATGACCAGCATTAGCAACTAAACTAGAATGATAGACATGGGCTATCACAATAGAATTCCCCAAATGGTGTGAACACACAAATAGAGTTCAAGAATCACAAAACACAACCATATCTGAAGCAAGGTATGCTGAATTTTATTAATAAATGGGACCGGATCGAATTAACACAAATGCATATCTATAATCAATCGAAACCATGGATGTAATGACATCATCTAGTGCATCAACCTACGTCGAGCCAGGAAGATCATATCAACGGGCACAACCTCCCCCTCTAAGGCGACCTCCACCCCCCTGACATCAAACCTAAATGGTGGTGCAAGTATAGCAGCATCTGGAGTGGAACTCATATCCTGAATACAATGTTGTGACACACCTATCTAGAGTCTAGGACAATATATCACCATGTGGCTGGTATCTCCACACTCAAAGCAACCTCTCCGCTGGCGTGGATGTGGAAGCAGTCCGGTATAGGTACTTTGGGACCCATGAATATCTAAAGCACCACGTGAAGCTTGAAGTGCAAACTGAACTGGATGACCCACAAAACATCTACCATGAAGCACCTTGCCTCTAAAATAAGGATCAGTAGATCCTCCCGGTCCATGAGGCCTCTTAGCCTCCTTGTCCTCTCTCTCCTGGCCCCGTACTTACTCTAATCTACGAGCGATCTCTACCACCTACTGAAATGGAACATCCATCTCCAATTCCTGATCCATGTCGAATGAATACCATAATTGAGCCCCTCAATGAACCCGCAGATTCGCTCTCTAGCTGTAGAAAACAAAGCAGGTGCGTGACGAGACAACTAACTGAATCTGATCTCGTACTCTGACACTGTCATAGTGCCCTGGCACAGCTGCTCGAACTCTGTGTGCCACGCATCCCAGAGGGTCTGGGCAACAACTCCCTAAAGAATATTTTAAAACACTGAGTCCAAGTAGGTGGTTCTACATGAGCTAGCCTACCCTCCTCATAGGTCTTCCACAACTGATATGTTGCTGCAAATAAGTGGAACTTAGTAAAAGAAACTTCACTCGTCTCCTCAATACCCTTGGTGCGGAGAATACGGTGGCACTTCTCTAGAAAATCATATGCATCCTCGGTAGCTAGGACGCTATAAGTAGAAGGATGATACTTATTGAACCTCTCAAGTCTCAATTGCTCCTCCTCAGATGCCTCTGGCCTGACCTCAGGCTGAATCGGAATAACAGGTTATGCTGGCATGACACTCGGAACCAAAATAATGTGGACCCGCTCCTCTAGAGCATGGGCGGCAGGAGTCCGAGCTCCTCCCCTGGTCTGTGAAGTAGCTGGTGCAACCGTAATCAATCTGCCTGAGCCAATGTACCAAACATGCTAAGGAACTGCGCTAAAGTCTCCTGAAGTCCCGGGATAGCAACAAGTGCCTCCAGTGCATGTCCCCCAATCGCAGCTACTGGTGGCTCCTCAATTGCTGCTCTGGCAGGTGCTTTGGCTGTAGCACATGCTCATCATCGGCCTCTGCCATTGCCTCTTTTCCGGCCCCTAGCAACACTGGCTTTGGGGGCAATGACATTAGTAACTACAGCTCGTGTTTTCACAATATTTGTGAGAATATAATGACAAAGGCTCAAACTCGCACGATAGGAATGAAAGAAGTAAAGTTTTCCTAATAGTTCCATAGCCTCTCGAAGATAAGTAGAGACATATTTGTACCGAACCGCAAGACACTACTAAACATGCTTATGACTCGAGCACCTATGAACCTATATCTCTGATACCAACTTGTCACAACCCAAAATCCCTCCATAGGAGTCGTGATGGAACCTAATCTCTAAGACTAGGTAAGCCTAACACTTACTGAATTAATAACAGATTTCAACTATAAGGCCCCGTAAAATTCGTCCCAAACAAGCCGGGGTTCCGTGATGCCGGGGCAAGCGTAGAGGTTAATAATAGTAGAAATTATTTGCCTTGGGAGGCCAAGGAAGAAATGAAGAAAAAGTATCCTTATTTACTTGAATAACCATGTATTTATAAAGTTGTGTTTTATGAAAATTCTAAGGGTTACCTTCTATGAATTATGTATCATTTGAACAAATTGACGTTAAGGGTGTTCCTTTCTGGTAATATAATGTATGTAGGGCCACAGTTGGTGTTGTTTTATGTTATCTTACGTCACTGGTTTATGTATATGCTTTAATGATGTGTTTCTAGGGATCTCTGACAGGTGGATAGGTGGTTACAGGGGAAACTCGGGCAAAATGTTTTCGAATTTAGGGAGTTAGTCAAATTTGGGGCAGATGGTGTATGGTATGAAACCTGAGATGCATAAGATGCTAATAGTAAACCTTGAACCTCATTCGAGGATAAATGATCTTAAGTGGGGGAGGATGTAAGGCCCCATGAAATTCTTCCCAAAAAAACTGGGGTTACGCGATGCCGAGGCAGGCACTGGGGATTTAAAGGAAACTATTGGGCAGAAATAGGCGTTTTTGCGGCTCATTATGCGCCACATAATCACTCTGCGAGCCGCAGAATGGTCGCGGAGTGAGACAATTTTTCTGGGTCATTTTTTTGTCATTTTTGCGGCCTATTATGTGTTTTGCGGGCCGCACTCTAGTAGCACAACCAGCCTTGAAGTTTTGCGGAGGGAGGTTCTGCGGCACATTATGCGACCGCAGAACAGCTCTGCGGGCCGCATAGTGACCGCAGACCCAGTCAGCTCCTTTTCAGTTTTGGCACCCAATTTGTGCGGCCGATATGCGGACCGCATATCCATTTTGCGGTCGCATATGCGACCGTAAATCCTATTCCAGGGCTTTATTTTTGGAGTTTTTAAACCCAACCCTTCTTCGTTAAAACATATGCCATAGCCCATTTTGAGCACATTTCTGATATTTTTAGAGTGAGAGAGTTCTTAGATTGGGGGAGTAACCTTTAAACTATTATCCATCAATTCTTGCTCAATCATTGAGGATTCACACAGAAAGTCTTCATCCTAAAGGTAAGAATCTATGTCCTAGCTCTCAATTTCAAAAATTTACAAAAATGGGGTAATTAAAGAGACAATTATTGTGTGTGGGGGTTGTTGTCTTGCATGCATGTATTATTGGAGTATATGGGAAGGTTGTGAGATAAAAATGGTAGAGAATGGGTTGGTGAATGATGGAATCTTCCACAAAAGGGCCTTAAAACATTGATGCACACTTAGTGTTTGATAATATGCTCAAATTAGCTAGAATCATGACCATCTTCCTAATTTTGGTCCAACTTGTTATATTTCTAAAATAGATAGAACTTCTAAGAATTACGGAATGTTTTAGAGTTTAAAGGAAGCTCAATTGAGGTATGTTGGCTAAACCCCCTTCTTCTAAGAATCGAATCCCACGGTGTTCATGTAATTGGTGTAAGTCCTTGATCATTATTGAATTGGCTATTTCTAATGTGGTTGTGCTGAAGGATGTATGTTCAATATTTATTCTAAATGCTTCATCATGTCATCTTGCCATTTGAGGATGTGTTCAAAATGTAGAATATGTGTTACAAATGTTAAGACTTCATGTCAAGATCGAATAAAGGTTGTTATGCCAAATTGTATGAAAAGCCTTTATGTGCCCAAAATCCCCAAATTGCTCATATGTGAATTTAATGTCTTGAATGGGAAGCCTTATTGTTGTTTATAATGATAATGATATTTGAATGTGGAAAAGGGAACTAGAACTATGAAATACAGCCAAGTGCCAAGAATGACTTGTAATCGTGATCACTAGAGCCAATGAATCGAAAAGATATGAAAGAAGTATGATGTGAGATGATTGACTTAAAAAGGTAAATTCTTGGGTGAGACGGCCTAGCCGATCGGGCCGTGATCGGACGCCATGCCGCACACATGGTGGTGACTGTGCTGGAAATGATAATTGAAATTGTGGTTATGGATGGTGTCTCAAATGAGACGACCTAGCTGATCGGGTCGTGATCGGACTCCGTGTAAGAATACGGCGGTATTGTGAATTATGGTATATCGGCACTAAAGATCACCCAACCTAATAACATGGAAATTGACTTGAAAATTTATGTGATCCTTAACTTGATGTCTTAATATTATTTGAAGCTATTATTGAATTCTTGATTGTTCCCCTTGTATTATTATTAATTCTATTGAGATGGTGTTTGGGTTTACATACTAGTGCTATTTGACTGTACTAATGTCCCCTTTGCCGGGGGGCGCTGCATCTTTAAATGGATGCATGTGGTTACATATGTCATGCCCCGAACTCAGGGAGTGCGACCGACACTTAACCGAGCAAACCCCGTCGAGCAAGCCTAATTTACATTAACCTCTCATCATAACTCATGCATGATTTACCATAACATAATTAGATCTTGACTTTCATATTGAATACATTTTGCTTAATGGCCGATTTATTTTTCTCGTGATAGTTACACAGCTTTATAAATAGCTGTAAATACTGTAAACATAAATACATGACAAAACTCAAATCTTTGATTACATGACCTACAGTGTACATGGAGCTTCTATGACAATGGATACCTATATACATAAAATAAACTAGACCCAAACACCCACTAAAATTGTAGCGGGCTCCCCATAAGCTGAGTGGTGAAGAAGATCCCTATCAAAGATCCATTTCATCTTGTAGAAGTATACCTGCATCCATTAAAAGATGCAGTGCCCCCGAAAAAAGGGACGTGAGTACATGTGGAATAGTACTCGTATGTAAGGCAGTCAAAACAATATATGAAAATACAGTAACTCAAATAAAAGGCAAACAAAGTACACCAAGAAACTACAAAACATCCCATAGGATCACATTTCAAGTCTTATTATACTTGCATCATTCTAAACTTCTTTTAGGATCAACTGAGCCATATATACTATGCGTGGAATACATAATATAATGTAACTATAACAACATGTACAAACAAGGCCAGTGAAAGTGGCACCTTCCTCCCTTATATTACACATATACATTTCATAGATCGTCCTTAGTGTTCACATATCATATTATACACCTATGAGTCTAATATACCGTTCATAGTGTTCACTTACACAATATAAATACACCTATTCAAGGGATTGGAAATACGACATGAATATGATGAATCATAGAAACAATAAATGGGCTTAGATAGCCATTAACATCAAGCAAATTTATTTAGAGCTTCCATTAACATTTATAGATATTCAGTCTAGGATCCTCTATAACCGCCTTCACACAAAGCGGCCCTGCTGCCTCACCCCAACATATGCGGTGGAGGTGTATCACAATACCACAATCCCTACACAAAGCGGCCCCACCACCTTACCCCAATATATGCGGGTGGAGGTGTATCACAACCTTCACACAAAGCGGCAATGCCGCCTCACCCCAACATATGCGGATGGAGGTGTATCACAATACCGTACCTACACAAAGCGGCCCTACCGTCTCACCCCAATATATGCAGGTAGAAGTATATCATAATACCACAATTCCTATACAAAGCGGTCCTACCGCCTCACCCCAATATATGCGGGGGGAGATGTATGACAATACCACAATCCCTACACAAAGAGGTCATGCCACCTCACCCCAATATATGCGGGTGGAGGTGTATCACAACACCTATAATCACCTTCACACAAAGTGGCCCTGCCACCTCACCCCAACACATGCGAGTGGAGGTGTATCATGATACCCCGATCTCTACACAAAGCGGTCCTACCGCCTCACCCCAATATATGTGGGTGGAGGTGTATCACAATACCACAATCCCTACACAAAGCGATCCTGCCACCTCACCCCAATATATGCGGGTGGAGGTGTATCACAATACCACAATCCCTACACAAAGCGGTCATGCCGCCTCACCCCAATATATGTGGGTGGAGGTGTATCACAATACCATAATCCCTACACAAAGCGGCCCTACCGCCTCACCCCAATATATGCGGGTTGAGGTGTATTCCATAATACCACAATCCCCACACAAAGCGGTCATGCCGCCTCACCCCAATATATGCGGGTGGAGGTGTATTCCACAATACCACAACCCCTACACAAAGCGGTCATGCCGCCTCACCCCAATATATGGGGGTGGAGGTGTATTCTCAATCACAATACCATGTATAAACTCAAAGCGACGTAGTTTGTCATTACATTTAAGGTCGTAATTTTTCATATCATTGGAATACTTCATGTGCATTCTCTTCATGGAGAAACACAACTCATTACATTAGCACATGCATGGTAAATCATTAAGTCGATTTCAATGGCACATGGGACCAATTTCCTTTTCTTAAGGTTCATTATCATCTAACAAAGGACATCTCACTTCCATCTCATTATTCACTCCCTTGACCTCTTTAGGTCATTAGCTAGGTTCATGACTCTTGGGGACTTAACAATTGAAGTCATTTAGATACATTGTTTCAGAAGCATACAACTATAGTTGAAACCATTGGGGCGCACAACACTTCATAATTCTCATTTAGGCAACGACCACATTTCATGTTCATACTATCACTTACTTGTACTTGCCATGGGTGATCGTACAATATTAAGAGCATTTAGAACATTTAGGAACATCATAGTCTTTACTCGCAAGAACGTAGGGGCTTATAACACATTGGAAACAAAAGTACAAATACGTACATCTCATAACCTTTCACACCATATATCACTTAATCCGTACTTTCAACCACTTACAGCATTATTATTTCATTGGCTCTCTTGGCCATCCATATTATTCTTCTTTCATGGCACAATGGTCGTATTTCATATTCCACACTTTCATATCCTTCCTTTCATGGATCATCATCATAAATATCAACATATACAATATTCCGGAAATCACAACTTTAGGTTCATTAGTAATGAAGACTTTAAACACAATGGATTCCTTTCCAAGAAATAGAGTAAAATGATTGGCAATCGAAGCACAAGTTAAAATCATAAACAAGTAACACAACATTTATTCTTGAAATATTTTTTCCCATAAAGGACAATACACAATTTTCATTCACGAATATGTAAGAATGAAAAACACATTGAAAATACTCACTAAGCATAGCATTAGCTAAAACAACCACATATGGGCATCACTTGAGTACATAAGCTTTTAGGCAATTCTATTTTGAAAATCAATTTTAGAATAGTTGAATCAAAGCTCATTTCATAATCTTTCTCACATCATCTCATTTCATTGGCACCATTGGTCACAAGTATAACTTTCACTCTTGGCATGTTGGCCACACTTTATATCCCCAATTCACTTATTTCACTTCCAACCATCTTTATAGGTTATCAACAATAAGACATTTACAATCAAGACTTTAAGTACACATATGAGCAATTAAGAGTCTTAAGCATATTGTGTTTTCTCACACAATTTGACATTATTACCTTCATTTGAAACATTACTCAAAGACATAGCATTTTAATACACATATAATTCTTGAACACATTCCCAAAAGATAACATAATGTGATAGGAACATTCGGAACACGTTTTGAATACATAATTCTCGACACTTTTCTTATTCGGGACATTTGAATTTATTGGGAACAACCTGGAACATAGAATAAGGAACTTGAGAAATCCATACTTGAAACTTACGGGAACATCATTGAATTCAATTCTAAGAAGGAAGTTTAGCCAACATACCTCGCTTTGAGCTTTTCATAAATTACTACAACATTCCGGAAATTCTAGCAATCTCAATCTATTTTGAGACATAACAAAATCGAACCATAATTAGGAAGATATTCACGGTTTCGGCTCATTTGAGCATTTTATCAAACACTAGGTGTGCATATTTGACTACAAGGTTCTTCTACAAGATTTTCTTCATTTCACAACCCAATCTTTACTTATTTGAGCTCAACAATCTTCCCACAAACCTTATTAGTACATGCATGTAAAAATAATACTATTACACCCAAGAATCACACTCCTAATCTACCATCTACCCAAATCCGAAATTGAAAACTAGGGTATGGAACCTTACCTCTTAGATGAATAACTTGAGGGATTTCTTGTTGGATTTCAATATTTGAGCAAGATTTGATGAACAAGGGCCTAATAATTCCTCCTCACACTCTTGGGCACTTTCCCCTCTCTAAATATATCAGATTATCCATCCAAAATGACCCTAAGATCGTTTTATAGGAACTAGGGTCCGGTTATGAAATTAGAGAAACGGACCCTCAAAAATTCGGACCGGGCTACAGATCAGGCTAGGGATGGTCTGTAGCAAGCTACAGACCAGGCTTCGCGAGCTCTGTAGTGAGCTACAGACCAAGCTACGCGATCTCGATAGCAATATACAAACAAGGCTTCGCGAGGGATATAGCAATGTCTAGCGCGCTATAGACCTGGCTTCGCGAGGGTTATAGCACGGTCACATTCTTTTAGCCTTTGGGAATTTGGTCATAACTTCTTGTAGTAGTGTCCAAATGACAAACGTTTTGAAGCATTAGAAACTAGACTCAAAGGGCTTTAATTTGATAGGTAGACCACCTCCTAAGTAGTTTTAATTCGGTAGCTTCATGCATTTGAAGTAGGATAATGTTAATTGATACATCCTTTCAACTTAATGTATCCAACTTGTTCCACACGAATTCTTGCCATTCACAAAACTCCTTAGTATGTTCCAACACAACTTCAACATATATTTTACATTTCATAATAATGTGGTTCTATCCCATGGGTCTCCTTTAATACTCGAACACGTTATTCCCAAATACTGTTGGCGCACTTTAAAATCTTAAATCATTAGGAAATTTTTAACGGGGCCTTACAACATAGAAAGCAGTGTTGATCAGCGTTAGTGGCACATCCTCTTCCCAGCAAACTTGGTGAGCCCCACTTTATCCCGAGGTCACGTATTGTATCTTTTATTCATATTATTATCACGTCTCAAGGTATAGCCGGGGCCTTGTCTCCGGCACTATCATAGACTTTTTTGTATCTTTGAGAGGCTCCTTAGACATTATGTGGGTTGTATATGGGTGTTGGGAATGTTAAACAAGTTATGTTGTATTTGATCACTTGTTCCACTCAAACAATAAGAATATGTGTACTTTGAGACTTAGTAGTGAAGTAACTAATGAAACGATTTAGTATTGTATGTATGAACTTCCTACTATCTAATTAATGAAATCATGTCTTTTATTGATCATGGATGAGTTGGGTAGAAAGTATCTAACAGGCTTTCTCGACCGGGTTTACTCGTTTGAGTGTCGGTCGCGCTTCCCGAGCTTGGGGTGTGACATCAACCAAAGAATTTAACCATCAACTGACAAATATGAAAGAGAAATCTTTATACAAAACTTACAACCTCAAAACCGGTAGTACAAGTCATAAGCTCTACTGAGTTTGCTAGAAAATCCCTAAATACAACTGTTCGGAATAGAATTAAACATTACAAGTACAATAACAGAAGGTGACTCCGAGGCTTGCGAACACGATGACACGTTTACCTTGAGTCTCCACAACAATGCTCGACCAACTAGCTAATAATCAACAATTACCAAGGCACCTAGATCTGCACAGAAATGTGCAGCAACCATAGCATAAGTACACCACAGTGGTACCTAGTAAGTATCAAGATTAACCTCGGTGAAGTAGTGAGGAGGAACAGTCAAGACACCTACTAGACATAATATGTTGTACACGTATGAATATAAAACTAACAGGGAACAATATATAGCTGAACATGGTAAGAATAATGTTACAATACTTGCAATAAGAACCAGAAACAACAATTAAGAACAAGGAGCAATAGGTAATAACGCCATAAAGAATTTCCCTGAGGTACCTCATAATCACAAATCACGGGTCCCAAATCACGAACCCTAATCACTTGGCATCTTGTGCCCACATTACAAATCACAACCGCATGGACAACCTATGTGCTGCACAAACAACTCATGTGCCAATACCATTAATACATCATAACTGCACAGACAACTCACGTGCTAAGAGATAATAATATCCCACATCCGCACGGGCAAATCATGTGCTAATAGTGAAACTCACGCACAGAAGGCAAATATACAAGAATACATGTAAACGATTAATAAACATCAAGGTTCATCTTCTTAGACTGATATGAGTGATTAATTACGGTGTATGCTTGTGCAAGTGTTCTATCACAGCTCGAGTCAACAAGTAAGATTAGAGACAACGAATGGCACATAGGAAACAACATAACAAAACCATAATAAGCATTACTCACACAAGGTAGGCACACCACAACACAAATATCATCAATAACAATGCCCCCAGCCCATCACAAGTCATCACAAATCATCCTCGACATAGCCCCGTAGTCTCGCTGCGTGTGATATAATAAAGTAAATGACCCCCTTGTCTCACAACATGCACATAATAATATTCTCACCTTGTCTCGCCACATGCTCAAACCCACATATATATCCCACCTTGTCACGCCGCATGTGCATCAATAATAGCAATAGCATGGACAACTCATGTGCGAATACCCCACCAATCCTCTCAACAATACCATGTGTGCCAAAAATATAACACAATATAACAACTCGCACCACATGTGCCAATATGTCACAATGTTTCCTTAGAAACAATTCCAATACAACAACCACACATAGCAATCGGCTCAACAACAACAACAAAAATAACAACAACAACAACAATAACAACAACAACAACAACAACAACAACAACAACAACAACAACAACAACAACAACAGTAACACAGGAGTGCGGCAAGTAAACCAACACAAGAATTACAAAAGTACAATGAAATGAAAGAATGATCTCACAATGAAATACATAACAAGTGATAATTCCTTCAAATAAGAATATCTCAACAATGACAGAAATAATGTGTAACAATGATATCAAATAAGAATAACTCAACAATATGAGAGATAACATGTAGCAGTGATTTCAATTAACAAAAACTCAACAATAGGAGATATAACATGTATCAATGGTTTCAATTAATAATAACTCAACATTAGGAGAGAAAACATGTAAGAACGATTTCAAGTAAGGATAAATCACAATGGAAGAGATAACATGGCAAAAAAAAGAGGCAACAACTTCAATTAAAGCATATAAGAGTACAATTGGCAATAAAGGGTAGAACATGAACCAATCAACTTGAAATAAGGCATGTAAGGGTAAATTTAACAATGGAGGATATACATGATATGACAACTTCATTTTAATGTACATAGGAAACCTAAGAGTCTAAAACAACCAAATTTCCCCATATAAGTCATGTACACACACATCACCTCGTGTACACGTCTTTCACGTAACTCAAATAGTACACACAAACTAATCCCTACGGGGTAGTTCCCCCACACAATGTTAGGCATGATACTTACCTCAAAAGACCTCAATCAATACTCTAAAACAACTTTTCCTTTACAATTCACCTCCGCTCGGCTCAAATCTAACCAAAATTTACTTAATAACATCAAATAATGCAAAAGAAATCAATTCCAATAAATAAAGTCACGATCTTTATACAATTCCTCAAAAGTCAACAAAAGTCAACCCCGGACCCACCCGGTCAAAACTTGGGTCCAATAGTAGATTCCGACTAGCCATAACCATGACTCTATACATGTGCTTTGTTTCATTATCCGAGTCCAAATCGACTCTCACAACTCAAATTCTTATTTTTATAAATATAGACAAGTTACTCAAAATTTCACTTTGATTCCCATAACTTTGATGTTAAAACTCACATATAATCATGTTAAATAGTTGGAAATTGAACAAAATCACTTACCCAATGATTGTAGATTAAAATTCCTCTTCCAAATTGTCTCATATCGAGTCTAGGGTTCAAACATATGAAAATGAGACAAAAATCATGTCCCTGATCTTTTATGTCTAGGTACATGTGTCGCAATTGTGACCTGGGGTTCACAAATGCGAACCCCACAAATGGGAGGACGAGATCGCAAAAGCAAAGACCCTCACAGTCCTACTGTAATGACCCGACCGGTCGTTTTTCTTTCTAGAACCCCGTTCCCCTAAATAAGAACCTTGTATGTGCTATTACTATTTTATGACTTGCGGAGATGGTTAGTTATGGGTTTGGAAGGGATCGAATTGAAATTGGAGCATTTGGTTCCTTAAGGTTGGCAAAAAGTCTAAGTTTGACTTCGGTCAATAATTTGAGCAAACGACCTCGAAATTGGGATTTGACGGTTCCAATAGGTTTGTATGATGATTTCGGACTTGGGCGTATGTTCAAATCGGGTTTTGGATGACCCGGGAACGTTTCGGCGCCAAATAGTGAAATTAGTTCCTTGAAGGTTTTTGAAGTTCTTTAAATATGGTTTGGAATAGGTTTTGGTGATATCGAGGTCCACATAGAATTCTGAGATAGGTAATAGTTCAGTGTGGTGATTTATAACTTGCACGCAAAATTTTATGTCATTTCGAGTAGTATAATTATGACTCGGCGCGTTCGGAGCAATTTGGAAACTTGGGGTTCATATTTTGATTCAATTTGGTTTTGGGGAGTGATTCTTGGTTTTGTTGTTGTATTACGCATTACGAGGATTTGAGCAAGTCCATATTATGTTTTAGACTTGTTGGTGTAGTTGGACGGGGTCGCGAGGGGCTCAGGTGTGTTTTGGACCGCTCGGAGTTAAGTTGAAAAACACCAAACACTCGTGTTCACGATGAAGGATTTGGGGACTGGAGTTTTTCCCTTCATGTTCGCATAGGAAGGGACGTGTTCAGGGAGACTTGGGACTTTGGCCTTCGCGTTCGCATTAAGCAGACCGCGTTTTCTTAAAAGCCTAGGCCTGGGCAACCGAGTTGCCATACGCATTCGTGTGTTGGGCAACCGCGTTCCCGAGGAGTAGGCGGCCCAGTGCATCGCGTTCGCATGAGTCCTCTCACGTTTGCATAGAGCCTTTTTCCTGGGCTCTTCAGTTTAGCTACCGCGATCGCAAGAGCTTGGCCGTGATCGCGTATAAGGACCCCTGGGCAGAATCATCTTTTAAAAACGGGACTTAAGCTATTTTGGCACATTTTCTTTCATTATTGGGCGATTCTTGGAGCTCTTGGAGAGGGTATTTCACCTAGCACTTTGAGGTAAGTAATTTCCGCACAATGTGAGTTTAATACATAGTTCATGGGTAGATTATAACATGTAAATTAGTAAAAATCATGGGTTTAGGTGAAAACCTAGGTTTTTGACAAAAATGAGATTTGACCACGAAAGTTGTTATGGAATTTAGTAAAAATCACATACTTGAGTTTATGAGGTTATGGGTAATAACTTTCTTCGAAAATTTTCGGAATCCGGGCATGTGGGCCCGGGGGTGAATTTTTGGAATCTTACACTCAGGGTTGGATAACCTCTTTAATAGTTAGAATACAAACCTTTGGGCATGTATTGATTAGTTTATATACTATTTAAAGAGTTTTGGATTGTTCGGCACCAAATTGAAAGTTTGAGCATAATCTTGGACCGGAAAGTAGGCTTTGAGGCGAGGTAAGTCTCTTTTCTAACCTTGTAAGAGGGAATTAACCCCATAGGTGAACTTAATCAATATGTACTTCTATTTGTGAGGGGGCTATGTACACACGAGTTAACGAGAGTCCGTGCGTAGCTGCTATTCATGCTTATCTCCAGGCAGATTTAGGTTCACAACATGCTTTGTTGATACCGCTACTTGTTTATGCTTACTGATTGTCTAGTATAAAGCTGAGGTTGAGGATTTCAATACTTTAGAAGCTTCTAGTTGAATTTCTTATTTCGGAAAGAATTGAGAGATATTAAGATAACTTGATAAAATCTATGTTCAACCGCGTCGCAAGTATATTCTGTGAGCGGGGTAAATTTCCACTACTCTCATGGGAGCGGGTCGTTTGCCTCGGCAGGTTAATAGATGCATCTATGGTTCGTGTCGTTCGACCCTCGGCAATGCATAGTATATGTATATGTATATTTGGATCGGGTCGTACGTCCACGGCATAATTCGTGCATAAAGATATTGGAAGCCTTTCTATATTTAATATTGTTTCATTGGCTTGAGAGTTGAAATGGTTAGATGAGGGAAATGACTTGGTTCCTACTCGCGATAAAAGGAATTGTTTATTTGCTTCCGGATCTGAGTTGTATTATCATTTTTATATATCATGATTAATTAGAACTTCATATTTTTATATTGTTGGCCATAGTAAGTGTCGAGGTCGACCCCTCGTCACTACTTCTTCGAGGTTAGACTAGATACTTACTGGGTACACGTTGCTATTGTACTCACGCTACACTTCTGCACTTGATGTGCAGGACCTTAGGCAGGTGCATCTGGATATCAGTCTGGCGTGCACGCTTGACTCCTGGTACGAGACTACACGGTGATCTGCCCTTCCGAGCCGTTCTGCAGCGGCCGAAGTCTTTCTGTTATTATTGTTCTATCTATTTTATCTCAGACAGTGGAGTAGTAAATCTTTTGTATGTTCTACTAGTAGCCCATACTCTTGTGACACCATGTCTTGGCACATACACACTAGTAGACTCTTGGTTTTGGTTTTTTTTTTCATGATCATGATTGCATTTAATTATCTTTCGTGTTATTTATTTTTAAATCTATTAATTCTTGAATCTTTTAAATTTAAAGAAAGTTTAATTACTTGGAAAAATCTTTTAAAAAGGAGAGATCACATAGTTTTCTCATTGTTATCTTGCTTGGAGACGACGCTAGGCGCCATCATGGCCTAACATGGAATTGGGTCGTGACAACATGGTATTAGAGCACTAGGTTCACGTAGGTCTCACAAGTTATGGGCAGGCCCAATTGAGTCTTGCAGATCGATGCAGAGACATCCGTATATATCTTCGATAGGCTATAGGGTGTTAGGAAACTACTCTTTATTCATTTTGTATCGTGCATTTGATGGTGTACTAAGTTTCTTCTCTTACTCCATCACAGATGGTGAGAACGCGCACGGCAGATGTTCCGCACCTGGGAGGAGTTGCTCCCCCTGTTGCTAGAGGCCGAGGCAGTGGTCGGAGGAGGGCACCAGCCCAAGGTAGGGGATGAGGACATCCCAGAGTTTTCCCAGTTGCACCACTTGCGGATCCAGTAAAGGATCTCATAGAGGAGGGGCAGGGTGAGGTGCCCGCAGTAGAGCCAGCTCCAGTCGATTTCATGATAGCACCGGACTTTCAGGAGGTCATGGGCCGTATGCTATGGTTCATGGATTCTATGACCCAGGCTAGTTTATTTCCGGCAGACCCAGCCACATCTCAGGCGGGAGGGGGAGCACAGACCCCTACTGCTCAGGCTCCTGGGCATGCAGTTGTTGTATATCCGACCCCGGGCACACTACCCGTGGGCGGAGCCCAGCCAGTCGCAGCAGCTGTACCTGAGCCTAGACCAGCTACGACCGGAAAGCCGCATAAGCTAATAGATAGATGGACCAGGCTTCACCCTCTGGTCTTCGGGGGTGAGCGACATGAGGATCCCTAGGACTTCATTGATAAGTGCAGGGATAGATTGCACAACATGAGCATATTAGAGTCTTATCACTACCTTTTAGCTGGAGGGCAGGGCCCGTAGACGGTGAAAGTCTTATATTCTTGGCAGACTAGCAGGTTCTCCTCCCATGACTTGGGACCAGTTTACACGTCTATTCTTGGGCAGATATATCCCACCTTCTCAAAGGGAAGAGTTGCTATTTTAGTTTGAGCAGCTCCAACGGGGTCAGATGTTAGTGACCGATTATGAGGCGAGATTCTCTGAGTTGTCCCGCCATGCACTTATGATACTTCCTACTGAGGCGGAGTGAGTGCGGAGGTTTGTTGCAAGGTTGCACTCAGGTATTCAGGCTACTATAGCCCGGGAGGTTGAGATGGGGACTTTCTATCAGCTAGCAGTGGAGATTGCTCGGAAGATTGAGGGTTACCATCAGAAGGGTAGAGAGCAGATGCAGCGGGACAAGAGGGTCCGTATTTCGGAGAGCTTAGAGGTTCCCTGGCTGGGGGAAGGGGTCAGTTCATGAGGGTTCAGCCCAGCAGGCCCACATATCCAGCACTGCCGCCTCCTCGGGGTGCTCCAATGCGACCCTATTTCAGTGCTATGCCGGAGAGTTCTTACCGCCCACTAGCTATTCAAGGTTCTTCCAGTGGGTATTCAGGCCATCAGGGTCAGACTTCAGGACAGCAGATCACTGCACCGAGAGGTTGTTATAAGTGCGGGGATCCTGGCCACATGAAGAGATTTTGTCCCAGACTTTGGGGCAAGGCAGTGCAGCAGAGTCAGCAGCCCATGATTTCAGTACCAGTAGCCGCACAAGCCGTTCGACCTCGCAGAGGCGGAGGGCAGGTGGGTAGGGGTCGTTCTAGAGGTGGAGGTCAGCAAGGTGGTACTCCAGCCAGATTCTATGCTTTCCCAGCCAGACCAGATGCAGTGGCCTCATATGCCATTATCACGAGTATGATTTCTGTCTACGGTAGGGATGCTTCGGTACTATTTGATCCAGGGTCTACATATTTGTATATATCATCTCTATTTTCTCATTTCTGGATATTCCTCGTGAGTCCTTGGGTACTCCTGTTTATGTGTCCATTCCTGTGAGCGATTCTATTGTTATGGATCGAATCTATCGGTCCTATGTGGTCACATTCTATGGTTACGAGACTAGAGCGGATCTTATGTTGCTTTATATGACTGACTTTGAGGTCATCCTGGGCATGGACTGGTTATACCCATATCACACCATTCTTGATTTCCATGCTAAGACACCTTAACGATGCCGGAGTTGCCTAGATTGTAGTGGAAGGGTTCGTCTATCATTATATCTAGCCAGGTTATCTCTTTTCTGAAGGCTCGACATATGGTCGAGAAGGGTTGTTTGGCTTATCTAGCTTATGTTCGGGATATTACCGCGGTGACTCCGGCGATTGATTCAGTTCCAGTATTCCGGGAGTTCTCTGATGTGTTTCCTTTCGACCTTCCAGGCATGCCACCAGATCGTGACATCGATTTTTGCATTGATTTTGCTCCAGGTACCCAGCCTATATCTATCCCACCGTACCATATGGCTCCGAAAGAGTTGAAGGAGTAGCTTGAGGAGTTGCTAGCAAAGGGGTTCGTCAGACCAAGTGTATTACCTTGGGGTGCACCAGTGTTATTTGTGAAGAAGAAAGATGGGACTATGCGGATTTGCATTGATTACCGCAAGTTGAACAAGGTTACCATTAAGAACAAGTACCCGTTGCTGCGTATTAATGATCTGTTTGACCAGTTGCGGGGTGCTAGGGTGTTCTCTAAGATCGACTTGAGATCGGGGTACTATCAGTTGAAGATTCGGGACTCGGATGTTTCGAAGACTGCTTTTCGTACTCGATATGGCCATTATGAGTTTCTAGTAATGTCCTTCGGCTTGACTAACGTGCCAGCGGCATTTATGGATTTGATGAACATAGTGTTCATGTCACGCCCCAAACCTTGGGGGGGCGAGACCGGCACCCGGTGCCTCACCTATCCTTGCGTACCAACTTGCGACTAAGGGACTTTGAACGTATAATGTCATACTTTGGCCATGGGCCACATTACAAGACAATTTGCGAACGCTGACTAAATATACATACAAGGCCTACAAGCCCAACATATTGCACTAACTAACATGATATGTCTACAAGCCTCTACTGATGGATGTATTGTGATCGGAATAGGACCCAACCTACTCATAACATATATACATATATACATAAGATGTACATAAAGCTCTGGACTCGGCAACTCCGAAGGGCATGGAGCTTACCGATCAAGCTGAACTCGGGCAACACCTAATGAGGAGGTCTACCTGTCTGTCTATCTGAACCTGCACACATGAAATGCAGTGCCCCCAGTAAAGGGACGTCAGTACGAAATAATGTACCTAGTATGTAAGGAAATAGACTGAAAGCTAAAACTGAACTGATAATATAATAACTAAAAGTAACTAGGAGTCAAAGATAATCTAAAGATATGCTCACCTGCTGATAGTAACTCAACTCTCTCAATATAGTAAGTAAAATAGTTGTCCGATCTTATAAGGCTCGGTATATATAACTACTCGACCATAGTAGGCTCGCTCATAGGCGCTCGACCATACTGGGCTCTGTATCTCGACCAACTACGCTCGCTCATAGGCGCTCGGCCACAGTAGGCTCGGTATATAACTTACCATCTGATCAGAGGTTGCCCAATAGGGGCCTGCCCATCGATTATAGCTCGATGGTGGTGAAAATACTGTAATACTGTGTATATATATAGACCCTCTACTCTCTTGACTGGAAGAAGACAATACTCAATTGAATATAAAGTCCCAATATGGGAGAATACTGTAACTTATGAGACTAGGATAATGTATATAAATTCGGGAGTATGAACTTCTCTTTATGCCTCGTATTCAAACTCATGTAGTTGCGAGATCATGCCAAAATGAAGGAAGGGCTTAGCCTTAACATACCTGAGTTGATTCTCTTGACAATCCATCTAACATACGTTAATGGCAACAAAACACGTGACGACAAGATCAGAGTAGGGAAAAATCCGTATGATATTCTTCAGAAAGATTGCACCGTGCTCCCTTGTAATTGCAAAATCTCACGTTGCTTAAGATGCTATGAAATCTTGTCGAATTGCCATGAAATCTTGTTGAATTACCATGAAATCTTGTTGAATTTGTTGAAGATGCTAAAATTCTCACGTTACTCATGAATATGCATCTCTCTTTATGAAGTAAAGAGATCCTTAAATGTGTGAGCTCCATCTATTACCTAGAATTGCAATTCTCTTAGAATTGTAAATGCAACATATGTATTTGGATGACTTATATTGGAATCATTATTAAAGAGAGTGGGCCCCACTTTAGGATGACTTTGCCATAAGATCTTCTAGTTGTGACACCAAGTACATGACTTAAGAGTCATTTTTAGCTAAAGCTTCTTTGCAGCAACGTGGGGGAATTTGTCCTCACCTATTAATTATCCACCAATCCTTAATTATATGGTTAATTTCCCATTAAATCAATAATTAACCAATTATCTACATAATTAAGAATTATCTCAAATTACTTAAAATACTACTCATTTTTAACACACTTTATACATCATACCATAATGGTCATGTGGTACCTTGTATGGCACTAGTCCATAAATACCGGGTATTATAGCTCGGATCATATTTTATCCCAAATTGTTAAACTTCGGCGAAACTTATTTTCTTCGATTCGCTTACCCTTTCACTTTCACGAATTTACATATCTCTTGTTTGAAATAGCATAGTGCTTATAATCTCAAAATAATCTCATTCGCAAACTTACGTCGATTACCTTACGGTGAAACTTTAATGTACGAAAATGCAGAATGTAACATCTCATTTCCTATCTTATATCAATTTACTTATGGCGTACTTTCACGTATGAAAATATGGGGTGTAACATCATTCCCCCCTTTGGAACATTCGTCCTCGAATGTTGACTGATGCACTAGTCATTTTCACAACCTATGTCTTCTGAATACTTTAGTACTCTCCTTTCCATCTAGGCAACTTTTCTGTGAATAAATCCAAAGGCCAAGGCATTCCCCCCTTTAGGCCTCTTTCTCACACCACGACTTGTGGTCGGAATCCTTCCAATCTCGTAATTGTTGCTACCTTCTGTCATGCAACCTGTACCACTTTTTCCTTGTATGTGTGCCTATGCGACTCTTCCCTTCAACTTTTTCCTCCAGTTTTTAGCCAATCTCTAGGCCTTACATTGTAAACATATACAGAGCTTGACAAGATGTCCCTCTAGGCATCTATAGGTATATTGAAGTTCTTCGCTCGGTACTTTGTTGAACTTACGAATATTACTGTATCTCATTTCATAGATCCGTTTATCCATCCGTATGACTTTACTCCATCTAGGTAGGTCATACTATACCATAACTCTTACTTTGATTTATTGTTACTGAGGTCTGCTACCAAACTCCAGGTTACTTTCGTTGCTTATCCCATAAGCGTAAATCTATGTCCTTTAATGCTTCCTCAGTACTGTTCATCTTAAGAATGACGGCCTAATCTCATCTCATACTTTGTGACTATTTTCCATCCATTTTTGATTCACCTCAATATTGATCTACAATCTACCACTGATAACTTGAAACCACTTACATAATCACTAGGGCTTACGTCTCATCGGGGAACATTTGATGTGATTTTCCTGACCCACCTAGGGGCGATACGATACTATACATCCATAATCGTATTTTCATAGTATCTCAATGTGATTTACCTTATGTGGGTATTTTAATCATGAACAATTCATGAAATCATTAATCAATCACAGGCCCAAATGCCATCCTTCATCTAACACAATTACACTTTCATTCTACTACCAGGGCATCATTCCATCTCTTCTAAATAATACTAGTCTTAGACTCCTTTGAGTCCATTCTCGTCACCTTCTCACTCGTCCTTTCTTACCCTTACTCCTATCTTTCTAAAACCTTGTCGCTTTACCATACATTAGCTTGCGACCTATACATATCTATTTATACTTCTCGCAACCTTCCTTCAACTTGCTTGCACCACAGATTTCTCGTGTTATTTTAGAACATCAAGTGAGACATCACATCGTCTCTAATTCTTTTTTTACTCTCTTAACTGGACCTCTCGATACCTATAAATCATCGACTGGAAGATATGCCACTAACGACACCTCTATCATTCCCGGATATTGAATTCTCGCGCTTCTAGCCTTCTTTCTGTAGTACGGACTATTCATAACCTTCTGTATTTGAGTATCTCGTGCATTGTTTACCTTTACCTTACTTACCTTAAAATCTCACATCACATCTTATATCTCTTTCTGACCTCTCTTCCACACAAGTATAATTCACCTGCACAAATTGAACTTCTATCATAATACTTGCACCTCTTTACATGATTCGGTGAGAGCTTCATACTAACTTCTTATGAAGTTGGTACACTTCTAACTGGATTTATCGCAGAGCCATTATAAAAATATGGATACTGTATTGTCTCTCTTGTACCTCTGATATTAAGAGTTGTCCTGCAATGTTCTCAATCACTATGTCCATAATTTTCTGGGCTTAATAATCCAACTCCTGATTTATTTGGTTGATGTAACTCTTTAGTTTCCTCTTCCTTCTGATCAGCCTTCATGTAGGCTTGAGCTATCTTCTGATCTGCGGCTCCTGGTATTAGTTATTACTTTAGCCTTCCATGAGCACTATAGAATATCCATGATACAATCTTTTAACAATTCAATTCTTTGTTTATACCCTTGGCTCAATTCTTTAATTTAACTTATACCAGAGTCTTCTACGGATGTATGAATGTCGGTATATATGTTGCATGGATAATATTCTGAAATTGTAATTGTGTTCATGACGCAACTAACTCTGGATCCCTGATCAAATAATTTCTTTTGTTCCTTCTCAGCTTTCTTTAAACGTAGGCAATTGCTTTTCCGGGTCTTTCTACCCCCTTGTTGCGTGCATACTTAACTTATCTTAGTGCCCATACATATTGGAATTTCATACCACTCATATGATCTTGAATATCACTTCTGATTTTACTCCCCGTTCATTAGCCATGGTAGGTGCCACTTTCTTTTGGAGTGCATACAATTTTGTAGGGAGACTGTTTTTACATAACCATTTCTCCGTCATGTTACCATGTTTAGGTTTAACCCTTCTTCCTTATTTCCTCAGCTAGACTTTCATTGTAGTACTTAGGGAGACCTTCTGGCTCTTGTAAAGTTACAAGCTGGTTATATCGTTTACCCAATAGAGTTTTTGATGTTTTTACTCACCTATAATTATCCTTAGTTACTTACTTCCACGCCCTTGTACTTGTAGGGTTGCTTCTGAACTAATATTTTTGACTGTCCTTCCAGTGGCACTTTCTTTTATTTCCGTAATACTCATACGGTACCTTTAACTACCCCAACTCATATCTGAATATATATCAAGTATTACAATGTCATAACTGCGAGGCTAAATTCACTATATTGGGTTTTACTATGTTTACCTTGCACGATTTGTTGATTTGTCTGTAACCTCTTATACAGCCATAACTACGCTCTTCTTGAATCAACTAATAATTTCTCGTTGGCCCATTCTCATATAGAAATTCTGCGCAATTTTTCTTGGGTTATTTCCTTTGTCTTCACTTACGCCTCGCACTCGCTCCTTATCTATCAATAACATTTCGGGAAGGAACTCTTAATTCCTCTCCTTGACGTCATGGTTGCATAATGTTCTGAAATCGTAGCATATATGTAGGCTTTGGATAATTGCAATCTCATCCCTTTTTCATTTTTTCTGCATTCTTCCTTTACCATTCCATAATTACTAGAACCACTTAATTCTGGCTTAATGCCACATCATTCCATATTTCCCCTTTAGGTAAGTACTAAGAGTTGGAGCTACGATGACCTACCTACAGATATTTTACCTCTTCATCTTTGGCATCCTTTCACATCATCGATGACCCTTACTCGCCGTGCGGTAATCCTTCTGTACCTAGGATAACAAAATTCCTTACTCACGAGGGTGAGACCTAGTATAACTGGCACACATCATCCCTTAAGCTTAATTTTGCTCACATTGCTTTCTTTAGGAAATCGTCTTCCTAAATGACCTTTAAAGGTTATTCTTCTGTCGTCCATTCGATTATCGCCGTAACGCAGTCTTTGAAATTCTCATGATGCCGACTATTATCAAATTACTCAGTCGCTAATTCATGTTTAGTTTATCTTGTTCACCAGCCCATACTGATTTCTATTACTCTAGGGTCTATCTTTTCCTTCTGGTAGTCGCGTTAGAGTCACGAACTTATTTCTCAAAGTGAGGATATGACTTTATGTCCTATACGCTTTTGTTGTCTCAAGGCATGTCACCTCTCGTATTTCCCTTCAATTGACTATAGATTCTGTAATACTATCATTTTTTGATCTACCGTTGTCATCCATGTATCACTTCTTACTCATAATGCTCCATTAATTCTCTTTTTATTTCTTGCTAACATTTCTGTCAATCACTTTATTCCGAAAACTTCGGCAAGACATTCTTTTGCATTTTATCTCCCTTTGCTCCATCCACGGGCTCTTCGGGTTGCCTAACATTCTCTCCCTACTAGGGACAGGAGCCATACTAAGGTAATATTTATCCATTCTAGGCTTTCAGTGCCTATGTTTGTAGTACTCATATCCAGATGTACTATTTTAGAGTGTGCCATTTGGGTGTCTCACAACGAGATCTATTAGCACATTTGCAATCTCCTTTGGAAATGTTAACTAACGCAAATAATCAATTCACCATTTTGGGTTACTCTAACCCCAGCCGGATCCTGATATCCCGTCCTTTTCTTAATCTACACCTGTTAGCCCCCAATAGGGTATAACTGAGATGGGTGTGGCCAATTATACATACCTCTGTTACTGTTAAGGGTAACTCACAATGGTTATATTTTCCTGCCGGAACTGTAATACGGATAATCTTCATGAACTGGGTGCCTCGTAGCCTTCTTCACCTTGCTTCTTTTATTTGCTGAAACTTGTGTCTTCCTCCTTATTCCTTTTTACCGTAAGAGTGTATAGGCTTTCTTGCCTTAGGGACCCTTATCAAGAAGCTTACACATCTTAGTATACACATGATTTGTTGAATACCTCATATTTATCCATCATAAGCATGATGCAAAAATTGAGTTCCTCTGACTCAACTCTTCCACAGCTATATTTCTCACCAACTGTCTTTCTAGATGTAGGTATCGTCATACTATAAGTAAGATGGAGTTTAGGAAATTGAGTTCTTACAATTGAGCTCTACCACACGATCTAGAGTAGGAAGAAAGAGTGACAGTCCTAAATGCTCTGTAGTCTCCTACTTATAAGTGTGGTGCACGACACGCCCATAAACAAGACTCTACTAGACACGACTTGTAGACTCCCTAGGACATAACTACTGATACAACTTTTGTCACGACCCAAACCTATGGGCCGCAACGAGCACCCGGTACCTTACTTAACCGAGTACCAACATAACATATCTTTCTTATTGTACTTTCATTGGCAAATGGGCCAAATGGTATGTCATGGGCTAACCAGAATAAATATAGGGGAATACTCAATATAGGATGACCCAACCTGATATAAAAACTTATACATGTGATATACGGGCCTATAAGGCCATCATGATAATTTGTAAACTCAAAATCTCGGACGGCAAGGCCATACAAGCATATGATACATGACATTTGTCTACAAGCCTCTAAGAGTATATATACTTAACACAAAGGTCGGGACAGGGCCCCGCCATACCAAACAATATGCGTCTAAATTATACCGACCAAACAAATAACTCCAGAGCAAATGGAGCGCACCAACATCTTCTGTTGAGCTGATACCCTACTTGGAGGACTCTCGACCTGTCTATCGGGACCTGCGGGCATGAAACGCAGCGTCCCCGGGCAAAAGGGATGTCATTATGAATAATGTACCGAGTATGTAAGGCACATAAATAAGTACATAAAAGACATGGATGAAATATAGAGTAAATGACTCAACATGTAGGTCTGGATAACTCTGTAAATCATGAAATACTTATAGTGTCGTGCATATGCGTATGAATGTCTTGTCGTGCATAAGTACATGTGTTCATAACATCATCAAGCCTCTGAGGTCATCTCATCATATCATCTCGACCACTATGGGCAGAATCATCAACGTATACCAGTTGATCAGGTGGTGGTACGTATATAACGCCGTAACATTTTTCCCATATTCCATATACATATATATATATATATATATATATATATATATATATACATACATATAAATACGCGTATATAACGCCATCTGTCATGGTCAATGTACATGTATAAATAAATGAAAAGCATGAAAACATGTTAATAATCTCAATATTCCTTTCGGATAAACTTTATCAACTGCGTATTATTCCGAGACCCATAAGAAGAAGATATAATAATATGTCACATGGAAAATCAAGAATATAGACACCCCTAGTATTTCTATGAATAGAGTCACTTATGAAAATTGTGCATTTGCTCGTTTCATTTGTATCGTATGGATCATGCCAAAAAGAAAAAGGGATAGCCTGGAGTAGGAAAAATTCATATGATATTCTTGGAAAAGGTTGCACCGTACTCCCTTAGAATCGCAGAATCTCACATTACTAACGTGCTAAGAAATCATGTTATAATGTTTTTGTGGGAATTTGTAGGAAATTGCTAAGGAATCACGTTACTAAGTATTAAGAATTTTCGTTGGGTTGAGGTTAAAATCTGTTTTTGCAAGGTTTGAATTAGGAAGAAGGTTATAATATTTGATTATTTAAGACCAAATGAAGCCAACTCCTAAAGGCCTTCACGTAGGTGTCATGTCTCTTACTTTAAAATAGCCACCTTTCAATCAAAATGGTGAGTCACTTTAATTAGCATGGGGGCTGCCACATTGGTTGATTTACTTCTTATCCAAAGACCTTAGTCTTTATCCAAAGACAACCACTAATTATTAATTAATAGGTTATGTCCCATTACCCAATAATTAACCAATTACCCACATAATTAAGAATTATCTCAACTTACTTAAAATACTACTCACTTTTAACACACCTTATACACCTTACTATCATGACCATGCGGTACCTTGTATGGTACTAGTCCATAAATATCGGGTATTTTAGCTCGGGCCGTATTTTATCCCAAAATGTCAAACTTCAACGAAATTCATTTTCTTCGATTTGCTTACCCTCTCACCTTCATGAATTTACTCATTACTTGTTTGAAATAGAATAAAATGCTTAAAATCTTAAAATAATCTCATTCCCGAACTTACATCGATTAACTTACGACAAAACTTTAACGTACGAAAAATGCGGGATGTAATATCTCATTTCTGAGCTTTCATCAGTTCACTTATGGCCTGCTTTCATGTACGTAAATATGGGGTATAATAGTATATGTATATTTGGATCGGGCAGTACATCCACAGCATAATTCGTGCGTAAAGATATTGGAAGACCTTCTATATTTAATATTGTTTCATTGGCTTGAGAGGTGAAATGGTTAGATGAGGGAAATGGCTTGGTTCCTACTCGCGATAAAAGGAATTGTTTATTTGCTTCCTGCTCTGAGTTCTATTATCATTTTTATATATCATGTTTAATTAGAACTTCATATTTTTATATTGTTGGCCATAATAAGTGTCGAAGTCGACCCCTCGTCACTACTTCTTCGAGGTTAGACTAGATACTTACTGGGTACACGTTGTTATTGTACTCACGCTACACTTCTGCACTTGATGTGCAGGAACTCAGGCAGGTTCATCGGGATATTAGTCCGGCGCGCACGCTTGACTCCTGGTACGAGACTACACGGTGAGCTGCCCTTCCAAGCCGTTCTGCAGCAGCCAAAGTCTTTCTGTTGTTATTGTTCTGTCTATTTTATCTAAGACAGTGGAGTAGTAAATCCTTTGTATGTTCTACTAGTAGCCCATACTCTTGTGACACTATGTCTTGCCACATACACACTAGTAGACTCTTGATTTTGGTTTTTGTTTTCATGATCATGATTGCATTTAATTATCTTTCGTGTTATTTATTTTTAAATCTATTAATTCTTGAATCTTTTAAATTTAAAGAAAGTTTAATTACTTGGAAAAATCTTTTAAAAAGGAGAGATCACATAGTTTGCTTACTGTTGGCTTGCCTAGCGACGACTTTGGGTGCCATCACGGCCTAACATGGAATTGGGTCGTGACACCTGCTAATGTCGCAAATGCGAACATGACTCTTCGCAAATGTGATCCTCAAGATCGCAAATGCGAACAAGCTCACCCACCCCCCACCCCACATCAAAAATGCTATCTCTAGGTTCGCAAATGCGAACCTAGCAGACTTCAGCCTAATATCGCAAATACGACCCCTATCTCGCAAATGTGAGACCTGAAGCACCTGTTCAATGCGGTAACTTGTATGGTACTAGTCCAAACACTCTATAACGCGTCCAAAACGCACCCGAGCTCTCATGGCTCCAAACCAAACATCAACACAAGTTGAAAAATATAGCTTGAAGTCACTCGCACGATAAAATCATCAAAATAATATCTGAAACCATGAATCGGACCTCCAAAACACATGAAATCAACATGAAACTCAAGAACTTCTAAAAATACAATTGCGCATCTGAATCTTGTCAAATCAACTCGGAATGGCGCCAAACTTTGTGGAAAAGTTTCAATTGAAAAAACGGACCTATTACAAGTCCCAAAACATAAATCTAAACACAATATCTATGAAGTCAACCTACAGTCAAACTTATCAAAATTCTAAGCCTTTAAATTGCCAACTTTCTGCAAAACAACACAAATCAACCTACGGACCTTCGAATTTGATTTCGGGCATACGCCAAAGTCCAAAATCATGATACGAACCTATCGGAGCCACCAAAACACCATTCTGGGGTCGTTTTCTTAAAAGTCAAACCTCGGTAAATATATTCAACTTAAGCTTCTAAAATGAGAATCACTCTTCAAAATAAATCCTAAAATATCCGAAGATTGAATCTGACCATGCACGCAAGTCATAATACACAATATGAAGTCACTTAAGACTTCAAAGCACTAAACGAAACCTTAAAGCTCAAAACAACTGGTCATATGATGACAACAAACTCTATCATTGCAAGAAGAACCAGAAACAACAATTAACAACAAGGAGCAACAAGTAATAACGCTGTAAAGAATTTCCCTGAGGTACCTCATAATCACAAATCACGGGTCCTAAATCACGAACCCTAATCACTTGGCATCTTGTGTCCACATTACAAATCACAACCGCATGGACAACTCATGTGCTGCACGGACAACTCATGTACCAATACCATTAATACATCATAACTGCACGGACAACTCACGTGCTAAGAGATAATAATATCCCACATCTGCACGGACAAATCATGTGCTAATAGTGCAACTCACGGACAAAAGGCAAGTATACAAGAATACATGTAAACGATCAATAAACATCAAGGTTCATCTTCTTATACTGATATGAGTGATTAATTACTATGTATGTTTGTGCAAGTGTTCTATCACATCTCTAGTCAACAAGTAAGATCAGAAAAAAATGAATGGCACATAGGAAACAGCACAAAAAAACCGTATTATGCATTATTCACACAAGGTAGGCACACCACAACACATATATCATCAATAAGAATGCCCTTAACCCATCACAAGTCATCACAAATCATCCTTCACATAGCCCCCTTGTCTCGTCACATGCGCAATAATAAAGTAAATGCCCCTCCTATCTCACAATACGCTCATAATAATATTCCCACCTTGTCTTACCACATACGCAAACCCACATATATATCCTGCCTTATCACGCTGCATGTGCATCAATAATAACAAGGGCACGGAAAACTCATGTGCGAACATCCCGACAATCCTCTCAACAATACCACGTGTGCCAAAAACATAACAACACAATATAACAACTCGCACCACATATGCCAATATGACACAATGTTTCCTTAGAAATAATTCCAATACAACAACCACACATAGTACTCGGCTCAACAACACTAAATACAACAACAACAACAACAACAACAACAACAACAACAACAACAACAACAACAACAACAACAACAAAAAATAATAACAACAGTAACATTGGAGTGCGGCAAGTAAATCAACACAAGAATTTCAAAAACACAATGAAACAGAAGAATGAGCTCACAATGAAAGACATAAGAAGTGATAATGGCTTCAAATAAGAATAACTCAATAATGAGAGAGATAATGTGTAACAACGATATCAAATAAGAATAACTCAACAATAGGAGAGATAACATGTAGCAGTGATTTCAATTAAGAATAACTCAACAATAGGAGAGATAACATGTAGCAGTGATTTCAATTAACAAAAACTCAACAATAGGAGAGATAACATGTATCAATGGTTTCAATTAATAATAACTCAACATTAGGAGAGAAAATATGTAAGAACGATTTCAAGTAAGGATAAATCACAATGGAAGAGATAACATGGCAATAAAAGAGGCAACAACTTCAATTAAAGCATATAAGAGTATAATTGGAAATAAAGGGTAGAACATGAACCAATCAACTTCAAACAAGGCATGTAAGGGTAAATTTAACAATGGAGGATATAGATGATATGACAACTTCATTTTAATGTACATAGGAAACCTAAGAGTCTAAAACAACCAAATTTCCACATATAAGTCGTGTACACACTTGTTACCTCGTGTACATGTCTTTCACGTAGCTCAAATAGTACAAACAAACTAATCCCTATGGGGTAGTTCTCCCACACAACGTTAGGCATGATACTTACCTCAAAAGCCCTCAATCAATATTCTAAAACAACTTTTACTTTACAATTCACCTCCGCTCGTCTCAAATCTAAATAAAATTTACTTAATAACATCAAATAATGCAAGAGAAATTAATTCCAATAAATAAATCCATGATCTTTACACAATTCCTCAAAAGTCAACCCCAGACTCCCCCGGTCAAAACTTGGGTCCAATGGAAGATTCCGACTACCCACAACCATGAGTCTATACATGTGCTTTGTTTCATTATCCGAGTCCAAATTGAATCTCAAAATTCAAATTCTCATTTTTCAAAATATAGACAAGTTTCTAATTTCACTTTGATTGTCATAATGTTGATGTTAAAACTCACATATAGTCATGTAAAATAGTTGGAAATTGAACAAAATCACTTACCCAATAATTGTAGATGAAAATCCCTCTTGAAAATCATATCCTACCGAGTCTAGTGTTCAAACATATGAAAATGAGACTAAAGTCATGTCCCTCAGCTTTTATGTCCAGGTGAAGGTGTCACAATTGCGGCCTAGGGTTCGCAAATGCGAACCCCGCAAATGGGAGGAAGAGATCGCAAAACTGAAGACCCTCACAGTCCTGCTAATGTAGCAAATATGACATTAAGTTCGCAAATGCGAATATGGACACTTCGCTAATGCGATCCTCAAGATCGCAAATGCGAACAAGCTCATCCAGCCCCCACCCCCCACCCTCCCGATCTCCGGGTTCGCAAATGCGAACCTAGCAGACTTCAGCCTAATATTGCAAATATGACCCATATCTCGCAAATGCGTGTCCTGAAGCACCTGTTCAACACCAACAAAACTAAAACTCTTTCAAACACTCTGAAACGCGTCCAAAATTCATTCGAGCCCTCTAGGCTCCAAGCTAAACATCAACACAAGTTTAAAAATATAATACAAACTCGCTCGCGCAATCAAATCATCAAAATAACATCTGAAACCATGAATCGGACCTCCAAAACACATGAAATCAACATGAAACCGCGCATCTTATTCCTGTCAAATCAACTCAGAATGACACAAAACTTTGTGGAAAAGTTTCGGTTGAAAAACCGGACCTATTACAAGTCCCGAAACATAAATCTAAACACGATATCTATGAAGTCAACCTACGATCAAACTTATCAAAATTTTAAGCCTTTAAATAGCCAACTTTTGGCAAAATAACACAAATCACCTACGGACCCCCGAATTCGATTTTGGGCATACGCCCAAGTCCAAAATCACGATACGAACCTATCGGATCCATCAAAACACCATTCTGGGATCGTTTTCACAAAAGTCAAACCGCGGTCAATATTTTCAACTTAAGCTTCTAAAATGAGAATCACTCTTCAAAGTAGATCCCGAAACATCCGAAGATCGAATCCGACCATGCACGCAAGTCCTAATACACAATATGAAGTCACTCAAGACCTCAAAACACTGAACAGAACCTTAAAGCGCAAAACGACTGGTCATATGATGCCATCAAACTCTATAATTTCTAATTCATTCAAATTAGCCAAGGTATGACAATCATGAATCATTACATCACAACCTCGAAACACCCGCCTAACTACCGCAGATTCTCCCACAGGCGTGGACACTTAGAATGGTTGACATAACAATTCTAGTTTCTTACCACGGCTACTAGCAACAAATAGGAAAATGTACGATAAAATGAATCCTAGATCTATGAGAGCATACTGATTAATAGAGTATACAGATAGTATACCTATGACCACGCCGAGTGACAACTCTAAATTCTGACGACCTGAAAATCCATAGATGCGATTATGTTATTGCCCACCTGGGCTAGACAATCCACTTCTACCTCTACCCCTTCCCATCGGTGGTTGTATACCTTGCTCACAAGGATACGATGTGGATGAAAAAGTTGTTGCAGACCCCGCTGGTGGTATCACGCCATCCGCATTTCTTGTTGGGAAAAAGCGTATGATGTGACCCTGTTGCCTACAAGAATAGCACAAATATGAACCCTGACGACAATGACCAAAATGATTCCTACTACACCGGCCACAATGAGGCACTGGGGGCCTCATCTTACTAGGGCATCCACTAAATTGTTAGCTTTGACCCCGAGGATTCTGATTCTAAACAGAATAGGTGTTCTGACCATGGCTTTGATCTTGAAACTGTGATGTTTCACTTGTCGCAGGATGAGATGGATGTCGAGAAAATGAGGGTCTAAACTCACCTCGTGACTCTCCCATATCACCTACAGACCGGGCTCTCTTATGTTGTCCCCGGTCATGCTCTCGAGCATCTTGCTGTTGCTTTTTTCGATCCTCTAAGCTCTGCGCATAGACTTGTATGCGAGCACTATCCATGTTTGGACTTAGAGAAGCAGTGATGCATTCATTGATCAAGTGTGGTCCTAGTCCACCCATAATTCAGTACTCTATCACTCATCTCTACTACAATCAAAGAAGCATACTTGGCCAAGGAGTTAAATTTCATGTTGTACTCCCGAACACTCATGTTACCTTGCTCCAACCATAAGAATCTATCCAGCTTATCTCGACGGAGCTCAATAGGGAGATACGCTACAAGAAGGCTTCAAAAAATGCCTTCCATCCAACCGGTGGGGAAAGAGGTCCCCTAGACTGCTCACACGTCTCATACCAAGTCACAACAATATCCCGCAATCTATGAGGCAAGCTCCTCGGACTGTGTATTAGTGTCATGTATAAATTATAAGGTCCATTGCATTTGGTCTAGAAAATTCTGGGGATCTTCGTTGGGGTCTATTCCTATGAATACCGAGGAGTCCAAATGTATAAAATCCAGGACTCTCATGCTGACCTCTCTACCCAAGGAGGCAGGGATTTGATGCAGGGCCTAAGAGTCTACTAATTGAGTCAATAACTGCACAACATCTCTCATGTCTAAATTCGGCTTGGGAACAACTGAAGGAGGAATATGAGGTGCATTAACTTCTCTAGGCGGATCTGGGGTTAGTGGTGTTATCCCCAAAACTTTAGTTCCAACCTCATCGTGGGGTCCATGTTGACCCATGGGGGCAGGTGGCACCTGACTGCTACCTTCTCCTTCTTCTTCATTTAGTCCCTAAGCAAGTGTTTGCCATCTTATGGCAGGCATCGCTATTAATATAAACAAGATGGAAATCAGAAGCGAATATTTATGAACTCGTTTCTATCGCACGATCTAGATCATGAAGAAGGGTATTCATCCTAAATATCCTATAGCTTCCTACTTATAAGTATGGTGCACCACATATCCATAAATAAGACTCTACTAGATATGGCTTTCAGACTCTCTAGGACACCACTGGCTCAGATACCAAGTTTGTCACATTCCCAACCTTGGGAGGTGCGACTGGCACATGACGCTCGAAGTCCCATGCGAACCAACTCGTGCTCTTTCATCTTTTCGTTCATAGGTTCTGGGCCATTGAGGCCTCCAAGTGATAATAACCAAAGTTTAAAATGAACACAATTGATTAACAAGGACAACATTGGTATTTTATACATATTACAGTTGGTCTTAACAAAATCTTAATTGCCCCTTTTCACAAAATATTACAGTTGGTCTTAACATATTTTATACATACACGCACAAAACTTCGTCGGGACAGGCCCGCACCGTACCCAAAATGCTTACAACATTTGCCTTCGTACCTATCAACGTCTGAACAGCTACTCCGAAGAAGCCGAAAGAAACAACCAATAGATGAATCGTGCACCTACTGGGGATGGACGTCACCGGGTCTATCTGTACTTGCGGGCATGAACACAACACCCAAAGAGAAGGGGCGTTAATGCGGATAATGTACTGAGTATGTAAGACAAAAAAACACAAGCAACTCAAAGTATTAGCATAAGAATTGAGTGTATGTGATTCCACCCTGAATACCATAGACACGGTACCGGAGGCATAAACCAAACAGTGGAATAGGGACCATGGATCGTAAATTGATGCAACGTTTGTAAAACCATGCCTCTCATGGGGGCCATACATTATGTGATACTATACATATATATTCATATCTTCAGCTATACTTTGGGGCAAATTCTCATCACTCTGTACCCGTCCTCATAGAGGGCTCGGTCGTACCCGACCTCAGGAGGTCTCGGTTGTACCCGGTCTTAACAGAACTTGGCGTAGCCGGCCTCAATAGGACTCGGTAGCCTTACATTACAAATTATCGTACCCGGCCACACCTGGGGTTAGTAATATCTCATATCATGCCTAAACATACCCAACGGACCAGTGGTTGCACAATAGGTATCGTACCGGCCAACTATAACGTGGATCGGTAGAGTAAATATGGATATATATATATATATATAAGTGCAATGCAGTAGCAGTTTCAAGAGATAGCAACTTTTTAACTTTAGAAAATCATACTCTACGACCACAGGATACCAACCGGAATAATGTAGATTTTAAAAGACATATTACTAGCAACAACGCATAAGAACAAGATAACATTACTAAGAGGACTTAGAACTACTAAACCTTACGGTACGGGAATCATTTATAAAGAAGGGGAGACTTATACTAACTCATGCCAAGAAAGAAGATTTCCCTACATACCTTGTTGAAGAGCTAACTTTACTTCTATGGTGGTTAATTTTTCCTTTAGTGAACCTTCAGAATCAATTACACCAGACGATGGGGGCACAACAACGACTCCAAGTTCCTCCAAGCTATATCTTGCCAAATTCATATTCACCTTCGATTTTGCCTTAATTTGCTAGGAAAATGCTATAGAGGCGTAGAGAGTATTTGAGAGGACTTGTTCTAATGATACTTTTGAGAATGAAAGAGAAAGAGCCTTATTGTCATTTTATATTGCTACCAAGCCTTGGAATTTCTGTCGCTTCTACATGCGAAATGGGTTGATTCACCTAGTGACACACTTGGAGACTTACTGACACGTGTGACCACCTTCTGGCTTTGAACATGCCTCCAGCTTATAGGACATGCTAGAATCCATACTTATCACACTTTATTAAGCGTGTGGTGTAAGAATGGTGCCCAACGATTCTGTTAGGCAAGCCAAAATGTGAACCTCCAACTTAATTATCCATTTTTTTAACTTTTAAAATCAGGAATTTCATTAAGTAAATGGAATTAAATTTAAAACCCATGTAAAACATATATTTCTTCTTACCAAGTCACAAAATGTGGATAAATCATAAGGTGATAATAGTAATATTAGGTACAACTATGAACATCCACTAGAAACCCCCATTTTTAGTAGAATATACAAAACGACTATACAAGTGCATGAGAAATTTAGTAGAATATACAAAACGACTACAACTACTATCTAAAATAAAATAGACTAAAATAATAAATATGATAAGAGGAAGACTCTGGGTGCTGCATATTGAAGCATGGAGAGCAGCTCAACAATAAGTCCTCGAGAGTGCGTCTATGTGCCCGAATGACCACCGGAAGTACATGTCTCGGTACCTGCACAATTAGTGTAGAAGTGTAATATTAGTATGTAAATCAATGCATACCCAGCAAGTATCTAGTCTAACTTCGAAGAAGTGACGAGGGGTAGACTTTAATACTTACTAGTGGTCAAATAATAATGTACACAATGTAAACAGATATGAAACTCAGCAAGTAGCAATGATACATGTAAATATAAATAATAAAACTTCCAAACATGAATTATTATGAAATCACCAAATACCATAACTTGACATGAAGGCACAAGGTCAACTGATACCAATACAAAATCAAATCTCAAGTACTACGCATGAGTTTGCCGAGTCGAATGGCCCAATCCCATAAGAATTGTGTTAAACAATACCGTCGAGGCAAATGGCCCGATTCCATAAGAATAACTCACAGTACTGCTGAGGCGAATGGTCTGATCCCTTAAGATAAATTTATAACATTGTCGAGGCGAACGACCCGATCCCATAAAAGTAATTGCCAACGCGAATGGCCCGATACCATAAGAGTAGTTTACAACATTGACGAGGCAAATGGTCCGATCCCATAAGAGTAATTTACAACACTATCGGGGCGAATGGCCCGATCCCATAAGAGTAGAGAAACTCTCTCACTCGCGAAGATACATGCGCATCGAGAAGATACGGAACTACCATCCATCAAATATTTCACAAAGTCCAAAGTAAGAGACTCGGTCAACAAATTTATTCTAGTCTCAATCTCAGTCATAACTATAACTAATCAAATAACAAGATTAATTCAAATAGTACATTTAAAGCATGGTGTGGATCTAAGTTTACCCGAACATAGATATGAATCTAGCTACGTACGGACTCTCGCCACCTCGTACGTATGTAGCACCCACAACAAATAGCACACAACAATTAAAACACCTATGGGGATAATTTCCTCTTACAAGGTTAGGCTAGAGAGTTATCTTGTTTCCAAGCTCACTACTCGTCTTTCAAACATCACTAGTCGCCTCAAATTGATGCCGAGCAATCTAAAACTAGTCAAAGGTCATACAAACTAATAAATATATGCCTAAAAGGTCATAATTTAATTATTAGAGTAATTTCCCAACCCAGCTCAAAAAGTCAACAAAAGTCAACCTCGAGCTCACGTGCCCGGATTCCGGAAATATTTGAAGATAAATGTTACCCATGACATTACGAATATAACTTGTTCCCAATTTCATATTCAATTGTTCTGCATACATGAAGAGGAACCAGGTCCTCCATCGCGTTCATAGAGCCCTCCTCACATTCGCAAAGAGCAAATCTCAGGCCCCTTCTCCAGCCTCCTTTGCGATCGCGGGACTACCTTCGCGATCGCGAAGCACACCAGCACATGAAATATCAGCCAACTTCAATTTCGCTCAGGGTGGTCCAAACCTCACCCGAGCCACTCGGGCCCCCGTCTAAATGTACCAACAAGTCCATAAACATAATATGGACATATACGAAATCTCGGAATATGTAAAATAACATCGAAACCAAGAATCGTACTTCAAAACAAATTTAATCAACTTTTGAAACTTCAAACTTCTTCCAACTAACTCTAAACACGACGAATCATATTTAGACAACTCGGAATGATGCCAAATTTCAACAATAAGCGCTGAAACACTCCTATTCCACCCGAAACTCAATCCACACATACTCCCAATTCAAAAATCATCATACAGACATATTGAAACATTCAAATTTCGATTCCGATGTCGTTCACTCAAAGTGTTGACCAAAATCAAACTTTGCCACCTTAGGCCACTATTATGGAACTAAGTGTTCCTAATTCAACCTGAACCGTTCCGAATTCATACCAACCATCCCTGTAAGTCATAAAATAGGAAAAACACATACGTGAAGTATTAAATAGGGAAACGGGTAACTAGAAAGCAAAACGATCGTCGGGTCGGTACATATCAATATTCACATTTGGACGCTTTCTAAGAATGGATCATGTGATCGATATAACTGTGGACCTCTTTGCCAGAGATTAAATATAACAGTTGTCCCTACTCGAGGGAAATCGGTAATTGTGTGCCAGTTCTACCTTCCCACTAGCGAGGGTTGTAACGGTAATCGGTACTCAATAATTTACAAGGTGCACCAGGTCTAACGAACCCACCATTAGCTACGGGATCCTTCAAAGTCTCCTCTCATTTATACTTGTCTTTGTAATCATCTAATACTCGTATAAATATATTTTTAAAATAGTACAGGCCATTTCAGTTCTTACCGAATCATGTAGTTTAATACGATAATAGTAATCATTATCAAGTAACAGTAAAATATGTCTAGAGACAGTGAGAATATTTAAAATAGTGATAATCATCTCAAATAAATATTTCGGCATCGCATCAAGTAAAGGACTTGTCCCACATGCAAATTTTGAATATTATGTAACACGCTTTATTTTCAAAATTATGTGTAAATCATGCAAATTATGGAAACACAAATTGCGTTAAGGTTACTACTCACAATACTCGTATCAAAACACCAAAATCGTCACCACGAGCGATGCGTACAACTTTCTTCATTCAATCTTTTACCACATCAACATCGATCTCGTGTCAATTTCCTTTTTAAGGCTAATTCATATCTAGTTTAGAATACCCAACCCTTGGAGTTCATGTTTGACTCTTAATTCATCATTTATACTTACTTGTGCTACTAGTAAATTTAAACCAATCAAAAAATCCAACAAATTCGGCCTATTCATACCATATACTCAGTTAATTTACGGAAAAGTCTCGTGGATTTCTCCAAATTTCCTTAACCTTATCTTTTAAACTCTTAATCCAATCCCAACAACATCTCTACTCAGTCCTATAAGAAATCTTGAATATAAAATAATATTGTCTCAAAAGAAGAAGAATTACATGAAGTTACCTGGAGATTATTGTTGAAACTCAAGAATATGTGTCGATGATTAAGTGAAACACGGTATTCGGCTCTAAGAAACACCATAAACTTTTTATTTCTTTTTCCTATTTGATATGTTGTTGGCTAAAGGAATTTTTGTTTTCAAACCCTTTTATAGCTTCGTCACATGAAGCAGATGGACTAAGACCCGTTGTTTCGCCTTCCTTCTTTATTTTATTATTATTTTCTTTCTTTTTGTTGTCTTTTAGTATTTGTTTGTTCTTTATTAACTTAAACTTATTTTATTTGTAAATTTCTTAACTACTTATTAACATGAGATATTACATTCTCCCCATCTTATGAAATTCGGTCCCCGAATTTAACTCAAGTACGTACCTGTAGACTGAAATGAATGGGGTGACTCGCATAGCATCTTTCACTTTCCATGTAGCATCATCAACTGTATGGTTTCTCCATAAGACTTTCACGAACACAATTTCTTTTGATCGTAGATTTCTTACTTCTCTATCAACAATAGCCAACAACTTCTCCTTGTATGACAACTTCTCATTAAGTGGTATAGTCGGTTGTTCAAGCACTTGAGAGGAGTCCGATATATATTTTCTAAGCATAAAGACGTGAAACACTGGATGAATAAAAGATAATCAGGAGGAAGTACCAAGCGATATGGCACAGCTCCCACTCGTTCAAGTATATCGTACGGACCTATAAACATCGAGCTCAACTTTCCTCTTTTTTCGAATCGCATCACGCCCTTCATAGGAGAGACTCGTAGAAACACTTTGTCCTAATTATGAACACTAAATCTCTTTTTCCCTTATCTGCATAAGACTTTTGTCTGCTTTGAGCCGCGAGCAATCTCTGGTGGATCAACTGGACCTTGTCAATAGATTCTTGTACCATATCAGGTCCCAATAAGTTAGTCTCACCAGCTTCAAACCATCCGATAGGAGAACGACATTTTCTACCATACAATACTTTGTAAGGTGCCATATGGATGCTGGATTGGAAGCTATTATTGTAAGAAAATTCAGCTAAAGACAGATAAGCGTCCCAACTACCTCCAAACTCAAGAATGCAAGCTCTCAACACATCCTCCAGGATCTGTATAAAACGTTCAGACCGTCCATCTGTCTGCGGATGAAATGTGGTACTAAGATCTACTCGTGCACCCAATGTTTCCTGGAAAGATTTCCAAAAGCATGAACTAAATCGTGATCCTCTATTAGAGATGATGGATATTGGAACTCCGTGAAGTTAGACAATTTCGTTCATAAATATATGTGCATACCTCACTCCACCATATGTAGTCTTCACTGGCAAAAAGTGTGTTGTTTTTGTAAGATGATCTACAATTACCCACACAGAATCATAACCTCTAAGGGTACGAGATAGTCCAGTCACAAAGTCCCTGGTAAATCTTTCCCATTTCGAATCTCAAGCTATTATAGTAGTCTTGCGGGTCGCTGATGCTCAGCCTTGACCTACTGACAAGTCAAACAACTAGAAACAAAGCCAAGTCAAACAACTAGAAACAAAGTTAGCGACATCTTTATTCATTCCATCCCACCAATAAAATTCCTTTAGATAAAGATACATTTTAGTTTAACTTTTAGAACCCCGTTCCCAAAAAATAAAACTTCCAGTATGTGCTTGTAATGATTTATGACTTGCGGGGATGGTTGGTTCGGGATTTAGAAGTGTTTGGGGTGAAACCGGAACACTTGGTTCCTTAAGTTGGCCTTAAAGTGCTAAGTTCGACTTCGGTCAACATTTTGAGAAAATGACCCCGGAATAGAATTTTGATAATTCCAACAGCTCCGTATGGTAATTTTGGATTTAGGAGCATGTTCAAAACCTTATTTGAAAGTCCGTTGTTAAATTAGGCTTGAAATGGCTAAAAATAAGAATTTAAGTTTGGAAGTTTGACCGATGAGTTGACTTTTTCATACTAGAGTCGGAATCCAGTTCCGAAAATTTTCATAACTCCGTTATGTCATTTATGACTTGTGTGTAAAATTTGAGGTCAATCGGAGTTGATTTGATAGGTTCCGACATCGAAGGGCCACGATCGAAGCCACGATCGAGGCCCAATTTTCCGAAGGCTGCCTGGGCAGTTTATAAAAGAGGACATTCGTCCCCTTTGCCATTTTTGACGAACTTGAGCTTGAGCAGAGGCGACTTTTGTCAGGTTTTTAAGGGAAAAATATTGGGGTAAGTGATTTTAACTCGGATTTAGTCTACATATACAAGTATATCATTGTTTTCACCATAAATTAGTGTTTTGATATTTAAATTTGGGAAATTTTTATTAATCTCATAGAAACAATTTTTTTTGAGATTTCGGTATCGGTACGGAGTCGGAGTTTAGTGAAACTGGTATGGTTGGACTCGTAATTGAATGGGTTGTCGGATTTCGTAACTTTTGCCGGATTCCGAGACGTGGGCCCCACTGACGAATTTTTAATTAATTTCGGGATTTTTAATAAAAATGTAGTATTTTGTTATAGAATTGATTCCTATAATTTTTAGTAATTGTATCGAATTATTTTGGCTAGATTTGAGCCAGACAGAGTTGGATAATCGTGGAAAAAGCCTTATAGTGGATTAAATTGGAGCAAGACGAGGTAAGTCTCTTGTCTAATATTGTGAGGGAGAAATTACCTCATAGGTGATTAAAATTAAATAATTGTTGCTAATTGTGGGGGCTATATACGCATGAAGTAATGAGAGTCCGTGCGTAGCTACTATTAATGCTAAAGTCCGGGTAGTTTAGGACTCAAAGCATGCATTACTTGTGTAAATAGTATTCTTTGATTAATTAATATTAATTGATATATATGAATATATTGTGAATTGTTAGATAAAGATATTAAAGGATGAAAATCTCATAGGCTTGATTTTCTGCTTAAATCAATTAATTGTTAAAAGAAATTATTCTCCTCCCGAATTTATCTTATAATAAATATACTCTCCTTCCGGAGGCACATAAGAATATATCATCCTTTCTTGTGGAGATGGCCGAACGCCTCGGCAGGATAGATGCATCTATGGATTGCGTCGCACGTCCCTCGGCAGTGTACACGACACTCTGGATCGGGTCGTACGTCCTCGGCAGAAATCGTGCTTAATAATAATAATTACACGATACTTTAATAATTTATTTCAGCTTGTGAAGCTAATTAATAAATTGAAAAATCCTTGAAATTTAATGAATTATTATTCTTGCTTGTTTAGGAATTAATTGTTCCTCCTGTAAATGAGATTTAATTGATAAATTGGAATTTATTTGAATTGAAGGAATTTAATTAATATATTGAGAATTGTTACATTTGAAGGAATTTGATTATTTTCGCTGATTAAATAAAGTTTTGTAAATTCTGTAAATCATGCTAATTTAAAAATCCTAGTTTTATTTCAGTTATTTTTATTGACCCATAGTGAGTGTCAAAGTCGGTCATCTCGTCTCTACCACTTCGAAATTAGGCTTGATACTTACTGGGTACACGTTGTTTACGTACTCATACTACACTTGTTGCACTTTTTGTGCAGGACCTGAGACAGGTACTAATGGAGGACCTATCATCACATACCCACGTCATCCCGAGGCATAGTGGTGAGCTGCCTTTCTGAGCCGTTCTGCAGCTACCAGTGTCTCTTCTTATATTTACATTCTGTCTATTTCATTTCAGACAGTATTTGGAGTTTTGTATAATCTACTAGATGCTCATGCACTTATGACAACAGGTCTTGGCACACACACATTGGTAGAGTTTGGGTTTATATTTTTTTGGTTTTAAATTTTATCAATGTATGCTTCATTTATTAGATGGCTTGCCTAGCTGTAATGTTGGGCGCCATCACGACCTACAGGTGAAATTGGGTCGTGACAACATGGTATCAGAGCACTAGGTTCATGTAGGTCTAACAAGTTATGAGCAGACCTAATAGAGTCTTACAGATCGGTACGGAGATGTTTGTACTTATCTTCGAGAGGCTATAGGGTGTTAGGAAATTACCTTGCTTCACATTCCATCATGCAATTAATGTAGCACTAAAAATCCTTCTCTTATTTTCTCACAGATGGTGAGAACACGCTCGAATGAAGTTCCAGACCAGGAAAGAGCTACTCCCCCAGTTGCTAGAGGCCGAGGGAGGGCTCCAGCCCATGGTAGAGGGCAAGGACGTCCCAGGACTATTCCGGTTATGACGCTAGTGGATCCAGCAGAGAATCCCATTATTGAGGAACAGGGTGAGGTTCCTGTGGCAGAGCCAGCTCCAGTGGACTTCACATCTGCACCGGGATTTCAGGATGTCATGGGTTGCATGCTGCGGTTCATGGACAATATGACTCAGGCCGGTTTATTTCCGGCAAACCCAGCCACATCTCAGGCGGGCGGGGGAGCACAAACCCCTACCGCACAGGCTCATGGACAGGCAGCTACTGTATATCAGACCCAGGGTGCACTACCCGTGAGTGGAGCCCACCCAGTGGCACCAGCTACACCTGAGCCCAGGCCAGCTGTAGCCGCCGATCCTCAGAAACTATTGGATAGATGGACTAGACTGCATCCTCCTATCTTCGGGGGTGAGCGACATGAGGATCCACAGGATTTCATTGATCGTTACAAGGATAGATTGTACAAGATGAGGATATTGGTATCCCATGGGGTTGATTTCGCTACTTTTCAGCTAGAGGGTAGAGCCCATAGATGGTGGCAGTCTTATGCTCTTGGCAGACCAGCAGGTTCTCCTCTCATTACTTGGGACAGGTTCACCCGTATCTTCTTGGACAGGTATATTCCACCCTCCCAGGGGGAAGAGTTGCGGTTTCAGTTTGAGCAGCTCCAGCAGGGTCAGATGTCAGTGACTGATTATGAGGTGAGGTTTTCTGAATTATCTCGCCATGCACTAATGATACTCACTACTGAGGCGGAGAGAGAGAGCGAAGGTTTGTAGCCGGTTTACATACTGGTATTCAGGCCACTATGGCTCGAGAGGTTGAGATGGGTACTTCTTATGAGCGAGTTGTGGAGATAGCCCAGAGGATTAAAGGTGTACGTCAGTGGAGCCGAGAGCAGATTATGAGAGATAAGCGGTTCAGGTACTCTGGAGAGTTCAGAGGTGCTCTGTCCGGGGGTAGAGGTCAGTTCGTGAGGGGGCAGTCCAGCTGACCCCTATATCCAGCACCATCACCTCCTCGAGGTGCTCCAGTGCGACCTTATCTCAGTGCTATCCCAAAGAGTTCTTACCACCCACCAGCTATTCAGGGTCCTCCCAGTGGGTATTCACGTCCCTAGGGCCAGACACTTAATCAGCAGCCCATCGCACCGAAGAGTTGTTACGAGTGCGGGGATCCCAGTCACATGCAGAGGTTTTGCCCCAGGCTTCGGGGTAGACCATTACAGCAGGGTCAGCAGCCTATGTTTATCGGACCAGTTACTCTACCAGTAGTCCGACCACCTAGAGGTGGAGGACAGGTGGGTAGGGACCGTCCTAGAGGTGGAGGTCAGCCAGGCGGAGGCCAGACAGTTGGCGCTCCAGCTCGGTTCTATGCTTTTCCGACTAGACCAGATGCAGAGGCCTCAGATGCCATAATTACAGGTATTATTTCTGTTGTGGCAAAGATGCCTCAGTATTATTGGATCCAGCATCTACGTATTCATATGTGTCATCTCTATTTGCTCCATTCCTGGGTGTTTCTCGTGAGTCCTTGAGTACTCCTGTTTATGTGTCCACTCCTATGGGCGATTCTGTTGTTGTGAACCAGATCTACTGGTCCTGTATTATTACATTCTTTGGTTATGAAACTAGAGCAGATCTCCTATTGCTTGAGATGACCGATTTTGAAATTATTCTGGGCATGGAGTGGTTATCTCCATATCATGATATTCGAGATTGTCATGTCAAGACTGTTACCTTGGCTATTCCAGCATTGCCTAAGCTGGAGTGGAAGGGTTCGCCTGTTAGTTCATTTAATCGAGTTATTTCTTTTATAAAGGCTCAACACATGGTTGAGAAGGGTTGTTTGGCTTATCTAGCCTATGTTCGGGATACTACTGCAGAGACTCCGGCTATTGATTCAGTGCCTGTAGTTTGGGAGTTCCCCGATGTATTTCCGTCAGATCTTCCAGGTATGCCACCTGATCGTGATATTGATTTCTGTATTGACTTGGCTTCAGATACTCAGCCTATATCTATCCCACTGTATCGCATGGCTCTAAAAGAATTGAAAGAATTGAAAGAACAGCTTGAAGAGTTACTAGCCAAAGGGTTCGTCAGACCGAGTGTATCGCCTTGGGGTGTACCAGTATTATTTGTGAAAAAGAAGGATGGAAAAATGCGGATGTGTATTGATTATCGCCAATTGAACAAAGTCACAATTAAGAACAAGTACTCGTTGCCGCGTATTGATGATTTATTTGACCAGTTGTAGGGTGCTAGGGCATTCTCTAAGATAGACTTGAGATCGGGGTACCATCAGTTGAAAATTCGGTATTCGGATATTCCGAAGACTGCTTTTCGGACTAGATATGGTCATTATGAGTTTCTGGTGATGTCCTTCGGTTTATGGATCTGATGAACAGAGTATTCATGCCATATATTAATTCGTTTGTCATTGTCTTCATTGATGACATCTTAATCTATTCGCGCAGTAAGGAGGAACATGAGCAGCATATGAGAGTAGTGCTTCAGACATTGCAGGAACAAAAGCTATATGCTAAGTTCTCTAAATGTGAGTTTTGGCTAGAGTCTGTAGCATTTTTAGGACATATTGTATCAGGCGAAGGTATTAAAGTTGATCCCAAAAAGTTTGAGGCAGTTCAGAATTGGCATCGTCCCACTTCGGTGACTGAGATCAGGAGTTTTCTGGGTTTAGCAGGTTATTATCGTCGGTTCGTGGAAGGTTTTTCATCTATTGCAGCACCTTTGACCAAATTAACCCAGAAGGATGTTCAGTTCCGATGGTCCGATGATTGTGAGTCAAGCTTTCAGAAGCTCAAGACAGCACTGACTACAGCACTCGTGTTAGTGTTACCATCTGGTTCGGGAATATATATATAGTGTATTGCGATGTGTCACGCGTTGGCTTGGGTTGTGTATTGATGCAGGAAAGGCGAATTATTGCATATGATTCACGTCAGCTGAAGCCCCACGAGAAGAATTATCCAGTACATGATTTGGAGTTAGCTGCGATTGTTCACGCTCTAAAGATTTGGAGGCATTATCTTTATGGGGTATCTTGTGAAGTTTACACTGATCATCGCAGTTTGTAGCATTTGTTCAAGCAGAGGGATCTAAATTTGAGGCAGCGCAGATGGCTGGAGTTACTAAAAGATTATGATATTACTATCTTGTATCATCTGGGCAAAGCAAATGTGGTTGCAGATGCCTTGAGCAGGAAGGCGGAGAGTATGGGTAGTTTGGCTTCCATTTCAGCAGAGGAAAGGCCATTAGCCTCGGATATTCAGCCCTTGGCTAACAAACTTGTGAGGCTGGATATTTCAGAGCCCAACCGAGTTCTTGCATGTATGGTGGCCCAATCTTCACTATTTGAGCAGATCAAGGCTCGCCAGTATGATGACCCATACTTGATGGTTCTTTGTGCAACGGTACTACGAGGTGGTGCCAAGGAAGTTACTATTAGAGCCGATGGTGTTCTGCGACTCCAGGATCGTCTATGTGTTCCTAATGTGGATGGACTGAGGAAAAAGATCCTGGAAGAGGCAGACAGTTCTCTGTATTCTATTCATCCGGGTGCTGCTAAGATGTATCGTGACTTGAGGCAACATTATTGGTGGCGACGAATGAAATAGGACATAGTTGAGTATGTATCTAGATGTCTAAATAACCAACAAGTTAAATATGACCACCAGAGGCCAAGTGGCCTACTTCAGCAGATGACTATACCAGAGTGGAAATGGGAACGAATTACTATAGACTTTGTAGTTGGGTTGCCGCGGACCTTGAGGAAGTTTGATGCAGTTTGGGTGATTGTTGACAGGTTGACTAAGTCGGCACATTTTATTCCTGTTGTGACTATGTATACTTCAGAGAGGTTGGCCCAGGTTTATATTCAGGAGATAGTTCGGTTGCACGGTGTGCCAATTTCCATAATATCAGATAGAGACCCTCAGTTTACTTCACATTTTTGGAGAGCAGTACAAAGTAAGTTGGGGACCCGTGTAGAGCTCAACACAGCCTTTCATCCGCAGACCGATGGACAGTCAGAGTGGACAATTCAGATTTTGGAGGATATGCTCAGGGCGTATGTGATCGACTTTGGAGGTCAGTGGGATCGTTTCCTGCCTTTGGCCGAGTTTGCTTATAATAACAGTTACCAATCCAGCATCGAGATGGCTCCATTTGAGGATTTATATGGTCGGCGATGTCGTTCACCTATCGGATAGTTTGAGCCAGGTGAGGCTAAGTTATATGGTACTGATTTGGTAAAGGATGCCTTGGAAAAGGTAAAGTTAATTCAGGAGCGACTTCGTACAGCATAGTCCAGACAAAAGAGTTACGCGGATCAGAAAGCGCGTGATATATCATTTATGGTAGGTGAAAAAGTTCTCTTGAAGGTTTCACCGATGAAGGGAATTATGAGATTCGGGAAGAAGTGCAAGTTAAGCCCGAGGTTTATAGACCCATTTGAGGTGTTGAAACGAGTTGGGGAGGTTGCTTATGAGCTTGCATTGCCTCCCCGCCTATCGGGAGTTCATCCGATTTTTCACGTATCTATGCTCCGGAAGTATCATGCCGACCTATCACATGTGTTAGACTTTAGCACAATTCAGCTAGATAATAGCTTGGGTTTTGAAGAGGAGCCAATTGCCATTGCTGATAAACAGGTTCGCCAGTTAAGGTCCAAGAGGATTTCTGTAGTAAAAGTCCAGTGGAGGGGTCAACCAGTTGAGGAAGCAACTTGGGAGGTCGAGGAAGACATGCGGAGCAGATATCCACACTTATTCAGCGCTCCAGGTACAATTCTAAACCCGTTCGAGGACGAACGTTTGTTTAAGAGGTGGAGAATGTAATGACCCAACCGGTCATTTTAACTTTTAGAACCCCGTTCCCTAAAAATAAAACTTCCAGTATGTGCTTGTAATAATTTATGACTTGCGGGGATGGTTGGTTCGGGATTTGGAAGTGTTTGGGGTGAAACCGGAACACTTGGTTCCTTAAGTTGGCCTTAAAGTGCTAAGTTTGACTTCGGTCAACATTTTGAGAAAACGACCCCGGAATAGAATTTTGATGATTCCAACAGCTCTGTATGGTGATTTTGGACTTAGGAGCGTGTTCGGAACCTTATTTGGAATTCCGTAGTTAAATTAGATTTAAAATAGCTAAAACCAAGAATTTAAGTTTGGAAGTTTGACCGATGAGTTGACTTTTTCATACCAGAGTCAGAATCCAGTTCCGAAAATTTTCATAACTCCGTTATGTCATTTATGACTTGTGTGTAAAATTTGAGGTCAATCGGAGTTGATTTGATAGGTTCCGACATCGAATGTAGAAGTTGAAAACTCTTAGTTTCATTAAGCTTGAATTGGGGTATGATTCATGGTTTTAGCGTTGTTTGATGTGATTTAGAGGTCCGACTAAGTTCGTATGATGTTTTAGGACTTGCTGGTATATTTGGTTGAGGTCCCGAGGGCCTCGGGTGAGTTTCGGATGGTTAACGGATCAAAAGTTGGACTTAAAAAGCTGCTGCAATTTTCCCTTCTACTGTATATTCTGGGCTGTGATCGAGCCCCAGATCAAACCCAGATATCGAGCCCCAGATCGAACCCAGATATCGAGCCCCAGATCGAGGCCTAAGTCGAAGCCAGGGATGAGGCTTAGTATCGAAGCCACGATCGAAGGTCCAGCTCAAGGGCCATGATCGAAGGCAAGGCTCGAGGGCCAGGATCAAGATCCAAGATCAAACTTGATCGAGGCCATGACCGAGTCCCAGGCTCGAGGCCTAATCGAGGCCATGACCGAGTCCCAGGCTCGAGGCCATGACCGAGTCCCAAGCTCGAGGCCATGATCGAGGCCATGACCGAAGCCCAGGCTCGAGGGCCACGATCGAAGCCCAATTTTTCGAAGGCTGCCTGGGCAGTTTATAAAAGAGGACATTCATCCCCTTTGCCATTTTTGACAAACTTGAGATTGAGCAGAGGCGACTTTTGTCAGTTTTTCAAGGGAAAAACATTGGGGTAAGTGATTCTAACTCAGATTTGGTCTACATATACAAGTATATCATTGTTTTCACCATAATTTAGTGTTTTGAGATTTAAATTTGGGAAATTTGTATTAATCTCATAGAAACGAATTGTTTTGAGATTTCGATTTCGATTCAGAGTCGGATTTGAGTGAAACTTGTATGGTTGGACTCGTAATTGAATGGGTTGTCGGATTTCGTAACTTTTTCCGGATTCCGAGACGTGGGCCCCACGGACGAATTTTTAATTTCGGGATTTTTATTAAAATTGTAGTATTTTGTTATAGAATTGATTCCTATAATTTTTAGTGATTGTATCGAATTATTTTGGCTAGATTTGAGCCAGACAGAGTTGGATAATCGTGGAAAAGGCCTTATAGTAGATTAAATTGGAGCAAGACGAGGTAAGTCTCTTGTCTAATCTTGTGAGGGGGAAATTACCTCATAGGTGATTAAAATTAAATAATTATTGCTAATTGTGGGGGCTACGTACGCACGAACTGACGAGCGTCCGTGCGTAGCTACTATTAATGCTAAAGTCCGAGTAGTTTAGGACTCAAAGCATGCATTACTTGTGTAAATAGTATTCTTTGATTAATTAATATTAATTGATATATATGAATATATTGTGAATTGTTAGATAAAGATATTAAAGGATGAAAATCTCATAGGCTTGATTTTCTGTTTAAATCAATTAATTGTTAAAAGAAATTGTTCTCCTCCCGAATTTATCTTATAATAAATATACTCTCCTTCCGGAGGCACATAAGAAAATGTCCTCCTTTCTTGTGGAGCGGACCGAACGCCTCGGCAGGATAGATGCATCTATGGATCGCGCCGCACGTCCCTCGGCAGTGTACACGACACTCTGGATCGGGTCGTACGTCCTCGGCAGAAATCGTGCTTAATAATAATAATTACACGATACTTTAATAATTTATTTCAGCTTGTGAAGCTAATTAATAAATTGAAAAATCCTTGAAATTTAATGAATTATTATTCTTGCTTGTTTAGGAATTAATTGTTACTCCTGTAAATGAAATTTAATTGATAAATTAGAATTTATTTGAATTGAAGGAATTTAATTAATATATTGAGAATTGTTACATTTGAAGGAACTTGATTATTTCCGCTGATTAAATAATTTTTTGTAAATTCTGTAAATCATGCTGATTTAAAAATCCTAGTTTTATTTCAGTTATTATTATTGACCCATAGTGAGTGTCAAAGTCGGCCATCTCGTCTCTACCACTTCGAAATTAGACTTGATACTTACTGGGTACACGTTGTTTACATACTCATACTACACTTGCTGCACTTTTTGTGCAGGACCTGAGACAGGTACTAGTAGAGGACCTATCATCACATACCTACGTCATCCCGAGGCATAGTGGTGAGCTGCCTTTCTGAGCCGTTCTACAGCTACCAGTGTCTCTTCTTATATTTACGTTCTGTCTATTTCATTTTAGACAGTATTTGGAGTTTTGTATAATCTACTAGATGCTCATGCACTTGTAACACCAGTTCTTGGCACACACACATTGGTAAAGTTTGGGTTTATATTTTTTTGGTTTTAAATTTTATCAATGTATGCTTAATTTATTAGATGGCTTGCCTAGCTGTAGTGTTGGGCGCCATCACGACCTACAGGTAAAATTGGGTCGTGACATATAGTGTATCTAGAATTGTGGGTTTCTTCAGGAGTATCATGTATCAACATATCTACGTCTACTACGTATAATTGGTTACCTAATCAAAGAACACCATCATTGTCAACAACCATATTCTTTCTTTTACCAACTAAGACCTCATTTCTGTATTTGCATATTTTTGTTTATGCATGTCTTCAGCCAAAGGTCTCTTTGTAGCAGCTATATGTGCCAAACTCCCCATAGATTTTCTGTTGAATGCATCAGCTACAACATTGGCTTTTCTAGGATTATACAATATAGAAAAATCATAGTCCTTGAGTAATTCCATCCACTGACACTGCCGAAGATTCAGATCTCTCTGCTGAAAGACATACTTCAGATTCTTATGGTTAGTATAAATCTCACAAGTTTTACCATATAGGTAATGACTCAAAAACTTTAAAGCAAATACCACTGCATCCATCTACAAATCATGTGTAGGATAGTATTGCTCGTGCTTTTTCAACTGTCTCGAAGCATAAGCTATAAAGTAACCATTTTACATGAGAAAACATCCTAATCCGACCCTCAAGGCATTAGAGAATACCGTAAATCCTCCAGAACCCGATGATAAGGCTAATATTGGCGCAATTGTCAGACATGTTTTGTGTTTTTGAAAGATCTGCTCACATTCCTCCGTCCACTGAAACTTTGCATTTTTCTGTGTTAGCTTTATCAGTGGCGCTGTTATTCTAGAGAAATCCTACACAAAATGCCTGTAATAGCCTGCTAAGCCTAAAACGCTGTGAATCGTTGTCGGAGAAGTAGGTCTGGGCCAATTCTACACAGCTTTTGTCTTCTTAGGATTTACCATAATTCCATCCTTAGATACAACACACCCTAGAAATGCTATTGGGTTTAGCCAATATTCACAACTATGTCCCAAGTCCATGCTTCAATATGCAGCACCAGGAGTCTTCCTCTTATCATATTTATGAATTCAGTCTATTTTATTTCAGATAGTAGCCGTAGTTGTTTTGTATATTCTACTAGATTTCTCATCCACTAGAAACCCCCATTTTTAGTAGAAATCTAGTAGAATATACAAAATGACTACAGCTACTATCTGAAATAAAATAGACTTAAATAATAAATATGATAAGAGGAAGACTCCTGGTGCTGCATATTGAAGCATGGAGAGCAGCTCACCACTAAGTCCTCGAGAGTGCATCTATGTGCCCGAATGACCACCGGAAGTACATGTCTCAATACCTGCACAATTAGTGTAGAAGTGTAATATGAGTACGTAAATCAACGCATACCCAACAAGTATCTAGTCTAACCTCGAAAAAGTGACGAGAGGTAGACTTTAACACTTACTAGTGGTCAAATAATAATGTACACAACGTAAACGGGTATGAAACTCAGCAAGTAGCAATGAGACATGTAAATATAAATAATAAAAATTCCAAACAAGAATTATTATGAAATCACCAAATACCACAACTTGCCTTGAAGACACAAGGTCAGCTGATACCAATACAAAATCAAATCTCAAGTATTACGCATGAGTCTGCCGAGGCGAATGGCCCAATCCCACAAGAATTGTGTTAAACAATACCGCCCAGGCGAATGGCCAGATCCCATAAGAATAACTCACAGTACTGCTGAGGCGAACGGTCCGATCCCTTAAGAGAAACTTACAACACTGTCGAGGCGAACGACATGATCCCATAAAAGTAATTGTCGACGCAAACGGCCCGATATCATAAGAGTAGTTTACAACATTGACAAGGCAAATGGCTCGATCCCATAAGAGTAATTTAAAACACTGCCAGGGCAAATGGCCCCATCTCATAAGAGTAGAGAAACTCTCTCACTCGCGAAGATACATGCGAGTCGAGAAGATACGGAACTACCATCCATCAAATATTTCAAAAAGTCCAAAGTAAGAGACTCGGTCAAAAAATTTATTCTAGTCTCAATCTCAGTCATAACTATAACTAATCAAACAACAAGATTAATTCAAATAGTACATTTAAAGCATGGTGTGGATCTAAGTCTACCCGAACATAGACATGAATCTAGCAACGTACAGACTCTCATCACCTCATACGTATGTAGCACCCACAACAAATAGCACACAACAATTAAAATACCTACGAGGATAATTTCCTCTTACAAGGTTAGGCTAGAAACTTATCTCGTTTCCAAGCTCACTACTCGTCTTTCAAACATCACTAGTCGCCTCAAATAGATGTCGAGAAATCTAAAACTAGTCAAAGGTCGTACAAACCAATAAATATATGCCTAAAAGGTCATAATTTAATTATTAGAGTAATTTTCCAACCCAGCTCGAAAAGGAAACAAAATTCAACCTCAAGCACACGTGCCCGAATTCCGAAAATATTTGAAGATAAATGTTACCCATGACATTACAAACTAAAATATATAACTTGTTCCCAATTCCATATTCAATGGTTCTGCATACATGAAGAGGAACCAAGTCCTCCATCGCGTTCGTAGAGCCCTCCTCGTGTTCGCGAAGAGCAAATCTCAGGCCCCTAATCTAGCCTCCTTTGCCATTGCGGGACTTCCTTCGCGATTGCGAAGCACACCAGCACAAGAAATATCAGCCAACTTCAACTTTGCTCCGGGTGGTCCAAAACTCACCCGAGCCACCCGGGCCCCCGTTCAAATGTACCAACAAGTCCATAAACATACTATGGACATATACAAGGTCTCGGAACATGTAAAATAATATCTAAACCAAGAATCGCACTTCAAAACTAATTTAATCAACTTTTGAACTTCAAACATCTTCCAACTAACTTCGAACATGACGAATCATATTTAGATAACTCGGAATGATGCCAAATTTTAACAATAAGCGCTGAAACACTCCCAGTCCACCCGCACATACGCCCAATTCCAAAATCATCATAGGAACCTATTGAAACTTTCAAATCTCGATTCCGAGGTTGTTCACTCAAAGTGTTGACTGAAATCAAACTTTGCCACCTTAGGCCACTATTATGGAACTAAGTGTTCCTAATTCAACCTAAACCCTTCCAAATTCATACCAACCATCCCCGTAAGTCATAAAATTTAAAAAATACATACTTGAAGTATTAAATAGGGGAACGGGGAACTAGAAAGCAAAACGATCATCGGGTCGGTACATATCAATATTCACATTTGGACGCTTTCTAAGAATGGATCATGTAATCGATATAACTGTGGACCTCTTTGCCAGAGATTAAATATAACAGTTGTCCCTACTCGAGGGAAATCGGTAACAGTATGCTAGTTCTACCTTCCCACTAGCGAGGGTTGTAACGGTAATCGGTACTCAATAATTTACAAGGTGCACCAGGTCTAACGAACCCACCATTAGCTACGGGATCCTTCAAAGTCTCCTCCTATTTATACTTGTCTTTGTAATCATCCAATACTCATATATATATATTATTATTTTTTGAAATAGTACAGGGCATTTCAGTTCTTACCAAATCATGTAGTTTAATACGATAACAGTAATCATTATCAAGTAATAGAAAAATATGTCTTGAAGCAGTGAGAATATTTAAAATAATGATAATCATATCAAATAAATATTTCGGTATCGCATCAAGTAAAGGACTTGTCCCACATGCAAATTTTGAATATTAGGTAACACACTTTATTTTCAAAATTATGTGTAAATCATGCAAGTTATGAAAACACAAATTGCGTTAAGGTTACTACTCATAATACTCGTGTCGAAATACCAAAATTGTCGCCTCGAGCGATTCGTACAACTTTCTTCATTCAATCTTTTACCACATCAACATCGATCTCGTGTCAATTTCCTTGTTTAGGCTAATTCATATCTAGTTTAGAATACCCAACCCTCAGAGTTCATGTTTGACTCTTAATTCATCATTTAAACTTACTCATGCTACTAGTAAATTTAAACCAATCCAAAAATCCACCAAATACAACCTATTCATACCATATACTCAGTTATTTTACGAAAAAGTCTCATGGATTTCTCCAAATTTCCTTACTTTCTCTTTTAAACTCTTAATCCAATCCCAACATCATCTCTACTCTGTCCTATAAGAAATCGTGAATATAAAATAATGTTGTCTCAAAAGAAGAAGAATTTCATGAAGTTGCCTGGAGATTATTGTTGAAGCTCAAGAATTTATGTCGATGATTAAGTGAAACACAGTATTCGGCACTAAGAATCACCATTAATGTTTTCTTTCTTTTTCCTGTTGATATGTTGTTGGCTAAAGGGAATTTTGCTTTCAAACCCTTTTATAGCTTTGTCACATGAAGCAGATGGACTAAGGCCCGTTTAATTGCCTTCCTTCTTTATTTATTGTTATTTTCTTTCTTTTTGTTGTCTTTGTAGTATTTGTTTGTTCTTTATTTACTTAGACTTATTTTATTTGTAAATTTCTTAACTACTTATTAATAGGAGATATTACATTCTCCCCATCTTATGAAATTCGGTACCCGAATTTAACTCAAGTACGTACCTGTAGACTTAAATGAATGGGGATATTTGACTCGCTTAGCATTTTCCACTTTCCATGTAGCATCATAAACTGTATGGTTTCTCCATAAGACTTTCACGAACACAATTTTCTTTTATCGTAGCTTTCTCATTTCTCTATCAACAACAGCCAGCAGCTCTTCCTTGTAAGACAACTTGTCATTAAGTGGTATAATCAGTGGTTCAAGCACTTGAGAGAAGTCCGATATACATTTTCTAAGCATAAAGACGTGAAACACTGGATGAATAAAAGATAAATTAGGAGGAAGTACCAAGCGATATGCCATAGCTCCCACTCGTTCAAGTATATCGTACGGACCTATAAACCTAGAGCTCAACTTTCCTCTTTTTTTGAATCGCATCACGTCCTCATAGAAACACTTTGTCCTAATTGTGAACACCAAATCTCTTTTTCTCTTATCTGCATAAAACTGTTGTTTGCTTTAAGCCGTGAGCAATCTCTGGTGGATCAACTGGACCTTTTCAATAGCTTCTTGTACAAAGTCAGGTCCCAATAAGTTAGTCTCAGTAGCTTCAAACCATCCTACTGGAGAATGACATTTTCTACCATACAATGCTTCGTAAGGTGCCATATAGATATTGGATTGGAAGCTATTATTGTAAGCAAATTCAGCTAAAGACAGATAAGCGTCTCAACTACCTCAAAACTCAAGAATGCAAGCTCTCAACATATCCTCCAAGATCTGTATAGTATGTTCAGACCTTTCATCTGTCTGCGGATCAAATGTGGTACTAAGATCTACTCATGCACCCAATGCTTCCTGAAAAGATTTTCTAAAGCATGAAATAAATCATGATCCTCTATTAGATATGATGGATATTGGAACTCCGTGAAGTCAGACAATTTCATTCATAAATATATGTGTATAGCTCACTCAACCATATGTAGTCTTCATTGGCAAAAAGTATGTTGATTTTGTTAGACGATCTACAATTACCCACACAGAATCATAACCTCTAAGGGTACGAGATAGTCCAGTCACAAAGTCCCTGGTAAATCTTTCCCATTTCGAATCTCAAGCTATTATAGTAGTCTTGCGGGTCGCTGATGCTCAGCCTTGACCTACTGACAAGTCAAACAACTAGAAACAAAGCCAAGTCAAACAACTAGAAACAAAGTTAGCGACATCTTTATTCATTCCATCCCACCAATAAAATTCCTTTAGATAAAGATACATTTTAGTAGATACAGATGTATAGTGTATCTAGAATTGTGGGTTTCCTTAGGAATATCATGTATCAACCCATCTACGTCTACTATGTATAACTGGTTACCTAGTCGAAGAACACCATCATTGTCAATAACCATATTCTTGCTTTTACCAACTAAGACCTCATTTCTATATTTGAATATTCTTGTTTATGTATTTCTTCAGCCAAAGGTCTCTTTGTAGAAGCTATATGTGCCAAACTCTCCATAGATTTTCTGCTGAATGCATCAGCTATAACATTGGCTTTTCTATGATGATACAAAATAGAACAATCATAGTCCTTGAGTAATTCCATCCACTGACGCTACCGAAGATTCAGATCTCTCTGCTGAAAGATATACTTCAGATTCTTATGGTTAGTATAAATCTCACAAGTTTCACCATATAGGTAATGTCTCAAAAATTTTAAAGCAAATACCACTGCAGCCATCTACAAATCATGTGTAGGATAGTATTGTTCGTGCTTTTCCAACTGTCTCAAAGCATAAGCTATAACGTAACCATTTTACATGAGAAAATATCCTAATCCCACCCTCAAGGCATTAGAGAATACCGTAAATCCTCCAGAACCCGATGATAAGGCTAATATTGGCGCAATTGTCAGACATGTTTTGAGTTTTTGAAAGATCTTCTTGCATTCCTCCGTCCACTGAAACTTTACATTTTTTTGTGTTAGCTTTGTTAGTAAAGCTGTCATTCTGGAAAAATCCTGCACAAAATGCCTGTAATAGCCTGCTAAGCCTAAAACGTTGTGAATTGCTATCGGATAAGTAGGTCTTGGCCAATTCTACACAGCTTTTATCTTCTTAAGATTTGCCATAATCCCATCCTTAGATACAACATGCCCTAGAAATGCTGTTGGGTCTAGTCAATATTCGCACTTTGAGAACTTAGTATAAAGTCAATGCTCTCGCAAGGTCTGCAACACATTCCTTAGATAATTCTCGTGTTCTTCTTTGCTACGAAATATATCATGATATCATCATTAAATACTATTACAAATCTATCCAAAAACTGCTTGAACACCCTATTCATTAGATCCATAAATGTAGTGGGAGCATTGGTCAGTCCAAAATACATCACAATAAACTCATAATGCATGTACTGAGTTTTAGAAGAAGTCTTAGGAATTCTAAGTTGATGATAACTAGATCGAAGATCAATCTTTGAAAAGTGTGCAACTCCTTGTAACCGATCAAACATGTCATTTATATGAGGTAAAGGATATTTATTGTGTATCGTTACCTTGTTCAGTTGTCTATAAGCAATGCACATTCTTAGGGACTCATCTTTCTTCTTTACGAATAATATTGGTGCACCCCATGGTGATACACTAGGTCTGACAAAACCCTTATCTAACAAGTCCTGCAACTGTTGCTTTATCTCCCTCAACTCTATTGGTGCCATGAAATATAGCAGTATTGACATGGGTTGTGTGTCAGTGGCAAATCATTACCAAAGTCTATTTTTCATACTGGAGGAAATCCTGGTAAATCCTCAGGAAATACGTCAAAAAATCCTTTAACTACTGGTACATTTTCCAAACTAAGTGTTTCCGCACTTGTTTCCCTTACCATAGCTAAGAGACCTAAACAACCCTTCTTCAATAATCGTTGAGCCTTCATAAAAGATACAACTTTACAAATATCTGGAACCTGACCCCCTTTTAGGACAAAACAGGGTTCGGTTGGTATCTCAAACTGATAGGATAGCAAGAAGATAACTAATCCATTCCCATCAACATCTCAAATTCAATCATATCAAGTACAATAAGGTCAGCTAGAGTATCTCTACCCTCAACCTGAATCTGACAAGTAAGATATATGTATTCAACTAATAGAGACTCTCTAACAGGAGTAGGAACTGGAAAAGAATCATTCAATAGCTCAGGCTATCTACCAAACCTCAAAGCAAAGTACGAGGACACATAGGAGTAAGTCGATCCCGGATCAATCAACACAAGTGCATCAAATGAACAGACAGAAAGAATACATGTAACCGCAGCATTCGAGGCTGAGCATCAAGTCTAGTAATAGCAAAAACTCTCACCTGACCTCTACCAACATTCCCTTGTCATTGATTCACAGTAGCACGATCTCCAGCACCTTAACCTCTATTTCTTATACCAGCAAAACCTGAAGTATTATGAGTAGTCTGAGTAGGTACAGATAACTGTACAGAAGCCTAGCAAAAATTCTTTGGAAGGTGAGGGCAATCCCTCAAGTAATGTCCTAACTAGCCACACCGAAAATACTCTCCAGTCAGAACAAAACATTGTCCCAAATGTGATCTACCGCAGGTTTGGCAGGCTAGAGTCGTGGCATATATCTACCTAGAACTATGATGGACAAAGGATGATGGTCCCTCCGTACTCTGTTTGTAAGGTGATCTGTATGCGGACTGTGAAGCCAAGCTTGTTACTATTTGAAAACCCTATAGTTCTTGTCCCTGATTTCCGGCTCTGCAATTTGCACTAAAATCACCCTTGAAGGATCCCCTTATCTTGGCCTTGTTACGTAAATCACTGGTTGCACGTTCATCACGTCCCTTGTTTTCAATCTTTCTGGCGAGACCGACTGCATCAAAGTAGGACAAAGTCTTCACCTGTGCGGTAGGCACTAAGTAAGGAGCATATCTAGCTAGATCACAAAACCTTGATGTCATATGTTGACATATCCATATCTGGAGTTTGAACCAATATCTCAAAGTGTCTAGCATATTTCTACCTCAGGTTGTTAGGAATAAAATGATCCATGAAAAACTTACTGAACTCGTCCCATGTCAGTGGTGATCCTCCTACTGGACTTCCTAGCAATACCATTTCATACCATGTATTAGCCATGTCCTCTAGCTTGTGTGTTGCAAGATCCACTGGCCTCTCTTTAGAACATCCTAGGGCTCATAATGCCTTAAGTGTCCCATCCAAGAAACTTCGAGGATCTGCCAAACTATCAAAACATGTGAATTTTGGTGATTTCAACTTCAGAAACTCTTGCAAAGATACCTCTTTATTCCCGAAAGGCTGAGTCTGTGCAGGTGCCTATGTCAGCATAGGTGCAGTACTATCTTGCCCAAATCTCTCCCGCCTATCCATTTTGTCCACCAAGCTTTCTATGACTTTCTTCATGTGGATAAGTGCCTCAGCAATAACACTTTCCTATGATGGTGGAGGTTGGCTAGCACTCATTTCAAGAGTGGGATCTCTTGCAATACTCGTGGTGGTACAATGACCCCTCGTGGTAGTAACGTGGCCTTTATTTTGTCCCTAACTGCCAGCTCTGCCTCTTTCCCTTAGCTAAGTAGACTCCCTACCTGAAGTGGCATTTGGGACCTCTGTTCTAACTCTGCCATTAGATGTTCGAGTTGGAGACATCTAGTTAACAGAATTAACAATGTCAGATTCATCTAGTTAACCCTAAACATCACACACATAAGTATGAGTAAGAAAGAAAAGAAAGACACATTCTATCACTCCCTCGCAGAATCACGATTATGGGAATGGTCGTCTACATAACCATAATTGAGATTCTACTACTACTGTGTGCTCCATTAGTCATAGGAATAACCTAGGGCTTTGATACCAATTTCGTCAAGACCCAATTTAGTATCATAACTGGCGCTTAGGAGCAAGTGCCCCAAGTAAGCCTCAGCTATTTTTTACAGAAAATCGGACAGAGTTTCCCCTGTTTTAGGACTATCCAAAAGTTTTCCTATCTCATAAATAAATAACAAGCAACTCATATTCACCTAAACCAGTCACAGTCTTCATCTACTGACCAAAAATGAGTTTTCACCAACATTTCCATCCTTATCAACATAATAATATGAAACCCATCTCAAAGTACAGAAATAAGTGCAATACTAGTAACTAATCCTACATAACGAATGAATACTCATGACACTAATAAAAATGACTATAAACGACTCTAAGAGTTCAATTTAAAAGACAAAAACATATAAATAAACTTTTTGCCCACGCGAACAAGTGCATGGCTCACCAGGAACTATCAACTCGTGTACTCTAATTAACGAAATCCTTGCTCGCGTCAACTGCTATCTTTGTAAAAAAAAAAATAGCGGGGAGTGAGTCGCTAGCACAGTGAGCAATAACACTTAATCAAAATTGGTTTTAACGGGGACAAGTCAGAAAATATGCCAGTACAATAATCAGAAATAAAAATGTCCTTCCAAGTACAATAAACAATAACAAGTTTCATCATGTGTTTCATGTAATAGAAATTAATTAATAATTCAGTAATAAAATCAGTTAATACCATGTCATATCAATATTCACATTTGGGAGATTTCTAAAAATGGATCCTGTGATCGGTAAAACTGTATAATCGAGGGAAATCGATAACTGCATACTAGTTCTACCTTCCCACTAGCATGGGCTGTAATGGTAATCGGTAATCTATAATTTACAAGGTGTACCAGGTCTAACGAACCCGTTGTTAGCTACGGGATCCTTCAAAGTCTCCTTCCATTTATACTTGTCTTTGTAATCAGTCAAGACTCGTATAAATATATTTTTTAAAATAGTACAGGGCATTTCAGTTCTTATCTAATCATGTAATTTCATACGATAACAGTAATCATTATCAAGTAACAGTAACATATGTCTAGTAGTAATGGAAACATTTAAAATAATAGTAATCATCTCAAATAAATATTTTGGTATCACATCAAGTAAAGGACTTGTCCCACATGCAAATTTCGAATGTTCGGTAACACACTTTATTTTCAAAATTATGTTTAAATCATGCAAGTTATGAAAATACAAATTACGGTAAGGTTACTACTCACAGTACTCGTATCGAAATACCAAACTCGTCACCTTGAGTGATTCGTACGATTTTCTTCAATCAATCTATAACCACATCAACATCGATCTCATATTAATTTCCTTGCTTAGGATAATCATGTAATTTCATATGATAACAGTAATCATTATCAAGTAACAGTAAAATATGTCTAGTAGTAATGGAAACATTTAAAATAATAGTAATCATCTCAAATAAATATTTCGGTATCACATCAAGTAAAGGACTTGTCCCACATGCAAATTATGAATGTTCGATAACACACTTTATTTTCAAAATTATTTTAAATCATGCAAGTTATGGAAATACAAATTGTGGTAAGGTTACTACTCACAGTACTCGTATCGAAATACCAAACTCGTCACCTTAAGTGATCCGTACGACTTTCTTCAATCAATCTATAACCACATCAACATCGATCTCATATTAATTTCCTTGCTTATGATAATTCATAGCTAATTTAGAATACCCAACCCTCGGAGTTCATGTTTGACTCTTAATTCGTCCATTTATACTTACTCGTGCTAATGGTAATTTAAACCAATCCAAAAATCCACCATATACAAGTTATTTATACCATACACTATGAGGTTTCAAGAATACATGTGCATGATCATGAATGCCACCCTTACGCTTCACATTTCATCTCAATAATAATATCCACTCTTATGCTCCATACCCCAACACAATAACAATATTCACCCTTATTGTTACGCCCCGCAGTATTACGTCGATGTTACGCTCCGCAGTATTATATTACGACGATGTTATACCCTATAGTATTGTACGTTGAATTTGTCGTAAGATAATTGACATCAGTTCAAGGGCAAGATTATTTGGAGATTATAAGTATTATACTATTTCAAACAAGTGACAAGTAAATTCGTGAAGGTCAGAGGGTAAGCAAATCGAAGAAAATGAATTTCATTGAAGTTTGTCATTTTGAGATAAAATATGGTCCAAGCTACAATACCCCGTATTTATGGATTAGTGCCATACAAGGTACTATATAACCACGATAGTAACGTGTACAAGGTATGTTAAAAGTGAGTAGTATTTTAAGTTGAGATAATTCTTAATTATGTGGGTAATTAGTTAATTATTAAGTAATGGGATATTACCTAATTAATTAGGCAATTATTGGATAAATAATAAATTTCTCAACGTGGCAGCCCACCCTTCAAACTAAGTGACTCATAAATCAAACTGAAAGGTGGCAAACTAAAGTTATAAACACAAGTCACTATATTCTTCATTACGTGTAAACATATACTTAGACGATTTGTGACCCTTCACCCTACACCTACACATATATGATATAGGACTGGTTCAATGTAAGAAAAATTTGACTGAATTCTTATTCATTCGCTATAAAATTATTTATTTGAATATCTCTGGTTCCTTTGGTCTTTAGATGTTCAAGTGATTCAATTATAATGTTCTTTCTATTACAAAGACACGTTAGAATGTATTAAGAGAATACATAACATATTACTACTACAACACCAAAATAACACACGATGGAGCACTTGATTTCATAGCATCTTAAGCAATGTGAGATTTTGCGATTCTAAGGAAATACGGTGCAATCTTCCCCAAAAATATCATACGGATTTTTCCTACTCCAGGTATGTTAAGACTAAGCCCTTCCTTCATTTTGGCATGATCTCATAATTACATGTGTTTGATAACGAGGCATAAAGAGAAGTTCATACTTCCGAATTTATATTCACTATCTTAGACTCACAAGTTACAGTATTCTCCCTTATCGGGATTTTATATTCAATTGAGTATTGTCTTCTTCCAGTCAAGAGAGCAGAGGGTCTATATATATACAGTATTACAGTATTTTCACCATCATCGAGCTATAATCGATGGGCAGGCCCCTATTGGGCAACTTCTGATCAAATGGTAAGTTATATACACAGCCTACTGTGGCTGAGCGCCTATTAGCGAGCCAAGTTGGCCGAGATACACAACCTAGTATGGTCGAGCGCCTATGAGCGGGCCTACTACGGTAGAGCAGTTATACATACCGAGCCTTATAAGGTCGGACAGCTATTTTACTTACTATATTGAGAGAGTTGAATCAGTATCAGCAGGTAAGCATATCTTAAAATTATCTTTGACTCCCAGTTACTTTCAGTTATGCATATCTTAAAATTATCTTTGACTCCCAGTTACTTTCAGTTATTATATTATCAGTTCAGTTTTAGCTTTCAGTTATTCTGTTGCCTTACATACTTGGTACATTATTTCGTACTGATATCCCTTTTGCGGGAGACGTTGTATTGCATGCGTGCAGGTTTAGAAAGATAGACGAGTAGACCTCCTCAGTAGGTGTTGCCCGAGTTCAGCTTCATCGGTAAGCTCCGCGTCCTTCGGAGTTATCGGGTCTAGAGTTTTATGTACATCTTGTGTATATATGTATATATATATTATGGATAGGTTGGGGCCTTGTTCCGATCACAGTACATCCATCAGTAGAGGCTTGTAGGCATATCCTGTCAGTTAGTGCAGTATGTTGGGCTTGTAAGCCTTATATGTATATTTTGTTGGTTTATCAGCTGTAGTAGTTATGACGGCCTTGGTGGCCCAACTTTATATTGATGTTTAGTCAGCGTTTGCGAATTGTCTTGCAATATAGCCCATGGCCAAAGTATGACATTATATGTTTAGAGTCCCTTAGTCGCAAGTTGGTACGCAAGGATAGGTGAGGGTGTGTTATGCACCACACTTATAAGCAAGAGGCTACAGGGCATTTAGGACTGTCACTCTTTCTTCTTACTCTAGATCGTGTGGTAGAGCTCAGTTGTAAAAACTCAATTTCCTAATCTCTATCTTATTCATAATACGACGATGCCTACATCTAGAAAGACAGTTGGTAAGAGATTGCAGGTGGCTGTGAAAGAGTTGAGTCAGAGTAACTCGATTTTGCATGATGCTTATGATGAGTAAATGTAAGGTTTTCAGTAGATCATGTGTGTACTAAGACGTGTAAGCCTCTTGATAAGGAGCCTTAAGGCAAAGAATATCTATCCACCCATATGGTGAAAGGCAATGAGAGATTCAGAAGATAGATACAAGCTTCAACAAGTAAAAAGAGCAAGATGAAAAGGGTACGAGGTACCCAGTTAATGAAGATTATCGATATTTTCAACTCCGGCAGAAAAATATAATCATTGTGAATTACCTTCAACGGTAACAGAGGTATGTATAATTGGCCACACCCATCTCAGTTATTCCCTATTGGGAGCTAACAAGTGTAGTTTAAGAAAAAGACGGGATATTAGGATCCTGCTGGGGTTAGAGTAACCCAAAATGGTGAATGGATTGTTTGTGTTAGTTGATATTTCCGAAGGATATTACAAAGGTGCTAATAGATCTCCTTGTGAGGCACCCAAATGGTGCACTCTAGAATATTACAATTAGATGTGAATACTAGCATGATCAAAAGAATTCAGAAGATAGGCACTGAAAGCCTGGAATGGATAAATATTACCTTAGTGTGGCTCGCGTCCCTAGTAGAGCGAGAACGTTAAGCAACCCGAAGAGCCACTGGATGGAGCAAAGGGGAGCTAAAAGCAAAAGAATGTCTTGTTCGAGTTTTCAGAATAAAGTGATAGACATAAATGTTAGCGGGACATAAGAAAAGAGTTAATGAAGCATTATGAGTAAGATATGATACATGGATGACAACGGTAGATCAAAAGATGACATTATTACAGAGTCTATAGTCAGTTGAAGGAAAAGACGAGAGGTGATAGGACTTGAGACAACAAAAGAGTATAGGCCATAAAGTCATATCCTCATTTCGAGAAATAATTTTGTGACTCCAACGCGACTACCAGAAGGAAAAGTTAGACCCCAGATTAATAGAAATCAGTATGGGCTGGTGAACAAGATAAACTAAACATGAATTAGGGAATGAATAATTTGATAATGGTCGACGTCATGAGAATTTCAGATTTTGTTCTGGCAATAATAGAATGGACAACAGAAGAAGATTCATGAGAAATTCAGAGAATGGTCATTCAGGAAGACGCTTCCCTAAAGCAAGCAATGTGAGCAAAGTTTATCTTAAGGGACTGTATGTGCCAGTTATACTAAGTGTCACCCTCGCGAACAAGCAAATTTATTATCCTTGGTATAGAAGGATTACAGCGAGGCGAGTAAGGGTCATCGATGTTGTGAAAAGACGCCAAAGATGAAGAGGTAAAACATCTATACGTAGATCATCGTAGCACTAAATCATAGTACTCCCCAAAAGGGGGGAGTATGGAGTGATGTGGCATTAAGTCGGAATTAAGCGGTTCTAGTAACTATGGAATGGTAAAGGAAGAATGCGATAAAAATGAGAAAGGGATGAGATCGCACTTATTCAAATCCTACAGATATGCTATAATTCAAGAACATTATGCAAGCACGACATCAAGGAGAGGAAGTAAATGTTCTGGCCCGGGATGTTTTTGATAAATAAGGAGCCAGTGCGAGAGGTAAGTTAAGACAAAAGGAATAACCCAAGAAAGATTACGTGGAATATTGATATGAGAATGGGCCAAAGAGTAGTTAGTAGTTGACTTAGGAAGGGCCTAGTTATGGCTAGACAGGTGGCTACAGACGAATCAGCAGATCGTGCAAGATAAACATAGTAAAACCCAATATAGTGAATTCAGTCTCGCAGATATGATATCGTAACCTTGAGAAATATTAAGATAGGAGTTGGGATAGTTAAAGGTACCGTATGAGTGTTACGGAGGTAAAAGAGAGTGCCACTGGGAAGACAATCAAAATATCATCTCAGAAGCAAGAACGAGAGTGCCATGGCTAACGGACAGGAACTAAAAATCAGAAGTGATACTCAAGATCATATGAGTGGTATGAAATTCCAATATGTATGGACACTAAGATAAGTTAAGTATGAACGCAACAAGGGGGCAGAAAGACCAGGAAAAGTAATTGCCTACGTTTAAAGAAAGATGAGAAGGAACGAAAGGAATTATTCGATCAGTGATCCAGAGTTAGTTACGTCATGAATGCACTTACGATTTCGGAATATTATCCATGCAGCATATATACTGATATTCATACAGTCGTAGAAGACTCCGGTATAAGTTGAAAGAAATAATTGAGCCCAGGGTATAAACAAAGGATTGAATTGTTAGAAGATTGTATCATGGATATTCTATAGCGCCCATGGAAGTCTAAAGTAATAACTAATATCAGGAGCCGCAGATCGGAAGATAGCTCAAGCCTACATGAAGGCTGATCAGAAGGAAGAGGAAACTAAAGAGTTACCTTAACCAAATAAAGCAGGAGTCTGATTATTAGCCCCAGAAAATTATAGAAATCTTGATTAAGAACATTGCAGACTTACTCTAATATCAGAGGTACAAAAGAGATAGTACAACAACCATATTCTATAACGAATTTACGATAAAGCCAGTTAGAAGAAGTATCAGCCTCAAAAGAAGTCAGTATGAAGCTCCCACCGGATTGTGTATACACCAAAGGTGCAAATATTATAATAGAGCTTTATGTTGTGGATGTGAATTATACCTATGTGGAACTAAGGTTATGAAAGAGATAAAAGATGTGATACGGGATTTTAAGGCAAGTAAGGTAAAGGAAGGTTGTGAATAGTCCATACTTCAAATAGAAGGCTAGAAGCGCTAGGATTCAGTATCCAGGAATGATAGCAGCATCGTTAGTGGCATACCTTCCAGCCTATGGTTTCTAGGTATCGAGAGGTCTAGTTAAGAGAGTAAAGAAGAGTTTCAGACGATATGATGTCCCTCTTGATATTCCAGAATGACACAAGAAAATCTATGGTGCAAGCAAGTTGAAGGAAGGTTGCGAGTAGTATAAATGGATATGTGTAAGTCACAAGCTAAAGTATGGTAGAGCGACAAAGTGTTAGGAAGAGAGGAGTAAGGATAAGAAAAGGGGAGTGAGAAGGTGACGAAAATGGATAAGTCCTCGGGATTAAGCCCAAGAAAACAAGAAGAGCCGATGGTTTCTCTAAGTTATAGAAAACTCAGTATAGCTTGAATAAACTCAAAGGAGTCTAAGACTAGTAGCATTTAGAAGAGATGGAATGCTGCCCTGTTAGTAGAATGAGGGTGTGATTGTGATAGATAAAGGATGACGTTTGGGCCTTCAATTGAGTAATGACTTGAAGAGAATTTCATGAATTGTACGGGATTAAAATACCCATGTAAGGTGAGTCACATTGGGATACTATAAAATACGGTTATAGAAGTATAGTATCGCCCCTAGGTGGGTCAATCTAATCATTTCAGATGTTCCCCGATGAGACGTAAGCCCTAGCGGCAGTGTTACATAAAAGGTCAAGTTATCAATTGTAGATTATAGATCAATATTGAGGTGAATCAACAATGGATGGATAAGAGTTACAAATTATGAGACGAGGGTAGGCTATCATTCTTAAGATAAACAGTAATGAGGAAGCATTAAAGGACTTAGATTTATACATCTATGATAAGAAGCAAGAGAGTAACCTGGAATTGGGTAGCAGACCTCGATAATAATAAAACCAAGGTAAGAGTTATGGTATAGTATGACCTACCTAGATGCAGTAAAGTCATACGGATGAATAACCAGGTCTATGAAATAAGATATAACAATATTCGTAAGTTCGACAAAGTACCGAGCGAAGAACTTCAGTATACCTATAGATGCCCAGAGGGACATCTTATTAAGCTCTGTATATGTTTACAAAGTGAGGCCTAGAGATTGGATAAAAGCTGGAGGAAAAGAAAAAGGGAAAGAAGAGTTACATAGGTGCACTTATAAAGTCAGAGTCATACAGGCTGCATGATAAAAGGTAGCAACAGTTACAAGATTGGAAGGATTTCGACCACAAGTCGTGGTGTGAGAAAGAGGCCTAAAGGGGGGAACGCCCTAGCCTTTGGATTTATTCACATAACAATTGCCTAAATGGAAAGGACAGTATTAAAACCATTCATAAGAGCCATCCAGTTATGAGACCGATAAATGCATTAGTCAACATTCGAGGACTAATGTTCCAAAGGGAGAATGATGTTACGCCCCGCAGTATTACGTCGATGTTACGCTCCGCAATATTATATTATGACGATGTTATTCCATGTAGTATTATACGTTGAATTTGTCATAAGAAAATTGACATCAGTTCAAGGACAAAATTATTTGGAGATTATAAGTATTATGCTATTTCAAACAAGTGACGAGTAAATTCGTGAAGCTGAGAGGGTAAGCAAATAGAAGAAAATGAATTTCGTCGAAATTTGTCATTTTGAGATAAAATACGGTACAAGCTACAATACCCCATATTTATGGATTAGTGCCATACAAGGTACTACATAACCACGGTAGTAAGGTGTACAAGGTATGTTAAAAAAGAGTAGTATTTTAAGTAAGTTGAGATAATTCTTAATTATGTGGGTAATTGATTAATTATTGGGTAATGGGATATTATCTAATTAATTAGGAAATTATTGGATAAAGATTAAATTTCTCAACGTGGCAGCCCACCCTTTAAACTAAGTGACTCATAAATCAAAATGAGAGGTGGTAAACTAAAGTTATAAACACAAGTCACTACATTCTTCATTAAGTGTAAACATATACTTAGAAAATTTGTAACCATTCTGCTTCATTTGGTCTTTAGATGTTCAAGTGATTCAATTATAATGTTCTTTCTATTACAATGACACGTTAGAATGTATTAAGAGAATACATAACATTTTCCTACTACAACACCAAAATAACACACGATGGAGCACTTGATTTCATAGCATCTTAAGCAACGTGAGATTTTGCGATTCTAAGGGAATACGGTGCAATCTTCCCCAAAAATATCATACGGATTTTCCCTACTCCAGGTATGTTAAGACTAAGCCCTTCCTTCATTTTGGCATGATCTCATAATTACATGTATTTGATAACGAGGCATAAAGAGAAGTTCATACTTCCGAATTTATATTCACTATGCTAGACTCACAAGTTACAGTATTCTCCCTTATCGGGACTTTATATTCAATTGAATATTGTCTTCTTCCAGTCAAGAGAGCAGAAGGTCTATATATATACAGTATTACAGTATTTTCACCACCATCGAGCTATAATCGATGGGCAGGCCCCTATTGGGCAACTTCTGATCAAATGGTAAGTTATATACACAGCCTACTGTGGCTGAGCGCCTATTAGCGAGCCAAGTTGGCCGAGATACACAACCTAGTATGGTCGAGCGCCTATGAGCGGGCCTACTACGGTAGAGCAGTTATACATACCGAGCCTTATAAGGCCGGACAGCTATTTTACTTACTATATTGAGAGAGTTGAATCAGTATCAGCAGGTAAGCATATCTTCATATTATCTTTGACTCCCAGTTACTTTCAGTTATTATATTATCATTTCAGTTTCAGCTTTCAGTTATTCTGTTGCCTTACATACTCAGTGCATTATTTCGTACTGATGTCCCTTTTGCCGGGGATGCTGCATTTCATGCATGCAGGTTCAGACAGACAGACGGGTAGACCTCCTCGGTAGGTGTTGCCCGAGTTCAGCTTTATCGGTAAGCTCCGCATCCTTCAGAGTTGTCGGGTCTAGAGTTTTATGTATATTTTTCGTATATATGTATATATATATGTTATGGATAGGTCGGGGCCCTGTTCCGATCACAGTATATCCATCGGTAGAGGCTTGTAGGCATATCCTGTCAGTTAGTGCAGTATGTTGGGCTTGTAAGCCTTGTATGTATATTTTGTTGGTTTGCCAGTTGTAGTAGTTATGACGGCCTTGGCGGCCCAGCTTTATATTGATGTTTAGTCAGCGTTCGTGAATTGTCTTGCAATGTGGCCCATGGCCAAAGTATGATATTATATGTTCAGAGTCCCTTAGTCTCAAGTTGGTACACAAGGATAGGTGAGGCACCGGGTGCCGGTCTCGCCCCCCAGGTTCTGGGCGTGACACTTATGCTCCATACCCAGAGATAATAACAATAGCCATCCTTATGCTCCATACCCTGACATAATAATAATGTCTACCCTTATGTTCCATACCCCGACATAATAACAATATCAATCGCAATCTCACGGTAAAAATGGCATGCCAACACCCAATTAATCCGCCGAATATTTTCCCATGTGCAATAGTCACAACAATAAAATACGCCAAATGATCATCAAAAAAGACATACGCTCATTATTTGTCAACAAAGAGCACAAGGACATGATAATAACAAAATGCGGATGTGGGTTCAACATATAAAGCATGACTACGGCTAAATCAATTTAGCAATGATTCCACAAATTTCCATCTTGGCCAATTAGGAAATTATAATCCTAAAACCATGATCTCTAACATGAATAAGTAAGTTCACATAGTCATACAAGAATTTTACATATCTCATAGAGAGCACACAATCAAATCAAGACATAGTAAAAGCCTAGAGTTTAATTCGATTATATTTTATACATAAAACCCACATATATACAAGTCACCTCGCATATATATCACATCAAATACATTACAATTAGAAAATGAAGGTCCAAGACTAAGGGTTATTCTCTCACATAATATTTCGTAAGATACTTACCTCAAACGACTAAATCAACCCTGCAAAATCATCTTTCCTTTAAAAACAACTTCCGACCGGCTCAAATCCTCAAAGTGGTGATGAAATTTTCCCCAAAATTGCCTCTAGCCGAGCCCAAAAACTCCAAATAATGAAAATAACTAAAACCCTCATAATAAAAGGATTGCCAGTGGTTCTACTTTTGCGGACCAAAACTGTGCTTTTGCGCACTCGCTTGAGGGAGAACTAGCTCGCATCTGCGAGGTCTCCACCATTCAGCCAACCTCGCACCTGCGAGCAGTCAACGGCTTCTGTGATACCGCAGGTGTGCCAAAAGCCCGCTTTTGCGCATAGGCATCTGCAAGAGCAAAGTCCAAGATCCATTTCCCCCTTCGCATCTACGCACCCATCATCACCAGGTGCGACGTTGCACCTGCGCACCAAACCTCGTAGGTGCAACATACCAACACCGGATCTGTCACTTATCTCCAAAATGGTCTGAAACCCATCCGAGACACATCCGAGCACTTCGGGACCCCGTCCGAATATTCCGACAAGTGCTAATGCCTTCTACAAACCTATATAAAGGCTCAAAGCACCATATCTAACATCAAAACCAATAATTGACTATCAATATACAAGTGAGAACTCTCTTAAGTTCATCAACCCTCAAACTTCAAACCAAGCATCTGATTCAAGTCTAACCAATGCTAAATGAACCCAAACTTTGTACACAAGTCCTAAAAGACAAAACAAACCTATTTCAACTTTCGGAAAGACAATACTAATCTTATATCATCAAAGTCAACCCCTAGTCAAACTTAAAAACTCTTCAAACCTTCAAATTATCAACTATTGGTAAATAGAGCCAAAACATCCTAGGAATCTCAAAATCCAAATCTGTATATATGCCTAAGTCTACAATTACCATAAAAACCTATTGGAATCATCAAATTATGAATCTGAGATTGTTTACACAAAAATCAAACTTTGATCAACTCTTAAAACGTAAGCTCCCAAAAACGGAACTAAGTGTACCGATTTACTAAAAACCTTCCCGGAACCCAACTATTTGTCACGACCCATTTCCCACTATAGGCCGTGATGGCGCCCAACTTCGCCTTTAGGCAAGCCAACGGTGAACTATATAATTGTTCATTTTATTGCTTTTGAAATCATGAATTTTATTTAATTAAGAATCTTAGTATAGAAAGCCATGGTGATATATAGCGTGAAGAAAACATAAAAATAAAATGGTGATAATATTATTAAAAAAGCATAAACATCTGCTAGAACTTCCCAAAATCCGATGTCACAAGTGCACGAGCAATCTAGTAGATTATACATACCACTACAATGACAGTCTGAAATGAAATAGACAGGAATATAAAATGCAACAGGAAGCAGACTCGAGGTGCTAGAGATCAGAGCATGGGGGAGCAACTCACCACTAAGCCTCCGGATAATGTATATGCGTGCCCGAACGGATACCAGATGTACCTTCATCAATACCTACACAATTTGTGCAGAAGTGTAGCATGAGTACGTTAATCAGCGCGTACCCAGTAAGTATCTAGTCTAACCTCGAAGAAGTAGTGACGAGGGGTCGACATCGCCACTTACTAGAGGTCAATAAATAGAGTACAAGGATTATAAATAGGCATGTAATACAACAGTAACAATGGAATAAGAAATAGTAAATGACGTGATCTTTTAACAAATATCAGTTTAAAATCCCCAAGTATCACATGTCACCTCAACAAAAAAAAATAACCATAAATTAAATATCAAGTTTCAAGTCACGAAGGAATATCATGTATATTCGGACTCATAGCGATATTACGCACGAGTTATGCCAAGGTCGTACGGCCCGAACCATAATAATCGTATACATACACTACCGAGGTCATACGGCCCGATCCAAGGATGCATCTCAAATATATTGTCGAAGCGTTCGGCCCGATCCACAAGAATGGAGAAACTCTCCGAACTACGGGTCAAACAACTATAACACAAGGGTGGCACTCAAGAAAACATAATTTTCACCAACAATCAAGTATTTCGCCCAAACTCAAGGTAATAAGGCTCGACCTAACATAATCCTTATTCGCATTTCAATTATAAATTTAAGTAATTTAACTAACAAGTTAAGTTCAAATAATATAAATATTGCATGATAAAGTCCTAAGTCTACTTGAACATGAACATGATTTTAGCTACGTAAGGACTCTCATCACATCGTGCATACGTAGCACTCACAACTAGTAACAAATAACAAATTAAGCACCTACGGGGATAATTCCCTCTTACAATATTAGACGAGAGACTTACCTTATTTCCAAGTCCTCTTCTTGTTCCTCAAACCACACGAATAGATCAAAATAACGCCGAGCAACCCGAAATCAGTCAAAGGTTGTACAAACTAATCAATATATGCTCAAAAATTCATAATTCATCGATTAGAGTAATTACCCAACCCAAATTGGAAAGGTCCTAAAAGTCACCCCTGGGCCTACGTGCCCGGATTCCGGAAAGTTTCATAGATAAATGTTACCCATAACCTTACGAACTCAAATATATAATTTCTACTCAATTCCATAATCAATTTCGTGGTCTAATACCAGTTTTACCAAATCCTAGGTTTTTCAACATAATCCCATAATTTCCACAATTTCTATATTAAAATCTACCCATAACCTATGTATTAAACTCACATTAAGTAGAAATAACTTATCTCAAGATACTAGGTGAAAATTCCTCTCCATGAAGCTCTAAAATCGGCCAAACCAATGTGAAATTAGAGAAAATGGGCCTAAGTCCCGATTTTAAAACATGATTCTACCCAGTGGCCCTTCTTCGCGATCGCGAAGGCAAAGTTGAGAATGCCTAGATTTTTCCTCTTCGCGAACGTGATAGGGGCCTCAGGATCATGAAGGTTAACCCGATAAACACTTCGCAGATGCGAGCATGCCTTCGCAAACATGAAGGCTTCCAGCCTGCCATCCCCTACCCTCAACTTCTTCTTCGTGATCGCGACCTACTCTTCGAGAACGCGAAGCTTCGCAGTCCCCTCCCTTTGCGAGCGCGGCCCTGTCTTCGTGAACGTGAAGCACAGAATCTCCCCCAGACCAAATCCTTCATCATGAACGCATGACACCCTCTGCATTTGCGAAGAAGGAAACCAGCACCAGAAATCTGCCATTTTGCACTTAGCTCTGGGTGGTCCGCAAAACACCCAATCCACCCGGGACCCCGTCCAAATGTACCAACAAGTCCATAAATATAATACGGACCTATTCGAAGTCTCGTAACACGTAAAATAACACCAAAACTAAGAATGGAATCCTCAAATCAAATTATTCAAATTTTGAACTTCAAACTCCCTCAACTAGCTCCGAACGCGACGAATCATACTTAGACAACTTGGAATGACGCCAAATTTTAGACACAAGTCAAAAATCATAATTCGAACCTATTTCCAGACTCGGAATCCCAAACGGACATCAATAACATCAAAGTCTACTTCAAACCAAATTTAGGCAACTCTAAAACTGTCAAGGTACCAACGTTCAATAATAAGTATTGAAATGCTTCCGGTTTACCCGAAACTTAATCCGAACATACGCCCAAGTCCAAAATTATCATACGAACCTATTGGAACCTTTAAATCCCGGTTCTGAGGTCGTTTACTCAAATATTGACTCAAGTCAAACTTGGCCACCTTAGGTCACAATTATGGAACTAAGTGTTCCGAATTCAACCCGTATCCTTCCAAAACCAAACCAACCATCCCTGCAAGTCATAAAACAGTAAAAGAACATACGGGAAGTCTTAAATAGGGGAACGGAAATCTACAAAGCAAAACAATCGGCAAGTCACAAAATAATAGCCAAATATATAAGAAGAATCAAATAGAGAAACGAGGCTCAAATGCGCAAAACAATTGGCCGAATCGTTACACTTTCTTACTTTGGTTGATGAATTTTCTAGATGAACTTGGATCTTTATGATGCAACTTAAATCTGATGTAGTAATATTACTGAGGGATTTCTTAGCAATGTTAATAAATCAGTTTGGCAAGAAAGTTAAATCATTTAGATCAAAAAACAGCATAGTATTTTTCAATAGTAAGTGTAGTGAGTTATTCAAATAGCATGGGATCATTCATCGAAGTTCTTGACCATACACCCCACAGTACAATGAGGTGGTGGAGAGAAGGGACAAACACATACTTCAAATAGTAAAAGCTATTAGGTTTCAAGGGTGTTTCCTATCAGATTCTGAGGATAGAAGCTGCAAGCTATGTGATTAATAGAATCCCATATTCAGTCTTGGGTAATCATACACCATTTGAATTGTTATATCACAACCAACCTTCTTTGTCACATATGAGGATCATTGATAGCCTATGTTATGCAACTAATTTAGTTAGAGAAAATTTTGTCCAAGAGCCATCAGATCAATGTGACTAGGTTATGCACCCACTCAAAAAGGTTAAAAAATTATATAATATAGAGAATAAATATGTTTTAACGAGTAGGGATGTGGTGTTCAATGAGAAAGATTTTCCCTTTCAACGATAGTTGCAAGATCAGGGTCCAGCATTCCCACAAGTTCCTACTCATTGTTTGGTATTTACTTCCTTTGAAGATCTACAGCATTATGATATACATGTGGAGTTATCTCCTGCATAATCTGATCTACATGCAGAGGCAAACACACTAGTATCTCCAACACTTTCAAAATTGGGACAACAATCAAATGCGCCTGCTACTTTCCAGTCCCAACCTCTTGATCCTGAAATATTAAGGAAATCAGAGAGTACTAGAAAACCACTTATTTGGCTTCAAGACTATGTAAGGAAAGACAAACAAAAAGAAAAAGTCAATAATTGTTTACACCCTCTGTCTAATGTGATGGATTACATTGCACTTGCACCATCTTATTAGAGTTTTGTTGCTAAATTTCAATAGAGGTGGAGATCAAAAGTTACTTTGAAGCTACTAAGGACCCCTTGTTGGTTGAATCCATAAAAGAAGAAATTCAACCTTTGGAAGAAATCAAACCTCGTCAGTAGTACCCTTACCTATAGGCAGGAAGTCTATAGGGTGTAGATGGTTTACAAAATTAAATACAAAGCCACTGGTGAGGTTAAAAGATTTAAAGTAAGATTAATAAGAAAGGGTTATAGTCAAAAGGAGGGAATTGATTATCCAAAAATCTTTTCGCCTATAGTAAAAATGGTAACTATCAAAACAGTCTTATCCTTGGCAGCAGCTCATCCGTGGAACATCTACCAGATGGATATATTTAATGATTTTTATAAGGTGATTTAAAGAGGAGGTCTACATGTAGTTCCCACAAGGTTTTGTAACATTCTTAGGGCAAACAACTAGTTTGTAACTGCTCAAGTCCCTTTATAGATTCAAGCAGTTCTCTAGACAGTTAAATATTAATCTGACTACAACTATGTTATCTTCTGGATTCACTCAAAGTCATTTAGACTATTCACTCTTTAATAAGAAGGAATTAGACAGGATGGTGGTGATTTTTGATATATGTTGATGATCTTCTTATTATAGGGAATGATCCTCAACTAATCTGGGAGACCAAAGACATACTACAGCACAATTTCAAGAGTAAAGACTTAGGTGAATTGAGATATTTTCTTGGCATAGAGTTTGCTAGAAGCAAGGATAGTATATTTATGCATTAAAAGAAATCTGCTTTGGAGTTGATATCTAATATTAGTTTGGCTGGTTCTAAACCTGTGGGTGCTCCCCTGGAGTTTAATCTTAAGCTCACTTATATAGACTTTGATCAACACACTGGCAGAACTAATGATAAGTTGCTTCCAGATCGTGTTGTATATCAACGATTGGTTGGAAAATTGTTATAGTTGACTATCAGCAGGTCAGATATTTCTTTTGATGTTCAGAGCCTTAGCCAGTTCATGCATGTTCCTAAGTTATCTCACATGGAAGCAACTAGCAGAGTACTTAGATACTTCAAGCAAGTACCTAATTTGGGTGTTTTTGCTCTGCACCTAGCTCTAATCAATTGGTGGCTTTTTGTGATGTTGATCGGGCATCGTGTCTCAATATTAGAAGGTCCATCATTGGCTATTTTATAATTATGGTGATCTCTTATTTCTTGAAAGTCCGAGAAGTATTCCACAATTTTTAGAAGCTCTGACAAAGAAAAATACAGAAGCGTAGCTTCAACTGTGGCTAAAATTATTTGGCTCATTGATCTATTCAGGGAGTTAAATATTGAGTTGCTCCTGCCTGTGCTTATGTGCTATGATAGCAAATCAGCTTCCAAATTGCTGCAAAGCTGGTGCTTCAAGAGCGAACCAAACACATAGACATTAATTGTTATTTTATTCGATAAAAGATCCAACAAGTCTTGGTGGAAAGAGTCTATACGGCTTCAGCAGAGCAATCAACTGATGTACTTACCAAGGGTATCACTCGATGACATCACCACTTGGTTGTCACGACCCAAAATCCACCTAGTCATGATAGCACCTAACCTAACCCGTTAAGTAAGTCAGACAACAGATAACATAATTCTAATGGACATTTATAAATAATCAATAAATGAAATAACTGAACTTCCATATAATACCCCCAAGGATTGGTAGTACAAGTCATGAGTCACTAAGATTTAAATTTACAAAGTTGGTACAAAATAAATACAATATCCATTTGAATATACATAAATAGAGTACGAGTCCAAAACTACCAAGGACAAATGGTAGCTATATCCGGATAGAAGGTACATCATCAATGCCAGCTCCCGTCATCCACAACAATTCAGCTCCAAGATCTGCACGCAAGGTACAGAAGTGTAGTATGAGTACAACCGACTCTATATACTCAATAAGTAACAAATGTAATCTCAGGCTGAAAGTTGTGACGAGCTGGAAAGAAGGTCAATGTCCTATACCAATAATTAATGACAACACAAGATATAATCATGACAACAAAAGAAAACAACTAAAGAGATAATATGTTCAACTCGTTCACAAATACGGAAAATTAGACATGCTTATCAAGTATATCGTCAAAGCCTAGAAATCAAAAAAACAAGAACTTATCAAGAAATTCCCAACATTCAACAACATTAAGACATCTCCTTTACCATCTAGAATGAGAAAAATACATTTTTATACCTACATGTCAAGTATGCATGCCAAGTCAATAACATCATAGTGAAGCCATCAAGTATACTCACACTCAGCATGCTCACGGTGCTTGGTATAGCTGCCCCTCACCACACATACACACAATAACACTGAGCATTGTACGGGTGCCTGGCACAAATGCCCCTCACCAAAGCACATATATGACCATGTGCATGCACTCACTGTGAATACTAAACTCCGGAGGGGCGGATCCATGCCCAAGCGCTGATCGGATATAAATCAATTATCAATATAACTGTTTCGGCGTGCAACCTAATCTAAATATCAATCTGTTGCAGCATAGAACCTGATCCAAATATCAATCCCTTGCAGCGTGCAACCCTATCCAAATATCAATCTACTGCGGCGTGCAACCCGATCTAAATATAAATCACAATACGGTTGTATGACCCACATTAGTCATCAACTGCTCAAGTCTTCATATGCCAACATCTCACATAAACATAACCCAATATACCCCATGTAATATCACAATGTACAACAATTTTAGCCAAAAACTCGTGTCACGTACAAGGACACCAATAACATATGAGATAACATATCAAAATTGCAATGAGACAGAGTTATAGCACGCAGATATAATTATCATGACTGACAGAATGACTATGACTAAGGAAAATTGCTCAACATAGCAAAATAGCCCTATCATGTCTCAAACAATTAATCAGATAGCCTAGACATGACTTCTAACATGAATAATAACTCACGTATTCATACAAATAGAGAAAACATGATATCAAAGAAGCATGATAGCAAAACAAGGCATATAATAGCCTAAGAACTACCCGGATCATAATAAATCACGGTGCATGCACATACGCTCATCACCTCGCATATATATCACTCCCATCACATAGCAAATACCATAAACAACGGGATATAACCCTCAGATCCAAGTATAGACAAGTTAATTATCTCAAACAATCCAAGTCCATACTCTAAAAATACCTTCCCACGTGAATCGACCACCGAACAGATCTAATCTAGCCAAGAGTTACTCAAAAATATCAAATAATGCCATAGGAACCAAACTCAAACGATAAAGGTTGAATCATTAGTCAAATACTCAAAGTCAACCAAGATGTTAACATGGGCCCGCACCGCGAAACTCGACATAACTCATAAATTCTGACAACCCATTCGAATGCAAGTCCAACCATACTAGTCTCACCCAAATCCGACTCTGAATCGATGTTCAAATCTCAATTATTCACTTTAGAAAGGTTTTTGACAACCCCCCCCCCCATATTTCTCTTTTAGATTCACCATTTAAATGCCAAAATCGAATATAGAACCATGAATAATAAACAAAAATGAGTCAAAAATACTTACCCCAATCCAAGTGGTGAAATTCGCCTCAAAAGTCGCCCCAAGTCGAGCTCCCATTCTCAATATGATAAATGAGCTTCAAGTCCGAAATTAGAAACTTATAGCACTGTCCTTGGTAAACCCTTCACGATCGTGAAGGACAAAGCTTCATTGCCCAAAGAACGCGTCATCGACCTCGCGAACGCGAAGGCAACTCCACCAGTTCCCAAACACGAACGCGCCCGCCTAATGCAAACGCGATAGGTCAAACCACACAAACTTCGCGAACGTGAACCTCCAGTCGCGAATGTGTAGAGGAAAAATACCTAGCTCCATCATACACATCGCGATTGCAGTCTCCCTCTCGCGATCTCAAAGAAGGCACACAACACTAGAAATATGAGAAAACCAGCAATGCAAACATGAAAGAAATTGGTCTGAAACAACCCCAAAACTCACCTGAGCCCTCGGGACCCTGTCCGAACATACCAATAAGTCCTAAAACATAACGCGGACCCACTCGAGGCCTCAAATCCCACAAAATAACATCAAAACCATGAATCACATCTCAATTCAAGCTTAATGAACTATTTCAAATTTTCAAATACCAAACTTACGTCGGACACATCCAAAGAACTCAGAATCACCTCAAATTTTGCACTCAAGTTCCCAATGACATAAGGAACATATTCCAACTCTCTCTATAGCAATCCAAACTCGATAACATCGAAGTCAACTCCTGGTAAACCTATGAAATTTCCAAACCTCTAAATTGTTAACTCTAGCCAAATATAGCCAAAACCTTTTAGAAACATCCAAATGCCATCTGTGCATACACCCAAGTCCAAAATCACTATACGGACCTAACTGAACTATCAAAACTCTGATACGAGATCAAATACATCAAATTCAAACTTGGTCAACTCTTCCAACTTAAAGCTTCCAAATTGAAAATCATTCTTCCAAATCAATCCTGAACCACTCGAAAACCAAATCGAGCATACACACAAGTCATAGTACATCATATGAAGCTACTCACGATCTAAAACCACCAAACGAAAATGCAAATACCCAAAACAACAGGTCGGGTCGTTACATTCTCCCCCCCCCACATAAACATATATTTTCCCTTGAACGTGCCAAGAGTCGTAACAAAGGCATCAAATCACTACATAATGCACCATACACAAACCCATGGGTGATACCACATCACCCAATTCATATTAAGCCTTACAACACAACCTAACTGAAGATTCCTTCTTAAACTATAGTCCACAAACCTTGGGACCTAATTTCCAACATCGAGAATTCATCATAAGACCCGAATCTTGTATTTATACACTGTATAAGTCTAACCAAGTTGTATCAAGCCATAACCATATTTCAAATATAATCACATGATATTTTACATAACTCAGATACTCGTAGCAATAACTATCGACCACAATAGCTGCCCAATAACAATCCTGGTACCGTCGACATACCTCATATCAAATAAAACCTTGTTATGGACCTTCGTACACTGGCAAGGATAAAAGAAACACATAGAAATTCATAAGCACTCGTCAGATCAACAAGTCATGGGACTTGATTGCCCGATAGGAACCATCGCTAAATTCTAAGCTAACGAATGTCATTGTTCTTCCAACTTACCTTAACCAAATCTAATAGCATAAATTTTAGGTCCAAAAATCTCATTTCACCTAGTGCAAGCTTCTCGTCTGATCGGCCACACCAATGACACCTAGATCCACATACCATGCAATATGTGCACCAAACAAGTAACAACTCAAATGTAACCAATGATGGAAAGAGAACTAGATGAGTGTCACACCTCCTTTTTCCCATGGGATAGGGAGTTTTTTGGGATTTAAGTGACATTATTCGAAATGGGATTATTTATTTATTTCAGAGTCGCCACTTGAAATATTTATGGTGTCCCAAGTCACCGCTTATTTTAGAATCCCAAATCGAGAAAATTGACTCTATTTGTTGGTCTGCGAACACAGAAGACCGGGTAAGGAATTCTGTTAACCCGGGAGAAGGTATTAGGTACTCCCATATTTTGTGGTTTTAGCACGGTCGCTTTATAATTATATACTTGTCTTAATTAACGGATTATTACGTGTTTTAGAACCTATGTGTATTTTAATTTTTACCGCTTTTAATTGCTTGATTATGGTGTGATTATAAAATTATCTTGAAACGAGTCACGCGTACGTGTACTCGTTTTGTTTGGCATATCAAGATCATGTCACGATTTATTTGCAAAGAAAAATATTTATGCTAACAGAGAGTCAAATGAAATTTATATAACGAAGAGACAAAAAGAAAGAATCTACATTCTTAGACTAATATAAGATAGCTAACGTTATACTGAAATATTTTACAGTAAAGTTAAAACTTTGAGAATTTGATACCGAAAACGTAATTTTTTTTAAAGTATTCCTGCTAATATTAACACTTGAATTTTTCTTTTTAGACTTCATGGCCAAGTAGTTAACAATTGTAAATGTATACTCAAAGAAGAATTTTTTTTAAAATATAAAAGAAACTTACTACACTTAGAAAAATATTATTATAGTTTATGGCCTATTTAATACTACCCTCATCTAGCCCCACTCTAAACAATTATAAAAATTATCAAAAAAAAAAAAGGCAAAATACAAGCACAAAATAAATAAATAAATAAATAAATAAAATAAAACTGAAATGAACCAGCACCGTATGGGAAAAGAACTGTGCTCAACAAATTTATTTGCACCCTTAAATGAATATGAACTATTAACGTAAAATTGATTTACCTAAATGAATATGAACTATTAACGTAAAATTGATTTACCTTTCAATAAGTGACCATTCTTTAGAAGATCACTACGACCCAAGACAAATATATATATGCTACTGGATTCATATAGAAAGAATATGACAACTTCTTTTAAAACGTAAATGAATTCCTAAGACTAGAAACATGATTTAAACTTTCAAAATAAAATTTAGTTAGTAACGGAATTCTTATCAGATTTGAAATTAATCGTTATTGAATATCATTTTCCACTTGAGAGAAAAGTTGTTTTTTTTAAAACAAAACTAAATCTGACTCACACGAAGACTAGAACATATTACTTCTTGCTTCTTTCCAATAGTAAAAATCTTCATAACCATTAACATATTCCTAAGACTAGACAATTAACTAAAAATAAATTATTCAATGTCTCAGTTTCATGAAAACTAAAACGCCATCCTTGATTCTTAGTCAATTGATGATCTCTTAAAGAAAAAGTCACAAACAAATAAAAATATAATAAAATATGGTGATAAAAGGTGCCATCAATTTAAGTGAACTTACTGAAAAAAAATAATTATATATCCAAAATACAGTATCCAAAGTCTCGACCAAAGACACGATATCAAGGGATTGACAATTCAAGTAGAACTTAGACAACCAACATAAAACTAATCCATCTTTAACATACTATTCAAACTTTACTTAAAAATATCAAAGTAGGATTTAAAGAACATAAACGAACCTTCAAATTCCTTGTGAATATCTGCAGAAAACGTACTATACGACCTCCGAACAACAAACAGAACTTCAAAACTCAACCAAATTGGTCTTTTGAATCTTGCCTTGGTTACTGCTTTTTTTTTATTTTTTTCTTCTCCCCCTTTTATTTTTGAAGTGTGTATTATATATAGATATGTGTGTGATGTCTAACTGAGGAGAAAAAATGGGAAAGTGGGAAGTAGGGGTGAGAGACGTGAGCTGGTGGGGGGAAGTTAGGGGATGGGGATTAAGGAGTTAGGAAGAGATATATTAGGAAATATTGAGAGAATTTGGGAAAATGGAGTTGGGGAGGAGGCAATTATGGGTTTTTGGTTGGGAATTATATGGGGATTATGGGATAGTTGTTAGCAAGTAAAAACAAAATCAGATTATTATTTTTTTTTGTTTTGAGTTAAAAGTTTGATAACAAACTTTATCTCTTTCACGTTAACTTCATTTTGCCCTTTTTTTTCTTTTTAAATTTTATTTTGTAAAAGATAAATTAAATAATAAAAATAAGAAGATTAACCAACATTTCTTACAATATAAGAAAACTAAATATTTACATGTGCTTTAAATGATACTTAGAAAAATACCATAACTTATTAAAATTCTAATTTAAAAAAATTACAAAAAGAAAATTGTAATTTTTCTTTTTCTCTTTACAAATAGAAATGAAATATATTCTATAAGTATGTGAATATATTTTTTATTTTGTTGTAATATTTTTTTTTAATTTTTTTTTTCAAATAAAACCTATTTAGAGTAAGATAAAAATTTTAAAATATCAAGATTAAACCTAAAAGAAATATTTGTACCAAAATATTATCAACTTCGGGTGCGGTCAAAAATTAGTTGTTCACAGCATGCCTCTCTTTGCTTGAAAGCATGAAGAGTTTTCAGGCAAAGAAAAAATGAACATGGTGACTGATTTTTGACCACCCTATTATTTAAAAGGGAAAAGAAGTGAAAAAAAAGCGTTGCGACCGAGCCTTGGTTTTAGGCAGCCTACATATCCCTGGTTATAAGGGAATCAGGTCACATGTAGTTCAAGTGGAAAATGAGTGATGGAGTACGCTTAGAGGGAGAGTCGAGTGAAGTTCCGTCGAGGTTCCGATCTGCGGTTCCTACTATTACATCAAAATAAAAATAAAATTACATAATCTTGAAATCTAAGAGTTACAAAATTCCAATCTAAATGCTATCTGGAGTCTTGTCTTGATTCTTGACTTGCTTCCCCTATTGAACTTTCGACTGAACTTCAAGCTCTCGATGTAACAAATCATGAAATATTCTCACAGCTTGTTTCTTGATCCGATGATGAGAAGATGGATCTTGAGACTCTATGTCTCTGCATGCATTATGTCAAAGATGGTTCGGCTGGTATTGAGATCAAATATTCCACTTTCTCTGGCGAGAGATGGAATCTTATTTTTGCACATCCAATCCGTACTTTGCAAAAAAACTTGCAAGCCATCAGAAACAGACAAAATGAACAAAATATTTCTGCCCCAGTTTGCACTAGGAAATATTTTGTGAGTTAATGAAAACACATTAAACTATCTTTGCTATTGCAGAATAAAGAATTGAAAAAACAAATGGGTATCTTTTTCTTCTCTTTTTTTTTTTTGAATAATAGGGATGTCGTACCCTATGTTAACAAGAAGAGGCAGCCGGGGAATGTCGTACCCAGTGTTGACAATAAGATGAGGCTCGTGGCACTCTAGGATGCTACTAGGGAATGCCGTACCCTATGTTTGCAATTAGAAATGCAACCAGGGGATGTAGTACCCTGTGTTGGCAATAAGATGAGGCTCGTGGCACTCTAGGATGCTACTAGGGAATGTCGTACCCAATGTTAGCAATAAAATAAGGCTCGTGGCACTCTAAGATGCTACTAGGAAATGTCGTACCTTATGTTAGCACTAAAATGTAACCATGGGATGTAGTACCCTATGTTTGGCAATAAGATGAGGCTCGTGGCTCTCTGAGATGCTACTAGGGAATGTCGTACCCTATGTTGGCACTAAAATGCAACCAGGGGATGTAGTACCCTGTGTTTGGCAATAAGATGAGGCTCGTGGCACTCTAGGATGCTACTAGGGAATATCGTACCCAATGTTGGAAGAAAATAGTGCGACCAGGGGATGTGGTACCTTGGGTTGAAGATAGGGTATTGATTCCCTATAATAAAACTAAGAACAACATGATTACATGTATATTGGAAGAAAACTAAGGATTTGAGAACTTCATTTGGTGGTGTTCGTCTTTTCACGAACTGTTTTCCTAAAATTATTCTGTTCATGTTATAAACAAAGAAAAAATCGTTAGTTTTAAAATGGTGGTCAGTTTGTGGCCTTGATTTCTTGGGCGACTTGACCTTGCGTCCATTACACTTGTTAGAAAAACTGACTCTGTCAATGGTCGTACAAATTGCCGGGAGATTCTGTCTTTACTTTCTGAAGATCTTCTTTCTCAAGATCAAAACCTGACTATTTTGCGCCTATCACCACTTGTGTTTATTATGCAAAACAACTTGCTCCCAAAATAACTTTTAACTGAGTAACTTTTATTGAACCGTGAAGCATTGGTCAACCCTTCAAGCCTTTTGCTCGCCAAGGAAAATCACAGATGGCCTTATGTCTTTGCCCATACAGTTTATGCCGAGCAATCTTTGCTTTACATAACGGGGAAACTGTAACCAATTTTGCGGCCTTTTCTTTGCTTTGCTTTGACAAAATTAGACTCAAAGAGACTTAAGAAAGTAATGCAAAAAAAAAAAAGTGAACTAACAGGTATTACAACTTAACCAAGAAGTGTCCCTTTCAGGGGAAAAAAAATAAGAAAGGACTTATCTGGAGGAATATGCTAAATTCAATGGACATGACATGCACTTTGGACTGGATGCCCGATCCGTTTGAACCGTCTAATTCTCGAAATCTATTGTAAACTTCACTTTGAAACTAAGTTCTTTATCTTAACCATGCTTGTGCCAAGATATATGAAGACCTAAATCGATCAATGATGCCCTTTGTGGGTTTTCACCAATTGATCTCTCTCATTTGTCTTTCTCTCAACTCACCATTGCCTTATAGTGCCCGTGAGGGTTTTCATCAATAAGACTCTCTCATTTATTTTTCTCTCTTTACAATGGCTGAGGCATCACCCGTAGTATACTGACTTAGCATTCTCGAAAGTTGATCAGAAGGTCTTAGCAGGGAAAGGTAAAAAGAACTATTCAACTGAATTACAACTTTTGGAACCATTTTGATGGACCAACCATCGAAAATAAAATAAAATCATGCCCCCGTTTCTTTGAATACTAGGGAAATATGGATTTTTGTTTTGGTGTGATCGAACCCCAGAGTGAGGCTGCCTACGTATCCTTTCGAAATCAGGTCAAACGTAGTTCAATTAACATGAACTTGTTTTGATGATTTAAGTACATTGGTTCCAAAAGAGGGGAAAACAAAGAAATATAAACAAGGCTTCAAAGGGCTAACCCAACAGAGCCATATCAGACATAGTATCTCTTGACCGCATCTGCGTTGACGGATATATCAACCACCTTTCCTTCTATATCTGCCAAGTGTAGAGCTCTTTTTGATAATACTTTCTTGATGAGGTAAGGACCTTGCCAATTCGGGGCGAACTTTCCTTTTGCTTCTTCCTGATGCGGAAAGATATGTTTCAAAACAAGTTGTCCTACCTCGAATTGTCTTGGGTGAACTTTCTTATTGTAAGCGCGTGCCATTCTTTGTTGGTATAACTGACCAAAACAAACTGTCGTCAAACGCTTTTCATCAATCAAACTCAAATGTTCCAATCGGGATTTCACCCATTCAGTGTCCTCAATCCCTGCTTCAACAATGATTCGGAGAGATGGAATCTCAATTTCAGCAGGTATGACCGCTTCAGTTCCATAAACCAATAAGTATGGCATTGCGCCAACTGATGTACGGACAGTTATCCGATATCCCAAAAGAGCAAAAGGCAGTTTCTCGTGCCATTGTCTAGACCCTTGGACCATTTTCCTAAGAATCTTCTTGATGTTCTTATTCGCAGCTTCAACAGCTCCATTAGCTTTGGGCCTGTAAAGAGTAAAATTGTGATGCTCAATTTTAAATTGTTCACATACCTCCTTCATCAGATGACTATTCAAATTAGCAGCATTATCCGTGATAATGATTTTTGGAATACAGAAACAACAGATGATGTTGGAGTGAACAAAGTCTACTACCACTTTCTTGGTAACTTCTTTCAATGTAATAGCTTCCACCCATTTGGTGAAGTAATCAATTACAACCAAGATGAATATGTGCCCATTTAAAGCTTTTGGCTCGATTGGGCCAATGACGTCCATTCCCCAAGAAACAAAAGGCCAAGGAGCCGACATAGGATACAACTCTGAAGGAGGCGAGTGAATCAAATCACTGTGAATCTGACATTGGTGGCACTTGCGAACAAAACGAAAGAAATCTCGTTCCATAGTAAGACAATAATATCATGCCCGAAGGATTTTCTTTGCTAGAACATATCCATTCATATGCGGGCCACAAACTCCCAAATGCACCTCATTCATAATCATTTCAGCTTCTTTGGCATCCACACATCTCAACACATTCAAATCCGGAGTTCTTTTGTATAGGATTTCCCCACTCAAAAAGAAACCATTAGAGAGTCGCCTAATAATTCTCTTTTGATCCCTATTAGCATGCTCCAGATATTCTCTTGTTTTTAGAAACTGTTTAATATCACGATACCATGGTTCACCATCTGGTTCTGCTTTAATTGTATTGCAATAACCATGTTGATCCCGAATTTGAATTTCTAATGGGTCAATGTGAGTATTACCCGGATATGGAAGCATTGAGGCCAGGGTGGCCAAGGCATCAGCTAATTCATTGTGAAACCTGGGAATGTACCTGAATTCGATGGACTTGAACCTTTTGCTAAGATCCTCCACACAGTCTATATAGAATGAGCTTGATGTCTCGAGTCTCCCAATCACCTTGAGCCTGCCGAATAAGTAAATCTGAATCTCCCATCACCAACAATTCATGCACATTTAGGTTTATTGCCATGTTCAGACCCATGATGCAAGCTTCATATTCTGCTGTATTGTTTGTACAGAAACAACGATGTCGCGCCGTAGCAGGGTAATGTTGCCCAGTATGTGATACCAGAATTGTCCAAATCCCTACGCCTTTGATGTTGACAGCCCCATTAAAATATAGTTTCCAAATTTGACTGTCATCTTGGACTACTTCTTCAACTAAATTAACCTCTGCATCTGGGAAATATATGTTCAAAGACTCATACTCATCATCAACCGGGTTTTCTGACAGATGATCAGCCAAAGCTTGTGCCTTCATGGCAATGCGAATGACATAAACAATATCAAACTCTGTGAGCAAGATTTTCCATTTTACCAATTTGCCAGTTGGCATCGACTTCTGAAAGATGTACTTCAGGGGATCCATTCAGGATATGAGATAAGTTGTATAGGCCAAAAGATAATGCCTAAGCTTCTGGGCGACCCAGGTTAAGGCGCAACATGTCCTTTCCAAAAGAGTGTATTTGGCCTCATAAGTAGTGAACTTTTTGCTCAAATAATATATTGCTTTTTCTCTTTTGCCTGTGACATCATGTTGACCCAGAACACAACCAAAGGAACTATCCATTACTGACAGATATAAAAATAGAGGCCTACCAGGTTCCGGCGGGACCAAAACAGGGGGATTTGACAAATATTCCTTGATCTTATCAAAAGCTTCTTGGCACTCATCTGTCCACTTGATAGCGGCGTTCTTTTTAAACAACGATATGTAGGAAGCTTATGGACCACTAAATCGGCACTCAAACCCGGCATGTCATCATACGACCAAGCAAATACATCACTGTACTCGAACAAAACTTGAATTATGGCATCTCTCATCTTTTGTTCAGTATGAATGCTTATTTTTGTTTCTCTGGTTTCTTCAGGACTTCCCAGGTTAATTGCCTTAGTTTCATTTAAGTTAGGCTTAGGCTTATTCTCAAATTGATCCAATTCCCTTTTTATTTCCCTAAAAGCCTCATCTTCGTCATACTCAACTTCTTGATTCATTATTTTGAGATTAGACAGCTTTTTAAGATCTGGTCATGAATTCCGCGTGCATGTCATGTTTTTAAAGCCAGCATTATCGAAACTGAAAATGATAAGAAATTAACAAAAATTAGGGAAATAAAAAGATAGAATTTTACTACGAAAATGGAACTTCATTTCATTGAATTTGAAAGGATAGAAGGGTTAACATCACAGCAAAGCAATTAAACTAAAATATCTGGATTACAACCCTTAAAATAATCCAAATACAGAAAAAACAATAAAACAGGCTACCAAGACTCCTTCCTGATGGGAAGAGGAGTTGCTTCCCAGTTGCTAAGCGGGGTATCTAGACCAATCAGCTGAACACTTGCACGACTAGGGCCCTCCCCAACTTGAACCATACTACCCTCATCTAGCCCCACTCTAAACAGTTATAAAAATTATAAAAAAAAAAAGGCATAATACAAGCACAAAAAAAATTAATAAATAAAATAAAATTGAAATGAACCAGCACCCTATGAGAAAAGAACTGTACTCAACAAATTTATTTGCACCCCTAAAAGAACTGTACTCAACAAATTTATTTGCACCCCTAAATGAATATGAACTATTAACGTAAAATTGATTTACCTTTCAATAAGTGACCATTCTTTAGAAGATCACTACGACCCAAGACAAATATATATATGCTACTGGATTCATATAGAAAGAATATGACAACTTCTTTTAAAACGTAAATGAATTCCTATGACTAGAAACATGATTTAAACTTTCAAAATAAAATTTAGTTAGTAACGGAATTCTTATCAGATTTGAACTTAATCGTGATTGAATATCATTTTCCACTTGAGAGAAAAGTTTTTTTTTTTAAAACAAAACTAAATCTGACTCACACGAAGACTAGAACATATTACTTCTGCTTTTTTCCAATAGTGAAAATCTTCATAACTATTAACATATTCCTAAGACTAGACAATTAACTAAAAATAAATTATTCAATGTCTCAGTTTCATGAAAACTGAAACGACATCCTTAATTCTTAGTCAATTGATGATCTCTTAAAGAAAAAGTCACAAACAAATAAAAATATAATAAAATATGGTGATAAAAGGTGCCGTCAATTTAAGTGAACTTACTGAGATAAAATAATTATATATCCAAAATACAGTATCCAAAGTCTCGACCAAAGACACGATATCAAGGGATTGACAATTCAAGTAGAACTTAGAAAACCAACATAAAACTAATCCATCTTTAACATACTATTCAAACTTTACTTAAAAATATCAAAGTAGGACTTAAAGAACATAAACGAACCTTCAATTCCTTGTGAATATCTGCAGAAAACGTACTATACGAACTCCGAACAACAAACGGAACTTCAAAACTCAACTAGATTGGTCTTTTGAATTTTGCCTTGGTTACTGCCTTTTTTTTATTTTTTTCTTCTCCCCCCTTTTATTTTTGAAGTGTGTATTATATATAGATATGTGTGTGATGTCTAACTGATGAGAGAAAATGGAAAAGTGGGAAGTAGGGGTGAGAGACGTGAGATGATGGGGGGAAGTTAGGGGATGGGGATTAAGGAGTTAGGAAGAGATATATAGGAAATATTGAGAGAATTTGGGAAAATGGAGCTCGGGAGGAGGCAATCGTAGGTTTTTGGTTGGGAATTATATGGGGATTATGGGATAGTTGTTAGCAAGTAAAAATAAAATCAGATTTTTATTTTATTTTTTGAGTTAAAAGTTTGATAACAAACTTTATATCTTTCACGTTAACTTCATTTTGCCCTTCTTTTTCTTTTTTAATTTTATTTTTTAAAAGATAAATTAAATTATAAAGATAAGAAGATTAACCAATATTTCTTACAATATAGAAAAACTAAATATTTACATCTACTTTAAATGATACTTAGAAAAATACCATAACTTATTAAAATTCTAATTAAAGAAAAATTACAAAAAATATTTTTTTGTAATTTTTCTTTTTCTCTTTACAAATAGAAATGAAATATATTCTATAAGTATGTGAATATATTTTTTATTTTGTTGTAATATTTTTTTTAATTTCCTTTTTTTCAAATAAAACCTATTTAGAGTAAGATAAAAGTTTTAAAATATCAAGATTAAACCTAAAAGAAATATTTGTACCAAAATATTATCTACTTCGGGTGTGGTCAAAAATTAGTTGTTCACAATGAGAGATCCATCCTGCAAACTCAATAGATACTACCACAAAGTGCAATTCTACGAACACATCTCACAGAGGAGAAACAAGACACATGAAATAAGCACAAAAGATCATATCCCAACATAAATTTGTTGCATCATGAAGCCTGAACCAACATACCAATCCACATGGAACATCAATCGAACCGTAACTCACAATCAACAAACACTTGTATACCAACAGCAAACATGCCAAGATCATGACTATAACCATGAGAAACGGATAGCAAAATATACTACAGACAGGAAGATCCAACCAAGGCGCAATCCATCATTCAACATCCCAAGAGCCATATCGCTTGAATTTCACCACAAGGCCCAAACAAAATCGCATCATGTGTGTAAATAGTCAACAGTCTCGCAAACCATCGTAGCATAGAAGAGTAACACGTAGAACATATCAGAACATAAATAAGATCAGCTCTAACTAATATCACACCACTCAACACTAGTTGTGTGGAGCAAACAAACTCGATCTGACGTAGAACACACATTCTCATTAGGCCTACCAATGGCCCCCAAATCAATCCCGATCATCCAAAAATAGGACGATAACCTTCCAAGAGTCTGCATTAACCTAACCACGGCATATACCATCAGCTCTCTAACTCTGGCCATATCTTCATAGTTTATAGCCAAGGAATAGTCCGCCTCTGAGAACTCCTAGTCTCCTAATCCCAAGAATACAAGGATCTCCATATCCGATCTCAACTCGACCACTCAAATAACTGATAAATCCCTCATGCACTATCATCTCACGAGAAATACTCCCATAAATCTTCTGCACTGTGTAGCAAAAGCTAAACATCAACAGTCAGCAATCAGGCGATTACTGTAATACTAGTCCAGCATCCGCAAGTCAAAACACAATATGTCTTTCAAAAATGCACACTCATTTCATGTGATATCGGATAGTGCCGGCATTCTTCTAAACATCTGAAATCATCCACGTTGTCTAAAACTCATGACCTTTCCTTTGAAGCCAAACCACAACCTTGTACATGCAAATCTCAATACCATATAACGCACTTCATCTACCCTGCCATGAAAATACGGGAATCCCATTATCAACTCTGAATCACAAGTAGGATAGACGCCCCATCAACCAGGAACAAACTCCACATGCCTGTAGAAAACATCCGTCCAAAGCCGTGGTCGAAACCATCGAGAACTCTTCAACAACCATTAGCACAAAACTAAGCCATCAGAACTGAATCCCACTAACTCAACCAAGTCACGCAGATCGCCAAACCCAAGAGTATCTCCACAAAACACCTGTAAAGCTTGTCACACAGAAAGAACCTATCACTTCTATTACTATGCTGATCCAAACCACTACCAAGTTGACCTATTCCTTCAAGTTCCTCTCTACTTGCCTTCAAGTTAACACTCCTCCTTGTCAGTACACTATGATCCCTAATCCAAAGCTAACCCCAAGAGATCCTAACATGAAACCATACCGTCTTAAGACCCATAAGCCATTATATTCCCTCTTAGACACCCAATCGTACTGCAATCGAGAAACCTACTCTGAAGAGACTTTCTGTGAATTTGAAGTTGTTTCTTTAACCTCTCTAACACTGAAATGAAGAATCACTAATGATATAGAACTACCACAAGTCTCAGCACCACCCAATGTAAATATCAGATCTTAGCCATATCCAAATTTGGGGAACCCTCAAATACCACATACGAATCTTGAACTCATTAGAACCTTCTCAAGAGTCATCCACTCTGCTCAAATCTCCAATGCACCACCAACACGAACCGAACGACTTGTGCTCTATCAACGCACAAACACCTAAAGAAGTAACCTCATCTTTAAGCAACCGAGTGAATCCCTCCTCCTTGCACACTACATTAACTATGAATATCAAACACGAATCATTCCAAAGTTTCCATATTCCCAAATAGTATAGTACATCATGCACCCGACAATTTCCTTCCTCGCACTAACCTTGAAGTAAACCCCCTTCAAGTCATAACCGATCCACAAATATGCCTCAGACCAAAACTCATATATTACATGACCATGCAATTTGATCATCAATAGTAGACTCCCCCACTTGGCTCGAAGTCATAGAACATAGCATCGAGTAATCCATAATACCTTTACGCCATAACTACCATAATCCCGCACTGTAATTAAACTAAATCCTTCATACGCTCATGTAGCGCTAGTCATGAAACACCTCAAATCTTCTGCCCAGCGCGTAATCACCCTCGTGACAGTTGTCCGAACTCACTCAAGCAATCCGAACTCAAATTGCAGCACGTTTAACCCATTAGTAGAAAGAAAACTCTTCATAGAAATATCATTAGGATTACACAACCTCAAACCATCCCGCATGAGATAACCCACCTTCTTAACCTCAAAATGGCATATCTTAATGCCTTATCATGGTCACAACCACTATGCAATTGCTAAATCCTCCCGAGTCTGAACTCGTCAATAATACATAAGAATCTACTTCATTCCACAATTGAACAACATGAAAGATCCCTCAACACGATCATAACTCGAGATTGTACTACACATCAAGACAGAAATCAAGTATCCATAGTTCTTTACGCCCCAAGAAAATCCTTTTCGTCATATCCAAACCATCTAAGCATAGCCCTCAGTCACATAACACTCAACATACAGCTATCCAAACACTCACTGAGTCATCAATCCCACTCTTAGGGACACTACCGGGCATATAAGTTCAAAAGAACATACTCGCACATAATTGATACCACCGAGCCCAAGCTGCGGTCTGAGCATGGCCTTAAGTTATCCAAACTGGCCTAATTCCACAATAGAGAGAGCACATCTCGCGCCTCATCCATGATATTACAAGTCGTCGTTGCACAGTGAGTGCTCAACATCACATACAAGTGGATAGAAAGAAATAAAAGAGATACGCTTCAAGCTGAATCAATGGCGCACGATAAAGAAAGAAATATGGGAAGTTTCCTAGATGCCCTGTAGCCTCTTGAAAATAAGTAAGGACGTCATCATACCGATCCTCAAGACTCTACTAGATACTTGCTCATGACATATAGAGCCTAGGAACCTAGAGCTCTGATACCAACTTGTCACGACCCAAACTTCATCTAGTCATGATGGCACCTAACCCAACCCGTTAGGTAAGTCAGACAACAGATAATATAATTATATTGGAGATTTATAAAAAATTAATAAATGAAATAACTGAACTTTCATATAATATCCCCAAAGATTGATAGTACAAGTCATGAGCCACTAAGATTTAAATTTATAAAGTTGGTATAAAATAAATACAACATCTGTTTGAATATACATAAACAAAGTACGAGTCCAAAACTACCAAGGACAAGTCATATATATATCCGGATAGCAGGTACATCATCACTGCCAGCTCCTGTCATCCACAATAACTCAGCTCCAAGATCTACACACAAGGTGCAAAAATATAGTATGAGTACAACCAACCTCGTGTACTCAATAAGTAATAAACCTAACCCCAGGGTGAAAGTAGTAACGAGCTTGGCATAAGGTCAATGTCCTATACCAATAATCAATGACAACACAGGAAAACAACTTAAGAAATAACATGTTCAATTCGTTCACAAATACGGAAAATTAAACATGCTTTTCAAGTATAACAGTCAAAGACCCAACCCGATCCAAATATTAATTTGTTGCGGTGTGAAACCCGATCCAAATATCAATATGTTACGGCATGCAACCCTATCCAAATATAAATCACAATATAGCTCTATGGCCTACATCAGTCATCAACCGCTCAAGTCTCCATATGCCAACATCTCACAGAAATATATTCTAATGTACCACACAGAATATCACAATGTACCACATATGAGATAACATATGAAAAGTGTACAGAGACAGAGTTATAACACGCGAATATAATTAGAATTACTGACAGAATAACTATGGTTAAGGCAAATAGCTCAACATAGCAAAATATTCCTATCATGCCTCAAACAATTAATCAGATAGCCTAGACATGACTTCTAACATGAATAATAACTCATGCAGTCATACAAATGGAGAAAATATGATATCAAAGAAGCATGATAGCAAAACAAGGTATATAATAGCCTAAGAATTACCCGGATCATGAGAAATTACGGTGCACGCATATACGCCACTCCCATCACATTGAAATATCATAACCAATGGAAAATTACCCTTATATCCAAGTTTAGACAAGTTACTTACCTCAAACGAGCCAAGTCCATACTCTAAAAATGCCTTCACACGCTAATCGACCACCGAACTGCTCGAATCTAGCCAAGAGCAATTCAAAAATATCAAATAATGCCATAGGAACCAAACCCAAACGGTAAAGGTCGAATCTTTAATCAAATACTCAAAGTCAACCAAAATGTCAACTCGGGCTCGTACCCCAAAATCTGACAAAACTCAAAAATTTCGATAACCTATTCAGATACAAGTCCAACTATACTAGTTTCACCCAAATATGACTCTGAATTGATGTTCAAAACTAGTTTATTCACATTAAAAAGTTTTTGACAAAAAACCCCAATTTCTCTTTTGGATTCATCATTCAAATGCCAAAATCGAAGATAGAATCATGAATAATAAACAAAATCAAGGAAAAAACACTTACCCCAATACAAGTAGTGAAAATCGCCTAAACATCGTCCCAATCCGAGCTCTCAATTTTAAAAAAATAATAAAATAAGCTCCAAGTCCGAAAGTAGAAACTTATAGCACTGGCCCAGTTAAACCCTTCGTGATCGAGGGACTAGCTTCGTGATTGCGAAGCACAAAGCTTCACTGCCCAGAGAACTCTTCACGTTCGCGGCTCCAACCTCGCGAACGCGATGCACAAATATGCCTACCCTTCGCGAATGCGAAGGCAACTCCACCTGCTCCCAGCTCCAAAATGCAAACGCGAACACAAACGCGAACGCCTAATGCGAACGCGATAGGTCAAGCCACTCAAACTCTGCAAACACGACCCTCTAGTCGCGTATACGTAGAGGAAGAATACCTAGCTCCATCATACATATCGCGATCTTAGTCTCCTCTCGCGATCGCGAAGAAGGCACGCAACACCAGAAATCTGAAAAAACCAGCAATGCAAACATGAAAGAAAATGGTCTGAAAGCACCCTGAAACTCATCTGAGCCCCTCGGGATCCCGTACGAACATACCAATAAGTCCCAAAATATAACACGGACCTATTCGAGGCATCAAATTCCAAAAAATAATAACAAAATCACGAATCGTATTTCAATTCAAGCTTAATGAACTATTTCAAATTTTTAAATTGCAAACTTACGCTGAACACGTCCAAGCAACTCGGAATCACCTCAAATTTTGCATACAAGTTTTAAATGACATAACGAACCTATTCCAAATCCCAATACAAAAATCCAAACATGATAACATCGAAGTCAACTCCTGGTCAAACCTATGATCTTTCCATACCTTCAAATTGCCAACTTTCGTCAAATAAAGCCAAAACCTTCTACAAACATCCAAATGCAAATCTGGGTATACGCCCAAGTCCAAAATCATCATTCAGACCTAACGGAACGATCAAAACTCCGATCCGAGGTCAAATACACATTAGTCAATCTTGGTCAACTCTTCCAACTTAAAACTTTCAAATTGAGAATCATTCTTTCAAATCAATCGCGAACCACTCGAAACCAAAACCGACCATACACACAAGTCATAATACATTATATGAATCTGCTCACGGCCTCAAATTATCGAACGGCATTGCAAATGCCCAAAACGATCGATTGGGTCATTACATTGGTTTCCGAACTAGGGATGAAGAACATCATCATTTCTCCTAGCTTGAAGGGGGTGTAGAGGATAGTTTCAGCTGTGATAGTGGAACTTAGCTTAGCTGTTAAGTTAGTTCATTAGCTACCTTACCATATTAGTTTGTTAACTTAATCAGAGCAGTTATTCTATAGTTAGTAAATCATGGTACAACATGTGCATTACAAGTAAGAATTTTAATAGTTCCGACCCGTTTTCCTTTGATACTCCTAGAATATTTTCTAGGCAGAATAGTTTGGTACCCTAAACTTGATAACTTTTGTTTAATTTTTCCGTAAACTTTACGTGGTCTTTAATATCCCCCTAAACTTGGCAATTTCATAGCCTCAACCCTGTGGATGCTGACAATTCATGGGAGTGACACACGCGTTGCCACATTGATTTTTTGTCCAAGTGGCATTTTTTGACAATAAAACATATATTTTTATATTTTAAGTCCACCAATTATTTACATCATATTTTTCGTGCAAAAATCAGTATAAAAAAACTTGAAACAACTTTGACTATAATTTTTTATTTGGCTAAAGATAGTAATATTTTAATTAAGTACTTTTACATATTTAGTGAGAAAAAGAAGGAATACACAGTTAGAACATATTATCATTGAATATAAAAAAAGGTTATTGGAACTCCATATATTGGTTAAATAAAATCTTTAGCTAAGAAAAATAAAATTCCGACCAAAAATTTGCGAATCTGACTCGCAAAAGAAAAATGCATAGTTTAAATAAATAGTCATTACATGAAAATAAAAATAAAAATACACATTGCTTTTTTCTTTTTGCGGAAGATATACCATTTGAACTTCATTACTTTGGCTAAATCTTCTTTTTATTTGGCTAAAATAAATAAAATTTAACTAACTTTTGTAGATTTGGGCCTGAAAAGGATAAGAAATACATAGTTGAAACATATATTCAATGTATTTTAAAAAAAATACAATTGGAAAAAAATATGCAAAGTATTTTAAGAAAAAACAAAGAGAAATGCAATTGGAACAAATAAGTCGTTATATTTGATTATGTGGTAATTAATATTTGAAAAATACCCCATTTGTAAACTAATTATTTTTATTTTTCTTCCCTCCTACGCGCCTAAAAGAGAGTGTAATCACACTCTTTGCCACATCAACATCTAAGAAGGTCAAGACAATCAAATTTTCAAGTTTAGGGGGGACATTAAAGACCACGTGAAGCTTAAGAGGAAACTAAATAAAAGTTATCAAATTTAGGGGTGTCCCGAACATTTCTACCTATTTTCTTATTTTTTAATTCAAATATTAAACTGAAATAATTGTTGTTGTCACTTGATCTAATTCACTGAATATGACACTAACAGCTGTTGAGCACCATAAATTACATAATCAAATTCTAAGAATCAATTCGTGATTGCCATGCAAACCTTGACCTCCTTCCCTATAAATATCAGTACACACTCTACTATTAGTAGTAACACAACCAGTTATGGAGCAAGAAAATATAATCTACGGGCACCAAATCTCTATATATACTAGTTAGAATAGAAATGATAATAAAATATTGAAAAATGCAATAAAAGTATAAGTAGCAAAAAGACTTCTAGTACCATATGATACCAATATGGTATACATGTATACCAACAGAGTATATGATTGCTCTAGAATATTGCTACAACTATCTGCGACTATACTACTATACCAAAACATTAAAGGATGCAATAAAGCATCAGAAAATTACATGCTCGTATTGCAAGCTAAATATTCGCGAAGCAACTTGCTCATTCTGTATACTAACAGGGTATATAGTTGTATTGGGTCGTTCCAATAATTTCCTACAACTATAAAAACTATTGCTTAATACACATAATTTATGTCCATCGGTACAAAAAAGTTCCTGCACAACAAATCATGTTCATATAAATAATTTCATAATGGAATTCACTTAAATATGCAGCTAAAATAACCAAAAAAATATTCAAACTACCATATGATCCCAATATGGCATATAACTATACCAATATGGTATACAGTTTTACTGGTTAATTCCCGCCAACTATATGACTATACTACTATTACATAACACACATGCATATAGAGAAAATAAAATAATAGTGTACCACATATTAATATAATAAAGTATTTCAAGATATTGTACTCTATTATTATTATTAAAAGAAAATCAAATAGTGTACCAATTAAATGCAGCTAATACAACCAAAAAATGATTTAACGAGCATATGATACCAATATAGTATATAGTTATACTAATAGGGTATGTAGTTGTACGGGATCGTTCCAACAACTGCATATAACTATAAAAACTATTATATAATACACAAAATCTATGTCCATAGGTACAAGAAAATCCAAACACAGCAAAACATGATCGTATAAATTATTTCAGAATATAATTTACTTAAAACTGCAGCTAAAACAACCAAAACATATTTTAACTACCATATGATACCAATATGACATATAATTATACCAATAGGGTATACAATTCTACTAATTAATTTCAGGCAACTATGTATGACAATACTACTATTACATAATACACATGCATAAAAAGAAAAATCAAAAAATAGTGTACCACATATTAATATAATAATATATTTCAAGATATTGTACTATAATACTATTATATAAAACAAACGCATAAAGAAAAAATTAAAATGATTACATAATACACATGCATAAAGGAAAATTAAAAAAAATCAATATACTGTACTATTCTACTATTACTAAAGAAAAAATCAAATAGTGTACCAATTAAATATAGCTAATACAACCAAAAATATTCCAACTAACATATGATACCAGTATAGTATATAGATATACCAACAGGGTATACAATTATATGCAAAGTTTAAATAAGGGTAAATAGTTTTATTTTTGTGGGTAACTGTGTCATTCACCCTTTTTATTTTTATTTCTTTACCTATAGTACTCCTTTTGTTCGAATTTATGTGGCAAAGTTTTAATATGCACAAAGTTTAAAGAAAAAAAGAAATTTTTTCGAACTTGTAATAGTAAATATGTCATAATATTTGTGTGATTTTAAAACTTTGAAAATTTATGGTCTTAGACATTTTATTACATTGGTGTGGTCATAAAAACAATTATTAAGGATAAAACAGAAACTTTATATAATATTTATTTTTAAATTTAGAAAACCATCATTCTTTTTAAAATCGACTAAAAAGATAATGTATTCACGTAAACTGAAATGGTGGAACTAGTTAACAGAAAGTATGAAAGATATAATCTATTGTCTAGTTCTTCCCCTAAGAGAGTTCCATTTTTATTTTTGGTGTACTTGGGTCTTGGCTACTTGGTTGAATTTTGGGTAAATGACATAGTTACCCACAAAAATAAAACTATTTACCCTTATCTACTCATTTATTTTTTTACCCATTAAACTTATTACATTTCCTACCCATGGTAGTTTTTGTGAGGAATTTTCTCTTTTTTTCTCCAATTCTTTTTTATTTCAATGCTTCTTTTCTTTTTTCCTTTTTTCTTTCTTTTCTCCTTTTCTTTTTTCTCGTTTTCTTCTTTTTTTTTCTTTTTTCTCTTTTATTCATTTATTTTTGCCCATATCGCATTATTATTATTTTTACCGTAATTTATTTCACACTCAAATTTTACTCCTTCTTTATTTTTTTCTTTTTATTTATTTTCTTTATTTCTTGTTCCTTTTCTAATTCCATGTGATTGTCATGCAAACCGTGATCTCCTTCCCTACAAATATCAGTACACACTCTACCATTAGCAGTAACACAACCAGTTATGGAGTAAAACATAATCTACAGCAACCAAATCTCCATATATACTAGTTAGAATAGAAATGATAATAAAATATTGGAAAATACAATAAAAGTATAAGTAGCCAAAAAGACTTCTAGTACCATATGATACCAATATGGTATACATGTATACCAACAGAGTATATGATTGCTCTAGAATATTGCTACAACTATCTGCGACTATACTACTGTACCAAAACATTAAAGAATGCAGTAAGAGTATGAGAAATTACATGATCGCATTGCAAGCTAAATACTCACAAAGCAACTTGCTCATTTCGTATACTAACATGGTATATAGTTGTATGGGATCGTTCCAGTAATTGCCTATCACTATAAAAACTATTACATAATACACATAATCTATGTCCATCGGCATAAAGAAATTCCAGCACTGTAAATCATGTTCATAAAAATAATTCAAGAATAGAATTCACTTATAATGCAGCTAAAACAACCAAAAAATTGTTCAAACTACCATATGATACCAATATGGTATATAACCATACCAACATGGTATACGGTTTTACTGGTTAATTTCTGGCAACTATATGACTATACTACTATTACATAACACACATGCATAAAGAGAAAAATAAAAAAATAGTGTACCGCATATTAATATAATAAAGTATTTCAAGATATTGTACTATATTACTATTATTAAAAGAAAATCAAATAGTGTACCAATTAAATGCAGCTAATACAACCAAAAAAGGATTCAACTAACATATGATACCAATATAGTATATAGCTATACTAATAGGGTATATAGTTGTACAGGGTCGTTCCAACAACTGCATATAACTATAAAAACTATTATATAATACACAAAATCTATGTCCATAGGTACAAGAAAATCCAACACGGCAAAATATGATCATATAAATTATTTCAGAATAGAATTCACTTAAAAATGTAGGTAAAACAACAAAAAAATATTTCAACTAACATATGATACCAATATGACATATAATTATACCAATATGGTATACAGTTCTACTAATTAATTTTAGGCAACTATATATGACTATGCTACTATTACATAATATACATGCATAAAGAGAAAAATGAAAAAAATAGTGTACCACATATTAATATAATAATATATTTCAAGATATTGTACTATAATACTATTATATAAAACAAACGCATAAAGAAAAAATTAAAATAATTACATAATACATATGCATAAAGGAAAATTATAATAAAATCAAGATATTGTACTATTCTACTATTACTAAGGAAAAATCAAACAATGTACCAATTAAATGTAGCTAATACAACCAAAAAAGATTCCAACTAACATATGATACCAGTATAGTATATAGATATACCAACATGGTATACAGTTGTACGCAAAGAGTTTAATTTTTTTTAATTCAATTATTAAACTGAATTAATATCAGTTGTCACATAATCTTATTAACTCAATTTTGTGCGTCATCGATTATACTAAAATTTAGATATGTTATAATAATATACTATATATCATTTTAATATGGAGAATAAATTAATAAAAAATATTCAATGGACACGTAGATCCTATTATGAAATGAGAAAGATAGAAGAAAAACGTTTATTTATATTTGAGAAGGCAATAAAAGAGAAAATAGGTTGGGGCAATTAATGGAGTTTCACGTGATCCGGGTTTAGAAAGGAAAGGATTTTGAAAATAGGTAGTTGGGTAAATATTTTAGATTGTATAGGTACACATTGTAAGATAAATTAGAATGTGCGGTAATGGGTAATTAAAATTAGATTTCATACATATTCACAAAGAGAAAGCTATGGGTTTAGTTAAAAGGAAATATGCACGGTTTGGTATGCCGAGGAAAACAAATTCAACCAAAAAAGAGGAATGAGTAGCCAGCAAAAATAGATTTTGATGAATAAGTATAAATTATAATTAATTCCTAAATGAGTAAAAATGGGTAATTAGTTTATGCTTCGTAGGCAGATTGTGTAATTCCCTCTAAAGAAAAGGTACTCTTAAAATTTATTTATCCTTCTAAATAAAGTAGGGAAAAGGGTCCAAAGTGAAGAGAAAAGCAAATGGACCAGGCCTTTAAAGTAGGGTGTGAGCATAAATATAGCCTAATAGTATAACAATAAAGGTAACTTTGACTATATAACCAAAATTAAATATAAATAATATCTAAAAGTACTGGGGTAAATTTGTCCCTTCCCCCATTTTTCCGTTTTCAAAAATATTGTTTTTGATTGAAAATAAATTTCTCCCTTGTACACATGACGCGAGAAACTCCATTGAGGAGAATGCCATACTACTGGAGCAGACCCTAATCCGTCAACAATATATTCTTGTCGTCAATCAAAAATTAATAAAAAATAAATGAAGAAAAAAAATATTGGACCCCTCTAACCGTTTTAACTACCTCTCCAGCTCCCGCTTTCCATGCCCATCTCTTTCATTCATCCAATTCATATTCATTCTTTTCTTCAACAACTAATTCCCCTCTTTGGGGTCAAGCTGGCGCACTTTCTTCACAAACTTTATCCAGGAAAGACAGTCAGCACAAAGACCCCCGAATTCGGATTTATACTCTGAGAAATTGGTACCTGAAATTCATGACTTGAAATTAGCCCTTCTTATTTGAATCAATAGGTCTATCCATTATGCCCTCGTTCATGTGATATAGTTTTGGAGTTTCATCTGAATTTCCTTCTTTTATCTTTTATGTACCCTTATTATTGCACAAATTCAATTTTGCTTACTGATCTTGATAGTGGGGGTGAGTCAATCTCTATCCATGAAAATCATGGCGTCTTTGAAATCTGGGGTTCTTGTAAGGTTTCTTGAAGATATGAAAATGGGTGGTCATCCCTCAGAGGATGATCGAAAGCCCAACTTGTTGCAAATCACAAGTATAATTCCTGTTCTTGAAGAAGGCGATCATCTTTGGCCTAACAGAGGATTTTACCTTAAAGTTTCAGATATTTCACATGCAATGTACGTTTCGTTGCCTGAAGAGCAAAATGAGATGATTCTTGCAAACAAACTGAAACTGGGGCAATTCATATATGTGCAGAAATTGGAGGATGCTCACCCTTTCCCATTGCTCAGAGGCGTAACGCCTCTCCCCGGTAGGCGTCCATGTGTTGGAACCCCTCAAGATATTGTTTCTTTTTCAAATTTTATGAAGATTCTTGACGCATCTAATTCTGATTGCATTGTTGAAAAGGGTGTCATTTCTGAGAACAGGATTATTCCATCCAATTCAAGAAAGTTATGTCGCGGATTATCTGATCCTGAGGGGTTGAAGAAGAAAAATGATGCTTTGGAGGGAAAATCGTCTAAAGGCAAGTTTCGATCATTGAGTGCTTCAAAAGTCCATCCAGGCGAGAAGGTGATGGCCCTGGATTGCACTCCTAAAAGATCTGACATTGAGAGGAGAAACTCTCATCTTTTTCGGGAACTACAAAAGACTAGGAAAAGATCTTTTGATATTCATAGTGATACAGAAAGCATATTGTCATCACTCTCATTTTCGTCTCATAACTCCAAGAGAAAAAGTTGGAACGAGTCAGAGATTTTGGGAATTAAAGAGATCTTTGATTCTTCAGTTGTTAAACACGATATCAGACCACCTCGTAGTCGTAGTGCAACTGTGAGTACTGCGGGGTCTGACTGTCAATTTACTTTCCTTCATGTTTATTGTTGCTATAATATGAAGTCTGAAAATCTACTGGTCGGTACAGAAGATTGTACTTTCAATGGAGTATAAGTTTTGGATAAAAAAAGTACCATGCTTTTGCTAGTAACTTTTTTGAAATGAAAATTTGAAATTGGCTTATCCATAAGCCTGGCTAAGTTTGGGTTACTATCAATGTTGCCACATAAAATGTTAATAAGAGAAAACTCCATATCCATTGTGATGGATGGTTTCTGTACAGTTTTTTTATGCAACTAAAACCTAAATCAAGTACAAATATGTAGATGTGATGAGAAAAGCTGCCATGTTGATAAGGTTTTAGCAACTTCGTTTCTGAGTCAACGCTTGGTATTAGAATTTAATACCGCATAAATTGATGTTTGTGTAGTGTCTGCACCTATTTGGTGTAATATCCAGTGATTGGTGTCCAATATGAATTTAATACATTTTCTTTACATAATTGATGTGACTATACTTTTCTTTCTCTTTATTATGCGCCATTGGCTAATATTTCCATGCTTAAGGAATTTGGCATACTATTCTTTTTGTGGTTTGTCCTTCAAGTTCATCCTTATTCACTTTGTATAGACAGGTTTCACCAGTTCGTTCTGTAAGGTATGATAGCTCGGATGAAAATTCAAGTTCAATACCAAGAAGAAGAGAAGTTGGTTCTGCAAAGAAAATGAAGAGTTCCACTAATAGCAAAACTTCTTTCTCCAAGATAAATACAAATTTAGCTAATGACAGACGAGGGGCAGAAACTGGTATATCATGGGACGCACTCCCCTCGAGCTTGGTGAAGCTTGGAAAGGTAGTAAGTTACTTTCATTGTAATACTTGCATGAATATATAGTTGGGTGATTTACTGACATTGTGATTTTTCCTTGGTACTTCAGGAGGTTGTAAAGCAAAGAGACATTGCTCTTCTTGCAGCTACTGATGCTTTGCAAGAAGCTTGTGCAGCTGAGAGGTTGCTCAATTCCCTGAGGTGCACTTTCTGATACAAATCCTACTTTATGCAACATGGTTATTTTCTATTGCGAACACTTTGCATTCTTCTTGATTTTTGTCTAGTCCCTGTTGCTTTAAGATAAGATGGCCTATATGTAGGCTCAGGTTGTAATAATAGAAAAGTAGGATCTTGAACTCTCGAAAACTGTATAGGTGAAGCTGAAAGAACTGCCTACTAGGTTCAAGTTACAATCTTGATAATGGCTTTACTTATCCATAGCATATTTTTCACAAGTGGAGAAATCATTTAGACATCTACGTCGACATGAAACCTATGCCAGCAATTAGACCTACATAATTGGCAAGTGATGATTATCAGATGAACAGTTAATCTTCCTGCATCAATGGAGATCAACATGTTCTTTTGCCTGTAAAGATCGTGAAATGTACCATTTTACCATTTTCTAAATAGGGAAACACACAAGGTAAAGGTAGAGGTAGCACCTGGTGAAAAAAAGAGTTACCTGGAGGAGTTGAAATGCTAATTAAAGTCACGACTGACTACCCAAAGACAATATAGGGACTTTATTGGCAGTTGCCATACCAGAGATGAAATAATTTGAGCATATGACATTAGACATAATGGTGGTGAGAATGTCCGCAAACAATTAGATGTCAAAATCAAAAAACGTAAGAAAGAAAGGTATTGGGACAGTTAATATTCCTGCTCATGAGCTGAAATATAGCGTGAGTGCATTGCTTCCGGTTTCCAATTTTCCATTATAAGTCATTATATTGTTTTGCCATTATAAACTTAATGCACTGTATGGGCTTATTGTTTTATGTGCATTAATTGTGTTACTTATCGCATACCAATCGTTCTTAATTTTGGATGGTGACTAAGACATGTTCCATACTCCAGCAAATTTTCAGAGTTCCACTTAGCTGAAGAAGATGATCTCCAGCCTCATGTTGATAAATTTTTTGACCTTCAAGATGACATGGCTCAGACAAGATTGGTATTGCAGTCACTGACAAACATAAGTCCACTTAGAACTTCAGGAGAAGCTGACACCAATTCAGTTAAGGAAGCATTGACTATTGCAGTTGAGAGAAAGAAAAATGCATCCACGTGGATAAAATCTGCTGTGGCTCTTGATCTTACACCATGCTCCACTGCCCTCAATCCAATCCATAATAACACTATGGCTGTCACCAATATGATGAAGCAGTCAAGCACATCAAGTCGAATAAGTACCAAACCGAAAGGGTCATATATCATTAAATCACATAGGAACAGTACCGATGAGATTCCTTTCTTATTGTCATCTGACAAAGATGAGCAACCTGATCAATGGACTAGGGGAATCACAACACCTGCAGCCACTGTCCTAGCTTCTTCGTTGCAGGACGAGTGTAGAAAATTGTTTTTGGGACATGTAGAGAAATACCTAGATGAGGTTGAAAGAAAAGCCTCTTCAATGGTATTAGATAGCCAAATAGCAGGAATGATGTACAAGGTGAAGAGAGTCAATGATTGGTTAGATGTGATTATCAATAAGGAGGCGAATGCTCCAAAGGACGGCGGGAACTTGGATGATTCAGAAATTGAAGTTTGTCAAAGGGTGAGAAACAAAATATATGGGATCTTACTGAAGCATGTTGAGAGAACTGCTATGGCTTTTGGAAGTTGCAATTCCACTTAAATTGCCTAGTCATGATATCAATCAAACTTGAAGATGGTATTATTGACATTCACATATAAGTGCAAGTGCTTGGTAAATATAAAAAATGAGGGCGAAAATGTATGTATACATTTATCGATCTTCTCGACAGAAGATGAATTAGTGCATAATATTCCGAATCCCTGATATTTCTTGCTGTATATTAACAGTGTGGTCTGTGCATAAATCCTGTAAATATATAACTCCAACTAAATGTGCAATACTGAATTGCTGCTCCAAGATTATGTGCACTTCTCGCTTAACTTTGCTTGATCTGAAGTATATTTTATATTATTACTAGTCTCCTCAGCCTTGATCTAAAGTATATTAGTAGAACCCACTCTTAGATCACCTCCTTCCGTACAATTTAATTTTTCGTTTATTCATTGGCGAAAATCAGGTTTCGGAAATATATCATAGAATATGTTCGCTAAAATGGTTTACACGAAAGTTTATATCCTGGATAAATTTCACAAATGGTCATATAACTATGACTTTTTTTCACCAAAGTCATATAACTTTCTTTTCTCACACAAAAATCATATAACTATGACTTTTTTCATCAAAGTCATATAACTATGTTTTCTCACACAAAAATCATAAAACTTTTATAAACTCACACAAAAATCATAGTGATCGGAAAATATAATTTTTCAGTAATATTTTCTTATTTTGTAATTTTTTATTTTTTATTTTTTATTTCCAGTCTAATAAATAATAATCCAATTAAAATAGGGATGACCCAACCCGTCCTGGCCCACCAGACCCAATACTCATATATATATAAATTAAAATAATACTAAGAGTGAATAGTAAATCCTTTAAAACATGGTACTTCTATCTTTTATTTTTCTTTTCAAATTGATAGCATTTTTATTTCAGTGCTCTCTAATTATACCTTTATTTTTTTTTATTTTTTTGTCAGAATCTCATGCATTCCGAACTAAATTTTTTATGGATGAAAAATTCACTTTTGGTATTATTTTAACTTACGTATATGAGTATTCAGTCAGGGTGGGTTGGGTCATTCCTATTTTAAGGAAAAAATATAAAATTAACCAGTCGGTCGAAACTAATTATATATACATCTTAAGATATATATATATATATATATATATATATATATATATATATATATATATATATATATATTATCGGCTATTATTTTTGGGAACGGCTAAAAATATACTCACATATTTTCTATTTTAATTGGATAATTATTTATTAGACTGAAAATAAAAAATAAAAAATAAAAAAATACTACCGAAAATTTTATTTTTTGACCACTATGATTTTTGTGTGAGTTAGTGAAAGTTTTATGATTTTTGTGCGAGAAAACAAAGTTATATGACTTTGGTAAAAAAAAGTCATAGTTATATGATTTTTGTGTGAAGAAATAAAGCTATATGACTTTGGTGAAAAAAAGTCATAGTTATATGACCATTTGTGAAATTTACCCTTTATATATATTTAAAATAACTAGATAGAAACATTATGGCCTTTCCAATTTTTATTTGTGAATAAGTAAATATAGGCTTAGTCTATAAATTGGTCTTGCATACCCAATTAGAATGATGCCAGCTAGCTTGAGATTAGAACGTAACAACAACAGTATGTGTTTTTTTCCTTTGAAGTAGTAGTAGTGCTGTAGTAGTAATTACATTAATCAACTCTTCCCTTGTCATTAAACAAAGCAAACTGGAATGACTTCAATCAATACCATTTTCTGTGCAACTTCGGCCAAGAGATGGAAAATATCACATTTGAAGCAAACTTGAATGACTTCAACCAATATTTTTCTGTGCAACTTCGGCCAAGAGATGCAAAATATCACATTTGCAAGAAACAATCAGTCTCATGATTGATAGACCAACACATTAGAAATAAATCATAATTACATATGGTTTCTTTTAATTCAGCTTTGTATATTATATTAACACTTTGTGTAATGATGAGAAAATGCTACAAACACCTAAACTTCCTTCGTCATGTTGAGGTGGCAGCTTATTTCTAGGTTTGAATATTCAATCAGAAGAATCATTAGTCTTCATAATAACCCGTCCCCATATGCTGAGTCTTGATTCAGCACCATTTACAAAATGGCAATAATTTATATCTCCTTGTGTTGCATGATAATGCCAAACCCATTACCACCATATGTGTTGAACTTTAATTTTTCAACATTATGATTCTGGAGTGGCCATCTTCAGATTGAGCCCAATGTCCATTTTGTTGTATGCAATGGGAGCATACATCCATAGATCATCAGAGCTCAAGAGCTGCAGACGCCCAAAAAAAAAAAGCATCACATTAATCTTGTTTCATATTGGTTGATTAGTCAGCCATGTAGTGGTGTAGTCTGGAATTCCGCCAAGGGTGTTCAAACTTTAAACAAGTCAATAATTCTTTAGTCGACGAATGGTGTACCTAAAGTATTAAATCAAACTAGGCAACATTTCGCTAAACAATAAAAAAAAATTAATAGAGCTATGGTTTTATAAATCAAAATTAATACAACAAAATGACAACATTAAAAAGTTTACTAATAAAAGTAAGCATAGAACCAAAATAACGAGAGAGTCAAGAGAATTTGTAGTTTATAGAGAGCTTTTGTTGAAGAAAATTCTATAGAGCTTGACTTTCAAATTATAAAATGTATTTAAGAAATAACTTTTAGTTAAAAAATTACTTTTAAGATTAGTTTTTTATTTCTACACAAATTTTAAGTTTTAAGAGTTATTTTATTAGGAAATTTTTTAAATTGAAAAAGAAGCAAATAGACCGCACATGGTGGTCTCCGTTTAGATTTGGCAAATAAAATGAGCAGAACTTTGAACTCGTGAACAACACATCACTTTAAACACCCTGAACCGCTGGACTGTCTCACTCAACTATGTTAAGGGTGTTAAAAATATAATATATAACCATATAAAAAATATTTAATTTATATATGCATTATAATTTTTCGGCGAAGGGTGTGCGCTTGACCACCCTTGGCATAGGGTGGCTACGCCACTGCTCTTGTCATTATTAAACTAATGCATACAATTATCACAAACTACCTTACTAATACATTCCTTTTATACCACTCCCTTCAAACTATATGATGATGGACAATCAAGCTATAGATTCTTGTATGTCTCCTTTTATTGTATATGTGTATATGATGAGAGTGACTTTCAACCTATTTTATCCCTACACAATTTTAAAATGGATAAAATTTTCAAGTATTCACTCATATTATCTATTAGAAAATGAATTGAGTAGCCGATCCACTAAAAACAGGTCAAATATGGGTCAACCCATTTCATCTGCTAAAAAAAAGGGACACCCCACGAGTTAAAAATGGATTTCATCACCCATTAATGACCCAGTTGGTACAGATTTAATGGATTTTATGGAATTGAACCTTTGCAGATTTGCCATCTTAGGCACCTCTACTGTTGAGATTGCAGATTAAATGGCAAAAGTCAACCTTTTGTTTCTTTCTTGTTTTTTTTTTTCTTTTTTCTTCTTCTTTTTTCTTTTTTATTTTCTCGTTTTTGTCATAAGCTAAAGTCTAGCTCTTAACTGGGTGTAATTTTTTATGACGGATTTTTTTCCCCTTTAAGTTGGTCTTTTTTCCTTCTTTTTCATAATTGTTTGATTTATTTGGATAACAAAAATTGTAAAATAAGAAAATGTCCCGTACATTTTGGTGACAGTACATTCTAATAATATGCGTTAATGTGGCTTTGCACCTGAATTTCAAAGGAAAATGTTGCTGAACAAGCTAAAGTATTATCTATATTACTAGTCCATTTGGACACGTGTGTACTCCATATAAGACAACCAATATTTCAAGTGCTGAGCCTAAAATTTAAGGGCACAAGAAGTTATACTCTATTTAGCTTTGATCATAAAATTAATACTTTGTTTATGTAAATAATAAATTATTAAAATATTATAATTGAAGAAACATGTGGATACTAATATAAAATAAAAACTAATTTTCAAGTGTAGTAACTAAATGTTGATTATGAAATAGCGATATTAATTTAATTTTAAAATCATTATAAAAGTATCTATATAATACAAAGGAAAGAGTGATCCAACCTTTGCAGAAATTACCTTTTTAAAAGAAATATATGAGGAAATGGAGTAAATATGTCTCCTCCTTGCATAAATAGTGTTTTGTAGTATGCATTTGGACAAAAAGTCCAAAAATGAATGTCTAAGAAGCCAGGGATAATGTGAATATCCATATTATCATCGGTTAATCCGTATTTTATCCGTATTAAATAAGATATTTTATCTTTTTTTCGCCTAACCCGTTTTCGACCTGATCCTCTCGTTTGCCGCCCCAAGATTAGACTACAAAGGTAGAGTATCTCTCGATCATCTTGTTTAAATCCTAATGCATTTTAACACTTAGTGAAGGGAAAATAAATCTTACCTTGATCTGGAGTTGCAAAAATTTGACATATTGGACAGCCTCTTCAAGCATGGTGCTAATATCAACCTGTCAATCGAATATTTAAGTTCAAATTCTCTCAGCAGATTTCATAATCACAAATGCATGCAGTTTCAATATATGGCTACACTTACCTTTGTTCCATTAGGGACGAGATTCTGCAAGATTCTCAGCCTCTCATTAATCCTCTCTCTTCGTTTCTGTAAGAAGGGAAATAAGTGATCCTTTTGACATACATATACTAGCAGATCTAGAAACCAAGTAACTTCTGAATTCTTATAATTACATATACCCTGGCATACAAGATCTGGGGGTCAGTTGCTGAACCCCTGGTGGCTCTGGTTTTTCGGGTTAACTCGTGAGACACATTAACAGATTCATCTTCTGAGCAGCAACTGATCACAGAGTTCTGCCTATGAATCACTGTCTTGTTTTCCTCATCCTTCTCACAGCTAGTCTTCTTCAGCTTTACGCTTCTCTTGTTATTTGGGATCACCTATATTAATTAGAGAAATGTTATCAGGAATGAACCCCATTCCGACAATATATATATATATATATATATATAAGAAAATCAAAACAGAATGATAATTAAGTAATACTCACATCCCCAACCAGCCGCCGGGATCTTTTCCTAAAGCTGTCTGGTGGACTATCCACCTTGTCTTCAACATCTCCTTCTATAGTGTTTTCACCAGACTCCATGCTATCAATATTGCTCACATCTTGGTTAATAAGGAAATCATCCACTTCAATCATTGCATTGTAATTAGTAAGCACCTGATCAGAGGGTAAACTAATTATGTTCTCACCTCCCACCAATATGCCATATCGATCCATTGTTATTGAACTATCATTTCTTATCATCACGTTTGATCGAAAATGACTCGGGTAGTAGCTGCTTTCATTACTCGGCAGAGGGGAAAATGGAAAACTATTACAACCATTATAACTACTTCCTTGTGAAAAAAAGTTGATACTATTGTGAGAGCTCATAGTTGATTCATAACTAGTCAATAAAGAACTAATTGGTAGCTCATTTGAAAGCGAACAGCTAACAAGCAACTGTGACATTAATTTAGCATCCTGATCAGTAGAATACATTCCACTGAAGGAGCTCCATTCCCCTTCAGACATGGCTGCCAAAGGAAATGAATATAATAGAGAAGCTCAATTTGATCGATGCTTGGAAATAATGGGAGATAAAGACATATATTTATACCAACACAAGTGAAGACTCTGTCTTGTATATCAAAAAATATTTTGGGAATCAGTAACCAATGATTAATGAGCAGAATATCCACCAACTAGTTTAATAATACTTCAATTCCTTTGCTCCACTTTATATGCTACATTTTCAGTTTTAATTTGTTCAAAAAAATTGACACCATCTAACATTTGGAAACTCTTTAACTTTAAATTTCTTATTTTTAACCTTAATGATATGCACTCTAGTAGCCATTGGAAACATCATGGCATTTTTGAACTACAAGTTCTAATAGTACTTTTGATATGTGTCAAAAAAGATTTCTTTCTTTTTCCGAATTTAGCGTCAATCAAATAATGTCGAACAAAATGAAACTGACAAGTATCGGTCATTTGTCCACAATGGGCCAAGTACAACTCATAAGACTTGGTTAACTAATTATGAACAAAATTATGCAACTCTTCAGAGGCTTTAAAATAACACTATGCATCCCATTAAACAACAATAATAATGAGTATTATATATACATACCAATCATTGAAAAAAGGATTAACTGTTACCTGTTACTATCAACTATCGAACACTTAATTAGGAAAAGCTGGAAGTGAGATAAGGGAAGGGAGACAGAATATCTGGAGACGTGAGGGTCTTTTTCAATACATGAAATCACCAGGTAACACATAGATCATGGTGGTAAGTCTGACATTCTTAAAACTATCTAGAAAAAGACATAATATCTTCCACTCTTAAACACAAACAGATGACTATCACGATCCTAATTTCCCACCTTAGGATGTCGTGATGGCACCGAGTTTTTACGATTAAGTAAGCCTAACATTCATTGATAGCTTAACGGAAATAATAAAACTGAGATAATGAAATAAACCGATACATCTCATAAATACTCCAAAGTGGAACATCAACAACACAATCACCAAAACCGGTGGAACTAAGTCATAAGCTTTACAGAATGCTCTAAAATCTCTAATACAACACTGTATGATAATAGGATAAATAGTAATGAGAAGATAACAGAAGGTGACTCTGAGACATGCGAGCGTCGAGCAAATATATCTAGAACTCTCCGAAAATAACTGTACGGTCACTGGCGTCCGACACGAGTAGATGTACTTGAATCTGTACAAAAATGTGCAGAAGTATAGCGTGATACACCACAATGATACCTAGTAAGTATCAAGCCTAACCATGGTAGAATAGTGATGAGGCCAGGTCAAGACACCTACTAGGACTAGAAGACTGAACAAAGTATAGTATAGTCAAATAATGGAAGACGAGGAAATGAATGACAATAAAACAGTTAAGTAATGTAAGCTAACAACAGAATTTAAAGCAATAAAGGCAACAAGGAGTGAACATATGTTAAGAACAACAAGAAATCAATGCGGACAAATACAAGTAAGGTAAATGAATAGATAACAAAATTGTTCAACCAACAAGCCTCTTTAACATAAAATGTACAACAAGAATCACAACCGAGGTACCACGCCTCATATCTACATTTCACAATTTAAAATAACAACATGTTCCTTATACCGCCGCGCGTGCCTTACATTTAGATATTTTTGAATTTTTTTTTTTTGAAATAGCTTCAAGCACTTTAGCCCCCTTATATCGCCGCGTAGCTTTAAGTAATTTCCTTACTAGCAACACGCACATAAATCCCATCTTATGTCGCCGCATGCACATTATTATGTATCCTTATACCATCGCATACGCATCAATATCACAACACAATAACAACTCGCACCACAAGTGTCCATATGCCACAACTTGCTAAAATCAACAATACCAAAGTTACTACGACATATAGCCCACGGCTCAACCACAATGTGAACAAGAACCTCAATAATAACAAAATAACTGAGAATTACTCAACAAGAAAAGATATCTCAATAATCAATAAATTCAATCTCAATATGATAATGGCTTTCAGAACATCAACTTCAATAACTCAAAATGAAGATATTCCCACGAAAAGACAACTTTCAATTTAATTGTATAAGATAAGCTTAACAACAGAAAATATAGTATTAAATAGCAACTATGTTTAAATGCATGAGAATAATTCAACACGAAGAGACATCCTATAATAATAACTTCAAATGAGAATAACTCCACAATTAAATATGTACATGACAATAAGAGAGATAACAACATCAATTAAGGCATATAAAAACACGCTTGACAATAAAAGATAGAACATGTGATAACAACATCAAGTAAAGCATGTAAGAGCAATTTAATAACAGAAGATATAACATGATATTATAATTTTTAATTAAATGCATGAAAGAGGCTAAGAGTCTATTCCGGTCAAAATACAACACAAATGCCCGTGTACACACTCGTCACCTCGTGTACACGTCTTTCACATAATTAGAATAACACAAATCAACCCAAGCCCTAAGGGTATTTTCCCCACACAAAGTTTGACAAGATACTTACCTCAACAAGCTAAATCAATCCCCTAATAAGCCTTTCTCGATAAAATCTAACTACGGACGACTCAAATCCAGCCAAAATAACTTAATACCATAAATACAAGCCATAGGAAGCAATTTCAGATAATAAAGTTTCAATCTTTAAAGAAAATTAAAAAGTGAACTCAAAAAGTCAACCCTTGGCTCGCACCTCGAAACCCAACCAATCTCACAAATTCCTAACACTCATTCCGATACAATTCAACCATACCAAAATTATCCAATTATGACCCCAAGTCAACCATTAAATCTTTTACAACCCCCTCCCCCCCTCCAACTTCTCCAACTCAAATTACTAATTAAATGATTAAAACAATGATGGAATCATGATTAATAAATAAAATCGAGTCAAAAACACTTACGCCGATCTAATCCTTAAAAATTCCCTCCAAAATCGTCCAAAACCGAGCTCTCTAACTTAAAATATGGAAAATGAAATAAACCCTCGATTCAATCCTTTTTATGCCTAGTGATTTTTTCTTCTGCGGTCAAATTGTCGCATCTGCTACTCCGCATCTGTGGAAAATTCATCGCAGATGTGGCTTCCACTAAAACTCAGCAATTTCCGCTTCTGCGGTCCCAAGGGCGCATTTGCGCGTTCGCTTCTGCGGCCATCAACCGCAACTGCGGTCCCTCAATACTCAACCAAACTTCTCTTTTGCGGTTGCGCACCTGCGCACAATTGTCCGCACCTCCAGACCCAGCTCACCAGCCCATATCACATCTGCGGCCAATGGGCTGCTTCTGCGGTGCTGCACCTGCGGCCCAAATTGCGCAGGTGCGAATGCACCAGACTTCAGCAGGCATCAAAATCCTCCAAGTCCAAAATGAATCCGAATTCAATCTGAATCACACCTGGGGCCTCCGGGACCCCTTCCGAACATACCATCAAGTCTTAAAATACAACACGAACCTAATCGAGGCCTTAAATCATATCAAACAATATCAAATCAACTAATCACAACCTAATTCAAGCCTATTGAATAAATGAACATTCAACTTCTAAAACTAATGCGAATTATATCAAACCAACTCCGAATGAGCTCAAATTTTGGATGCAAGTCCCAAACGGCACAACGGACCTATACCAACTTCCGGAACTACAATCCGAACCCGATACCTATCAACCTTCCAAACCTTTAACTTTCCAACTTTCGCCGAAAAGCCTCAAACTAACCTACGGACCTCCAAATCAATATCCTGACATATGCATAAGTCCAAAATTACCATACGAAACTATTAGAACCATCAAAATTTCATTACAGAGTCGTCTACACAAAAGTCAAACTCCGATCAATTCTTCTAACTTAAGCTTTCAACCTTGGGACTAAGTGTCCCAATTCATTTCGAAACTCACCCGAAACCAAACCAACCACCCCGAAAAGTTACATAACCATAGTTGAACATAGAGGATGCGATAAATAGGGGAATAGGGATAAAATACTCAAAATGACCGACCGAGTCGTTACATTCTCCCCCTATTAAAATAAACGTTTGTCCTCGAATGAGTATAGAGACATACCTGAAGTACTGAAAGTGAGGATAACGGCTACTCATATCATGCTCGGTTTCCCAAGTAGCCTCCTTGAATGGTTGGCTCCTCCATTGAACCTTCACTGAAGCAATGTTCTTTGACCTCAACTTTCGGACTTGCCTATCCAAGATGGCCACCGACTCCTCAACATAAGTCAAATCTTTGTCCAATTGGACTAAGCTGAAATATAATACATGGGACGGATCATCATAATACTTTCGGAGCATGAAAATATGGAACACCGGGTGAACTGTCGAAAAGCTGGGTAGCAATACAAGTTTGTAGGCCACCTCCCCCTCTCTTTCAAGGATCTTAAAAGGACCAATATACCTAGGCCTTAACTTTTCCTTCTTCATGAATCTCATCACATCCTTCATGGGTGAAACCCGAAGAAAAACCCTCTCTCCGACCATAAACGCTACATCACGAACCTTCCGATAAACATAACTCTTCTGCCTAGACTGTGCTGTACGAAGTCGATCCTGAATCAACTTGAATTTCTCCAAGGCACCCCGAACCAAATTAGTGCCCAACAACCTAGCCTCTCCCAACTCAAACCAACCAACTTGAGAACAACACCGCCTCCCATATAGGGCCTCATAAGGAGCCATATAAATACTTGATTGGTAGTTGTTGTTGTTGTAGGAAAATTCTACAAGCGGCAAGAACTGATCCCATGAACCCCCAAAATCCATAACACAGGTACGTAGTATGTCCTTTAAGATCTGAATGGTGCGGTTGGACTGCTCGTCCGTCTGGGGTGACATGTTGTACTCAACTCAACCTGTGTGCCTGACTCACACTGTACGGCCCTCCAGAAGTACGATGTAAACTGCGTGCCTCGATCGGAGATAATGGGCACCGACATACCTAGGAAACGAACAATCTTACGGATATAGATCTGAGCCAGCTGCTCTGAAGAGTAGGTAGTCACAACCAGAATGAAGTGTGTAGATTTGGTCAGTCTATCCACAATAACCCATACTGCGTCCAATTTCTTCAAAGTTTGTGGGAGCCCAACAACGAAATCCATGGTAACACACTCCCATTTCCACTCGTAAATCTCAAGTCCCTGAAGCAAACCACTGGGCCTATGGTGCTCGTACTTCACCTGCTGACAGTTCAAGCACCAAGACACACACGCTACTATATCTTTATTCATTTTTCTCCACCAATTGTGCTGCGTCAAATCCTGATAAATCTTCGCGGCACCCGGATGGATGGAATACTGCAAACTGTGGGCCTCCTCAAGAATCAACTCATGTGACCCATATACATTGGGCACACGCATCCGACCCTGCATCCTCACACCAAATCATATCCAATAGAAACCTCCTTGGCATCGCCGTGCTGCACTGTATCCTTAAGGACAAGCAAGTGGGGGTCGTCATACTGACATGCTCTGATGCGCTCATACAATGAAGACTGAGAAACCACACAAGCTAGAACCTGACTAGGCTCTGAAATATCCAACCTTACAAATCGATTGGCCAATGCCTGAACATCTAATGCTAGTGGTATCTCCCCAACTGGAATATATGCAAGGCTACCCATACTCTCCGCCTTCCTACTCAAGGCATCGGCTACCACATTGGCCTTCCCGGGATGATACAGAATAGTGATATCATAGTCTTTTAACAACTGTAACCACCTTCGCTGCCTCAAGTTCAGATCCTTTTGCTTAACAAGTATTGTAGACTCCGATGATCTGTGAATACCTCGCAAGACATGCCATAAATATAGTTCCTCCAAATCTTCAATGCGTGAACAATAGCTGCCAACTCTAGATCATGAACGAGGTAGTTATTCTCATAGGTCTTTAACCGGTGTGAAGGATAAGAAATCACCCTACCCTCCTGCATCAAGACACACCCAATACTAATCCGCGAAGCATCACAATAAACCGTATATGAACCCGATACTGAAGGCAAAACCAGAACTGGAGCTGTGGTCAAGGAAGTCTTGAGCTTCTGAAAGTTCTTCTCACACTCGTCGGACCACCTGAATGGAGCACCCTTCTGGGTCAATCTGGTAAAGGTGCAGCAATGGTAAAGAAACCCTCTACAAAACGGCAATAATACCCGACTAAACCAAGGAAACTCCGGATCTCAGTAGCTGAAAACGGTCTGGGCCAACTCTGAACTGCTTCAATCTTTTTCGAATATACTTTAATCCCCTCACTCGACACTGTATGACCCAAAAATGCAACCGAATCATGCCAGAATTCACACTTTGAGAATTTTGCATATAACTTTTTCTCCCTCAATGTCTGGAGCACGATCCTCAAATGCTGCTCATGATCCTCCCGGCTATGGGAATACACCAAGATGTCATCAATGAATACGATGACAAAAAAGTCGAGATATGGCAGGAATACACTGTTCATTAGGTGCATAAAGGTTGCTGGGGCATTGGTCAACCAAAATGACATCACTAGGAACTCATAGTGACCATACCGAATCCTGAAAGCAGTCTTCGAGATATCCGAGTACGAATCATCGGCTGATAATACCCTGACCTCAGATCAATCTTTGGGAACACTCTAGCACCCTGAAGTTGGTAAAATAATGTCATCAATGTGCGGTAGTGGGTACTTGTTCTTGACTGTAACTTTGTTCAACTGCCTATAATAAATACACATCCGCATAGAGCCATATTTCTTCATTACGAACAAAACTGGGGCACCCCAAGGGGCGACACTCAGTCGGATGAAACCCTTATCAAGCAACTCCTGAAGCTGCTCCTTCAATTCCTTCAGCTCCACAGGTGCAATACGATATGGTGGAATAGAAATAGGCTGAATGCCCAGCACCAGGTCAATACCAAAGTCGATATCCCTATCGGGCGGCATGCTCGATAGATCTACTAGAAATACGTCTGGAAAATCTCTCACTACCGAACTGACTCAACGGTAGGAGTATCAATACTGACATCTCTCACAAAGTCTAAGTATGCATCACACCCCTTCTCAACTATTCACTGTGCCTTTAGAAAGGACATAACCCTGCTAGGAATACAATTCAATGCACCCATCCACTCCAATCGCGGCAACCCTGGCATAGCCAATGTCACGTTCTTGGTGTGACAGTCCAAAATAGCATGATAGGGTGACAACCAGCCCATGCCTAAGGTCACGTCAAAGTCTACCATACTAAGTAGCAATAGATCAACTATGTTCTCATAACCACAATAGTAACTAAACAGGACCGATAAACACGGTCCACAATAATAGAATCTCCCACAGGCGTGGACACATATACATGGGCACTCAATAAATCACGAGATATATTTAAATATTGAGCAAAGTAAGATGACACATATGAGTAAGTGGAACCCGGATCGAATAAAACTGAGGCATCCTTGTGACAGACAAGAACAATACCTATGATGACAATATTTGAAGCAGCAGCCTCCTTCCTACCCGAAAAAGCATAAAAACGAGCCTGGCCTCTCCCTCAAGGGCAACGTCTAGCTGCCTGGCCTCCACCCCTAGCTGGCGGTACAGGTGGAGCGGCAACTAGATCAGCAACTATGGAATGCGAACCTTATGGACCCTGTAGAATCCGTAAAGCCTGTCTAGTATGTGAAATTGCACCCTTCCTAAGTCTGGGACAGTCCCTCACCATGTGTTTGGTATCGCCACACTCAAAAGAAGCTCTCGGTAGGCGTGACTGATGAAACTGACTATGGCATGGTCGGCTGGACTAATCGCTGAAAGCACCCTGTGCTGGAGGTGCACTGGACAGTGGCGGTACATAATGGGCAACATGAGACCTTGGAATATCCGGGGGGCTGGTAGAAGCTGGAAGTACTGAATGAACTGGACGACTCACATACCCCTGCCATGTCGAGATGTTGCTGCATCGTGGCCACCACTAAATCCTCTAGTACCTCAAGGCCTCTTGGCCTACATGTCCTCTCTCTCTCGACCCCGCATACCGTCTAACCTCCGTGCAATCTCCAGCACCTACTGAAATAGAGTATCTGTCTCCAACTCTTAAGCCATGCTAAATCTAATACCATAGTTGAGCCCTTCGATGAATCTGCGGACTCGCTCTATGACTGTATAAACCAAGGTAGGTGTATGTTTGGATAACGCATTGAATCTGATAGAATACTATGACACTGTCATAGTCCCCTAACGCAGCTGCTAAAACTCTATGCGACATGCATCCTGAAGAGTCTGGGGAAAAATTCTCTCAAGAACATCTCGAAAAACTGATCCCAAGTGGTTGGGGCTGTATAAGCTGGCCTATCCTCCTCGTAAGCGTGCCACCACCGATACGCTGCTCTTGACAGCTAAAATATAGTAAAATCAACTCCCCTCACCTCCACAATACATATTGTGCGAAGAATGTGGTGGCACTTCTCTAGAAAACCTTGCGCATCCTCGGTAGCTCTGACACCGAAAGTAGGATGATCATACTTCTTGAACCTCTCAAGTCTTCTCTACTCCTCTTTAGATGCCGTTGTCCTGACCTCAGGCTGAACTGGAATAACTGGCTGTGCTGGCATGACACCCGAAACCTGATCATTGTGGACTCGCTGCTCTGGAAAATGGCTCGAGAGAGTCTGAGCTCCTCCCCTAGCCTGAGATACAGCTGGTGCAAGGGGAATCAATACTTCCTGAGCTAGAGTGACGAACATGCTCAAGAACTGTGCTAGCGTCTCCTGAAGTCTAAGGGAAACAACAGGTGCCTCGGGTGCTTGCCCCCCAACAGGTGCTACTTGTGGCTCCTCAGTCGCTGCTCGGGTAGGTGCTCCGGCTGCAGCAGGTGCCCCTCCCCAGCCTCTACCCCGACCCCGGCCCTGGCTTCATGCGACTCTAGTAGCGGGCGCGAGGCTCTGAGCATCGGATCCAGCAGTGCGTGTCCTCATCATCTGTGAGAAAATAGAAATACAAAAACTCAGATTTCGAAATCAACAAGTTCGCACGATAAGGAATCAAAGAAATGAAATTTCCTAGCGGTTCTGTAGCCTCTTGAAGATAAGTACAGACGTCTTCGTACCGATCCGCAAGACTCTACTAAACTGACTTATGACTCGTCATACCTATGAACCTAGTGCTCTGATACTAACTTGTCACGACCCCATATTCCCACCTTAGAATGTCGTGATGGAAGCTAGTTTTTAAGACTAGGTAAGCCTAACAATCATTGATAGCTTAAAGGAAATAACAAAACTAAGATAATAAAATAAACCGATATAACTCATAAATACTCCAAAGTGGAACATCAACAACAAAATCCCCAAAATCGGTGGAACTGAGTCATAAGCTCTATAGAATGCTCTAAAATAAATAATACAACACTGTATGGTAATAGGATAAAAAGTAATGAGAAGATAACAGAAGGTGACTTCGAGGCCTGCGAGCGACGAGAAGGTATACCTTGAAGTCTCCGGAAAAAACTATACGATCATTGGCGTCTGGCACGAGCAGATGTACCTGGATCTTTTTATTAAGTATCAAGCCTAACCTCGGTAGACTAGTGACGGGACCAAGTCAAGACACCTACTAGGACTAGAAGACTGAACAAAGTATAGTATAGTCAAATAATGGAAGATGAGGAAATGAATGATAATAAAGCAATTCAGTAATGTAAGCTAACAACAAAATTTAAAGCAATAAAGGCAACGAGAAGTGAATACATGATTAGAACAATAAGAAATCAACACGAACAAATACAAGTAAGGCAAATGAAGAGATAACAAAACTGTTCAAATAACAAGCTTTTTTGACATAGAATGTACAACAAGAATCACAACCGAGGTACCACGCCTCATATCCACATTTCACAATATTAAATGACAGCCTTTTTCTTATTCCGTCGCGTGAGCCTTACATTTAGATATTTTTGAAAACATTTTTTTCCGAAATAGCTACACGCATTTTAGCCCCCTTATGTTGTTGCGTGACTTCAAGTAATTTCCTTACTAGCAACACACACATAAATTCCACCTTATGCCGTGACATGCACATTTACCCCTATCCTTATACCACCGCATGCACATTAATATCACAACACAATAACAACTCGCACCACAAGTGCCCATATGCCACAACTTGCCAAAATTAACAATACTAGTGTTACCACAACATATAGCCCACGGCTCAACCACAATGTGAACGAGAACCTCAATAATAACAAAATAACTGAGAATTACTCAACAAGCAAAGATATCTTAATAATCAATAAATTCAATCTCAATATGATAATGGCTTTCATAACATCAACTTCAATAACTCAAAACGAAGATATTCCCACGAAAAGACAAGTTCCAATTTAATTGTATAACATAAGCTTAACAACGAAAAACATAGTATGAAATAGCAACTACGTGTAAATGCATGAGAATAATTCAACACGAAGAGACATCATGTAATAATAACTTCAAATGAGAATAACTGCACAATTAAATAGGTACATGACAATAAGAGAGATAACAACATCAATTAAGGCATATAAAAGCATGCTTGACAATAAAAGATAGAACATGTGATAACAACATCAAGTAAAGCATGTAATAGCAATTTAATAATAGAAGATATAACATGATATTACAATTTCTAATTAAATGCATGAAAGAGGCTAAGAGTCCAATCCGGTCAAAATATAATGCATATGCCCGTGTACACACTCGTCACCTCGTGTACACGTCTTTCACATAATTAGAATAACACAAATCAACCCAAGCCATAAGGGGTATTTCTCCCACACAAAGTTTGACAAGATACTTACCTCAACAAGCTAAATCAATCCCCTAATAAGCTTTTTTCGCAAAAATGTTACTCCGGAAGACTCGAATCTAGCCAGAATAACTTAATACACCAAATACAAGCCATAGGAAGCAAATTCGGATAATAAAGTTTCAATCTTTAAAGAAAATAAAAAAGTCAACTCAAAAAGTCAACCCCGGGCTCGCACCTCGGAACTCGACCATACTCACAAATTCCGAACGCCCATTCCGATACGAGTCCAACCATATAAAAAATATCCAATTCCGACCTCAAATCAACCTTCAAATCTCAATTTATGGATTAGAAAAGTTTTTACAAAGACCCCAACTTCTCCAACTCGAATCACTAATTAAATGATAAAAATAATGATGGAATCATGATTAATAATTAAACCGAGTAAAAAATACTTACCCCGATCCAATCCTTGAAAATTTCATCCAAAATCACCCAAAGCCGAGCTCTCTAACTCTAAATGTGGAAAATAAAATAAACCCTCGATTCAATCCTTTTTATGCCTAGTGATTTCTACTTCTACGGTCAAATTGCGCATCTACAGAAAATTCATTGCAGACGCGGCTTCCACTAAAGCTCAGCAATTTCTGCGTCTACCGACATAAGGCGCATCTGCGCTTTCGCTTTTGCGGACCCAAGGGCGCATTTGTGCGACTGTTTCTGTGGCCATCAACCGCACCTGCGGTCTCTCAATACTCAACCAAATTCCGCTTTTGCGGTTGCGCACCCGTGTATAATTGTCCGCAGCTGCGGACCCAGCTCACCCATCCCCATCTCACATCTTCGGCCAATGGGCCGCTTGTAGGTTCGAATGCTCCACACTTTAGTAGACATCAAAATCCTCGAAGTCCAAAATGAATCCGAATTCAATCCGAATCACATCCGGGGCCCCCTGGACTCTATCCGATCATACCATCAAGTCCCAAAATACAACACGAACCTACTCGAGGCCTTAAATCACATCAAATAATGAATCGCACCCCAATTCAAGCCTACTGAATCAATAAACTTTCAAATTCTAAAACTAATGCCGAATCATATCAAACCAACTCTGAATGAGCTCAAATTTTACATGCAAGTCCCAAATGGCACAACGGACCTATACCAACTGCCAAAAATATAATCAAAACCCGATATCAATAAAGTCAACCCTCGGTCAAAGCTATCAGCCTTCCAAACCTTCAACTTTCCAACTTTCGCCAAAAAGCCTCAAACCAACCTGCGGACCTCCAAACCAATATCCGGACGTACGCCTAAGTCCAATATCAGCATATGAACCTATCGAAACCATCAAAACTCTATTTTAGGGTCTTTTACACAAAAGTCAAGCTCCGGTCAACTCTTCCAACTTAAGCTTTCAACCTTGGAACTAAGTGTCCCAATCCACTCCGAAACTCACCCTAAAAAAATCATCCACCACGGTAAGTCACATAACCAGAATTGGATATAGAGGAGGTAATAAATAGGGAAACATGGCTAAAATTCTCAAAACAACCAGTCGGATCGTTATAATGACCGACATATATATATATTTGGGATATCACTTGACCTATCTGATCATGACTGTTATGATTTTGTTCAATCGTCTCATGTTAGGAAAAGGTTCATCTAGTAATCTTGTATCCAATTGATTTTTATTCATTAGTCCTCATTGATATTCTGTTAAGTGTTCCAAATTGATGGAAAGAATGAGTTGTTTTCTCCTTATATGGGTAAAGCCCCAGTTATTTTTAACAATTTCTTAGGTCTTGAGTTAACACTCGTACTATGAAATTTTCTTAATAACATTGATTTCAAAGTCTTAAGTTGGCAAAAGTGCTTAAATAGATGAGGATAATTTAGGATCAAGTTATGTAAGTACAATGGCCAAAAAGATGGGAGGAAAGTGTTAGAGGTCAGGTATAGAAAACAACTTATTTTGCTCCCATAAGCGACCACCACGCGACTTGGAATTTGGTCAAGTGTAGAAAAAACAGCTTCGTTACGCTACGGCATGCGACCGCCAAGCGGTCATTGGTATACATTTCAGATTTCGAAAAAGACATCTATTTTAGGGTTTTGATCATTGAGGATCTTCTCCCACCAAGAAAATACTAAGTTGTGCAAACTTTCTCACTCAAAGGTTAGTAGTTCTTGGATAAATACAGAAAATATTTACCTTATAATCACGCTCCTAACATCAAATCACATGGCAACTTCCTAGATTTCAAGAACACCTTCAAGAGCACTCAAAGAGAACGGTATGTTTTTTTTTTGAGTTTTAAGATGATCGCTCATCCTACCCTTCAATACTACTACGAATTAAGAATATGAATGGTATGCACATATTAGAAACATCAAAAGAACAAGATTTCATATAAAACCTTGAAATTAAAGTATTGGAGTTATGGTTTTCTAGCCAAAGTTTAAATTGAGGGAATTAAATTCCTTTGATACATGACCAAATTTAATTGAGTTGTTTAGTGTAGATTTTAGCGATTAAATTTAGTTGGCACACGTGAAAGTTAACCATGCTAGAAAGGAAGGACCTTTGAGGTGAGTTGAGGTTTCTCCCCTATAAGTCAAGGGCCAGATTAGAATGCGCATACTAAATTGCTTGTTTGCTTGCGATATTTTTTTTTAGAATAAAGTGCATATAAGTAAAGTTGTGTGATTATGTTGCTAGCCACTCAGAATGATAGATAATGACTAGATAGATGCATTGATCACATCCAAAAAAGGGAGAAATATCCAACCTCCTCAAGCATGAGCGTCATAGTGGCCGGGATTATCTACTCCATGCTTGCAGATATTAATGCACTTTGATGTGTTAATTGATTGAGCTACTCGATAACCCCATATGCGGTTGAGCTTGAAGAGTTCCCACTAACACACTCAGATGGTTTGAATTTGATTGAGCTAATACTTGATGGCCCCAAATATGAGTTGAACTTGAGTGAGCATAATTAGAGGCCCTAAAACAACTTTAGTAGTCCTCGTGCATGTTTTCCGATGCTCACTTATAGGGCCACTATGTGTACATCGTTTAAGAAAATCATTCTTTAGAAGTAACTCATTATTCAGCTTCAATTTCATATATCGGTGTTAGACTCAGCTTTCAACTTTAGTTTCAGTTATTAGTTACAAACTCAATTTTCATTTTCAGTTTCAGTTATAAACTCAGTTTTCAACTTCAACTTACAGTAATAAGTTTCAAATTCAATTCTTAGAATCAATTTCAACTTTCAGATTATTCAGTATTTGTTATGTAAATTGACAATTTTACTAATTGTATTTTTCTAAATTAGTCCATGCTAGGGCATTGTCGTTCGCTTAGGGCATTGTTAACAACACTTGCTGTATATCATTGGAGGTAATTAACACGTTTGAGGCTGCTGCGTCGTGTGACATGTGTTGAGTGTGTAGCTGACGAGGTACATGGCTAGAGGCAAGCTTCCTATGCTCAGAGTGTAGGCTCCCTTGATTTATTCCTGCGGTAAAAGATCTTTTCTTAGACTATTTATTTGTAGATATTTTCGTTTATTCAAGGGAATTCTCCAAAGTTTATACACTCAGATTTCATATAAAGGCTCATGACTTAACAGTGGGTTAGTTCATAGACGTTTTGAACTAATCTCCTTATTTAGTTTGCATGACAAAATTTAATAAAGGCTTTATTGATATAATTTTAATTATTATTTAGTTGAGTGCCAATAATATCACATTCTCAGTTTGGGGCGTGATAATATGATTTTTGTGCAAATATTTACCTTATTAACTAGCTTTTACGTAAGACAGGCTTTATTTTTTTTGTTTTTGAGATGATAGTAAAAACGTTGACAAATAAATCACCCTTATTGTCACTATATAGAATTGTATATAAGATTTCTCTCTTTTGCCTTTTCACTCATGCCTTCTTTTTCGTGCCCGTCCCTCTCGCAAAGCTGGTCGACGCTAGTGTAATAGTTGAAAATAAGGGGCCAACCAAGAGCCCATAATAAAACTTTTGAGTTAGATAGAAGGTTTATTTTTTTACAAGTATACAAGCCAGACTCGTTGTGCGGAGTGGGTGTTAAAGTATCCCACATTTTGATTGATTAAATATGTAGTTAGTTCGTGAGGTTGTATATAGTACAATGTTGTTTTTCATTGAAAGAATTGCTTTGATTTAGTAGACAATTCTTACCTCATGAATTGACTTTTAGGGTACTTGAGTTAGATGGAGGGTGTGTTTGGTATGATATAAAATATTTCCCTACAAGAATAAGAGATTTTCTTATTTATTTTCCTGTGTTTGATTGGTAAACTAAACATATTATTCCAAAAGTATTTATATATAATCTAGGCAAAACTTATAGAGGGTGGACATGCAGGAGGGTGATAGGATGGTGGTGGGTGAGAGGGGGGATCGAGGATTGGGGGGTCGAGGTGAGTGGGGGAGGGGCGAGTCAGGGGGCCAATGTGGCAGGGGTGGGGAGAGTTGAATATTGAAACAGTCAATTGGAGAGTTGAGAAGAATTATTTTCCTCCAATTGGTACAGAAGTCATTTTCTTAAGATCGAAGAAAATAAGTTCATACGAAAAATATATTCTTTTACATTTAATCCAATCAAACATAAAAAACATAAAATATACTTTCTGATTTTTCTCCATACCAAAAAACACACTGAAAGTACATTCTTACTTATTCCGCGGATTACTCAGGATCCTTGTAATCACAAAGCTTCGCTAGATGAAACCAAACAGAGATTTAGCCCAGCTTTGTACATTAACCGAATTTGAATAGGCATAGAAAAGGAAATCAAGAAAAAAGAGAAATTTAGAGTGGTACATATGTGAAAAAATAGATCTAGGACCCGTTTGTCTATACATTTATTTTTCTTTTTTCAGAATTCTTTTTCAAAAATGTATTTGTCCATGAAAATTTGTATGTTTTTGAAGATTTTTCGAAAATGAGTTTTTTAAAAATTTAAAAATTGTTTTGACCATTTTTTAAGTTTTTCGAGAAAAAACTCTTTCCCACTAACAAACTGCAATTGTTTTTTATAGTAAAATGCATGTCCAACCATGATTTTAAATTTCAAATACCATTTTTTAACTTAACTCCAAATACTATTTTTTTCAAAAATTACAATTTTTATGTCCAAACGCCTGCATAGTTCTTTAAAGTGACATCTGGGAGAATACTTTCTCAGACTATTTGGGTGAGAGTTAATTGGATAATAGAATCATGGCACAATATATGCGCGAACGATTTGATATAATTTTAACTCTTCACTTTGTGTTGTGAGTTGTGACAAATGTATATTAGGGTACAAGAAAGAGAATCGAATGGCAGCAAAAAATTGTATCGAGGTTTTATAGTGATCCCGATTATCTTAGGCAAAATAACGAAAAAATACCGTTATGATGACACTACTAGAAAATAGGAAAAACCGTCCAGGAATACCGACCGATATCGGTCGATAAACCAAAAAAAATGACTAATTTTCGACCAATATTAATCCGTCAAAATAAACCTGGTCGATAAAAAATAGCGACCGAAGTCGATCGCCCATCCCAATCGAAGGTGGTCGGTTTGTTCAACCAAACGTTGACCACATTATCTGACATATTTCTAGAAAGTAAATTTTTATGTATTTTTTATTTTAGTGACCGATATCGATCGATAAAATAAATTTAAATTTTTTAAAATGTAAATTACTGACCGACTCCGGTCGAAAGTATTAAATATAATAAAGTAGAAAAGTTAAATTTCGTCCTATTTCGGCGGTCGATATTTCTTAATTCTTGGAGATTGGACATTGCAGTTACCGACCGATTTCGGTCGGTAATTTTAAATTTCTGGGTTTTTAAAATGAAGTTTCTAACTGACTTCGGTCATTATGCGGACGATTTTTTGAAAAAAAACCCTCATAGAATATGATTGCTTTCAAGCTACACTACATGCCAAAAATAACCAAAGAACCTATAATGGCAGTACTACATTGCTGCCAATTCACCACAATATAATAATAATGCCAACCACAATAATTCATCAACCACAATACAAATTTTCCAACAAACTATTCACAAGTTCAAGAAAGAGTTTAGCAATACAAACAACATTCAAGGAGTGTTTTGTACTGCATCATCTCCACTACTAGAAGCTTTATCGTCGGCACAGTCCGAAGGATCACGATGAGAAGGAGTAGCCTCTGGGAAAGACGCACGAGACCAGGAATCGAAAAAGCCCCACTAGCAAGAAGATTGGCCAGCTGACCTTGAAGGCTTTTAAGCTGTTGATCTCTCTTATCTTCTCTAGCCTTTGACTGTTCAAGCTCGGCTGAAAACTGCATGATCTTCTTTTCCATAGCCAAGAGAGTCGACCTATCAAGTGTCTCGCCCTGTGCGGAAGTCCCTATACCTTGCAATCCAGCCTTGTAACGCCGAAATGATCTATCTGAAAGGCCATATGCTATCCCCTTTTTGAGATCACCGACAACATCCAACCAAAGCCTCTGCACTTCTTCGTTTGAAATAGAAGGTCGGTCGCCCTGTTCACTTGTTGGCAGAATCTGACCATACTCCTTCAGGGTAGTCTTATAGCGATTTTTAATTTAGGAGATAGAAAATTAGAAAAACGTACATATGTAGTCTCCGCCCGGTCCTAAACCCATCTACTTGGATCCGTCGGGACCTTCTTCTTCCGAATGTGAGTCGCCAATGAAAACTCAACGTGAGTCAGCTTCCTCCCATATTTTTTTCTCAACAAATAAAATAAAACTGTTAACTAATTTAAATGAATATAGTTAGAAAAAAATAAATTTTTATGCTTTAAGGAATTACCAGTTGTCTCCTCGTAGTCCGCATGCTTCTTCCACCCACACAGTGAAAGGAGCCACCCTTTTTAGATGATCGAGCTTTCTTTTCCTGTTCACTCTTCTTCTTGAACTCCACAGTGGCCCACTGCCTCAGTAGATTCTCCCATAAATTTGGGAGAACCCATGAAGGCTTCTCGTTCTTCTTCCGAGCAGCATAAAAGACATCAGCTATTCTCTTATGAGCTTTGTACTCAAAATATATAACAATTGCACTGTTATGGAAGCCCTCCCTTGCACACCTAGTATGCAAATCAAGTGTCTAACGTTAGATGAAAATATTATTAATATAACACTTAAATAGATAAGAATTATATTTAAACATTAAATTGGTTGAAAATTTACTATACGAGCTCCGGTGAAAAATCACTCCAAGTCACATAGGGGGCATCATACAACCGGTGAATGGCCTTAATGATTATGTTCATAGTCTCATGACTTGGTATGAACCTGAAATATAGAAATTAAATAAACAAGACCATAGAAATTATAATGCATGAAATAATAAAACAAGAAGTAATAAATAAATCTTACTCATTGCCCTCAGGCTTGATAATCATTCTATGATAAACGATCATACCACATTGCATATAGATCATCATTCTCATGTGTATATGAAGCATTCGTAGAATGGGAGGCAATTGGCTCAAAGCTACTATCCCGAAGGTGAATTCCTGAAATGTTAGAAGACGCACTCAATGTAGCAGGAGATGGGGTCGCTGATGAAGATGGCTGCGATATAAAGTGTTGCGATCTAGACCCCTGTTGCGATCCAAATAGCTGCAATCTAGAGTGTTGCTATCCATCTAGCGGCGAGCATATGGAGTAAATGATGGGCATATCACTACGTGTCCATGTGACTGCTAACCTGGTGTAGTAATGAAAGTATATGCAAGATTATATGGAGGAATCAAGATTTAGCCCTGTGGTGAAGGATGGTAAGGATACTGCTGGGTGGGTGAATAGGAGGTAGTAGGATACGTATATGGATATGGTGGAAAAGAAGTGTGCATAGAAGATTGTTGCTGGCCATTTGCAATGGAGGAATGCAAGTGCGGAGAGGAAGGAAGAGAGGGTGTAGTACTATCCACTGAATCGATCAGCCTTTTATCCTTCCTAGACCTACTTCGACCTTTGCCGGCCATCTACATAAATTAAAAAAATATTAGAATTGAGAATATAAATCTATGTAAGCGGAGAGCGCTTGAAAAAACTAATATGCTAGTAGTCTTCGACATATTCTTCCTCGTCTGAAAATTCTTCCTCTTCACTTATTTCATTCTCATGAGCTGATTCTTCGTCCTCATTTTCAGTATCCAATTCTAGAATCACTTGGAGCACACCATAAAAATTAGTATCCTCATCATCGTTGCCATCTCCACCTTCAACCCACATTCTGCTGTTATTGCTTTTTTACACTCGGAGCATTCCTCAGAATGAAATTTGTAACCATTCATACAATACATAGACTTTGTTGTAACCGTAGGTGTAGGTCCCCAAGATATATCTTTCAAAAATTGATTAACACTGTTATTTGAATTATTGACCTATATATAGTGTTAAAAAAAATACAAGTGAGCAAGTATATTCACAAGTGAGCAAGTATGTTTATTCACAAGTGAGAAAGTACATATATTCACAAGCTATACTTACACACTCTTTAAACCACACATCAAATGTGGAATATTCAGCATCATGGCCAAATTGACTCATGAAATGACTGTGTGACACATTAAAAAATTTGTTAATTGCATCAACCTAATTAAATAACAGCCTATGTAAATTAATATTAACCCAATATTTACTTAAGAAAGGGTTGAACTTCCGGGCAATTTAGCAATACATACGTTGTACCTGATTTGTACTCCATACTACGTAGACCTCTTTTTTATCGATCTTTAGAACCTCAACCTGGTTGATTGAATATGGACATTGGTGGATTTAATGGATCATTCTCAATTATGAAATTATACCGATTGGGCCTATTTCCAAAACATGGTATATGACTCTCGAAGTAGTAAGAACAAAAATGAGTAGTTTCCTTTTCAAGATAGGCTTCGCTTATAGATCCTCATATCATATTCTTCTACATAATAAATCGTTTACACTTGCCAATAGTCCTTCATAATATCATATTAGACGATAACGTTAAAAATAATTACAAGAATGAATCAAGGTTTGTTCATACCTTTCAAAGGGATACATCCACCTGCATTGAACCGACCCTCCAAGTCATGCCTCGTGTACAAGGTGAATTGGAAGGTGTTCCATCACATTAAAGAAACCACATGGAAATATCTTTTTCAGCTTATTACTGATTACATGAATGTTCTGGTTCATCTAAAAAACAATTCTTCCCTTAATATGGTAGAACATAAGTCTTTGAAGAACAAACTTATCTTTGTGACGGGTTTCCAGATTCTTTCAGGAAAATAACAAAATGCAATAGTGTAATGACCTGACCGGTTGTTTTGAGTATCTGCATTTCGTTCAGCCGTTTGCAGTCTTGAGTAGATTCATATGATGTATTATAACTTGTGTGAATTGTTAGTTTTGATTTTTAGGTTATTTGAAATTGATTTGGAAGAATGATTCTCAATTAGGAAGCTTTAAGTTGGAAGAGTTGACCAAGTTAGACTTTTTAGTACCTCGAATTGGAGTTTTGATGGTTCCGTTAGGTCCGAATGGTGATTTTGGACTTGGGCGTATGCCTGAATTTGCATTTGGATATTTCTAGAAGGTTTTGGCACTATTTGGCGAAAGTTAAAAATTTAAAGGTTTGGAATGTTCATAAGTTTGACTGGGAGTGGACTTTGATGATATCAGGTTTGAATTGTGATTTCGATAATTGAAATAGCTTCGTTATGTCATTTGGGACTTGTGTACAAAATTTGAGTTCATTCTGAGTTGATTTGATAAGGTTTGGCACGAGTTTTGAAAGTTGAAAGATTCAAAGTTCATTACGTTCGATTTGAGGTGCAATTCATGATTTTGATGTTGTTATTCATGATTTGAGGCCTCGAGTAAGATCGTGTTATATTATGTTACTTGTTGGTATGTTCGGATGGGGTCCTGGGGGGCTCAGGTGAGTTTTGGATAGGTTTGGGTTGTGTTGCGCTCGTTTTTTATGTTTCAACGTCGTTTCTTCAAGCATAAGTGGTACCACATTAAGCAATTAAGCTCCAATTTCTGTTTTTATTGAAGCATTAAATCTGTATCATAAATTTGGAACCATAGCAACTGGAATCATCAAGTTTTGACATCGTATGAGGAATTTATGGTCATTTTACTAAGAATTGGGTTACTAAATTCTTTTCAGATTAATTACGCAATTGCCGCTGAAATCGTATTTAAAAATCTGCACTATTTTCAATTATTGAAACCAACATATTTCCTTCATTATAAGGTCAAATGGAGTGATTTAAAAGCCTAACTTGACTAAACCTTTCCAAGGAATCCATTGGAAGCATCAAAAGCAAGTTTCATGATTGTTTGGCATGAGAAACGAGGCAGAACAACTGGCAGAAACATATAATATCAAGGATTTGTTCATTTGGTCTTATTTTGAGTTGGGGAGCTCGGATTTGGGCGAGTTTGGAAGTGATTTTCACCACAAGAATTGAGGTAAGCATTCTTAATTCAGTTTTGATTATATTTCATGAATCTATTCTAATTTTTGGCATTTGGTGGATGAATTCAAACGAGAAATTGGGGGTTTTGTCTTAAGTTTCATAGAGTGAATTTTTGAGTTTTGAATATCGATTCGGAGTCGGATTTGAGTGAGACTAGTATGGTTGGACTCATAATTTAATGAGTTATTGGATTTTGTGAGTTTCGTCGGGTTTCAAGGTGCGGTCCGGGTTAATTTTGGGCTTTTGATTAAAGATTTGATCTTTATCGATTGGGTTTGTTTCCTTTGGCATTATTTGATGTATTTGAGTTGCTTGTGGCTAGTTTCGAGCTGTTCGAAGGTCGGTACGTATAGAATGGCATTTTTGGAGCATCGCTTGGCTTGCACGATATTGGATTTGGCTTGCTCGATATTGGATTTGGCTTGCTCGAGGTAAGTAATACTTTTAAACTTGGTGCTGAGGGTATGAAACCCCAAATCACGTGTTATGTGATTGATGTTGAGGTGAAGCGCATGCTAGGTGACGGGCGTGTGGGCGTGTACCGCGTGAATTATGATTTAGTCAATTCCATGGAACTGTGTAGCTAACTTATGGGAACATATTTTACTGTACTCTATCTGTTAGAGCACTTGAGCTGTAATTTATACTAGAACTCGTGTTTAGGCTAGATGCCGGTACTATTGGGACCCACAGTGGTCGTTCTTTGCTGTTCAATTATGTGCTTAATTGCAGTTATGTACTCAATCACATTCATCATTTCATATAATATCTCAGTCTCTGTTATCGTATATTGTCACATCTCATATCATAGATTAGGGATGCTTAGCATGAGTGTTATAAGCCCGAGGGACGGGAGAGGTTAATAACTGAGTGAGGCCGAGGGCCTATTGTGAGGGATATTTATGGGATCGGGCTGCATGCCGCATCGGGCTTTATTGATTCATGCCAGGATTTGGCTTATTATAGCGCTTGGGCTGGATCGGCCCCTCCGGAGTCTGCATACCCACAATGGGCGCAATTGCTAGCAATTATTTGCATTGGGCTGGATCTGCCCTAGTTCATTTGCATTGGGCTGGATCTGCACTGGTTCATTTGGATTGGGCTGGATCTACCATGGTTTATTTGTATTTTGTGTTGGATCTGCCCTGTACAGTACTGAGTAACTGAGTGTGCTGAGTATTAAGCATGATGAGTGAGAATACGGGACAGTGAGATTGAGTACTCTGAGAGTGTGAGTACATGAGTTCATCATTGAGATGCATTGCATTTGACATGCATACTTGAGATACAGACATAGAGATGCATTTCCTCATGCTACCCGGTTTTGGTAACATTCATGATATCACCTTTATATTAACATGTAGGCATAGAGATATATTTTCCTCACGTTATCTGTAAATGAAACATCTTATTTATTGTTGAAAGGTTTTTGGAAAAAATCACAGTTTTCAAACTTATTTATATAATTGGAGGTTTTTCGGTGAAAGAACTGGGCTCTACTGTTATACTTGAAAAGCATGCCTATTTTTCGTAACTGTGAACCAGCTGAGTTATTTCTTGTACCATCTTTATTATATTGTTATGAACTGTCGCTAGTTATTGGAGTTGGACTCTGAACTTTGTCCCAGCTCGTCACTACTTTGAACCTAAGGTTAGGTTTGTTACTTATTGAATACATAAGATCAGTTGTACTCATACTACACTTCTGCACCTTGCGTGTAGATATTGGATGCTGATGTAGCTATGTACGGTGCGAGCTAGATCTGAAGATCTACCTGCATTCCAATCATAGCTGCCTCTTGATCCTGGTAGCTTTAGTATTTCAGATCTGTTCATTATATTTCAAACAGATGGTGTATTTTATTTAAAACCATCTTTGTAAACTCTATATCTTAGAAGATCGTGATTTGTACTATCAGTCCTTGGGAAATTCTTGTATAAAAGCAGTTGTATTATTATTTCTTCTCTTAATAAATCTCATTATATTGGATAGTGGTTAATTGGCTTACCTAGCGGGTTGGGTTAGGTTCCATCACGACTAGTTAGATTTTGGGTCATGACAAGTTGGTATCAGAGCTCTAGGTTCATAGGTTCCACAAGTCATGAGCAAGTTCCTAATAGAGTCTTGCAGATCGGTATGATGATGTCCATACCTATCTTTGAGAGGCTACAGGGCATTTAGGATAAATTTCCCATCTTTCCTTCCTTATCGTGCGATATTGATTCAGCTTGAAGCATAACTCTTTGAATTCCTTCAATGTATTCGTGTACACATGTGAGCGCTTCATATTAACTGTGCATCGATGGCTTGTGAATTCCATGTATGAGGTGCGAGATGTGATTTTTGTGTGCTGATGATAGGACAATCTAGAGGACTTGAGGTCGGGTTTTGAATAGTAGCTTGAGCATGGGGATTTCAGTTGTATGAGCACGTGCTTTTGGACTTATATAGCCGATAGTGTCCTATGAGTGGAATTTGTGGCTCGATGAGTGGTTGAATGGCTATATGATGAGTATGATGTGACTACAGGATGTGTTCAGATGGATTGAATGTGACGATAAGAGTTTGCTTGAGACGTAAAAAGGACTATTGGGTGCTTAATTTCTATCTTGATGTGACGTATAGCCTCGAGTTATGAGTGTATTGAAGGATATTTTATGTTGCTTATTGTGGAACAAAGTAGATTCTCATGTCTTATTGATGAGTTCAGACTTAGGAAGATTAAGTGATTGCATTGTAGTTGTGGCTGTGAAGGGGTATAGAGAGATGTCAGTTTGAGGTTGAGCAGCTGGGTTATAACCTGCGAGATAATCCACGGATGTGTGATCCTTGTGATTTTATGTGGAGGCTTTCTTTTCTGCAAGTGGGTTATATTTGTGTGACTTGAGCTTGGATTAGTTGTAATAGTTGACCTGGCCGTCATGAGAACGAATGCGAGCTTAGTAGATAATTTGAGGTATTATGTGGTTTTTGTTACATGAGTTTATGAAGGATTTAGTTGAATCTCACTGCGGTATTATGGGTGTAATAAAGTATGGGCATTGTGAGTTATCGAGTGTTTTGATCTATGGCTTTGAGACAAGTAGGGGAGTCTGCTATCAACGATTTGGTTGCATGGTTATGTATTGTATTGATTTCGGTCTGAGGCATACTTGTGAATCAGTTATGACTTATAGAGGTTGAGATCAAGGATGACTCGAGTGAGGGATTTCTCGATGCAGGGTGTATTACACTCTATGGGTATATGTGAAACATGGAATGATTGAGTGGTTATTCGTGAGGGATGTAGTGTGCATGAAGTAGGGGTTCACTCGATTGTTTAGAGCTATGGGTTGCTTCTTTGGGTATTGTCGTGTTGTTAGGGCACGGGTCGTTCGGCCGTTTGGGTGGTGCAATTGAGATTTGAACAGAGTGGATGACTCTCGAGAAGGTTTGATGGATTCAAGATTTATATGTAGCGATTGGGAATTTCGGATTGGTATATGGCCAGAATTTGAGAATTGCATTGGATAGTGTCGAGACTTGTGGCATTTTTATATCATTATGAATTCTAAATTTCAGTATCAGGAAGGTAAAGAAAATGGTTTCAGGTTCACATGAATCTTCAGAGTGGGTGTCTCAATTGTGGTACTTTTGGGGTGCTTGAGAGGGAGTACAACGACTTATGGGCCTTAGGGCAGTGTGGTTTTATTTTAGGATCTCGCGGGGTGAGTTTTGGTTCAAGATCGTGGTGTTCTGCCAATAAGAAGTTTCACCTTGAGTGTAATTCAGAAGGAACTCGGAGAAATGGGACAACTTGGTAGTAGGTTGGATCAGCACAACAATGGATACGATCGGTTCCTTGGGTACTTATGATGTGGTAAGTTTTCTACAGGTGTTTTGTGGCAACAATCTTAGGTTTGGCGACCTGCGTGGCTTGGTTGAGTTAGAGAGATTCAATTCTGATGGCTTGATTATGTGCAAATGGGTTTTGAAGAGTTCTCGATGGTTTCTACTACGGTTTGAGATGGATATTTCCTACCGGCGTGAGGAGCATGTTCTGTATTGTGATATTTTTCCTGGACGGGATCAAATGGAAGGTTTTTGACCGATTAAGTATGTATTCTGCTTGCGACTCAGAGTGGATTATGAGATTCTCGTACTTTTCATATGATGGCATGATGGATGCGATGCGTGTGTGAGATTGAGATTTGTCTGTGCAAGGTCACGGTTCAATTTTGAAGGGAAGGTCATGAATCTTGAATACTATGGACAGTTTTAGGTGTTTAGATGAATCTACTACTACTTGGTATTGCCTGAGAAGGGTGCGCATTTCAGAAGGTGAACTGAGTTTTTACTGACGGATGCCTCATTGGTATTGTGGTACTCGCCTGGTTGATCGACTGCTGATATTTAGATTTTTCCATGTGGCACGGAAGAATTATTGAAGTATTCCTCGTGGGATGATCATGTATGAGAGATGTGTCAGACATTCGGGCGGTGGAGTTGGGATCATATATGGTGATTCGTGTGTTCTATGGATCTGGAGACTGGGAGTTCTCAGAAGAAGATTGTTTTGTGGTTGTGGACTATGAAAATGTGGCCAAAGTTATGTGGGTACCTGATGTCGAATTGTGCGTGATTATTGATTTTGAGCATGGTGGCTTGAGCTATTTCATATGGACCCGTGTTTGGATGTGGTCACATATTGTAGGTGTAGGACATGATCCTTTGTGTTGGACTCGTGTGTTTTGGTTCTACTATGTGTGATGGATAATTATCATTACGTTGTGGTGTTATTTGCTGAGCTTGCGGGACAGTTCACTCATTTGAGTCATTTTTCATTTTTGGGTACATTTGAATTGTTACTTATTGGTAGGGCTGCTTATCGGGCAGATCGAGCGGTTATTTACTCTTAATGGTTTGGCTTATCAGTTATTGACTTTTAAATATATTAATCCGCTAGCCACCCGATAAGATATCTGGCGGATTTTTATCGGTTTAGCTATTATCGGGCGGTTATCAGGCAGCTATCGGTTTAGATTGTGCCTTTTTAATAAGTAAATCATGTAATAAACCGAAGTAAAAATCTAAGACACACAGAGAGATAGCATTTTAGATCTGCACGAGTTCCAGCAGCAGCAACACGTTTGAGACCTTTCTTCAATATAAAACTCGTTCCAGTGAACAAGCTTGATACTATTGAAACAAGCTCAATACTCCTCATCAATAATCTATCCAAATTTCTCTATTGAAATACACAAGAGAATAATAACCAAATAAAAACAAAAACATAGGGGGTAAACTTAGAAGAAATAACATCCAAGAATAAATAAAGCAGCAGCTAGATACTCCATTAACGGATATGAAAATTCTTATAAGTAATGGCCTTCAAATATCCTGTCAAACAAAGTAAAAAGAAAAGAAACTTACTATCTACTTCTCTGGGCTCTAGCTATGGCGAGAGGGAGAGGCGAGAGGGAGAGCCGAGATGGTGAGACGGCGAGTCGGGCAGTCAGCGAGACTCGAGAGTCGAGAGGGAGAGGCGAGAGGTTGGCCGCTGTGTTGTGAATTGTTGTTGCTAAGAATTTTAGATGTTATGACTTAGGGTTTCTAAAGTCTAAATGTCTAATAGTGTAATACTGAATTACTGATTACTGGTCCAGTACTGGAAGTGGAAGTGTGGAAGGGCCTTTTATTATTTAATATACATATGTATAAAAGTAAATATTATATATATATATATATAATATATATATATATATATTCTTAACGGGTTAACGGATTATTCGTTAAGAAAATTGAATAATCCGCCCCAAACCGATAAGCCGTTAATAAAATAATTTTAATTTGTTCCCCATCCGTTAAACCGTTAACCCGATACCAATAAGCTATTAAGCCACTTTTGCAGTTCGATTTTCGGTTTCGGTTCGGTTTTGAACACCCCTACTTATTGGTGCACAGATTGCACAGGTTATGATTCTAAGTAGTATTGGTGTGGCATGTCAATGGAATAATTATGCTTGATAAGGTAAGTTCATTGGACCTAGGATGGATACTATCGGATTTGATTACGGTATATTTGGAAGAATAATATCGGAAGTCAAATTAGGACTTGGCTTTGGTTCCTGTCGGATGAGAGAGAGCTCCATGACTTGTTGATCTGATGAGTGGTTAAGAGTTTCTACTTGTTGCTTTCATCATTGGTAGTGTATAATTGTTCAAAACAAGATTTTAGTTGATATGAGGTTTGTTACCGGTATCGAGTTTGTTATTGAGCATCTATTGCGGTCGGAAGTTATTGCTATAAATATTTGAGTTATGTGGTATATCATGTGATTGTGTCTTAAGTTGTGGTTATCGCTTGACGCAGCTTGTTCAAATTTATACAATGTGTAGATGCGAGATTCGGGTATTGTAAGAAATTCTGGATGTTGGAAATTGGGTTCCAAGTTTTATGGGCTAAGGTTGAATTAAGGACCTACAGTTTGGTTATGTCGTCAGGATTATATGAACTAGGGTGTCGTGGGATCACCCCCGGGTATGTTCATGGTAAGGTTACACGACAATTTTATGGCTTTGGAATGGCTTTGGGCACGTTCGATGACGAACGTATGTTTAAGTGGGGGAGAATGTAACGACTCGACCGGTCGTTTTGAGCATTTACATTCCGTTCAGCCATTTGAAGTCTTGAGTATCTTCGCATGATATATTATGACATGTGTGAATTGTCAATTTTGGTTTTCAGGTTATTCAGAATTGATTTGGAGGAATGATTCTCAACCAGGAAGCTTTAAGTTGGAAGAGTTGACCAAGTTGGACTTTTTAGTACTTGACCTCGGATCAGAGTTTTGATGGTCCCGTTAGGTCGGAATGGTGATTTTGGACTTGGGCGTACGCGTGGATTTGTATTTGGATATTTCTAGAAGGTTTCAATACTATTTGGCGAAAGTTAGAAATTTAAAGGTTTGGAATGTTCATTTGTTTGACCATAAGTTGACTTTGATGATATTGGATTAGAATTGTGATTTCGGGAATTGGAATAGCTTCGTTATGTCATTTGGGACTTGTGTGCAAAATTTGAGTTCATTCCGAGTTGATTTGATAAGGTTTGGCACGAGTTTTGAAAGTTGAAAGATTCAAAGTTCATTAAGTCCGATTTGAGGTGCGATTCGTAGCTTTGATATTGTTATGCGTGATTTGAGGCCTCATGTAACTTCGTGTTATATTATAGGACTTATTCGTATATTCGGACGGGGTCCCGGGGGGCTCCGGTGAGTTTCAGATAAGTTTGGGTTGTGTTGCGCTCTTTTTTTTATGTTTTGACGTAGTTTCTTCAGGCATAAGTGGTACCACATTAAGTAAATGAGCTCCAATTTCTATTTTTATTGAAGCTTTTGATCCGTATCATAATTTTGGAACCATAGCAACTGGAATCATCATGGTTCGACATCGTATGAGGAATTTATGGTCATTTTACTATGAAGTGGGTTACCAGATTTATTCAGATTTATTACGAAATTGCTACTAAATTTGTATTTAAAAATCTGCACTATTTTCAAATATTGAAACCAACATATCTCCTTCATTATAAGGTCAAATGGAGTGATTCAAAAGCCTAACGGGACTAAATATTCACAAGGAATCCATTAGAGGCATCAAAAGTGATTTTATGGATCGTTTGACATGAGAAACGAGGTAGAACAACTGGCAGAAATATATAATATCAAGGGTTTGTTCATTTGGTCATATTTTGAGTTGGGGAGCTCGGATTTGGGTGATTTTCAATGCGATTTTCACCACAAGAATTGGGGTAAGCATTCCTAACTCGGTTATAATTATATTTCATGAATCTATTTTCATTTTTGGCATTTGGTGGATGAATTCAAAAGAGAAACTGGAGGTTTTTGTCTAAACTTTCATAGAGTGAATTTTTAAGTTTTGAACATCGCTTCGGAGTTGGATTTGAGTGAAAATAGTATGGTTGGACTCGTAAGTGAATGGGTTATCGGATGTTTTGAGTTTCATTGGGTTCCAAGGTACGGGCCTGGGTTTGACTTTTGGGCTTTTGATTAAGGATTCAACCTTTATCGATTGGGTTTATTTTCTTTGGCATTATTTGATGTATTTGAGTTGCTTGTGACTAGTTTCGAGCCGTTCGAATGTTAATACGTGCAGGATGGCATTTTTGGAGAATTGCTTGACTTGTTCGATATTGGATTTTGCTTATTCGAGGTAAGTAACACTTTTAAACTTGGTATTGAGGGTATGAAACCCCGAATCACGTGTTATGTGATTGATGTTGAGGTGATGCGCATGCTAGATGACGGGCGTGTGGGCATGTACCGCGTGAATTATGATTTAATCGATTCCATGGAACTGTGTAGCTATCTTATCTGAACATTTTTTTACTGTACTCTATGTGTTATAGCACTTGAGCTGTAATTTATGGTAGAACTCATGTTTAGGTTATATGCTGGTACTATTGGGACCCACAGTGGTCGTTCTTTGCTATTGGATTATGTGCTTAATTGCAGTTATGTACTCAGTCGCATTCATAATTTCATATCATATCTTAGTCTCTGTTATCGTATATTGTCACATCTCATTTCATTGATTAAGGTTGCTTAGCATGAGTGTTGTAAGCCTGAGGGTCTAGAGACATTGATGATTGAGTGATGTCGAGGGCCTGCTGTGAGTGATATTTATGGGATCGGGCTGCACGTCGTAGCAGGCTTTATTGATTCATGCAAGGATTTAGCTTATTATAGCGCTTGGGCTAGATAGGCCCCTCCGGAGTCTATATACCCACAGTGGGGGCAATTACTAGCAATCATTTGCATTGGGTTGGATCTGCCCTGGTTCATTTGCAATCGGCTGGATATGCCCTGGTTTATTTGCATTTTGGGTTGGATCTGCCTTGGTTTATTTCCATTTGGGTTGGATCTGCCCTGTACAGTACTGAGTAACTGAGTGTGCTGAGTATTGAGTATGATGAGTGAGAATACGAGACAGTGAGATTGAGTTCTCTGAGAGTGTGAGTACATGAGTTCATTATTGAGATGCATTGCATTTGACATGCGTACTTGAGATACATGCATAGAGATGCATTTCCTCATGCTACCCGATTTTGGTGACATTCATTATTTCACCTTTATATTGACATGTAGGCATAGAGATGTATTTTCCTCATTCTATCTGTAAATGAAACATCTTATTTATTGTTGAAAGGTTTTTGGAAAAAATCATAGTTTTCAAACTTATTTATATATTTGGAGGTTTTTCGGTGAAAGATATGGGCTCTACTATTATACTTGAAAAGCATGCCTATTTTTCGTAACTGTGAACCCGCTGAGTTATTTCTTGTACCATCTTTATTATATTGTTTTGAACTGTCATTGGTTATTGGAGTTGGACTCCGAACTTTATACCAGCTTGTCACTACTTTTAACTTATTGAATACATGAGGTCGGTTGTACTCATACTACACTTCTGCACCTTGCGTGTAGATGTTGGATGCTGATGTAGCTACGTACGGTGCAAGCTAGATCTGAAGATGTACCTGCGTTTCAGTCATAGCTGCCTCTTGATCCTAGTAGATTTAGTATTTTAGATCTATTCATGTATATTTCAAACAGATGGTGTATTTTATTTCAAACTAGCTTTGTAAACTCTATATCTTAGAAGATCGTGATTTGTACTGCCAGTCCTTGGGAAATTCTTGTATAAAAGCAGTTGTATTATTATTTCTTCTCTTAATAAATCTCATTACTTTGGATAGTGGTTAATTGGCTTACTTAGCAGGTTGGGTTAGGTGCCATCACGACTAGTTGGATTTTGGGTCGTGACAAATAGGGATTAAAGTTTCCATAAAATATGACAGTCATGACTTTTTATTTGAGTCAACTTTCCTTCAATCATATCGGCACGTTTTGTCAGATTCGACGCATAGACCTCAGGAATCTTTAGCTTCGTAACTCACTCAAAAATCTGTCGTCTATCCTCCAAAGTCAATATGTTGCTCGCCTTGGGCCGAACACCTTACCATTGTTCGCTGACTGCAAATGAAAACAATATTCTTGTAAATCTAGTCTAGCCTTCGGGTTATCTTTTGTCTTAATCTTATCATCCATCATTGTGTTGAGCAAATTGTCAAAATTGTTCTTCTCAATATGCATGACATCAAGATTATGTTGGAGAAGATTATCCTTCCAATATGGAAACTCCCAAAATATTGTCACGGCCCAAATCCCTCCACATGGGTCATGATGGCACCTAATTTCTAAAACTTGGTAAGTTGATCACTTAACATTATTTAAAACAATAAAAGTATGATATAACAAAACAAAGTTTAACATAAATGGGAAAATAGAAGTAATACAAGCCAAAGTAGCAATACTCTACATAACTCCCCAGAACTAGGTAATACAGAGTCACGATCTCTAACTTCATACACGAGAATATCTCAAAATACAATACTATTTGAAATACATAAACAGTAGAAATGAACAAAGAGGTTGACTCCGAGGCCTACGGTCGGAACATTGCAAGGATACCTTGAAGTCTGCAATGTGCAGAATGTCTCACTAACGATCAGCCTGATCCGAAGTACTTGGATCTGTACAAAAATATGTAGAAGCATAGTGTACGTATACCATAATCGGTACCCAGTAAGTATCAAGACTAACCTCGGTGGAGTAGTGACGAGAATCAAAACATATGATACTCACTAGACAAATAACCTGTGAAATGAATATATCAAAGAAATTGACAACAGAAATGTAACAGAAAACAGTAACAACAATCTCATTAGAACATGTAATAACAACTCAATGTAGTATAACCCATCTTTGATCACAAAATATCAAATTAGAGGCGAGGCATGCGATAACACGTCAAATACAGCCACTAACTCATATAACTGCAAGACGAAAACTTTCAGAAACAATTATGTAATCAAAATATCAACCCTGTCTCAACACAATCACAACATCAAGAAGGACGCCCTGAAATATCATATAACATCATCAATAATGCCGCCCTTATTCCGCTGCATGTGCATGTAACAATAAAATGCCTCCCTTATTTCGACAAATGTGCATATAGCCACCCTTATTTCGCCACGTGGGCAGCCCAAGATAACACCACTCTTATTTCGCTCCACATGTACAACACACAATCGCACGACAAAGAACTCGTGCTGACACCCTCAAATAAATCCGCTCAACATGTCCATAAGTGCCACAATACCATAAAACAATGATGCCAAATGCCGAAATATCACAAACAATGATACCAAAGTTTCACCAAGATATAAGCTCAAACTATCAACAATAGTGCACAAGGACATAACAATAATAATAAAAGCGGAGGGGCTTTCAACAAATAAAACATGACTATGGCTAAGTCGATGTAATGATCAAGATCAAGTTGTCATAAAGTGGTATCAACATGTTTCATAATGTTCATTATCAAATTAAAGCATATTAATAGTCTACAATCTAATCCGATCAAAACCACATATAATACCCGAACACACGCTCGTCGCCTCATGTATACGTCACTTTTCACATCACAGAAATAAACAAATTAAGGCTAGAACCTAAGGGGGTTTTCTCTCACAGAAGGTTAGGCAAGATATTTACCTCAAACAAGCCAAATATGTACTCTAAAAATCCCTTCCCGCATGAATCAACCTCAGGACGGCTCGAATCGAGCCAAAATAACTTAATAATATCAATAACAATTATAGAAAATAACCCCAAGCAATAAAGCTTCGATCTTGAAAAAAATAAAAAGTCAACTCACACTCGCCTTCTGAAACCCGACAAAAGTCACAAATTCCAAACACTCATTCCAATACGAGTCCAAATATATGTGTTTCATCTAAATCGGACCTCAAATCGACCCTCAAATCATCAATTTTTACTTTAGAAATGTTTTTACTAAAATCCCTAATTTCTTCACTTGGATTCATCAATCAATCACTAATATCAAGGTTGGAATCATGAATAATAAACAAATCCGAGTCAAAAACACTTACCCCAATCCAACTCATGAAAATCCCCTCCAAAATCGCCCAAATTCGAGCTCTTAATTTCAAAATATGATAAATGTAATTAAATCCTCGTTCAAGATATAAAACAAAAGAGAAATTCCAGCATGCTGCTGAACGGCTCAGAAGGGGGCAGCTCACCGTGAAGTCTCGGTCCAAGATCAGGTATGCGCACCGGGCGGGTAACTAGATGCACCAGCCTCAGATCCTGTACAATTAAGTACAGAAGCGTAGTATGAGTACATAAACAATATGTACCCAGTAAGTATCCCGCCTAACCTCAAAGAAGTAGTGACGAGGGGTCGACTTGACACTTACTAGGGCCAATAATAATGTAATTAAAGTGTTATGCTATGTATGGATATCATGAATAATACTAACAGTTAAATAACGGGAAGAGATAAGTTCTTCTTTCATAATTAAAATTTCAATTTCAGTCATATCCTTTAACGACTTACATTTCAAGGCATTTAAGCAGTATAAATCACAGAGAGTTCCAAATAATTAACATGCGCAATTATGCCGAGGTCGTACGGCCCGGTCCAACATAATATTAAATTGTGCACTTCCGGAGGGTCGAACGGCGTGAACCATAGATGCATCTATTTACTACCGAGGCGCTCGGCCCGATCCACAAATAGCAATTATTTTTAAGGAAACACAAATTCTCATTTTACAATCAAGTATCTAATACAAACCTTCAAGTAAGTGAATTTAACCTTATACAATTCTTTTATCAATTTCTATCATGACTAAGTGATTATATTAGCAAGTAAGGGCACAAACATTCCAAGTATAGCATGATACGGGTCCTAAACTACCCGGACAATAGCATAATAGTAGCTACGCACGGACTCTCGTCACCTCGTACGTACGTAGCCCCCACAATTAGGTACAAATATTTATTTAATTCACCTATGGGGTTAATTCCCTCTTACAAGGTTAGAAAGGAGACTTACCTCGCCTCAAAGCCTACTTTCCAATTCAAGAACGCGCTCAAACCTCCAAACTTGATGCCATACGACTCGAAGCTAGTCAAACATGACATAAACTAATCAATCTATGCTCAAAAGTTCATAATTCCACCATTTAAGTGATTACCCACCCTAAATTGCAAGATTCCTAAAATTCACCCCCGGGCCCACGTGCTTGTATTCCGAAAATTTTCAAAGAAAGTTGTTACCCATAACCTTAGGAACATAAATATATGATTTTTACTAAATTTCATAACAAATTTCGTGGTTAAATCTCGTTTTCATCAAAACCTAGGTCTTCCTCTAAACCCTTATTTTTCACTAATTTTCACATGTTAATCTACCCATAATCTAAGTATTTAATTCACCAAATGAACCTCTGCCTCCAGATGAGGCACGACCGAAACCCCCAAAGTGATGAGGCCACTTCTCAGATACCGCCTCTCTATCCTGACTACGAATTATCTCGATCCGTCTAGCAATCTCTGCGGCCTTTTGGAAGGAAATATCATCCCCATTATCCTTGTCCATTTGTAGCCTGATACCAAGAGTAATTCCAACAATGAATCTCCCCACTCTCTCCTTCCCAGTAGGGAGTAAGATAACTGCATGGCGAGCTAGATCCACAAATCGGGTCTTATACTGTGTAACAATCATGCTACCATGTTGAAGGCGCTCGAACTGCCTGTGGTACCCCCTCTCATAGTGAAAGGAATAAACTTCTCCATAAATAACTATGAAAATTGATCCCAAGTTAGGTGCGCCGAACCTGCTGGTGTGCTCTGCTTATAATCCTGCAACCACCTCTTGGCCTTATCTAGAACGCTGCAAAGTCGATCCCATTGGTCTCAATAATACCCATGGTGAAAAACCTCAAGGAAACGGTCCAAATAATCCGGTGGGTCTTTAGAAGGTGCACCAATAAAATGAACAGTAAAGAGCTTGGTAAACTTATCCAACCTCATCAATCCATTAGATGACATTGCGGGCCTCTCCCCGGGCTGTGTAGCAATAACGGGCTAAACCACCCCAATTGCTTGAACTGCTAGAGTCTAATATATAGGAGCCATCTGCTCCAGAGTGTGAGTAGTAGGAGTTTGTGCTCCTCCCCCAGCCTAAGAGACAGCCAATACTACCGAAAATGCACCGGTTCGGGCCATGCTCTCCATGTGGCCCACTAAACGGACTAGAGCGTCCTAAAGTACGTAAGTGGCTATAAATCCCTCCAGGACCTATACCAAGTCCCGGAACTAAAATTCGAACCCGAGAACAATAAAATTAACCTACGGTCAAACCTAGGAAATTTTCAACCTTTCAAATTACTAGCTTTCGACAAAATGAGTGAAATCAACCTAGGGACCTTCGATTTCAATTTCGGGCATATGACCAAGTCCAAAATCACAATACGGACCTACCGGAATCGTTAAAACACCGATCCGGGGTCGTTTCCTAAATATGTTGACCGTAGTCAACTCAAGTTATTTTTAAAGCTAAAAATCATATTATTTTCAATTTTTTGCGTATAATCTTTCTGGAAAAAGACACAGATTGCGCACGTAAATAGAGGAATGGAGCTAATAAAGGTAACGAAATATGGAAATAAGGACTAGTAATCAAATCGAACTATTAGGTCTTCACATTCTCCATCTCTAAAAGAAACACTCGTCCTCAAGCGAACATTGAAAAGTAGTTGGACTGGTGAAAAGGTGTGGGTATCTACTTCGTATATCAGACTCGGACTCCCACATAGCTGCCTCAATTGGCTGACCTCTCCACTGCACTCTCACGGAAGAATAACTATTAGACCTCAACTTCCGGACATGATGGGCGAGAATAGCCACCAGCTTCTCCTCATAAGTAAAATCCTTGTCCAATTGGACTGAGCTGAAATCTAATACATGGGACGGATTACTGTGATACTTTCGAAGCATGGAAACATGGAACAACAAGTGAACTGCCAATAAGGTGGGTGGCAATGCAAGTCTGTAGGCCACCTCACCAACTCTGTCAAGCATCTAAAAAGAAACAATATACTTAGGGCTCACCTTGCCTTTCTTCTTGTACCTCATCACACTCTTCATGGGTGAAACCCGCAGCAAAACTCTCTCTCTTACCATGAATTCTACATCACGAGCCCTCCGATCAGCGTAACTCATCTACCTAGACTAGGTTGTATGAAGCCGATCCTGAATCAACTTGACTTTCTCCAAGGCATCCCGAACCAAATCAGTACCCAACAACCTAGCCTCTCCCGGCTCAAACCAACCAACTAGAGAACGACACCGCCTCCCATATAAGGCTTCGTAAGGAGCCATCTGAATACTCGAATGGTAGATGTTTTTCTAGGCAAACTCCGCAAATGGTTAGAACTGACCATAACATATGCGCGTAGCATATCCTCTAAGATCTAAATAATATGCTCGGACTGCCTGTCCGTCTGGGGGATGAAATGTTGTACTCAACTCAATACGCGTACCAAAGTCCCATTGCATATCTCTTTAGAAATACGATGTGAACTGTGTGCCCCGATCGAAGATAATAGACACCAGCATGTTGTGAAGATTCACAATCTCCCAGTTATAGATCTGAGCTAGCTGCTTTGAAAAATATGTAGCCCCCACCGGAATGAAATGTGCCGACTTGGTCAACCTATCTACAATGACCCATACTGCGTCAAATTTCTTTGAAGTCTGTGGGAGCCCAACAACGAAATCCATGGTAATACGCTCCCACTCCCACTCAGGAATCTCAAGTCTTTGAAGCAAACCGCTCGGCCTCTAATGCTCGTATTTCACCTGTTGGCAATTCAACCACCGAGCATAATGCTCTACTATATCTTTCTTCATTTTTCTCCATCAATAATGTTGTCTCAAATCCTGATACATCTTGGCGGCACCCAAATTAATGGAATACTGTGAACTGTGACCCTTCTCAAGAATCAACTCACGAAGCCCATCCACATTAGGCACACAAATTCGATCCTGCATCCACAACACCCCATCATCTCCAATAGAAACCTCCTTGGCATCGTCATGCTGCATTGTGTCCTTAGAGACAAGTAAATAGGGTCGTCATACTAACGCTCTATGATGCACTCATATAAAGAAGACCGAGAAACCACACAAGCAAGAACCCGACTAGGCTCCGAAACATCTAACCTCACGAGATGATTGGCCAAAGACTGAACATCCGATGCTAGCGATCTCTCACCAACTTGAATATATGCAATGCTACCCATACCCTCAGCCTTTCTAGTCAAGGCATCGGCCACCACATTGGCCTTTTCGGGGTACAAAATGATGATATAAATGTCTTTTAACAATCTAACCACCTGCGCTGCCTCAAGTTTAGATCCTTTTGCTTAAACAAGTGTTGTAGACTCCAATGATCTGTGAATACCTCACACGACACACCGTAAAGGTAGTGCCTCCAAATCATCAATGCATGAACAATAGCTGCCAACTCTAGATCATGAATGAGGTAGTTCTTCTCATGAATAGTCAGCTAACGCGAAGCATAAGCGATCATCCAACCCTCCTGCATTAAAACGCATTAGATGCCAATCCACGAAGCATCACAATAAACTACATATAAACCCGATGCTGGTGGTATAACTAGAATTGGAGTTGTGGTTAAAGCAGTCTTAAGATTCTGAAAGCTCAACTCACACTCATCGGACTATTTGAAAAGAGCACCCTTCTGGCTCAACTTGGTCAATGGGGTTGAGATAGATAAAAATCATCTCTACGAACCGACGATAATAACTGCCAAACCCAAGAAGCTATGAATATCTGTAGCTGAAGTAGGTCTAGGCTAGTTATGAACTGATTCAATCTTCTTAAGATCTACTTTAATGCCCTTGTACAGATACAACATGCCCCAAAAAGGCGATTGAGTCCAACCAAAACTTTACGTTGAAAACTCGGCATATAACTGACTATCTCTCAGAGTCTGAAGTACAAATTCCAGATGCTGCTCACGTTCCTCTCGACTGCAGGAGTAGACCAAAATATTATCAATGAAGACGGTCTCAAAAGAAACCAAATAAGGCTTGAATACCCGGTTGATAAAATCCATAAATATTGCTGGGGTATTTGTCAAGCCAAATGACATCACTAGAAACTCATAATGTCCATACCACGTTCGAAAAGTTGTCTTAGGGAAATCCGATGCCCTAATATTCAATTGATGGTAGCCAGATCTCAAATTAATCTTCGAAAATAATTCGGCACCCTGAAGCTGATCAAATAAGTCATCAATCCTTGGAAACGGATACTTGTTCTTGATAGTGAGTTTGTTCAACTGTCAATAATCTATACATATCCTTATCGAACCATCCTTTTTGTTCACAAACAACACCGGTGCACACCAAGGCGATACACTAGGTCTAGTGAATCTCCTGTCAAGCAAATCCAGCAATTGCTCCTTCAATTCCTTCAACTCAGCTAGGGCCATACGGTATGGTGGAATAGAAATGGGCTGGGTGCCCAGATCCAAGTCAATACAGAAGTCGATATCTCTATTGGGTGGCATCCCCGATAAATCTGTAGGAAACACCTCTAGAAACTGGTGCACAACTGGTACTGAATACATGGAAGGAACCTCTGCACTAGGATCACGGATATAGGCCATATATGCTAGACATCCCTTCTCGACCAAATTCTGAGCCTTCACATAAGAAATAACCATGCTAGTGGAATGACCAGGAGTGGCTCTCCGCTCTAATAGAGGAAACCTCGGCATGGCTAAAGTCACTGTCTTGGCGTGGCAATCCAAAATAGCTTGATAAGGTGACAACTAATCCATGCCCAAAATAACATCAAAGTCCACCATATCAAGAAGTAGAAGATCTATATTAGTGTCAAGGCTCCCAATAGGAATCACGCACGAGCAATAAATACGATATACTACAATAGAATCTCCCACGGGCATGGACACACAGATACGAGCACTTAAAGAATCACGAGGCATAACCAGATATGAAGCAAAATAGGATGTCACGTACGAATAGGTAGAGCCTGGATCAAATAAAACTGAGGCATCCCTATGGAAATTGGAACAATACTTGTGATAATGGTGTCAGATGGATCTGCCTTAGGCCTGGCTATGAATGCATAAAAATAGGGCTGGGGCCCACCTCCCTAACTTCCTCCCCTCGAGTGACCTCTAGCTGGCTGGCATCGAACTCTAATGTTTTGACCTTAACCTTAAGCTATCTAACCCCCTCTAGCTGGCTGTATGGGCGGTGGAGCAACTGGTGCCAGCATAACGGCATAAGAACTCTACTGAGCTCTACTGCTCATTAATCTTGGACAATACCTCTTAATATTACATGTACCTCCACACTCAAAGCACTCTCTCTACTGCTGAGGCTGCTAAAGCTGAGACTGACCCTGACGAACTGGATAACAACTATAGTGACTCTGTAGCATTAGTGCACTAATAGGAGCTGAAGGTGCACTAAACGCTTGCTGCTCTGGACGATACCCATGTGAACCACGATTGCCTGAAGCACCATGAGATGTCTGGAGTGCTGACTGAATCGGCCTAGGAGGATGGCCTCTACCAAATAAACCTTTGCCTCCAGATGATTCTACCACTGAAACCCTCAAAGAGATGAGGCCACTTCTCAGATACCACTTCTCTATCCTGACTACGAATCATCTCGATCCGTCTAGCAATCTCTAATGCCCTTTGGAAAGAAATATCATCCCCATTCTCCTTGTTCATTTGTAGCCTGTTACTGAAAGTAAGTCCAACAATGAATCTCCTCACTCTCTCCTTCCCAGTAGGAAATAAGATAATTGCATGGTGAGCTAGATCCACAAATCGGGTATCACACTGGGTAACAATCATGCTACCATGATGAAGGCGCTCGAACTGCCTGTGGTACCCCGCTCTCAGAGTGAAAGGAATACATTTATCCAGAAATAACTGCGAATATTGATCCCAAGTGAAGGGCAGCGAACCTGCTGGTCTACTCTGCTTATAATCCTGCAACCACCTCTTGGCAGAACCGGTCATCTAGAACACAACAAAGTCGACTCCATTGGTCTCAATAATACCCATGTTGCGCAACACCTCATGGTAATGGTCTAAATAATCTTATGGGTCTTTAAAAGGTTCACCACCAAAATGAATAGTAAAGAGCTTGGTAAACTTATCGAACCTCATCAATCCATTAGAAGACATCGCAGGCCTCTCCACGGGCTATGTAGCAATAACGGGCTGAACCACCTCACCTGCTTGAACCGCTAGAGTCTGATATATAGGATCCATCTGCTCTGGAGTGTGAGTAGAAGGAGTCTTTGATTCTCCCCCAGCCCTAGAGACGACGGGTGCCACCGAAAATGCACCGATCCGGGCCACGCTCTCCATAATGCCCACCAAGCAGACTAGAGCGTCCTGACGTACGAGAGTGACAATGAATGCCTCTGGGACCTGAGTGGGTCCGACTGGTGCGGCTAGAGCTGGGATCTCCACCTCATGATCAATTTGAGCTCCACATTGGGTTCTCCTGCTCGTGTTGTTGGCTGAGCTCTGCATGTCCTCACCATCTGAGAGAGAATAAGAATGGAATGATTCAAACTTCAGTGATAGAATAAAATCGAACAATAGAGAAAGAAGAAGCAAAATTTTCCTAAAGCTCTATAGCCTCTAGAAGATAATTACAAACGTCTCAGTACCTAATCTGCAAGACTCTACTAAACTTGCTCGTGACTCGTAGAACCTATGTACCTAGAGCTCTGATATAAACTTGTCACGACCCAAAATCCCACCTTAGGCATCGTGATGGCGCCTAACATTTCACTTGGTAGGCAAGCCAATGTTAGCTAAATTACTTAACCAGTTTTAACAATTTAAGATCGAAACATTAATAATAATAAACTATAATCATTTGAATGGACTAATATCCATAATAATCTGAAATAGAGTAATATAATATTGAATAACATAATCTAAACATATCCCAGAATCTGGAGTCACGAATAAATGAGCATCTAGAGTGCTACAAATAAAGTCTGAACAAAATACAACTACTTTGAAGCTAAATAAATAGTAATGATAGATTGGAAGGGGACTTTAGGGATGCGGATGCCATGTAGCTATTCCTCCATTTCCACAAGTAGCTGAATCCGAGCAATCTAACTACGCGTCGTTGGGATCAACTCCGGTATCTGCACAAAAAGTGTAGAAGTGTAGTATGAGTACAACCAACTCCATGTACCCCGTAAGTGCCAAGCCTAACCTCGTCGAAGTAGTGACGAGGCTATGGCAGGTCACTCACAAATAACCTGTGAAAAATAATAATAACAGAAGAAAAAGGATAAGAATAAAGCAATAAACTCATGAAATAGATCAACTACCAGAGATCCTAGAATAACAAAGCCTCAAGTCTCATATTACAATACCAAGAATGACTCTACAATCTCAAACAAGTACAATACAACATATTAAATTCGTCGCGGTGCGCTACCCGATCCCACCATATCATCAGTTGTTCATATCATAATCCAGCCTTATTCATTCTTATCATTTCACTAGTGTTCAATACCGTTGCGGCGTGCAACCCTGATCCTCAAACAATTCAAACCATTAACTTAAATAACTTAACAAAAATACTTGCAAAGTATCAACACAGAGGGGTGAAATGTACAAATAATAAAGAATCACACTATAAACGAGGAATGCCAAACATCTCGAAATCTCAAACAATGGAAACAAGTAAATGAGGTGACAGTAAAAATATACAATTAAAGCAAATTGAAACAAGTAGAAAATGAGCAAAAATTGCATGGGAAATGAACAAATCAAGGCAAGTAGCAGTTAAATAACAAGTAACAAATAGTTCATAGATGTCAAGTAATGACGTGTAACAGTTAAATCATAAAACATGAAATAACATGGAACAAATGAAAAAATGGAAGTAAATACTCCAACCCCGCATTCTAAATCCCGTGACGGCGCATACACACTTGTCACCTCGCATATACACCGCTTTCCCACATAATACACATAACAAATAATTCACAAAGTCCTAATTCCCTCAAGTCAAGGTTAGACACAACACGTACCTCACTCCGCAACCAAATCAAGGCACAACCACGACTTTTCCTTTAGAATCGGCCTCCAAACCAATCAAATCTAGCCAAATATAGTTCAAATACTTCAAATTAGGCATTAGAAATTACGCACGAGTGAAAAAGATTCAATCTTTAATGATTTTGTAAAAAGTCAACAAAAGTCAACCCCGGGCTCTCTTGATCAAAACCCGAGATTTGGACCAAATTCCAATTACCCATTAATCCCTGAACCCGGTTATGTGATTAATTTCGAAATCCGATCTCAATTTGAGGTCTAAATCTCAATTTCTCAAAATTTCCAATTTTTACCTAAATCCCTTATTTCTACCATGGAAAATCTTAGATTAAAGGTTAAAATCAATGGGTGTTTATGGAAATATAATAAAACAAGTTAAAATCTACTAACCAATGAAGTTGGGATGAGAAACCTCTTCAAAATCGCCTCTACTACTAGCTATAATTTGAAAATTGTGAAAAATGGTGAAAATCCCGATTTTGGAATGTTGTAATACCTGGGCTTTAGCTGCCCTTCGTGATCGCGAAGAACCCAATGTGTTCGCGGAGAACACTGGCCAAATGGCCATCATAATCACGAACTCCTTCTCGTGTTCACGAAGAGATATCCAGTCCGGCCTCCGCGTTTGTGACCATTGTATCGCGTTCGCGTAGAAGGATGCCCATGCTTTCCCCCAGATCCTTCAACCGATCGCGTTTGCGAGTGGACGGTCGTGTTTGCGAATGGTAAACCCCTCACTACTTCGCGTTCACAACCAAGTCCCTGCATTAGCGTAGAAGATATTCCGCCCCAATCCAACTTCCCCTTCGCGATCGCGAAGCATATAGCACAGGACACGAAATAAAGCTAAAAACCAGCAACTCTCAAGTCCAAAAATGGTTTGTAGCCTATCTGAAACTCACCTGAGCCCCTCGGGCTCCGAACCAAACATGCACATAAGTGTAATAACATTATACGAACTTGCTCACATGATCAAATTACCAAAATAAAATCTCTAACTCCGAATCTGATGTCAAAATGTATAAAATTTCAAATAAAACTCAAGAGCTTCTAAAATCACAACAGAGCGTCCGAATCCTACCAAACCAACTCTGATTTTCACCAAAATTTGCAAACAAGTTTCCAATAGTAAAACGGACCTATACCAAGTCCCGGAACCAAAATCCGAACTTAATAACCATAAAGTCAATGTATGGTCAAACCGAGGAAATTTCCAAACATTCAAATTACTAGCTTTTGGCAAAATGAGTCAAAGAAACCTAGGGACCTCCGATTTTAATTTTGGGCATACGCCCAAGTAGAAAATAACAGTACTAATCTACCGGAATTGTCAATATATCGATCCGGGATTATTTTCACAAAATATTGACCGTAGTCAACTCAAGTTGTTTTTAAAGCTAAAAATCATATTTTTTCAAATATTTATGTAAAACCTTCCCGAAAAAAGACACAGACTGTGCACGTAAATTGAACAACATCAAATAGAGTAAATAGAGGTCTCAGAAAATGGAAATAAGGGATAGTAGTCAAGTCAACCTATCTGGTCGTCACAAATGTCATCTTACCTTGATCCATATTTGGGTATATCTTGTGATTCTTTGAATTCTCCCATTTATGTGTCCACGCTTGTGGGAGATTCGATTATTGTGGACCATGTGTATCGGTCATGTTTAGTTGTTATTGGTGGTTTTTGAGACCAGAGTTGATCTATTGTTACTCAATATGGTAGACTTTGATGTGATCTTGGGCATGGATTGGTTGCCGCCCTATCACGCTATTCTGGATTGTCACGCTAATACTGTGACACTTGTTATGCTAGTTTTGCCATGATTTGATTAGAGGGGTACATTGGATCATATTCCTAGCAGGGTTGTGTCCTTTCTTAAGGCACATCGGATGGTTGAAAAGGGGTGTGAGGCATATTTAGCCTTTGTGAGGAATATCAGTGTTGATACTCTTACTGTTGAGTCAGTTCTGGTAGTGAGAGATTTCCCTGATGTGTTTCTAGTGCACCTACTGGGTATGCTGCCCTATAGAGATATCAATTTTGGTATTGACTTGGTTGCCGGGAACTCAGCACATTACTATTCCACCATATCGTATGGCGCTAGCAGAGTTGAAGGAGTTAAAGGAACAATAACAAGAGTTTCTTGATAAGGGTTTCATCTGGCCTAGTGTGTCACCTTGGAGTGCTCCGGTTCTGTTTGTGAACAAGAAGGATGGTTCTATGCGTATGTGTATTGATTATAGGCAGTTGAACAAGGTTATAGTGAGGAACATGTACCCATTATCGTGCATTGATGACTTATTTGACCAGCTTCAGGGTGCCAGTGTGTTCTCCAAGATTGATTTAAGGTCAGTGTATCATCAACTGAAGATTCAGGATCCGGATATTCCCAAGACTACTTTCAGTACTTGATATGGTCACTATGAGTTCCTTGTGAGATCATTTGGTCTGACCACTGCCCCAACAACATTTATGCACCTGATGAACAGCGTATTCCAGTCATATCTTAAATAATTTGTCATTGTGTTTATTGAAGACATTTTGGTGTATTCCCGTAGCCGGGAGGATCATGAGCATCATTTAAGGATCGTGCTCCATACCTTGAGAGAGAAGAAGTTATATGCAACATTCTCAAAGTGTGAATTCTAGCTTGATTCGATTACGTTTTTGGGACATGTGGTATCTAGTGAGGGGATCAAGGTAGACCCGAAGAAGATTGAGGCAGTTCATAGTTGGCCCAGACCATCTTCAGCTACTGAGATTCAGAGTTTCCTTGGTTTAGCCGGATATTATGGTCGTTTCGTAGAGGGGTTTTCATCCATTGCACCTATGACTAGATTGACCCAGAAAGGTAATCCTTTAAGATGGTCTGAGGAGTGTGAGGCAAGTTTTCAAAAGTTCAAGACTGCTTTGACTACAGCCCCAGTGTTGGCGTTGCCTACGGGCTCGGGGTCTTACACTATGTATTGTGATACATCGCGTATTGGGCTTGGCACGGTGTTGATGTAAGACAGTAGGGTGATTGCCTACGCATCTCGGCTGCTAAAGGTTCATGAGAACAATTATCCGGTCCACGACTTAGAATTAGAAACTATTGTTCACGCATTGAAGATTTGGAGGCATTATCTGTACGGTGTCCCATGTGAGGTCTATTCCGACCACCGGAGTCTCCGACATCTGTTCAAGAAGAAAGATCATAACTTGCAGCAACAGAGATGGTTAGAGTGGCTTAAAGACTATGATATCATTATTCAATATCATCTAGGGAAGGCCAATGTGATGGCCGATGCCTTGAGTAGAAAGGCGGAGATTTTGTGCAGTTTGTCATATCTAACGGTAGCAAAGAGCCTACTAGCCCTTGATGTTCATGCCTTGGCTAATCAGTTTGTTACACTAGATGTTTCGGAGCCCAAACAGGTTATTGCTTGCATGGTTTCTCGATTATCTTTATATAAGCGCATCAGAGAGCGTCAGTATGACAACTCCCATTTGCTTTTCCTTAAGGACACGGTATAGCACGGTGATGCAAAGGAGGTTTCTATTGGAGATGACAGGGTGTTGCAGATGCAGGGCCGGTTATGTGTGTCTATTGTGGATGAGTTACATGAGTTAATTCTTGAGGAGGCCGACAGTTCGTGGTATTCCATTATCCGGGAGCCGCTAAGATGTATCAAGATTTGAGGCAGCACTATTGGTGGAGGAGAATGAAGAAAGATATTGTGTAGTATGTGTCTCGGTGCCTGAATTGTTAGCAAGTGAAGTACGAGCATCAGAGGCCGGGCAGTTTGCTTTAGAGAGTTATGATTCCCAAGTGGAAATGGGAGTGGGTTACCATGGATTTAGTTGTTGGGCTCCCACGGACTTTGAAGAAATTTGACGTTGTATGAGTGATTATGGATAGGTTGACCAAGTCGGCTCATTTCATTCCGGTGGTGACTACCTATTCTTCAGAGCAACTGGCTCAAATCTAACTGTGAGGTTGTTCGTCTCCATGGTATGTCAGTGTCCATTATCTCTGATCGAGGCACATAGTTCACATCGTGTTTCTGGAGAGCTGTACAGCGTAAGTTAGGTAGACAGGTTGAGTTGAGTACAACCTTTCACCCCCAAACGGATGTGCAGTCCGAGTGCACCATTCAGATATTAGAGGATATGCTTCGTGCCTATGTTATGGATTTTGGGGGTTCTTGGGATCAATTCTTGCCGCTTGCAGAGTTTGCCTATAATAACAGCTACCAATCGAGTATTCAGATGGCTCCTTATGAGGCCCTATATGGTAGGCGGTGCCGTTCTCCAGTTGGTTGGTTTGAATCGGGAGAGGCTAGGTTGTTGGTCATAGAGTTGGTTCGAGATGCCTTGGAGAAATCCAGGTTGATTCAGGATCGGCTTCATACAACTTAGTCTAAAAGAGTTATGCTGATCGGAAGGCTCGTGACGTAGCATTTATGGTGGGAGAGAGGGTTTTGCTTCGGGTGTCACCCATGAAGGGTGTGATGAAGTTCGGGAAGAAGGGTAAGTTGAGCCCTAGGTATATCGGTCCTTTGGAGATCCTTGAGAGAGTTGGTGAGGTATCCTACAACCTTACATTGCTGTCCAACCTATCGACAGTTCACCTGGTGTTATGCAATTTAGTGCTTGTCTACAAAATTTAATGTCAATTGCAGTTTATTTGATAGTATTCGGATGCTTAGTTGCAATTGTAGAAGTTCTTGAAATTTACCTTCATATTCATTATTTTTGGTGTTCGATTCATAGTTCTAGATGTTATTTTTGTGTTTTGATCGCGCGAACGAGTTCGTATGATGTTTTTAGACTTGTGTGGATTTTTGGTTTGGAGCCCCGATGGCTCGGATGAATTTCGGACGTGATTTGGAAAGATTTGAACTGAGAAGGAACTGGCTGGTGTGCTGGTGGTCAGATGTCACAATCGCGAGCACCAGCCTCATAATTGCGAATTTAGCAAGGGGGTCTCAGGTGTCGCAATTGCGCATTTGCGATGCATTTGTTGCATTTGTGATGGGAACTAGGTTCGCATTTGCGAACCCACAATCGCATTTGCGAAGTTCCCCTTAAGTCTGTCAGTGCCGCATTTACGAGAATATCTTCGCAATTGTGAATCCAGTGTCATAATTGTAATATCTGCAACTGAACAAAAGTTAGAAAAGTCGGGATTTGGGTCTCATTTCTCATATTTTAGAACCCTAGACTTGGAAGGAGGCGATTTGGAGAGGGGATGCTTCATCTACAAACTTTGAGTAAGTGATTCTAAACATTTTCCAACTATATTTCGTCATTATATCTTAGATTTAACATCAAATTCATGAGAATCAAAGAGGAAAATTGAGAAATTTTGTCATGTTTTTGAAAAATGAAGAATTGAGTTTTGGGAGTTGATTTGGACTCAGATTTGAAAACAAAACACATATGTGGATTCGTGGGGTTATGGGTAGTCAGAATCTACCCTTGGACCCAGTTGCGACTGGGCATGTTCGGGGTTGATTTTTGTTAACGTTTTGGGAAATATAAAGATCATAGCTTTATCTATTTTAATTGATTTCTCTTGCATTGTTTGATGTTATTAAGCCAATTTTGGTTAGATTTAAGCCGTTTGGAGGCGAGTTTTAAGGGAAAAGCTATATTCGAAGGTTGATTTGGCCTAGTTGAGGTAATTATCTTGCCTAACTTTATGTGGGGGAAACTATCCCTTAGATTTGGATTGGTTGTGTTATTTGTGTTATATGAAAGTCGTGTACGCAAGGTGACGAGTGGACACATGGGCTATATGTGGTATTCGACCGGTTTAGGCTATTTAGACTCTTTCCATGCCTTTAATTCAATTGTTATAACATTTCACATCCTTCATTTTTAATCTACTCTGACATGCTCTATTTGATATTGTAGCACTTGTTCTAACTCTTACTTGTTATATTGGCTCTCATATATTTTAGTTGAAGTTGTTATTTTCCTTATTATCATGTTACCTCTTTATTGTTGAATTACTCTTACTTGAGGTTGTTATTTCATGGAATATCTTCTTGTTGATCTATTGGTGTTGAAGCTATAAAAGTCATTATCAAATTGAGGTAAAGTTCTTAATTAATGAGGTACCTTTCCTTGTTGGGTATTCCTCATTCATCTTGTTGTTATTGAGATTATTATATACATTGTGATTGAGCCACAGGCTATTTGTTGTGAAAATATTGGTATTGTTGATCTTTGGCAAGTCGTGGCATATGGGCACTTGTGGTGCGAGTTGTGATTATGTTGTGATATTGATTCGTATGTGGTGGTATAAGGCTAAGGGTTGATATGCATGCGGTGAGATAAGGTGGGCTTGATACGCGTGTTACTAGTAGGGGAACTACTTGAAGCCTCGCGGTGAGATAAGGGCTAAAATGCGTGTGGCTATTTAGGGAAAAATAATTTTTAAAACTATATATAAAGTCTCACGCGGTGTTATAAGAAAAGATTGTGATTGAAATTGTGAAATGTGGAAATGAGGCGGTACCTTGGTTGTGATTTCTTGTTGTATACTCTATGTTAAAAAGGCTTGTTGGTTGAATAGTTCTTGTGGTTTCTTCATTTCCTTACTTGAAATTATCCGTAATTGTTTTCTTGTTGTTTCATCATGTGTTTACTCTTTTTTTGCCTTTATTACTTAAACTTCAATTGTCAGCTTACATTATTGACATGTTTACCTGTCATTTACTTCTTCACTTTCCATATTTAGACGATGTTATACTCTGTTAGTTCTCTTTTATCTTAGTAGGTGTCTTGACCCGGCCTAGTCACTATTATGTTCGGGAATCATGTTTTTGATGTTCTATTTTTGGAATTAATATGAGCTTATCGATTTTATTTTAGTATCTCAGTTTGGTTATTTTTGTTAAGATATTATTTAGTGTTAGGCTTACCTCGTCTTAGAGACTAGGTGCCATCATGACATCCTAAGGTGTGAAATTGGGATCATGACAATTGTGTTGTAGAGCCATGGGCTATGTGTAGTTGTGGTATTAGGATTGTTGATATGGACGTGTTGTGTCATATGGGCACACGTGGTGCGAGTTGTTATATTGCGTTTTTATGTTTTTGGAACATATGGAATTGTTGAGAGGATTGTCAGGGTGTTTGCACTTGAGTTGTCCCTGCTATTGTTATTATTGATAATTGCACATGCGGCGTGACAGGGTGGGATATGTAGGTTGAGTTTGCGCATATGGCGAGACAATGCGGGATAATTATTGATGCGTGTGTGACGAGACAAGGAGGACATTTACTTTACTATTGCGCACGCGGTGAGACAAGGTAGGCTATGCCGGGGATGATTTGTGATGCCTTGGAGGCATTGTCATTTATGATATTTGTGTGGTGGTGTGAATATCTTGTGTGAGTCATGCATTTTACGGGTTTTGTTGTGTTGTTTCCAATGTGTATTCGGTGTCTTTGATCTTACTTGATGACCCGAGATATGATAGTACACTTGCACAAGCATACACCATAATATGTCACCTATATCAGACCATGAGTATAATTCGCGAAGTCCATTGATCACGTACACGTATTTTTGTATATCTACCTCCTATGTGGGAACTGAACTGTTGGCACGTGAGTTGTCCGTACGGATATCACATATTGTTACTATTGGCATGTTAGTTGTCCGTGCGGATACGAGATATTATTATAGTTGGCACGTGACTTGTCTGTGCGGGTATGATGTTACCATTAATGGTATTAGCGCGTGAGTCGTCCTTGCAGCATTGCAGATTTTCCGTTCAATTGTCATTTATAAAGTGGGAACAAGATTCCGTGTCATTATGATTTGTGAGATGGAGGTATTTCGATATGATTCGTGTTGTACACTTTACGTTAAAAATCTTGATGAGTTGAACGGTTGTTATTCTTGTTTTTCCTTGTTTCCTTCCATTGGTATTTTGATTGTACTTGGTTACATGTTGTCTTTACCACATGTACCATCTTACTGTCATTTGTTGCCTTATTGCCGACGTTTGCCTTGTATTGATAAAAATTTTATTTTCTGTTAACTGCCTTTATTTTTCCATTATTAGATTATATCAATATCTTGCACCAGTTTCTATGTCTAGTAGGTGGCTTGACCTGAACTCATCACTACTCTACCGAGGTTAGGCTTGATAGTTACTAAGTAGCGTTATGGTGTTCTCATACTACGCTTGCTGCATATTTTTGTGCAGATCCATGTACCTCGGAGCATGCCGGACGTTAGTTAGCTAGTTGTGAGCTACTGTGGACACTTCAAAGTATACCTGCCATCTCGTTCACAGGCCTCAGAGTCACTGATCTCGTCCAAGTCCCACCTTTATTTAAGGTTATGAAACAGTCGATGCAATAGTAATACCCAACAAGGAGTCAGAGTCGATTTTCCACACGGAGCTATGAATGGGACTTAGGGGTATATATTATAGTGTATGAGCTTGAAATATCTCAAATTTCACTTCCACACACTTGGGTTGTTTCTAGGTCTAATTTAAGCTAAAATTACAAACTAAGAATTGAAACTAGGAAAGTGTTTTTGTTGTTGTTTTACAAATGATGTAAAAGGCCTAGGGCTATGACCTTCACCTAGGTATTTGCCTAACAGGTTGTAAACATTAAAGCTTGTTTTATTCATCGGGGTGTATTATATATATCAACACTCGAGTACCCACTTAATACCTCTCGGTCAGAGAGTGATTTTGCCCAATTTGGCTTTCTCAAGTCCAAATGGGTATTGAACAAAATGGTTGATACAAAGCTCAAGTCGGGTTTTACTATCTCTAGGTTCAACCCTTTAATTGGGACTATCAATCTCTTGATTTACCAAATTTCTTGTTAGCCAAGTTTTCCCAAACTAAGTCTCTCTTTCTCAAGTAGAGACCGAGTCAAATAGGCATGAACTAATGTTTGCAACCATTAATTCTACAATTAAGAGCAAGAACAAGGCTAAACAATAAATACCCAACCATAAACAAGCAATAAATCAAACACCCATTAAGATTACACTCTAAGGTTGGGTCACAACACCAATGAAAATCTAGCTACTCATGATTAACATAGAAGAAATAGAAGAAGAAATGATAATTAAACCCATATTGACAATTAAAATGATGACATCAATATTCAAAAAGCTCAAAATAGCAAAACTACTAAAAAAAGTAAAAGAAATCGTCTAATGTAGCAGCTGATGTCAAAAACTTAACCTAAAAAAGTGAAACTCTTCTACTTATACAGTGCTGAAATTTTCGGACAAAAATGCCCTTTCGGAGGTTTAGCGGCTGTACAATTCCATGTGCGGTCCGCACTTTCTTCAGCCTGACAGGATTGGAAACCTGTGGCCGCACAATTCTGAACTGCGGCCACACTTATCTCTTTCTACGGACAACACAAATATGTATGCGGCTGCACCCTGCTCTTCTGCGGTCCGCACAAATATGTTTGCAGTCACACCATGCTTTTTTGCGGTCCGCACAAATGCGGTTGCGGCTGCATCATGCTCTTCTGCGACTGCACAATAATTGTGCGGTCCGTACTCTTGTTGAACTTGAGATGCAGGTTCTCTGAACTTTGGCTTTTACCCAGTTTCTGCGGCCGCACAATATCATGTGGTCCGCATCTTGCAACCTTCTCTGATGGAATTGCTCTATGACATGCGGCCGCAGATGGTATTCTGCGGACCGCACTTTGAGATTTTATGTTGTTTTTGTCCTTAAGTTCAGATTACTCCCTCTCAAAGTGGATTTCATATTTGGAGCTCATCTTCCAATATTTCTGCAATTAAGAATATTTTATCAATTTTCTGGAACACAATTAAGCGCTTTTGGACTAAAACGAAAGCGAAAAGGCGCTAATAAGTAGTCAAAATCCCCACTTATCAACTCTCCCAGACTTAAGCTTTTGCTTGTCCTCAAGTAAATAAGGTAATTTCCGCCTCCACATGTTTAGAGCCATTCTAGCTGATTAAAGGGTGAATCAATCACACATCAATTGGGACCAACAATTGCCCACGACACTTATGAATTATCAACAAGGCAACAAGTTAAACTTTTAAGCATGAATAGTTCTAATATGACACTTGAGCATCAAGAGTTAACTTTATTCATCAAGGAAGCTCGCTCTTTCATGTAGGTCATTGTGGATCCCAAACTCCTCCTCCTCTACTCTCCTTTTGCCTATCTCACTTAAGAAAATAGCACTTAATTCACAGGTTTGTGAAAGGTTCACTCATCTCTCTCAAAATAATGTCGCAAGTACGGCTTTAAGTACCATAAGCTTGCCCCTCATGTGAATCACCACTAATGTAAGCTTAGTCGACTTGAAATCACGTAGGGCTTTTTCGAGTTGCAATGAAGGCTTTTGGAATAAGGTTGGATAAACTATGATAGAACATGTTCATCTTTCCTTAAGCACTCCATTTTCTTTTATCGGCTCATGCTTTTGCCAACTCTTTGAAGTATTTTATTTTCCTTCGGGGAAGTAGAGAGACTTAACATTACTCTTTCTTGGCCATGTTATTTATTTTCTCCTTCTTAGCGTTTTTCATGCTTTGCATCATTACTTTTCTTTGAATCTCTTAAACTTTTCAACTTATTCACTTTCTTTTTGCATTTTTCTTTTTGTTCTTTATTTTTCTTTCCTTTCTTTCTCTTCATTTCTTTTTTCTTTTGCCTTGATAATTTTTTTCAAACTCCTCGTCTCTCCCCCAAACTTACGTTTTTAGCCAATTATTTCACAAGAGTGTTAAGGAAAGCTCGGGTGCCAAGAGAGGGTCACAACAAAACGGATAAAGGCTTGTAACTTGGTGATCAAATGAGAAAGGTTTAAGGCTCAATTGGGTTGACTAGGGATAACAACTTTGGTGGGCCATGGAAAATTTCAAAAGCGACAAGGAGAGCCTACAATCACTTCTCAAGACAAGCAAAACTTAAAATTTCACCTAGAAACACATTCGGGACAAGTTCTAGACCATTTGTACGGGTACTTGGACTTGCACTAACAACATCTCACCTCTCACGCAGCTGGATTGTTAAAGAGGATAGAGTCGAGGGCCTTCAACGACCATATTCAAGATTGAAAATCACTATGGTTCGACTTAACCACTCGATGATTGCCTAAGTCAACACAAGAGTCACAAGGTCACTAACTAGAGCTATTTCTTTCCAAAAACCTTATTTTTAACAATAAGCATGTAGTTAAGTGTGTTGGTACCAAGTGAAGCATGTTTGACTCTTCGAGCCTGACTCAATTAGGTCTTTTTATTCATTATTACTACTATTCTTACCTAAACACCAAAAACGGACTCAATCCCTTAAGAAGGTTGTCACGCCATCCATCGTTGGGAAGAGTCAATCGGTTCACACAAAAATTACCTTTGGAAAGAACCGTGGGATTAAGAGAACCAAAGGTTATTGTTCACTAAAACATAAAAAGAAGCTACAAAAATAAAAAGAATATACTAGACTAAACATAGACTAATAAGAAAATAGAATAAAGAAGCTAAAAGCAAACTACTAAAAGCATAATGAATATACATAATGAGAGGGGAAAAGAGTGAATATATACATCAAGAGAGAACAAAGAGAATATATATACAGAATAAAGAGAAAGAAGAAAATATTATCAGTTCTTACAAACCAAATGTCTAAAAGTCATCCAAAAAGAAAATAACTCCACCCCTCCCCCCCTCCCCCTGAATAAAAATAAGCATTGTCCCCAATGATTAATCAAAACAAGAATAAAGAAGGGTAAGAGTGAAAAAGACTCCATATGTGGCCTTGGACACCCCCGTGTCCATAGCAGCGTCACCGCCCTCAGTCTCCTCTAACTGGATCTCATCATTATCGGCTCTTGGAGTAACTGGGTTGCTGAACATCTGGTGTATTGGCAACCAGATCTGGCTCCTCAGACTGGCCAACTGGTGCCACTAGAGCTGATGGTGCTGCTGGATCTGCTGGTGCTGGTGGGTCTGACCCTATGAGCATATCAAATGAAAGATCACCAGCTGTTGCTTTCTTGGTCACCTCTCTCCTCATCCTGTCAACTAATTTCCTAGATGCCTGGGATTTCTTCATTTTCTTTACATGCTTCCCCAGCTCCTCGATCACTGCTTCATGTGCTACCAAGGTGTCCATGATGGTGGTCTGGCTCTCCAAGATCTTCTTCAATGTATCCTCCATGTTCGGAGGAATCTGGGATGTCGGAGTGGATGATTGTGTTGCAACAACACTGGATATGTTAGACAGCTTTGCAGTGGCTATCTGCATCCAGTTGTTGAGGCTCGCCAGTGTTTGGGAGACTCGCAGTGTAGATAGTTGATGAGCGGGCATGGGCACCAACTTCAAATCCGATGTGGAGGGCACTGATGCTGAAGGACCTGAAGAAGGAGGTGGAGGCATAGTTGTTGCACCATCAGAAGGCCCTACTGAAGTAGATGGTATGTCAACTGTCTTAGGAGCTACCCCGGCAAGCTCATCAGACTAGCCTGCAGTAGTAGAGGGTTGACCCTTTTTCTTTGGGTTTCCACCACCCATCAAAGAATACCATGTGAAGGGCTTCTTCGCCCGCACCTTGGTATCAAAATCCCTCGGCTCCACACCTGCATCCGTAAGGTACTCAGTGATAGTGTTCGGATAAGGGTAGGAGGTGTCGCCTTACCTGGCGACCACAGACATGTTGGCCGACATCAAGGCACCCACATTGATTGCGTACCCGGCCATGATAAAAGCGACTACCCCTGCCCACTGAATTGGAAGATTTGAGTCATTTTGGCACGGGTCTAGTCTTCTATACACGAATGTTTGCCATCCTTTTGCCTCAACATTTAGGGTGTTCCGCTGAATGGGAACCCCTACTGTGATCCATGCTGGAGGCGGCCCCGGAGCTGCAAGAATCTCAACTAGCCATGGTCGAATTGCATCTCCCAGTGCTAACTTTTCTAGGTATTGCACAGGCTCCACATCCTCAAACTTAAATACATATTCAGGGAGCTCTGATCGAATCTCACCTTTAGATTTCTCACTTTTGTTACCTTGGTCCCTTTCTTTATATATTCCACATTGGCGTAAAATTCCCGGACCAGGTATTCCTTGGCATCTACCACACTTTTAGTGAACCACATCTACCCCTTCCGCTCCCAGAACTATCTCAACACTATCGGGTTGTATTTGTCAAGGTCTTTTATCATGAACTGACGCTCAAGAGTGAGTGATCTCATTGGCCACCACTCTCGGAAGCTTGTGAAAGCAGCCAGACTAACAAACCTATTTTCCCAAATCTCTTTCTTCTTTGATCTCTCAAGGCTGGCAACTCTGGTATCACCCCCTCGACCATCATCCGAAATATCATCAACATCCACTGTAGTAGCAGGTGAGTCAAGGGCATGTCTGGATGAGGGCTCTGAAGCCTGACAGTCACCTTCCGAACCCTCGGAAGAGCTCTTAGAGGAGGAAGGCCCGTCCCTAAGTTGGTATCTGCCCTGTGGCTGTGATTGAACAATAGGCTGCTCTTGTAATGAGTCACCCTCCGACGCTTACCGAGATGGGACATATGAACTAGACCCGAAAGACTCGGGCTGTCTTCCTCGGCCTGGTGTGGCTTTCTTACTGATTACCCTTTGGAGGGTGAGGGGTAAATTACTTTTTTCTCTACCTATGGAAGGTTCACCCCTCCCCTTTGATGTATCACCACGACCTCGTGATCTAACCATTTTCTGTAACAAACAGCAGCAGGAGTCAATTCTAGTTCAAGTGCATATAAACAGACATTCACAGAACAAAATATGTTTGTAGTGAAGGGAAGTGCGATCCGTACAATTGCAAGTGCGGCCGCAGCTTGGGTTGTGCGGACCGCACAATTTGGACTTGCGGCGGTAGAGATGAAACTGCGGTCCGCACAATTGTCAGTGCGACCGCACTATGAGTACCTCAAAATGGCAACTCTCTGAAGACAGAGATTGGCCTGATCTGCGGCCGCACACACTTTTCTACGACCGCGATAAGATTACTGCGGTCCGCACAATTGCAAGTGCGGTCCGCACATTATTGCCTTACAAACTACCCTAGTCAACACTTCTGCAAACCGCACAATTTATTGTGCGGTCGTAGATTTCAAAATTAGGTCGGGCAGATTCCTTAAGGGTTTCGATTTATGCACAAATTGAACATGGTAATAGCAATTAAACATGATAATCAGGATACCCATTCCCCAAATAACAATTAGGAGTTGACCAACACAATTTAAACCCCACATGGATAGAAAATTGACTTTTAATGACAAATGGTCTAAAATAACTAACAAATTGTAAACAAAACTAAGAAAATTAAAGAATCCTAGAAATGATTTGAACATATTAATGATGAAGCAATACTAAGGAATGATCACAGATGCGTATCTAGGTGGTAGATGAGTGAACAGATGTGTGCAAAGTTTTAGCCCTTTTTTGAGTGCTCATAGAATGAAAAGTGTGTACAGTAGCCTTAGAATTACTATTTATACAAAAAGGATATGGCTAAGGAACAACGAGACGAGTGCAGCCGCAGAATTCCTTCTATCGGTCCGCACTCGGCTACCTGGAGGTTCACTTTCCTTTGATGATCTGCGGTCCGCAGATTTAGCTGTGTGGCCGCAGATTTTGGTGCGGACCGCAGAATTTGTCTGGTGGCCACACTTTGGCTGATTCTCTAACAAAAAAACTTCAGAGAGTTTGCTTTTTTCCATCTCAATTTGTGAGGTCCGCATAAGAATTGTGGAGCCGCAATTGCCTTCTGCTGTAGCATTCAAAATTGTGCGGTCCGCACTTTTTCCTTACTTAGCTAATTTTTCTGAGCACAGTTCTTGTAAAGTACATTCATTACTACAACACACTTCAAATCCAGTTAGCACAAAATAAGAGCTATCTAAGGAAGAAGAAAAGAAAATAAAAGAAAAAGAAACATGGGTTGCCTCCCAAGAAGCGCCTGATTTAACGTTGCGGCATGACGTAGATTACCATCACTTTAAATGAATCACTGCCACCACGTAGCCATCATTAGCTTGTCCCAAGTAACGCTTTACCCGGTGACCATTGACTTGGAATACCTCATCATTTTTGTTCTTCAAGTCTAATGCACCAAAAGGTGTCATACCCATAATTTCAAAGGGACCACTCCATTTGGATTTCAGTTTTTCGGGAAACATCTTCAATCGTGAGTTTAACAACAAAACAAGATCGCCCACCTTGAACTCCTTGTTTTGGATGTATTTTTCATAAAGGTACTTCACTATCTCTTTGTACAAGGACGAACTGGCATATGCATGGTACCGGAACTCATCTAATTCATTCAATTGTGCAACCCGCAAGTTAGCGACTGCATCCCAATCAAGATTTAACTTCTTTAAAGCCCATATGTCTTTGTGCTCGAGTTCCACCGGAAGATGACAAGCTTTGCCAAACACCAACCGGTATGGAGACATCCCGATAGGAGTTTTGAAAGCAGTCCGATAAGCCCATAGTGCATCATCAAGCTTCTTTGACCAATCCATCTTGTTAGCATTCACTATTTTGGATAAGATACTCTTTATCTCCCGGTTGGAGACTTCCACTTAACTGCTTGCTTGTGGATGACATGGAGTCATGACTTTATGAGTGACACCATACTTGGTGAGTAAGGTATCAAAAGCTTTGTCACAAAAATGCGACCCCCCATCGCTTATGATAGCCTGCGGAGTACCAAATCTTGTGAAAATATTCTTCTTCAAAAATGCCACCACACTTCTTGCTTCATTGTTGGATAGAGCAATGGCCTCAACCCATTTAGACACATAATCAACCGCGACCAAAATATAGGTGTTTCCAGTGAACTCACGAAAGGACCCATGAAGTCAATACCTCACACATCGAAAATATCAATCTCTAAAATGGTGGTGAGGGGAATCTCATTTTTCTTTGATATTCCACCATCCCTTTGACATTCATCACAACGCTTGACGAGATCACTTGCATCTTTCTAAAGAGTGGGCCAATAGAAACCACAACTTAGCACTTTGGCCGCAGTTCTTGCTCCACCATGGTTGCCACCATACGGCGAAGAATGACAAGCTCCAAGGATTTCACATTGTTCCTCCTTCGGTACACATCTTCTAATCACTCCATCTGTACAAATCCGAAAAAGGTACGGTTCATCCCAATAATAGTCTTGACAGTCCCGTTTGAGCCTTTACCTTTGGTTTGAAGAGAACTCATCCGGGATGATACCACTTACAAGAAAATTTGCTAGATCCGCGAACCATGGCACCTCTTTCATTGAAATAGTCAAGAGATGCTCATCGGGGAAGGATTCATTGATTTCAAGGCCATCACGCGGCCTCCCCTCCTCCAAACGAGACAACTGGTCCGCTACTTGGTTTTCACTTCCTTTTCGATATGGATGTCTATGTAAAACTCTTGCAACAAAAGCACCCATCTCATCAACCGGGCTTTGGAACCTTTCTTGCTCATAAGATAACGAAGTGCCGCATGATACGTGTGGACAGTCACTTTTGCACCCATCAAGTATAGGCGGAACTTCTCAATAGCAAACATAATGGCAAGGAGCTCTTTTTCGGTAACAGCGTAGCTGACTTGGACAATATTCATGGTCTAACTAGCATAGTAGACCGGGTGAAAAATCTTATTGATGTGTTGCCCAAAACAGCCCCTACCACAACATCTCTTGCGTCACACATGAGCTGAAAAGGGACACTCCAATTTGGAGTGGTGATAATGGGAGTAGTAGTAAACTTGAACTTTAGCAATTCAAAGGCTCTCATGCAATCATCATTGAAGCGAAACTTCGCATATTTCTCAAAAAGCTTGCACAACGGGTTCATCACTTTAGAGAAATCCTTTATGAAATGCCGGTAAAATCCCGCGTGGCCTAAGAAACTTTGCACGCCTTTCACCGAAGTTGGAGGTGGAAGTTTAGTAATCTCCTCAATCTTTGCCTTGTTGACTTCAATGCCATTCTTTGAGATCTTAGGGCCAAGGACAATGCCTTCCTCGACCATGAAATGACATTTCTCCCAATTGACCACCAAGTTTGTTTCTTCACATCTTGCCAACACTTTATCCAAGTTTGCGAGACAATCATTGAAAGAATTCCCAGCCACCAAAAAGTCATCCATGAAGACTTCAAGATATTCCTCCATCGTGTCCGTGAAGATCGCCATCATACACCTTTGAAAAGTCATCGGTGCATTGCACAACCTAAATGGCATCCGCTTGAAGGCGAAAGTACCATAAGGACATGTAAATGTAGTTTTGTCTTGATCCTCCGGAGCAATAAGAATTTGGTTGTATCCGGAATACCCATCAAGGAAATAATAGAAAGCACGGCCGGCGAATCTATCAAGAATTTGGTCTAAGAAGGGAATGGTCCTTCCTTGTGATTTTGTTGATCTTACAATAGTCCATACACACTCTCCATCTGGTCACTGTTCTTGTAGGAATCAACTAATTCTTATCATTGTTGACCACCGTCATGCCCCTTTTCTTTAGGAGACATTGAACCAAAGAAGTCCACGAACTATAGGAAATGGGGTAGATAACCCCGGCATCCAACCACTTGATGATCTCCTTTTTGACAACCTCTTGCATGGCTTCATTGAATCTCCTTTGATGTTCAATAGATGGTTTGGCACCTTCCTCCAAGTTAATCTTGTGCATGCAAAATGCGGGGCTTATCCCCTGAATATCCTCCAAAGTCCACCCAATAGCCTTCTTCCTCTTTTATAGCACCGCCAGTGTAGAGTCTACATGCACGTTAGTCAAACAAGAGGAAAGAATAACCGGTAAAGTAGAAGAAGGGCCAAGAAATTCATACGGAAGATGTGGAGGCAATGGCTTCAACTCCAAGATAGGATTCTCTTCAATTGAAGGTTTTGTAGGAGGATTTGTCCTATTTTCAAGATCAAAGGATAATTTGCGGGGTTCATAAGTGTACGACCCCATTCTTTGCAAAGAGTTCACACATTCCATGAAGCCATCCATCTCATCATCATCAAAGTTGAGCAAGGTGGCCTCCAATGTATCATCAACATTCATCACAACACTTGTTTCATCTATAATCACATCGTTCACCAAGTCCATGAAAGAACACACCTCTTTGCTATTGGGTTGCCTCATGGACTTACACACATGGAAAACCACTTTTTCATCACCAACCCAGAAAGTAAGTTCTCCAGCTTCAACATCAACTAGAGCCTTCCCCGTAGCAAGAAAAGGTCTACCAAGAATAATCGACACCTCATAATCAACCTCGCAATCAAGAATGACAAAATCTGCCGGAAGAATGGATTTATCAACAAGAACCAATACATCTTCAATCACTCCCAATGGTCTCTTCATGGTACGATCGGCCATTTGTAATCTCATAGATATGGATCTTGGTTGCCCAATTCCCAAAGTCTTGAAAACTGAATAGGACATCAAATTGATACTTTCCCCAAGATCACAAAGAGCTTTTGCAAACTCGGTACTTCCAATTGTCAATGAACGTTTTGAATTGATTCTCGCCATTTTGTTTGGAAAGCCTTTGAGGATTTGGAGGAGGAGGCCTAGGCATTGGTGCCTTAGCCGTTTGCTCTACCGGTTCTAGTATGTCAACAATGTGATCCCTATACGGGTTCACTACCTCTTGAGCTTCTTCCACATTGTCATCAATAGCAATCCGCACTTCATCATTTGCTAGCACCACATTGTTCGGGGTTTCATCTTCTTGAATCACTTGCTCATCATCCACAAGTTTCCTTTGACTTGAGGTGGGTGCATCCCTACCTTTTCCACTCCTTGTTGTAACGGCCATGGCATGTCCCGTGTTGTTCCCACCCTTTGGGTTCACCACCGTGTCACTTGGTAGTGCCCCCTTAGGACGAGTATTTAGGGCTTGAGAGATTTGCCCCATTTGGACTTCGAAGTTATGGATAGATGTGTTGTGAGAGGCGAGTTGGGCATCGGAGTTGTCATTATTCTCCATCATTTGCTTGAACATATTCTCGATTCGTCCCATCTCATTGTTGGAAGAACTTGGACCATGGGAAGGATAAGGAGGTGGGTTGCTCAGTTGTTGATACATCGGGGGCCTTTGAAAACCCGACCCTAGATTACCTTTATTATTGTTCCATCCCCCTTGGTTGTTGCCTCCCCAATATCCTTGGTTGTTTCAACTCCAATTTCCTTGAGTGTTGTTATTATTCCAATTTCCTTGATTGTTGCCACCACTCCGATTACTTTGGTTGTTAGAATTCCAATTACCTTGATTACCTTGAGGTCGCCATTGTTGTTGATTCGGGCCTTGAGAGTTGTTTCTTTGCCCTTGAAAGTTGTTCACGTATTGCACTTCCTCCTCTTGTTCGTTGTAAGATTCATCTTGATCAAACCCACTATCTTCTTGCACATAATTCTCCACACGGTTTTGCACTTGTGGACCATTAGGCCTTCTTTTGTTCACCATCATACTAACTCCCTCCATTGCATTGACTTGCTTAGGACTTTGCACTTATTGAAGCCTTGGCTAATTGATTCATTGTGGTGGTCAACTGAGCAATGGCTTGCCCATGATCATGCAATTCTTTATGTAGGTGAATCACGTTCGGATCACCTTGAGGAACATTTGCCCTACTTTGCCATGCTGATGAAGTGTCCGCCATTTCATCTAAAATCTCACAAGCTTTCATATACAACGTTGTCATAAAATTTCCACTGGCACGTTGATTTACCACACACTGATTGGTCGTATTGATCCCCCGATAGAAAGTTTTTTGAATCATAGCCTCCGTCATATCATTATTGGGGCACTCTTTGACCATAGTTCGGTACCTCTCCTATATTTCATGCAACGGCTCATTGGGATCTTGTTTGAATGCTAGAATCTCGTCTCTAAGAGTAGTCTTATGCCCAGGAGAAAAGAACTTGGAAATAAATTTCTCTGCAAACTCATCCCATGTATGGATGGAATGGTTTGGCAATCTCTCTAACCAATCCAAGGCATTCCCCCATAGAGAGAAAGGAAATAGCCTTTACCTTAAAGCATCCTCGGAGATGTTTGTCTGTTTACTCCCCCAACAAGTGTCTACAAACCCCTTCAAGTGTTTGTATGCAATTTGACTCGGAGCCCCGGTGAAGAATCCCCATTGCTCTAGCAATGTGAGCATTATATTCGTGATTTGAAAGTTGCCAGCCCTAATGTGGGGCGGGACTATAGCACGGGCATACCCTTCATTTGGCAACACCCGGTGTGGAGCCACTCTTTGTGGAAGTGGGGGTGGAACTGGGATGTTGTCTTGAGGCGGTCGGCCTCGTCTATTTTCTTAAGGTTCAAGAGTAACCTCTTCAACTTGGTCTTCTTCAACGTCCACATCCCCCAAAGGTATGTTACCGAGTTGATCATTATTGAGGGCCATTGTTGCACCTATAATTGATTCACACAAATCAGTAACACGAAAGGAAAATAATTCACACACAACCAAATATAAAGCTAAATCCGTTTTTTTAGCTCCCCGGCAACAGCGCCAAAAATTGATCTCGTCCAAGTCACACCTCTATTTAAGGTTATGAAATGGTCGATGAAATAGTAATACCCAACAAGGAGTCGGGGTTAATTTTTCACACGGGGCTATGAATGGGACTTAGGGGTATATATTATAGTGTATGAGCTTGAAATATCTCAAATTGAACTTCCACACACTTGGGTTGTTTCTAGGTCTAATTTAACCTAAACTTACAAACTAAGAATTGAAACTAGAAAAGTGTTTTTGTTGTTGTTTTACAAAAGATGTAAAAGCCTAGAGCTATGACCTTTACCTAGGTATTTGCCTAACGGTTTATAAATTTTAAAGCGTGTTTTAATGATCGAAGTGTATTATAGCTATCAACACTCGAGTACCCACTCAATACCTCTTGGTCAGAGAGTGAGTTTTCCCAATTTGGCTTTCTCAAGTCCAAATGGGTATTGAACAAAACTGTTGATACAAAGCTCAAGTCGGGTTTTACTATATCTAGGTTCAACCCTTTAATTGGGACTATCAATCTCTCAATTTACCCAATTTCTTGTTAGCCAAGTTTTCCTAGACTAAGTCTCTCTTTCTCAAGTAGAGATCAAGTCAAATAGGCATAACCTAATATTTGCAACTATTAATTTAAAAATTAAAAGCAAGAACAAGGCTAAATAATAAACACTCAACCATAAACAAGCAATAAATCAAACACCCATTAAGATTACACTCTAGTGTTGGGTCACAACCCTAATGAAAATCTAGCTATTCATGCTTAAGACAGAAGAAATAGAAGAAGAAATGATAATTAAACTCTTATTGTTAATTAAAATGATGAAATCAATATTCAAATATCTCAAAATAGTAAAAACTACTAAAAAGAGTAAAAGAAACCGTCTATTGTAGCAGATGATTTCAAAAACTTAACCTAAAATGCACTGTATTAATAGAAGAATTTTCGGAAAAAAAATGCCCTTTTAGAGGTTTTGCGGACGCACAATTCCATGTGCGGTCCGCACTTTGCTTCATCCTTACAGGATTGGAAACCTGCAGCCGCTCAATTCTGAACTGAGGCCGCACTTCTCTCTTTCTGCGGACAACAAAAATATGTCTACGGCTGCACCATGCTCTTCTACAGTCTGCACAAATATGTCTGCCGCCGCACAATGCTCTTCTGTAGTCCGCACAAATGTGGTTACGGGTGCATTATGCTCTTCTGCGGCCGCACAATAAATGTGTGGTCCGCACTCTTGTTGAACTTGAGATGCAGGTTCTCTGAACTATGGCTTTTACCCAGTTTCTACGGCCGCACAATTTCATGTGCGGTCCGCATCTTGCAACCTTCTCTAATGGAATTGCTCCATGACATGCGGCTGCAGATGGTATTCTGCGGACCGCACTTTAAGCATTTGTGTTGTTTTTGTCCTTAAGTTCAGATTACTCCCTCTCGAATTGTATTTAATCTTTTGAGCTCATCTTCCAATATTCCTGCAATTAAGCATATTTTATTAGTTTTCGGGAACACAATTAAGCGCTTTGGACTAAAACGATAGCGAAAAGGTGCTAATAAGTATTCAAAATCCCCACTTATCAGTCACCTTCTGTTATGTTTCTCTACCGTTGCCTATTTCTATTCCGGAATAGTTGTACTTATAGATGTTCTAGTGAACTCAGTCGAGCTTATAATTTGTACTACCAGTTTTGGGATATTGTACATGTATTAATAGTTGTTGGCTATGTATAGAAATTTCTGTTTCATGTTTAGTATTTGATTAGTTTAATCTATTAATATCTTAGTATGTGTTAGGCTTACCTAGTTTTAGAGACTAGGTGCCATTACGACATCCTAAGGATGGAATTTAGGGTTGTGACAAGTTGGTATCAGAGCTCTAGGTTCATAGGTGCTACGAGTCATAAAAAATTTTAGTAGAGTCTTGCGGATCGGTATGGAGATGTATGTGCTTATCTTTGAGAGGTACGAAACTATTAGGAAACTTCATTTCTTTCATTTACATCGTGTGGATTTATTTATTTTGGAGTTTGAGCCTTGTCATTATATTCTCTCACAAATGGTGAGATGTGAGATGCAGTTACCATTGATACTTCCCCCAGAGCTGGTGTTTCTAGGTGACGAGGCAGAGGCAGGGGAGGAGCACATGTCACAACTAGAGCATCTGGCAGAGTAGCAATTGAGGAGCCACCAGTAGCTCCAGTTGGGGGACAGGCACCAGAGGTGCCTGTTGCTACCAGCAGCCCTTAGGAGACTTTACCACAGTTCCTGATCATATTTGGTACATTGGCTTAGGAGGGATTGATTCCGGTTGCACCAGCTACTTTATAGATCATGGGAGGAGCTCAGACTCCCGTCGCCCGTACTCTAGAGCAGCGGGCTCACATTGATTAGGTTTTGGGTGTTATGCCGGTAGATCCTGTTATTCTGGTTTAGCCTGAGGCCAGGCCAGGGGCATCAGAGAAGGAGCAGAAAAGGCTTTAGATGTTCAAGAAGTATGACCCTCCTACTTTTATTGGCACGACTACCGAGGATGCACATAGATTTCTGGAGAAGTGCCACTGTATTCTGCGCACCATGGGTATTGTGGAGGTGAGCGGAGTTGCTTTTACTACATTTCAGTTGTCATGAGTAGTGTATCAGTGGTGGCAGGCTTATGAGGAGGGCAGGCCAGCTAATGCGGCACCACTCACTTGGACTCAGTTTTTAGAGATAATATTTAGGGAGTTTGTTCCCTAGACCCTCCGGTATACGTGGCGCACAGAGTATAAGTAGCTGCACTAGGGACTATGACAGTGTCGCAGTACGCAATCATATTCGGTGAGTTGTCCTGACATGTACCTACCTTGGTTCCTACAGTCAGAGAGCGAGTCCACAAATTTTTCGAGGGGGTCAATTATTGTCTTAGGTTCAGCATGGCTCGAGAGTCAGAGACAGATACTCTGTTTAACAGGTTTTGAGATCACTGGGAGGTTGGAGGGCATGCGGGGTCGGGAGAGGCCTCGTGGACCGGTAGGGTCTACTGATTCCTATTTCAGAGGTAGGGTGCATCATGGTAGAGGTTTTGTGTGTCCTCCAATTTAATTTTCACTTTAAGCTTCACGTGGTGCTTCAAATATCCATGGGTCCCAGAGTACCTGTACCGGACAGCTTCCACAGCCACGTCACCAGAGAGGCTTTTTTGAGTGCGGGGATACCATCCATATGGTGGGAGATTGTCCTAGACTCCGGACGGGTGTTCCACCATATAGTATTCAAGCTATAGGTTCCACTCCTATTGCTTCCATACCTGCACCGCCAGCTAGGGGTGGAGGTCACGCGGTTAGAGGTTGTCCTAGAGGGGAAGGTCGGGCCCATTGTTATGCTTTTCCTGGTTGGACTGAGGCAGCTTCACCAGATGATGTCATTACAAGTATAGTATCAGTTGTTTATTGAGATGTATTAGTATTATTTCGATCAGGTCCCATTTATTGGTAAGATTCATCCTACCTTACTTCATATGTGGTTATGTTTCGTGATTCTTTGAACGTGTGTAATTGTTAAGAGGATTGTCAGGGTGTTTTCACGTGAGTTATCCGTGCTATTATTATTATTGATAATTTCACATGCGACGTGACAAGGTAAACTATGTAGGATGTGGTGAGACAATGCGGGATAATTATTGATGTGCGTGTAGCGAGACAAGACGGGCATTTACTTTACTGTTGCGCACGCGGCGAGAAAAGGTGGGCTATGTTGGGGATGATTTGTGATGGCCTGGGAGCATTATCATTGATGATATTTGTGTAATGGTGTGACTATCTTGTGTGAGTCATGCATTTTGCGGGTTTTGTTGTGTTGTTTCCAATTTGTTATTCGGTATCTTTGATCTTACTTGTCGACTCGAGCTATGATAGTACACTTACAGAAGCATACACCATAATCTGTCACCTATATCAGACCATGAGTATAACTCTTGAAGTAAATTGATCACGTACACGTATTTTTATATATATGCCTCCTATGTGGGAACTAAACTATTGGCACGTGAGTTGTCCGTGCGGATATGACATATTGTTACTATTGGCACGTTAGTTGTCCGTGCGGATACGAGATATTGTTATTGTTGGCACGTGACTTGTACTTGCATTTATTCGGTTACTATTAATGGTATTAGCACGTGAGTTGTTCGTGCAGCACGTAGATTGTCCGTGTAGTTGTGATTTTTAAAGTGGCACGAGATGCCGTGTGATTATGATTTGTGAGATGGAGGTATTTCGGTATGATTCGTGTTTTACACTTTACGTTGAAAAGCTTGATGAGTTGAACAACTGTTATTCTTGTTTTTCCTTCTTTCCTTCCATTGGTATTTTGATTGTACTTGGTTACCTGTTGTCTTCACCACATGTACTCTCTTACTGTCATTTGTTGCCTTATTGCCGACGTTAGCCTTGTATTGATAAAATGTTTTATTGTCCGTTAACTACCTTTATTTTTCCATTGTTTGATAATATCAATATCTTGCATAGGTTTCTATGTCTAGTAGGTATCTTGGTCTGACCTCGTCACTATTATACCGAAGGTAGGCTTGATACTTACTGGGTACTATTGTGGTGTACTCATGCTATGCTTGCTACACATTTTTGTGCAGATCCAGGTACCTCAGAGCATGGCAGACATTTATTAGCTGACTGTGAGCTACTGTGGATACTTCAAGGTATACCTGCCATCCCGTTCCCAGGCCTCGAAGTTACATTCTATTGTCTTTCTTTACCGCTTTGTATTTCTATTTCGGAACAGTTGTACTTAGAGACTTTCTAGTGAACTCAGTAGAGCTTATGACTTGTACTACCTGTCTTGGGATATTGTACATCTATTACTGGTTGTTCACTATGTATAGATATTTTTGGTTCTTGTTTAATAGTTTATTGGTTTAAATCTCTTAATATCTCACTATGTGTTAGGCTTACCTAGTCTTAGAGACTAGGTGCCATCACGACATCCTAAGAAGGGAATTTGGGGTCGTGACAGCATGGCTGCCTACTAGTCGTTATTTGGGGTCTCTGGGCGATGGGATATTTGAATGTGATGCCTCTGGGATCTGGAGTATTATTTGGGATGCCGGGGACAGAATGTTTGAATTCGAATTATATGTCAGTCGGTTGTGTACCGTTCTGAGGTTGTCGGAGTAAATTTGAATCTCCGCGTGATGGGAATATTCAATTTTGAATTTGAATCTCCACATGATGGGAGTTTTTTAATTTGAATTTGAATCTCTGCGCGATTGGAGTATCTGAATTTGAATTTGACAGGAATGTAAAATCGCATGTAAGCTGTAGAATTAAAATGTCAACACATTCAAGGTAAAGATAGGAGAATAAATGAGCATGTTCCAAAGATACTCTTGACTGCAGAACTAAATTGCGACCATCGATCGGCGAAATATGTGACAAAATTGAATGGTCCATCCTTAGATTGGAGAAGTTGGCGATGAGGTTTGTGATGACCTATCCGGAATCTCCAATTGGCGGAGCGGCAGTGAAATCTCTTCAAGGTGCTCTAATTGGCAGTGCAAACGATGCGATATGTATAATTTGATCGGATTGGCGGAGCGGGTGGTTTGATATGTACATGGTGCTCCAATTAGCAGAGCAGACAGTTTGATATGCAAAAAGTGCTCCGATTGTGTCAGAGGTTTGGCTCTAGGGTACCTGACAAGAATTTAATATTAGTCCTTAGTTATATGAGACTGAAACAAATTGAATAATAAAGGTGGAATAAGGGCTCATGAGAACCTAGCCGGTCTGGCGTTAATTCTGGTGTTATCTGGTTCCCTTCGATTTTTGTCAAACCTACACTTAAAGAGATATCCTTAGCATGGGAGTGGGGTTGATTTATGTTGATCGTGCGGCTGGCCTTACCTTGAATCTAGCGGATTATGCCACGAAGTTTGGTAGGTAGATCAAGTAGTATTTTCTTAAAAGTTGTTTTGAAAAATCATTTATGTATATGACAAATGTTGTCGTTCCAGATTATGACATGTTTTGACGGTCCCCTCAATGCGAGTATTATTTCTAGATAGCTCTGTCTTGTTGATGATGTTTTTCTAGATATTCCCCTGACGTCGTAACTTCCTTGCTGACGTGCTCGTTTCCTAATATTGGTAATGCATTATAAAGTCTTTTCCTAAGGTGATGAAAGAAACTTTCCAGGTTACCTACGTACCCAAACGAAATCAAGTTTGAGCGTAATTTGAGGGTATGAGTAAATAAAATATTGAAATGACCGAGCCTGACTCAAGCAGCCTACGTATCCAAAATGGCAGGTCAAAACGTAGTTCAATTACAATAGATGCAAAATGACAAAATTTTGAAATGTTATGACTGAGTCTGACTCAGACTGCCTATGTATCTAAATAGAATCTTGTCAAAATATAATTCAATTACAATAGATGACTTAATTTTATGTGGATTGCCTACGTATTTCTTCCAAAGGAAATTGAGTTGTGGCATAGTTCCGAATACGTGGAATGGATATTTTGGATTTCTATTACAAGAGTGGGACCGGGCCCTATATGGGTTGCCTACGTATCCCACTGTGGGAAGTCAAGTCGGGCATAGTTTTGTTATAACAAATCCTAACTCTATAGTCTTCAAATATAGTATCTTATGATTGTGTCTGAATTGATGGGCTTTGTGCTTACTTTTCTGTCTATTTCTGCTAAGATTAATGCTCCTCTTGACAACACTCGATGTACCACATAAGGACCCTGCCAATTTGCCAGGAACTTCCCCTTTGCCTCTTCTTGATAGGGAAGTATCCTCTTCAAAACCAGTTGCCCCGGTGTGAACTGTCAACGCTTCACTTTCCTGTTGAATGCATTGTCCATCCTGTTTTGATACAGCTGACCATGACAAATTGCATCCATTCTCTTTTCATCGATGAGCATGAGTTGTTCTTGTCTGACACGTATCCACTCTGTGTCGTCCAACTTGGCTTCCTGGATAATTCTTAAAGATGATATCTCGACCTCTACGTGTATCACAGCTTATATACCATATACCAGCATGTATGGCATTTCTTCTATAGATGTCCTCATGGTGGTACGGTAACCAAGTAGGGCAAACGATAGTTTCTCGTGCCGTTGCATGTGATTGTCCATTTTCTTTCGCAAGATACTCTTAATGTTTTTGTTGGCTGCTTCAACTGCTCCATTCATTTGTGGCTTGTATGTTGTGGAATTACGATGGACGATTTTGAACTTCTCGCAAATTTTCCTCATGTGATCGCTGTTGAGATTGGCTGCATTGTCAGATATGATTTGGAATCCCAAACCGGCAGACTATGCTATTACGAACAAAATCTAACACCACCTTCTTTGTACTACCCTTGTATGTGGAAGCTTCAACCCATTTAATGAAGTAATCAATGGCCACCAAGATGAAACGATGCCCATTTCATGTAGACGATTCTATAAGTCCAGTTACATACATGCCCCAAGCGGCGAACATCCAAGAAGAACCCATTATGGTTAATTTATTTGGCATAACTAGGATGAAATCCCCGTGAATCTGACACTAGTGACATTTCTGCACATAGAGAATGCTATCCCTTTCCATGGTCATCCAAAGGTATCCGGCTCTTAGAATTTTCCTGGCTAAAGTGAAACCGTTCATGTGAGGCCCGCATGTCCCTGCATGTATTTCTTCCAATAATCTTATTGCTTCAGCAACATCTACACACATTAACAGGTTGAAGTTTGGGGGTCCTCCTATACAGGACTTTCCCGTTAAGGGAAAAATGATTTGCTAGTCTCCTCAATGCTCTCTTCTGACCGTTAGTGGCGCTCTTTGGATATTCTCTTGCCTAGAGGAACCTATTGATGTCATAGTACCAAGGCTTGCCATCTGGCTCTTCATCTACGTGGAAATAGTATGCATGCTGGTCCCGGATCTCTGTCTAGATGGGGTCAATGTAATTCTTGTCCGGGTGTTGAATCATAGATGACAATGTTGAAACAGCATCGGCAAATGCATTTTGGATTATAGGAACATGTTTGAACTCGATCTTGGTGAACTTCTTACACAATTCCTTTACACAATGCAAGTACAAAAGGATCTTGATATTCTTGGTGGTTCATTCTTCTTGGACTTGGTGGATCAGTAAATCAGAATCTCCTATGACCAAAAGTTCCTTGATGTTTATGTCCACCGCCATCCTAATCCCAAGGATGCATACCTCATACTCTGACATGTTGTTTGTACTGGGGAACCTTATCTTTGCTGAAATCGGATAATATTTTCTCGATTTGGAGATTAGGACTGGCCTGATTCCTACTCCCTTAAAATTTGTAGCTCTATCGAAAAACATCCTACACCCTAGGTACGACTCTGAAATGTCCTCCCCAGCGAACAACACTTCTTCATCTAGGAAATATGTGCTAAGTGACTCGTAATATTTGTCCACCAGGTTTTTTGGGATATGATTGACCAATGTTTGTCCTTTGATAGCTTTATGCATCACGTACACAATCTCGAACTCATTGAGAAGGATCTGCCATTTGGCTAGCTTTCCCGTAGGCATCGAATTCTGGAAGATGTACTTGAGCGGGTTGAGTCTGAATATCATATGTGTGGTATACACTGACAAGTAATGTCTTAATTTCTGAGTGATCCAAGTTAAAGCATAACATGTCCACTCCAACAAGGTGTATCTGGCTTCGTATGGCGTGAACTCCTTGCTCAGGTAGTAAATCATTTGCTCCTTCTTCCAAGTTTCGTCGCGTTTCCCTAACACACATCCAAATGCATTATTTAAGACAGACAAATATAGCAACAATAGTTTCCCAGGTTCGGGAGGGACCAACACTCGTGGACTAGACAAATACTTCTTGATTTTATCGAAAGCTTTTTGGCATTGTTCTGTCCACTTTGTAGCGGCATCTTTCTTTAACAACTTGAAAATGGGTTTGCAAATCACTGTTGGCTGGGCTATGAATTCGGGTGATGTAATTCAATCTCTCGAGGAAGCTCATTACGTCCTATTTGCTTTTGGGAGGAGTTAAGTCTTGAATAGCCTTGATCTTTGAGGGATACAACTTTATCCCTTTCCCGCTGATAATGAAACTCAAAAGTTTTCCTGCGGGAACTTTAAATTCACACTTTGTGGGATTCAACTTTAAATTGTACTTTTGTAACCGCTCAACGAACTACCTCAAGTCATTCAAATGATCCACACTCTTCCGTGACTTGATGATGATGTCGTCCATATATACTTTAATCTCCTTGTGAATCATGTCAGGAAAAAGGGTTCCATTGCCCTCATGTAATAGCACTGGCATTCTTAAGACCAAATGGCATGACCTTGTAGTAATAAACTCCCCATGGTGTGGTGAATGTGGTCTTCTCTACGTCTTCTTCATGCATCAGAATCTGGTGATATCCAGTGAAACAATCTATAAAGGATTGCAAATCTTGCTTCGCACAGTTATCAATAAGGATGTGGATATTCGGCAGAGGAAAGTTGCCCTTGTGACTGGCTTTTTTGAGATCCCGGTAATCCACACATATCCTAATCTTTCTGTCCTTCTTAGGCACCGGTACAATGTTGGACAACCAGGTAGGATAATTAGTGACCCTTACCACATTCACCTTTATCTGCTTGGTAACTTCTTCTTTAATCCTTAAATTCTAATCAGACTTGAATTTTCTGGGTTTTTGCTTGACTAGTGGCTTGGCGGGATCAGTTAGAAATGCGTACGAGCCAATGTCGGTACTTAATCTGGGAATATCATCATACGACCAAGTGAATACATCAATGTATTTTCGGAGGTGCTCTGCAAATTCTTCCTTCTGTTCTGTCCTTCAAGTGGATGTTGATTCGGGTCTCCTTTACATCTACTTCCTAGATAGATCACCTATGTTTCCTCGAGGTTGGGTTTCTTCTGACTCTCTACATGTTCGGTCTCTTGCGGTAGGTTCTCAGGCATCATACTTTCATCATGCTCTTTATAGTTCGAATCATTTTGTTCGATGGTTTCGTTACATGTCAAAATCATGGAACGTAGTGTTTTATTAATTTGATCACTAAAAAGAAAATCGAGTATAAATAAAGACATAGATAAATTTGCAATGATTTTCAAGAAAATAATTCTCTTATTTCATTAAAAGGAACGTCTCAGCATTTAGAGAGGCGGTTTAACAAAAACGCACAGGCATGATTCAAGCCTTAATTGATCATGAAGTTTTCAAAAATTGGTACAATTCTACACTACCAAGACTCTCGGCGAACCAAAGATGGACTAGCTGTCCAATTTTTCAAGGTCTCTTCTGGTTCGGCATCCCGAATGGTCGGTATCTTGATATCTTCCTTGCCGCAACATTCTTCTATCATTTCCACGAACAACCTTGTTATTCCGTCGACGATGTCCTCCTATTGTGGTAAGCTCTGACCTAGTCCTGGAACATACTCTAGTATGAAGACTTTCTTCCTAGGGTTACCATTGTATATTCTTCCAGTTGTAGGTTGGTATCCCAAGCCGGTAGTACCTTTCTGCCACTTTGGTTGGATTGGCTCAATTATCCTATATGATCGAGTTCCCAGCCCGGTCCCCGATCTGTATCCATACTTCATCATTTCTCAATTGCCATTTCTGACCCATAGGGCGACCACGTGTTGTGGTCTTATTCATTCTTCCCCACTTCTGTTGCTTACATGATCTCGACTGCATGAAAAGCAACCCCGTCCAACCCCTTTATAAAAGGAACTGCATGTTCTAAGTAAGCTGATCGGCTCCATTCTCCATGTAGCACTATCTCCTGGGAATCCCATTCAAATTTCATACACTGATGGAGAGTGAAAGGAACTGCTCTTTCCATGTGTATTCAGGGCCTTCCTAATAGCAGGTTGTATGAAGACGAGATATCTATCACCTGGAATAATATCGGGAAATCGATGGGCCCAATGACATCTTTCTCTGACCTATCAAAAGCCCTTACCCTTACGTGGCTCTCTTTTACCTCTCGTAATTGAATTCCTAATTCCCACAGAGTGAAGAATAGGAAAATATATACTCCAGATCCCCCGTCGACAAGTACCCGAGATACGAATTTGTCTCCGCACTTGACAGTGATATGCAGAGCCCTGTTATGATTCATTCCCTCCACAAGAAGTTTGTACCTCCAAAAAGAGATTTTATTCACCTCCACCATCTTGCCAATAGTTGCTGCCAGTGCCTCACTGGTGGTATTGCCCGGCATGCTCATCCCACTTACCAGAGCATTCATGTGACTGTCGGAACTCATCCGTAAGTCCATAATTGATATGTGGTTAGGGACTTTTCTCAGTTGCTCTTCTATGTAATATTCTTTAACCGACATCTTTCTCCAAAACTCTATTGCCTCCACATCAGTTATGTTTCTCCTCTGTTCTGTTCTCTATTCAGATTTCCTCGGTTAACTTCTTCTGGGGCGTAGCACCTTCTAGATCTAGTCATGTCATGAGCGGCCGCGGTTTTTGTCATCTTTCCCTTTCCTTTTGACTGATAAGTCCACGGTACTGCCTATTTCTCCTTATTCCCATCCTCTCTAATGGCTATGACGGGCCCTTGTTGATATTTCTAAACTAATACTGGCAGCTTTAATTGTACAGTGATTAGTGTGGCTTCCCGAGGAGATGTCCTTGTTGCTTCAGCATTCCCAATAGTAACAATAGTCACTTTTAAATCGTAATTCTCCTCCAAGGTAATCAGGTTGGCTCCTTGGTATATATGATTTGGTAGTGGGTTACGGTTTATATTTGGTGGGGCTGGGGTGCATTGGATAGCTCCACTCTTGATCAGCATTTTAATTTGTTTTAAACCATAACAATCCTTGGTGTCATGCCCAAGGACACTTAAATGATAGGCACAACATTTGCTTTTGTCGAAATACTTGGTGGGTTGGTCAGGGATTATTCCTTCTACCGGGTATATCAATCCGGCTCTTCTCAACCTTTCAAACAATTAGGCTAAAGTCTCAGCAATTAGGGTGAAGTTTTTGGGGTTTCGTGCTTCAAAGTTTGGATGAGGTTTGGCAGCATAGGCATGTCTATTTTAGTGGGTGGTGGTTTGAACGGGAGCATATAGTTGTGGTGGGTTTGGATGTATATTGGCATGGGATGGATTTCAGTTCGGTTGGGTATTGTAGTATGGTTGGGCATTATACACTAGGGTACAATTGGGTTGGTTTGGAGGATATGTGTTTGCGGTGTAGGGATTTGCTCGGCGATGAGGACTTGGTTGATAATAGGGGACAATTGTCGTCACTTCTTCTTTCTTATTCTTTCCACTACTAATGGAACTAGGGTGTATAGCCTTGCTAGCAGCCTGTAGCGTAGTCACTGGCTGTATATTCCCTGACTTAATACCTTCTTCCAAAAAATCTCACATTTTGACCAGCTAGGGGAACTTCTAACCCATCATTCCCATCATCTTCTCGAAGTAGATTCCTTCTTGAGCACGGATGAAATATTTGGTTAGCTCATTGTCATCTAATGGGGATTGTGCTCTAGCAGCTTCTGATATCCAATGACGAGCGTACTCTTAAAATGACTCAGAGGGCTTCTTTTGTAGGTTCAAAAAAGTAAATTTGTCCGGGTGATCTCAGTATTGAACCTGAAGCGGTTCATAAAATCTTTTGTCATGTCTTGCCATTCTCTCTAGTTTTTGGGGTCCTGCCTAATACCAAGTGAGTGCTTCCCCAATCAAACTTCTTAAGAAAAGTTTCATCCTTAACTTCTCATTCCTTCCCTCTCCCACTAGCTTGTTGCAGTATGCTCTCAAGTGAGCGTGGGGATCGCTTGTCCCATCAAAGATATCAAACTTCATAGTCTTGTACCCTAGCGGCATATCGAAATCTGGGTGTATGCATAGGTCATCATAATCCAAGCTCTCGGTCCCTCGAGTAACTTAAAGGTTATTCATTTGTTTCCTTAGTACATGTAGTTGGTCAGACAGCAACTCGTCTTCCTTGGACTTCGCTTCCATTTCTATTTCAGCATACTGGTCTATCTCAAAAGGTATTCTAATCATGACAGGCATGGTGAATGTGGGTTTTGATGCTGTATATACAGGTGGAAAATATCACTCATGGGTGGCGGTGTGTGTCGTAGGGATATACTGCATATGTGTATTTGTAAAAGTAACATTGTCATGAGGAGGGGTTTGGATCAAAGTGGTGGTGGTTGGTGGATTTTGTGGAGCTTGAACATAGTTAGGGATATAAGGTGTATGTATGGGAGGGTTTGGTGGATTTGCAAGGGTAATTGGCGGTATGAATTGGGTTATGGCGAGGTTTGTGGTGGCAGTAGTTGGGGTACTAGTAGGTTGTCGGGTTGATGTCGGAAAGTGGTCGGGGATTTAATATAGTGATGGAAAATGGGGTAGTTGTGGAAGCGTCGTCACGGCCAAGTGTGCCAACTCCCTGATCTGTTGTACCTCCTTCCTTAAAGACTCCATTTCCTGTTCCATTCTAGCGATATGTTCATTATTCCGAGTCTCGACCCTTCTCCCTGATCCCCCTAGGTTGTCAGCTACCACCAGAGCATTTACAACCAGGTTGTCTGTAGCAGTCGTCTTCCATTTGGACCTTAGGTTATACGGTGGCTTGGCCAGTTTAGATATCAACAAAAATCAACTTGTGTTTTGGGGACAAATAAATAAAGCGGTAAAGCAAGAAAGCAAAGAAAAGTTGAAGTTAGTTCAGGGATTGCATAGATATAATAACAAAGAGAAGTTAGTTCACATATAAGTGCATTCCTAAATATTCAATGACCTCTCTTTGCCGAAGTAGGCCTATATCACAAGCGTTTGACAAATAAGTTTGACACATTTAGATCCAGAGAAAGTTCAATTTTTCATTGATGGAATTTTCTAGTTACACGTGGATTACAAAGGTTTCATTACCAATACATAAGATGAGGGGTAATTGCCAATGGTTACAATGTGGTTTTCAAGGTTCACAAAGGTTTCATGAGCTTATAGAATTTCCCTTATGGAAATTAAAAGTACAGAAAGGAAATCAACCAACAACTTAATAGTCATCCCCGGAATCTTCCTCCCAAGATCTCCTCCTCTGAATCTTCTTCAGGGTCTTCTTTGACCTCGTCCTCGACATCATCATTGTTGCACTCTGTCTCCACTTTCAGATCCTCCTCTGGTTCTTCCTCGTACTGAATGTATGTACTCCATTATCTGGTTGTTATCATTAGGCTGCGGCAACATGTGATCAACCGATCCCCGTACTACCTGTTGGTGCATAGTAGTGGTGATAAGATAGTAAGGAAGGATCTCATGGTATACTTATAAGTTTATTCCTATGTCTTCCAACCCAGCTAATCCTTCCCTACTGGTCCTTGCTAGTACATCTTCTGTGTTAATCCACACAAAATACTCGGGCGTGCACTATGAGTTCTGCCCCATTCCCATCATGATTATATCACTCCACTCATCTTGAAGTCTTCTTACCTCGGAATTAGAATCTGCACATTGTAGTCGTCTTCATACAAAGTCATTCGGGACCAGAGAGGTATGTCTTGAATCAAGCCAAACTGCATCAGGACCCTTAGGAGTGAATATGGTTGAATCCCTTCCAAGCCTACCAGCTCGATGAAGTAATTTCTCCGGGCTTCTCACAATTGCTCTGCCACTCAGCAAGTAAAGCTTCCAATATATGAACTCTCCAGTCAGGTAGGTTAAAAGCTCCCTCCACTCTTCTTGACCATGTGGTGTGGCTTAATGCCTCATTCTCTCATTGTGACTACGAGTCATACTGTTAGTGCCAACAAAGTAATTGACGGTCGGCTCCCTTTGGAAGAAATGCTTCGTAGTCCAAATCTACAACAACATGTTACAACCCTTAAACAAATCATACCCTCTCGAACATGCCGATAGTGCCCTGAACATCTCCGTCAGCATCATAGGAACAAGAGTGACCCGCAGATTCCCTCGGAATGTAGCCAAGATCAGAGGCAATATGTTGATGTTGATTCGTCCTTTCCATTGTGGGAAAACCAGAAGTCCCAATAATGCTAAAGAAAATGTCAGGAGGTGAAGGCTCTCCCATGTTTCCTTCTCCTATTGAAATTCCTCAAGATGCCAATCGTAGATTTCCCGATGCCCAAATCTATCAAACAACTGGTCCAGACTTACCCATCCGTCTTTGACACTCTCAAGTTCTGGTTACTTTTCAAACCTAATGCGTAGAGAAATTTGTGACCTGATATGTTAACCGGCAGTATAGGATTCTATCCGGAGAATGGCAACTCAATGAAACTAGTCATTTCCTCAAGTGTTGGCATTAGCTCACAGTCAACAAACTTGAAAACTGCTTCGGCTGGATCCCAGAACTCTATCAATAACCTGGTGAGTACCCTTTTAGCTCGAATATTCATTAGTGCAGTCAGTGCTCCTAGATGCATCTTGATTTCGTCTCTATGCTCTCATCGGATATGCATCCGCCACTATTTTAGCTTGTAGGGTGCTCCCATGACCATGCTAATTTCTAGGACGTTGCGGTTGATTTCCATCTAAAAGGGTGAAGGGTTTGGTAAGTATTTTGCTCCGAATCATTGGTGTCTTTTCTGGATTGATTTGTCATTCCACATAAGGCATGTCGTTAGGTGCATGACATATTGATATTAGGGCGGCTTTTCTAATTGTGGGTCGATACCAAGGATTGACCTGCCTAAGGTTTATGCAGTATGACCTATGTTTGCTAAGATCAGAGTGTTTCCTAAATTTGGAGTTGGACTGAATAACTGCGAGGCGATATTTCAGTTGGCCTGACAAGGTCATTCTCTAAAACTAGAGAGTTTTGAAAAGAAGGTTCTGAGGGGTGAAAAGACAACCCTCGCGTGACTTGTGTGTGATTATGTACAGCCAAAACTCGATAGGAAAAGATTCGCCACCTAATATTTAAGGTATACTAGGGTACCTATAAGTGTGTAAAATTCTAATGGTCTACTAACCAGTGAGATTCGGTTAAGGGTTCTAGTTATTCTAAGGGGGAGGTGTTATGAATTCCTTAAAATATACCTCAGGTAGCTCCTTAAACTTAGGCTAGATATGGAGAAAGAAGTTTTTATATCCTTGTTTATTAGTGGTTATAAATGCTAAATGTGATTCTATGAAAATGAGGAAAACGTTTTAACTCTTGTTTGAAAATCTATCTCTTACTTTGAGAAAGAATGTATCTCCTTCAAAATGGTAAAATCATTTTGATAACCTTTGTAATATACTAGGTAAACTGAGTAATTGTTCCAAAATATTTTGTTTAAAAGAAAAATGGGTATACCTTATTTATTTATTGAAAACTTGTCCCAGTAAAAGTCCCTTGTGTTTTTCAAAATTGTTGATCTAATTCCCTTTGAAACTACTTGTACGTGATTGCTTTTGCGTTAAAATAGTTCATTTTCCTAAAGACCTTTCAAAGGAGTTGTTCCCATTTCGACTTGTTCAAATATTATTTTCTTTTAAACTTATTCGAGTTCTGTTGATGCCTAGAACCAAAACAAAACTCATTAAGAAACAAAAGATATGTTAGTTGCCAAAACAGTTATTTTCAAGATCATTCGAGTTTAAAAGAATTAAGGTCACTTTATATTGATTAATCTTTACAGTCACAATTACCTTGTGTCTGTTAGATTTATTTACCTAAGGTCTGCCTAAACAATCAAAATAGCCACAAATATTCAATAATAGCGTTAGTCATCCAAAGACATATACACAAAAAAATAAAATGATAACAACAACATATATTAGGTTAAGGGAGGAAGGTTAGACTCTTCTATATTGGGCCGGCGAAGCAGCCAGGCCAAAATTAACTCTAAGCAGTAGCAAATTTTAGCAGATGACCACGAAGCGGCCCAGTGCCCTAAATTTGGGTCTGAGTTCTCGGCGAACTCAGCAGACCCAATTATCATGCAAAGAAAAGAGAAAAGTTAATTAGCATATGTAAACATAAAAGGTAAAGTAAGATAATATTATAATAAAAAATAATAAAAGACCTAAGAATATAGCAAAGTCAATTGTCATTTGTGTTAATCCTATGAAGATTAGATAAGGTCAATGACTATAGGCTAAGGGTGAACCATGTTTATCTTTGAAGTCCCCCAATGGACCCCTGATAATTCAGAGTTCACGAGGGTCTCATGGACCCCGAGCATTGTTTGTGCCAGGGTGGGGTACCTCAACCACAAAGCCAAGATTACACCTAAATACCTTTGAACATTGATTCTCACTCTTCCTCAAAGGTTTGAGCACAAACAAAATGTCAACTTGGTATTTTCATATGGTCAACTTGAAAGAAATAAGAACATAAGGTTCATCATAAAACCTCACAAAGGTGCAGCCACACAGAGGTACCAACAATCTTGGGAAACAAACAGGAATATTAAACCACAAAATCATAAGCATCTAAGGACTAATACAGTATTGACCTTACTTCTTCTGATCAAAACACAGAATATAAAGACAAGTCACTTCATGCGGACTTATAATGTTCTAATAGTATCAAAGGCCCTGATATTGATTCTAAGATATCATAACATGTACAGAGCACTTTTGAGAATCACTACTAGGATGCAATCAAGAAGAAGTCACAAAGAACACAAGATTGGTTACATGTTGCCAGTAAATATGCTCTTTCACTTCAATTTCAAGCTCATGAAGGTCATGTTAAGTAGTCTTAGGAATCAACAATTGACAAGGATGGGCATATGCACTTATTTTATTAACTTCACTAAAGGTTCAATACTTCAAAATCTTCCTTTAGTATGTTCAAATCACTAGAACAAGTCACAAAACACTATAACAACTTCATAGCAGTTTTTCTAAGCAAGTATGCACATGGCTAGGGCTTTACTATATCAAACACATGTGCTGATGGCCTTATTTAGAGCATACCAATCAACTAGGTCAATAGAGGCATTAGTGCCACGACCCCAGTTTCACTCCGTAGGATGTCGTGACGGTACTTAGTCTCTACGATTAGGTAAGCCTAATACTTATTGAATAAATTGACTAAGAATAAAACCAATGGAACTATTAAGCAGAAAGCGAATATTTCTAAATGATTCAACATTTACAACATGAAATAATATCCTAAAACCGATAGTACAAGTAATAGTTCAAGTACAATATGAGAAGGTGACTCTGAGGCCTGCGAACGTAGCGGGAGGTTTACCTTGAGTCTCCACAACAATGCTCGTCCAGCTAGCTAATAATCAACAACAACCAAGGCACCTGAGATCTGCAAATAAATGTGTAGAAGCATAGTATGAGTACACCACAGCGGTACCCAGTAAGTATCAAGACTAACCTTGGTGGAGTAGTGACGAGGAAGGGTCAAGACACCCACTAGACTAAATAGCTTGAACAAGTATAAATGTAGAACTAACGGGGCACAATATCAATACAAAGTTAGGCATGAAGACAATAACAATACAATGTTTATAATAGGGGATAAAAGCAATAGTTAGGAATAAGGCACAACATGTAATAACAATGTAGAGTAAGCTGAACGCAGTTCAAATCCGGTGAAAACAAATAAAGGAAGACAAGTGACAACTCAGTAGGAACAACCACTTTCACACCAATTTTACCCAAGGATTTCCACGAGATGCCAAACCTCAAATTCCTAAATCACGGGTCCCAATTTGTGAACCCTAATCACTTAGCATCTTTTTCCCACATTATACCTCATAACGGCACGGATGACTCACATGACAATAGAACATCCCTCACACAGAAGGCAAGTAGACAAGAGTACATATAATGGTCAATGACGTCGGGATTCATCTTTTACAACCGATATGGGTGATTTAACTACGTGTATGCTTGTGCAAGTGTTCTACTACAATTCAAGTCAATAAATAAGAGTAGAGACAATGAATGGAACATAAGAAACGATCACCATGAGATGTACAGTATAATAAAGGCAACAATGAAGTTGAAGCAACGGCAAGCACAACAAGATTGGCTACATAGAACTAAGCAAATATTGCAACACGGAGGAAGGCAATTTAATAGTATGCTAAGGAAACAACAATCAAAACTAAGTGCAAAGAAAGGGAAATGACAACAAGAGCCCTACCAAGGTACCGCCTCATAGCCACGCGTTTCAAGCCCGCCTTATCTCACCGCATATGTTACAACACCCAGACCGTATACCACAGCATGCGTATCAATAATAACAACAGCACGGCAGAAACCTCGTGCAACACAATGACAATCGCACGGCAGAAACCTGGTGCAAACAGAATAACAACTGCACGGCAGAAACCTCGTGCAAACACAATAACAATCCTTTCAACAATAACATGTGTGCCAAAACATAACAACTCAACAAAATGACTTTCACAATACGTGCCCATATGCCACAACATTTTCTCAAAACAGTTTCAATATCACAACCATGCATAGCCCTCGACTCAACAACATTGAATACAACAGCAACAACAACAATAACACGAGAATACGGCAAGTAAATCAACACAAGAACTTCATAGCACAAAGAAACGAAAGAACGAACTCACAAAGAAAGACACAACAAGGAAATAATAGTCTCAACAAGAATAGTTCAACAAGGGAGAGGTAATGTGTAACAGTGATTCCACAAAAGTGCAATTCGACAACAAGAGAGATAACATGAATCAATGACCCCAATAAATAATACATCAGCAATGAAAGAGATAACAAACTTCCATTAAGGCTAAGCAATTACGGAAGAGATAATACTTATTTCAATTAAGGTTAAGCAATTACGGAAAGGATAGCATGATAATAAAAGAGGCAATAAATTTAGTTAAGGCACATAAGAGTTTAATCGTTAATAAGGGTAAAACATGAAGCAATTAATTCCAAATAAGATGTGTAAGGGAGAATTTAGTAAATGGAGAATTTAACATGACAAAACAACTTCATATTTAATGGACATAAGAACCTAAGGGTCCTAAACGGTCAAATTTACACAAATAAGCCCTAGCACGTACTCGTCACCTCGCGTACACGGCCTTCACATGACATAATTAGCACAAATGACTCAAATCTTAAGGGGTAGTTCTCCCACACAAAGTCAGGCAAAAAACTTACCTCAAAGAAGCTAGACCGTTACTCTAAAATGACCTTCTCGAGAGAAACAACCTCCGAACGGCTCAAATCTAGCCAAAATAACTTCAAATCATAAATAAAGCTCAAAGGAAATAATTTCGGATAATAAAGCTTCAATCATTAACAAGAATTAAAAGTCAACCCAAAAGTCAGTTCCCTGGGCCCGCGTCTTAGAACCCGACCAAAATTATAAAATCCGAACACCCATTCGATAACGAGTCCAACCATATAAGAATTATCAAATTCCAACATCAATTCGTCCTTCAAATCATCATTTTAAATTTTGAAAGATTTCTTCAAAAATTCACATTCTTCCTCAACTCAAAACACTAATTTAATGATAAAAATAAAGATAAAATCATGAACTATAATCAATTTTGAGTGAAGAACACTTACCCCAATGATTTGCTTGAAAAATTCATGAGAAATTGCTCAAAACCGAGGTCTACAACTCAAGATATGGTAAAAATGGCCAAACCCTCAATTTGGAAAATATATTTTGCTGCCCAGGTATATGCACATCGCGGTCGCGGAAGAAATAATGCGATCGCGATGAAGAAAATAACTACTATGCCAATATATACTACGTGATCGTGGATGAACCCATGTGATCATGAATAAAGGAACAGCAGATGCCCCAAAGAAATGTACTATGCGATCGCGGACCAGAACGTGCGATCGCGAAAGAGGAAATATACCAGCTGCTGAGCTGTGCTACGCGAACGCAGAACTGCCCATGCGAACGCGAAGAAACAAAACTCACACTTACACTATCGCGAACCACACACTACGAACGCGAAGAAGAAAAATGGCCAGTCCCAGCACAACCTACGCGAACGCAGCTTGATCTTCGCGATCGCATATAAGGTACATCAGATATCAGATCATCAACCAAAAATATGAGAAAATGGCCCATAGCCCATCCGAAACACGCCCGAGTCCCCCGGGACCCTGTTGAAACATACCAACAAGTTCCATTACACAACACGGACCCGCTAGAGGTCTCAAATCATATCAAACAACGTCGGAACTACGAATCGCACCACGAATCGAACCAATGAATTTCCAAATCTTCTAACTTCCAAAACTCGCGCCAAAACATATCAAATCAACCCGAAATGATGTCAAATTTTTCATGCAAGTTCCAAATGGCATAACAGAGCTACTCCAACTCTCGGAATCGCATTCTGACCCCAATATAGCCAAGGTCAACTCTCGGTCAAACCTCTCAACCTTCCAAAACATTAATTGTTTTCCAATTTTTCGCCAAAATGCTTCAAATTACACTACAGACCTCCAAATCTAAATTCGAACGCATGCCTAAGTCCAAACTCACCATACGAAGCTATTAGAATCATCAAAATGCCATTTCGGATTCGTCTACATGACAGCCAAAACTCCGGTCAACTCTTACCGCTTATGCTTCTAAAACAAGAATCCTTCTTCCAAATTGACCCCGAATCATCCGAAAACCAAACTCGACCACACGCGCAAGTCATAACACATAATATAAAGCTGCTCGAGACCTTAAGCCATTGAGTGGGATGCTAATTCTCAAAATGTCTGGTCAGGTCGTTACAATTAGCATGAATAGGAAGACTAACTTTAATTTTATTTAAATTTAATGGTATCTAATCATGACAATGCACATTCTATCAGACTTTCAAATTATCAAAATCAACAATACTCAGGTATATGTGTAAGAGCCATCTAGACAGTGTTGTCAAATGGTTTTGAAATAACAAGTGAAGACACTCATTTTATAGTTGACCAAGGCAGGACAAGTAGAATACAACAATTAAGCAGGTTCGGTGATAAGTCATGCCAACAAAGTCTACCACATGATTCCCTTCATTTCAAGTTTTCATGGTAGGCACACATGAATTATCGTATCTTAACTGTGCAGAACATCACAGTATCATGAGCAAGCTATCAATTAGAGTCACATAGCTAAGTTAACAGATCAATAACATGAACAAGACCAGTAATGAGAATCATTCATTGAACTAAACCAAAGCAACATGACACCATAGGCATGAGGATTGAGATAGCATAATGCTACAGGTATAAAGATTTAGCTAGTCTAACAGAATATCAGGAAAAGTTCAAGAACATGATTTAGCCGACTTAGTCAACATGACAGTAGAAATATAGTTATTGCTTAATCAACAGGGATAGACCACACGTAGGTACTAACATAGGGTTTAGTTCAACTAACATGAAAGCTCAACATGATTGTCTATAAGGATAACAACAGTGTAGAATCATTCCAATTAGCTAAATCGTGAGAAACAAAGTCCCACAACCATCATAGATTTAACAACAACACTGAGTTAACTATCACGAAAGCATCATTAATTTTAAAACAAGGATAACACAAATGTAGAATACAATAAAATAATCACATGTAACTGACGAACATCATGAACAACATGCAATTAATAGTAGACATCAAAACAAAGAGCCACATGAATAATTGAAGAATGAAAGAGAATGGGTTAAAGTTCACCTTTTTCGGAGAAGCAAACCAAGTAGATGTAGTTAGTTGCTGTTTAATGTCACGACCCAAAATCCATTGTAGGTCGTGATGGCGCCCAACGCTACCATTAGGCAAAATCAACACATCAATAGTTAATCCAAAATGCATTTAAAAATAATTAAAGAAATAAAGATTGAAAATTGTTTGTTTTCATAAACTGTGCGGATGTTATTATTTTAAATGTTCGAATGAGGCCAAAATATAAACCAAAAAAATTATAGAGGAATACAACCAGGAGAAAGATTTAAATCCCCAAAACCCGGTGTGATGAACATCTACTACGAAGTACGATACTAATGCAACATCTTTCTGGAATATAAAATAGACAAGATATAATAAGTGAATAAGATGGGGACTCCATGTGCTGCAGTTCATAACGTGAAATGCAACTCACCACAATGTCTTCTCAGTAGTTGCGCCTATGCGCCAAGGTGGCCACCAGAGGTACCTGTCTTAGTACATGCACAATCAGTGCAGAAGTGTAGTATGAGTATGTATATCAACGAGTACCTAGAAAATATCTAGCCTAACCTCGAAGAAGTAGTGACTAGGGGTCGACACCGACACTTACTAGTAGTCCAATAATCAAAGTATAATAAAAGTAGACAGATATAAGGCATAACAAGTAAAAGCAACGAAATAGATATATGTGCATAACACGATCCTCAACGGAAGAGTAATTACAAAGTCCTCAAATACCGGATACTACCTCGAATGGAATTCATAATGGTCAACACCAGATAAAATGTCACATCTCAAGTCAGGAAAACTCATAGGTACACTGACTCTTTATCAAATATCACGCACGATTCTGCAGAGCTGAATGACCCGATCCCATACGAGTAAGGGCACGATTTTCTATCGTGGCGTACGACCCGATCCCATAATAATCGTGTACACTATCGAGGTCGAACGACCCAAACAATATATGCATCTCATAATACTGCCAAGGTCGTACGGCCCAATCCATATTAGTACTGCTAAGGCGTTCGGCTCGATCTCATAGGAATAATGAAACTTGGCGGGCCACTGGCCCCACTCACGAATATTTGTGTGAGCTTTGAAATTTAAGAAACTTTTCAGACAATTGCGTGCAACGTGAAAGAAATCCATAAAAGGAAGTACAATTTCTATTGATAATCATGTAGCTAACAAAATATCTAAAATAGCAGGTTCCATAATTTACGCAAGTCTAGTCTCAGGTAAAAATGTAAATTTAAGCATTTAAATAGGCAAGAATAACTCAAATGTTATAATTGAAGCATGGCGTGAGTCAAAGTTTAGCCGGACATAATTAGGAATTCTAGTATACGCACAGACACTCGTCACCTCATACATGCGTAGCTCCCAAACATGTATCACATAACAAATATAGCACCTATGGGGTAAATTCCCCTCCCAAGGTTAGACAGGAGACTTACCTCGCTCCAAAATCCGATAACCGGCTCCAACGCCTCTCTAACACCTCGAACCAATGCAAAACAATCCGAAACTAGTCAAAGAACATGAAAACCAATCAAAATATACTCAATGACTCTTAATTATATTAATTAGAAACAATTCCCAACTCTACACGAAAAGTGAACAAAGTCAATCCCCATACCCACATGCCCGTATTCTGAAAATTGTCAAACATAAACATTACACATAGCACCACGAACTCAAATATATAATTTATTCCCAATTCCATGTCCAATTTCGTGGTAAAAATCCAAAAACACCACTTCTAGGTTTTCTTTCAAAATCCCACAATTTCTACCAATTTTCATGTTAAACTCCATATATAATCTATGTATTTAACTTGCAATGAGCAGTAATCACCTACCCCATGATAGATGACAAAAATGGGTCTTAAAAATCACCCCAAATTCGGCTCCAATGGATGGAATGAGATCAAATGAGCCAAGACCCGATTTCAATTCTTATACACTATCCGGGTCATTCCTCTTCGGATCGCAGAAGATCCCTCGCGATCGCTAAGGCCAACCAGCCACGCCCAAGAAAAACTTTTACGCGAACGCGAGTGTCACGACCCAAATTCACTAGTCGTGATGGCATGTAACCCAACCCGCTAGGTAAGCCAACAGTCATATAATAATAATGAAATCGAATAAACTTGGTTCAATAACTCAACATCGGAAAAATATCATGAAGTATCTAAGAATATAATCATAATACTACTACAACAATCCCTGATAAAATCTAGTGTCAACGAGTACACGAACATTCCTGAATAACAAGATACAAAGCAAAATTCTCTAATACAACTGCCTGATCAATAGAACAGTAAATATATAAATAACTGAAAGAAAACTTCAAGGACTGCAGACGACATAGCAGCTACCTTGTAGTCGCCCAAAAGCTAATAGCAACTCAACTCTAGAAATTGCCTCGATCGAATGTATCTGGATCTGCACACGAAGTGCATAGTGTAACCAACCCTATGTACTCACTAAGTAACAACACTAACCTTGGGATGAAAGCAATGACGAGCTCAAAAACAATAGTCAGATACCAATATCAATAACTAGTAACAGTTTGGAATATAAAGGGAAAAAGTAAAAACAGGTAGCTCGATGATATTATATTCAACTTGTTCACATTTTTGGAATTTAGGCATGCTTTCAAGTATAGCAGTTAAAGTCAACACAAATAAAGTATTTCGGTAAGCACTTAGCACTGTACGGGTTCCTGGCATATCTGCCCATCTTCAAGCAGGTATATAAAATCTTGTGCCTGTGCCCACGGATGGCATGTCAGACTCTGTAGGAGCGGATCATGCCCAAGCTCTAATCATAATTAGTTAGCTCAATAGTGAGGCCTGGTGCATGCGTCGCCCCAAAACAATAACACTTAGCCCATTATGGGCCTGGCATACGCTTCATCTCAAAATCAATACCAAATCTGCTCTATGGCTCGTTCAAGACTCAGATAACACATCTCACAATACTCAGTTTAACAGTGTTACACATAGGAGGTGTCAACAACATGTGAGGAATAAGAAAAAATATTTAGACAGAGATATCATACACGGATATAGAATCTTCACTGAGACCATGTGTACAAATAAGGTATATAGCTCAGAAACAGCAAGAATAGCCCTATCAAGTCTCAAACAAATAGCATATAGCCTAGATATGATGTCTAACGTGAATCACAGTTCAAATAATCTAACTAGCAGAGAAAACGTGGGTATAACTAGGTATGATAGAAAAACAAACTCGGTAATGGCCTAAAGGCCTCCCCATACCATGGAAACATCGATGCACGTACACACACATGTCACCTAGCACGTACGTCACCCCCAATATCTCTCATATAACATAGTTCTCAAGGTTAAATACTCTCAAATCCAAGTTTAGATATATTACTTACCTCAAGACGCGCAAATCAATACTCCAAAAAACCCTTCCTCCGCGAATCGGCCTCCAAACAACTCGAATCTAGTCACAAACAACTTAATATCAACAAATAATATGGTAGGAAACAACTTCAAATGTTAAAGCTTTGATCTTTATAAAAAATAAAAAGTCAACCCCAAGCTCGCACCCTGAAACTTGGTAAAATTAGCAAATTCTGAACACCTATTTAATTATAAGTTCAATCATACCAATTTCATGCAATTCCAACCTCATTGGATCTTCAAATCCTCAATTTTAACTTTAGGAAGTTTTAATAAAATCCCCCATTTCTTCACTTTAATTCACTAATTTAATGCTTAAACAAAGATGGAATCATGAAATAGTAATAAATCCGAGCCAAAAACACTTACCCCGATCCAAATCGTGAAAATCCCCTCCAAAATCGCCCAAGAGCGAGCTCTCTAACTCAAAATGTGATATAATAACTCTAACCCTCGAAATGGGATTTAAAACATTCTGCCCAGGCATTACCTTTCCCAACCGCAGAAAGTCCTACGCGATTGCGAAGAACAAAACCTCAAGCTGCCCAAATCCTCTTACGCGAACGCGATAACATAGTCGCGAACGCGATAACACAGTCGCGAACTCGATGACTATCCGCTCAAAGCTACGGGATCGCAGTCCAATTCACGCAACCACAAAGAACAAACGTCTGCCACCCCTGAGTCTTGCATCCCTTCTACACGAACGCGTCACCTAGCTCGCATTTGTGATAAACAACCTGCCTCACTCTTCGCAAATGTGTCCCTGCACTCGCGAACACGATGCACAAATCCCACCTGCCACCAAAATAACTCTGCGTGATTGCGCCCCTCTCTTCGTGATCACGAAAAGGGAAGCCAGAAGCATTGATTTCAAAGTTCTTCAAAGTCCAAAATGATTATGAACTTGATCTGAAACATAACCGAGGTCCCCGGGACCCCGTCCAAATATACCAACAAGTCCTAAAACACAATATGAACTTACTCGAAGCCTCAAATCACATCAAATAACATCAAATTTCACGAATCGCACATCAATTCAAGCTTAATGAACTAATGAACTTTCAACTTCTAAAACCAATGCCGAACCATATCAAATCAACTCTGAATGACCTCAAATTTTTCTTGCAACTCCCAAATGTCACAATGGACCTACTCTGACTCTCATAACCACTATCTGAACCCGATTTCAACAAAGTCAACTCTCGGTCAACTCTCTCAACCTTCCAAATCTTTAACTTTCCAACTTTTGCCAATTCAAGCCAAAACAACCTACAGACCTCCAAATCAATATCCGAACATATGCCTAAGTCTAAACTCATCATACGAAGCTATTTGAACCATCAAAACTCCATTTTGGATTTGTCTACACAAAAGTCAAACCCCGATAAACACTTTCAACTTAAGCCTTCAACCTTGGGACTAAGTGTACCAATTCACTCCTAAACTTCCCTGAAACCAATCCAACCACCCCAGCAAGTCACATAACCAAAATTGAACATAGATAAGGCAATAAATATGGGAACCGGGCTACAATACATGAAATGACCGGTCGGGTCGCTACATTCTCCCCCTCTAAAATAAATGCTAACGGGGCTAGAATCATACATGGGGTCTCAAATGGGTGTGGATATCCGCTCCGCATCTCCTGCTCAGTCTCCCAAATAGCCTCCTCAACTGGCTGACCTCTCCATTGAACCTTCACCGAAGCTATATTCTTTGACCTCAACTTCCGAACATGCTGGCCCAAAATAGCCACTGGCTCCACATCATAAGTCAAATCCCCGTCCAGTTGTAGTGTGCTGAAGTCCAAAACATGCAATGGATCACCGTAATACTTCCATAGCATAGAAACATGAAACACCGGATGAACACCTAATAGGCTAGGTGGCAATGCAAGTCTGTAGGCCACCTCCCCAACTCTCTCAAGCACCTCAGAGGGAACAATATACCAAGGGATTTACTTTTCCTTCTTCCCGAACCTCATCACACCCTTCATGGGTGAAACTCTGAGGAAGACCTTCTCACCCACCATATATGCAATATCACAAACCTTCCTATCAGCATAACTCTTTTGTCTGGACTATGATGTACGGAACCGCTCCTGGATCAACTTTACCTTATCTAAGGCATCAGGAACCAAAGTAGTGCCCAACATCCTAGCCTCCCCAGGCTCAAACCAACCAACTAGAGAACAACTTCTCCTCCCATATAAGGCCTCATAAGGAGCCATCTGGATACTCGACTGAAAGTTGTTGTTGTAGGCGAACTCTACTAGCGGAAGAAACTGATCCCATGAACCTATGAAATCCATAACACAGGCACGTAACATGTCCTCCAAGATCTGAATGGTGCGCTTGGACTGCCCGTCTGTCTGAGGATGGAATGTTGTACTAAACTCAACCCGTGTGCCAAACTCTCACTGCACGGCTCTCCAATATTGCGATGTGAGCTGCATGTCTTGGTCAAAATGATGGAAATGGGCACGCCATGCAAGCGAATAATCTCACTTATGTATATATGAGCCAATCACTCTGAAGAACAGGCAGTCATCATCGGAATAAAGTAGGGATGCTTATCGGGCAGATCGGGAGGATAATTACGCTTAACGATTCAGCTTAACGGTTATCGGATTATAAATATAGTAATCTGCTAGCCATCCAATAAGACAACGAGTGGATTGGTATCGGATTAATAATTATCGATCGGTTATCTGTTGGCTTATCGGCTAAACCAAATAGAAATTTTTTGAACAATCATTCAATCAATACCAAACAATTTCAAATCAATACCAAATTTTTAATACCATCTAAGATCTAACCAAACGATATTTTTTAAATTAAGAGTCTTCAAAACGTCTCATACTGTCATACACGTATTAACCAAATTTTAATACCATCAAGACTACTCATACATACATACACATATTAATCATTGATATTTTAATTTTTCGACTTCTCAGTTCTCAGTTCAAGAGAGAGACGAGACTGACGACTTCTCTGTCTCTGCTGGCTGTAGACAATTGAGAATTAGAAAATAGAAATTAGGGATTTAGCCATTTAGGGTTTCAATAGTACTTTATATACATAGGGGTAAAAGTGTAAATATAAAAATTCTTAACGGGTTAATGGTTTACCCGATAAGAAAATTGAGTAATCTGCCCCCAAACTGTTAATCCTTTAATTATAAAATCTATATCCGTTCATCATCCATTACCCCGATAATCCGATACCAGTAAGCCAATAAGCCATCGGTTCAGTTCGGTTCAGTTCGGTTAACGGTTTCGATTCGGTTTTGAACAGCCCTAGAATGAAGTGTGTGGACTTAGTCAATTCTGCCATAATAACCTAGACTGCGTTAAATTTCTTCAAGGTCCGTGGTAAGCCTACCACAAAATCCATAGTGATGCACTCCCATTTCCACTCCAGTTTCTTCAACCTCTAATTTTACCCTCCCGGTTTTTGATGATCATACTTCACCTGTTGACAATTCAAATACCGAGAGACATAAGCAACAATATCTTTCTTCATTCTCCGCCACCAATAGTGTTGTTTCAAGTCACGGTACATCTTCATGACACCTGTGTGAATGGAATAGCTCGAGATGTAAGCCTCCTCAAGGATCAAATTTCTTAACCCATCAATATTTGGAAAACAAATCCGGCCTTTAAGCCGCATAACACCATCATCACCAATCACAACCTCCTTAGCACTACCCCGCTGAACCGTGTCCCTCAACACCATGAAGTGAGTATCATCAAATTGGTGAGCCTTGATATGCTCCAACAACGATGACTGAGCCACAACGCAAACAAGAACCCGGTTAGGCTCCGAAATATCCAATTTCACAATCTGGTTGGCCAAGGCCTGAACATCCATGGCTAGTGGCCTCTCTACTACTGGTAAATATGCCAAACTGCCCATACTCTCAGCCTTCCTACTCAATGCATCGGCCACTATATTGGCCTTCCCCAGATGGTATAATATAGTGATATCATAGTCTTTCAGCAACTCTAACCATCTCAGCTGCTGCAAATTAAGGTCCCTCTGCTTGAACAGGTGTTGGAGACTTTGATGGTCGGTATAGACCTCACAACGAACATCGTACAAATAGTGCCTCCAAATCTTCAATGCATGAACAATGGCTGCTAACTCTAAGTCATGCACTAGGTAATTCTTCTCATGAACCTTCAATTGATGAGATGCGTAAGCAATCACCATACCGTCCTACATCAATACTGATCCAAGCCCAATACGCGATGCATCATAATACACGGTGTAATATCTCGAACCCGTAGGCAACACCAACACTAGGTTGTAGTCAATGCAGTCTTGAGCTTCTGAAAACTCACCTCACCCTCCTCTAACAATCTAAAAGGAGCACCCTTCTAGGTCAATCTAGTCAAAGGTGCAGCAATGGACCAGAAGCCCTCCACAAAATGGCGAAAACTAACCTGCCAAACCAAGAAAGCTCTTAATCTCAATAGCTAAAGACGGTCTAGGCCAACTCTAAACTGCCTCAATCTTCTTTGGGTCCACATTGATCCCATCACTAGACACCACGTGGCCCAAGAACACCACCGAATCAAGCTAAAATTTACACTTGGAGAATTTAGCATATAGCTTCTTCTCCCACAAAGTCTGGAGTATAATCCTCAGATGCTGCTCATGATCCTTCTGGTTGCGTGCGTACACCAATATGTCATCAATAAACACGATGATGAATGAATCAAGATACTGGTGGAATACAATGTTCATCAAGTGCATAAAGTTTGTTGGGGCATTGGTCATTCTAAAAGACCTCACCAGAAACTCGTAGTGACCATAGCGGTTCCTAAAAGTCATCTTCAGAATATCAGAATCCCAAACATCACGGTCTTGGCGTGACAATCCAAAATAGCGTGATAGGGCGACAACCAAACCATGCCCAATATCACATCCAAGTCTACCATACTGAGTAACAATAGATCAACTCTGGTCTCAAAACTACAAATAACAACTAAACACGACCGATACACACTGTCCACAATAATAGAATCTCACATAGACGTGGACACATATACAGGAGAACTCAAAGAATCACGAGATATATCCAAATACGGAGCAAAGTAAGATGAAATATATGAGTAAGTGGAGCCTAGATCAAATAAAAATAAAGCATCCCTATGACAGACCAAAATAATACATGTGATGACAGCATCAGAAGTAGCAGCCTCCCCTACTCGAAAAAACATAGAATCAAGCATGGCCTCCCCTTCTAGGGCGACCTCTACCTGCCTGACCTCCACCCCTAGCTAGCGGTGCAGGTGGAGTGGCAACTGGAGCAGTAACCATGGCCTGCTTACCTTACGAACCCTGTGATTCGTGGAGCCTGTGTAGTCTGTGGAGGTGGGACCCTCCTAAGTCTGGGGTAGTCCCTCACCATGTGGCAGGTATCACCACACTCAAAGCAAGCTCTCAGTGGGCATGGCTACTAGGACTGACGCGGGCCTGGTCGGCTGGACTGACCGCTGAAGGCACCCCATGCAGGAGGTGCACTAGAAAGTAGTTGAGCAAAGTGTGCAACCTGAGATCTTTGAATAACTTGAGCACCACTAGAAGTTGGAAGTGCTGAGTCTGGACGGCTCACATAGCTCTTGCCATGACGGGCTACAACTGGGCTGCGGGCACCACTATATCCTCCAGAATCCTGAGGCCTCTTGGACTCCCTGTACTCTCTCTCACAGCCCCGTATACCCCCCAACCTCCGCTCGATCTCTACCACCTGTTGATACATAATATTCGTCTCCAACTCTCGAACTATGCTAAATCTAATATCATAGTTGAGCACTTCGATAAATCTGTGAACTCACTCTCTGACTGTAGAAACCAAGGTAGGTGCATGTCGGGACAACTCACTGAATCTGATAGCATACTCTGACACTGTCATAGTCCCCTAATGCAGCTTCTCAAACTATGTGCACCATGCATCCCGAAGGGTATGGGGAACAAACTCTCTCAAGAAAATCTTTGAAAACTGAGCCCAAATGAGCGAAGCTGCATCGGCTGGGCTACCCTCCTCATAAGCCTTCCACCACTGAGATGCTTCTCCTGACACTTGGAATGTAGTAAAACCAACTCCACTCGTCTCCACAATACCCATGGTGTGGAGAACACTGTGGCACTTCTCTAGAAAATCCTACGCATCCTCGGTAGCTAGGCCACTGTAAGTAGGAGGATGATACTTCTTTAACCTCTCAAGTCTCAGTTGCTCCTTCTCGGATGCCACCGCTCTAACCTCGGGCTAAACCAGAACAACAGGTTGCATTGGCATAACTCCCGGGATCTGATCAACCTGGACCTGCTGTTCTGGAGTATTGTTTGTAGGAGTCTGGGATCCTCCATCGGCCTGAGATGTAGCTGGTACGAGGGGTATCAATCCTTCCTGAGCCAGAGCGCCAAATATGCTCATAAACTGTGATAGGGTCTCCTCAAGTGCAAGGATAACAACAGGCGCCTTGGGTGCCCGTCCCCCGCCCAGAGCTACTAATGGCTCCTCAGTCATTGTTTCGGTAGGTGCTCTAGTTGCACCACGTACCCCTCCAAGGCCTCTGCCCTGGCCCTGGCCTCTTGTGGCTCTAGAAGGGGGCGCGGGTGTTTGATCGTCAAATCCAACGTGTCTTCACCATCTGTGAGAGAATAGAAAGACATATTAGATTTCAAAGTCAACCAATTCGCATGATATGGAATCAAATAAGTGAAATTTCCTAACGGTTTTGTAGCCTCTCGAAGATAAGTACCAACGTCTTCATACCGATCCACAAGACTCTACTAAGCTTGCTTATGACTCGTAACACCCATAAACCTAGAGCTCTGATACCAACTTGTCAAGACCCCAATTTCTCTCCTTAGGATGTCGTGATGGAACCTAATTTCTAAGGCTAGGTAAGCCTAACAAACAAGAGAATATGACATAAATAAAGACTCAAAACATGATATAAACTAACAAGACTCAGAAAGATCTCAATATTGAACCATAATACAACATTTCCCAAAACCCGATGAGACTGAGTCATAAGCTCTACAAAAATACTAAAATTTCAACATACATCACTGTCTAAATAAAGGATAAACAGTAATAAGAGATAGCATAAGGTGACACCGAGGGCTGCAGACGTCGAGCATGTATACCTTGAAGTCTCCAAAAGTAGCAATCACTCACTAGCGTCCGGCACGAGCAGAAGTACCTGAATCTGTACAACAATGTGCAGAAGCGTAGTATGAGTACACCACAACGGTACCCATTAAGTATCAAGCCTAACCTCGGTAGAGTAGTGACGAGGCTAGGTCAAGACACCTACTAGGATAAAATAAACTAAACTGGGGTACAACATAGTCTAATAATGAAAGGCGAGAAAGTAAATGACAAGTAAGCAGTTCAGTAATATATGCTAACCACGAAAATATAAACGGTAAAGGCATCGAGGAGTGAACACAGGACGAAAACAAAAATTATACAAGTAAGGATAATTACAAGTGCAACAATGAAAAATATCAAGAACTACTCAACCAACAAGCTTTTAACATGAGAGGTGCAACAAGAATCACAACTGAGGTACCGCCTCATTTCCATATTTCATAATTTCAATCACAATTGTTCCTTATATCACCGCGTTAGCCTTCCATTTTGTTTTAAAAATCATTTTTCCGAAATAGCTACACGCGTTTTAGCCCACCTTATCTCACCGCGTGGCTTCAAGTATTTCCCTACTAGCAACACGCATATCAAGCCCACCTTATATCACCGCATGCATATCAACCCAGCCTTATACCACCGCATGCGTATCAATATCACAACATAATCAAAACTCGCACCACAAGTGCCCATATGCCACAACTTACCAAAAGGTCAACAATACCAATGTTTCCACAACAAATAGCCCATGTCTCAATCACAATGTTTTCAATAATCTCAATAACAACAAGATGATTGAGTAATATTCAACTAGGAAAGATACCTCAACAATTAACAACTTAACCTCAAAGTGATAACGGCTTTTACAACTTCAACACCAATAACTCAACAAGAGGATATTCTACAAAATAACAACTTCAAGTAAGAGTAATTCAATAATAAAGAGGTAACAAGATAATAAGGAAAGTAACAACTTCAAGTAAGACATATGAGAGAAATATAACAAGTGAGAGGTAGAACAAGTGCTAGCAACGACTAATAAGGCATGTAGGAGTAGATTAACACATGTAATAGTAGACTAACAATGAAAGATGTAACATGTTGTGACAATCAAATTAAGGCATGGAAAGATTCTAAATAACTTAAACCGGTCAAATACCACATATAGCCCGTATACATACTCGTCACCTCGCGTACACGTCTTCCATATAACACAAATAGCACAATCAACCCAATCCTAAGGGGTAGTTCCCCCACACAAAGTTGGGCAAGATACTTAACTCAAAACGAGCTAAATCAACCCACTAGTAAGTCATTCCCGCCAATATCCAACTCCGGGCGGCTGGCTCGAATCTAGCCAAAATAATTTAACACCATAAATACAAATCATAGAAAATAATTCCGGATAATAAAGTTCCAATCTTTAAAGAAAATCAAAAAGTAACCTCAAAAAGTCAACCCTGGGCCCACACCTTAGAACCCGACCAAACTTACAAAGTTTGAACACTAATTCCGATACGAGTCCAACTCAAATCGACCCTCAACCCCTCAATTTATAGTTTAGGAATTTTTCAACTCAAAACACTAATTAAATGATAAAAACAAAGATGGAATCATGAATAATAAGCAAATCTGTGTCAAAAACACTTGCCATGATCCAATCATTGAAAATCCCCTAAAAATCATCCAAAAGCGAGATCTCTAACCCAAAATATAGATAATGAAACAAACCCTCGATTTCTCTATTTATGCCCAGCAATTTCCGCTTCTGTGGAGGCTTGGTCGCTTCTGCGACGCCGCTTCTGCGATTAAGTTTCCGCACCTACGAATTCCACTTAGGCACCTGACCAAGTGCTGAGAAGAGTTCACCGCATCTGTGGAACCTGTGCACCAGGCCAATTCTCCCTTCTCCGACTCAGAGGCCGGTTCTGCGATGCCGCACCTACGACCCAAAGTGCGCATATGCGATTACACCAGAACTCAGCATGCCTCCAAAATCCATCAAGTCTCCAATGAGTCCTAACTCAACACGAATCATACCCGGGGACCCCGGGACCCCGTCCAAACATACCATCAAGTCCCAAAAAATATAATGAACCTACTCGAAGCCTAAAAGCACATCAAACAACATCAGATCTAGAATCACATCCCTTTTTAAGCCTATTGAATCATTGAACATTCAACTTCTAAAACTATAATGCCAACTCATACCAAACCAACTCCAAATAAGCTCAAATTTTGCATGCAAGTCCTAAATGACACGAGACGCCTATACCAACTCTCAAAATCTTTATCCGAGTCCGATATCAATAAAGTCAACTCTCGATCAAATCTCTCCACCTTCCAAACCTTCAATTTTTCAACTTTCGCCAAAATTCCTCAAACGAACCTACGGACCTTCAAATCAATATACGGACATACTCCTAAGTCCAAAATCATCATACAAAGCTATCGAAACCATCAAAACTTCGTTCTGAAGTCATCAACACAAAAGTCAAACTCTGGTCAGATCTTTCAAGTTAAGCTTCCAACTTTGGGACTAAGTGTCCCAATTCACTCCGAAACTTACCCGAAATCAAACAAACTATCCCGACAAGTCACATAACCACAATTGAACATAGAGGAGGCACTAAATAGGGAAATAGGACTAAAATACTCAAAATAATAGTGGAACCAAAGAAAGAAAGAAATGTGTATTTATTTTTGTAAGAGATACACCGCTAGCGAGAATTATAAAGAAGAGAAAAATTGCACAAAACACAAAAAGAGAAAAAATAAAGAAAAATCTGAAAAAAGAAGGAAAAATATAGTGCGAAAAGAAAGAGGTAACATTGTTGTGGGTGATGTTAGTTGTGAAATTGATGTTGGGATCAAAGAATTTGCGCTTAAAGTTAATTTTGTGATGTGTTAAAGTGCTTAGGAGGGTTAGTCACTATTCCTAAATATATTCTAGCCGTCCCTTATCCTACATTACAATAATAAAAAAGTCCTAATTGATTTTAGATAGAGCGAGCCTACATTAGTAGAAATTAACATTAAGGGCAAGCCTATGGTACCAATTGCATGCATGTGACTTCTTCTGTGAGAGTGGGCGATTTTCTTGGATGTATGTGAGTCCTTAAAATATATTTGAGCATTTGATTTAAATGTGTAGATTCAACTTACTCTCCTGTTCTTGTTGTAAGAGAACATGGTTTCACGAGGGAGAGGTAATATTGTTAGATTCTCTATGATGTTGGGTGTTCCAGTCATAAGTGCATTGTGATATTTAGTTGTTTTTGAGACTATGATTGTTATGAACATGTTGTCTTTTCTTTGAATAATTTTTCGGCATAAGAAAAAAGAAAAGTGTGTTTTGAATGCATATGCTGAGGTTTAATTGCTGCAATCAACCATGGTCATTGGTGTAGTATGCTTCAAATGTATTAAATATAAAGTGCTCAAAAATAGTGTGATTGGTTGGTTGACTCAAGGACGAGCAACGTATAAGAGTGGGGTAGTGATAATTGGCTTAATATATATATTTTTGGTGTATTACTTGTCTTATATTTTGGTGTTTTAATGATAATATGTGCGACATTTGGGCTTAATTGTGTTATTTTTTATGTGTAGGATTGTTGAAGGATGAAAATGAGTGAAGGTTGCACACATGGATGTCAAAAATACACAAAAAGAGCACGAAAAGACAAAATTGGACAAGGCCCAGAACCAGGCGCTAGGCCAGGCGACGCCTGGCTCCAAACAAGGTCCATTTAGCATTACAGCAGGCGCCGCGAGCTCAGGGGCGCACTGCAAGCTAGGCCTCGCGAGCTCTGAGGCCTGGTCCCTTTCTATGTTCGTGCATAAAACGTTTCCTACTTAGTTCTGGACTTGGAGACTCCGACCCTAGCCTATAAGTACCTCCTAAACATGATTAGTGATGGGTTGGTCAATTTTGAAGGCGGCAAAGGCTTAGAAACACAAACGGAGCACATAATTTATCAAATCTTCCATTTTTCATGTAGTATTCATAGATTATATGTTTAAAATAATACTTTGATTATTTGCATGAATATGAATGGCTAAGAACCTCATAATTTCGGGGTTATGGGTTGTTATTGACTATTGTAGTGTGGCAGTTGATTATTTTGCTTGAATTATCATATTAATTTTTTTATTCAATCTTGCACATAATTATTTTATTGCGTAGCTAAAAGTAGAAATATTATCTACGAATTTATAGTTGAATTCAAAGGCGGAAACTATATATTGCATATAACATTGAGTAGAGTAAGTTCTTGAATTCGGGCATCGGAGAATAGATTCGCGATTAGGATAGACATATTCTAGTTGTCTTACTTAGTTATTTTTGCAGGAAATATACATGCATTCTTGTTAATTAAAATTCTATAGATATATAGTATTAGGTTGGATTGAATAGGCGAGCGAAGCATCGAAAGAACTTCGCGAGCATAATAAACCATGTTAACCAATAAATTAGATAAATCAAGTAATTAAATCAATCGGAAGAACATAATAGGAGAGACATTAATCTCATAAACCCGGAATATTCCCATCTCATTGAATTCTTCTTAAGTGTTTGCTTGTTTGCTTTGCACCTTTGAATTTCTTGCTTGTTTAGTAATTTTTAGTAGTAAAAATCACATTCATCTTCTTCACAATCACTGGAGCGATAAACTCATAAGCAGTTTAGAACGAGAGTTAATCATAAATCCTCGGGAGACGATACTTTCTCATCACTTTATTATTTATCGACCGCGTACACTTGCGTGTGCATTTGGACTCAACATCAGTAATCAAGTATCCGAGGAAAGTACTGATCAAATGAGAATAAAATATCCAAGCACATCATACACTAGAGCATCTAAGTATAAATGACTAGATTATACTAAGGCACTCACTGTAGTGCATGTAAAATGTGATACAAATACAGAGACTCGATCGATTACATCCTAAATCACATTTTACTTGCAAAATGGATTAAAATGAGTTTCCTCAATCGGTCCTTGGTTGTCATTTACTCATTTGTCCACATATATATGTGCAACTTGCACACTTGGTCAAATGTGATTATTCCTGACCTTGTCCAATTCTACATAGCATCCACATTAAAGTATTTATTCGACATTCATCGAAAATATGTTGGGGCTTAGAGTCCGACTCTCAATCCCAAATGTTATTGTTAGTCTCACAGCTGCATAATGGAGCTTGCGTTTTATTTTGTTAGGCATTTACTTATCACATAACTCTTCCATATAGAAGTCCTTCGCATCAACCATTGTATTTGAAAATCGTATCGCATAACACTCCTTCATGTGATAACCTTCGTTCATATCACATAATACTTCATAGGACCTTTTCAAGTCACATGGTAACACTTTTGTCACTTTTCGTATCACATTATACTTATGTGCTTCACCTGGTTTGGTTAAGTTCCTCGTGAGAATTTCATTATTTAAACTTGAAAATTTATGCTCAAAAGTATATATATATTTTTATATTTTTCTATAAATGCCTAGGATGTGGAGAAGAAGAGAATATAGGAGGCAGTGCAGATCTAGAGAACAATGTATGAGCCGCTTCACGAGAACCTGATAATAATTTATTAAATATTTAATTGTGGACCCAATTAAAATATTAAATTAAGATCGTTGTAGGAATACAAAAATTTTAAATCTTGAATCTGCCGCTAGTAAAAGGAAGCTAAACAAATCAGATTGTGTTTGGTTGCCCGTTGGGGAAGGGGAACGGTGGATGATATTCAGTCGACAGCCCGCACGTTGGGGAATATTCCCTCCAAGTTCTTCTCATACAGAAATCGTCTGTTTTCTTTATTAACTACAATACTTTACAGTCAAAATTTGTAAAATAAAAACAAAACGCAAAACCTCAGTTTGATAATACATTTGTGATATCCTTTAGATTTCCAGCTGTTTGATTTGGGTTTTGCATACCCTTCCTCTTCTTTGAATCAAATAAAAAAGGTTTGAGCAATGTTTAAATTAGGTATCAACTTGCATGAACAACCTTCCAATAATTGTAATCTCTGTATATTGTATTTGTATGTATATATTCATTTTATTTCTAATGGAGACTTTAGCATTGGAAGAGTACTTTGTTGCTTCATTGTCATATATCAAAATCTTCTTAGACCTGTAAAACAATTTTTAACTTTTTTCCTTATTAAGTAAACTTTTGTTTCTTTGAAACAATAGACTTTTATTCATGATGTGGACCATCAACCCTAATATTAAAGGAATATACTGTCTTTCTTCATTTGAAGTATAGACCCAAACAAAAGAATATAGCTTCAAGAAGCCATAATTAAGATAGAATGAGAATAACTTTTTCTCGTACTGCAATTTTGCGTCTGATTATCCATTCTTAAATAAATAATTTTGAAAATTTATCTTCATATTCTCCGTCATCTATATATATCTTAACATTCACTTTTACGAGATGTAATAGATAGCATCTGAATATAATAAAGAGAAACTTCCAATAACAGAGAAGATTATGGAGTCCATTAATCAAATGGTCACTCAACTATCCGAAATTACTTATTAAAGTCATCTTTTTTTTGTTTGTAACAGGCTTGTTTACCCTTAAAAATGGATAACAATTGAATTGATACGCGATTTTAAGAATATGTGGACTAATTCAATATAAGTGATTAATAACGTTAGATGAGCAGATTAAAGATAGAATAAAAGGCCAAACCAGTTGTAAGACCGGATTCGGGCTCGGTTGTGATCCAAACAATTAGCCTGCCTTCGATTCGGAACCAAACCCTTATGAAGGGCTATGAACAAAACTAAGAACTTAGAATAATCTTTAGAAGCAGAGAAAACAAATGTATATTGCCTTGATATATGTGCTACAATGTGTCTAATGAATATTCAGCTTCCCCTTTATATAGTAGGGGAGTTTTACCATAAGTATAACTCTAAGAAAGGTAAAAATCTTCGTCTTCGCTAATCACTGATTTACCGGTGATACGGGCCGAGATTCACGCCGTAACATCCGGTCGGATACGGATATCACGGCCCTTTGTTAATCATGCGTGGTCGTTCGGTAATGCTCTGTGAGGTCCCAGAACTCGAACCGGACTCCGAGGACAAGTGTTTTTCTCGGGACCTGATGCGAGAGGCTTCTGGCTTCGAATCCAATTCCCTGCAGTCATGTCCTTGGTTCGTTTGTCTCACCGGGAAATCGGGGTGCTCACTATCCCCCTTTTTTTACCCGTATACAGATAGTCCCCTCGTTTCTCGGAGAGTAGGTTTGCCGAAACAATGGGAAATGGTAGATGTTCTCAGGTTCCTTCCATCTTACATTACGACGAAGGAGCTGAAACGTCCCATCAGTCACGTCGTTCTGACTTCAGACACGTGATAATCACCGGCTGGTTGCCCCCGAATGCGAAGCGTCACCTGCTTCCCTATAAAAGCTTCCACCATTTGTTCTTTTTCTACTTTTCGACCAAGCTTTTATCTTCGAGTTTCCCAGCTATCATCAGACTTCTTTCATACCTTCATACCTTCATCTTTTGATCTTCAAATCTTCATAGTGATTTCCAGGTTTTACACAGACTTCCTTCTTCGAGTTTGTACGACCCTTTAAGGGTAATCCCGATGACTCGATATAGTCCTTCCCAATTCGGCCACAACTTTCCCTTATTCGGATGTCGGGTGTGTAGTGTTACTTTTCTTAACACCAAGTCCACGATATTGAAGTGTTGGAGGTTGGATCTTTGGTTGTAATACCTTTTTATCCACTGTTTCTGGGTGGCTAGCCAGACTAGGGTGGCCTCGCGCCTTTCATCCAATAATTTCAGGCCCGTGCTCATGGCCTCACCATCTAATTCTTCGATCGCATATCGGAACCTGAGGCTCGGTTCTCCTACTTTGACCGATATTAGTGCTTCAGCACCGCAGACCAATGAAAATGGAGTGGCCCCAGTACAAGATTTTGAGGTTGTATGGTATGCCCACAAGACTTCGGGCAAAATTTCCTTCCACTTCCCTTTGGCACCGATCAACCTTTTTTTTAGGTTTTGAAGTTTGGCCTTGTTAGTTGATTTCGCATGTCCATTCCCGCTAAGGTGATGGGATGTTCACAAGATCTTTTTGATCTTATGATCTTCAAAAAATTTGTTTACCTTGATGCCGATGAACTACTTCCCGTTATCACACACTATCTCGGCCGGTATCCCGAACCGGCATATTATGTGGTCCCAAATAAAGTCAACGACTTCTTTTTCCCGTACCTTCTAGAACTCTTGAGCTTCGACCCACTTAGAAAAATAATCGATCATAAACAGTATAAATTGGGCCTTACCAGGTGCCCACGGTAGGGGACCGACAATGTTCATTCCCCACTTCATGAACGGCCAAGGTGACAAGACTGAATGTAGTAGTTCTCCGGGTTGATGGATCATTGATGCATGCCTCTAGCAGCTGTTGTATCTTTATACAAATTCCTTTGCATCTTTCTCCATGTCGATCCAGTAATAGCCAACCCTGGTTATCTTACAAACCAAAGATTCTGCCCCCGAATGGTTTCCGCAGGTGCCTTCGTGAACTTCCCTCAAAACATATTCGGTATCTCCCGGCCTCAAGCATATGGCGAGCGAGCCGTCGAGCGTTCTTCTGAACAGAGTATCTTCGGACAGGTTGAACCTGGCCACCTTTGTGCGTGGAGCTCTCGATTCTTTAGGATCTAAGGGCAACTTCCTAGTCTTCAAGTATTCTATATAATTGTTTCTCCAATCCCAGGTTAAACCTGTTGAGTTTATTTCGGCATGGCCTTCTTCCACTAAGATTGCATGAGTTGTACGACTGTTCCTGAGCTGAATTCATCATTATCAACCGATGACCCCAAGTTAGCCAGAGCATCGGCCCCACTATTTTGGTCTCGGGATACGTGCTTTAGGGTCCATTCCTTGAATCGATGCAGCGTTACCTGCAATTTGTCTAAAAACCTTCACATTTAGCTTTGACCACCTAGCCAATTCGAGACCTACAATCATGGCCTCATACTCGGCTTCGTTGTTGGTCAACTTCACAGTTCTAATAGATATCCTAACTGCGTTACCCGTAGGTGGTTTCAATACGATGCCGAGTTTGTACCCTTTTGCGTTTGAGGCACCGTCCGTAAAGAGGGTCCAGATTCCTGAGGAAATCCCTGAGGTTAATAACAATTCCTTTTCAACTTCGGGTATTATGGTCGGCGTAAAGTCGGCCACGAAGTCTACTAAAATTTGTGATTTGATGGCAGTTCGGGGTTGATATTCGATATTGTGCCCGCTAATTTCTAATGCCTATTTAGCCAGCCGTCCCTAGAGCTCGAGTTTATGCATCATGTTCCTTAGTGGGAAAGAGGTTACAACGCATATGGGGTGGCATTAAAAGTACAGTTTTAATTTTCTGGAGGCGCTTAGAAAAGCGAGCACTAATTTTTCCAGGTGAGGATACCTTGTCTCGGCCTCGCCTAGAGTTCTACTAACATAATAGATAGGAAATTGCGTATACCAGACTAGGACTCCACTTACCGCTACCTCGGATACCACCAAGTACAGGTACAGTTGTTCATCCGCCTTCATAGTATGGAGCAAGGGTGGACTCAAAAGGTACCGTTTGAGTTCTTCCAAAGCTTGTTGGCACTCCGGGGTCCAAGAAAAGTTATTCTTCTTCTTCAATAATGAGAAGAACAGATGTCTCTTATCGGAAGACCTCGATATGAACCGGCCCAGGGCAGCTATGCACCCGGTTACCCTCTGAACGGACTTGACACTTTCCACCATGGTGATGTCTTCTATAGCTTTGATTTTATAGGGATCGATATCGATCCCTCGGTTGGACACCATGAATCCAAGAAACTTCCCGGATCCAACCCTGAATGCGCATTTCTCCGGGTTCAGCTTCATATTATATTTCTTCAGTATGTCAAAGGTTTCCTGCAAATATTTCAAATGGTCCTCTACTCGCAGGGACTTAACTAACATGTCGTCAATATAAACTTCCAATGATTTTCCTATTTGTTCGCCGAACATCCGATTTACTAGGCGTTGATAAGTGGCACCGGCGTTTTTTAGTCCGAACGGCATTACGTTATAATAATAGGTGCCGAATTTAGTGATAAAGGAAGTTTTTTCTTGTCGCCAGGGTCCATCTAGATTTGGTTGTACCCGTAATAGGCATCGATAAAGTTGAGTATCTCATGCCCAGTTGTCGCATCGATCATGTGATCGATGTTAGGAAAAGGAAAAGAATCATTGGGGCATGCCTTGTTCAAATCTTTGTAATCTATGCACATTCTTAATTTATTTCCCTTTTTAGGTACTACTACGTTAGCCAACCAATCCGGGTACTTAACTTCCCGAATGGAACCTATTTTAAGGAGTTTGGATACCTCGTCTTTGATGAATGCGTGCTTGACTTCGGACTCAGGCCTCCTCTTTTGTTTAACTGGTGGAACTTCGGATCCAAGCTCAGCTTATGAGTGGTTATTTCTGGCGGTTTCCCTTTTTTGTCAAGATGGGACCAAGTGAAGCAATCTATGTTAGCTATAAAGAATTTAACGAGTTCTTTCCTGAGCTCGGGAGTTAACCTCGTGCCCAGGTATACCTTCCAATCGAGCAAGTGTTCGATCAATATAAATTTCTCCAGCTCCTCGACCATCGATTTGGTGGCATCGGAATTGTCAGGGGTGATGAACGACTTAGGAACTCTGTAATCATCATCCTCACCTGCTTCCTGCTTCTTCGGTTTGGTCGGGGCTGGTGTCGGTGATTGTTATTTAGCTTCTTCCTTCCTATCCGGTTTCGTGTTCCTTGATGTCAATACTGCGGATACCAGGAACACCTCATCGACCGTGAATATTTCTTTTGCGGTCGGCTGCTCTCCGTAAACCATCTTGATCCCTCCCGGTATGGGGAACTTCAGTAACTGGTGTAGCGTCGAGGGTATTGCCCTCATGTTGTGAATCCATGGCCTTCCGAATAGAGCATTATATCTCATATCCCCTTCAATCACATAGAACTTCGTTTCCTGAATGGTCCCGGCAGTGTACACCGGCAGGGTTATCTCTCCCATTTAGTAGTTTCGCATGCCAAGTTAAATCCGTTTAAAACCTGCACTGTAGGCATTATTTGGTCTTGTAGACCTAACTGCTCTACGACCCTCGATCTGATGATATTGGCCGAGCTACCTAGATCAATTAACACACGCTTAACTCGAGATTTATTAATGAGTACAGATATTACCAGTGCATCATTATGCGGTTTCACGATGCCTTCAACATCCTCATCGTTAAAAGAGATGGTTCCCTCCGGTACATAATCTCGGGTTCATTTTTTCCTTATGATGGACACCTTAGTGTGCTTTAGCATTAGTCCCTGGGGGATGTCGACTCTACCAATGATCATGTTAATGACGTGCTGAGGTTCCTCTTGTTCGGTCTGTTTGTTGGAGTCCCTATTCCTGAAGTGATTTTTGGTTCGATCGCTCAGAAATTCCCAAAGATGCCCGTTATTGAATAACCGGGCCACTTCTTCTCTTAGTTGTCGGCAGTCCTCGGTCCTGTGTCCATGAGTGCCATGATACTTACATATCATGTTAGGGTCTCTTTGGGTATGGTCGAACTGCAATGATCGAGGCCACTTGGTATCTTTGATACGCCCTATGGCGGACACGATGCTGGAGGCATCGATATTGAAGTTATATTCCGATAATCTCGGTGCCTCCCTGGCCCCGAGTGGCCTGTCCAAACCGTTTTTGCTCATGAGTCACCGGCTATAGTGGCCTCGATCATTCCTTTTTTCATTTCTCTCAGGGTTATGCCTAGATCCGCTACCCCTTCGATCTTCGCCATACGGTTGATACCAGTCTTTGTTCGGTCTTGGTTCGTGATCGACGGCTCTCTTAGGCATGTCGTTAGTTCTGATGGGATAAACGGACCAGGAGGGGCCCCCAAACTAATCATCCTCGACACTGATTTTCGATTGATACTTGTTATGGACGCCGGCCCGGGTTACCGTCGGGTATTCTATCAAATTCTATTTTAGCTATTGTGAAGCCAAGGAGCTTTGGGGGGTTGAGTCCCTGAGTGAATGCCTAAACGGCCCAATCATTTGTAACCGGAGGCAGATCCATTCGTTCCATTTGAAACCTCGACACGAATTCCCTGAGCATTTCGTTATCTCTTTGTTTTACTTTGAAAAGATCTGATTTTCTGGTCTAGACCTTGATGGCCCCGGCGTGTGCTTTTACAAAAGCATCTGCAAGAATAGCAAACGAATCAATAGAATTAGGGGGTAAATTGTGATACCATATCATTACTCCTTTTGACAGGGTTTCTCCAAACAGTTTCAGCAAAACCGACTCGATTTCGTCATCTTCTAAGTCGTTTCACTTGATGGCACACGTGTAGGAGGTCACGTGCTCGTTTGGATCTCTGGTTCCGTTATACTTCGGAATTCCGGGCATACAAAACTTCTTCAGAATTGGCTTTAGTACCGCGCTGGGGGGGAAAGGTTTTTGGACAAATTTCTTGGAATCCAAGCCTTTCAATATCAGGGCTGCTCCTGGAATTTGATCAACTCTAGAGTTATAGGTCTCCACTTTTTTGTCATTGGCTTCAGTCTTCTTCTCCCCCGATTCCACCTGCTTTGTTAGTTCCTCAAGCATTTTTATTATTTGGGGGTTGGTCCCGGGCTCAACTTCACCCAGCCTTCCCGTGACTTGTTCATTTCTTCGGGCATTTTCCCGGTATCATTCGGGCTCAACTCTGCTGGGGGCGCGGCTTTGGTTATGCAACTGGGCTATCGCCGCTTGTTGAGCTTGTAATATTTCGATGATCACCTACAGGTTAATCCCGTCGCCTTCACCGTCGTGCGTACCCCGAGCTGTTGGTCAGACTCCTCCGCAAACGCTGTTCTCGGGGTTGGTCGGCAGGTTTGCATTAATGGCCACATGTGAGTTGGTATCGAACGGGTCCACAACTGGGACTCTGTTGGGGTCAACAGGGGCACCTCGTTGCTAGGTACTATATTGTTGTTCTCTCCCTGGAGGCCAGACTCAGCATCAATATTCAAGTGAGCAGGTTGAGAGTTTGACATTCTTAAGTTGACCTAAAATTAAAATCTCAAATAACAAGCATAAAACAGAGTGCATTACGGAAATTTATATCAAATTACCACTATTATCCTTAGCCCCACGGTGGGCTTGAAACTGTTTACCCTTAGAAATGGATAACAATTGAATTTATACGCAGTTTTAAGAATATGTAGACTAATTCAATACAAGTTATTAATAACGTTAAATGAGCAGATTAAAGATAGAAAAAATATCCAAACCAGTTGTAAGACCGGGTTCGGACTCGGTTGTGATCCAAATAATTAGCCTACCTTCGATTCGGATCCAAACCCTTATGAAGGGCTATGGACAAAGCTAAGAACTTAGAATAATCTTTAGAAGCACAGAAAACAAATGTATATTGCCTTGATATGTGTGCTACAATGTGTCTAATGAATAATTAGCTTCCCCTTTATATAGTAGGGAAGTTTTACCTTAAGTACAACTCTACAAAAGGTAAAAATCTTCGTCTTCACTAATCACTGATCTACGGGTGATATGGGCCGAGATTCACGCCATGACATCCGGTCGGACACGGATATCACGACTCTTTGTTAATCGTGTGTGGTCGTTCAGTAATGCTCTCCAAGGTGCCGGAACTCGAACCCGACCTGGGGGCGTGGTCTAAATGACTCCGAGGGCAGGTGTTTTGCTCGGGCCTTGATGAGAGAGGCTCCTGGCTTCGAATCTGATTCCTTGCAGTTATGTCCTTGCTTTGTTTGCCTCACCGGGAAATCGAGTTACTCACTAACCCCGGTTTTACCCGTATACAAGGCTAACAGCAAAGTCACTTAACTATGCTTATAACACTCACAAGGTCACTCAACTAGATTTCTCAAACTTGTTTTGATTGCCAAATACCTATTTTACCCTCTAAATTATCAACTTTTATCTTCTTTTTAGTTTTGTTCAATTTTTTAATATTATAATTTTTTCACTTTTAAATTTATATTATGGACTTTTCCATAGAATAAATAACTTTTATTTATAAAATAAAAAATCAAATTAGTATTTAAGCATATGTAATGTTTGAATTATAAAAATATTGAGCATATTCAAAAATATTAATTAAAATAATTTGTTCATAATAATAGTTTTGATATTAATAACAAAAACTCAAAAATTTATTTATGCAATTGAGAATGGAAGAAAATAAAAGTTTTAAAATATATATTCCATGTACGTAATATAAAAAATAATTATTTAAAATAAATATATTTTCTAATATACATTATATACCAACTAGTAGATGTAAGGAAAAAAGTATTTAAGTTATGGATAGAAACCTAACTCATAGTATTATAGTCGTATCACGAAATATCATCAGATTTTTCTAGCATATCTGGCTAATTGGCTTAGCCAAAACCGTGTCTCGTTAGAACTTCGACCCTTCTTCCATTTTCATTTTAGAAAGTTTGATTATATATGCCCAGCTACATTTTTTTCGTATTTAAGATATGTATCATTAATAAATTGATGTTACGCCTCGCCGCATAAATATTTAGTATTTGTATTTTGTGCAACTGATTATGTTCCTTCAAACTATGCCTTTCACAATCTTTCTATCCACGAAACCGCGCCAGTCTTCTTTGCTCTCCAGCCTACTCAAAGAACAAAAGGCAAGAAGGTAAAACTTTTAAACCATATAATATATTCTTCATACAAAAAAATATAGTAATTTCTTCAATTCAAAAACTCCAAACTTTATTAGGAATCAAGTAGTGGATTTTAAAGAGCTTGGCAGTCGCCTTCTCAAAAGATGAAAGGGCCAAAAGTGACTCAAGAAAGAGTTTTTCGAATCTATTGTAAGGCTCCATAACTTTTAAATTTAAAGCCTTATTTTTAACTAAGTGTATGCCTAGTAAGGTAATTTAGAAAATTTCGGTATGTGTAAAATTCACACGAGGTTATTATATCCTTTGACGTATGTTAACAAGATTACAGTGTGCATTAAGAAAGGCTTGAAGTGGTGAAAAAGGTACAGGTTGCATATATAGATTTTCAATAACAACAATATATGGGCTTTAGTACGGAAAAGGGCACAAGGGCTAACTCATGCACTCATAGCAATAAGAAAGTGCATGATTTTTCTTACGTATAAATGCTTTGATCGTTTGTTTAGAAACCCTTAATTGCTTGAATGACATAAATCTATCACTACTTCATGATACAAATTTACTTACAGAAATTGAATTGCCTGCATGATAACTCAGCTAGCTCAGAGTATCAGAAGTAATTGAATCTTTGTTTGATTTGATTGTTGTTATGTCAATGCTTGCATTTATTCAGATTCAGTTTAGATTAGATATATGTGATCACATACGATATGGGAGAAGTAGCCAACCTCCCTGGATGTGACTGCCATGGCAGCCAGGGCTAACTACCTCATACTTGCAGGCACTCCACGTTCAAATTCAAATTTAGATTCAGAAAGGAGAAATGTGGTTAACTTACCTGAGTGTAAAATCATCACGGCCGAGAAAATGGGACAGTCATCCTCATACTTGCAGGTGCCACTAGATTTATATATGTGGGAGAAGTGGTTAAACTCCCCTAGTGTAAAAGTCACCAGGGTCAGGGAATGGGCCAGCCATCCTCACACTTGCATGCATTATTGTCACGACCCAAAATCTCAACTAATCGGGGTTGTGATGGGGCCTTACACCGCTTGCTAGGCAAGCCAACACACAACAGATAATACGAATGAATTGCAATTAACGACTAACAACAAGTTAATAATATAAAGTAAAAGCAACTCAATAGGTATACATAATAAGTCTAGAACCAACATCTAACGTAAACCATCTCAGGACGTGTAGTCACAAGTACATGAGTTTCTAGAGTTTACTGCATACACTATTTTGAAAGAAATACAATATTGTCTGCAAAGTAGAAACAATACAACAAAAATAGGAAAGTGACTCTAAGGCCTGCAAACGGAATGCAGCTTTACCTCGAATCATCTGTCTGGTATCTGCTAAGCACCTCTCGAAACTCTGCTAGTACCAATATTTGGATCTGCACAAGAAGTGTAGAAGTATAGTATGAGTACAATTGATCCAATGTACCGAGTAAATGTCAAGCCCAACCCCAATGAGGTAGTGACGAGGCTAAGACAAGACACCTACAATAAACCTAAGACAAGATACCTACAGTGAACCTGTGCAATTATATATCAAAAAGTAACGAAATAACGGATAGAGTATCAAATATAATAACCGAATAATGACAAGTGAAAGGGATAACAAGTACACAAGTAAAGGGGCATAAAATGGAAACATAAAGTAAAGTGTCACTGAGTAAGCCTCTTTCAAAAGTAAATAACGAAATCACAAAGCCAAGTCCACATTCCGAGTATAAAAGTAAAGAGCAATGAAATCAAATTCATGAAAAAGTAATAGAAATTGAACAAAAACAAGTTAATAGTACTAACCTATGAATTTGGGAAGATATTTCTCTCCAAAAATCGCTTCTTTAGAGTTTAGGGTTCAAAAATAGTGTAAAATAAGTTAAGTCCCAAAATCCCCATATTTTACCCAGATGTTCGCAAAAGCGAACAGTGTCTGAGTCCTTCAGTTATCGCAAATGCGACTCTCTCTTCGCACTTTCGAAGGCTCTTCCCATCGCAAATGCGGACCAAGATTCGCAAAAGCAAAGTTGTGCCTAGCCTATCATTATTGCAAATGCGACACCAAAGTCGCAAATGCAATGTCTCTCCAGATTGCAAATGCGACACACTCCTTGCAAAAGAGAGGTTCCTAGATCCCAGTCCCACTTCGCAAATGCCAGCCTGACATTGCAAATGCAAAGCTCGCATTTGCAAATAAATCTTCGCAAATGTGAGACCTGTAGATTGACACCACCAGCTTTCATCAGCTATGCCAAAACTATCTGCAACGCATTCGAAACTCTTTTGAGCATCTCGGGCTCCAATCTGAACATTCACATAAGTGTAATAATATTATACAAACTTGCTCGCAAGCTTAAATCACCAAAATAACATCTATAATCAAGAATCGATCATTAAAACTCAAGACTTTCAAGTTCAAAACTCAAATTTTAAACTTTTCATGTAAAGCGCTGAAATGGCTTCGGGTTATCCGGGGCCGGACAAACGTTCGTACAAGTCCAAAATCATCATACGAACCTACTGAAATCGTCAAAACACCAATCTGAGGTCGTTTATAAAAGAATATTGACCGTGGTCAACTCTAGTTATTTTTAAAGTCAAAAATCACATTTTCTTTAAAGTTTCACATATAAACTTTTGACACGGACCATGCACGCAAGTCATAAATCATCAAATTGAGTTATGAAAAGTCTCGAAACACAAAAAAGAGAGTTATTACTCAAAACGACCTAATGGGACGTTACATTCTCCACCTCTAAAAAAATATTTGTCCTTGAACGAATATAGAAATGTACCTGAATTTGAAAAAAAGGTACGAGTGTCTACTCCTCAAATCGGACTGGGACGCCCAAGCAGCTGACCTCTCCAACGCACTTTCATAGAAGGAATATTTTTAGATCTTAACTTCAGAACCTGCCGGTCTAGAATAGCCATGGTTCTTCCTCATAGGTCAAATTCTCATCAAGATGCACCGTGCTGAAGTCTAAAACATATGACTTATCTTCATGGTAATTCTGAAATATGGAGATGTGAAATACCGGATGTACCCCTGCTAGGCTAGGAGAAAATGCAAGCCTATAAGCAATCTCCCCAACTCTCTCCAAGATCTCAAATTGACCAATAAACCTCGGGCTCAAATTTTTCTTCTTCCCAAATCGCATCATGCCCTTCATAGGCGATACTCAGAGAAGAACCTTCTCACCTTACATGTAAGCCTTATCTTGAACCTTCCGGTCCACATAACTCTTCTGCCTGGACTGAGTTGTACTAAAATGCTCCTGAATCATTTTCACCTTCTCCAAAGCATCACGAACCAAGTCTGTACCCAACAATCTAGCCTCACTGGTTTCAAACCAACCAACCGAAGAACAATTGCCTCCCACATAAGGCCTCATATGGAGCCATCTCTATGCTCAACTGATAGTTGTTGCTGTAGGCGAACTCTGCTAGAGGTAAAACTAGTCCTATTGACCCATAAAATACATAGATCGTGCATGTAACATATCCTCCAAAATCTAAATTGGCCGCTCGGACTGTCCGTCCGTTTGAGGATGAAACGACATACTCAGCTCGACGCGCGTGCCCAACTCATGCTACCTCCTCTCCAAAAGTGTAAAGTGAACCGCGTGCCCCAGTTTGAGATGATGGGAATGGGCACACCGTGCAGGCGGATAAACTCCCAAATGTAAATCCGAGACAACCGCTCTGAAGAATATGATGTCATCACTGGAGTAAAGTGTGTGAACTTAGTCAACTGGTCCATAATAACCCAAAAAATATCATATTTTCTCAAGGTCCATAGTAAGCCTACCACAAAGTTCATAGTGATGCCTTCCCATTTTCACTGTATCACCAATCTCTGAGTCAACCCACCCAATTTTTGATGTTCATACTTCACCAGTTGACAATTCAAGCACTGAGAGACATGTCCAACAATGTCTTTCTTGATATTCCGCCACCAATAGTATTGTTTTATGTCACGGTACATCTTCGTGACACCCGTGTGAATAGAATACCATGATCTGTGAGCCTCCTCAAATATCAACTCTCTCAACCCATCAACATTCGGAATACAAATCTGGCCCTAAAGCCGCATAACACCATTATCCCCAATCTTAGCCTTCTTAGAACCACCCTATTACACCGTGTCTTTCAACACCAACAAGTGAGGATCATCAAATTGGCGAGCCTTGATACGCTCCAACAATGATGACTGGGTTACAACACAAGCAAGAACCCTACTATGCTCTGAAATGTCTAACCTTATGAACCGATTGGCCAAAGTCTGAACATCCATGGCTAATGGCATCTCCACTGCCGGTAAAATGCCAAACTGCCTATGCTCTCCGGCTTCCTACTCAAGGCATCGGCTACCATATTGGTCTTCCCTAGATGATATAATATGGTGATATCACAGTCTTTCAATAACTTTAACCATCTCCGCTGCCTCAAATTAAGATCCTTCTGCTTGAATGGATGCTGGAGACTCCGATGGTCGGTACAGACCTCACATGGAACGTTGTATAGATAGTGCATCCAAACTTTGAGCGCGTGAACAATGGCTGCTAACTACAAATCATGCGCAGTGTAATTCTTCTCATGGACCTTCAACTAACAAGATGCAAAGGCAATCACCCTATCATCATGCATCAATACTGCACCAAGTCCAATACGCGATGCATCACAATATACAGTGTAAGATCCCTAACCTGTGGGCAACAGCAACACTGGGGTTATAGTCAAGGCAGTCTTGTGCTTCTGAAAGTTCTCCTCAGACTTGTCGGACCATCTGAAACAAGCACCCACAAATTCTACCTTATACACCCACGAGCTCCTCCTTATCCAAAATGGCAAAAATTAGATTTCATTTACGCCTTAGGTCTTTTTATAGTAAAACTGAAATTTTATAGTGCTAGTCACACTTCCTGATTGCTGACCGTATTTCGGGTGCACTCGCCCAGTCCGCAATGGTTATCTAAAATTAGACCTAGGACAACTCCTAGTGTGGTCCACACTTTCCCACTGCAGCCACCAGTGAAATCGCAATTGGTCAGTGCGTTCTCCACTGCGGTCCGCAGTTCACCCAGCTTCAATAACTCTCCACATTTTTAAAACGTGCTCGAAACTCACCCGAGCTCTTCTGATCCTAATCTAATCCATGCCAATAAGTCAAAAATGGTTATACGAACTTATACCAAGTCTCAAAATTCACTTCTGCTCACAAATTCATAAAATAAAGGGTTGAATTGTTATAGATACCCTACAACATCCTTATTTATTTATTGTATGTATGTATTTACGCAAAAGAACCTGACCATTAGATATTTTGATATGATCCTGGACAGTCGAGATTGCAAAGAAGCACGAACTTTAATGTTGTTTGGATAGAATACCTCAACGTTGTTTCTTGCTTACTTCTAATTAAATACAGGATATCACATTCAGTTCTCGTTAATTTATAATGATCCTGGTTAAGTTTCAAGCATTATGATACTTTATTTAGCAAAAAAAAGAAAAAAGAAAAAAGGATAATATCTTAAGTGGGAAATGTAGTTATATCTCTTCTTGTGGAATGGTCCATCGATATACTTAACTTGAAGAGAGAAATGTGGTTATACTACTTTCTTTTCTTTTCTTTTTGGTGTACCGGAGATGCTTCATTAACTTTTACGTTTAAAAGAAATGTGACCATAGATGTTAAATACAATCATAATAAGAGTAATTAATTTTGTTTTTAGCATTTGTAGGATCAAGTTGATCTCACAAAAGAGAAGTAAAAGTTGACTTATAGTTTTATCACATCTGTTCGACATAATGAAAATTGTTATTACAGTCAGAATCTTATTATTCCGACATCAAATAAAGTATGTTCATCTAATTTTTGTCAGATCTTCAGAGTCATGTCATCGTGGTATTTTTTCTCATATCTAACATCTATATGATTGATTCTTAAGCTTATGATATATTTATATTGATTACTTCATAATGAGCTCATCTATTCTTCAAATCCCAGTGGGAAAACATGATACTGCCGTAACACCCGAAGGTATGGCGTAGTGGTCAATGAAGCGGGTTGACAACCATAAGGTCTCAAGTTGAAATCCCAGCGAAGACAAAAAGTACTAGGTTATTTCTTCTCATCTGTTCAAGCCTTGGTGCATAGAGTTATCTGATACCTGTTTTTGATGAGAGCTAGCAAATGTCCCGTAGAATTAATCAAGATACGCGCAAATAAGCTGATTCGAACATCACGGTTATAAAAACAAAATACAGCTATACATAAACATTTGTTATCTAGAGTCCACCAACTACCAAGAATTCCTTTCTTCAACCAAATGGTGGCAACTCATCAACTTTTTATAATTTTGGTGAATAAGCAAAACAAGATTACTTATATTTGGTGTTTTTGACACGTCAAAGTTTGATCGTGTTGCTATGCACGAACTGTCTGATAGATGGGGAGAAGAATATACCGTCGATCGGTTATTTCAAGATCGTTCTTACTCATTAAATAGAAAGATACTCCCTCTGTTTTAATTTACGTGAATCAATTTGACTGAGCATGGAGTTTAAGAAAAGAGAAAAGACTTTTAAACTTGTGGTGTAAAATGAGGCACATATATTTTGTATCCAAATAGGAAAATGGGTCATTCTTTTTGGCACGGACTAAAAAGGAAATAGGTTCAAATAAATTGAAACAGAATAAGTATATTATTCTTTTGCATAACCGAATATGTTAAGTGTGAATAATGTCTCACATTAATAGCTGAAATGATTGAAAAACTAAATACAAACTGTAAAAATATTTTTAATTAAGTGAAATATTTTAGAAAAAATCATGCACTCAAAACGAATAATATCTCACCATTTACCTTCGAGTTGGTGAGTCCAACAGAACTATACGGAAATGAGTGTTGCTGCACAAGAAAACATGGAGTTTTGACTAATAAGTAATAACAATAAAATACCTGACAGATTTTATTTATTAAGATGAACCGAATAACTAATACGAGCCCGCATATAATAATAATAATAATAATAATAACAATAATAATAATGTCGCCATAAGTACACACAACACACCATGTCTCCGTCATGTAAATTTTAAGTTGTGGGTAAGTTTAGGTAAATAAAGATTAGGTAAAAGTAGTTTCTCTTTTTGAGTAAAATAACAAGTGATGAGCTAGTCAAATTTTTTATTTGTATATAAGTTGAATCCAAGCCGTCTCTGCTACGCGCCGCTAGGATCAACACAAGTATTTGCATGAGAAGTGTAGAAGTGTAGCATAAGTACAACCGACCCCATTTACTTTGTAAGTGTCGAGCCTAACCTCAACGAAGTAGTAACGAGACTATGGCAAGTCACCCACAATAAACTTGTACGTAATAATAATAACAGAAAACAGAAATAGAAATAAAGCAATAAACTCATATAAACGGACCCGAAGGTCAACTACCAGAGGGCCGCAGAATAACATAATCTCAAATCTCATATCATAATATCAAGAATAAACTCTCTTGCCACAAACAACTACAACACATCAAATCCATTAAGGTGTGCAAGTCGATCCCAAGTTTCAACACAATATCTTATACAACGTACATCTCATTCCCAATATCAATATCATATTATTTCATGTCCCGTTGCGGCGTGCAACTCGATCCCCCAATATCAATTTCTTTCAATACCGTTATGGCGTGCAAATAGATTCTCCAATATCAATTTATTTAACATACACAACTCAACACCATTGTTTACGAAATATCAACACAAAAGAGAAATAAAACGTGTGGAACAATAAGGAACTATCAATACAAACGGAGAATATCCAATACCTCGTAATCTCAAACCTTGGCGATCATCAACACAAGAATAGCTAAATAGCTCACGTAGTCGGAATAACATAATAGAGTGCATCAGATAATATAAGGGTAATAAAGCAAGTAAAAACATGTGACAATGAGAATATACAATTAAAGCAAGTAGGAACATATAGCAAGTATGCAAATATTGAGAGAGAATGAACAAATCAAAATAAGTAATAAGTAAATAACAATTAACAAGTAAAGCATTGATATCAAGTAAGAATATATAGCAATTAAAGCATGTAACAAGAGATAATATGGAATAAATGAAGACATAGAAGTAAATAGACCAATCCCGCATGCTTTAATCCCATGACGGCGTATATACACTCATCACCTTGCATATACATCGTTTTTCTACATAATTCACATTACAAATAGACCAATAAGTCCTAATTCCCTCTAGTCAAGGTTAGACACAACACTTACATCTTTGTGCAACTAACTAAACAATCAACAACGGCATTTACTTTTGAACAAGCCTCCAAACCAACCAAATCCAGCCAAATATCGTTCAAACAATTCAAAATAAGCTTTAGAAACTACCCACGAATTATAAAGGTTCAATATTTGATGAATTTGAAAAAGTCAACAAAAGTCAACAACGGGGTCGCTTTGTCACAATTTGAGATCCGGACAAAAATATGATTACCCATTCACCCTGATCCCGATTATATGATTTGATTCGAAATCCGACATTAATTTGAGATCTAAATCTCAATTTTGCAAAATCCTCAAATTCTACCCAAATTTCTAATTTTTACCATAAAAATCCTAGATTTGATGTTAAAAACTCATGAAAAATAATGGGAAATTGAAAGAAAGTAGATTAGAGTTACTTACCAATGATTTTAGGAAGATGCAATTTTTGAAAAATTACCTCTAGAGTGTTTAGGGTTGAGAGATAAGTCCCGTTTTTTTCTCTTTTTACCCAGATGCAGGTATCGCAATTGCGAACACCGCAAATGCGAAGCATGGGTCGCAGTTGTGATCAGCGCGTCAGATGACCAGAAGTTGCAAATGCAACAAATAGATCGCAAATGCGAAGGTTCCCCGCATCGCAAATGCGCCCAAAGCTTCGCAACTGCGGAGCTGACCTAAGTTGCCAAGGGTCGCAAATGTGACCAAGATGATCGCAAAAGAGGTCTTAGCATGTTCGCAAATGCGAACCATTTCCTCGTAAATGTGAGGTCACCCAACACAGGCCCCTACTCGCAAATGCAAACTAATGTTCGCAAAAGCGAGGCTCGCATTTGCGAGCAAGACCTCGCAAATGCGAGATCTGTAGATCAACACCAGAACTGAAAGCACACCAGCTATCTCAAATCATCCAAAACTCGTCTGATACACGCCCAAAACTCACCTGAGCCCCTCGGGCTCCAAACCAAACATGCACACAAGTATAATTATATCATACAAACTCGCTCGTGACCATGAATCGGACATCAAAACACATGAATTCAAAAGAAAACTCAAGAGTGGCTAGAAATACAACCAAGCGTTTGATTCCTATCAAATCAACTCAGAACTATCCAAATTTTGCAGACAAGTTTTAAATAGCAAAAAAGACCTATTCCAAGTCCCAAAATCAAAATTCAAACCCGATAACAAATAAGTCAACATACGGTCAAACCTAGGGAATTTTCAAACATTCAAATTGCTAACTTTCGGCAAAATAAGTCAAATCAACCTAGGGACCTCCAAATTCAATTCTGGCATACGCCCAAGTCCAAAATCATAATACAGACCTACTTGAATCATCAAAATACATATCTGGGGTCGTTTACCTAAAATGTTGACCATAGTCATCTCAAGTTACTTTTAAAGCCTAAAATCATATTTTCTTCAACTTTTTACGTGAAAACTTTTAGGAAAACAACACGAAACACGCACGCAAATTAAGAAACATCAAATTAAGCTAATAGAGGTCTCGGAATATGGAAATAAGGGCTAGTACTAAAAATAACCTATCGGGTCGTCACATTCTCCATCTCTAAAAGAAACGTACGTCCTCGAACGGACATAGAAAAGTACCTAGACTGGTAAAAGGGCGTGGGTATCTACTCAGCATATTGGACTCAGACCACGTGGCTGCCTCAATCGGCCGACCTCTCAATTACACTTTCATAGAAGGAAAACTTTTAGATCTCAACTTTCGAACCTGCTGGGCTAGAATAGCCACCGGCTTATCGTCATAGGCCAGATTTTCAGTAAGCTGCACCGCGCTGAAGTCCAAAACAGGTGAGTTATCCTCACGGTACTTCTGAAGCATAGAAACATGGAATGTCGGATGTAGTCCTGCTAGGCTAGGAGGCAATGCAAGCCTGTAAGAAACCTTCCCAACTCTCTCTAAGATCTCGAATGGCCCAATAAACCTCGGGCTCAACTTTTCCTTCTTACCAAACCGCATCATGCCCTTCATAGGCGACACTCAGAGAAGAACCTTCTCACCCGCCATATAAGCTACATCTCGAACCTTCTGGTCTGCATAACTCTTCTGCCTGGACTGATTTGTACGAAGTCGCTCATGTATCACCTTAACCTTCTCCATAGCATAACAGACCAAATCAGTGCCCAACAACCTAGCCTCTCTGGGTTCAAACCAACCAATCGATGAACGGCATCGCCTCCCATATAAGGCCGCATACGGCGCCATCTGAATACTCGACTGGTAACTGTTGTTGTAGGCGAACTCTGTTAGAGGTAAGAACTGGTCCCATGAGCCTTCGAAATCCATAACACGAGCACATAACATGTCCTCCAAAATCTGAATAGTGTACTTGGATTTTCTGTCTATCTGAGGATGAAACATTGTGCTCAGCTCAACCCACGTTTCCAACTCACGATGCACAGCTCTCCAAAAATGCGATGTGAACTGCGTGCCTCTGTCAAAAATGATGAAATTGGGCACGTCGTGCAGTCGGATAATCTCCTGAATGTAAATCTGAGCCAACCTCTCTAAAGAATAGGAAGTCGCCACCGGAATGAAGTGTACGGACTTAGTCAACTGGTCTACAATAACCTAGACTGCATCGTATTTCTTTAAGGTTCGTGGTAATCCTACCACAAAATCCATAGTAATGTGCTCCCACTTCCACTCCGGTATCTACAATCTCTAAGTCAAACCACCTGGTTTCAGATGTTCATACTTTGCATGTTGATAATTCAAACACCGAGATACATAAGCAACGATGTCTTTCTTCATTCTTTGCCACCAATAGTGTTGTTTCAAGTCACGGTACATCTTCGTGACACCTGGGTGAATAGAATAGCGTGAACTGTGAGCCTCTTCGAGGAACAACTCTCTCAACCCATCAATATTTGGAACACAAATCCAGCCCTCGATCCATATAAGACCATAATCACCAATCAGAACCTCCTTAGCACCATCTCGATGCACCATATCCTTCAACACTAACAATTGAGGATTATCAAACTGGCGAGCCTTAATACACTCCAACAACAATGATTGTGCTACAACATAAGCAAGAATACGGTTGGGCTCCAAAATATCCAATCTCACAAACTGGTTGGCTAAAGCCTGAACATCCATGGCTAGTGGCCTCCCTGCTACCGGTAAATATTCCAAACTACTCATGCTCTCCGCCTTCCTACTCAATGTATCGGGCACTACATTGGACTTCCCCAGATGATATAACATGGTGATAATATAGTCTTTCAACAACTCTAACCATATCCGCTACCACAAATTAAGGTCTTTCTACTTGAACGGGTGTTGGAGACTCTGATGATCCGTATAGATCTCACAATTAATGTCGTACAGATAGTGCCTCCAAATCTTCAGCACGTGAACAATGGCTACCAACTCTATGTCATGAAGAAGGTAATTCTTCTCATAAACCTTCAACTACCGAGATGCATAGGCAATCACCCTACCATCTTACACCAATACTATGCCAAGCCCAATACACAATGCATCACAATACACGGTATAGAATCTCGAACCTGTTAGCAACACCAACAATGGAGCCGTAGTCAATGCAGTCTTGAGCTTCTGAAAGCTCAACTTACACTCGTCGGACCATCTGAAAAGAGCACCATTTTGGGTCAACTTGGTCAATGGGGCTGAGATAGATGAAAACTCCTCCACGAATCGGCGATAATAACCCGCCAAACCTGTTACGCCCCAAAACCGAGGAGCGTGACCAGCTCTCAACTGAGTGAACCCGACCGAGCAAGCCTGTTAGATTTCCTTCAACCCAAACTCATCCATGAATGGAGATAATACATATTTTCATTATTTAGACAAAAAGGTGATCATTTCTACAATACCAATTTCTTACCAATAGTTACTTCATTTTAAAGTCTCAATTTCACACGCAATTCTCATAATCTGAAGTGGAAATAGTACTTCAAACACAACATAATAAGTTTGACTTCCCCAACATCAATATACAACCCACACTATGTCTACGGAGCCTCTATGGATAAAGAAGAGTATTATGAAAATACCGGCAACAAGGCCCAGGCTATACCTCAAACATAATATACAATGAACAAAAGATACATGACCCTAGAATGAAGTTGGGCTCACCAAGTCAGTTGGGAAGAGGGTGCACTGCTATCACTGATCAATGTCTCCTGTTGTGGAACCACCTGCATCCATTTAAAGATGCAGCGCCCCCGGCAAAAGGGACATTAGTACTATCGAATAGTACTAGTATGTATAACTAAACACCCTCTCAATAGAACAATTAATATTACAAGGAGGAATAATCACAAAATCAATTAAAGTCTCGAATAATACCAAAACATCAAGTGTCACGTAACTTCCCATAATTTCAGATTAGTGATTCTTAGCATCGATATACCATTATTCACAATACCATTTTTCACAATCCAATACCACCGCACTCTTAGCACGGAGTCCGATCACGACCCGATCGGCTAGGCTGTCTTATTCGAAACATCAAACCCTTTGTTTTTATATCAATCATAGCATTTCATATTTCTTTCATTAAAGTACATCAAAAGACTACAAAACATCGTGTAGGTTCAAATATCAAGCCTTATTATACTTGCATCATTCTAAACTTCGTTAAGGGTCAACCGAGCCATATGATCTATATGCGGAACACATAATATAATGTAATTCAAACAACCTGTACAAACGAGGACAACGAGGGTGGCACATATTGTATACATTAATAATACGTCTCATTATACCGTCCTTAGTATTCACATATCATATTATATACTTATGCGTTTCCTAGATCGTCCATAGTGTTTATTCATACTGTATACCTATGCATCTCATACACAATGCACATATGCATTTCATAGACCGTCCACAGGATTTCATAACACAATACACTTATACGTTTCATAGATCGTCCATAGGATTTCATTAACACGATATACCTATGCGTTTTATAGACCGTCCACATGATTTCATAACACAATATACCTATGTATTTCATAGACCGTCCATAGGATTTCATAACACGATATACCTATGTATTTCATAGACCGTCCACAAGATTTTTTAACACAATATACCTATGCGTTTCATAGACCGTCCATAGGATTTCATAATATAATATACCTATGCGTTTCATAGACCGTCCACAGAATTTCATAACACAATATACCTATGCGTTTCATAGACCGTCCACAGGATTTCATAACACATTGGAAACAAAAGTACAAATGCCTATATCTTATAACCTTTCACACCACGGGTGATCATAGGACATTAATGACATTATTATGTAAAGGAGCTAAAAGTCATCTCATAATGTTCATGCATTCTTTCACTTCATTGGCACTATTGGCCACATATGTAATTCTCGTTCTGGGCACGATGGCCACATTTAGTATTCCATACTTACTCTTTTCACTTTCAAGCATCATCATCAATAACAAGGCATTATAAATCAATGTTTTTAGTACACATGTGATCAATTAAGAATCTTAGGCATATAGAGTTTTTTCACAAAATTTGGCTTAATATCCTTCGTTGAACTTGACTTGAAGTCGCAATATTATTTACGCACAGCCCATACTTTGAACTTATTCTCAAATGATAACATAACATAGTAAAATCATCTTGGGATACATATTTTACATATATCTTTCATCACAAGCTTATTCGGAATAGCCGCTTTCATAATGAACAATTCGGGACTTTAAATAAATTTGCATGGATACCGTGAGATTTAGTTCTAGGAGAGGAGTTTTGCCAACATACCTTGATGGAGCTCTTTAGTGCTAATTAAACCACCCACTACTCTTACAACTTCAATCTACATCAACATAAATTGGACCAATATTAGTAAATATTTCCAGGTTATTGGTCATTTTGGCATTTTATCAAACACCTAGAGTGCATAGCATTCAACTACCTCTAGTAATGGTGTTTCTTCATCCAATAATCCCTCCTTACCACCAACAAGAGATACAAAAACATTATTTATCCACTAACTAACTTCTTAGCACCATTATAATCATCAATGAACTCACATCCACCAACTTTCACTAGTTAACTCATTAAAAAACCTCTACAACACCCAATAATCTAGTTTAAGTATTTATGGCTTCCAATCACCATCTCATAAGTGCTAGTACTTATTCCTTGCTCATATATTCACTAACAATCCATACATGTAGGTTTAAGGGTGAAAGATTACCTCTTGTAGACGAAATTTTGAAAGTCAACTTTTGGGGTGTTCTTGAGATTTTGAAGAAATCCTATGAATCCAATACAAAACCTTATTGTAACTAGTGATTGAGTGGGTCCGGATGACACCCTCCTATGTAATGCCTTTCCACCATTACCCCCATTGTAGGAGCCACTAAGATTGCCCGCGGATCGGGTCTTATTGTTATTATTTTGATTTGTCTTTCTTTTTAACTTTCGATACTCCGTAGCTTGAGCGAACGCCACTATTTTCCCATAATTCATATCAGAATTCAAGGCAGCCATAGCGGCCTCATTAATTACCAAGGGACTAATTCCTTCCATAAACCGGTGCACTCTAGCCTCCATAATGGGCAACATGTAAATAGCATACTTGGACAGGTGCGTGAATTTCATATGATACTCCCACACACTCAGGCTACCTTGCCTCAGGCCCTCAAACTCAGCAGCACGGGCTGCCTTAGTCTCGGCAGGCAAGAAATGGTCAATGAAAGCATCGATAAACTCACTCCACCTTGCCAGAGGATTTCCCTACTCACAGGACTCCTCCCATAGCTTAAACCAAGAATATGCCACCTCTTTCAGACGGTAGGAGGCCAACTCCACTTCCAACGTCTTTGTAGCATGCATAACCCGGAGAGTCTTGTGCATCTCATCAATAAAGTCCCGGGGTCCTCATCTGGGTTAGTACCCGTGAACACTAGAGGATCGAACTAGAGAAACCTGTTTACCTTGGAACTAGTAGAATCCCCTGGATGACTAGAAGAAGTAGGCAACACTTGATCTCTGGGCCTGAGAAGCCACTATTTGTGCCAACATCTGTATGGCTCCCCAAAGATCAATACCAGTTACATCAGAATCGGAAGCTAGAGCTGGAGGTGGAACTGGAATATCAGTTAGAGGGACCATTGTACCCTCAGTATGTGTAGGGACAGGTGTGGTCTGATCAGTTGTAGTAGAGTCATGCAGTGTAGTAATTGGAAAAATATTCTCACTCCTAGGGTGCTCACCCGCATCATCAATTATAGGGTCAACTGTCACTCCTAGGATGACATTGGCTCTTTGGCCAGTTCTTGCCTTCTTCTTAGGTGCCATGTACTGAAAGTTAAAGTAAAGCACGAGTTAAAGGAGGAACAATCTTACCATCAGCTTTATCGCACGATCGAGAACATGAAAGAAGGGTATTATTCATAAATGCCCATGTAGCATCCTAATTATAGATGTGGTCAACAACACACCGATAATAAGGACTCTACTAAACACGGCTCCAAGACATCCTAGGACACTTTAAAACCTTAGGCTCTGATACCAAGTTTATCATGCCCAAAAATCGAGGAGCGTGACCAGCGCTCAACCGAGTGAACTCGACCGAGCAAGCCTGTTAGATTTTCTTCTACCCAAACTCATCCATGAATGGAGATAATACATATTTTTATTTATTAGATATAAAGGTGATCATTTCTACAATACCAATTTCTTACCAATAGTTACTTCATTTTAAAGTCTCAATTTCACACACAATTCTCATAATCTGAAGTGGAAATAGTAATTCAAACATAACATAACGAGTTTGACTTCCCCAACACCAATATACAACCCACACTATGTCTATGAAGCCTCTATAGATAAAGAAGAGTACTATGCCAATGCCGGCAACAAGGCCCCGGCTATACCTCAAACACAATACACAATGAACAAAAGATACATGACCCTGGAATGAAGTGGGGCTCACCAAGTCAGTTGGGAAGAGGGTGCACTGCTATCACTGATCAATGTCTCCTGTTGTGGAACCACCTGTATCCATTTAAAGATGCAGCGCCCCCGGCAAAAGGGACATTATTACTATCGAATAGTACTAGTATGTATAACTAAACACCCTCTCAATAGAACAATTAATATTACAAGGAGGAATAATCACAAAATCAATTAAAGTCTCGAATAATACCAAAACATCAAGTGTCACGTAACTTCCCATAATTTCAGATTAGTGATTCTTAGCATCGATATACCATAATTTCGTGTTTTGGCAAATAGCCGTAATTCATGTTCGTACTATCGCTTACTTGCACTAGCCATGGGTGATCATAGTACATTAATGACATTATTATGTAAAGGATCTAAAAATCATATCATAATGTTCACGCATTCTTTCACTTCATTGGCACTATTGGCCACATATGTAGTTCTCATTCTGGGCACGATGGCCACATTTAGTATTCCATACTTACTCTTTTCACTTTCAAGCATCATCATCAATAACAAGGCATTATAAATCAATGTTTTTAGTACACATGTGAGCAATTAAGAGTCTTAGGCATATAGAGTTTTTTCACAAAATCTGGCTTAATATACTTCGTTGAACTTGACTTGAAGTCGCAATATTATTTACGCACAGCCCATACTTTGAACTTATTCTCAAATGATAACATAACATAGTAAAATCATCTTGGGATACATATTGTACATATATATTTCATCACAAGCTTATTCGGAATAGCCGCTTTCATAATGAACAATTCAAGACTTTAAATAAATTGCATGGATACCGTGGGATTTAGTTCTAGGAGAGGAGTTTTGCCAACATACCTTGATGGAGCTCTTTAGTGCTAATTAAACCACCCATTACTCTTACAAATTCAAACTACATCAACATTATTCAATTAGACCAATATTAGTAAATATTTCCTGGTCTTTGGTCATTTTGGCATTTTATGAAACACCTAGAGTGCATAGCATTCAACTACCTCTAGTAATGGTGTTTCTTCATCCAACAATCCCTCCTTACCACCAACAAGAGATACAAAAACATTATTTATCCACTAACTACCTTCTTAGCACCATTATAATCATCAATGAACTCACATCCACCAACTTTTACTAGTTAACTCATTACAAAACCTCTACAACACCCAATAATCTAGTTTAAGTATTTATGGCTTCCAATAACCATCTCATAAGTGCTAGTACTTATTCCTTGCTCATATATTCACTAACAATCCATGCATGTAGGTTTAAGGGTGAAAGATTACCTCTTGTAGACCAAATTTTGAAAGTCAACTTTTAGGGTGTTCTTGAGATTTTGAAGAAATCCTATGAATCCAATACAAAACCTTGTTGTAACTAGTGATTGAGAAGTGGAATCATCAAAAACACACACTTAAAAACTCACCTTAAGTGTGTATTGGAAGCCTTGGCCGGATGCGTGATAGAGAGAAAAGCCCTAGTCTTGAAATCCTTTTATTCTTCTCTCTCCCCGCTCATGTATTAATATGCCCAGGTACAGTATTTTTCCAATGGTGCTATCCCTGTGCTATAAGGCTTTAGCTCACTAGTTTGCTAAAATTAGGTGCAGTATATTTCCACTGGTGTTATCCCTGTGCTATAAGGCTTTAGCTTACTGGTTTGCTAAAATCTTCTGCTTCCCTCCTGTGTATAGTTGCACTATGGGGAGATAGCTTACTGTATTTTCTTTAGTCTTATTGCTTTGAAATTAACATCCAAGGGTTCCCCATTGTTACAACACTCAATGATTAATAAAATAATTATCCCCAAGTATCCAAATAACTTTATTCACTCTAGTAATTCTCATGTGGTTCGGTTCTAAATTAAATTGTATTCCTAAGCTCAAAATTACTCGAATTAGCTATAGAAATTCACGGGACCTTTACATATTAGCCTACCTCGATACCACCAAACTTTAAATTTCTTTACAAAATTTTCTGGGGCCTTACATTCTCCCCCGCTTAGGATCATTCATCCTCGAATGAGGAGTAGAGTTCGCCCCAAACACCTAACATAACATATATCTTCTCTCATACATCTCAAGCCCCCAAATTTGACTAACTCCCAAATTTTCCAAACATTTTGCTAGAGTCTCTCCTGTAACTGGGCCTATCCACCTGTCATAGAATCCCAAAAACCAATCCTAACAACGTATACATAATCCAATAACGCAATCTAACATAAAATAACACCAACAGTGGCCTCATAAGCAATATATTACCAGAAAAGGAACACCCTTAGCATAAGTTGTACAAATGATACATAATTCATAGAAGGTAACTCTTAGCATTTTCATAAAACACAACTTTATACATATATGACTATCCAAACAAATAAGGTTACTTTTTCTTTATTTCTTCTTCGGCCTCCCAGGTGGCCTCTTCCACCTGCTGGTTTTGCCATAACACTTTCACAGAGGCAATTTCTTTATTTCTCAACTTTCGGACTTGCCGATCAATAATAGAAACTGGAGTCTCTTCATAAGTCAATTCCTCATTAACCTCAATAGTCTCAACCGGAATAATGGGTGTCGGGTCTCCAACTACTTTCTTCAACATAGACACATGAAACACTGGGTGCACTACTGACATCTCAGGAGGTAGCTCAAGCTTGTACGCCACCTCACCGATCCTCTGAATGATTCTGTACGGTCCGACATACCTCAGACTCAATTTCCCTTTTTTTAACCAAATCGTATTGCACCCTTCATGGAGGAAACCTTCAAAAATACCCAATCATCATCTTTGAATTCCAAATCCCTACGACGAACGTCCGAATAGGACTTCTGATGACTCTGAGCGGTCTTAAATCGCTCCTTAATGATTTTAACTTTTTCCATAGCCTGATGCACGAGGTCTGTCCCTATCAACTCTGCCACACCAACTTTTGGGCCATCCATGGGAAACTTTCAGCTCCCGCCACACGACACACCAACTAGTTGAATAATAAGCCAATGCACGATTATCACGACCTTCCTTTGCCTTATACTACAAAAAATACATTCATGTAGCTGCTCCTTGACCCAGTCATGATTCGACATAATATAGTACATATATGTGGGAACCTCACAACTTTTCTTGCTCTTCCTAAATCTCTACTCTTAAGAGTCAATGCGAAACATGATCTTTTAATTTCTAGAATCGACCTTTATCCCCATACACATTCGTGCATCATTCTAAACACGTATGCCCACACTTGGATATTGAAATATGACAAGCAAATCACGTTTTCTTATATGTGAAAGCTTATGCACATACGCCTATAGAGTGACTAAGAGCATGCACCTTCACCCACATCTTTCTCTCATATGAACACTCCCCTCAGACATCCTTTGTAATCACTTAAGTCGCGTTATAACCTTGGGTTAACACCTCTAATCCCCCTCTCTACCAAAACCTATTGCCATCGCACATCATCATTACCTTATGAGTTAAACTTTACCGTGGTTGGAGGTCCAAACATATAAGGAAGTATCATCTCATGATCAAGTATACATGGCACGAAACTCTATGGTCACACACATTCACACACATCATGAAACAAGTAGAAAAGGAGGGTTGAGGGACTTACTTGCTGTCCTTTGACTGTTGGGGCAGTGCCTTAGAAGATGGCCCTTGACTCCGCACCTGAAACATTCATCTGTGCCACGTCGGTACCCTCCCCCCCCCCCAAATGACGCCTCCTACACTTGGGACATGGAGGCCTCTGCTGCAACTGATAATACCCACTTGACTGGACCTCCTGATTAGATCCCTTGTTGCCTTGGTTACTATGGCCCCACCGCTGTTGGTCAGTCCCTGATGGTAGTGCTCTAGCTGAAGACTAGGCAACTGACTGCGTGGATCCGGATGACACCCTCCTATGTAATGCCTTTCCACCATTACCCCCATTATAGGAGCCACTAAGATTGCCCGCAGATCGGGTCTTTTTGTTATTATTTTGATTTGTCTTTCTTTTTAACTTTCGATACTTCGTAGCTTGAGCGAACGCCACCATTTTCCCATAATTCATATCAGAATTCAAGGCAGCCATAGCGGCCTCATTAATTACCAAGGGACTAAGTCCTTGCATAAACCGGTACACTCTAGCCTCCATAATGGGCAACATGTAAATAGCATACTTGGACAGGTGTGTGAACTTCATATGGTACTCCCACACACTCAGGCTACCTTGCCTTAGGCCCTCAAACTCAGCAGCACGGGCTGCCTTAGTCTCGGCAGGCAAGAAATGGTCAATGAAAGCATCGATAAACTCACTCCACCTTGCCGGAGGATTTCCCTCCTCACGGGACTCCTCCCATAGCTCAAACCAATAATATGCCACCTCTTTCAGATGGTAGGAGGCCAACTCCACTTCCTCCATCTTTGTAGCATGCATAACCCGGAGAGTCTTGTGCATCTCATCAATGAAGTCCCGGGGTCCTCATCTGGGTTAGTACCCGTGAACACTAGAGGATCCAACTGGAGAAACCTGTTTACCTTGGAACTAGTAGAATCCCCTGGAAGACTAGAAGAAGTAGGCAACACTTGATCTCTGGGCCTGAGAAGCCACTATTTGTGCCAACATCTGTATGGCTCCCCAAAGATCAATACCAGTTACATCAGAATCGGAAGCTGGAGCTGGAGGTGGAACTGGAATATCAGTTGGAGGGACCATTGCACCCTCAGTATGTGTAGGGACAGGTGTGGTCTGATCAGTTGTAGTAGAGTCATGCAGTGTAGTAATTGGAAAAATATTCTCACTCCTAGGGTGCTCACCCGCATCATCAATTATAGGGTCAACTGTCACTCCTAGGATGACATTAGCTCTTTGGCCAGTTCTTGCCTTCTTCTTAGGTGCCATGTACTGAAAGTTAAAGTAAAGCACGAGTTAAAGGAGGAACAATCTTACCATCAGCTTTATCGTACGATCGAGACATGAAAGAAGGGTATTATTCATAAATGCCCATGTAGCATCCTAATTATATATGTGGTCAACAACACACCGATAATAAGGACTCTACTAAACACGGCTCCAAGACATCCTAGGACACTTTAAAACCTTAGGCTCTGATACCAAGTTTGTCATGCCCAAAAATCGAGGAACATGACCAGCGCTCAACTGAGTGAACTCGACCGAGCAAGCCTGTTAGATTTTCTTCTATCCAAACTCATCCATGAATGGAGATAATACATATTTTTATTTATTAGACATAAAGGTGATCATTTCTACAATACCAATTTCTTACCAATAGTTACTTCATTTTAAAGTCTCAATTTCACACACATTTCTCATAATCTGAAGTGTAAATAGTACTTCAAACACAACATAACGAGTTTGACTTCCCCAACACCAATATACAACCCACACTATGTCTATGGAGCCTCTATTGATAAAGAAGAGTACTATGCTAATGCCGGCAACAAGGTCCCGGCTATACCTCAAACACAATACACAATGAACAAAAGATACATGACCCTGGAATGAAGTGGGGCTCACCAAGTCAGTTGGGAAGAGGGTGCACCGCTATCACTAATCAATGTCTACTGTTGTGTCCCCCGGCAAAAGGGATGTTAGTATTGTCGAATAGTACTAGTATGTATAACTAAACACCCTCTCAATAGAACAATTAATATTACAAGGAGGAATAATCACAAAATCAATGAAAGTCTCGAACAATACCAAAACATTAAGTGTCACGTAAATTCCCATAATTTCAGATTAGTGATTCTTAGCACCGATATACCATTATTCACAATACCATTATTCACAATAGCAATACCACCGTACTCTCAGCACGGAGTCCGATCACGACCCGATTGGCTAGGCTGTCTTATTCGAGACATCAAACCCTTTGTTTTTATATCTATCATAGCATTTCATATTTCTTTCATTAAAGTACATCAAAAGACTACAAAACATCGTGTAGGTTCAAATATCAAGCCTTATTATACTTGCATCATTCTAAACTTCTTTTAGGGTCAACCGAACCATATGATCTATACGTGGAACACTTAATATAATGTAATTCAAACAACCTGTACAAACGAGGACAACGAGGTGGCACCTATTGTCTACATTAATAATACGTCTCATTAGACCGTCCTTAGTGTTCACATATCATATTATACACTTATGCGTTTCCTAGACCGTCCATAGTGTTTATTCATACCGTATACCTATGCATCTCATACACAATGCACTTATGCGTTTCATAGACCGTCTACAGGATTTCATAACATAATATACTTATGCGTTTCATAGACTGTCCAAAGGATTTCATAATACAATATACCTATGCGTTTCATAGACTGTCCATAGGATTTTATAACACGATATATCTATGTGTTTCATAGATCGTCCACAGGATTTCTTAACACAATATACCTACGCGTTTCATAGACCGTCTATATGATTTCATAACATAATATACCTATGCGTTTCATAGACCATCCACAGGATTTCATAACATAATACACCTATGTGTTTCATAGACCGTCCACAAGATTTATTCATTATTCGTGTTTTGGCAAATAGCCGTAATTCATGTTCATACTATCGCTTACTTGCACTAGCCATGGGTGATCATAGTACATTAATGATATTATTATGTAAAGGAGCTAAAAATCATATCATAATGTTCACGCATTCTTTCACTTCATTGGCACTATTGGCCACATATGTAGTTCTCATTCTGGGCACGATGGCCACATTTAGTATTCCATACTTACTCTTTTCACTTTCAAGCATCATCATCAATAACAAGGCATTATAAATCAATGTTTTTAGTACACATGTGAGCAATTAAGAGTCTTAGGCATATAGAGTTTTTTCACAAAATCTGGCTTAATATACTTCGTTGAACTTGACTTGAAGTCGCAATATTATTTACGCACAGCCCATACTTTGAACTTATTCTCAAATGATAACATAACATAGTAAAATCATCTTGGGATACATATTGTACATATATCTTTCATCACAAGCTTATTCGGAATAGCCGCTTTCATAATGAACAATTCAGGACTTTAAATAAATTGCATGGATACCGTGGGATTTAGTTCTAGGAGAGGAGTTTTGCCAACATACCTTGATGGAGCTCTTTAATTCTAATTAAACCACCCATTACTCTTACAAATTCAATCTACATCAACATTATTCAATTGGACCAATATTAGTTAATATTTCCTGGTCTTTGGTCATTTTGGCATTTTATGAAACACCTAGAGTGCATAGCATTCAACTACCTCTAGTAATGGTGTTTCTTCATCCAACAATCCCTCCTTACCACCAACAAGAGATACAAAAACATTATTTATCCACTAACTACCTTCTCAGCACCATTATAATCATCAATGAACTCACATCCACCAACTTTCACTAGTTAACTCATTACAAAACCTCTACAACACCCAATAATCTAGTTTAAGTATTTATGGCTTCCAATCACCATCTCATAAGTGCTAGTACTTATTCCTTGCTCATATATTCACTAACAATCCATGCATGTAGGTTTAAGGGTGAAAGATTACCTCTTGTAGACCAAATTTTGAAAGTCAACTTTTGGGGTGTTCTTGAGATTTTGAAGAAATCCTATGAATCCAATACAAAACCTTGTTGTAACTAGTGATTGAGAAGTGAAATCATCATAAAAACATACTTAAAAACGCACCTTAAGTGTGTATTGGAAGCCTTGGCCGGATGGGTGATGGAAAGAAAAGCCCTAGTCTTGAAATCCTTTTATTCTTCTCTTTCTCCGCTCATGTATTAATAGGCCCGGGTACAGTATTTTTCCACTGGTGCTATCCCTGTGCTATAAGGCTTTAGCTCACTGGTTTGCTAAAAATCAGGTGCAATATTTTTCCACTGGTGTTATCCCCGTGCTATAAGGCTTTAGCCCACTGGTTTGCTAACATTTTGTGCTTCCCTCCTGTGTTATAGTTGCGCTATGGGGAGATAGCTCACTATATTTTCTTTAGTCTTATTGCTTTGAAATTAACATCCAAGGGTTCCCATTTGTTACAAAACTCAAAGATTAATAAAATAATTATCCCCAAATATCCAAATAACTTTATTCACTCCAGTAATTCTCATGTGGTTCGGGTCTAAATTAAATTGTATTCCTTAGCTCGAACTGACTCGAATTAGCTACAGAAATTCATGGGACCTATACACATTAGCCTACCTCGACACCACCAAACTTTAAATTCCTTTGCAAAATTTTTCGAGGCCTTACAAAACCTAGGAAGCTCCGAATCTCTGTAGCTGAAGTAGGTCTAGGCCAGTTCGAACTGCCTCAATCTTCTTAGGATCAACTTTAATGCCCTCGGAAGATACATTATGGCTCAAAATGGCAACTGAGTCCAACTAGAATTCACACTTTGAAAACTTGGCATATAACTGATGATATCTCAGAGTCTGAAGTACAATCCGCAGATGATGTTCATGCTCCTCTCGACTACGAGAGTAAACCAAATAGCATCAATGAAGACAATCAAAAAAGAATCTAGATAGGGCTTGAACACCCGGTTCATCAAATCCATAAATGTTGTTGGGGCATTAGTCAAACCAAATGGCATCACTAAGAACTCATAGTGACCATACCGAATCCGAAAAGTTATCTTAGGGACATCTGATGCCCTAATCTTCAATTGATGGTATCCAGATCTCAAGTCAATCTTGGAAAACACCTTGGCACCCTGAAACTTATCAAATAAGGCATCATTCTTTGGCAAAGAATACTTGTTCTTGATAGAGACCTTGTTCAACTATCAATAATCTATACACATCCTCATTGTTCCATCCTTCTTCTTCACAAACAATACCGATGCGCCTCAAGGTGAGACACTCGGTCTAATGAATCCCTTATCAAGAAAATCTTACACCTGCTCCTTCAATTCTTTCAACTCAACTGGGTCCATACAGTATGGTGCGGTAGAAATGGGCTGAGTGCCCGAAACCAGATCAATGCAGAAGTCAATATCTCTGACGGGTGGCATCCAACAAATATGTATGAAACACCTCTAGAAACTCGCGCACAACTGGTACTGAAACCATGGAAGGAACCTCCGCACAAGGATCGCGGATATATGAAAAATATGCCAAACACCCCTTCTCGACCATATGTCGAGCCTTCACATAAGAAACAACCATGCTAATAGAATGGCCAGGAGTCCCTCTCCACTCTAATCGAGGCAAACCCGGCATGGCTAATGTCACAGTCTTGGCGTGACAGTCCAAAATAATATGATAAGGTGACTACCAATCCATGCCTAAGATAACATCAATGTCCACCATATCAAGAAGTAAAAGGTCTACCCTGGTCTCATAGTTCCCGATAGAAACCACACATGAGCGATAAACACGATCTACCACAATAGAATCTGCCACAAGTGTGGACAGATAAACAGGAGCACTCAAAGAATCATGAGGCATAACTAGATATGAAGCAAAATTGGATGGCACGTATGAATAAGTAGAGCCTGGATCAAATAAAACTAAGGCATCTCTATGGCAACTGGAACAATATATGTAATGACTGCATCAGATGACTCTGCCTCAGGTCTAGTTGGGAATGCATAAAAACGGGGTTGAACCCCACCACTCTGACCTACGCCTCGCGGACGGCCTCTAACTGGATGGCCTCCATATCTAATGGCCTGACCACCACCTCTAGCTGCCTGACCCCCACCGACGTCTTTGACTGTATGGGTGGTGGAGAAATTGGTGCCGAAATCATGGAACGAGTACCCTGATATGGTATGATGCTCATCAACCTAGGACAGTACCTCCTGATATGACCTGCGTCGCCGCACTCAAAGCAACCCCACGGGTGGCCTAACTACTGAGTTTGATATGATTCCTAATGACCCGAGCGACTATTGTAGTAACTCTGTAGTGGTGGTGCACTGATAAAAGTTGAAGGTGTATTGAATGCTGACTTCTCAGGACGAGACCCATAAGAACCATGATTTCCCGAAGCATCGTGTGCTACCTGAAGCACTGATTGAATCGGCCTGTGAGGATGGACTTTACAAAATGAACCTCTGCCTCCAAATGAGGCACCACTGAAACCACAAAAATGACAAGGCCTATTCTTATATACCACCTCTCTACCCTGACCACGAATCATCTCGATCCGTCTAGTAATCTCTAATGCCCGTTAGAAAGAGATATCATACCCCGTCTCATTGGTCATCTATAGCCTGATACCAAAAGTAAGACCATCAATGAATCTCCTCACCCTCTCTCTATCAGTAGGAATCAAGAAAGCTGCATGGCGAGATAGGTCTACAAATCTGGTCTCGTACTGGGTAACAATCATTCTACCCTGATAGAGGCGCTCGAACTGCCTGCGGTACTCGTCTCTCAGAGTAAAAGGGATGAACTTCTCCAAAACTAGCAGTGAAAACTGATCCCAAGTGAGTAGAGGTGATCTTACTGGTCTGCCTCGCTCGAAATCCTGCCACCACCTCTTGGCAGAACTGGTCATCTGAAATACTATAAAGTCAACTCCATTGGACTCCACAATACCCATGTTGCGCAACACCTCGTGGCAATAATCCAAATGATCATGTGGGTCCTTACCACCAAAATAAATAGAAAAGAGCTTGGTGAACTTATCCAACCTCTTCAATCCCTCAGACGACATCGAGGGCCTCTCCCCGGGCTGTGTAGCAATAACGCGCTGAATTACTCCAACTGTTGGAACCTCCAGAGTTTGATAGGGGGGAGCCATCTACTCCGGAGTGAGTGGAGGGGGTCTGAGCTCATTCTACTCTGGAGTGTGAGTATAGGGAGTCCGAGCTCTTTCCCCAGCCTGAGAGACAGTTGGTGCCATAAGAAATACTCTGGTCTGGGCCACACTCTCCATAAGGCCCACTAAGAAGACTAGGGTGTCCTGAAGTACGGGAGTAGCAATGAATCCCTCCGGGACCTGAGCGTGTCTGATTGGTGTGGTCTGAACAGGGATCTCCTCTGCATGCTCGATCTAAGGCTCTGGAATGGGTGTTGCTGCACGTGCTCTAGGCTGCGCTCTGCCTCTGCCTCGGCCCCTACCCCTGGTAGTGGCTGTAACATGGGGCACTGGCTCCTGCCCAGCTATAGATGTTGTGCGTGTCCTCACCATTTGCGAGAGAACAAGAATAGAATGGTTTATATTTCAGTAATAGATAAAGTCGCACGATAGAGAAAGAAAGGGGTGAAATTTTCCTAAAGCTCTATAGCCTCTAGAAGATAAGTACAGATGTCTCTGTACCGATCCTCCAGACTCTACTAAGATTTCTCATGACTCGTGAGACCTAGGCAACCTAGGGCTCTAATACCAATTTGTCACGACCCGGAATCCCAACCTCGGGGTCGTGATGATGCCTAATATTTTACTTGCTAGGCAAGACAACGTTAGCTAATTACTTAACTAGTTTTAATAATATATAACAGAGCATTAGTAATACGAAGTTGTAATAGTCTGAAATAGATATGATAAATACAACGTAAAGTAGTCTAAACATATCCAAGAAATCTGGAGTCACGAATACATGAGCATACTAAAGTTCTACAGATAAAGTCTGAACAAATTACAACTGTTCGAAATAAGGAAAACAATAAAGATGGGGTAGAAGGGGACTTCAGGGACTACGGATGCCAACAACTTTACCTCAAGTCTCCGAAAGCAGATATATCTGAGCAGTCTCTACTATGCGCTACTAGGACCAACACTGGTATATGTATAAGAAGTGCAGAAGTGTAGCATGAGTACAACCGATCACACTTACTCTGTAAGTGTCGAGCATAACCTCGACGAAGTAGTGACGAGGCTATGGCAAGTCACTTACAACGTAAATAGAAATAAAGCAATAAACTCATATAAACAGACCCGAAGGTCAACTACCAGAGGCCCCCAAAATAACATAATCTCAAATCTCATATCATAATATCAAGAACAAACTCTACAGTCACAAACAACAACAACTCATCAAATCCATTGTGGCGTGCAACCTGATCCAAAGTTTCAACACAATATCTTATACAGCGTACATCTCATTCCCAATATCAATATCATATCATTTCCTGTTCTGTTGTGGCGTGCAACCCGATCCCCCAATATCAATTCCTTTCAATATCGTTGTGGCGCGCAAACCGATTCTCCAATATCAATTTATTTAATATACACAACTCAACACCACTATTTACGAAATAGCAACAGAAAAGAGAAATGAAACGTGCAGAACAATAAGGAACTACCAATACAAACAGAGAATATCCAACACCCCGTAATCTCAAACCATGACGATCATCAACACAAGAATAGCTAAATGGCTCACGTAGTCAAAATAACATAATAGAGTGCATCAAGTAATATAAGGGTAATAAAGCAAGTAAAAACATGTGACAATGAGAATATACATTTAAAGCAAGTAGGAACATGTAGCAAGTATGCAAATATTCAGTGAGAATGAACAAATAAAAATAAGTAATAAGTAAATAACAATTAACAAGTAAAGCATGGATATCAAGTAAGAATATGTAGCAATTAAAGTATATAATAAGAGATAACATGGAATAAATGAAGATATGGGAGTAAATAGACCAATCCCGCACGATTTAATCCCATGGCGGTGCATATACACTCGCCACCTTGCATATACGCCTTTTTCACATAATTCACATTATAAATAGACCAATAAGTCCTAATTACCTCAAGTTAAGGTTAGACACAATACTTACCTCTTTGCGCAACCAATTCAACAATCAACCACGACTTTTCCTTTCGAACAAGCCTCCAAACCAACCAAATCTAGCCAAATATCGTTCAAACAATTCAAAATAAGCTTTAGAAACTATCCACGAATGATGAAGGTTCAATAGTTGATGAATTTGAAAAGGCCAATATAAGTCAACTCGGGGCCCGCTTGGTCAAAATACGAGATACGGACCAAAATCTGATTATCCATTCACCCCCGAGCCCAATTATGTATTATTTTGAAATCTAATATTAATTAGCGATCTAAATCTCAATTTGGCAAAATCTCTAAATTCTACGCAAATCCCTAATTTCTACCATAAAACCTCTAGATTTGATGTTAAAAACTCATGAAAAGTAATAGGGAATTGAAAGAAAATAGATTAGAGTTACTTGACAATGATTTTGGGAAGACAAAATTCTTAAAAAATTACCTCTATAGTGTTTAGGGTTGAGAAATGGTATAAAATGAGCTAAGTCCCGTTTTCTCCCTTTTTACCCAACTGCAGGTATCGCAATTGCGAACTCTTATTCACAATTGCGAACACCACAAATGCGAAACACGGATCGCATTTACGATCAGCGCGTCAAATGCCCGGAAGTCGCAAATGCGACAAATAGATCACAAATGCGAAGGTGCCCCCAATCGCAAATGCGCCCAAAGCTTCGCAAATGCGAAGCTGACCTATGTTGCTAGGGGTCGCAAATGCGACCAAGATGTTCGCAAAAGCGGCCTTAGCCTGTTCGCAAATGTGAACCATTTCCACACAAATGCGAGGTCACGCAGCCCAGGCCCCTTGCTCGCAAATGCGAACTCATGTTCGCAAAGGAGAGGCTCGCATTTGCAAGTCAGACCTCGCAAATGTGAGATCTGTAGATCAACACCAGAACTGAAAGCACACCAGCTATCTCAAGTCATCCAAAACTCATCTGATACATACCTGAAACTCACCTGAGCCATTCGGGGTCAAAATCAAATATGCACCCAAGTGTAATAACATCATACGAACTCGCTCGCGTGATCAAAACACCAAAATAATATCCGGAACCACGAATCGAACATCAAAACACATGAAATTCAAAAGGAAACTCAAGAGTAGCTAGAAACACAACCAAGCGTTCGATTCCTATCAAACCAACTCGGAATTGCACCAAATTTTTCATACAAGTTTTAAATAACAAAATGGACCTATTCCAAGTTCCAAAACCTAAATTCAAAGCCAATAACCAATAAGTCAACCTACGGTCAAACCTAGAGAATTTTCAAACATTCAAATTGCTAACTTTTGGCAAAACAAGTAAAATTAACCTAAGGATCTCCAAATTCAATTTTGGGCATACGACCAAGTCCAAAACCACAATACGAACTTAATGGAATTGTCAAAATACTGATTCGGGATCGTTTACCCAAAATATTGACCGGAGTCATCTCAAGATATTTTTAAAGCCAAAAATCACATTTTATTCAACTTTTTACGTAAAACCTTTACGGAAAATAATACAAATCACGCACGCAAATCAAGAAACATCAAATGAAACTAATAAAGGTCTAGAAATACGGAAATAAGGACTAGTACTCAGAACGACATATCGGGTCGTCACAGTGGCAACTTTGGTTCTACTACTGTTACTATTGGAACGTTACATGATCCTATAACTAGAAAACTACAAGACAACTGATGCATTAATGCGTTCCTTCTTTTCTATTAAATCTGGATACGATGATCAAGTGAATATGGGTCTTATTTGAATGATTCTTTTCTAACTGTGTATGACCAAGTAAAGATAAAATCGTGTGTTTTTACATGCCTTTCCACTTACACCATTGTTGGAGACTGCAGTATATACGAATAACATGATGGTGGATAGTATGGAGTATGGTTAAGAAGGAAAAATATCAGAAAGAGCTGCTTTTATTTTGTGGAACATCAGAAAGAGCATTTTCGCAATGATTAGATCAAATCTAAAATAACAAAAAGGATACTTACAGAAATCGCCAACAAAAGCGTTTGTAGTCCAATGGTTAGGATAATTGCCTTCCAAGCAATAGACCCGCGTTCGACTCCCGACAGACGCATCTCTTTTATCTTTTTCAGAAATTGAATAATTTTTTTTATTGGTACTAAAAGTTTCAATGTACAATAATTCACAAGTTCAGTATGCTTAATCTTTTTCCAGTTGAGTACATGGACAAGTGAGCTTAAATGTATTCCTTCCCTTTCAATTTATTCTTTAGCGTTTGATATAATATATAAAAAGACATCTCAGTACAAAAAGTATCTTGTATTCACGTTATGAAAGGTGAGCTTCTCTTTTATCTTTTTCAGAAATTGCATTATTTTTTTCATTGGTACTGAAAGTTTCAATGTGCAATAATTCACAAGTTCAGTATGCTTAAACTTTTTCCTTGCGTTCACGTTATGAAAGGTGAGCTTCTCTTTTATCTTTTTCAGAAATTGCATTATTTTTTTCATTGGTACTAAAAGTTTCAATGTGCAATAATTCACAATTTATTCTTTAGTATTTGATATAATATATAAAAAGACAGCCTAGTACAAAAAGTATCTTGCGTTCACGTTATGAAAGGTCCGGAGAATGGCTTCATATTATGTCACGATAGGTTTAAGATAACAAATTATAATAATATCCAAATATAAAATATAGAGACGGCTCAATAGCATCGGAGGCCTAAAACAAAACCTTAAACCTATCATTTAGGCCTCCGATGCTATTGAGTCGTCTCTGTATTTTATAAAATATTTAATGAGCATTGTTGTTCGACAAATAGGCAATTAAGTATGAGGAATGGAAAAAATGAAAACATGATTTTATGAAGTATAAGAACCTGAATGAATTAAACGTTGCATACTTTGTTTGTTGTATTACTTGTGTGTTTAATTGCATCACAATTGAAATGAGAACCCAAAAAGTATTTAATTTATGAGAGTAAAAGAAAATGATAAGTTGGATTATTAGATATAGTTAAGTGACTAACTAATAAATTGAGAAAAAGAATTCAACAAAAAGCCAAAATAAGATTGGTAAAAAATTAATAATTAGGTTATACTAATTAGTGAGAAGAAGAAATCAAGTTATTTAATATTAATATGAAAATAAGGAAATTAATTTTATCAATGATAAGAAATAATTATATAAATTATTTACTATATATTAGATAGTAATCTTGGGGCCTAAAGCAAATGTTTTTCTTATTTTAGGGTATCGCTCGCACTAATAAATATATATCTTCTTTTTTGAATAAAGTAACAAGAAAATAATGCACGTAAAATGGTTCATAAAGAATAATACGATGAGGTATTTTTCTTTCTAAAATCTTCAACACGCTTAAAACTTATTTCTTTTGTCCCAACTACTGTGACTAGATATAGAACTGTATACGGTCAAAACCGATTTTGACCTTCGTACGACTGGTCAAGATGGGAACATAATGGACCGAAGAGCGTCTTCATAATATCAAGATGAGATCTGAAGCCAGGTTACCGAGCTTCGAGCTTCAGGGACTGATTAGTACCGAGCTCGATGTCATTATTGAGCTCGAATCTAAATTGAACTATGATGGGAAGCGACATTATTGAGCTTAAGAGACAAAGGCCGACCAATACTGAGCCCGAATCAATACCGTACCCCGAGTCAATATCGAGCTCGAGTCAATATCGAGCTCTAAATCTGGAGATCGATCAACATCAAGCCCGATCAAGATCGAGCTAAGGGACAAGAGTCGTTACAGCCGCACTAAGGGAGAGAATCTCGACGGCAATTAGGGAAAAGCAAATCTATTATGAGTTCTCTACTATGTATTTTTAATTATATCCAAAATAGGATCCCTCCACTATAAGAGGGATGACTATTATTTCAGTAGCCATCCAACTATTAAGGCATTAATAAACCATAACTCAGATATTGTGGAGACACTCTCATATTGAGAGATTATCCTTTTTAAACTTTATACATTGACCCATATTGCTTATCCATAAATCATCCTCCATTAAACTTTGTTTGTATTTCATTCTTTACAGTCAATACAAGATATTCCTACTTACTTTTACGATTTGTGCCAAGTTATACCACGTACCCTTAGAACTACGTACAAATTCAACTCTATCCGTTTTTCGGGTAAACAGTTTGGCGCCCACCGTTGGGATAAGGATAACAATGGTTATTTAATACGAATCTCTGTAAAACACACCATTTTACGCTTGTTTTTGGAAGTGTCTTTGATTTCGGATTAGCGACGACGAACTCTAAATTAATGGCCTTACCTATTGACAACGAAGTTGGCCTTCAAGATGAGAACAATAACTTGACGCCCAGGGGCAAAAGGCCACTTGTCGATGCCGTTGGAATTCAAGTCGAAGTTCCATTAGACGTTAATTCGCATGTGGCCATTGAGGCAAACCAACATTCTGAACCTGAAAATAGCATTCATGGTGGTACTCGATCTGCAACTCGAGATACCCATAACGTTGAGGAAAACAAAATCAGCTTGCGTATGATTTTCAAAATGTTGCAAGCTCAACAGGTAGCGATAGCTCAGTTATAGAGTCAAACCCAGATACCGAGCAAGCCGGAGACCAGTCCACCCCGAGAAGTCACCCACAGAATGGAGCCAGCTATAGTAAGGTCAAATGAGCAAGAATCGGGGACTAATCCCAAAATTGCTAAGATATTCGAAGAACTGACCAAACGAATAGAGTCATGAGAAAGGAGGATCGAGGCAAACGACAAAAAGGTGAAAACGTATAACTTCAGGGTTGATCAGATCCCGGGGGCACCACCGATATTGAAGGGCTTAGATTCCAAAAAATTCGTACAAAAGCCTTTTCCCCGAGCGCGGCTCCTAAACCGATCCCAAAGAAGTTTTGCATGCCCGAGATTCCTAAATATAATGAAACAACTAACCCCAACGAACATGTCACCTCTTACACATGTGCCATTAAAGGGAACGATCTAGAGGACGACGAAATCAAATCTGTATTATTGAAGAAATTCGGTGAAACCCTGTCAAAGGGAACAATGATATGGTATCATAATTTACCAACTAACACTATCGATTATTTTTTTCTATGCTTGCAGATTCTTTCATAAAAGCACACGCTGGGGCCATAAAGGTCGAGACGAGGAAGTCGGACTTGTTCAAGGTAAGATAAAAAGATAACGAGATGCTAAGGGAGTTTGTATCTCATTTCCAAATGGAACGAATGGACCTACCGCCAGTCACAAATGATTGGGTTGTTCAGGCTTTCACTCAGGTCTGAACGAACGAAGTTCGATGGCTTCACGGCGGTTGAAGCATAACCTGATCGAGTACCCAACTATTACTTGGGCCGACGTGCATAATCGGTATCAATCAAAAATTAGAGTCGAAGACGATCAGTTGGGTTATGGGCCCGCTATTAGAAGGGACATCAATCGAGAACAAGGGCCGATCAAGGACCGATACCGACCATATAATAGAGACCATAGGGTGAACGAACGAAAACGTAACCTCGTACAAGACAATAAAAGAAGTGATCGAGGCCAAGGGTCTCAGGGGCTGATGAACAAAAATGGGTTCGACAGGCATACCGGACCTAAGGAAGCACCACGGTTATCGAAGTATAACTTCAGCATCGATGCATCTGCCATCGTGTCAGCTATCGGATGTATCAAAGATACTAAATAGCCTCGATCTATGCAGACCGATCCTGCCCAGAGTAATCCCAATCAAATGTGCGAATATCATGGCACCCACGGCCACAAAACGGAAGATTGCAGGTAACTAAGAGAGGAGGTAGCCTGGTTATTCAATAAAGGGCACCTTCGAGAAAGTTTAAGTGACAGGGCCAAAACTCATTTCAAAAACAGGGATTTTGGTAGGCAAAACGAACAGGAAGAACCACAACACATCATCCATATGATCATAGGTGGCATCGATATCCCTCAGGGGTCGGTGCCTAAACACACTAAGATATCAGTTATGAGAGAGAAGCGATCTCGAACTCCGGATTACGCACCCATAGGAACCATGTCCTTTAATAATGAAGGTGCAAAAGGAGTCATACAACCTCACAATGATGCACTAGTAATATCTGTACTTATGAATAAAATTAAAGTTAAGCGTGTGTTAATTGATCCAGGTAGCTCGGCCAACATTATTAGATCGAAGGTCGTAGAATAGCTCGGTCTACAGGACCAAGTCATACCCACAACCCTGGTTTTAAATGGATTCAATATGGCATGTGAAACTACCAAAGGCGAGATAATTCTGCCAATAAACGTGGCCGGAACAATTCAAGAAACAAAGTTTCACGTAATCGAAGGCGATATGAGGTACAACGCCCTTTTTGGAAGGCCATGGATCCACAATATGAGAGTTGTACCTTCGACCCTACACGAGGTTCTAAAATTCCCAACATCGGAGGGAGTCAAAATAGTTTACGGAGAACAACCAGCTATAAGAGAAATGTTTATCGTCGAAGAAGCAACCCGATATCTTCACTATCATCGGCAAAAGGATCAGGTTCGAAGGAGCAACGGAATGCCAAATAGCAATCACAAATGTCAGCTTTGAACCAATTAGAGAATCAGAAGACTGACGAAGATGATGAACATGGGGTCCCTCGATCTTTCGTGGTCCCCGAACGAAAGCTATACCTGGGCAAGTCATGTTGATCGAGTATCTGCCCGAACGAAAGGTATACTAGGCACGGGGGTTAAATCTCGAGCTCAGGAGAAATCTTATTCAATTTCTTATAACTAACATAGACTGTTTCGCTTGGTCTCGTCTTGACATGGCAGGGATCCCACTGGGAATCACCACTCATAAGCTAAGCTTAAACCCAAAGTTCCACCTGGTAAAACAAAAAAGAAAGCCCCAGTCCGAGGTTAAACATGCCTTCATCAAAGACGAGGTAACCAAACTTCTTAAAATAGGGTCAATTCGGGAAGTAAAGTACCCCGAATGGCTAGAAAATGTGGTGGTAGTCCCTAAAAAGGGGAACAAACTTAGAATGTGTATAGATTATAAAGACCTAAACAAAGCATGCCCTAAGGATTCTTTTTCTTTTCCTAATATCGATCGTATGATCGATGCCATGGCCGGCCACGAGACTCTCAATTTTCTCCATGCCTATTCTGGGTACAACCAAATACAGATGAACCCGGAAGATCAGGAAAAGACCTCGTTTATCACTAAGTACGGGACTTACTATTATAATGTAATGCCATTCGGTCTAAAAAATATTGGTGCTACTTATCAACGCTTAGTAAACCGAATGTTCGAAAAGCAAATAGGAAAATCAACGGAAGTTTATATTGATGACATGTTAGTTAAATCCCTGCGAGCAGAGGACCATTTAAAGCATTTGCAGGAAACTTTCGACATACTGAGGGAATACAATATGAAGCTCAACCCCGAAAAATGTGCATTCAGGGTTGGTTCGGGCAAATTTCTCGGTTTCATAGTGTCCAATCGAGGAATCGCGATTAACCCCGATAAAATCAAAGCTATCGAGGACATCACAGTGAGTGGATAATATAAAGGCCGTGTAGAGGCTGACAGGGCAGATAGCCGCCCTAGGACGATTCATTTTGAGATCCTCAGATAGGAGCCACCGATTTTTCTCGCTGCTTAAGAAGAAAGGCAATTTTGCGTGGACTCCGGAATGTCAACGGGCTCTAGAAGAACTAAAACGGTACTTATCGAGCCCAACATTGCATCATACCCCGAGGGCATACGAACAGCTTTATATGTATCTAGCTGTCTCAAAGATAGAGGTAAGTTGAGTCCTAGTTCGAGAAGAATGAGGTACGCAATTCCCTATTTATTATGTCAGTCGAACTTTAGGCGAAGCCGAAACTAGATATCTGCACTTAGAAAAATTAGCGTTTGCTTTAATAAGTGCCTCTAGGAAATTAAAACCATATTTCCAGTGCCATCCGATACATGTTGTAACAACTTATCCTTTACGAAATATTTTACACAAACCTGAGCTTTCAGGTCGATTGGCCAAATTGGCCATAGAGATCGGTGGATACGACATCGATTATCAACCTCGAACCGCTATTAAATCTCAAATTTTAGCGAATTTTGTGGCCAACTTTACGCCGTCCCTCGTACCCGAAATTGAAAAGGAATTACTATAAAATTGGGTACCACTTCGGGAATTTGGACCCTCTTTACGGATGGAGCCTCGAACGCAAAAGGGTACGGGCTGGGCATCGAACAAAAATCACCCACAGGTAATGTAGTTAGACATTCTATTAAAACTACAAAATTGACTAACAACGAGGCCGAGTATGAGGCCGTAATTGCAGGTCTTAATTAGCTAAAAGTTTGGGAGCCGAGGTCGTAGAGGCTAAATGTGATTCCCTCCTCATGGTAAATCAAGTCAACGTGACCTTTAAAGTCCGAGAAGATCGAACGCATAGGTACTTGGATAAATTACAAGTGACTCTACATTGTTTAAGGAATGGACTTTTCAACATGTGCTTCGAGAACAGAACAGTGAGGCCGACACTCTTGCAAACTTAGGGTCTTCGGTCGAAGATGAAGAACTCAACTCGGGGACTGTCGTACAACTCATGAAATCAGTAATCAACGATGGTCATGCCGAGATAAACCCCACAAGCCTAACCTGGGATTGGAGAAATAAATATATAGAGTACTTCAAGAACGAGAAACTTCCATTGGATCCAAAGGAATCGAGGGCTCTACGCACAAAAGCTGCATGGTTCACCTTATCCAATGATGGAACACTGTTTAGAAGGATTTTCGATGGCCCACTGCAATATATTTGGGACCGAGAGATACCGACTACATCGTACGTGAGATTCATGAGGGTACTTGTGGGAATCATTCCGGTGCCGATTCATTAATCCACAAAATAATCAGAGCAGGATATTATTGGATCGATATGGACAAAGATGCAAGGGAGTTCGTTCGAAAATGCGACAAATGTCAAAGACATGCACCCATGATTCATCAACCCGGGGAACTTCTCCACTCGGTCCTATCTCATTGGCCTTTCATGAAATGGGGAATGGACATCGTCGGCCCCCTCCCATCGGCCCCAGGTAAGGCTCAGTTTATTTTGTTTATGACCGATTATTTCTCTAAATGGGTTAAAGAACATGCTTTCGAGAAAGTCAGAGAAAAGGAGATGATAGACTTCATTTGGGACCACATTATATGTCGGTTCGGGATGCCATCCGAGATTGTATGTGATAATGGAAAGCAATTCATCGGAAGCAAAGTAACTAAATTTCTCGAAGACCACAAAATCAAAAGGATCATTTCGACACCTTACCATCCCAATGGGAACGGACAGGCTGAATCGACAAATAAAACCATATCTAAAATCTTAAGAAAATATTAACCGACGCTAAAGGTAAATGGAGAGAGATACTACCCGAGGTCTTGTGGGTATACCGAACAACATCAAAATCCAGTACCGGAGCAACACCATTCTCGTTGGTTTATGGCACCAAAGCTCTTATCCCGGTTGAGGTCGGAGAACCTAGTGTTAGATTTCAGTATGTGACAAATGAGTCGAATAACGAAACAATGAACACGAGCCTTGAATTATTGGACGAAAAAGGAGAAACGGCTCTAGTCCGATTAGCCACCCAAAAACAGCGGATTGAAAGATACTATAATCGAAGAACCAATCTTTGCCATTTTAATATCGAGGATTTAGTGTTGAGGAAAGTTACCCTCAACACCCGAAATTTGAACGAAGGAAAACTGGGTCCGAACTGAGAAGGACCGTATCAGGTTCTCGAAATTGTTGGTAAAGGATCCTACAAGCTCGGTGTAATAAACGGCAAACAACTACCAAGCAATTGGAACGTGTCGCACCTAAAACGATACTACTATTAAGATACAACCTCCTATGTTCATTTATATTTTGAAATTAACCCTTGCAGGTGTTCGATCAGAAATAGGAATGGATTATTCAACTCGAAGCCTTTAGGACTGAAAGCACGCGTTACACTCGTTTTCCCTTTGACCGGTTTTGTCCCAAATGGGTTTTTCGGCAAGGTTTTTAATGAGGCAACCATTGATCATGCTAACTTAGTACAATTCAACAGTATCTGAGGCCTCTTTACAATCAACCTCGAATACTGGGGGGGCATTTACCCTAAAAAATATCAAGTAAGTTTGATTATCAAGTTCGATGCAAGGAAGTTACTTCATAATAATAGGGATTCGATAGGAAAAATTGTAAGAGCCAAATGGTCAAAACGAACCATGCTCGTGTAGTTTGCTCGATCCCTGGTACAAAACATGAACACATGTATAATGACATAAAGAGAAATTTCTTCTTTGTTGATATCTCATGTCTCAGAATCCATCCTCTACTTCGTGACCTATTATGCAAACAGGCTTAAGGGCCGACCATTACCCTATAAATCGGGGACTGCCAACCGAAAAATCAATGAGATCAAGCCCCACACTAAGCCTACAGGCTACATTACTTCGAGTTCGAGCAATCACTCACTCGACTATTAGGCCTACGGGCTACCTTACTTCGAATTCGAGTAATCACTCACTTGACCAATAAAGCCTAAGGGCTAACAATTACTTCGCGTTCGAGCAATCACTCGACTATTAAGCCTATGAGCTATATTACTTCGAGTTCGAGCAATCAATCACTCGACTATTAAGCCTACGGGCTACCTTATTTTGAGTTCGAGCAATCACTCACTCGACTACTAAGCCTACGGGCTACCTTACTTCAAGTTCGAGCAATCACTCACTCGACCAAAAAAGCCTAATGGCTACTCTTATTTCGAGTTTAAGCAATCACTTACTCGACTACTAAGCCTACGGGCTACCTTACTTTGAGTTCGAGAAATCACCCACTCAACCAATAAAGCCTAAGGGCTACTCTTAGTTCGAGTTCGAGCAATCATTCACTCGACTACTAAGCCTACGGGCTACATTACTTAGAGTTCGAGCAATCAGTCACTCGATTGATAAAGCCTAAGAGCTACTCTTATTTCGAGTTCGAGCAATTACTCACTCGACTATTAAGCCTACGGGCTACATTACTTCAAGTTTGAGAAATCACTCACTCGACCATAAAGCCTAAGGGCTACTCTTACTTTGAGTTCGAGCAAGCACTCACTCGGTTATAAAGGCTACAAGGTCCGAATTCGATCAAATTGCCTAAAGCCTCGAACTTATGAAAACTTTCATAAGGAGTGAATGAAATAAAATCTTTACAAGGCAGAGAATAAGACGGAGACAAGTCAGGAAAGGAAAAGATCTTTATATATATATATGAGAGTATTTACAACGTCTGATCAGGACACTACACAAAAATATCAAAATGGGGAAAACCTTAATTATCTCCGGGGGCAGTCTTTTCTCCATCGGGCTCCTCCCCGCTCTTCGACCCACTCCTGATCCCATCATCGTCATCATCGAAAGCCAAGGCTCCAATACCGACTTCAAGCTCTTTATCCCTTTTTATCTCTTCGGTAAGATCGAAACCTCGAGCATGGATCTCCTCGAGGGTTTCCCTCTGAGATTGGCATTTGGCGAGTTCAGCAACTCAATGTGCTCGAGTTTTAGCGGTCTCGGCTGCCTCTCTCGCTTGTACCTGAGAGGCTTCAGCATCGGCCCGATAGACGGCCACGAATGCATCTGCATCGGCCTTTGCTTTTTCGGCTTCAGATTTGGCCTTGGCAAGTTCGGAAGCCAACCGAGCCTCGAGCTCCTCTATTTTTCTTGCTTGAACCAAGCTCCTCTCCTTCATGCCTTGAAGGTGACTTTCGGCCGATGATAATTGGGCTCGAGCAGTTTCTTTTTCTGCAGCGAGGCGGTCCATGCCATCTTTCCATCCCAAGGTCTCTGCCCTTATCGTATCGACCTCCTTACGAAGCTTCCCAATCACTTCAAACTTCTGCTGCAGCTGTGAGATCGAAATATTAGCCACCGCTCCAGAATCGAGCCCATGGGTTTTTAAGATTATCATTACATGCTCGGTCAGGTCGGTCTGGTCTTGATGATCCTTGGCCAACTCGGCTCGAAGGTCCCTGATTTCCTCTTCCCTTTGCCCGCAGAGGAGTTTAAGGGCGTTTCTCTCCTCTGTGGCCCTTCGGAGGTCGGCCTCATACCGACTCATCTCGGCTCGACACTGAGAACATGCTTCTTGATGAAGCATTGAAGCCTACGAAGAAAGAAGAAAAGAAGTTAGAAAAGAAAAACAAATATAAAAGCCAACGAAGGGTGTTAAAGGTTACCCGATTCAGAGCTTGTTGCACTTCGTAGAAAAGGCCCGACACATCACTAGGGCCAGAAACATCCTCGACACCAGTAAACAAATCACGAAAAGGGTCCTCTCCTTCATGAGATCGGCCTACCTCGAGGGTCCCCAAAGCTTGGGCTTCACGAATCGCCCCTTCGGAAAAAGCAGGGAGAGTAGGCGAGTCTCCAATTACTATTGCCCCAAGCGAGTCGCTTGGGGCGTTCTCCTCAGTTCGGAGAGCTTCAGGACCGACCCCTTCAGATATACCCACCGTTTGTTGACTTCGGTGGGAGGCATTCTTGATCTATAACAATTCGGGGACTCTGCCCGAATCCTTCTCTGATATCCCCTCAGTTCGAGGCGGACCTTCATAAACCACCATCGATCCAACTGCCTTTGGGGCATCGATGGTTTTCTTCACTCGGGCCACCAGTATGGAGCCATCATTTTCTTCTTCGTCGTCATCTTCATCCCTTAGACACCGAACAGATTCTTCGGTCAGAGGGATGATTTTCCTCCTCGGCTTACGAGCCGTCCTTGTCTTAAGTTCTGGATCCTCGGAAGTAGAGGCCCTTTTTCTCTTATTGCCCTTCGCCGGTTTCGGACCCGGGGCCGAAGTCTCTTCCTCACCAGATGGGGGTCTCACAACCGCATCTTTGCCCAGGCCTAAGCACAAGAAAATTGGTTAAGTATATGGAAAACATTCTGTTCGAACCATCAAACACATGAGAAAAAGGCTTACCATGATTTTTAGCCTCTCATCGGTCCTTTGACAAATCACACCACGAGCACTCGGCGTATGTAGAGGTCGAAGCCATGCCCCGTACCTAGCTCTTAAGGTTAGGAACTGCACCGAGCATCCAAGGGACCGCTGCATCGCAAAAGGGGATATCAGTGAGAAAGAAACGAATGGGCAAAACAATAGGAGATAACAGCAGAATTACAATTATGCTTCATGTTCCATTCCTCGGGAAATGGCATCTTCTCGGCCAGAATTAGGTCTGAAGTCTTCACTCGAACGAACCTGCCCATCCAGCCTCAATCATTGTCCTCGTCTATGCTCGAGAACAGCACCTTGGTAGCCCGACGCTGAAGTTTTATTAACCCACCTCGATAAAAGCGAGGGTTGTACAATCTAATGAGGTGGTCAAGGGTGAAAGGCATCCCCTCGATTTTGTTCACGAAGAAGCTGATCAGAATAACAATCCGCCAAAAAAAAGGATGGATTAGGCCTAGGGTTATTTGGTATTGGCAGAAAAATCGATAACAACAGGGTCGAAGGGGCCCAATGTGAAAGGGTAAGTATACACACTTAAAAATCCTTTTCATATAAGTAGTAATATTTTCTTCGGGTGTCGGAATTATCACTTCTTTTTTCTCCCAGTTACAATCTTTCCTCAGCTGCTCGAGGTGTCCCTTAGTTATCGAGCACATATACCTCGATACTGGTTCACATCGACCAGGAACCAACGAGGCTTTATCGATCTTAAAATCAGAAGTAAGAATACACCTCCCAGGAATGCACTCCTCCGGTTGTGGCTCCACCGGTGTTTTATAGCCGGCAGGCCGCGAAGAAGAAGCACTTTCTTTTTGGGCAACGATTTTTGACATTTTCGCCATTTGAATTAAAAGATTGAAAATAGAAGGATATGACAATGATTTGGTGTTTTAAAAGGGAGATTTTGCAATGAAAATCATAGATTCACAAAATGAAGAACTCAGAAGATGCGAGAAAGGACTTAGAAAATTTGGAAAATAGAGATGTAAAAGTGATAAATGGTAAAAAGAGGGGCTATTTATAGATTGGGTAATGGTGGTTCAATATCGGCAGTGGCCGACCATCATCTGATACGCATTAAATGCCTTGGTAAACTGAACCGACGGGACAACTATCACGTACGTCATGGTCGGGCTCGCTGCAAACGTCAGTGCATATCTAATAGTGCCGTTGGAAAATCATGTCGTTTCTCGCCACATCCTTTCCGAGAAACGAGGGGACTATCTGTATACGGTCAAAACCGATTTCGACCTTCGTACGACTGGTCAAGATGGGAACATAATGGACCGAAGAGCGTCTTCATAATATCGAGATGAGATCCGAAGCCAGGTTACTGAGCTTCGAGTTTCAGGGACCGATCAATACCGAGCTCGAAGTCATTATCGAGCTCGAATCCCAATCGAACTATGATGCGAAGCGACGTTATTGAGCTTAAGAGACAAAGGTCGACCAATACTGAGCCCGAATCAATACCGGGCCCCGAATCAATATCGAGCTCGAGTTAATATTGGGCTCTTAATCTGGAGATCGATCAACATCAAGCCCGATCAAGATCGAGCTAAGGGACAAGAGCCGTTACAGCCACACTGAGGGATAAAATCTCGGCGGGAATTAGGGAAAAGCAAATCTATCATGAATTCTCCACTATATATTTTTAATTATATCCAAAATAAGATCCCTCCACTATAAGAGGGATGACTATTATTTTTGTAGTCATCCAAATATTAAGGCATTAATACACCATAACTCAGATACTCTGGAGACACTCCCATATTGAGAGATTATACTTTTTAAGCTTTATACATTGATCCATCTTGCTTATCCATAAATAATCCTCCATTCAACTTTGTTTGTATTTCATTCTTTATAGTCAATACAAGATATTCCTACTTACTTTTACGATTTGTGCCAAATTATATCACGTACCCTTAGAACTACGTACAAATTCAACTCTATCCGTTTTTCGGGTAAACAAAAACTTAGGTAAAAAGGAAGAATTTTTGAAATTTTTATTCTAAAACAAGTACTACTGCTAAAAATCGTAAAAAAAAAAAAACTAAAGTAAGATTGTTACTAGTCCTAATACTTTTCTGTTTTAAAAAAATAACATATGTTTTTAATTAATTTTTATTTTACTCAATTTAGTGAGTTGTCATATAAAATTGATGGGAGTGTCACCTAAATTGAGAGTACAGACTAGGCAAAAAAGGACCGAATGTCAGAAGCCAACTATCCAAGTTCTGAATTATGCACGCGCACAGCTTACGCTTTGGGTATAATTCCGAAGGAAAATATTATTTTTAAATCCTCGAAAATTCTTTCTCTGCAAGCCTGGAAGTGCAACCAACATTCTCTGCTTCTGCTCGCCTCTTCAGCTTTCTGGTTAGTACTGTGACAATTCTGTCAACTCTCAACTCTCATCTAATAGTGTTGTTTAGCTACTCTATATGATAACACTCCTTTAGAAGCAGACAATTGTATAAAATGTGCACTTGAGTAGTAAAATTGAGGTTATTAATTAATCCTTTGCTCAATCATAGATTAAAGGCATATAGAGCTGAGATTGTTAGTGCTAGGTGATTGAATTCTGATTTGTGCGATAAATTTGGGACCTATTGCACCCTAAGTGAGAATCATACCTCTAGCTCATACCTATTTCATGCATCTCCATTCTTTCTTTTGGGTCTCATCTTTACCCTATTCTTACTTTGTCTCATTAGAAGTTCAAAAATGAGTGGAGCGAGGGGCTTTAGAGGGGAAAAATATGAGAAGATGGGGTGGGAGCGAGCTTTAATTGAAGTAGGGAAGGAGCTCCTCATTAGACAATGTTTAGGGTCAAATATTTGGTTCTGAAAAGTAGGCATTCCTCACATCAAAATACTGGACACCTAAAAGTGTGGCATTCCGAGAACTGAACTTGGGACCTCTCACACCCTAAGCGAGAATCATAACACTTGACCAAATTCCCTATTCTTGCGTTTTGTTCTCTTCCCTCTATAATTTCTCTTTGCTTATGTGTCCTTTAAATTGCTTATTTTATCTATGATTTATTGGTATATGCATTAAACAATCTGTG